>NW_026526876.1:7454857-8654857 GCF_024362965.1 Panthera pardus | reverse complement strand
TGTATATGGAGACTAGGAGAATGGAATTGAGGGTCAACCATTCTGATACTGAACCAAGAAAGAAAGGAAGAATATATCGAAAGCTTTTAAGAGGAGAATTTATTATCTTGGTCCAGGTCCCAAGAGTGGCATCATGTAAGGACAGAAATCTGATAGGGCTCAAGCCATTTTGCTGTCCATTGCTGGCTTACTTTATCCATAGCTTGATGGAGGCACAGATGAATTTGGCAGACATTTTTTCCCCTTTAACAAATAATGAGCTGCAGGGTGTCTGGGTGGCTCCATCGGTTCAGCGTCTGATTTTGGCTCAGGTCATGATCTCATGGTTCGTGGGTTCAAGCCCCGCATTGGGCTCTGTGCTGACAGCTTGGAGCCTGGATTTGGCTTCAGATTCTGTGTCTTCCTCTCTCTCTGTTCCTCCCCTGCTCATGGTCTGTCTCTCTTGCTCTCAAAAACAAGGAGGAAACAAGGAGGGGGGGGGGCCTCTGATTAGACACTATTTCATTTTTGATGACATACAGAAGTAGTCATTCTTTGGGCTCCGTAAGCACACCTGCAAGATGCTTGTGTCCCCTTGAGAGATTGGCCTCATTTCCTCTGGTTCTTGACTTTCCCCAGAGGAGCCTCACAGATTTCCTCCGGGCATGGACTAGAATTGGGTCCATTGATTAGGACCCAGGCTGGAAACAGATGTGCACTCAAATGAGGTGTATTCATGGTCTTGGGCTGCTCTCATAAATCCCCACAAACTGGGGGGCTTCAAACAACAGAAGTGGATTGTCTCACGGTTCAGAGGCCGTGTCGTAGGGGACAGCTCTTCCTTCCTTGCCTCCTCTAAGCTCCTGGAAGTTCCCTGCAACCCCTGGGCTCCGTGGCTTGCAGCCGTGGCATTCTGGTCTCTGTTTTGGCCATTACATGGCATGGTCTCTGTGTGTCTGTCTTCACACGGCTCTACTCTTAGAAGGACAACAATCGCATTGAATTCGGGGTCCAACCTCTCCGAGGGTGACCTCACGTTAACCAGTTACATCTGCAGTGACCCTATTTTCAAATAAGGACACATTTCTAAGGTCCTAGGACTAGGGGTTACTAAGCATACTAAGGGTTAGGATTTCAACACATCTTTTTATGGAGAACCACAAATCTCCCCATAACATAGGTATTGAGGTGGGTTTCACGAAGGAATTATAGAGGCTCAGAGAAGTGCCCAGATGTCAACAGGTCTCGCCAGGGCGTGTGGTCGCTTTTTCTCTCTGCTTCCTTATGCTTTCCTGCTTTTCCCCGATTTGTGACATTTTGTAGACACTCGGGGGAAGGTGGGGGAAACCCAGAAACCCCCCTCCATCTCTCCTAGCAAGGAGTGGTGAGGGCTGCTTCCAGTCTGCAATGTCACTCCGTGACTCTGTGACTCAGTCCAGTCCCCTCAACGTCCCCAGGCTGCCCTGAGTGTGTCACAGAGCATGGTCACGCTGAGTTTTCTCAACTGTGGATTTGTCAGCCCTGCCAGTGAGCCAAGGTTAATGGCAAGTCCAAACGGGGTCATAGAGGGGAACGCTCATCGGAGACTGAACTGCATGTGATTTTGTGGGGTTACACCTGTCCTGTGTGGGGAGTAGGTGGAGAGAAGGTAGATGTAAAAATGGGTTTGCAGCCACAGCGACACCTGGTGGCCATTCTACACATTGCATGACACTTCTGCAATTTTTTCCCCGTTTCAACTAAGGGTTGTGGGTTTTCCTTTGCTAGGTGGTGAGATGCCCCATCGTGAGAGGGCAGCAGAGACCAAGTGGGCACAGGGACATCTGAAAGGCAATAGGGGGCATCCAGCCAGAGGGATACCAAAGCACATGGGCAGGAAATTCAACTTCGGGATACTTGGGGTGCTGGCCGTTCAGTCCTGCTGAGGCTGTGTCCTCCTGTATGGTCCCGGCCTCCTCACCTGTGGGGCAGTCAGTGGGCAGGGGGACACTAGAGCAAACCCACTGACATGGGATCCTTCTTCCTGCCCCCTTGATTCAAGTAACTTCTTTTGGGGAGTTGCGGTATCTGAGGTCTGACCACCACCTGGAAGAGTCCTTATGACTTGGTGCCATGTGGACACTCCCTCCCTGTCCATCCTGTCCCCACCTGCCCTCTCACCAAAAGATGGCCCCCTCTGTCCCATTCCAGAGAACTCCCCTGAGAGGAGGCAGAACCCCTAAAAGGAGCAGGTCAGGAACCACACAGCCCGGGTCTGGGTTGTGGCCAAGCTTGGCCTGGAGCCCAGCTCTGACGCGTCCCAGGACCGGCCGCCCGTGGCCCTGTCTCCAGCCCTTCCTGTCCCGAAGCTGCATCTCTGTCTCTGACTACCAGTCAGGTTTTCGGCATTTCCTGTTGCTGTCGTGCCCCCACGCCCCACCGGCGCCCACTGGTTCTAGCCTGAGCATCACTATAGCACCTGTCTCCCCACTGATAGTAATACCCCCCGCCAAAGACAGAAGGCTGTCTTGCTGACCCTCGGCCTGCCCTGCCTGCTGCTTAGCTCACCCTCCTACATTCTGACACGACATCTTGACCACCAGCGTCATCCCGGGGTGGGCCGGGTCCCGTGGTGATCACATGACCCTGGCCATTTTGCTCTCGAGATTAAGATTTATACGTGTGCATATGAATACGGTACATATGCCAATTTTGTAAGTGGCTAGGATTCAGGCTGGAAATTTGAGCCCTTTTTCACCCATAAGTATGAGAACAGTTCGAATCAGTAGTTTGAATCAGTAGTTACAATATGAGTGCCAAAAACCGTACCCTGTACTTTCCAAGATCCCAAGAATCATTCGCTGTTGGGCGTAAAAAAAACTAAAATCAGAGAGCTGCCCACCAATAACGAGAGGCAGTTTGAAGTGAATTTTGCTTTGAGAACACATGAAAAAGGTAGATAGCTCCCGGGGCACCTTAGAGTCAACTGAGAAATATTCTAAGAACAGCTGGGCCCGGGGCCTCCTCAGACCAGTTAATTCCAGGAACGAGGCTGATTCTGATGTTCTGCAAGCCTGGGAGCCGCTAGCCGTGTGTGGCTGCTGAAATTCACATTAATTCAAGTGAGATAAAATTTAGAGCTCAGACTCTTCATTGCACAGGCCGTATTTCCAGTACTCAATGGCCGTATGTGGCTAGTGGCTGCCACACTGGACAATGTGGCTTATAGACTATGTCCACCATCACAGAAAGTTCCGTATGGCTGCCCTAGAGGGTTGCCGAGTCCTGCTTCTGTTGTTGGAGGCTGACAAGGGCAGGTCAGTCCTGTATAAAATGCAGGTGGTTTTCTAGGTTCCTGAGCAGGTGGATGGCCATATGTGTGTGTGTGTGTGTGTGTGTGTGTGTGTGTGTGTGTGTCTGTGGGGGTCAGACCCATTATGGCTCCTGTTGTCCTACTTGCTGTCACCCTGCAGAGAAGCTTCTGGAAGTGCGTCCTGGGAATGTTGAGGGCCTGTAAGTGGCTGAGCTGGCATCCAAGCCATCCTCACTGGGATGAAGAAAATCTCCCATAGGTGGGTGTGGGTTAGGGGGATATGGCTTGTGTTGGGCCCCAGCGTTAAGAGGACAGAGGACCAGCACTTGCCAGGAAAGCCTTTATTCCCATCGAGGGGACCCACATAGCTTCTGCGGTTAGCTCTCCTCTGGGACGTTGAGTTTCTCCTTCACCCCACAGGCCACCACGGCGAAAAAGAACTCGGGGAAGAAGGTGCGGATGTACATGGCGGCCTTGGGGATGGGGTTGGCCATGAAGACCTCTTGTTTTTTCCGTCTCACGGTGCGCATCACCTCCTCCGCTACGTCCACAGGGTGCACCCCGTAGGTCAGCTTCCTGAAAAAGACTGAAAAGCCCCCAGTAGGGGCAGGGGTTACGGCCCCTGATGCCCAAAGAGAGGGAAGCGTGGGCTGGGCCTGGGGTTGTGGGTTCCCCAACCAGCTCCGCCCTCTGCTGGTTGTGAGGCCCTGGGGGGGCTGACTCTTGACCCCCTGAGCCTCAGCTTCTTCATCCGTAAAGTGGGCATAGTTTCCTGCCCTATTAACTTTTCAGGGTGGTTATGAGTCATTGCAGGGACGAGAAAGAGCTTAATTGAGAAAGAAGGTACCAGGGACGCCTGGGTGGCTCAGTCGGTTGAGCGTCCGACTTCGATCAGGTCATGATCTCATGGTTTGTGGGTTCCAGCCCCTCGTGGGGCTCTGTGCTGACAGCTAGGAGCCTGGAGCCTGCTTCAGATTCTGTGTCTCCCTTGCTCTCTGCCCCTCCCCCACTTGCATTCTGTCTCTCTCTGTCTCTTAAAAATAAATATTAACACAAATTTAAAAAGAAAGAAGGTGCCAGATGAATTAAGGAGCTATTGTTGACAACTGTTGCAAAGCCATGCTTATCAAGAACCTCCTGGGACCGTTTGCCCACATCTTGGTTCATCTTGATTCCTTAATGTAGACAGAGCCTTGGGCAGGATGTAGCAGCTCTCTGTTTCGAGCATTCTAGAATAGCAGTAATAATACGGTATGTTTACAGAGTGCTTGCTTTGTGCTGGTTGCTGTTGTAAACCATTTATGGGACTTCAGTCCTCCCAGTGCCTCCGCAAGGCAGGTATTACCACAGTCCTCAATTTCATAAAATTTTTTTTTATTTTACATTTATTTATTTTTGAGAGACGGAGTGAGACAGAGCACAAATGGGGGAGGGGCATAGAGAGAGGGGGAGACACAGAATCCAAAGCAGACTCCGGGCTCTGAGTTGTCGGCACAGAGCCCGGCGCGGGGCTTGAACCCACAAACCGTGAGATCATGACCTGAGGTGAAGTCGGATGCTTAACTTACTGAGCCACCCAGGTGCTCCTACAATCCTCAGTTTCTTAAAGGGAAAGCTGAGGCACAGAGATCAAGGGACCCGCCCGCGTTCGAACACTGAATGCATACCAGACACAAGCTTCAAGTGTAGGCAATCTGGTGCCAGACTCTCAGCCTCTACTCTGTGCCGCCTCCTAGGAAAAGGGGGGGGGGGAGTAGCAAGTTCTTAAAGGCCAAATCTGGCTCTTCCACAAGGGAAACTGAGGCCCAGAGACAGACAGTCACGTGTGCGAGGTCACAGAGCTGTGTGAGTGCCAGAGGCTAGCTGGGACTTGGTCTGCTGGTTGTGGGTTAGGATTCTTTCCACCTGGTGCCTCGGGACTTAAATTTGGGGCTCCCCTCCTGCTGTTAGCTGGGTGCAGGTCCCCACCACCTCTAGTCTCAGACTTCAGGAGCACCCACTCCCCTGCAGGCCCGGTGAAACCCGGCTGCCCCAGAGCACCCCCTCCCCCCACCGCCCCGTCCAGTTGCCCTCCCAGACCCCAGCTTCCCCCTGAAAGCTCACATTTCCACATGGAGGCTTCCCAGTTTCCTTGGCCTGGGTCAATGTGGTATGACCGGACGAAAGTGGGGCTCACCGTGCTGACGACTATGTCGTATTCTTCCACTTCGGCTCGGAGGCAGTCAAAGAAGCCTAGAGCCGCGTGCTTGGAGGCGGCATCTGAAAGAGAGACCGGGCAGGGGTGGGTGGGGGGGAGCAGCCCTGCTCCCCAGCAGGAGCAGTGGAGACAGAGGCCTGCGTGCACAATCCTAGAGGTCAGCTGGAAGGGGCCTCCGCTGTGGCCCTGCCCTGCCCCTCCCTTTGTAGATGAGGACAGACAGACCCCGTGAAATGGCGGACGGAGGCAGAGCTGGAATCGAGTCAGATGCTAAACCGATTGAGCCCACCCAGGTGTCCCAGTTTTCTTATCTTTAAGATGGGGATAATATCACTCTTGGCAAGTTGTTGTGACGGCCCAGGCATGAGTTCCCATTCCTTCCCAGTAAGGCTGGCACCGAGCGATTTCTCCAGAGTCCCAGGACCAGCTGGAGGTCTCAATGAGCCCGAAGCACAAGTCTCCCCTCCCACTTCCCGGCCTTTTCCTCCGAGGTCCTGTCCATCTGAGCCACTCACCAGATTCACTCCAAATGGTCGGGCCAAATGCTTGGGCTAACAAGAACCTTTCCAGGAATTCCAAAAAGAGTGGAGAAGACGCTCCTTAAAGTCTTGGGGAGTCAGAGCCCCATCTGGGGTATGATAAACCCCAACTTCCCATTTTGGGGGTGTCACCTGGAGGCTGAAACAGGCCGGGGGTGGGTGTACTGGGATCTCTGCCATCATGCTGATACCTACGGGATGCATGGTCCCCAGATGGCTCTTGCAAGCCACCGGCCCCCTCACCGTGCAGGGTGAAGAACGCAGGTGCCCTGGGGGGCTGGGGGGGCATGGGGCAAGGGAAAGTCGCGCTTGGTCTGCACTGGGCTCTGCCAACTATTGCCTCGAGAAGGTGGGCCCCGTGGCACCAGATCTATTATTGTTCAGGGAGCTGGAAATCCTGATTTTGACGGAAATGTCCTCGTATTCAAATAATTGAATACTGACCAATTCTGCACCTAATTCCAACACACGGGCTCTGGCCCACAGCACCAAGTCTCTGCCACCAGCTAGGGCTCCTACGACCTAATTCTGACACTGTCTACCTGGAGATAAAGTCAGATCCCTCAGGGTAAGGGTTCTGTCCCCTGACTGTCCCCTGTCCCCACTCAATTCAGACCAAGCATGAGTCCTGATGGTCACCTGTGCTTCTGACGGAGTGGCTGGAGATCGAAGCGTTCCGATGATCCCCTCCTCGAGACAGATTAACTTGTTAGAGCAGCTCATAGAACTCAGAGAAATGTTTTACTTAGTAGATCATGGGTTTATTATAAAAGGACATAACTCGGGGCACCTGGGTGGCTCAGTTGGTTAGGTGTCCAACTCTTGATTTGGGCTCAGGTCATGATCTCACAGTTCGTGACTTTGAGCCCCGCGTGGGACTCTGAGCTGACGGCACGGAGCCTGCTTAGGATTCTCCCTCCCTCTCTCTCTGCCCCTCCCTGCCTCTCTCTCTCTCTCTCTCTCAAAAATAAATAAACTAAAAAAAAAAAAAAAAAAAAAAGACCTAACTCAGAACGGCCAGATGGAAGAGGTGTAGTGGGTGAGGTGTGTGGGAGTGGGTTCAGAGGTTCACACCCTCTCTGGGTGCACCACTCTCCCCGACTCCCCACGAGCTCTCCAACCTCGGAGCTCTCCAAAGCCGGCCTTCTGGGATTTTATGGAGGCTTTGTTATAGGCACGATTGATTAAACCATGGGCCTTTGGTGCTAGAAAAATCCCCTGATCCTCTCTGCTCCTCAGTGGTGGGGGCAGACTGGAATCTCCCACCCCCTGATCACCTGGTTGGTACCCCTGGCCAGCAGCACCCCCATCTTTAGGTGGCGTCCAAAAGTCACCTCATTAATGTAACAAGAGACACTGAACACTCATCACTTAGGGAATTCAAGGGTTTTTAAAGCTCTGTGCCAGAAATGGGATGAAGACCAAATATATATTTCTTATTATAAACCATCATATCACAACACTACATCGCTAATTAGAAAGAGGTTTGCCAGCATGCTGGCCAAAACCAAATGCCGTGGGGCTCCCGGGCTGCCCTTCCCTGGTTCATAAAATGAATTTCCGTACATCTGCTCGTTTGACCTCGTCTGGACCTGGGTGAGACTCGGTCTCCCTAATGGAATCTACTGAACGAAGAGAGACAGAGGCTATTATCCCCACTTAATGACGAGAGAAGAGCCCCATCAGGACTCCCCTCGTGGTTCACAGTCACTCTAACTCTGCCTGCATGAAAAGCTCATCATCGCCATTGGGACAGTTCATGCCAAAACCACAGCGAGATGCCACTTCATGCCACTAGCGCGGCTAGAATCAAACAGATGGATAATAGCAAGAGTTGTGATGGATTTAAGCAATTGTGATGGATTTTAGTATATCGAGATATACTCAAAACCACCGAATTATATACTTTAAATGGGAGAACTGTATGGTCTGTAAGCTCTATGTCAATAGAGCTGTTACTTCCAAAGAAGGGTTATCAGCTTGCTGTTCATTCACTGACTTGTCAATTCCTCTGATCATTCAACAAGGAAGCTTCTCCTTGGGTGGGGCCCCGGGCGAGGAGCTGGAGGCAGAGGCGGGCTGGGTTATCTCTGCTGTGCTTCTGGGCTGAGCCTCAGAGCCCCATCTCCCTACTCAGTGCTGTGGCATCAGGGATGCTACATTTCCTGTGGGTGTGGAAGGAGACCCACCACAGTCAGACGATCCCAGTCATGGTCAGATCTGGAGGAAGGAGAGAACTTGGGGCCTGCCCAGGGTGGCCCCTCTGTAGTTTGTGACATTTATGTGGGAAACTCTGCACTCCTCCATTCCTCCGCTGCAGAGAAGCTGGACGTCAGAGAGCTGATGGGGGGGGGGGGTGGAGAGCCTCACTAGACTGCCCCACCCTCAATGCCGTGTTTCAGAAATGTTCCAGAAAAACCCATGCACTGGCCCCATGTTTTTGGTTGGTGGCCAAAGGGTCTGTCCCAATACTGCAAATGTCATGTCCCTGCTGTCTGTGTCCCCAGCACCTGGCTTTAGGGCCTCGATTGCTGTTTGTTGAACGAATGAAGGCATAGATCAAGGGAAGTGAAAAGTCATCCGGTTCCTGGGAATAACATGCGTGGAGAGTTTACAAATCCGAGGAATAGTGGTGATGTTTATCAGTGGGTTGGAAAGAAAGGAAAATGAGGGACGTGGCCAAGACAGCTGTGTGTGAAGCAAACTCCATTCTTCTCTCCCTCCTGGGCCCACAGGTAGACAGGTGCTTCCCAGCGTCCCTGGCAGCTGGGTGTTAAGTGTGCACCTGAGTTCTCGCCAGCAGGATATGAGCTGAGATGTTTGCTAGCTCCTGGCCTGGGGCTGTAGACCCTGGGCATGGCTCCCCAAGGCTCTCTGCCTTCTTCTCACAGCCAGAACCCAGACAAGGTGGGCACCAGCTTTGGCCATATGGGAAATGATGGCAAAGCAGTGATCTGGCACAACTCGGGGTCCCTGAGTGACAGTGAGGAGCCCGCTGTCCTGGGCTTAATCTAACTAGAACAGATGGGAAAAGAAAACTCTACTCGGGGGGGGGGGGGATATTATGAGCTGAATTGTATCCCCCACCACTCCCAGCTCGTACGTGGGAAGTCCTAATCCTGGTGTCTCAGAATGGGACTGGGTTTGAAGATACGGTGATTTACTTTAAATGAGGCCATCAGGACTGGTCCTCATCCGATCCAACTGGTGTCCTCAAAGAAGAGGAAATTTGGACACACAGAGAAGGACCTGAGGGATGTACAGAAGAGAAGCCATGTGAAGGGAGAAGGCGGCTGTCCGCAAGCTGAGGAGAGGGGCCTCAGGAGAAGCCAAACCCACCGACACCTTGACACTGGACCTCAGCCTCCAGAACCATCTTGTAGAAGCCCCTCGGTCTGTGGTGTTTCGTCATGGCAGCCAGAAGAGGCTCAGAGAGGAGACCCACCCAATTTTCTTTCCTCCCTCCCGCCCTCTGCCCACCAGCCATTTACTGGGTTCTCATTTTGTGTAGGACGCTGTGGGCCATAGAGAAATGTATACGGTATGCGTCCTGCCCTCCAGCATCCTACCGCAAGGGAGGCGGACATCCCCCAGCTGGATCCCATGAATATATGCTGAGAAGTTCCCCTCTTCCCTGGAATTTTTAAAGGACACCTGCCTTTGGTATTTTCTCTTCACCTCTCCTTGGATTCTGCGCCTTTCACTTTCCCCTCCCTCCTCCTTCAGAACTTTCTGCCCTTTTCCCCTGTGTGATATGCGCCCTTCTCAGTTGTAACCTTTCCTGTCCTTACAGAGGAAGGATCACTTGAGCTGAGGCCATGTGCCCCTGCCAGGAGGGGGCCCTTCGTCCGGCCTTGATCGTGTTCAGCCAGGGCATGCCCTGACCACCTGTGGGATGTGAACTTCTGGGGGAGAGGGACCCAGTCACCTGCAAGCCATAGGTGCTCGAAAATAGGAACTGAAGGCATAAAAGAAAAGCCAATAGACCATTTCACATCCGGACACTTCCCTCCCCCACCCCCGCCTTATAACCGCATGCCTAGTGCGGGACATGACATCCGTGGTCTATTAAGACACATAACATATGGCCAAACGTTTTTGTCGTAGCAACTTACAAGCTGTACGGAATGGGATTCCAAGCTTCCCTTGGATGTTATTCACTAACACGATCTGGCCTGTCCTCCGGGAGATCATGTCGGGGAGCAGGGCTAGAAAGCACAGGACAGAGTCACGGTTACGCATCGGAAACTGAGGCAGACAGCAGTGGGGAGACCCCTTCCCCAGACCCCTTTCATCACGCAGGACCCCACTACCTCCCCGGTCATTCGATTACCCCAAGACACAGGTGGGCAGGAGCAAGCACATCCCCTCTCCCGTGTTTCCCAAGAATGGGCTTGGCTCAACTGGTGATTGCGATTGCTGGGTGGTTTTCCGTGACCCACCCATGTGCATGAAGGGACACGGATCTCAGTGGTGAGAAAGGTCATGGGTCATCCTATTTCAACCCAAGTCTTGCCTTCAGCAGGAAGGCTCATATTGGTCCTAATGTGTCTTCAACACCTCTCTTGCAGGTGCAAATCTTTCAACAAAGAGAGGACAGGCCTCAGCCCTGTGTCTTGGGAGAACCTACCACTTTGTTCTATTTTCAGGGTTCTCCTATTTTTTTTATTTTTTAAAATGTTTTTTGTTTATTTTTGGGAGAGAGAGAGAGAGAGAGACAGAGTGCAAGCGGGGGAGGGGCTGAGAGAGAGAGGGAGACACAGACTCCGAAGAGGCTCCAGGCTCCGAGCTGTCAGCACAGAGCCCAATGCGGGGCTCGAACTCACGAACCGTGAGATCATGACCTGAGCCGGAGCCAGATGCTTAACCAACTGAGCCACCCAGGCGCCCCAGGGTTCTCCTATTTATTGAGAGAGAAAATGTTTTTTAATTTATGGTGATATTATGAAGACTTCCCCTGAAAAGAACTGATTTGAAAATGCAGAACTTTAGAGAATGAAATAAATAATAGTTACAGGTGGAATGGGGATATGGCAAAAAAAAAAAAAAAAATCAAGAGACTCAACTTTCAGAATGGCCATTGACATCGAGCCCTTGCATGCCTCAGATGGGTAAACTGAGGCCCAGAGCTAGTGACTGGACTTCAGGTCTGTAAGCAAGTTAGAGGCTCAGCCAGGAAGATACACCAGCTCTGGATTTCCCCTTCCACTGTCTGCATCCTTCACTTCGATGCCAGTGAACCCTGAACTCTCAGAAGCACAGTGTATCCACAGGGGCTGGACTGGAGGAAACCATTATCTCTGGGGCATCATTTCAGAAGCTCTGGAAAGTCATCTTTCTGCTTCAGATAAGTTTCCCTTCATCTATCCTAGTGCCCCAGTCCCCGTGATCATGGGGACTGGGGCCATGGAGGAGGCAGTTCTAAGATCATGCTTCCTCAGCCAGGGAACCCCACATGCTAAATTCAGACAGTCTCCACTCATACATCCTCCCTTTTGGGATTCTGCTTTGAGAAACTTTGGTGGGGGGATGGGGGGGCCGGGGCTTGTTGCTTCAACTCTTGGCTCTATTACGTGTCATCTCCAGCCCCAACCCCCCAGGATCCAGACCTGCATTTGACCTTTGGCTGTGAGATATCTCCACACAGGAGCTGCCATTTTACCCTCAAAAGGGTTTCTGTTCTCCCTGTTTCTGCAAAGGGATTGACACCACATTGGGTCTCTTGTAGTTTGGGATAAACCTTTCTCTTCTATATTTCTGAGGACAGAATCTCTACCCTTGACCAACTGTCATGGGTAGGGACAGATCAAGGGCAAGGGTGATATATGAAAATACATGCGAAGCATGAAGACAGTGGTCCAGTGATGTGGGATGAGATTGGTGGGAGAGCCGTGGACAAGAGTAAGAAGAAAGGGGATGAAGGGAGAGCTTAGATGGGGAGGGGGTTTCCCACAGAGGGAGGTTGGAATATACTAGTAAGATACTTCCCAAATCCCTTTTCTTTTATCAACATTTATCGTCAGAATGGTGAAAGCTTTCACCAAATTGGTAGGAGTTTTTCTGAGGGGGCTGGAGATTCCATCCACAGTTGGGTGACCATCTGTCTGGCTATGTGACAGAGCCCTCCCTAGCAGCCGGTGGCCCCGAAATCTGCAGGAAGGTCAAACTCACGAGACCTTTGGTCAGTGTGATGGGTCCAAAGTAATTGGCATCCATGATCTTCTTGTCGAGCTCCAGAGAAATCTTATGGGCAGGCCCCTTCACCTTCATGCTGGCATTGTTGATGAGGATGTCCACACAGCCATAGCAGTCGAGGATCTCTTTGGCCACATCTGGAACACAGCTGACGTCCGAGAGGTCCAAGAGGACCAGCTTTGGGGTGAATGTCTGCTGAACCAATGAAAGAGTCAAGGCATGTGTGGGAATACCTTGGGGGCCCCCGCCCCCCTTTTGAAATTCAGAGCTCATGGAACAGGGGAGAAAAAATGAGGAAAAAGCAGACATGGCTCTGGGAGGAAAGAAGCTGATAGAGATTCCATTCTTGGGTAGTGGAGTCCAAAGGTGCAAAGATGCAGTCATCAGTCTGAACTTTTGGCCAAGGGGCCAGAACTGATGAATCCAAATGAATACCACCCTTTACAGAGGAGGCCGTGCATGGATTCCAGTGGTGACATCCTTATAACATCTTAGGAGTTCCTTTTTGCAAACGGCTTGCCAAGCTCACTTTCGAACCACAGGAGGATTTATCATAGTGCTTTTGTAGCTACATTTCGTTTTTGACCCAAGTCTTACACACAATAGTTTTGGAGCAGCATCTGTGTGCCAGACCTAGACACTCACTGCCATCAAGACTCTCATGGTCTAGGGGCACCTGGGTGGCTCAGTTGGTTAAGTGTCCGACTTCGGCTCGGGTCATGATCTCGCGGTTTGGGCGTTCGAGCCCCGCGTCGGGCTCTGTGCGGACAGCTCAGAGCCTGGAGCCTGCTTGGGATTCTGTGTCTCCTTCTCTCTCTGACACTCTCCTGCTTGCACTCTGTCTCTCTTTCTCTCTCAAAAATAAACATAAAAAAAAAAAAGACTCTCGTGCTGGAGAGCAGGGAACAGGTTGGAAAATTGATGACACCATGTGATAAATGCGACCCTGATCCCTGTGTTTGACAAACATTAGTCCTGAAGAGAGGGTTCCTCGGTCAAATTTGTTTGGGAAACACAGACTATTTATTATATGTTGTTCTTGGGGATACACGATGCACGGTAGCATATAAAAGGTTCTGAAAAGTCCTGCAGTAAAGAAACCATCACTGGGTATTTTCCACACAATTGATGTCAGTACCTCTTTTTAATTCAACACCTGGTAACACCCCCCAAAACAGAACTGGATGCTGTGTTGTCCAGTGTGTTCCATCCCCCCAAATGCCAGGCTTCTTTCTGAATTATTTTTGTTTTTTTCCAAAAAGTAGTTCAATATCAAGGGCAAAAAAAACCCCCAAAAACCCAAAGAAACAAAAAACAAAGACAAAAACAAAAAAACCCACAAAACAAAACAAAAAAACCCAAAACCATGAAGAAAGCACTGAGGGCAGTGCTCCAGAAATACTTTGAAAACCACAGCCTCCTGGAAAGTGTTCACCTCCCGGTGGCTTCTTAGAAGGTGACTTCACTTCCCTGATTTCTTTCACAGAAATATCATTTGAGGTATTATTTTCCTTTTTAAAGATTTTATGTTTTTAATGTTTATTTTTGAGAGAGACGGAGCGCAAGCAGGGGAGGGGCAGAGAGAGAGGGAGACACAGAATCCGGAACAGGTTCCAGGCTCCCAGCTGTCAGCACAGAGCCTGACCGACGCAGGGCTCAAACCCACAAACTGAGATCATGACCTGAGCCAAAGTCGGACGCTTCACTGACTGAGCCACCCAGGCACCCCTAAAGATTTTATTTTTAAGTAATCTCTACACCCAACATGGGGCTCGAGTTCAGAACCCCGAGATCAGGAGTCCCACGCTCCGAGATCAGGAGCAAGCCGGGCGCCCCTGAGATTTTATTTAGAAAAATCAGCCCTAAGAGTTTATAATCACTCCCATACGGCTGTCATGCTCTAGCTTCTGGGTCCTCGTGGACTCTGGCTTAAATATAACAGGGGGTGGGGAGGGTGAGCAAATCCTTGGCAAGAATGGTCAAGACGAGTGGCAGACAACCTGTGCCAAGGTTAGTGAGACCGCTGCCTCCAAAAGCAATCACCAAATTTCACCCACCTGGTCAAAGAGCTGCTAAAAAAACCCAAAAAACAAAAAACAAAACAAAACAAAAAAAACAGTGAAGGTTAAGGGTGCCCAAGGGCATCCCCAAGCCAGCTGCCAGAAGCCCTTACCTTGCTGGGGTCAGCCACGCTGATCAGGGCATCATACAGGGTCTCTAGCCTCTCCCAGTTCTTCCCACACAGCACCAGCCTCGCCCCACCAGCGTGGAACACCCGAGCACACTCTGTGGGGAAGAAGGAAAGAGGGCAGGGCGCACTGTGTGGATGGAGCCACTGATGATGAGCGTCTCTCTTACGAATTCAGGATTTCAAAGGATTCCAAAGTCCGTGGGCCATTGAAATCCTTTGGAGGTCATTTCATTCAACTTCCTCCCAGGGTTGGAATTTTTTATCTTCCCTTTCCGGCCTCAGCATGGTTACCTCCCGTGAAGGGGAGCTTGGAGTGGAGTGAAATAGCCTGTCCTTTGTGGGATGGTTCTGATTATGAGAAGATTGTTCCCTAAGCTGGACAGAAAGGTGACCCTATCCACCTAACCCTCCAGGATCAAAGCCCTTGACTGATCTTAACCTAAAGATATTGGAAAGGCTCCTGCGTGGGTCTCCCAGAAACAGAATCAGAGACAGGGACTCAGGCAGCCAGGAGTGCCCGTCAGAGAAAAATCCATCGGGGAGTAAGGTCTCAGGTAAAGCGTAGTCTTGGCTGGATCCGAGGAAAGTTCTGGAGGGTACAACCCACTGCTGAGCTGTCCCACCTGGAGGCAAGGGGCCGGCCTTTTATACGCTCGTGTCTTCTCAGCGTGCTGATCGAGCTTCCCTCCAGGGCTGGGTGCAGAGGGCATGGAAGGCCCCGGGGAGGCAGTGTCCACTGGCAGAGGGCAAGTGTGTGCGCCGGGCAGCCAACACTCACAGAGCCTGGCCACGTACAGGGACCTGGGAAGGGCATCGCCAAACACCCACTAGCGGTGCTCAGTACCTCTTATCGCCCCGTTTTACACCACACAGCGGTGAGCCTGGACTGATCGAGCATGACAGAGGATACCTGGGCGCCCCGGGTGCCCACGGGAGACTGGCTTCTGGAATGCAATGGCTCCAAGCGGTTTCGGGGTTGCGTGCGGTGCAGAGAAGGGGGCCGGCCGGGGTTTGATCGGCGGGCACGTGGGCAGGGGGATTGTGGTATTGGAGGAGGACAGCTGCGGTGCTGGAGCCTTCAGTCTCAGCGGGAGAGACACACGGACGCAGGACAGATGGAGGTCCCAGTGAGGTCTAGAAACAGGTGTGCTGGGTGTGGCTGAGAGCGGGCAAGGGGGAGGGGGAGGAGGTGGGCAGTTCTGACTGATGGAAACCTGAATCAAGAAATAACTGTGTGGACAATGTCACCTTGAGTTGTTGGGACCACGGGGAAGGGTCCATCTCTCCCCCACGCGTGGGGCAGCCACGATGGCCGTGTTTTGCAAACCTGAGAGGTGACATTTAGTGAGTAGAAATGATTCACCCGCAGTCCCGCAGCAGGTAAGCGGTGAAGCCAGGGACATGCCTGGGGCTGGGCGGGGGGGCGCCCGGTTCTCCACCTCTTGTCCCACCTCCCAGAAAGGAGCATGTGGCCGGGGGGAGGGTTCTGTCGCCCACTCACACTCTACATCTACAAGCTGAGCACGGGGGCAGGTGAGGGGCCTATGACCTTGACCTCCTTGGGAGAGGCGGCCAGGGGCCCTCACTATCACCCACCCACTCTCCTCCGCGGGAACCTCGCCTCTTGCAGGTGCGCCCGGGGAGGCTGGAGCCCAGGGATGCATTCATCACTGCAGAACAGCGAGCCCGAAGGCATCCTTCCAAACAAGTCATTTCTGCCAACGCAGGTGCTGCTATGCTCAGGCTCTCTTGCTTTGATTCTGGATCAGCTCAGCTCAGCACAACGTTTCTCCAGGCTTTTCCTTTTTCACGCAGCAAATATGAGCCACACCTTTCCTCCCACATCTCCTTGACTCTAAGGTGCCACCGGGCGGAGATGCTTTCTGATTTCAGGGAGATGAAAATGCCAAAGGGTGGCCTGTGACCGTCGGAACGGGCTGTCGACCGACAGGCAAGCAGGCTCAGTTTCGGAAACGTTTGGGGCGCGCCTCAGAGATGCTGAAACACAGACAGGGCGCCGAGCTCTTCGAGGCACAGAGAGTGTGACGATTTCGAGAGTCCTTCTTGCCAAAGACACAGAGGGTACAAAGTGACCCATGAGGCGCCTGGGTGGCTCAGTCAGACTCTTGATTTCAGCTCAGGTCATGATCTCACAGTTTGTGGGTTCAAGCCCCGCGTCAGGCTCTGTGATGACAGCGCAGAGCCTGCTTGGGATTCTCTCTCTCTCTCCCTCTCTGTCCCTCCGCCACCCAGGCTCTCTTTTACTCTCTCAAAAATAAATAAACATTAAAAAAATGCACACACACAAAGTGACCCGATTCCCAGCTTGGCTGAGTCGTGTGGGGGTTTGGGGCAGGTTCACATGTCCTGATCTTCGTCCGATTTCCCTGGTCCACAGCGTGGCGCTGGGTCCTTGCAACTCTCCGGGGCTACCTGCCGGGCTTGGTCGGGTTCCAGGGGATCGAGGCTGTGCTGTGGGCCACGTAAAGCCTGAACTGTCTGCTCAGGGCCCGTCACATTTTTGTTGCCTCGGACCTGAAAAGCAGAGCAGCCTGAACCCATAACCACTGCGGTCAGCTGCGTGTTATTTGAGGCCACGCACACCCAGCTTCTCGGGTTACTTCTAAATATTTGGACTTGCTTTTTTTCCTTCCAGCTTTGCATTTCTTTCCAGGGCGGGTCCGGTAAGACACAGCACAAGAGGACACCGATGTTAGGGCAGAGACTAGACCAAATTCCTCTGAAAATGCCATTCCCTCCACCACCACCACCCCCCCCGCCCCGAGATGTATTTTCTGGGTGCCTGAGTTGAACACGGGGTCACTATAACCCGAATGAGACTCAAAACAAGGTACCTCTCAGCAATCGATGGTATGGCACTGTCTTATAACACAGAAACTCAGGAGGATACAGGACTGAACAGCCTTCTCAACCAACCAGCGGGGTCTGATGGACGTTTTGTGGGACTCTCCTCCCAACCACGGCAGAACGCACACTGTTTTCAAACACCCGCGTATCGTTCACGGAGATGGGCCATGTCTTGGGTGGTAAAGCACACCTCAACAAATTTAAAAGAATCGAAATCATACAAAATATGTTCTCTGATCATGTTGGAATCTAGCCCGAAATCAACAAGACAAATCTACGACAACATACTTGTATCCAAATGAGTGCTTTCCCGTAAGGTGGTTACTTTTTTTTTTTAATTTTTTTTCAACGTTTTATTTATTTTTGAGAGACAGCATGAGCCAGGGGACTGGCAGAGAGAGAGAGAGAAGGAGACAGAGAACCTGAAGTAGACTCCAGGCTCCGAGCTGTCAACACAGAGCCCAACACAGAGCTCAAACCCATGAACTGCAAGATCATGGCCTGAGCCGCAGTCAGACGCTTAACCAACTGAGCCACCCAGGTGCCCCAGGATGGCCACTTTTAAAGGCAGTTATTAAATAAACTTTTTTTTTTTGAGTGCTTATTATACACCAAGCTTTGATCTAGGTACTGGGACACTGGGGTTAGGAACACACACAGGTTCCACCATAAGGGAGCTTGGGTCTGGCCGATCAGCTGAGAAGGACACGTGTAGGGCACAGCGTGAGGAGTGTGGGAATAGCGGGGTGTTCATATGAGGAGCCATGGGAGCCCAGAGACTGGTTCCTCGGGGAGCACCCAAGAAGAAAGATCAGGGGGCAAGGAAAGCTTCCTGATGAAGGGGTCTCTTGTTGGCGGCTGGCCTGATGCTATGTGGACATATTCTGTTTGAAGGACAGGTTTGCCCCAACACGGACTCTGACTGTCTCTAGGTGAGTGTTTCTGTTCCATTTCCCCAGGGCAACAACTGGTCCCCATCATCTTGTATCTGATCTCATTGACAAATGTGTGTGCTCTGACTTGTCCCTGTAGAAGCTGGAGCTTGTATCCCTCCTCCGTTTTGAGCATGGAGTCTAATGCAGCAAAATATTCTCCTCGGGAATTTCTTCTGGGCCCCATGAAGGGCCAGATTACCCACCTCATGCTTGGTTTATTTTTTTTTTTTAATGTTTACTTATTTTTGAGAGATATGGATCGTGAGCAGGGGAGGGGCAGAGAAAGAGGAGGACAGAGGATCCGAAGCAGGCTCCAGGCTCCGAGCTGTCAGCACAGAGCCCGATACGGGGTTCAAACCCACGAAGCAAGAGACCATGACTAGGGCTGAAGTCGGGCGCTTAACTGACTGAGTCACCCAGGCGCCCCCATGCTTTGTTTTTTATGTCACATGGTGAGCCTGGGGCAATCACCCCCTGGAACAGAACCCATCTTCAAAGTAGGGACAATGTTCATCTCAATACCCAGCACATAATGGACTCTTTGGATACCTGTTGAGTGACTTAATGGATGTTTGTCAATGTGGGTTCTATGCTTGATTAAAAACAACACAAACAAGAGCAAAAATGATGCCCAAATTATCCCAAACGCGGCTACACAAACATTGCTAGGAGTGATAGGGTCAGAGTCTTACAAACCTAAGGACAGTTATTACCCTCATGTCACAGATGCCACCAGCAGAAAAGCGCCCTGAGACCGTCCAAATCAGGGGTCACAAACCTAACTGCCTTCAAGGCCAGGAGGTAATATGGTTGAGGTCATCAGCCTGACTGCGATACAGCGGGGATCGGTGGGGTGTGTAGCACATTGGGCACAGTCTGCCTGAATTTGCTCATCGTTATGACTGTCACGGTCACCTGATGGCTTCTATGTGCTTTCCATCAAGGAATTCATTCATTCATGCCGACAACCCTGTGAGGTAGACATTACCAGTGTCCTCACTTTCCTGGATGAGAAATCCAAAGCAGAGCAGTGCAATCACCAGCTAGTAGGTGACAGAGCCTGGAACTTCACCCAGCACCCAAGTCTGGGCTCATAGTTGATATGCCGCCCCATCCAAGGGCTTTGCATTTCAAATTTTCTGGAACCCCATGAACGCAAAAACAAGTGACATCTGCTGATCAGTTTTGGCCCTGAGGCTGTGAGTTTGCAACCCAGCTCTCCCAGGCTGTGAGTTTGCAACCAACCCAGCTCTCCCAATCCCCTTGTTTCTCGGGCACAGGGAGCTATAGCCCCCAAAAGAGAAGACACTCGCTGGTTAGCCACGGACCCTGGGAGAGGACACAGCCTCGATTTCCCCCACCCCCCACCTAGCAGATGGCCACACACCATCCTGCTACCTCTCGTCCTTCACGTCAGGAATGGGCGCAGTGGGGACAGAGCTGGCTTACCCTTGCCCAGTCCTGAGATGGCATCAGTGAGCACCACCACTTTGTTCTGGACGGCTGACTTTGACCACAGCCGGGACACCTCTTGGTAGATGAAGAGAAGGCCACTGATTCCCAGGAGCAGCAGAGGCAGGATAAACACAGCCGTGACTCCCATCTTGTTCTGGGGGCAGTGGGGAGCAGGGAAAGGACTTGGCTTTGCAAAGAGACTCTGATGAGACCCCCCCCGGAGCAGGGAGGCGGCCCAAGGCTACAGGTGCACTCGCCATGCACCCACGTGTCTTCTCCAGGGAGACGGGCTCTGTGCAAGCTCCCGGAGGACTCCTTCTGAGCTAAACACCCAAGCAACCATGTTAATCCCCAAACGCTCAATGAATAGGAAATTACTCACGGTGTGTCCAAAAGCAAACGGAATCCGGGGCCTGCCCTCCCAAAGGTTAGTTACAAATTTAATTAAAATGGGTCTGCATTTTTGGAAGGAAATCCTTGTGTTAAGGCCACTTGCTTGGGCCCTAATGACTATTTATAGCTCTCAGCACACTGAAGGGCTTTTCAGAGTAAATATAGTGTCTATTCTGATATTCAGGGACACATGCTGGCCGGGTCTGATTTCAGAGCTCTTGCCAGGGCTTTTAAAGCTCTCTGGCTTGTCTGTTACGGGTTTCCTCTGCTGTTCGGGGCTGGGCATTAGGGATCGGGACCTGGGATTTTCAGGCAAACATCCCTGTGCTCTGTTCCTGTAACCCTTGGATCAGGTGATGAAAAGCATAGAAGAATGTTAAGAAGAATGGAGCCTGTTGCAGAATGAACCCCTGGTAGGTGTGACCTGAACAGAGGGTGGGTGTGTTTCTTCCTAGTCAAACTCTTTCACCTCCCTGGGCCTTAGCTTCCTTATCTATAAAGTGGGCATAACATAGTCATCTTGCAGGGCTCTTGGGGGGACTGACTAAGATACTATGTCCAAGAAGATAACTATTATCCTCTGGAATGATTAAGAACGCTAAGAATTTGGGGTGCCTGGCTGGTTCAGTCGATGGAGTGCATGACTCTCGATCTCAAGGTCGTGGATTCAAGCCCTGTGTTGGGCGTAGACATTACTTAAAAATAAAGTCTGGGGGTGCCTGGGTGGCTCAGTTGGTTAAGCATCTGACTAGATCAGGCTTGATCAGGTCATGATCTCACGGTTCATGGGTTCCAGCCCCGAGTCGGGCTCTGGGCTGACAGCTTGGAGCCTGGAGCCTGCTTGGGATTCTGTGTCTCCCTCTCTCCCTGCCCCTCCCCTGCTTGCACTCTGTCCCTCTCTCCCTCTCAAAAATAAATAAACAAATTTATAAAAAAGAATAAATGAAGTCTTAAAAAAAGAATAGTAAGAATTTATCCCAAATGTGAAATATCTTAATTACATAAGGGAGCATGATAGGATTAGAAATGAAGACACATCAAAAGCTAAGAACCAGTTCAAGCATTCAAACCTCCAGAAACCAGAAGACCAGTCATAATGATGCCCTAAGGGCACCTGGTTAGCTCAGTGGGGTTAAGCATCTGACTCTTGGTTTCAGCTCAGGTCACAATCTCACGGTTCGTGAGTTCAAGTGCCCAGTTGGGCTCTGTGCTGACAGTGTGCAGCCTGCTTGGGATCTTCTCTCTCGTCTCTCTCTGCCCCTCCCATGCTCATTTTCTCTCTCTCTCTCTCTCTCTCAAAATAAATAAATAAACTTTAAAAAATAGATTTATTAATATTTTATTATTTTATATTTATAAGTATAAATATAAATATATTTTTATAATATTTATATAATTTTATTGTTATAAAAAAGTTTATTTAATAAATGCCTTTAAAGGTGGCCATCTTGGGGCACCTGGGTAGCTCAGTTGGTTGAGTGTCCGACTTCAGCTCAGGTCAGGATTTAGCGGTTTGTGAGTTTGAGCCCCGCGTCGGTCTCTGTGCTGACAGCTCGGAGCCTGGAGCCTGTTTCAGATTCTGTGTCTCCCTCTCTCTCTGCCCCTCCCCTGCTCATGCTCTGTCTCTCAAAAATAAATAAATGTTATGAAAAAAAATAGATTCACAAAGTTGTTACTGTTTTGCTGAAGATTTATCCATATTGTTGTGTGAAGTTGGAGATGACTCATTCGGTGTGTGAATATACCTCGCATTTTTACTTCGTTCCCCTGACAGTGCCACTTGGGATGGAGGTGTGTGTTTTTTTTTTTTTAATAGAACTGTTCTTTGAAATTAAGAATGAGGAAATTTCTAATGAGCATTCTTTTAGAGGACCCACCTATGTTGGGAGGCTGAAAATATTATGAGTGGTATAATGTCTACTTGCCAAGGTTGGCTTAGTCAACATACACGTTCTTCAGTTCCCTTGTTCAAGTGTGGCCACTGCTGTGGTTGGACAATTCACACCTGTATTTGATGGCAAGCCTCACAGCAGTACAAGGTCCTTTATGAAAGGGTAACTATCTGGGTCTCCTGTAATAGTTCATGGCAGTCTTTCTGTTTAAGTAGATGTGGATGACGGTGGTTATCCACAATCAGGTGCGCTAGCAGAATTATTTGCCTCTTCCACACCATCGTAGGATGTTCTGGGTATAGTTTCTACGCTGCTGTAAACAGTGATCATTGGCCAACCATCCACCTAAAGACTAGCAAACATCCTCAGATGTGGAGCTTAATGTTTCCAGAATGTCCAGAAATGTCATTCATTGATTCTGTCATTTATTTCTCAACCATTATTTATTGCTCAGCTATCATGAGCCAAGAAGGGATCTATGTGTGAGGAACACAGCGCTGAATGACAGAGAGAGACTACTCACCCTCACGGAGCTTTCTGACCACCTCGTGTTGGGAAGCGGACAGTGAATCCACAAGGAAGTAATCCTGTAGTATGTCAGAAGGTGGTAAGTCCTCTAAGAGGAAAACAAAACCCAGGGAATCCCTGGGTGTCCAGGCAGGAGACAAAATCTCCCTGGATGGTTCAAGAGACTTTAATGGGAGGGTCATTTGCAGGGCTGTGAAAGGGTTAAGGATACGTACACCAGGGCCACTGAGGCACCCAGAGACCAGCAACAGTGAAAAGCTGTTAGCACCCCTTCAGACAAGGGATAGAAAAAGAGTTACTGCAGCCCAATGAAAGGAGGCAGAACTTGGGGTCAGGGTCGGGGCGGGGGGGTTGCATCTAGCATATTCTATAGCCATGGAAAGTAGCTGCTACTGTCTGTGAAAACGGGCCAAAGGAGGAAGAAATACCTTGATGGCCATCTTTCCAGTCTCTGACACCATGGTGTGTTTGAACAAGCATGGGGCTGGCTGGGAAGAGAAGCAGACCAACAGAAACAGCAAGGGTGTCTTGCCCACCTGATTAACAACAGCCCCTGTACAATGGTTAGTCTCTTGAGGACATGCTCACAGGACCAAATACCGTCATACTCATTCATACTCAAGTGTCGTTACAAGGCGAATGTCCACACATCTCTTCCTCAAATTTCCTTGTCACCAATTCTTTTTCCATAGTCTCCAACCTGTTGGCCAACCCAACTACCAATATGACTGTGTAGATCTGTAACTCAGGCCATCTTTCCACCCAAAGGAAGTGGACAATAGGTACGGCTCGAGTTCTGTGCACAGAAGGGCTTCCTTCTCTGCCGTGTGTCAGGGCCACTCTTGAACGGGATCATCTACCTCTAGCTGATGCCAATGTATCAGACAGACTCATCTGTAAACCATCCCTACTTACCATTTTCCTTTAATGGAAAGCAAAGGCCATCAGTGAGCACAGGTGGGTATCACGGAGTTTTAATGCAACGTACTAGTGTCTTCTCTACCTGCTTGGGCCAAAGGTCAGTTCTCTCTAACTGAGGTGATGCCTGAAGGTGCTGAGAGCTGGCTGTCCGCTGACTACACTACCAACAGCTGGGGCAACAAATGCATCAGTGAAGAGGAACCTGAGTGACACATCACAGCATCTATCACAGGAGAGGGGAAGAGGCAAACTGAGAATAAGTCCCTCTGATTTCATGGGTGATCAGAGAGTGTTGGTAAAAAGATGATGAGGAACTGATGGATGCCTGAGGAAGTGATGGGGATCTGTGGCAGACAGATGTTCTAGGCAAAAGGACCAGCAAAGTGCAAAAGCCCTGAGGCAGAATGTGCTTGGAATATTAAGAAGGCTCCACACTCAGCTCCAAACCCAATGTGGGGCTCAATCCCACAACTCTGGGATCATGACCCTGGGCTGAAATCAAGAGTCAGACACTCAACTGACTGAGCCACCCAGGCACCCCAGTTTTTTATTGAAGCATAATTAACATGTAATCTTATAGTAATTTCAGGTGTGCAACATATTGATTTGAAAATTCTATACATTTTCAATGCTCACCTTGATAAGTGTGGTCATCATCTGTCCTGTATGATGTTATTACAATATTATTGACTTTATTCTCTATGCTGTGCTTTTTATCTTTGTGATTTATTTATTTTATAACCAGAAATTTGTACCTCTTAGTCTCTTTTCGCTATTTCACCCATCCCCCAACCACACCCCTCTGGAAACCACCAGTTTGTTCTCTGTATTTAAGCGTCCAGTTTTTGTTTGTTTATTTTGGGTTTTTGGATTCCACATGTAAGTGAAATCATGCAGTATTTGTTTTTCTCTTAGTTTACTTAGCCTAATACCCTCAAGATATGTCCATGTTGTCACAAATGGCAAGATGTCATTTTTAATGGCTGAATAATACTCCATTGCATACATATATCTTCTTTATCCATTTATGTATTGATGGACACTTGGAATGCTTCTGTAGCGTGGCTGTTGTAAATGCTGTAGTAAGTATAGGGCTGTATATATCTTTTCTTTTTAAATTTTTTTTTTAACGTTTATTTATTTTTGGGATAGAGAGAGACAGAGCATGAACGGAGGAGGGGCAGAGAGAGGGAGACACAGAATCGGAAGCAGACTCCAGGCTCTGAGCCATCAGCCCAGAGCCTGACGCGGGACTCAAACTCACGGACTGTGAGATCGTGACCTGAGCTGAAGTCGGATGCTTAACCGACTGAGCCACTCAGGTGCCCCTGTATATATCTTTTCAAGATAGTGTTTTTGTTTTCTTTGGGTAAATACCCAGTAGTGAAATTACTGGATCATATGGTATTTCTATTTTTATTTATTTTTTATTTTTTAATGTTTATTTATTTTTAAGAGACAGAAACAGAGCACAAGCAGGGGAGGGGCAGAGAGAGAGGGGGAGACACAGAATCCGAAGCAGGTTCCAGGCTCTGAGCTGTCAGCACAGAACTCGACGTGGGGGCTCGAACTGTGAGATCATGACCTGAGCAGAAGTCAGTGCTTAACCAACTGAGCCATCCAGGTGCCCCGGTATTTCTATTTTTAATGTTTTGAGGCCCTACATAATGTTTTCCAGAGTGGCTGTACCAAGTTGCATTCCCATCAACAGAACACAAGTGTTCCTTTTCCATTGTGGTTTTGATTTGCATTTCCCTGATGATGAGTGATGCTGAGCATCTTTTCATGTGTCTGTTGGAGGGCCTACATATCTTGTAGGACATGGTTCAATGTTTGGCTTTTGCTCTAAATGAGATGGTAATCCTTGGAGTGTCCAGAGGAGAGAAAAGATGTGATTTGACTTTCATGTACACCTGTTGTACTGGGACTAGGTTATGTGGGGACAAGGATGGAAGTGGAGAGGCAGCTGGAGACTTGTGTGACAGTAACCCAGGGAAGCAGTAATGGTGGCCTTGGCTTGGCTGCATTGGGTAGAAGTCAAGGTGGTGAGAAGTGCCTGGATTCAGACAGATTTGAAGGTAGAGCAGACAGGATTTGCTCATGGGTTGGACGGAGGGGAATAAAGGAAAGAGAAGAGTCAAGATTACTCCCAGATTTTGACATTTTGACTTGAATGACTAATAGGATAGAGTTACTGTTCACTTTCCTTCCTTCCTTCCTTCCTTCCTTCCTTCCTTCCTTCCTTCCTTCCTTCCTTCCTTCCTTCTTTCCTCCCTCCCTCCCTCCCTCCTTCCCTCTCTCGCATCTTTCCTTTCTTCTTTCCTTCCTTCCTTCCTCCCTCCCTCCTTCCCTCCCTCCCATCTTTCCTTCCTTCCTTCCTCCCTCCCTCCCTTCTTCCCTCCCTCCCTGCCTCCCTCCTTCCCTCCCTCCCATCTTTCCTTCCTTCCTTCCTTCCTTTCTCCCTCCCTCCCTCCCATCTTTCCTTCCTCCCTCCCTCCCTCCCTTCCATCTTTCCTTCCTTCCTTCCTCCCTCCCTCCCTCCTTCCCATCTTTCCTTCCTCCCTCCCTCCCTCCCTTCCTTCCTTCCCTCCTTCCTTCTCTACTTCTTTCTTTCCTTCCTTCCTTCCTCCTTCCCTCCCTCCTTTCCTCCTTCTCTCCTCCTTCCTTCCTTCCTTCATTCCTTCCTTCCTCCCTCCTTCCCTCTCTCCCATCTTTCCTTCCTTCCTTCCTTCCTTCCTTCCTTCCTTCCTTCCTTCCTTCTTCCCTCCCTCCCTCCTTCCCTCCCATCTATTCTTCCTTCCTCCCTCCCTCCCTCCCTCCCTCCCTCCCTCTCTCCCTCCCTCCCTCCCTTCCATCTTTCCTTCCTTCCTTCCTTTCTTCCTTCCTTCCTTCCTCCATCCGTCCGTCCCTCCCTCCCTTCTTCCCTCCTTCCCATCTTTCTTTCCTTCCTTCCTTCCTTCTTTCTTTTCTTTTTTTTTCTTTTGAGATGGGTAAGACTGCAGGAGGCAGAGATTGGGGATGTGGGTGAATTCCACGTTGCGTTCTATGTTAATTTTGCAACCCAGTTAAATCTAAGTGGAAGTGTTAAGTGGGAAGTTGGGTAAGCCATTCTGGAGGTATGTCCAGCTGAGAGAGGTCTAGGCTCAGGTTATACATTTGGGAGTTATCACAGGTAGGTGGTATTTCTAGACATGCAATGACATGCAAGCTCTCCTAAGACTTGAGTGTAGACAGGGAGGATATTGGAGGGCTCTGCTCTTTGGTACTCCCATCATCCAGAGACTGGGGACTTGAAGTAGTGTCATCAAAGGAGACTGAATAGATGTGGCCAGTGTGGTGGGGGAGACTTAATAGAGCAGTGTCCAGGAGCCTGGTGAAGACAGTATTTGAAGCAGGAGGTGACCGCCTGCATCTGATGCTGCTGATTAGTCAAGTGAGATAAGGTCTGAATGGTGACCTTGACTTTAGTCATGTGGAGACAGTGGAGACATTGACAGGAACTCCTGTGTGAAGATTATCATGAGTTTAGTTCTCCTTCAGTCTCACTGTCCATGGTTCTGTAACAAGCCAGCCCTGCAAGGTGGCTCACGATCCATCCAAGCTCCCTGCACCTGACGCTTTGAAAACACGGTCTTCTGCATACCTTGATATTTGGATGAGAGCCTTGCTATGTCTGAGAGATGCTCGGGGACACCGGCCCTCGGAGCTTGGTTGAATAATGTTAGGCAGCTTCCACTTTTCCCCATGGCCCTGGAGATGCAGAAAAGCAGGACAGGGCAGCAGGATCTCTGGCATGGACCTATGTTTGGGTTCAGATGCAGCTCTCAGGGGGAACAGTGAAAACTCACATCCACTAAGGGTGGGGGGGGGGGTTTCCTTTTTCTGTTTATGGCTTGACTGCCATAGACAAGGGATATTCCAACCCAAAGCATGTTGCTTAGTCTACAAAGAGATTCTTTCTCCAAATACCAGTCTACTTTATAGCCCTACTTTAGGAGAGAAGCCTAAAGATTGGCCTGACCCTGAAATAAAGGTATTTTCTAGTCCAAGAATTGAGAACTAAGACTGAGCAGTGTGAATGCATCTGTGGGATTGGGGGCCATTCCGGGAAACCCAGGGCATGAAAGCCGCAGTCTAAAGCGGAGCAAGCCCTCTGCCTGTCTTCTTACCTGGAGCCTCTTCAGTATCCTTGGTCCCAAGCAGAAGCCATGTTTTGAATAGAGTGTAACTTCAAATTGCCCTGACCCATCTTTGGATCAGGGAGAAGGGCTCCCCCAATGGCTTCCTCCTGGCGTTTTCAACCCCTTGACTCCTCCCACAAGATGCCCAGGGCCCTGCCCTTGGACAGTCTCACCTAGGGAGGAAGGAGAGGAGAGGATTTGTCTCCACTCTGCCCCCAGGAGCCTTCCAGTCCTGAGTCTGAATCTCCGTTCCGCTCCTGACTTTTTGTAGTCTCAGGCATACAGTTAAACCTGAATCTCATGGCCATCTTCTGGAAATGGAGACCCCAATACTACCACCTTCATAAACGTGCTGTTGTGTAGAGTCAGAATATGAGAGGTGATGTGTATAAAGCATGCAGAAGGGGTCTGGCCTGTCACTGGGCTGATGGCCTCGGTGTCTTCCTTCTCCCTGGCAATTTTTTCCTAGTCTGTGTTGGCTCATCTCATTGCCTTACCTCAATGCATGCCAGCACCCAGTTCTGAGGACCCTGGACAGGGACAGGGTAAGTCAGGTAATGTGTGTGCACGTACTTCCATAACCAGTACACGTTGGGTCTGTCTCACCTCCTCAAACCCCATGAGTGTTCTCTGGGCTGAAACGTGGGTCCCGTTAGCTCAGTCCTTCTTTCCAGCCAGGACCAGCCCTTGCTTTGCTGCACGAACTTGCTTCCACTCCCGATGTCCCATTGGAAGGGTGGGTTCTCCCAATGCCTGGAGGCAATGTTGCATAGGTAGCAGGGCTATGGAAGAGGGGAAGTGAGGAATGGGGCAGAATGGTGGGTTGTTGGGCTAGCCTGACATATTAACAAATTGGAATATTCAGCCATAAAAAGGAAGGAAATTCTTACACCTGCTATAACATGGATGTACCTTGAGGACATTATGCTGGATGAAATAAGCAAGTCACAAAAGAACAAAATACTGTGTCACTCTACATAGATGAGGTGCCACAATGGTCAAATCCATGGAGATAAAAAGTAGAACGGTGGTTTCCAGGGACTGGCGGGAGGGGAAATGGGGAGTTAGTGTTGAATGGGGACAGAGCTTCAGTTCTGCAAGATGACCAGAGTTCTGGAGATGGATGGGGGTGAAGGTTGCACAACACAGAATGTGTTTAATGCCAGTGAAGTGTGCACTCAAAAACAGTTAAGATGGTAAATTTTATTTTATGTGTCTTTTACCACAATAAAAAAATTGGTAAAAGAATTATCCGACCTCTGTTGAAAAGACAGTCTGAATGTAAGATGATGCCATTCATAGAAAACATGAAGCCAGGGGCACCTGGGTGGCTCAGCTGGTTAAGCACCTGACTCCTGACTTTGGCTCAGGTCATGATCTCATGTACCATGAGTTCGAGCCCCATGTCAGGCTCTGTGCTGACAGCTTGGAGCCTGTTGGGCATTCTCTCTCTCTCCCTCTCTCTCTGCCCCTCCCCCACTCACACTCTCTGTCTCTCTCAAAATAAAGAAATAAACTTAATAAAAAAGGAAAATGTGAAGCCAGACAAGATACTTTTTCATGTGTAGTCTGTGGACACAGATGTGCATGGTAAATGTGCATAATTGTACGTAGAAGTGAGTCCCGGATGGAGGTTACCACCTGGGAGAGGGAAGAAGGAAGGGAGGGGGGGGGCAGGGGCGTTCATTTTATCACTTACAATTTATTTCTTTTCTTGGTTAAAAAGAGACATCTGTGGCAACCTTGACAGACCATTTACTTCTGTTACATCCGAGCAGTGGGTACCTGCATGTCTGTTAGGGTTAGCTCATGTATATTGAAATATTTCCTAGTTGAAAGGGGAAAATAAAATAATCAAACAAAGAGAGAAAGAGGGGCACCCAGGTGGCTCAGTCACTTAAGTGTCAGACTTCGGCCCAGGTCACGATCTTGCGGTTTGTGAGTTCGAGCCCCACGTCGGGCTCTGTGCTGACAGCTAGGAGCCTGGAGCCTGCTTCCGATTCTGTGTCTCCCTCTCTCTCTGCTCTTCCCCCACTCTCTCTCCATCTCTCTCTCTCTCTCCCTCAAAAATAAACATTGAAAAAATTAATTAAAAAATCTCTCTTTAAAAAGAAAAAGGAGAAGCAGAGGAGTCCTGTCTGATATCCTTATTATCTCGCCTGATCTCCAATCCAAATTCTCCTGTTTTCAGATAGCTACCTGCTTTCCTTCGTGTTTTCACTGTGCAAAAGATGTATCTCTAGTATTTCAAGCCCCACCCAGATAGTTTGTCTCTCTGATTCATCACAGTTGGCTTAACATATTAATATTAATTATTTAATTAATTTATTTAAATTAAATTTATTTACATTAATTATTTAATTTAAATTTAAATTATTTAAATTAATTATTAATTAATATTTAAATTATTTAAGTTAATTATTAAATTTAAATTTAAATCATTTAAATTAATTATTAATTAATTGAATTAATTAAATTAATAATTAATTAATATAATATTAATATGATTCATCACAGTTGGCTTAACATATTAATTAATATTAATATTAACATATTCTCGATCAGCCAACAAGTCATGGGCATGTTGTTTAACCTTCAGCCTTGGCTGTTTTCCAATCTCCCCCAACCTCCCTCTTGGAGAACAACGTTGAACTGTTTCTATAGGGCAGGGGGGTGTTCTCAGCCATGCTTGTAAAACACACACAGTGCTTTACATATACGCACACCTCATCGGATTTAAGGAGTGAAAAACGTTTACATGAACACACATGGCTTGTCTTACTCGGTTGGCCTATTAACCTTATTCTGGTCTTCAGAGAAGTCCCCCTCAGCCCAGACTTCCCAGCTCTGACTCCCCAACAGGGCGTGTCTGATGACAGCAATGAGGCTAAGTTGTCGGTTGCATGAAAACAGTCAGGAAAACGGACTCAGGGCCAATCTGTGCGTTTAGGCTCATTGGAGACCTCTGCTTTTCTCAGTTCTTCATCTGTGAACACCTTGCTTATTCTTGCCCAAGCCATTTTAGGTCAGCCGCCATCTTTTTTTTTTGCCACCTACCTTGTAAGAGGAGACATGGACCCTTTGCCCCCCAGTCCTCCGAGCCTGGTTGGAGGAGGCCATCGGGAGCCCCTGCTGGCTGCTTCTCGTGATGGATTCCTTAGAACAACTGAATGCCAGCAGCTTGGAGACTGACTCATCTGTTGTTGAAGTAAGTAGACCGTAGACACAGACCAGTTCTGTACCAACGGACCCCAAACAGGCGTTCAGCTCATACCAGAAAAGGGCAAAGGTTGGGTCCTTACTTCTAGGAGGAATGGTGTCGTGCCTGGAGCATTGTAGACACCTGAGGAAAGTCACTGAATGGTTAACTCAGGGTGGATGGTGTCCAGGCTAAAAATGGTTGGTGGCTTGGCATCCATTGGATCCTGGCTTTCTCCCCGGCGCGGCCACTGAGATTTCACTCTTGTTTCCCCACCTCGCTGGCAGGGGCTCAGACTCCATCTGGTTTCCTTAAATACCCAGAGGACCCGACACAGTGCTTTGCACGTGGCAGATCTTAGCAGTTAATCCTTCTGTTTTGCTCGCTAAATGCCAAGTATTATTCTAAGATCTTCACACACATTAACCCACTTAGTCCTCACAATCCCAGAAAAAGGGGGGCTATTCTCTCATTTTACAGATGAGAAAACTGAGGCACAGACAGACAAGTGACTCACCCAAGGTCAAGGTGGGGGGGAGCTGAGGTTTCTGTTGAGGCAGTCTGGCTCCAGATTCCATGCCCTTAATCACAATCTATATTAATTCCTTCAAAATTCTAAAAAATAAAATGGTCTATTTGATAGAACATATGTGTGCATGTGTGTATATATATATATATATGTATATATATATGTATATATTACATATATATATTTATATATGTATATGTTACATATATATAATATATGTTTATATATGTATATATTACATATATATAATATATATTTATATACGTATATATTACATATATATTCATTGATGATATTCTCTCAATGCACACATCACATACATATATACAAATATGTCTGTGTGTCTGAGGATTTTCTACTTGTGCACCATGGTCTTAGATGTCGGGGAATGCAGAGAACAGTCCTCGCCATAGAGAAGTAATTTACTATCTGTAAGAGGGAAACAGGTGTATAAATAGATCATTTCAATATACCGAGGAATTAAAATCCACCGGGGTCTTAGAACAAAGCTATAGGAAACTGAGACACCTTGGCTCTTCCCCCCCCCTTTTTTTAATGTTTTTATTTATTTATTCATTTTGAGGATGAGAGAGAGAGAGAATGGGGTGGAGGGGCACAGAGAAAGGGGGACAGAGGATCTGAAGCGGGCTCTGTGCTGAGAGCAGAGAGCTTGATGTGGGGCTCGAACTCACAAACCACGAGACCAAGACCTGAGCCAAAGTTGGACGCTTAACAGACTGAGCACCCCCGCCCCCCCGCCAACCCAGGCGCCCCTGTTTCTTGATGTGGGTGGTGGGTACAGGTTATGTTCACTGTCTGAAAATTCACTAAGCGATGCATTTAGGGTTATGTGGGTTATATTCTTTAATATAATCAACACTTTAAAACACTTGAAAGGAAGAAAAGTGTCTTGGGAGCTCAGAGGATGTAGCAAAGATTCAGTTTGGGCCGGAGCCTCAGGGATCAAGCACCCTGTGTCCTGCCCCGGCATCTGATCACTGCTTGTCTCTCAAAGTGCCACCTGGGCCCTCCGATGACATCAGCTTCTCTCATGTGGCTCCAGAAAATGCGTTTTCTCTCTGGCACCTTCTACCGCATTCTGCACAGATGTGTCTTGTTTTGCTTTGCTTCTTACATTTTTTTAAAGTTTTTGGGGCGCCTGGGTGGCGCAGTCGGTTAAGCGTCCGACTTCAGCCAGGTCACGATCTCGCGGTCCGTGAGTTCGAGCCCCGCGTCAGGCTCTGGGCTGATGGCTCGGAGCCTGGAGCCTGTTTCCGATTCTGTGTCTCCCTCTCTCTCTGCCCCTCCCCTGTTCATGCTCTGTCTCTCTCTGTCCCAAAAATAAATAAAAAACGTTGAAAAAAAAGAATTTTAAAGTTTATTTTATTTATTTGGGGGGGGGGGGGGGAGAGCGTGCAGGGGAGGGCCAGAGAGAGGGAGAGAGAATCCCAAGCAGGCTCTGAGCTGTCGGTACAGAGCCTGATGGGGGCTGGAACCAGGAACCACGAGATCATGACCTGAGCCGAAATCAAGAGTCTGATGCTTAACCAACTGAGCCACCCAGGCGCCCCTTGCTTTGCTTTTTAAAAGCGAACTGAGTGTCTCTTTGTGAACCTTTCCTACGTGGACACACAGGGGTTATGAACCATACAAAGGACCCTGTACACTGTGGAGGGCAGAGGCCACTGGGTATGGAACCCCCCTGCTCTAGGTGAGGAAACAGTGCGGGAGACCTCAGCACGCCCTCCTGGTTGGGCTTATTCTGGCAAAAATCCATCCGACATCTCTCCAAATATGCCTGGTTCGACAAACCACAAAATTCCATGCGGCCATCATTCATTGGGCACATACCTGACTAGAGCCCCAAACATGAAGAACTTAGCTGATTTCTCCTTATTCTGTGGCTACCGTTCGGCATAAGCAGATCAAGTGATTTTATCCATAACATTCAGGGATGGTTTGTTCATTTTTCCAGAAATGACACGTTCACTAAACACATGAATACTTTCTTTAGATGAATCTAAGTTAGGGCATAATTAGGGTTGTTATAATTTAGCAGCTTATTTAAAAAAAAGAAAACAGCAACCTAAATTATGTCTTCAGCAACCTGTGGCCTCAATGATATGTTAGTTTAAAATATAAGATAAGTTTATATAATATTATAACAACACATTAGGAACCATGCAGAACACCACTGCTTTAAACACAACTTGCACGTTTAGCAATTTTTTTTTAATTTTTTTTAAATGTTTATTTTTGAGACAGAGACAGAGACAGAGCACATGAGTGGGAGAGGGGCAGAGAGAAAGAGGGAGACACAGAATCTGAAGCGGGCTCCAGGCTCCGAGCTGTCAGCACAGAGCCCGACATGGGGCTTGAACCCACAAACCATGAGATCATGACCTGAGCCAAAGTTGAACGCTCAGTCGACTGAGCCACCCGGAAGCCCCATAGCAATGTTTATTTTTAGAAGCAAAAGTGCCTAGCAATTTAAGTACAACATTTCCAACATTTGTTCTACTTAGTTGCGATAAGGTGTCATTCCATCTGGCTGTTCTCATTTTGTTTTATCACTTGATTATTCTTCTAAGTAGATTTTACTATAGGTAGAAATGAGGAAATTTCGAAGAAAATATATATTTAAAGTAACACAAAACTAATATTTTAAATTTAAATTCGTGGCTTCTTGATGAAAATAAAAAAAAGGAAGTATGGGATAGTCACACAGGCTATCAATCTGTGTCTGTTAATTAAGGGAAAAAATTTCTGGATACCCTTCCATCAACAAACATGTGCGGGCAACACATTTTATACTTTTGGTAGTTAGAACCTTGCTTTCCCCTGTCTTCAAAACTTCTTACCCTCAGTGTTCACATGTCCCATCTCCTTTGGTTACCTCGATTAAACTCACTGTCAGGAAAGCCTGAGATGCTGATTTATACTAGAGTGTCAATGGTTGATATCTTCTGTAAGAGTGATCTCACTTAAAGACACTGGCATTTTATGGGGAACCAGTTGCTGAAGCCAAAGGTGTTTAATGAAGGGTAAGATGATGGGTAGAAAGTTTACCCGGACCACAGCCTTCTGAAGTCCACCCCAGAGATGTTCGTTGTGGACGTAAGTGCCTGGCTGGTCTGCCTCTGCAGAGCTGGTAGGTTGTGGCTAGCACATGGACACCTTCCCTGGGGCATTTGGTGGCAGGTGCTCAGATGCACTCACAAGGGCATGCCCGGCAGGGCTGGGAGCAGCTTCCATTTCCCGAACACTTTCCGAAGCCTTGGGTTCCGGGAATTTGTGTCGAGAGTGCTTACTGCCTTTCCGTACCCTCTGCTTCTCTATGAACTCCAGGCGGGCTGCCGTGTATCTGTTCACGGCCATGACCGACACAGCCATGCAGAGCGCGAAAGAACCCCACGCGAGGCTGTCAACAAAAGGCACAGTTAGGGAAGAGTGTGGGGCTGTGGTTTCCTTCCTGCGGGAGGTCAGTCTGATGAAAATCCAGCTCGTAGGTCCACTGAGCTCGGACCCGGACTTTGGATCACAAGTTTCGGACACCAGCCAACAGTGTTGTTAAGAGAAAAGATTTCGGAGTCATTGTGCCCAATGTGCACTGTGGGTTTACGCCCATCTCTTAGGAACTGTGCACCCTTGAGCTGATGACTTCACCTCTCTGTATCAGTTTCCTGATCTGCAAAACTTGACCGATAGTAACACTGCACACAGGGCGGTGGTGAGGAATTTAATGAACTAATGTGTGGGAAGTACTCAGCATGGGATCTGCTGATACAGAAGTGTTGCTTTTTTGTTATTGTTGCTCTTGGCTCTAACAGCAGGACACCAGCCCTGGGTGTTGTTACTTTATATCCCCACCCTCTGGAAACCTGTTACGTTCCGAGATGATGGTCTATCTACACTTTTCATCTTCCACAGAACAAGGAGGAATGAAAGAGAAATAACCTCTGCCAAGTGACGAGTGTGTGTTTTCGGGGGACGAAATTCCCAGGTAGAAGAGAAGCCTCCACCTCCAATTACCTACAAAGAAGCCTACTGTAGCTAAGTTCTAAACTCGCTGCAGAGTTTCCAATCATCCCTAAACATGACTTGACCCTCAAGGACACCAACATCTAGGGGGAAAGCCCAACAACAAACAGAAAAAAAAAAATCCAAAGAAAAGAGCTAAGAACAGAAGAAAACACCAAGAAGAAAACCTTTTGATAACTATCTACAGAGACATATGAGAAGCTATTGCATGAACAAAGCAAGATCAGGATATTTAGAAAAGGAATAATTAGAAAACAAGAAAGACCTAGGGCACCTGGGTGGCTCAGTAGGTTAAGCATCTGAGTTCGGCTCAGGTCATGATCTCCCGGTTCGTGGGTTCGAGCCCCGTGTTGGGCTCTGTGCTGACAGCTCAGAGCCTGGAGCCTGCTTTGGATTCTGTGTCTCCCTCTCTCTCTGCCCCTCCCCTGCTCACACTCTGTCTCTAAAAAATACATAAACATTAAAAAACAAACAAACATGGGGCGCCTGGGTGTCTCGGTCGGTTAAGCATCTGACTTTGGCTCAGGAGATGATTTCCCAGTTTGTGGGTTCGAGCCCCACATCGGGCTCTGTGCTGACAGCTCGGAGCCCGAAGCCTGCTTCGGATTCTGTGTCTCCCTCTCTCTCTCTCCCTCTCTGCCCCTCCCCTGCTCACGCTCACTATCAAAAATAAATAATAAAGACATTTTTAAAGAATGTAAAAAAGAAGGAACAGAAAGCTAAGAAATGGAAATAATCAAAGAAATAATACCAGAAAAAAAAACCCAGAATTCTAGGATGTGAATATTCCGATTGAAGGGCCCGTCAAGCACAGGAAAGGGAGAATGAGTGTGAATGAGAGATTTTCCCTCCAAGGTGCATCATCCTGACATTTCAGAATACCAATAATAGAGTAGAAAGCAGCAGCTTACCTATAAAGGGACATGAATCAGAATAGTATGGAACTCGTGCCAGAAGCAGTCGATTCTAGAAGGAAATGGAGCCACACCTTCAACATTTTAAGGGAAAATGATTTCCAGCAAAGGATTATGCACGCTGCTAAACTATCAAATATAGAGCATTGGATAAATACATTTCCAAATATGCACGAAATAAAATAATATCTTTGCTCCTCGAACCCTTTCTTAGAAAGCTACTGGGGGATGTGCTCCCACAAAATGTGAATGTGAACTAAGTTAGATAATGACATGGGGCCCAGAAACAGCTCTCTGCTCACAGCACTGTGGCAAACCTCCGGGCAGGGAGTCCAGAGCAGAGAGGAATGTGGAGGGTTTTGGTTGGGGCTGGAAGAGTGGGATAGGAGGAGACGGAATTGAGAGATTGCTATATTTAATGCCATTTTATTTTCAATTTTTAAACATCCTTAAATGTTTTTATTTATATTTGAGAGAGAAAGAGAGCAAGGGGAGGGGCAGAGAGAGAGGGAGACGCAGAATCCCAAGCAGGCTCCAGGCTCTGAGCTGTCAGCACAGAGCCCGACGCAGGGTTCGAACCCACGAGTGGTGAGATCACGACCTGAGTGGAAGTTGGACGCTTAACCAACCCATGATTTTTTAAAAAGATATTATTTTTAAGCAATCCCTACACCTCATGTGGGGTTCAGACTTACAGCCCCAAGTTCAAAAGTCATACACTCTACTGACTGAGATAGCCAGGCACCCCTGTTCAATACTATTTGAGTTTTAAAAACTATTTGTATGTACTTCTTTGATTAGAAGTTAAGTAATTACAAGTAATAGGAAACAAAACAAAACAAAATGATATTGGAACCAATACCGTTTTTTGAGAGAGATCACGATCAGGGGTGGGGGGAGGAGGAGAGAGAGGGCAAGAGAGAATCCCAAGCTCGGCGTGGAGCCCAACGCGGGGCTCAATCCCACGACCCTGGGATCATGACCTGAGCTGAAATCAAGAGTCAGACGCTTAACCGACTGAGCCACCCAGGCGCCCCTGTATAATGTGACATGACTGAGACTTTCTGTTAGGAACACAACTTATCTGTCCATTAGAAGCAGGGGTAGGGTCTCTCATGATTGAAGTATTTATTAGGCAGCATTATAACTCAGGACTCTTCCCCGTAAGCCATGTTTAAGAATGGGATAACATCAGTATCCCCATTTATTTATTTTTTAATATTTTTATTATTTTTTTTTAATGTTTGTTTATTTATTTTTTTTTTTTAATTTTTTTTTTCAACGTTTTTTATTTATTTTTGGGACAGAGAGAGACAGAGCATGAACAGGGGAGGGGCAGAGAGAGAGGGAGACACAGAATCGGAAACAGGCTCCAGGCTCCGAGCCATCAGCCCAGAGCCTGACGCGGGGCTCGAACTCACGGACCGCGAGATCGTGACCTGGCTGAAGTCGGATGCTTAACCGACTGCACCACCCAGGCGCCCCAATGTTTGTTTATTTTTGACACAGAGGGAGACAGAACATGAACAGGGGAGGGGAAGAGAGAGAGGGAGACACAGAAGCTGAACCAGGCTCCAGGCTCTGAGCTATCAGGACAGAATTCAACGCGGGGCTCGAACCCATGAACCGTGAGATCATGACCTGAGCCGAAGTCGGACACTCAACCAACTGAGCCACCCAGGAGCCCCCAGTATCCCCATTTCTTGAGGGCTCGACTCTTTGCCAAGGATTTTACAAACATAATCTCTTTGAATGCCTAGGGACACATGAGACAGGTCTCATCACCTTCCAGATGAGAGAGCTGGGCTCCAGAAAGGTTAAGAAATCAACCCAAAGTCAGACGGCAGAGCAATGGCCAAGGTCGGTAGTCTTACAGAACCTGCGTGTAACCCTGCGGGGCCGTCGGGGCTTGGGCACCACGGCCAGCAACTTACCAGTATGACCAGCCGTAGTCCCACGTCTGAGGCTTCCAGTCTTCGGGACCAAGGTTCACAGCAATTTGAAAGATGGTTGTGTACATCATGTGGGCCACCATCCCGAGGAGCCCTGCACGAGGAAAGCTTTGTGAGCCACAGGTGGGGATGGGGTTTCCCTACCTTGCGCGAGTTGGATGTAAACCCCAGGAGCGTCCTTCTTGAACCCTTCCAAGCAGGTCCCCCGTCACATTCACACCAATTCCTCGTTGTCCTGAATGCATATGGCGTGTGTTCCTCTGACGTGTTGTTCCTCCCGTGGCCACCTCTCCCCGTGTGTCATGCCCCTGTGTCCCTGTGCTCAGAGGCACTGATGCTCCAGTCTCTCCTTCCCAGGGCAGAGGAGCGGTCCTTGGACCACATTTGGCCTGAAGCCACACTCCACAGGGTTCTATTCTGTTACTTCTTTTGCGTGTGGATGGTTTGCTAACTCTGGGATACTTTAGGGAAAAATCTGAGTGCGGGGGGCAAGCCTGGGTGGCTCAGTTGGTTGAGCATCCAACTCTTGATTTCAGATCAGGTCATGATCTCACGTTTTGTGAGTTCGAGCCTCACCTCGGGCTCTGTGCTGATGGCACGGAGCCTGCTTGGGATTCTTCCTCTCCCTTTCTCTCTGCCCCTCCCCTGCTCGAGCTCTTTCTCTCTCTCTCGAAATAAATAAACATTAAAAAACCCAAGAAATTGGGGCACCTGGGTGGCTCAGTCGGTTGAGCGTCCGACTTCAGCTCAGGTCATGATCTCACGGTCTGTGAGTTCAAGCCCCGCGTCAGGCTCTGTGCTGACAGCTCAGAGCCTGGAGCCTGTTTCAGATTCTGTGTCTCCCTCTCTCTGACCCTCCCCTGTTCATGCTCTGTCTCTCTCTGTCTCAAAAATAAATAAACGTTAAAAAAAATTTAAAAAAATAAATAAATAAAAATAAAAAACCCAAGAAAGTTGCCTTGGATTTCATTTTTAAATGTTGGCTGTTTCGTTGTTGTGTCTTTCTTTTGCGGGGAGTCTAATCTCATGCGTGTTTTCATTGGATAAATGCATGGCAAATGGTGGCCAGGTAGGGATCAGCTTCAGGGGCCCAAATAGAAATGAGTTTTAATTGGTGGGGGCAATTATTTATATATTAATGGGCCATCTAAAGTCCTTGTGATGTAAACCCTCCAACAGTCTACCTGAAACTGTGTTTGCAAACTTGAAACTGAACAGACGTCCAGAAAGAGGCTTACTCATGACCTTGGCAGGGGTTGGGGGGAGCACTGGAGGGTGCCAGGACCTGGGGAGGAGTCTCCAAGAGCCCATGGCCTACCTCTTTGTTATGAAGATCCAGAAATTGGATTTTATCACCCTATTCGCTGATGATAAAGCTTGGGAAAGACTCCTGATACTTATCACGCACAGAAGTGAGCTCCCGGCTGGACTGATGTACTGTTAGCAGGGCTTGGGGTATGAGGACAGAGAAACAAAGGAAGTCATCTGTTGGGGGTCCTTTTCTTGATGGAAAGGCCACTCCGGAGACCAAATGAAGCTGCTCTGATACAGAGGAGGATACAGAAGGAAGACCGCCACCCCAAAGAAAGGGAGTTCTTTATTCTTACACGTACATCGAGCTTGATAATGACTTTCAGCAAGCAACCATTTCTTGCATTCTTCCCACAGAGTAGGTGCATTTACTTAGTCATCACTATAGCCACTGGAGGTAGCTGGCTTAGAGAGGTTGAGTAACTTGCCTGGGGTCACACAGCACTCACGTAGCAGAGAACTGACACCCAGGTAGGATTTCCTGACAAACTACTGTGGGACATTAGGCAATTTCTGTTCTCAGAGCCAATGTGTCTCCTTCCCAGGGTTGTGATAAAGACCCAGTAATACATTTTATTTTCCATCCCCTTTCTTTTCATCCGTCAGCCAAAGCATCATTGCTTTCCCCCGCCCCCTGCCCCTCCAGTGGGATTTATTCAGTGACTTCTCCGGTGGACCAGCCAGCTGTCCTGCTGAACGGGCCGTTGACAGGCGAAGAGCCAGCCTGCGCTTTGGCAGTGGGGACAGACAGCCCGGAGCTTTGTCCCTCCCGCTGGGACAGGCTGTGGGGAATCCCCTGTTGGCTGCTGTCGACAAGTACCTGCGAGCACCGTGAGGATGGCTACAGAGGCGTCCACCTTGAGCCAGCGGAAACCAGCGCTCTGAGAACTCACTCCGGAGCCCAGGAGGACGGCACTCGTCAACACCAGAAGGATGTTCAGGATCTCGGCCCCAATGGACAGCCACAAAAGTCCTGCAAAGTGTGAGGATGATAGAGACATTGAGCCTGGAGAGTTCAGAAGCACCATGATGTCGGGGCGCCTGGGTGGCTCAGTCGGTTGGGCATCCAACTTCGGCTCAGGTCACGATCTCGCGGTCCGTGAGTTCGAGCCCCGCATCAGGCTCTGGGCTGACGGCTCAGAGCCTGGAGCCTGCTTCCGATTCTGTGTCTCCCTCTCTCTCTGCCCCTCCCCCGTTCATGCTCTGTCTCTGTCTCAAAAATAAATAAAACGTTAAAAAAAAAAAATTAAAAAAAAAAAAAAAAGAAGCACCGTGATGTTGAACCCTTTGATCCTGTTCACTTCTAAGACACAAAAACAGGGTGGCCTGGATGGCTCAGTCGGTTGAGCAACCGACTTTGGCTCAGGTCATGATCTCACTGTTTGTGAGTTCGAGCCCCGCGGCGGGCTCTGTGCTGACAGCTCGGAGCCTGCTTCGGATTCTGTGTCTCCCTCTTTCTCTCTCCTCCCCCGCTCATGCTCTGTCTCTCTCTCAAAAAATAAACATTAAAAAATTTTAAAAAATTAAAAAATAAAATACAGAGATTGTCAGCATGTAAAAAGAAACAGAAAACAGGGGCTCCTGGGTGGCTTAGTCGGTTAAGCGTCCAACTTCAGCTCAGGTCATGATGTCACGGTCTGTGAGTTCAAGCCCCGCGTCAGACTCTGTGCTGACAGCTCAGAGCCTGGAGCCTGCTTCGGATTCTGTGTCTCCCTCTCTCTCTGCCCCTCCCCTGCTCATGCTCTGTCTCTCTCTCTCTCTCAAAAATAAATAAACATTAAAAAAAATTTTTTTTTTTAAAGATTGTCCTTCGCTGGGAGGGGGAAAAATAAAAACAACAAAAATAAAGCAGGAGTCTGATGTGGGGACAGGAGAGAGGCTGGGGGGGTGGTGGCCTCTCTATTCCCCAGTTCAGAAGTTAGTACGTTGTTTGGATTTGACCAGAAGACTTTATCTTGGTCTTTTTATTTTTTTTTATTTTTTTTTTATAATGTTTTATTTATTTTTGAGAGACAGACAGGATGCGAGTGGGTTGGGGCAGAGAGAGAGGGAGACGCAGAATCCGAAGCGGGCTCCAGGCTCCAAGCTGTCAGCACAGAGCTGGATGCCGGGCTCGAACCCACAGACCGTGAGATCATGACCTGAACCGAAGTCGGACGCTCAACCGACTGAGCCACCCAGGCGGCCCAATCTTGGTTTTTTAAAGAAGACACCAAGCTGAAGGAAGAAGGCAGAGGCGGCTGAGCGTTTAGGAGCCCTGGTTAGAGATCCCGAAACCTTGTTTGTATCTGTGTGGGCCGATCCTTTGCCCTCCGGAGGGCATCCCGCCCGCTTCTAGGAGACACTGTGCTGCAGGTGGAGGTAAGAAGACAGAGGAACAGGGAGGGAAGCTGGTGTCTGTGAGCTGCGTCCTGGGGCCCCAGCAATGGGCGAAACAGGTGTAGATCCAGCCTTCACAAAACCTGCACTCCCGCTGGGGAAACAGACCCCGCGAAACCATCACGGATTTGATGAGCGGCACAGACAAGACGAAGGGTGCGGGAGCCCATCTCTTCCCAGCCCTGCGTCCGCCGTGGGCCGCCGTGGGCGTATGCGTGCCCTGGGACCCGGTAAACACTACCGGTCAGGGCTTCCCGCCCCTCCCCGCCGGCAAGGTCGGTTGTACCACCTTTTCCAGAGCCCCTGACGACTACAGGGCACATGCAGGGGGCAGGTGGTTCCAGCACTTGGACTTGACTTTGTGGAAAAACCACAAAGAGCTCTCTCGTGTCTCCGCCCCTCCCCCCGCCTCCCCCAACACACACAAAGTGACCCACGCTGTGAGGCGCCCTGGTGGACAGAACATGGGTGTTTACCGTGTTCTTCAGCTGGTATTATACTCTGGAAACTTCTACACTTTTCACCTAGAACACAAAGAGAATATACTCATAAGGAGGAGTAACTGTGTTTCTAGCACCCTCACTCTCTTAGGGACAGACTGTGTTTCGAGCACCTTCAGTCTATCCAGGGTCATTTTTTTTTTTAATTTTTTTATTATTTTTTTTGAGAGAGACAGAGAGACAGAGTGTGGGCAGGGGAGGGTCATAGAGAGAGAGGGAGACACAGAATCTGAAGCAGGCTCCAGCCTCCTAGCTGTCAGCATGGAGCCTGACGCGGGGCTCGAACTCACAGACTGTGAGATCATGACCTGAGCTGAAGTCGAACGCTTAACCGATTGAGCCACCCAGGCGCCCCTATCCAGGGTCATTTTAATGGAGAGAGAGAGACAGAGCATGAGTGGGGGAGGGGCAGAGAGAGAGGGAGACGCAGAATCCCAAGCAGGCTCCAGGCTCCGAGCTGTCAGCACAGAGCCCGACGCGGGGCCCGAACTCGGGAACCGTGACATCATGATCTGAGCCGAAGTCGGATGCACAACTGACTGAGCCACCCGGGCGCCCCTATCCCAGGTCATTTCGAACAAGGATTAGGGGACGTGGCAGATGGCTTTACTGTTCACAGACATGTGCTGGCCCCCTTACCCACCCCACCCACCCCTCAACAGGAGCATGATTCAATCCCCTCCTGGTGAATCCAGGCTTGGCCATAGGACTTCCTTTGGCCAATGAACTGGGAGCTGGCATGGGGTGGGTCACTTCTGGTCAGAAGCTTTAAGAGCCAATGTTCTGGTTCTTGTTCCCCTGTCTCTGTGTTCACAGAAGCACCTGTCCAGATGGAGTCGCCATCAGCCTGGGTCCCTGGATAGCTGTGAGGAGGAGTCACCCTTCGCCAACCTAAAAAATACATGCGGAATGAACTAGGGATGAACTTGTTGATTTAAACCCCTGGGATTTGGGGGTTGTTTGTTACTGAGGCATAATCCAGCCCGTCTGGGCTGATACTGCGAGCCTTAGACCACAGGTTCTCACCTTCCCAAACAGCATCCGTTATGGTATGAGTCTCAGTTTGTCTCTGGTTAGAGGGAAAGGAACAAAGTTTGTATTGTTGTTTTTTTTTTAATTTTTAATGTTTATTTTTGTGAGAGAGAGAGAGAGAGAGAGAAACAGAGTGCAAGCAGGGGAGTGAAGCAGAGAGAGAGGGAGACACAGAATCAGAAGAGGCTCCAGGCTCAAACTCACGAACGGTGAGATCATGACCTGAGCTGAAGTCGGACGCTTAACCGACTGAGCCACCCGGGCGCCCCGTAATGACTTTAAAAAACACACTGGAGCAGATTCAGAGCTGTTACCGAGTGACCTCGCTGTTGGAATCCTACTGTGCTTTCTGGAGCGTGGAAGGACGGGGGTAGTTACTGCGTGTGCACCAGAGGCTGCTTATTTCGTGTTCCGGAAGGGTCCCGGAAGCCTGGGAGTATCGTCTGCCATGACAGATGCCCAGATGCCTGCACAATCACCTGCTTCTTCCCTGCAGAGTTCAGGGGAGTGGCTCCAAGGACCCCTGAGGGTAAGTGACTGGTACAGGAGCATTAGGACTCGGGCCGCGTTAGGACACCGCCCCCGCTGCATCACTGACTGGATGCAATCTGGTGCACAGCCCAGAAGGTGCCAGAGGATGCAGACAAGCCTGAGCCCCGGAGCTGCTCCCCGTCTGGGCTGGTGGGAACTAAAACAGGGCCAGGTGGGGCACAGATCACTGCCTCTCCAAAGGAATGGCTTTCTCAGCCCTAAACCAAGCTTAGCGGTCCCCGCGTTGGCCTCGCGTCAAGGATTTAATGAAATAATGGACAGGAAAGCCGCTCTCACTTCCTACGCACCGAAATCTCCCTGAAATAAAATGAGTTGTACTGGGAGCTGTTTGCATGTGGTTAGGGCCCAGATTGTTATTAAATATAGCACACTGTAAGTATCCTGAGGGCCAGGGTCACGTCACCTACCTTTCCTGGAAGTTTTCAGGGACAGAAGGAAGCTTGGGGGAGCATCTTTCGACCGCAGAAATTATTTCTCCTTTGTAGGAGAGAAAACCCCAGGTAACTCTCCTACTCAAGAACCTACAGTGGCTCCCTATTCCTCCAGCTCTGAGTCAAGGTTCCTCTTCTTTGATGGCCTTGCTTCCTCAACACACAGCCCTTCCCTTCGGTTCACCTTCTACCGCGTCAGGCTCATGCGGGAAGGACTGTCCGCACGAACAGGTGCACGCTCATGGTGGTGCACGTCTAAATGCCACAGACCTTCAGATTGGCCACACTTGTCCTCACGAAACACCAAGCGCCCTGGGGCCTCATTGCTTCCCACGTCTGCCCTGCGCCTCTGCTGGGCTCTGGGAAGAAGAGGAACAAAGGCTGGGTTTATGATACAGCCACTTGGTTGAGCTGCTCTGATGGGATTCTTTCTGGAGAACGTGTCGCAGGCTTTACCCGTCACATGACCCGGGGGGAGGGCATTTACACAACCTAGGGGTGAGGATGACAGCACTGGGGACCCGTCTGCCAATCTGTAGCCACGGTGGCCTCTTCAGCTTTTGAATTAAGCCCACTTTGGATGGATGCAACCGTTTTCCTGAAGATTCTCTGATTTTGGCAGCGGGCACGGTGTTAGGGTCGCAGCAGCAAAACTTCGGCCAGTTTTTCCTGGTTGTACCAAGGAAGTCGCCATTGCACTGGGGACATCTCCACACTCACACGCTGCTCTCAGAGAGCCCTTTTGGGGCCAGCGAGTGCTTCTTCACATAAGCCCCCGCGTCATCCCCAAGAGACCCAATGAGTGAGGCCAGCAGGGGGGAACAAGTGCGTGTCAAGGACAGAATGGGGCACGTAAATCCTCAAGGCCTGGCCTCTGTGCCTGGTTCTGCCATTCAGTAATCGGACCACTCTGAACCTCGGTCTCTTCATCTGTGAAATGGGTATGATAGAAGTCCTCCAATGACAAAGTTGCGAAAGGATTCTCTGAACTGCCTTATGTTTTTATTTGTTTTTTTTTTTTTTTTTTGAGTGTTTTGTTATCGATAAAGACAAGTGCACACAGCCACATTTTACAGATCTGGAGGCCAGGCGCAAACAGGTCGGTAGAGTCAGGAATCAAAACACGTAAGACCCAGTGCCTTATGCACATCACCCACCTGCTGTCTTTCTCCATAATGCACGGAGGACGAATTCTCTCTCTTGCCTTCCTTGGAGGGCCGCCCTTTCTCTCAGGAATAAAATGGAGGCCAGGTACAGAGCCAGGGGCAGGGCAGAAAAGAAAGCGGAGGCCGGCCAAGGAGATTAGGAGAATTCACAATAGCTTAGAAGGCTGAGGTCAGCCTGGGCCAGATGTCAGGCCATCGTGACCCCTTGATTAATCTGAATCCTCAGAAATGGTGTTCCTTTTGAATGAGGCCAGCGGGATTAAAAGGAAAAATCTTCATAAATCCCACGAAGCCAGAGAGGCGGGTGTTAACGGAGCTTGGCGATAGAGTTTCACCAGCCAAGCAGGGCAACGTGCCAGCTTGGGAACTGGTGTCCGGGTCCCCAGTGCTGAACTCCGGCATCTCTGTCTGCTTGTTCCTCACCCCCTCCCCTCTATGGGGTGCCCAGGCCCCTCTGTCCTTGACCTTTGGGGTTTAGTGCAACAGCGAAGAATTGGAAACTGACACCTTGTGTTGGCTCATTGATTGGATGCTTTCATCTCAAATCTCCATTTCAGAGTGTGGGATCAGAGGTGCTGCACCCCTTTAAAGGCACGTTAGGCAGGGCCCCCCGGGGGGCTCAGTCGGCTAAGCATCCGACTCCGGCTCAGGTCATGATCTCTCCGTCTGTGGGTTCAAGCCCCGCGTCGGGCTCTGTGCTGATGGCTCGGAGCCTGGAGCCTGCTTCCGATTCTGTGTCTCTCCTTCTCTTTCTCCCCCTCTCCTGCTCATGCTCTGTCTCTGTCTCTCAATAATAAACACATTAAAAAAAATTTAAAGGCACTTTAGACAGTGGCATAAAGGAATGGGAGGAGGTGGCTTGTGCAGAGGATGTTCTAAAATCACACTCTGGATTAGCCTCCCCTGGAAGGTCAGCTTTTGCAAGGACAGAGCTGACTCAGAAGGAAAAGATCCAGGGACACTTCTGGGGACATCAGAGCTGGGGAGGGGGTGTTGGACTTCCCGAGACCCCTTTCCTGGGCTTTCTCAGATCAAGGGGCACCCTCCCCAGGATGGAGTCCTTACTGTCAGGTGTCCTGAGCTCCCCCCTCCTCCGGGACTCTCTCTTTGAGCAGTTTGGGTGCCCTCCCATTCACCTCCAGCTGTAATCCTTCTCTTTTCTTTTTTTTTTTTTTAATGTGTATTTATTTTTGAGAGAGAGAGAGTATGCGTGAGTAGGGGAGTAATCCTTTTCTGTCGTCTACCCCAAATCTCCCAGACACTTGTGATAAATGAGACTTACGAGCAGATGTTTATGGGGACTGATCTTCAACTGGGGGCCCCAGGCTATATTCCGCAGCCAATGTGTTTTCCTGGGCCTACGCAATGTTTTTGAGATGCTTTAAAATTGGGGATTTTCACAGGGAAATCCAAGTATTTTACTTTTCTGTAAAACTTGGAGGATCTGACAACATTGAGCACGTAAGCCCTCATGACCATAAAGTTGAGCTGAGCCAGGGGCTGCCTCTTTATCTGGGGATGAGGTTTCAAGGTCATTGGTATTCTCTGATGACCTTGCTTCATTTGCTTTTGTTACCACCTTCTGTGGGCATTGGTTTGCGACCTGTGGCATGTATCTTTTGTTTTATTCCTTTGTGTGTTTGCTGTTAATTTAGTTACTCTTTAGTAAAAATTTCATTCTAAGCTTTTTGCTCTGGGAGCATCTCATAACACATGAAGGTGATCACATCTCTCCGAGGGAAAAAAAAGGTATTCTGAGAACATGCTTCTTCTTGGCTCTTAATAAAGTGATGATGGTATTTAGAGACTGTGGTTTACTCGGATGAACTTATTATCTTAGGAAGCATAAAAAATGTGAACAGAGGGGTTTTTTTGGATTGATAGACACAAAATTATTCATTGGCAATTATAAGACAACTTCTCTTCAGTTGAGTTTTGGGCACTGTGGAGGGAAAGAGGGAGTCTGGGTAAGACTTTTACAAAGAATGAGGGGCGCCTGGGTGGCTCAGTTGGTTGAGCGTCTGACTTCAGCTCAGGTCACGATCTTATGGTTTGTGGGTTCAAGCCCCGTGTTGGGCTCTGTGCTGACAGCTCAGAGCCTGGAGCCTGCTTCGGATTCTGTGTCTCCCTCTCTCTCTGCCCCTCCCCTGCTCATGCTCTGTCTCTCTCTGTCCCCAAAATAAATAAAAACATTAAAAAAAAAAGAAAATTTAAAAAAAGTATATAAGATGCACATAAATCAGAAAGGAGTCAAGAATCCCACTCTTTATTTCTACTTGACTTTGTCCATGAAACGTTGAGAACATCAACCCTCCTTAGAATTCAGCCTGTGTTCCTGACAATATATTTAAAAACCTTGCAGAGGTGTGATCCACGAGAAGGCAGTGTGTGTGTGTGAGTTTGTGTGTGTGTGTGTGCGTGCGTGTGTGTGTGTGTGTGTGTGTGTGTGTTGGTAGAATGTCAAGGAGATTCCGGGTCTCTAGAGGAAGAAGTGTGAAAGGTCTTCTCACAGCCCCATAACTCTGCTGTCGGCCTCTGCTTAGGTCGAGAAAGCCCCCCTCCTCCCACCTGGGTCACAGGTTTTTATCAGAAAGCTCAGGGACAGGTGTCTAATTTCCTGGCTCCTGAGAAGCAGTGCTTCTCATCTTGTTCATTTAGGTGTTTCTTTCTAGGGAACACTGTCTTGCTGTCTTGCCCAGATCCTTGTCCTGGAGTGACCGTGACCTTGCGTGGCAGGGGAGGAGAGTTGCCTCGGGTGACACTGAAGAGACACGTGGGTTAAGTTCTTCTGTAACGAGGCTTCCCCTTCCACCCTGCTTTGTGTTCTAGCGCAAATACCTGGACTGTTCTGCCTCAGACACTCTGTCCTGTCTGCCTGGAATATCCTAATCTCCCTCTATTAAAGTCACAGTCCTGCTTGGAGGTACAGTGGCCACCTCCTTTATGAAGCCTTCGCCATGCCCAGAGCTGTGAATAACCTCTTTCTCCTTTCTATTCTGATATCATATGTGAATCTTTGTGGTAACCATGGTCATATTTTTCCTTGTTTTAGTTTCATCTCGATCCTCACCACTGTGGTCCACTCACCTTTGTATCCCCCCATTCCCCTCATCTTGTGCTTGACAAGGAAATGTTTTTTAGTGAATTTGTTCCATGCTGCTCAGAACGCCCTTTCCAGAGGGCTTTGCTATACCCCAGGGCATGCTTCTCTAACTCTGGTGTGTGTCTTAATCACCAGGGGAGCTTATTAGAGATACAGATAACACCAGATAGAAAAGAGAGCTGAGGGGAATAAAAAACAATGCTATGAGGATGGGAAAAGAAAAGGCAATTAGGAACTCCAGGGAAAGCAAAAGGCTGTACAAGAAATTTAATGTACTGGTAGCACCTCCTTGATTCTGTAATGAACAATATTTATACAGTCTAAATAATTATTGGTTTATTGATTTATAGAAAACAACAATATAAGTATATTAGGAAGATGGGAGAACAGACATAGGATGTGGTGGTATGAGAGATTTATCCTTATCTGTCATGACAGGAAGTCAATAAATCATGTCTAACATGAAGACAGCATATGGTTTTTGAAACATGGAGGCAAATACCAGAAGAAACAACTGAGCTAAAAGTGGTTTCTCTGAAGGGTGGGACCAGGTTATAGAGCAGGAAGGCAGCAGGGGACTGTTGGTTTCTCTTATAAGTGTTTTTAAATTATTTGATCTCTTATCTATGTATAAATATTACCTTACTTAAATATATATATATTTTTTAAAAAGACTGTGGATATCTAGACCCCATTTAGATCTATCGAACCAGAATCTCCTGCACTGGGCACCTGGACTTGTATTAACTTGCTGGGCGATTCTCATGCACAACAAACATTTGATAACAGGAGTGGTGCTTATATGCAGCTATGGAAATAGAAGTAGGCAGACCTCACGTGGGGACTTGGAAGGGGAGTGGAAATTCCCAAGCAACTTCCCTATGGGTTTGGTGACTATATTTTCCAAACTGAAAATCTGAGACTGCCTTCAGTGCCCTCCAGAATGCAGGATCATGAGCCTCCTGTGTCTGTGGGGGTAGAGAGAGAGGACGTATAGGAAGATAGTGGCACCCCCCCCCCCAGAGGAGAGGGGCAGGAGGCCCTTCCAGTAGCTTTAGCTCTAGGTACTATTGTATCATGTGTACCACACTTAAAGCAAAGGCCATATGTACTGACGGGGACACATGGAAGGGTAAGACTAGGCACTGGTGGCCCCCAGTAGGGCAGGATGGAGAGGGGTAAGCAGCATTGAGAGGGTTCCTACTTGGAGCCTTTTACTTAGACCTCAGAAGAAACCACTAATGCTATAAGGATGAAAAAAAAGGCAATTAGAAACTCCAGGGAAAACAAAAAGCTGGTCAAGAAATTTAATGTGTTAAGCCTGAGGTCAAGAGAAAAAAGGGGGGGAGGTCCTCTCCTTTCCACCTTGACAGGTGTGCTTTTCTAGGAGGAAGGGCAGAGCATTGTGGCCCCAAGCATGGATTTGGGTTTGCCCTCAGGCTGTATGACACTGCAGAGTTCAGCTCCTCCCTCCTTAGTTCCTTAGGATGTAAAACAAAAAAAATTTTTTTCTGAAATAGGTGTTCCAAATACCAACCATTCCCTTCCCTCTTCTCTCTTGTCTTCCTCTCCCATTTCCCTTACCAACTGGCAGAAGTTCAAAAGATATGGAACCAGGGCTGAGTAATACGGCAAAAGCGGGGTTGGGCTCGCCAGCCATATGACCTGAAACTCTGAGCCTCAGTTTCCTCACTTGTGAGCTGAAGAAATAATACCTACTCTGCAGGGTTATTGCAAGGATTTCCAGAGACAAAGGTCTAGCTTGTTAAGGATTCTTACTTCTTGAAGGTGCCCCCCAAGAGGGAGGATCCTTTCCCACCGGTGATGATAAAAGTCAATTTTCCAAGAGAACTTGCCATTTCTTTCTTTTTGTAAGTTTTTAAATTTTATTTTTAAGTTTATTTATTTATTTTGAGGGAGAGATAGAGTAAGGGGCAGACAGAAAGAATCCCAAGAAGGCTCCACATTATCAGTGTGGGGCCCGATGCGGGGCTCGAACCCACGAACCGTGAGATCATGACCTGAGCCGAAATCAAGAGTCGGATGCTTAACCGACGGAGCCCCCCAGGTGCCCCTGAGAACCTGCCATTTCAAGACCCCCTAAAAAGCGCAGGGATGAGGTTTAGGCTCAGATGGGGCCACTTTGGGTTCTCGGGGGATTGGGTAGACACTAGCAAATGGTCAAAGCGCATTCTTACAAACACCCCACATCAGGCACTGTTGCAAGGCAGGGAAGCCAGTCATTTACGCTTTATAATAACTCTTGCTGACATACTGCTGTCATCCTATTTCACAGATGAGAAAACGGAGGCCCAGAGAGGTGAAGAAGCTCACCCAAGGATACAGAGGCTGTCAGCGGCAGCACTGGGATTCAAACCCAGGCAGCCTGGCTCCCGAGCCCCTGCCTCTGTCGCCCCCACCCCCGGCACCTGCGGCCACGCTCGCTCACCTGCGCTGCCGAGGTTTTCCTCACAGGACTGCCAGAGCCCCACGTGGAACCGGCTCTGGATGAACCTGTCGTCTCCCGTCTCCCAAATGTACTGGACGGCCTGGCTCTCGTCGTCCCTCCTGCCACCGCCGTGGCCCCTGTTGAAATGAATGCATCCTAGCCCTCCCGGATGGTCCTGGCACAGAGGCTTTGCCACCCTGCGGGTCCCCTCGCACCAGTGGCTGCTGCCCAGGGCGGCGAGGGAGAAGGCCAGGGCGAGGCAGACGGGAAGTAGGGCGTGCACCTGCTGTCTCCCAGCCCCGTCCATGGCTGGAGGAGGCGTGCGGCCTCGGGATGAGCAGCGGGCCGCCTCCCCACCTCCGCGTGCTGCCCGCCCCTCTCAGCCCTGCCATCTGGCACCCTTAAGGGCTTCTCTCCCATCCCCGGGGGCCCCCCAGCGTGTGACGCCCGTGTGCGCGCCTGTGGCCTGAGAAGCCGCGGGAGAAAGAAAGCACGAAGCCGACGTGTTCCCATCAGCTGCGTTCGCGCCCCCACCCTCCCCAGGGTGTGGGTGTGTAGGACGATGCCGGCTCTGTTTTTGTCTTTTTAAACCCAGGGTAAAATACGCACAAGACAAAATTCACCATGGTGACCATTTTCTACTTTCATACTGCTGTGCCCCAGTCTCTAGTCCCCTCTTCATCTTGGGACCCCGGGGGCGGAGCTCCCCTTCCCTGTCCCTGGCCCCGGGCACCCGCCACTCCACTTCCTGTCTCTACCAACCGGGCCACTCTGCGGACCTCACACAGGTGGGGTCATGCAGTACCCTCTCTTCCTGACCGGCTTCTTTCACTCAGTGTAATGTCCTCAAGGTTCACCCGTGTCATAGCGGGTGTCAGAGTTTCCTTCCTTTGTTTTTATGTATTTTTTAAGTTTCCTTTTATTTCTTTAGAGAGATAGTGAATGGGGGAGGGGCAGAGAGAGAGAGAAACAGAATCCCAAGCGGGCTTCACGCTGTGAGCGCAGAGCCCAATGTAGGGGCTCGAACTCACAAACGGTGAGATCATGACCTGAGTCGAGACCAAGAGTCGGACGCTCAACCAACTGAGCCCCCCCAAGGTGTCCCAGATATTTTTAAGTCATCTCCATATCAAACGTGGGGCTCAAACTCACGACCCCAAGATCAAAAGTTGCACAATCCACCAATTGAGCCCCCCCCCCAGGCGCCCCCAGAATTTCCTTCCTTTGGAAGGTTCTGTGGCATCCCTGGTGTGGATAGACCACATTTTGTTTGTCGATCTGTCCACGGACACTTGGGTTGCTTCCACACTTTGGTTTGTATGGAGGAGGTCGGTGCTTGATGAAGACCAGGGGCATATGGGCAGGTGTCTGGGTGAGTCTGGACCACCCCCCGCTTGCCTTTTGCATCCATTGGGGTGCTCAGGGTTGGGTTCCAGAAATTCAGAATCCCACAGCCTGCCACAGCCTGCTTCCTGCCCAACCCTACAGAGACAGAACTGCCAAAGACAACGTCCTGCTTCGGGGACGGAGAGACTCAAGGTTCAGGCAGCCTCCTCTGGGGCCTCGGGGCTGTGCAGAGCAGGGGTGTGGCACCCAGCACCATCCTGGGGTCTCCAAAGCCGTCAGGCACACCCGTTGGCACCCTCGGTCCTGTCCTTATCATGGGGGCTCTCCGGGAGTGGTGACACAGAGGACACTACAGTCACTCGGGCAGAGGACACTGATGCAGGAATAAGAGCAGGAAAAACATCACAGAAGATTGCACGTGGTCCTACATGGAAACACACGGGTCCTAGACTGTATGGCCCCCCAGATGTGCCCCCAGATGTAACAGAGAATCACCGGGATGGGCAGGCAGGGGAGGAGGGCAGTGCCCTGTGGGTCACTGTCACTCTCTGCCTCCTGCTGGCTCCTCCTGTGAGCCCTGCATTTGCGGGGTTGGCCACCCGTGTCTTGGGAAGAGGAGTTACCACGTTTCATCACTAGATGGCATCTGTCCAGCAGCCGACAGCTCGTGCATGGCCCGCACTCCTGTCCCTTCAGGGAAAAAAGGATGCTTGTTCTTTTTTTTTTTTTATTAATTTTTTTTTTTAGTGTATTTATTTATTTTGAGAGAGAGAGAAAGAAAATGCAAGCAGGGGAGGGGCAGAGAGAGAGAGAATCCCCAGCAGGCTCTGTGCTTCCAACAAAGAGCCCAACGTGGGGCTTGAACCCCTGAACCATGAGATCGCGACCTGAGCTGAGGTCATGAGTCGGATGCTCAACCGACTGAGCCCCCTGGGAGCCCCAAGAGCTGCAAGGATTTCTATTAAGCGATGTTTGCATGTTTCTCCCACACGGTTCAGCAATCATTTACTCAGATAAGTGAGAGCAGGTGAGCCCCCCTGTTCGAACTTGAATGGAGACAAAAGCAAGAGTAAACTAAATGAAAACACAATCTTTTTGTCTCTTGCAGACTGCGTTTCATCCAGTCAGGACCTCTTCCTCCTGGGCCTCTCTGGGCTGGACGGGGAGAGGTGAGGTGAGAAGGGCCGAATGGAGCCTTTCAGAGGCCCCGCGAGGAACCCGCCAGCACAAAGGAACAAGGCCTGCAGACCTAAGGTGAGATAGAGCACGTGGCCAAGTAACCGTGGCAGGTGATTCTGGGTAACCCCGGCTCTCCCATTTACTGCTGTGTGGCCTTGAGCAAGCATCCTAACCTCTCTGGACCTCACCTGCTCATCTGTCAAGTGGGGAAATGATCACGCCCTCACCGGACCATCGTGAGGGCAAAGGAAGCAGGCGGTGGGCCGAAAGCTCGTGTGCAAATGCACGTGTGTGAAACTACAAACATGTTAGTTGCCTTTTCCCCTCGTCCTTGTGCTCTGGTGTAGACGGGGCCGGGATCCCCGACTGGGGGCTTTGCTTCAGGACCTGGGTCTGGACCTGAGCTCTCCCTGGAAGTGTTAACATAGACGCCCCCCCACCCCCCCAGGAGGAGACCCTGCCCTCGCGGCCAGGACGAGCTGCTGCCTTAGTAAGAAACGCAACCCCTCACCAAGACGCCCACCGCACAGCTGGAACCGGGCCCACCCTGTCCTGCACGGCAGCTGGAACCAGAGGTGGCCTTGTGCCCTGAGCGGGGGCTTCGGAAGCGGGGCCCATTGCCCGCCCGGCTTTTCCTCCCGGGGCGGCCTCTGCTGAGGAAGTCCCTGGGAGCACAGCCGACTTGGGGAAGGTCTGGGAAAAATCTCCCTGCCCTCGGGGTGGGGGCCGGGGCGGGGGATGAGCCGCCGGCTTCTGAGAAACCCTGCAGATTCGGTAGGTGGCTCTAGACCGGTTCGGAGGCTCTCCTCCCCGCGTGCGCGCACTGGGTTTGTGCAAACATTCCCCCGCCCCGTGCAGGGAAGAATGCAGCGGGAGGCCGCCTGTGGTACATCTCGGACCTTTCTAGAAGCGTGCCCGCACTTGTGAAGTCGCGGCAAGGAAGGGGAGGCCGGCACCGAGCGGGGCGGCGCCCCGGGGAAGGAAGCGGGGGTCCCCCACCTGGAGTCCACGCGCTGCCCATGGGCACCCCCGTTGCCCGGGGGGCCAGGCCTCTCCCCGCCTCCGGGAAGCGCTCTCCCCCTGTCCTCGGCCTGCTGCTCCTGGTCTTCATCAAGCAAGTAAGAGCGCGTTCTCACTGTTATTGTTACAATGATTGCTATTAGGACCACTTTTGTATCTTTTCCGATAGGAGAAGCCGTGTGGGGCTCTGGTAGGCAATTTGGAAAAACATTAAGACGGAAGCAGCGAGAAACCACAATGTCGGTATTCGGAGGCCATCGCTGTTCGTATTTTGGCATGTTTTCTGCAAATCCTATGCATGCTTCTAGGCAGCTGAAATCGTGATGTATAAAGCGTTTTGAATCCCACTTTCCCCTTGACATCATTTATATAAGCATTTCCCAGGGCCCACGTGAACTCTGTCAATAACGTTCAAGGGGCGCCTGGGTGGCTCAGTCGGTTGAGCGTCCGACTTCGGCTCAGGTCACCATCTGGCGGTTCGTGGGTTCGAGACCCACCTCGGGCTGTGTGCTGACAGCTCGGAGCCTGGAGCCTGCTTCCCATTCTGTGTCTCCCTCTCTCTCTGCCCCTCCCCCGCTCACTCTGTCTCCCTCTCTCTCTCTCAAAAATCAACTTAAAAAATTTTTTTGTAAATAGCATTTAAACTTGTCACATAGGTCCTCTTGTCTGCTTTTACAGTTTTCTCAGGCCTGATTATTTAGGTTGATGGACAGTGGGGGTTTTTTTTCCTCCTTTCCTTTCTCCTTTTCCTTCCTTCTCAGTATGAAAATATAGAATGAGCATTGGTTAAGAAATTAAACGTATGCAATCTGACGAAGTACAAACACCAGCTATAAATCACTGGATCCCCACCCCCCCAGAAATCACCCTCATTCGCTTTGGGGGTCTTGTACTTTCAGACATTTTTCTGCCATTTATTTCCATATAGTTGTTTTTTTTTTTTTTTTTAACATAGGCTCGGACTATAAATATTGTATTGCAACCTGCTTTCGTCTTAACGAAATACAGTAAGAGCTAACACGAGCTAACCCTTGGATGGAACACTCACGATGTTCTCCAGGGCCGTGCCTGGCACGTCCTGTGTACTAACTCATTTCGTGCTCTCAGCAACCCGGAGAGGGAGGCCCTCCTGTTAGAAATGCCTCCTCTGCCCCCGTAACAGGGAGGGCCGTGTCCCTGATCTTGTAAGTGTGCACCTCATCGGGCTTTCTTTGGTGCTAACCCGGGACCAGACGGGCAGAAAACACCCACCAAATTCTCTGCATCCGACTCCTCCCCGAGACTGCCTTCAAGCCCTCACGGACTGTGGATGTGAGCCCAATGGATGGTTTCGTGGAATCCCTGCCATGGTGGCAGCCTCTGGGCGGGCCACCATCGTGCTCCTAAGAGCCAACGGGTTGTCGGGCGAGTCCCTACGGAACTCGCCTCCTGGCTTCAATCTTCTGTACGTGGCACGTTAAAACTGAACACAGAGCTGTCTGGCCTCGTTCCCCTTCTACGCACGATCACGCATCGATCGTCCCCTAAGTGCCCACCACTGCTGTAGCACCGTCCCGCTAGGTCCCCGCCACGAGCCTCGGACGGAGGTGTTATCACCGAGCCCATTTTACAGTCGGGGAAATTAAGGTCGGAGGGAGTTAGACGGTCACCTGAGATCACGTGGCTCGTGAACAGTGGCACCAGGGAGTCAAGTCAGCCCGTGGTGTCTGAAGTGTTCTCGCTTCCCTGGCATTCCTTTGGGAGCTGTTGACATACGGAATATATACGTATATACGTTACGGCAGCGAAATTTGCAATGAGTCAGGCCCCTTGTGACACTGAAAAAGCCACACCTCAGCTCTATCATTTGGCATTCTCACAATCAATACTCTTTCCAAGCGAGCAGTGTCCCTGGTCTGCCACCCGCATCTATTTCCAGAAGCTCTTTCCTCTGTCTGTCCTCCAGTGTGCATCTATAGCCCCAATGTCCCCCCACCCCCACCGCCGCCCCGCTCTTGGTTCTCAGTCTTAAAAACCCATATTTTCCCTCCAGATGTTTACATGACGAGGCTTTGCATAGACTTTCATGATGGATTTTGCTCACAGATGCTTTCCCTGCCTGGAATATTAATGACTATGGCATGTTTTCTGGCAGAAAGTCTTCGTAAAATTCACTTCATGAGAAATTCTCAGGGATGGTTTAGTTTCGAAATCCAAGCAGGTTCCACCCCCCACCCCCCACCCCAACTCATTTAAGTGAATAAGCAGTTGCTGTGGCTTTAAAAAACATGAACTCTCTATCGAAGGCTCTTGGAGAAACAAATCTGTGACTCTTTGGTGCATTGCTGATGAGAGTGTAAAAAGGTGCATATTTTTAAATTAAAAAAAGTTTGGCGAGGACAGTTTGGCGCTATGTTACCAGAACCCTTTAAAAATGTGTATCCTCTCTGGCCCAGAAATTCCAATTGAAGGAATTTCTCCTAAGAAAATGAAGATGTGCTCAAACATTTAACTGTGAATATTTTCAGTGCAGCATCATTTCTATTAACAAGCCTCTAAGCCAGTGCAAGTGTTTCATGATGGAAGATTTAAAATTATATCACATGTGTTCATAGAACATTATGTAGCTGTTTAAATGGCATTTTAGAAGTATGGGTCTTGAAATGGATACATAGTCACCCTATATCTTCCGGTGAAAACACAAAGCAAGATGATTTCCTTTTTTGGTTAAAATAAAAAGGGAAAGAAAAAGAAGAAAGTAAACAGAAGCATGTGCATGGAGAGAAGAGTCCGGAAGGAGATGGTATTTTCTGATATAAGATTCTGATTCCACCTTCTCCCCTTTTTGCTTTCCTGTAATTTTTGTTTGATTGACAGAGAGGCAGATGCCTTCTTGAACCAAGAATACAATAAAATGTATTTAAAGCCGTCAACAGAAGGTCTTTTTTTCCTTTTCCTCTCTTTTCAGCCAAGTTAGTCGCTGATGCTGGTTGCCTGTGAGAAAGGGAAGAGGGAAAGAAGAATCGAGATCAAGTCAATTTTTCCAGTTAGAAAACATCCATCCGTGTTCTTGCCGTGCCTCTATTTTGTTTGAATCGGGCTGTGTTTGAACTTGGATTTGCGTCTTGTGTTGCTTGTGTCTTTAGGACAGGTACTTGGGAAGGCAGTCTGAGTTTCTCCAGCTCCCCTACATTGACCAAACTCAGTGCTTTGTAGATTTCTTCTCCTTCTTTTTCTTCTCTTCTTTGTCCTTCTCCTTCCCCCCGCCCTCCTCCACCGCCTCCTCCCCTCCTTCTCCTCCCCCTTCTCCTTGCACTTTCAGCCATGGCCATCAGTCATGGCACAGGGCAGGAGGAGAGGGTCATGTCCATCCAGGGACAGTTCACGTGCCTGACTGATTTTATTGTCTTTTCCTCGGCCAGTTCTGGGGAAGTCCCTGAGGACATAAACAGCACCTTATCTAAGAAAGGGTCTTCCTTCGGCGGCCTGTAGGATTCTGGAAGCTGACAATTTGGCTATCAACTTATGTGCTGAACTTGTAGACAATAATATAGAGTCCGCTATGGTCCTGTTAGGATGTTTATTTCCTTAAACAATGTGTTAATAAACTTCCATCTTGATTCTTGCCACAACTCAGAGACAGAAAATATTAAGGGGAGACTGAAAGCCTGTTGCCTAGGGATAAATGCCAACTATTTCCTCCTCATTATCATTATCATGATTACTTGTTGGCTAATCCCCTGGTTTCTAAATTGTGTGCTAAGGTGCCTCGAGGCACCGCTGTGAGTTCACAGGGCTGCTGTAAGACATTTTAATTTTTCAAGGGAAGTCCAGCTCTACGTGACATCCGCCAGACCTGGCTCAGGGTAGTTCATAGTTTCAGTATTCGGTAACACTCCTCTCCCTTTGATGATGTTGGATCTCTACAGAGCTGGCAGTGTTTTGCAGGTGCTATCATAAAAAGCAAGGACCACCCAAACATCAGTATGGAACAGGGGCAAACATGGCTGTGTCCGATCTGATTCCCAGATTTGGGAGGTTGTCTAATCTCCGGTGGGCACACAGTTGCTAGGATGCAAAAGTTTCTTAAGTTGTTTGGCCCTACCTACTAAACGAATGGGACTTTAGGCATTTCTTTTGGCTTAGGGGTGCTGTGGGGGAAATGATGGAGCCACTGAGGGCACCATGAGTTGAGAAAGTTTGGGAACCCCTGGTCTAACAATGACTATACCAATTCTTCTTCAAAAAGCTAGCCGTGTGATTCTTTGGGGAAAAAATGTGAAGGAACTATTCCCAGACCCCGTCATGAATTCCATAGCACTGGGGGGTGGGCCACGCAGGGCAGAGGAGGGGGAAGGTAGATTGGACTAATTACTCAGAAGGTGGAAACTGGCTGCCCCATTGGGCTCATAGGTGGTTGGGGTATTTTCGTGGGGGGTGATGGTGGTGCTGGCTGTGTGTGTGTGTGTGTGTGTGTGTGTGTGTGTGTGTGTGTGTGAGTGAGATCACATATTTAACCCCTCCTGTGTTCAGCCCCACCCCAACTCTGTCCCACATCTGTGCTTCTGTTTCTTTAGCTGGAATTTGGGGGAAACTGAGGACAATAGCTCCTGCCCTGTGCTAGGGGCTTGTATTCAGAGATGAAAAGACACATGTCAGCCCTCAAGGAATATATGGGATAGTGAAGGGGTTGGACAATTCAAGCCCCAATGACAATACAACACAATGGGCCATAGGACTTGTTTATGTGTGGGGTCACTGGGGAGAAGGGTCACTAGCTCAAGACTTGAGTGACAGAGGTGGTCAAGCATGATCAGGGGTCATTAGTCTCGACTGAACAGGGGCAAACAAGGAGTGAGCCAGGTTGACGACGAGGGTGGATGAGAGGACGTTTTCCAAAGTCATAGAAAAACATGACTGGGGTCGAGAGGCTTGAGCTGGGGGTGGTTGAGATATGAAGTCAAGTCAGCAGGCTGCGAGGGGAAGACCTTATGCAGGAGAGCCCTGTGGACCTATCCCTTTGGGGGCAGTGTGGACCAGGTCAGAGACAGAAGAAATGGGAGGCAGGGTTAGGCAGTAGAGAGGCTTAGGACAGAATCTGGTGCTTAGTTGAGCCAAGGAAAACTCCTCATTTCTGGTTCATGACCAATGGTGCCGATACTGAGCCACTAGGAGATGAGGCTCTTTAGAAGCAGAGGACGGTGGCATAAGAATGTCACTTGACTTTGCATGCCAGCCAATTACACAGTTGTCTTATCTTTAGCAGATTCTAAGTCTTTTAGGGCAGAAGCTGTATCTTGCTCATCACTGCACCCCTTCGGTCCCTCCTTAATGCAAAGCCTAGCGCACAACAGGTGCTCAATAAAGATGAGTTAAGTTAAAGAAGAGAAAACCCCTTTAAACCCCTTGTTTTGTTCAAAAGACAAAAGCAGTGGTACGGATATGCAATTAGATGTTGTTGGACAACTCTGTTGTCTGCAAAGCCCAAAAAGATGTGCTGTATTTTTAAGACTCTATGGGAGGAGATAGTTCATGTCAGAAAGAGAAAACTCCCAAGGCCTCAGTTTAGTAGCAGAGCATCTGTCTACCCAATCTTTGACTCTGGACCCACGGGCCGCTAGGTGGGAGGGCACAGGTCCCTAAAATTCGTAGCCTTTCCCTGACAGTATCGGGCCCTTCTTGGTACAATGCTTCTCTCTTTGAGATGCACATAATCTTAGGAACGTGCAAATATTCATCTACCAGGGCGTGCCATTCAGGGTGAGCAGGTTGCCTCCTCTTGAAACGTCAACCCCAGTTGAAGATTTTGCAGTGGAAGAAAAATCTTCCACATTTGTACTAAAACCAGTGTGATTAGATCAGGAGACCCATTAGATCAGATTAGATCAGATTAGACCCATCTGTAAGATGGGACATGAGATGTTGAAGAAGTTCTGCTTCTCAGTGCAGGGCAGGAGGGTCCCTTCAGTGGGACGGTTTGAGAGTCATGGCAAAATGCTAATGAGGCCTCCTCTGTGTTTGTGGTTAACCTGGGGGTCACCGTGGTGTTTTCTGCCCAGGTTACAGGATCCCTCCTTGAGGACACAACTCGCAAGTGGGCTCAATACAAAGAGAAGTGTCTGAGAGACTTACTCAAGGAACCTCCTGGTAAGCACATGTATGAGCTACCCATGGCTGTGTAACAAATAGCTCCAAAGGTTAGTGGCTTAAAGCAATTGTCATCATCATCATCATCATCATCATTTATGATCTCTCACAGTTTCTGTGGGTGAGGAATTCAGACCAGGCATAGCGAGGATGGCTTGTTTTTGCTCTTCAGTATCTGAAGTTTAGCTGGAAGACTTGATGACTGGGGCTGGAATCATCTGAAGGCTTGTTCACACTTACGTCTGCTGGTTGATGATGGCTCCCAGCTGAGAGTCCGTTGGCCATAACACTTCCCCACATCTTGTCTACACCGCCTGGGCTCCTCACAGCATGGCGGGTGACCAGAGGCCATGTTGCCTTTTATGATCTAGCCTCAGAATCTACTTCCTCCATGTTTAATTGGGTCAGATGGTTACCAAGGCCTACCCACGTTCAAGGAAAGGGAAGAGAGACTCCCACCTCTTATTATAAAAGACAATATGAGACAAGATGTTCATAGATGTGACTATTTATTTAAAGCCATCGGTCACAGCACACTCACCACCATGATGTGAGTGACTGCCATAGATTAACCTGGGACTCTATTGGGTAGGTGGGTGGGAGGAAGTATTATCTGAATCTGAGTCTTAACATTTCTCTTATCCAGATCTACAGTAGATTTAGAGTGTTCTAGCAACTATGCTAATAGTTTGATCAGTCCATGGCCTCTCCTGCCCTCATACTGACTCTTTGAGTACATCTAGACTCTTTTTTTTTTAACTTTTGTAATGATGAAAGCCAGCCCCTCCTTATCCTTCTGGCTGCTTTCAGAGTATTTCATTTAGGGGCCCACAAGAAGACAGGACATCATGAACTCTCTCTTCTTTTTCCGGACCCAAAACCAGTGCCAGCCTTCAAGCCATACCCCTCTCCCTCTGAATATTTTTTTCAGCCTGGACTGGTAGCAATCAATGCTTGACATCTGTTACAAGAACCACCCCTCACTTTGGGGAATCCCGAAATACTTTGCTTTCTGAAATCAAAGTAGGACAAGTCCTCTTTATTTGAAGTCATGCCATGAGCAGCTTGGCCAGGTGAGCACTGCTTCACATAGACCATGTGCCGACACTTGGCAGTTGGGTCCGCGAGACGCCTGAGCCAGCTCATAACCTGGCAGATCTGTGTCTGTGGGGTCCTGACGCCAGGAACGTGGCTGTTCAACCTGAGTGGCCCTTGCATTCCAGACCCAATAGGAAGCAGATAGGAACGATGCTTGGCTCCCAGGAGTGAGCCGCTTGCAATATGGACATTTGGGATCCGGCCTGAAACCCCTTCATTCCATTCCAGGAGGCCCATAAGGCTGCATCGTAGGTTATTATCTTCTCATTGCCAAGTGCCAGGGTGTAAATCATCCCTTGAATTTGAGATGGTGCAGATATCTCATAATGATTGTTGGCTTGGTCTTCGAATGGAGAAATATGACCAAATAGGGGTTGGGTCAGATACATGTAACCAAGAACCTCAATTCTCCCTGTCTACCCACTGGCCATCTTGCACATTTCAGTACGGGTGTTCCAGGATCTAACTGATGAAGATTTGATGATTCTTTAGTTAATTATGGAACAGAAGGCCCTGGCTGAATCCCCAAGTGTCCTCTTGACCCCGAGTTTGTGTGAGAGTTCAGTCCATGTTAAAACAAACCAACATCAGTGTGACGTACACACTGACATAGCTGATGGGACCAGGGCCAGAGGTCAGGTTGGGTAGACAGAGTCACAGTGCTTGGGGATGCGCTAAGCTGATTCCTTCCTCCCCACACCATTCCGCAACCTTGACCGTCTGGACAGTGGGATACCCATGCTAGTTCCTGAGCAAGATGCACCAGCTTCCCATGCCAGGAAGGGGGCTCTGGGCTCCTGGGAACCTCTGCCTCCATCAGTGGCTTGGATGCTCCAACACTTCCATTCATTCTGGACCTTTTCTCTCCACAGGGACCTTTTGTAACGGGACCTTTGATCGATACGTGTGCTGGCCTCATTCTTCTCCAGGAAATGTCTCTGTTCCCTGCCCTTCCTACTTACCTTGGTGGCATGAAGGTAGTAAGTCTCATTTTACCATTTTCTGGCAGTTTCCTTAAAGGCTGCTCCCTCCTGGGTAGGCCAGTCAGGGAGCAATTAGAGAGAGAGAGAGAGAGCTCCAATCTTGTGGTCTTCTGAAGTCCTGCTCCCCACAGAAGGTCTCCTACACTGTCAGTAACACACTTTCCTTCTTCTCTGTGTACCTCCGCTTGTCTTCTGCACCTGGATGCTCCATTAATGCAATAGTCCTCTTTTCTTTGAAGACTGGAGAGTCTAGGCCCAGCTATCACTGAATTTACTGCAGGGTCATCGTGGAGAGGAGTGAGAGGTGGGGGAGAGATTGGGATGCTCACATCCCCAACTTTGGGCTTGTCAGATGGAGAAGAAGGGCATCAAAACTATCCTCACAAGGGGTGCCCGGCTGGCTCAGTCAGTAAAGCACGCAACTCTTGATCTCAGCATTGTGAGTTCGAGCCCTGTGTTGGGTGCACAGATTACTTAAAAATAAAATCTTGGGGCACCTGGGTGGCTCAGTCGGTTAAGCGCCTGACTTCAGCTCAGGTCATGATCTCACAGTTCATGGGTTCAAGCCCCACGTTGGGCCCTGTGCTGACAGCTCAGAGCCTGGAGCCTGCTTCTGAATCTGTGTCTCCCTCTCCCTCTCTCTGCCTCTCCCCTACTCGCATGCATGCTCTCTCCCTCTCTCTTTGTCAAAAATAAAATGAACATTTAAAAAAAAGTTTTAATCTTTTTTTTATAATTTAAAAAAAATGTTTGTTTTATTTTTGACGGAGAGAGAGACAGAGGGGGGCAGGGGCAGAGAGAGAGGAAGACAGAATCCGAAGCAGGCTCCAGGCTCCGAGCTGTCATCACAGAGCCTGATGCGGAGCTCGAACTCATGGACTGTGAGATCATGACCTGAGCCGAAGTCGGATGCTTAACCGACTGAGCCACCCAGGTGCCCCCCAATTTTTTAACCTTAAAAAAAATTACCCTTGCAATAACATTGGAAGGTGGCGCTGGTGGATGGTGCTTTTAAGCCCCATGGGACTTGGATGGAATCTTTAACCACTCAGCTCGCCCCCACCCTGCCTGAAGGAAGTGGCTATTACATAGGACTCCAGGATGATTATCCTGCCCCCCCACCGGCCCCAGCAGCCCAGCCTCTTGGTGGGTTTATTCTGGAAGGGGACAGAAGCAATTACTGGTTAGAACTCTTTTGCCTTTGATCGCAGACCATCAGAGAGCAAGTAAAAAAAAATTATTCTCAAAAAACATAAGCGGTTACAAAGTTCTAGGCAAAACCAAGTGAGAACGGGTTTCTGTGCAGGCGAGATGGTGATACTTTGTGTTTAATTTCAGCTCACTAACTCATCATCAGTTAAAACCTGGTTTCGATTAAGAGAGTTTCCAAGGAAGAGAGATGCATGTCTCGATGGGAAAGCTAGTAGCATATTCTGTGGAACTGTGCTCTGGTCAAATCCAGCTGAAGGTGACCCAGAAGGCATGAGGACGTGATGTTTAAAGGGAGATACCAGAGTCTGCTGGACCAGAGAGTCTGGATAGTTGGGGCAAGCCAGCGTAGTGGGGTGGAAAGAGCCCTGCATGTGGGGTCCAGAGCCTGCCCCTTGCTTTTACCCTCTGGGACTTTGGGCAAGTGTCCAAGCCCTCCGAGCTGTGGTTTTCTTGTCTGCAAAGTGAAGCAAACAGTGGCTACTTTTAAGGCCACGCAGAGGAATGAACAAAAAGGCAGGCACGGAGTCAGCCGCATGGTAGTTGCTTCGTAAACGGAACTGAGGCTGAGACCGAGGTCAAGCCCTTGGATTCCTGAAGGTCTTTAAGACCCTGAATGTCCATGGGTCTCAAGGGCACATGAAACGGACCGTCACCACCCGGCCCCTCCGTCCACCTGTTTTTCCCAAGAGCTAAAGACACGGGTACATTCCATTTGGGGGGAGGGGGGGGGGGAAACGTGGTCCAAAATCTAAACTTACAGAGAAGTTGAGTTCAAGGCTTTTTTTAAAAATGGGATCTGGGCTTCTGGAGTGTCCCAGAGGGAGTGTGATTCACAGAAGGTGGGAAGTTACTCTTCTGCTCAGCATCCTGTGCGTTAAATCTTAGAATCCAGACGGGTTCTTGCAAGTGAGAAGAAAATATGGAGGCAAAGGAGAGGGTTAGAGAAGGAAGAAGGAGAACAATTCTGGTGGGAAAAGACCAGGGGAACAAGAACTCCGATCCGAGGGTGGGGAGGGTGTTGACGGGGGACTGTAACGGTGACAGCCCTGAAGGGGAAAGAGAGCCACCGGGAGGTCAGGTCAGAGAGTACTAGGAGCCAGACCTTCCAGGGCTTTGTGGGGGCCAGGGAAGGACCCTGACTTGTTTTCAGACAGCCCTGGGAAGATTTGGGACGAGGCATGACATGGTGTGACTGTCGTGTTACCCATAGACCATGAGGAGGGGCAGGAGTATTGGAGGCATTTGCAATAAACCGAGAGAGGGAGAGAGGGAGAGGGAGAAGGGCAGCTCCAGGGAGGGGGAACAGAAGGTGAAAGGTGAAAGGCTGTGCTCAGACTCGGGTAGGTTGGAAGCCCGGCAGCTGACAGGCTTGGTTGATGGGCAGGATGAAGCGTAAGAGACACAGAGAAAAATCAAGGACGGCTCCAAAGTTTGGGGCCCCAGGCCTGGGAAAAAGGGTGTGCCATCAACAGAGGCAGGAAGTGGGCAGGGGGCGCAGGTCTGGGGAGCAGGTGTTGGGAGAATGGTCAGTCGGGGTCAGTCGGACAGGCTCCGAGGGGCCCTTCGGGTGGCAGATGGGAGCTCCCTCTGGGTGGCCGTCCATTAAAGCCAGCGAAGCGTCACCATCAGCCTACTGCCAACAGGCTCGGGGTGGGAAAGTTCGGACATTTTCCATTTCTCATTTGCAAGTCCAGTCGCCAGTGGCCCAGGGAGGGGGAGACCCCTTTGGGGAAGGGTCCCGGGAATGGATGTGGCTGGGCCACATTGATCATCATCGCGGGCAGAGCATCTCAGGGAGCGGAGGGACCATGAGCTCCAGGCCACCGAGCTTGGAGGTGGCCCAGCAGGCTGGGTCCACCCCTGTCTCTTCCTCGCGACATCGCCCCTTAAGCACCAGGACGCGATGGCCCTCCGATCGCACCCCAGGTCCGCGAGCCTCCCAGCTGGGCTGTGCATCTCCGAGTCAGGGACTCAGAGGGACTGTTCTGGCTCCTGGGATTTTGGGTAAACACAGCAGACGTGAGCGGGTCGTGGTTTGTTACGAAACTCAGAAGCTTCCGTGTTTTCCTGAGGGAAATGCAAATCCCTTTTCCCTGGGATTTTCCACAGCTTTGCGGTGAGGACCTCACCACGTACTGGGGAATGGGCTGTGGCCCCTGACCTTTCTCCCAGAGCTCTGTTTACTTTTGCAGAAAACTCTGGAAGGGCCTACAGACGCTGCCTGGCTCAGGGCACCTGGCAGACATTGGAGAACTCCACAAATATTTGGCAAGATGATTCCGAATGCTCCAAGAAGCACAGTTCCGAACAGAAAGTGAGTCTGCTTGGCCCGGTGACGACGGGGTCCTCCCCTCCCCCCACCCTCCACCAGGGTCCCCCTCCACCCCCACCCACCCCCGGTTGGCTTTCGGGGCCACACAGAGAGCCTTCCTCTGAAGCCAGTCTGCCCCACACTCACCTGGGGAAGGTCCACAGTCACACAACAGCCAACCTCTGGCTGTTTTTCTGGCTGAATTTCTTTTGCAGCTCAGGGTGACGTGTGGACCCCCAAGGACCCTCCGCTTCTCACCCCTGGCCTAGTACTGGGGTGCCCAGAAACGTTTTCACACCGTGGGCACTTAATAAATACCGAAGGGATGGTTTCACAGATTCTTTTTTTAATGTTTATTTATTTTGGGGAGAGAGAGAGAGAGAGAGAGAGAGAGAGAGAGAGAGAGAGAGAGAGAGAGAGAGAGGCAGAATCCGAAGCAGGCTCCAGGCTCCAAGCTCCAAGATGTCAGCACAGAGCCCGACGCGGGGCTCAAACTCACGAACCTCGAGATCATGACCTGAGCCGAGTCGGATGCTTAACCGACTGAGCCACCCAGGCGCCCCTGGTTTCACAGATTCTGAGTCGGTGGGTCTGTGATGGGGTCTGGGCATCAGACGGGTACCTAGTTCCCCAGGGGAAGCTAACGGGCAGCTGAGGCTGGGGCGGAGGTGATCCCGGGGACTCACCAGCAGGGCTGACGTGATAGCCTGCCGCTTCCTCTGGGCTCAGGTCTTCAGGGGCTCCCTCGGAGGCAGGGGGCAGGGACAGCAAAACAAGAGTTGAAAACTGCACTCTCCAAGATTGCAAGTAAAGATTTCTCTCTTTAGGAAGGTGACGACCAGGGTATGGCCTCCTCCCCTCTGCAAATGACCTTATTTTCAGGAATTCAAATACTCAAAAAAACAAACAAAAAAAAACCCCCAAAAAACAAAAAACAAAATCTACAAAAAACTCAAAAACTCCAAAACACATAAAAACCAACTTCTGGCCATGTTTGCCTATGTTTCTAATAGAGGGTTGACATTTTGCCCACGAAAGGTGAGTGATATTAGATCTTTGCTTTTCAGAGTGTTGGTAAACAAAAATCTCATCAGTTGGGGGTCCTTATGTACGATAAATGGTACTTTTTAGAGATTGTGTTAGTGCACGTGTGTATATGTGTATGTGTGTGTGTATAATTTTAATTTATAATTTTAATGATGACATTTGGTTTCCATATAACACAAGATATATCAACTATATGTGTTTTTCAGCATTGTATTTTGAAATATCCAAACACACAGAAAAGTTACAAGAATAATAAACACTCACAGACCCATTATCTAAAATTCAAACTGTCTTAACATTTCCCCGGATTTGCTTTTGCTTTGCCTCTCTTCTCGAAATGTCTGACAATAATTTGCAGGCATCATGAGATTTCACTCTTAAATATTCATCAGGTCCTTCCTAAGCAAAGACATTATCCCTCATGAGTACAAACCAGCAATTAACTCCATATCAGCTGATGTTTTATCCATATTCAAATATCCCCCGTTTTCCCCTCCATTTTTTATAGCTTTTCTTCCCTGGACTAGAGTCTTGTCCAGGTTTGTATAGAGCATTTCATTCTATATCACTTTCGTATCTTTTCATCTGTAATCTCCCCACCCTGGCCCATGATGCTGGCTTTTTTAAAAAATTTAAATTCAAGTTAGTTAACATATAGTGTAATAATGATTTCAGGAATACAATCTAGTGATTCATCACTTACATATGACGCCCAGTGCTCATCCCAACAAGTGCCCTCCTTAATGCCCAGCCCCCATTAGCCCACCCCCCACCCAACACCCCACCCCTCAGTTTGTTCCCTGTATTTAAGAGTCTCCTATGGCTTGTCTCCCTCTGTATTTTCATCTTATTTTTGCTTCCCTTCCCGTATGTCCGCCTGTTTTTTTTCTCAAATTGCATGTATGAGCGCAATCATATGATATTACAACACTGGCTTTTAGAAGACCCCCCCCCCCCCCGCCCAAAGAACTTTGTTCTAGAATGTCACACAAGCTGGATTTGTTTGTTTCCTCGGGATGTTATTAGATGCACTCTCTTGTCTTCTGTATTTCCTGTAATCTGGAAGTTGGACTTAGAGACTTGGGAAGACTCAAGCTGATCCACACAGGTGCTGGGTACTTTGTATAGCATTACATCGGGAGACCAGAATATCGGGTGTCATACCACAGTGATGTTCCGTGCGATCATTTGATCTAGGGGGTGACAGCCAGATCTCTCCACGGTAAAGGCGCTTTTTCCTTTTGTATATTGTCAGTCATTGGTAGGACAATAGTTTGGAACCTTGGATCTTCATCCCTAAGAAACCTTTATCAGTGTTTCAACCTTCATCGATGATGCTTGCTTGAATTGATTCGAGCTGTGTCCTTTCTTCTACATTTACTAGCTGGCATTCTTCTGAGGAGGCTCCTTCCCCTTCCCTCTGGCTTTGAGCGTCGCTCTGAGCTCACCAATTGCTTTATTCACTTATTATGATGATGATTTTGATGATCAGTGTTTTTCTAAATTTAGCTAGTGAAATCCCTCCAAACTGGCTCTTGTGTCCTTTTGTGATAGTCTCGTTAGTCTTGGAGCGTTTCCTTATTTTCTGGCACAAGACGATGGTCCAAGATCATCTCGTGTTTTCCCTGTCCCGGACCCAAATCAGCGAGTTCTCCAAAGAGTTCTGGATTCTCTGCGTGGAGGAATGTTATTAGAAACCAAAATCTGATTGCTAGGTGTGTTCACTGTTACTACAACTAAGACCTTTGTAGTATACAGATTTAAGAAAAAAAAATTACATTTGCAGTATGTTTTTTCCTTAGGCTATATGTTCAGAGTACAGTGCTCATAATTATTGGAAATAATTATTTTCTCTACGTGGTCATGTTACTGATTGGAGACACGGTTTTATTCAATTGTTCCTATTAGTGTTAAGGATTTGCCTTTTTCTTCTCTCTTTTCTTCTCTTCTCTCTTGCTTTATTTTTAATAAATACAATATCGACAGGGTTTGAAAGCCAAGACTATATACAAAACATTTGGTCGGAGAAACCACGCTCCTATCGCTGTCTTTACCGTTTCTGCCTATCTCCTCTAGATAACTAACCATTTTAAAGATTTTTTGGTTTATCTTTCCTTCCTTTTTTTTTCTTTTCTTCTTCTTCCCTTTTTATCAGATTATCACGTACAGCTTATGTTTCTTTTTGCAAAACTAAGCCAAAATCTAAATATGTTGTTTTACCATTTTTCTTACGTAAAAGGCAGTACATCTGAAGCCTGATAGGCATTCTGCATTTTGCCTTTTTCACTTAACAGCATGTTCGAGAAGCATTTCTCCCTTTTTTCCTTTCACAGTTGCATAGTACTCTGTCTACCCTGTGTATCTACCATTGTCCATTCACCCACTCTGCTGTGGCCACTGGGATTATTTCCAACATTTTATTGCTAATGATGCCACCTCGAATAACCTTGTATGCCTATGTTAGTTCGTATTTGTGATGGTGTATCTCTGGAAAGAGTCCCAGAAATGGGGCTGCTAGATTAAAAAGTAGATGCATATACAGCTGTGTTAAATATTGCCAGAGTCCTGCCCCCCCCCATAGGAGTTGTGCCATTTTGCCCTCCCTTCAATGTCCGAGAATACCTGCCTTCAATATGCATACCTCAGTGTATGCATATTGCACACCATGATTACGAAGCATTTCGTAAAGATGTCTGAGTGACTTAAGACTCACCTGTTGGTACTGAGAGTGACCTGGGTGTTCTGGGGTCACTAGGGAAGTAGCCAGGTTTTACTGGAGAGCTGCATGTAGAGGACAGTTTAAGAAACTCCTCTGAAGGGGTGCAGTTAAACCAATTGTTCTAGGTGCTCTTGGTACTTACCTACATCCCCTTGCCCTAACCAATTCAGTACACAATTGTCTAACTTCTTAGCGTTAGCACATGCGTTTCTTTGCTGGTTCTCTGGTTCTTGGTTTATAGCCTATCTAGAAATCCAAAACAAATGCAAATAACACATTAATGAATAATATAACTGAGGCCCCTCTTTGTGAAACAGACCACAAGTGTCTTCGAAGTTCAGAGTTGACAATACACAGAGAGGCATTCAAGGAGGACTTCTTGTAAGAGGTAGGCTGGTGCTGGTTTTAGAAGGATAGATTTAGTTTTGAGGAGAGGGGAGACCAACGAAAACAGGGACAGGACAGGATTATAGAGATCTTGATGGGGTCCGTAGAAAGTAATTCTAGATATAAATATGGTTGGGCTTGATTTGGAAAGACTCAAAAGTTACGTAGCGATTTCTGCATCCAGACCACCACTACAAGAAACGTTTAAGAAAATCCTTAACATAGAAAGGCATATATGCCAAATGGAATTTGTATCAACATAAAGGAATGCAGAGCACCAGAAATGGTAACTAGGAAGGCAAAATTTTTAATCTTATTTTTTAAATCTCTTAAAAGATAAGTGAATAGGGGCGCCTGGGTGGCTCAGTCGGTTAAGCATCTGACCTCGACTCAGGTCATGATCTCATGGTTCGTGTGTTTGAGCCCCGCATTGGGCTCTGTGCTGACGGCTCAGAGCCTGGAGCCTGCTTCCGATTCTGTGTCTCCCTCTCTTCTCTGCCCCTCCCCTGCTCACACTCTGTCTGTCTCTCTCAAAAATAAATAAACATTAAAAACTTTTTCAAAAGATAAGTGATCAGTTAAAGTGAAAATAGTAACAATGTATTATGGGCTCTAATATACATACAAGTAAAATGTTCAGCAGTTGCACAAAGGCCAGGATGAGGGACGTAGCAGTATGATAAGTTAAAGATGTGTACTGTAAACATGAGAGCAACCACTAAAAAGCAAAACAAAGAGGTATAGCTAGTAGGTCATTGAAGAAAAAATTGAGTTAAAAAAATACACTCAAGCCAAAATAAGGACAGAGAACAAGGACAAGACGGGACGAAGATCTAAAAACTCAGCCAGATAAATAACCCCATTAAATGTAAATGGTCTAAACACTCATTAAAAGACAGAAACTCTCAGGTTAGATTAAGAAGATAAAACAAAACAACATAAAATCCAACTATTGCCTGTCTACAAGACCCAGGCAATTGATTTTTGACAAAAGTGTCAAGGCAATTCAGTGCGGGAAAGAATAATCCTACCAAAAAAGAGCACCAGAACAATGGGATGGGAAAAAAAAGAAAGCGAACAAACAAAAAAGCAAACAACCCTAAATTTCAACCCTTGCTTTACACCATGAATAAAAATGAACTAGAAATGGATCATATACCTAAATTTAAGAGCTCATTCTATTAAACTTCTAGGGAAAAAATAGCTGAAAATATTAAGGCCCTTGGTCAGGTAAATATTTTTTTCAGGGAGAACTCAAGTGTAAGCAGGAGAGAGGCAGAGGGAGAGGGAAAGAGAGAATCTTAAGCATGGAGCCTGACATAGGGCTCGATCTCACTACCCTGAGCTCATGACCTGAGCTTAATTCAAGAGTCAGATGTTTAACTGACTGAGCCATCCAGGTGCCCTAAGACTTTTTATTTTTATTTTATTTTTTTTTAATTTTTTTTAACGTTTATTTATTTTTGGGACAGAGAGAGACAGAGCATGAACGGGGGAGGGGCAGAGAGAGAGGGAGACACAGAATCGGAAGCAGGCTCCAGGCTCTGAGCCATCAGCCCAGAGCCTGACGCGGGGCTCGAACTCACGCTCCGCGAGATCGTGACCTGAGCTGAAGTCGGACGCTTAACCAACTGAGCCACCCAGGCGCCCCCCCTAAGACTTTTTAAACAGGACACAAAAAGCACAACTATATAAAAAAGTTGATAAATTGAACTTCATCACAATAAAAAAAAAAAAAAACACTTCTGCTCTTCTAAAGACACTGTTAAAAAAATACAAAGGCAAGCCACAGGATGGGAGGAAATGCTTGCAAAACACTTACCTGACAAGAGATTTATATCTACAATATATAAAGAACATTCACAATTCAACATTCAGGCAAACAATCCAACTTAAAAGATGGCCAAATATTTGAACAGATACTTTATCAAATAAGATACACAGATGGCAAATCGGCACACGAAATGATTCTTAACATCATTAATCATTAGAGGAATTCACGTTAAAACCCCAGTAAGAATCCTACTACATACCCATTAGAATGGCTAACATTTTAAATACGGATGATATGAAGTGTTAGTAGAATCTAGAGCCACTGGAACTCTTAATCCACTGCTGGTGGAAATGTGAATTGATACAACTTATTTAGAAAGCCGTTTGACAGTTTCTGAAGAAGTTAAAACATACATTGTGCTACTCCCACCATTTTATGTCTACATATTTATCTGAGAGAAATAAAAACCTACGTCTACATAAAGACTTGTACGGAAATTTTCATAGCAACTTTATTGGTGAAAGCCAAACTCTGAAAACAACTCAAATGTCCGTCAATAGGTGAATGGATAAATAAATTGTGGTATATTCACAATGGAATACGACCCAACAATAAAAAAGTAGACTATTGATACATGCTATGACATGGGGGGAATCTCAAAGTAATTATTCCAAGGGAAATAAGGCTGATCAAAAAAATAATAAATAAAGAGGGGTGCCTGGGTGGCGCAGTCGGTTAAGCGTCCGACTTCAGCCAGGTCACGATCTCGCGGTCCGTGAGTTCGAGCCCCGCGTCAGGCTCTGGGCTGATGGCTCGGAGCCTGGAGCCTGTTTCCGATTCTGTGTCTCCCTCTCTCTCTGCCCCTCCCCCGTTCATGCTCTGTCTCTCTCTGTCCCAAAAATAAATAAAAAATGTTGAAAAAAAAATTAAAAAAAAAAAATAAATAAAGAGTACATATCATAGGATTCTTATATAAAATTTTAAAAAATGGAAATTCATTTCGAATGACAGAAAGCAGACCAGGGTTTACTTGGGCATAAGATGGTAGGCGGGAATGAGAGATGGATTATAAAGGGTCACAAGGAAACCTTTGGGAGGTTATAGAAATGTTCATTATCTTGAGTGTGGTGATGAGATCACAGATATATTCATACCTAAGTTCATCCAGGTTAATTCTTCAAATATGTACAGTTTATGGTCCACCAGGCATGCTTCAATGAAGCTGATAAAGGTGTTATGTGGAGACGTTTAAGGCATGATTTAGCAGGTAATACATATTCTCTGTGGGTTCTTGTACAAAAATGTATTAAGAAACATAATTTTTATGGCGATTAGTATGATGGATTGAGTGAGAAGGTGGGATTCCACTGGAAAATCACAACAACAGACTTTCCGGTAAATTATGCCCTGTTCACAATCAGGCTATCCAGAGACTCAGGGAAAATATTCCACTATTTTATTGGGTGTCCATCTAAGGGGTCATGAATGAAAAGTTGTTTTAGGAGGGCCCCATCTTCAGAGAAAGGGACTTCTATATTCTAGGAACAGCATGCCCAAGGACAGAGAACCTGTCCTCATTTCTAAGCCACCCTTTGGTGTTCTGGTGCTCTGGGCACAATACTTCCATGACACTGAGAATCTTGGTGCATCAATGCTGGGCTATGGGACAAGCCAGGAGGGTGAGACCCCCAGCGGGCTTTTCAATTCATCAAGACTCTTTGGCCTCTAAGTGTGCCAGAGAACAGTCTAAGCTACCCTACTTGGCTGTCAACAAGGCTACAGTGCCTGCCTAGAACCTTGGTCATCCTGGGAATGGAGCTGGGGGTTGGAGGTCATAGCTTCCGGGCTTGGTGGTCAGATCTACTCCTTGTCTGTGCTCAGGTGGAAAACCACGCCTTGCTGTCGACCTTGCAGCTGTTGTACACCGTGGGGTACTCTCTCTCCGTCGTCTCCCTCCTCTTGGCTCTCACCATCCTCTTGTTTCTTCGGTGAGTGGAACTTCTGCTGGCACCCTGGGATTTGCTTCCTGGCTCCCTCTAGAAGGCAGAAGACTGGGCTGAATGACATCATGGTCCACCAGAGCTGGAAGGGATCTGAGAGCCTCCAGCCCATCAGCCCCGTTGTGCAGGCAGAGGGGAAAGGGATAACGATGGTCCAGTGAGAAGCACTGGGTCACTGCAGGTCATGGCGCACTGCTAGAACCGGAATCTGGGAGTCCTAACTCTGATTTAGCCACTTTGGGATTGGATAGCCTCCTGTGTGCCCTGCCCTACTGGAGGCATGATTGTTACAGAAGAGATTAAGAAACTTCTCCAAAGCAAATTAGTGAGCGGTAGAGCTGTGATTTTTTTTTTTTCAACGTTTTTTTTTTTTTTTTTTATTTTTGGGACAGAGAGAGACAGAGCATGAATGGGGGAGGGGCAGAGAGAGAGGGAGACACAGAATCGGAAACAGGCTCCAGGCTCCGAGCCATCAGCCCAGAGCCCGACGCGGGGCTCGAACTCACGGACCGCGAGATCGTGACCTGGCTGAAGTCGGACGCTTAACCGACTGCGCCACCCAGGCGCCCCTAGAGCTGTGATTTTAATCCATGGCCCTCAGACTCCAATTAGCTATTAATCATGTGAATGCTTCCTTGGTGCCAAACATTGTTCTAACCACGTTACATGCATTAAGCCCTTTAAATTTCTTCCCTAATCAGAATTAAGGTTAATTCTAATCCTAGAAGATTAGCATTATTATTAGCCCCATTTTATAAACGAGTTGACAGAAATACGGAGAGATCAAGGAACTTGCCCAATGTCACACAGCTGGGGAGTGCTGGGGACAGGTTCACAACCAGGCAGTTCAGAGCCTGAGCATTTTCATTCCCTTACACTGCCTTTCAGAATCCCAAAGCCTGAGTGCATTTTACTAAACCATGTTTTCAGACATCAACCAAGTGATTTATTTATGGACGTCCTAAGGAGCCCTCCAAGCCTGCGTCTTGGCCTCACCCCTTCAGGAACATAACTGAGTATGATGTGGCCGAATGAACATTTGATACAGATGCAGGAGACCTAGATGGGCACTGTGGAGGCCTGGATGCTAGCTCCAGAACAGGTCCCCACATAGGCTCCTGTAGCACCAGGTCTGGCCCCTCAATCCCAGGATGTTCTATGGCTCCCCAGAGCACAGTCACGACCATATACCCCATCTAGAGAGCAATCCTTGAGCAGTGGGAGAATCCCATAGCCTGTACCCCCTGCTATCCATGACCTCCTACGCTCGCCTTCCCAAAGTCCCAGAAGCAAGCCAGGAGAAAGTAACTGCCCAGCTAAGCAACTGCTTTAGTGAAGCCTAGGTTGACCAGATATCCATTTTGCCCCTAGTGCTGGAAAGAACAAGATCCAGTTCCTGCCCTTGAGTGGCACCCAGTCTAATTAGGGAGAAGGATGCATAAATAATAAAACACCTGCCTCAAGTACTGTTTAGAAATTTAAGAAGTAATAATAGCTCTAAAGCCAGGCAGGTGTGTGTGCTGCATGGGGGCACAGGCAAGGCTGTGAAGGCACAGTGATGGAAAAGGGTCCTTTTGTCTAGAGACACTAAGGACACACAGTTTTACACCAGCCAGTACAAGAAAGAGAGCCTGCAGGAGGCTTCATGTGGGTGAGAGGGAGGTAATGAGAGCTGACATTTTCTGGGCACTTACTAGGTGTAGGTACTGTGTGAGTACTTTGCACCCCAAACCAGATTGTTGCTACGGCAATCCCTGAAGGAAGTGCTCTCGTCCTTACAGGCAGTAGAGCCTTGGAGAGCTGTGCTTTGGCCTCAGAGTGTCTGGGTCTGAATCTCACCTCCACCACTTACTTCTCTAGGACTTTGGACAGCTGACTTAACCCTTCTGCCTCAATTTCCCAATTTGTGCTCCACGTGTACATGTTATCCCCATTTTCCAGATGAGGGAAATGAGGCACAGAGAAAATCACATAACCCGGCTGCGTGGCTCTAGAGCCTACAGGATGAATGTCTGTCCTCTAGTGATAGGTACACAGGAGTTTCCGGCACATGCCTGTTGGTCTGAGCTGTTCTTTCCTGAGGGGAGACACTTGGTTTTTTCCCTGCGCAGAAAACTCCACTGCACACGCAACTATATCCACATGAACCTGTTTGCTTCTTTCATCCTGAGAGCCCTGGCCGTGCTGGTGAAGGATGCCATTTTCTACAACTCTTACTCCAGGAGGCCCAACAGCGACAACAAGTGGCTGTCCTTCGTGTCAGAGGTACGTGCCTCCCTACCATAGCCTCCCACCCGGCAGATCAGGGCTGGGAACCGTGGGGTGGGAAGGTAGGACGGGGAAAGGCAAGAAGGACATGAAGGGGTGTCAGAGGCCTCTGGTGAGAGAAGTATCATCGGACTAAAAACAAAACCCCAAAACCAAACCCCCCAAAAAACCCCCCAAACCTCCCGAGAGTGAGGCAGGTAAAGGAAATCAGCCACGGGCTGCTGTGTGCCCGCAGGTGGGAAATTTCTTCATCTGTGAACCAAAGAGCTGAACCAGATCAGTCTTTTTAAAAAACTATTATTACCAATTTTTAAAGAGGGAAAGCTTTCCAAATTGAAATCTGCCTCTGTTGGGATGCTTTTTCTTTTATCCTATTAATACTGGTTGTAGTAACTTGTTAAATTAACCTTGCACCCCTGGAATAAACCCAACTAGGTTCTGATATATTACTCTTTTTCCTATATTTCTGGATTTGTTCACTGAGGCTGTGTTTTGTTTAGCATTCTCTCATCTGCCTCAGTGAGTAATTTTCTTGTGATAAAGAAGCTAAAATTTACGCTTACGTCAAACAAAGCGGACTTGTTAACCTGTTTCTCTGTTCTCTGGAAGAACTTATTTAAGATGAGTATTTTTCTTCTTTAAATGTTTGATAGATCATTCCAGTGAAGCCACTTGGGTCCAAAGTTTGCTTTGTTGGAAGGCTTTTAACTGGGGGCTGTTTTCAGCTCTTATATTCAGATTTTCTATTTCTTCTTGTGTCAGCTTTAGTACCTGGTGCTTTTCTAGGGATTTGTACACTTCATCTAACTTTTCCAATTTCTTGCCATCATATTGTTCGTAGTTTCTGAAGATCTTTTAAGATCTTACCATCATAGTGAGAGCAGTATTGCTTTATGTGTCCCTGATACTGACTATTTATACTTTCACTCTCTTCCCTCTTGATCATCCTTACCAGATGTTTTTCAGTTTTACTGGATTTTCCATAGAATGAAATTTTGGCATTGCTGATTCCCTTTGTTTTATGTTCCCTATTTCATTAGTTTCTGCTTTTACCTTTCTGCTTTCCTTCCACGTCCTTTCCATAGGTTAGATTTTGCTGCTCTTTCTCTGACATGATAGTTAGGATAGTGGACTTTCAGCCTTTTTCTTTTTTAACTAAGGCTTTTAAGATTATAGGCTTTACTCCCGGTGTGGTATTAGCTGCATACGACACATTTTGATATGCGGTATTTTCCATTCATCTGGGTCAGAAATAAGTTCTAATTTATATTATTTCTTTTTTGATTCCTGGGTTATTTAGAAATTTCTTTCCTCCTTTCCAATCATCTGAAGTTGTTTTTTGTTTGTTTGTTTTGTTTTTTAGATTTTTGGTTTCTAGCTTAATTGAACCAAGACCAGAGAACATACCTTTCAGGGTTTTCTTTAGGGAAATGGCGCCAGGGAATTCTCTCTGTTTTTGTTTGTCTACAAATGCCTAGAACGTTAAGGGAGAGACTGGGCTTTGAAACCTACAGGAAGCCCCCCTTCCCACTTTGGTATTGTCACCAGCCTCTCTGAGATTGTCAGCAGGTTCGGGAGTGAGGGGGTGAAGAGGGAGGGCTGTGGGTGGGGGGGGGGCCCTTCTTCACCATCTTGGGTCCACGCGGGAATGCCTGGCCTCACCCTCGGGTGCTCTGTCCTCCTCAGATATCTGTCTCCTGCCGCTCTGCCCAGTTCCTGCTGCACTACTTTGTGGGAGCCAATTACTCGTGGCTGCTGGTCGAAGGCCTTTACCTCCACACGCTGCTGGAGCCCACAGTGCTCTCTGAGAGGCGGCTGTGGCCCAGATACATGCTGGTGGGTTGGGGTGAGTGACCCGAGCCCCCAACCTCTTCTCCTAGGGGCCATCGGAACATATGAACCCAACAGATCCTTTGGTTTCCCAACTGGAGGGACCATCTGGGATGGATAACTCCTCAGGGACGAGAGCCTGAAGAGAGCGGGGGGCGGGGTGTGCACACGCAGAGAGACGCATAGGTGCTGTAGACCCAATGCTTATGTTAAAAAACCAACAAGGTTTTGGGAGAATCAGATGCCATTCCTCCCACCCCGTCCTCAGCTGTAGTCACCTGCTTGGGCCAACATAATAAAATGCATAGACTTTATGGCTTAACCAACAGACATTTATTTCTCATAGTTGTGGAGTCTGGGAAGTTTGAGATCAGGATGCCAGGGTGGCCCAGTTCTGGCAAGGGCCTCTTCCTGGCTTGTAGACAGCTGGATTCTGACTGTAGCCTCACATGGTGGAGAGAGACAGAGACAGAGACCGAGACCGAGAGAAAGCAAGCTCTCTGGTCTCTTCCTACAAGGACATTAATCCCATCATGATGCTTACCCCTCCCTCCAAACCTAACTACCTCCAAAGGTCCCACCTCCAATTACCATCACACTGAGGGTTGGAGCTTCAACATGGGATGGGAGGGGACACAAACATTCAACCCATAACACCAACTGAGTCTTCAAGACAAGATTTAGAGGGGCATCTGGGTGGCTCAGTTGGTTGGGCATCCAGCTTCAGGTCAGGTCATGATCTCACAGTTCATAAGTTCAAACCCCATGTTGGGCCCGCTGCTGTCAGCCTGGAGCCTGGAACCTGCTTCAGATTCTGTTTCTCCCTCTGTCTCTGCCCCTCCCCCATTCTCTCTCTCTCTCTCTCTCTCTCTCTCTCTCTCTCTCACACACACACACACACACACAAATAAATAAACATTAAAAAATTTTTCTAGAAAGGGATTCCTGAGTGGCTCAGTCAGTTAAGATTCTGTGTCTCCCTCTCTTTCTGTTCCTCCCCCTCTCGCACTCTGTTTCCCTCTCTCTCTCAAAAATAAAAATAAAGATTTAAAAAATTACAAAAATTAAAAAAAAAAAAGATGGGATCTAGACCCTGAAACCCCGTGGTCACAAACTCTTAGAGAACGTGACGCTGCAGGATTCAGAGGAAATGCCCTTGACCGACAACTTGGGAGACTTTGGTTAACGCCTTGGATTTACTCTGAGCTGCTTTGCAACATGTGGCAAATGTTTTCTCCTCTCTGCTTCCTGGTTTGTGGGACAGTAAAACAACAGATGGGCTCTGTGCCACCCCAGGTCTCTCCAGATCTCAGCCTGCAATTCTCTAATAGTTGGGCTTGTAACCGGATGTGTTTGGCCCATCAGGCTGGGGTGGGAGGCAGGCGGATTGAGTCACCCGGCCCCTAACTGCATTTCCCTGTTGTCTCCCCAGCCTTCCCGCTGCTGTTTGTGGTACCCTGGAGTATTGCTCGTGCACAGCTGGAGAACACCGGGTAGGAAATTCACACCCGCTTTCACACCTGCTTTCACCTGCTCGCAGCCAGGAATTCTAAGATATGCCTAGATGCAAGGATTTATGCCATTTTCCCAAAGAGCATAGCCACCCCCTTCCATTTTGGCTGTCTAGAATATGCTTAGGAATGTAGATTAAAAAAATCAAAGACCTTTCTTACAGTAATGAGTTTGTTAGCTTACGTATACATGCAAAGTAGCACAAAAATCTGCTCAAATTAATGCAAAAATTGGCTGCCTAGGTTAGCAGTGACCCTCAATATGTAAGGATATGGGTACAAAATTGGTTATGGTGTCATTGTTCACAGTGGGGGGGCAAAAAAAGCGAACTGAAATGAGTGAAGGGGGTCAAAAGGTGCAAACTTCCTTATAAAATAAGTAAGTCCCAGGGATATGAAGTGCAACATGGAGACAGCATGGTGAGTTGATAATACTATATTGTATATTTGAAAGTTGCTAAGCAAGTCTATTTTATTTATTGATTTATTTAAATGGTTTTTTTTTTATTTATTTTTGAGAAAGAAAGAGAGACAGAGACAGAGTGTGAGCAGGGGAGGGGCAGAGAGAGAGAGGGCGGGGGGACACAGAATCTGAAGCAGGCTCCAGGCTCCGAGCTGTCAGCACAGAGCCCGACGTGGAGCTCGAATTCTCGAACTGTGAGATCACGACCCGAGCCGAAGTCGGACGCTCAACGGACTGAGCCACCCAGGCGCCCCTAAATGGGTCTATTTTAAAGGTCCCTGTTGCAAGAAAAAATATTTGTAACTATGTGTGGTGATAGACGTTAACTGGATTTATTGTGGCCGTCATTCTGAAATATATACAAATAATCGAGTCATGTTATACACCTGAAACTAATATAATGTTACCTATCCATTAGACCTCAATTAAAAAATAACCCCAAACAAACAAACAAAAAAGTGCCTGATCATGCACAAAAATGAGAAGCCATGAACAAACTGTGGCATACCTATATTGCGGAATATTAAGGGGAATACTGAAAAAAACAGGTTGGTTCCGTACCTTTCGGCTTCTCGGGCTGACTCCCAACAGCACATTGCCAAGCCTGTTGTGAATAATGTATGTCGTGTGATCATATTCTTTTCCCTCCAAATAATCATTACCAAAAGTCCCCTATGCATAATTAAGAATTTACTTTTGGAGGGGAAAAAAAGAATTTATTTTTGTGTGAACGTGGGGAAAAGTGTAGAGGGTCACGCACCAAGGAAGGGGTTTTAATCCTGTTTTTTCCCTCTCCCCCCCTCAGGAGAATCGTGGGTGGGAAGTCAGTCCTTCTTCCAGAGGGTCTGAGGCCGTCACACTCAACCTTGTCCTGCCTGCTCTTTGCCGTAGGTGCTGGGGAACCAACAGGAATAAGAAAATCTGGTGGATCATCCGGGGGCCCATGCTGCTTTGTGTCATGGTAAGGACCATCCCGCCCCCTCTTTTTCCTCTCTGAACTTGGCAGCTGTGGGGCACCCCGCACCCCTGCACCTGCCCCCCACCAAATTCTCTGGCTCCAAATGAGCCTGGACCAGTTCCTTGGAGAAGGAGTCGCCGAGCTGTGAGTAGGATGTGTTGAATGTTAGAAGGAACAACTTGGAAACTTCTCCTTGTTCTGGCTCTGGGCTCAAATGCAGGCTTGTACGCACGCCTCCTTCTCTCTGGGTCTGTAAACTATGTATAGCAACCTATCTATCACCTGCTCGGCGACCCCGTATTGGGGGCTGTGATTTGTACGTGGGTAGGTGTCATTGTTCTGTTTCTTCTACCCACGAGGACACGGAGAAGATGGCAGGAGACTTGCCTCAAGTCCCAGTAAGTGGGGCGCTAGATCTCAGCCCAAAGGGACTGACTGGGGGCACTGGCACTTGTCGCCACAGCCTTGTGCTGCTGCCCCCCCCCCCAATATTTATTGACTCCTGCCCACGTGCCTGATGCAGACCTGTCATGCATTAGTACCTCGCTTTGGACCATCCTGAGATTTGTCACTTTATCCACCCACTCCCCCCCACCCAGCTGCTGTCCCCAGACATTTCCACCGAAAGGTGGATGGTCACACCCCGCCTTGTGTCCTTCCAGATCCCTTACAGACTTCTGCTACGGTCCCGGCAATGTTTCCTCACATGTATGTGTCTAAAACCTGTCCGCTGCCCCCGTGAGTCCCGTGTTCTTCATCCTGGCAGCCAGTCCGGACAAATGGCTGTCCACATGGGCTTACTCAGTGAACGCCTGGGACCCACGCTCCCCGGCACTAGAACGTTCTCTCTAACCAGCCAGGCCCTCCCCGGGATGGAGCTCAGGCTCGGTGCAGCTGGAACCCCAGTGTTTACTCTGCAGTCCTTCTAGAGGAGACATCCATGCTTGTTATTGATGCTCTTGATTGATTCCCTTGGCTGCTCTTAGAAGCACCGTGGTGTCTTTTTTTTTTTTTTTTAATGTTTATTTATTTTTGAGAGAGAGAGAGAGAGAGAACAGGGGAAGGGCAGAGAAACAAGGAGACACAGAATCCGAAGCAGGCTCCGGGCTCCGAGCTGTCAGCACAGAGCCCGACGCATGGCTCAAACTCACAAACCGCGAGATCATGACCTGAGCTGAAGTCAGATGCTTCACCGACTGAGCCCCCCAGGAGCCCCACCGGGGTGTCTTTAAAGATTCTTCTGTGCTTGGGTCTCACACCCAAAGATTTGTGTTGCGTTGATCTCGTGTGTGACCCAGGGATTCCAAGGTGCAGCCAGGGTTGAAGAACATCTTGTGACACACGCTCAATGCTCCAAGTGTGGCCCCCCAAACTCTTGTAGCTTCAGGTTCTCAGGCCCCACCCCAGCCCTGCTGAATCCGAATCTGCACTGCAACAAGATCCCCAGGTTTGGGGTGCACATCGAAGTCTGGGGAGCTCTTTGCCCACACACCAGTGGTTCTCCAAGCTGGCCGTGCGTTAGAAACTTAGTGACGCGTATTGTAGAGAATTACATCAGAAATTCTGGAGGTGGGGCGCGGGCGGTTGTAGTCTTACAAGCTCGCAGGTGGTTCAAATGGACTTCTCCTGGTCCCTTCTTGTTCCCGTAGCCATATTCTCTCCCCGCAGGGGAGCAGACAATGTGCTTTATCGGCTCATCTCTGATAAAGTGACCTTTACACACTCTTGCTGTCACCAGCTACGCAGAAGTGGCCAGAGTCACCTTAGCTCACGGTGGCTCCTTGCTCTCCCATCCACACCTCCCGCTCCCCCCCATTGCCCAGCGAATGACACCGCCATCCATCTACCAGCTACCCAAGCCCCAAACCTGGGTGCCCTCCTGCCTGCTCTCCTCTTCCTCCCTGCAACATGCACTCAGACTTAAGTCATCAGTTCTCTCTCCAAAGATCTCTCCAAGCTGTCCCTTCTCCCCCACCCCCACCCCCCACCCCTGTCTCCATTGTTCTTCAGCCTCTGGGGATTTCTCGTGCACGCTTGTGCAAATGCCACCTGCTTGGTCTCCCTTCTTCCTTCTTGCCCTCTGACAATCCATCCTCCGCATTGTGGCCAGAGTGGTCTTTCTTGAGCAAACTTTGGTTACGTCTGTCTTCTACGTGTGTCTTTCTCGTGGCGCACTGTTGCCCTTGGGCGTGCCTTCCAAACTCCTTAGTGTGGAAAGTATTGTTATTCCTGGTCTACTCATCCAACCACAAGCACCCCACGCTTTATTTATATGGAGAAACTCGCCGTTCCCCGTATCCACGCTGCTGTTTCGCTAGTCCCACATTTTGCACACGCTGCCTTCCTGCCCCCAATGCCCATCGGATGGCCCCGCGACTGGTGAACACTTAACTTCCTGCTTGGAGACTAAGCTCTTTACGAATCTCTCTACCTCTCAAATTAAGGAAGAGTCGACAGGCATGCCTGAAAGGGACACGTTCATAATCGTCCTCAGGTCTGTGAAGATCTTACAGAGGACCTTGCTGAACTATGGTTGTCTGCGTACAGGGTCTTGGACAAGAGGAATGGGCTTAAATAGAAATGGGAAAACTTCCCTTTGGACACAAGGAAGAACGTCAGAATCTAAACTGGTAAAACATTGGTGTGGACCACAGAGAAAGGCTTTGGGTTTTTTTTTATCTCTGTCCATTTCCAAGAGGAGAGACTCTGTCCTGAGAAGCAGGCTGCAGAAACTCATGTCTTCCTCTCCCTCCCCCCACCCCACCTGATGTCTTCCTCTCCCTCCCCCTCCCACCTGATGTCTTCCTTTCCCTCCCCTTCCTCATGTTTTCCTCTCCCTCCCCCCACCCCACCTCATGTCTTCCTCTCCTTCCCCCCACCCCCCACCAGCTCTAGGATCCTATACACTCCAAGGACAGTGGGATTTGCATGCCCTACATGAAGTGCAGGCTTCGTGGTTAATCTATGGTGTGCTGACCTCTCTAGGCTGCTGTTTCATCTATAAAATCAGAGTTGGCCCAGACCAATGGTTCTCAACTGAAGGTGATTCTACCCCCTCATTTGGGCAACTCTGGAGATATTTCTAATCATCTCAACTGGAGTGGGGGTGCTGCTGGCAGCCAATGCATAGAGGCCAAGGGTGCTGGTGCGCAAAACAGCCCCCACCACAAAGCATTATGGTCAAGAGTACTGAGGTTGAGGAACCCAGGACTAGACAGTTGGCTGTACATTATAGCTCAGGAGGATAAGGAAAAAGCCATAACTAACCCCAAACTGGACTCTACCCTAGATTGATGGAAACAGAACTGCCAGGTTGGGCTTCCTTAGCTTTGGAATCACACACATTCACTCTCTTGCACCTTCATTTAACATTTATGGAGCACCAGCTGTGTGCTTAGCTCAGTGCTAATTTCTTTCTGGGAGAAAAAAGATGAATTCCCCATAGTTTTTGCCCTCAGTCAGTTCAAATCTAATAGTTGTGATTTTGAGACTCATCAGACTATGACTGAGCCAAAAATTGCCTTCATGCTTAGTTAGAAGACCACATGTTACAGTTTTCCTCTGACCTGAGTGAACGTAACCCAAACTCCAAAATAGAATTCCTTGAACCACACATGGAAGGAACCAGGGCCCCTGAATGTCTTCATAGAGCAGAGCTTCTCCCATTGCAATAGAGTATTTAGTAAGCAAAATAATTAATAATAATAATAATAATAATAATAATAATAATAATAAACCTTTATTGTGTTTGGGGGAACAAAAAGAGTTTCTTGACCACATATTTTCTAGCTAAGCTGAAATACTAAAAATAACATAATAATCAAGATGTTGCTCATAGCATTTGGCATTTCAGGGCACTTCACAATCTCGTTTCACCTTGTCCAAATCTGAGGCTGGTCCTATTCTCTAGAGGATGGATCAGAGGTTTCTGGGAAACCCCCAGGCCAACTCAGCCCCCCAGGCAGCATCCTTGTTGCCATAGCTGGGCTTCCCCCACCACCTCCTGATTGGGTCTGTGTCTACAGATCAGCATCTGGGCGAAGTGAATGAATGTCATGCTGGGTTTTCAGACCTCCCACCTGACTTTATCTACTGCCTTCTGGATTCTCTGTGTTTCAGAATAACATATTATGACAGCCTGAACAATTCAGATGCTCTGTAGGTCTTTCATGAGACATAGAAATTGGAGACTTCCCAATTCCCATCTTCTTCAGGATAAAAGACTCTACTACTTAAATTAAGCTGTTACCCCTGAGTGTACATTAAGAATAGAACCATTCTGGGACACCTGGGTGGTTCAGTTGGTTAAGCATCCAACTCTTGATTTCAGCTCAGGTCATGATCTCACAGTTCGTGGCACCGAACCCCATGTCGGGCTCTGCACTGACAGTACAGAGCATGCTTGGGATTCTCTCTCTCCCTCTCTCTCTGATCCTCTCCCCACTTGTTCTCTCTCTCTTTTTTTCTTTCAAAATAAAATAAACATTAAAAAAAAAGAATAGAACCATCCTGAAATATGGAATATTCTTATATCCCAGTCTCCTCTGCTCCCAGTAGAAAATCCATAAAGCTTTAATTAGTCCAAACCTTCAGGGTTTACAAAATACATACATTGTGCAAGATTGTTCTATCCATATCATAATTCCTGGAGATAACGGAACAACCAAATTAAACAGCCAGTTGAATAGCTTTTTTGAGCCAATGACTGAATAGACCATCTGTTGACTTTATGAAGTTATATAGTCCAATGCCTTCATTTGTTCTTACTGGATCTTCTCTAGCAGCCTCAGGACTTGGCAAAGCTGAGAAATCAGTAAAATTAGTCTTCACTGGTCTTGTCCCTTTTTAGGTCTTCCACCTCACCAGGAACCCAGGGGCGTGCTGTGTCCTCAAAACATCTCCTAATTTCCATATCCCCTCCTCTAAGAGTTACAGTGGGAATCTCTCCATACCCTGTATTTTCCCACCCCCTTAAAACTTAGTTTTGGCACATCCCATCTTCTGCTTCCCATGGTGAAAGTAGGTCAGATCATAAGTAAGCAATTGAATTATCCATTGTGAAAATGGACACATGAATGAATAAGAGTTGGAGAAAATCCCCTCCACCCCACCCCAAGTGTTCTTTATCTTCTATGTGATGTGTACACATCAGCAGCGTTCTAGGGATGAACTATTTTAAACCAAAGGAGCAACTCTAATGGTAGGCATTTTAGTCCACACAGCAGGCCAGAAGAGGAGGGGTTGGGGTAGGTGGAGAAGCTTAGGGGTAGATGAAGTCTACTTCTGAGCCCCCTACTATGTTAGCCATCACCTCTTCTAGCACAGGACCTAAACACAGGAGCTGCAATGCCAAGGAAGTGTCACCAAGAATCTTATATCTGATAATGCATTCTGCACTGTCTAGGACCTGAAAGGGAACGTTATCTATCTGGGGTCCTAAGCACCCCCATTCTGATCACAGCATCTAAGAGGAATTGGCTGGGTTCTTGGAAGATTTCCTCCTTCTGCTCCTTTTCCTACTTCTGTACAGATGAAGAACAGTACTACCCAACGTGCCTACTGACTCTTGTCTTGTGTCTTGACCATGAACCCAAGCTCCATGGTCAACCAGGCTGGTGTTTCATCCCGTGGCACTGAAGAAGCACTTCCTCTGCACGGCCATTGGTTGATGCCCATTTTCTCATGTTTGGTCCCTGGAAGGCACAAACAACAGCAAATCCACATCCTCTCCATCACAACCCTTCGTATCCTAGGAAACAGTCCTGATCGAAATTAACTTGCTAAAATATGTGCCTTTCCCCAGTTAAGCTTACTTTACAAGAAAAAATGCTTGAGTTCAACAAATCACTAAGCCAAGGACACAACGTTTTCTCTTCATGAGGAAAAGCAGATATCCCATTAAAGAAATAAATTACTTGGTTGCATTTAGTTTGTATTTAAGTGTCCTGTTGCTAAATATTCCTTGGCTAGGAAGCTCCATCATTCCTGTTGGCTAGTGGGTTGGGATAAATAGCCTCTTGCCTGGAACTGTAGACTGCTAGCTTTGAGCACTGACTCTCCTGAGGCCAATGAGGCAAGTCTCAGTAGGTACACATTGGATTCTGGAGCTTGTGTTTCAATATGTGGTTCAAGGGATTTGTTTCCAGACAGGGGTGGGGGATTAGTACTGCACTGGCTCAAAGTTCATAGAGACTTTGATCTCTAGTTTGTAGACTCCATTAATTGTTACCCAATCACCATCTCCACTGGCTCTTTTTTCATTGCAGAGAGGCAGTTTTGTCTTTTCCATTAAAAAAAAAAACAAAAAAAAAAAACCTGTAACCCCAAACCTCTTCTAGCCCTGCACAGAAAAGTGATCTCCTTCTGTATCTCTTGTCAATTACTCTTTTTATTCTTCTGCTTCCCTTCACAGCCAAGCCTCTTCAATGTGGTCTACACTGGCCGTCTCCCTCTTTACATCTAGCTCACAAAACAAAGCATTGCAATCTACCTTGGGCTCCCACCTGTGAACTGCACCTTCTCTCAGCTCTTTGTTGCTAAATGCAGTCTTATTTTGCTGAAATTTCGGGTAGCATTTAAGCCTCCTCAAAGTTCTTACAGACATGAGTTTCCAGGACACCACTTCCTTGTGGTTCGCTCCAACTGCCCGGGCCTGTTCTTTCTCAATCTCCTTTGCCGTCTCTGCTTCCACCATTCCCTTCATTACAAGGTGAGTCTCTTACCCTCTTTTTCTCCCAGTCTGCACAGCTTTTCTGGCTGGAGCCAGCCATCGCTGGCTCCATGCTCCAGCTGGGACCTCTCTGCTGAGATGCAGACATAAATATGTCACTGCCTTGGGACATCGCTTGTGTCCAAAACAGCTGGAATCATCCCTCTTCTCCCCACACCGCTCTTCTTCTTCCATGTGCTTATTCTCAGTGAATGGTAATACTGTACATCTGAGATCAGCCGAGAAATGTTGGGGTCATCTCGGACCTCACATCCAACCACTAACAAAGGCCATTTGACTCAAGCTCCTTAGAAAGTTCGAATCCCTCTCCTACTTCCCATCACTGATGCACCATGGCTGTGGCTTTACCTCATCTCTCCATCATCTTCCTCCGATTAGTGTCCCCTCCTCTGATTCTCCGTTAGTCTCCCCTCCTCTGATTTTGCCTTCATCTAATCCATTCTTCCCACAGCTTCTAAAATGATCTTTCTGAAGTTCAGAAATATAAATCTCATTGGGTAACTTACCTGCTTGAGATTCATCACCGGCTTTCCATTGCTCTCAGAAGAAAACCTAAACTCCTTCCTCTAACCTTGAGAAGACTGTGCAGGAGCTGGTTCTCCACCCCTACTCCAGCCTCACTTTTCACAGTTCTTGTTCTCATTCTCCAAGCCCTACCCACACTCAAATATTTGCCCTTCTACCTCTCCAAGAGCCCCACAATGTCTCACGTGGTTGCTGTCAAGGTGTTGGCCAGGGCTGTGGCCATCAGATGGCTTGACTGGGGCTGGAGAATCAGCTTCCCAGTGGCTCATACACATGGTTGGTAAGCGGTGCTGGTTGTTGGTAGGAAGACTCAGTTCTGCCATGTGGGTTTCTCCACAGCCTGCTGAAGTGTCCTCACAACATGGCGGTTAACTTTCCCCAGAGGGAAAGAGAGAGCAAGAGAGACAGAACCAGGTGGATACCATGCTCCTGAGGACCTAACTTCAGAAGTCACATAGCATCCCTTCCGCCATATTCTTTTTATTAGATGCACACAGCTAAGTCTAGCTCACGTACCAGAGGGAAGGGAGAAATTAGGCTCTGCCTTTCGAAGGGAGCACTGTTGAAGAATTGTCCGCCATATTCTTTTCATTAGATGCACACAGCTAAGTCTAGCTCACATACCAGAGGGAAGGGAGAAATTAGGCTCTGCCTTTTGAAGGGAACAGTGTTGAAGAATTGGCACACATAGTTAAAAATCTCTACCAAGGCTGACAACAAAGGGATGAACTTTCCCAACCCATGACAGGTGTGGAATATAGTCTAGGGAGTGGGGAACATGTAATTTCCAATAAATTCCATGGCAGCAACAAGATCTCAGGTTCGATACCAATAGGGCTGGAGTTCTTTACAGAAGGGAGGCAGTGAGTTTTCTGTTTCATGGAAGGAAAGGTAATTATCGGGTAAAGCTGTGTGTAAGTACCAGCTCCATCACTTACCTGCTGTGCGAACTTGGTAATTGTAATTGTTCCTCTGTGCCTCTGTTTTCTCATTGTATCACAACATAAAAATAGTGTGGTTTCCTCAGAGGATTCTTATAAGGATTAAATAAAATAATCTATGGATGTATCAAGATGGCCCTAGGAAGAGTGTGGATGACCACAGGCACATACTACCCGAATGGCCAATTGCCAAGTTTCCCCTGGTTTATCTGGATAAGGATCCAATGGCCAGGCCCCAGATTACCTTGATATTCATAACCACATGGACTCCATCATGTATTTACCCATATCTGCTTTTTTTTCCCCCCAAGGTCAATTTCTTCATCTTCCTGAAAATTGTCAAGCTTCTCATTTCTAAGCTCAAAGCCCATCAAATGTGCTTCAGAGATTATAAATACAGGTGAGTGGCCTGAGGTCAGTACCCAATGCTCCAAGATTATTTTGACCCCTTCGGGCTGTCCTGGTTAATGCTCTGGGAAGAGGGGCATGAGTTACATCAGTATGTCTATCTCCTAAGATAAGAGTATCCGGAAGAGACCCTCTTAAAAGGTGTCATGGTGTCGTGTGGGGTTTTTGCCACTGCTGAGGACCTTCTGGCCCCGTGGAAATGAAGCGAGTAGTCAAGGGTACACATTTCCTGTAGCAGGAAGCTTAAAGTGCACCTAAGAATGGGTGGTTGAGCCATTTGGTTGAGCCAAAGGAGGGGCTCTAATGGTAAGGATTTTAGTCCCCATGGCAGGTCATAGGCAGAGATGTGAGTGGGGACAGCCAGAGCTCTGTTTCTCTCTAAGGCTAGAATGGGGCCTGACCCACATGTGCTGGGAAGGTGGTTTTCCTGTTTAGCTGACAAACATTTATTTTTATTTTTTATTTTTTATTTTTTTTAAATTTTTTTTTTAACATTTATTTATATTTGAGACAGAGAGAGACAGAGCACGAACGGGGGAGGGGCAGAGAGAGAGGGAGACACAGAATCTGAAACAGGCTCCAGGCTCTGAGCGGTCAGCACAGAGCCCGACGCGGGGCTCGAGCTCGCATACCGCGAGATCGTGACCTGAGCCGAAGTCGGACGCTTAACCGACTGAGCCACCCAGGCGCCCCTTAGCTGACAAACATTTAATGAACGCCTACCATGTGCCTGGCACTGAGCTTGGAACAAAAGAAAGGTACTATGCAGACCCAGTCTGCAAAGACCACACATTCCAACCCCGAGGACTAGTATATTGGCGTGAACGTGCATCAGGGAGGCTGGTGCTGGCCACGGCTCCGGATTCTCTGAGTGACCTTGGGCAAGTCACTTGGCCTCTCTGGGTCTGATTTCTGGTGTGGAGAATGGGAATGTCACATGAGACCCATCTTTTGCCTGTTTGGAGGACCGAAGAAGGTCATAGATGTGGGTACTCAGTCTAATCAGATGTGGCGAGTGGTGTTTGCCCAGGATCCAGACCCCAAGTCCTATCTGCTTAAAACCCTTCTTCCAGGAGGTCCCGAAGGGTAAACACGCATGGTTCCACACTGGCAAAATATATGCTATAATTGGCCCAAATATTTTGCAAACACCCTTATCCCCAGAGCACTTGGGCTGGCTTGGACAACACAGAGCCACACCGACTCTCTTGGCGCCTCTGGTGGAGACTCTAAGTGGCTCAAAGTTTCTTTGGCCCTTTCCCAACGCTCAGCCTCCAACTGTTCTGTGAGGGTGGAGGTCCAAAAGCATAGTCAGAGCTGTTCTAGTCCGCCCACTGAGGGTCCATTCAGGGAGGGCAGCCCTCTCACCAACCAGGTGCAGGGGACACTGGGGCATCTGGGAAACTGGAAAGAGAACATCGTTCCCCACAGACAGATCAGGGAGCAGACAGATCCCAAGACACCACTCTCCATGCAGACTGAGAGCCGGCACCCTGCTATTTGGTGGCCCCAAAGCCCGCCATGTACCACTGGGGCTCTCCCCGTGCTCCAGACCCACAGCGCCCCTGCAGTAACTTTCCATTCTGGCTGCTTGTAAGCGTCACCTGACAGCCAGCCTAAAGGATAGACTCGTGAGGCTCCCCACTGGGTATTCGGACTCAGTAAATGCGACATGGGCCCCCCCCTCCCCCGCCATGTGGACTCCTTATGGAGCTCCCCAAGAGATTTTGATACACAGAGTGCAGGACCTCTGCCTCAGATGCCCTAGTGAAATAATGCGTGGAATTTTCTGGTGGGGCCGTGGCAGATGTGTTTCTAAGCAGCCTCAATACCCCTTTTTGCAAGGTCTCCTTTGGAGTTATCCAAGATGGTGGTCTCTAAACTTTTCTGATCATGCATCTTTTTCAGTAAAGAAATTTTGAGCATGCCTCTCATCATATGTACACATGGTCTGCTGAACTAATATGGACATTATAAAATACAAAAAAAAAAAGAGAAAATTATAAAGGATAGATTAAATATTAGCACATAGAACTCCCATTATCTTTCCTTCTTATATTTTCTCCTAATACCAAATGGATTGTCTTGAATATCCCTGAAGCTCATTGACCGATTGGGAACCAGTGATCTAGGGAATCATAAATCAAGATACCGGGGAGACCCTCATGGCCGAGCAATGATTCAGGACAGCTATTTTGGGGGAAGAAGGGATAACCTGTCTGACATACACAATCTATCTGGGAGGTTCTCTTTTCCTTTCCTAACTCTCCTTCAAGGATAAAGCTTGAAAAGAGGAACCTGGGTGCAGGGCCACCTGGAGGCCCCCCAGGGTGAGCCACCTCACCTTGGCAAGTTTGCTACCACCTGGCGGCTGAGCTGGGGACCTATCAGTGTCCCCAAGTGGCTGAGACTTTAGAGGGCCGACTCACACACCAACTGAACTCACAAGAGACAGATACATAAACCGGATTCTACAACTGTTCATTCTTAAGAGACCGTGGAAGGCAGGGGTGGGCTGAAGCTTCCTTCTGGTGCCGTCACTCCTAGCTCCATTGGCAACAAACGATCCAGAAATCCAAAGCGGTCACCAGAGTCTCGCTGGTGTGAGTAGGGTGGTCGGTGGGAAGGATCACCGACTGTGAGCAGCCACCTGCCTGGCGAGAGCAGGGTTCATTCCCCCAGGGTCTCCACACGTAGGGCTGGGTAAGTCCAGGGGACTTCTCACTTCTCGGTGATTTTCTCCATCATTTTGGTTGGCCATCAGTTTCCCTTTACTTACCCTGTCTCCGTGCAGAGTACAGTACAATTAAGTAGCTTGTGCTCATTAATGAGCAAAAATCCAGGCCCTGTCTCTCAGGGCACACCGGGCCACCTTACTTTACCGCCTGGGCTGGAGAATCCTCCAAAGTCGATGAGGCAATTGCCCATTTTTCTCTCCCAACAGCGCTAACACCCTCATTTCTAAGTTCCGTCACCCACGGTGGGTCATCAGCACCCCCAGCTCACACTGCCCTCTCCCTACATTGGAGGGGTCTCCCCCTCCCCCTCCAGGTCCCCCTCCAGCTTTGTTTTCTTTTGTCGTCCTCTGCCAGGGTGGGGAGGAAGAGGCAGAGGGACCCAGGGCATTTTGTCCAAACTCTGGTAGAAACGGGTCTGCCTCCACCTCTCCCAGATTTTGAGAACTTTCAGAACGTGGCTCTCAAGATTTGGCCCCCCTCCAGGAGTATATTTTAGAAAGGTTTAAATTAAATATATTTAGGTCTTGCCAAAAAGGCAAGTGGCTAGGAGGTGGAGGAACTTTTGTAGTCCTAGCTCTGTCTCTGGGCTCCCACCATTCAGGCGGAGGAACGTTACGGGGTCCCCCTGCCTGGCCCGGAGCAGGAGAGCTGACCCAGGCCCCCTGAATGTGGACAGACACCTGCCGACGATCAGCGCGGTCTCTGATCTGTGTGGCTCCCAGCCTTCAGGCGACTGTTCCCCTGGAGGACCCGTCTTAACTCTGTGTGTGGTGTGTGGGCAGAGCTCTTGACGAATTTATAAAGGAGAATTATTTCTTAACCTGCTGGACCCCAGAGCCCTCTCTTAAAAGACTTTCTAGCAGGCAACAAAAGACAAAAAAAAAAAAGTTACAAATGGAAGTAAAATTGATCATTGAGGCTACAAAGGCACCCCAGGGCAGGGATGGCTTCTTTATTTTTTTAAATTTAAATCCAAGTTGGTTAACATTTAGTTTAATAATGGCTTCAGGAATAGAATTTAGTGATTCATCCCCTATATATAACACCCGGTGCTCATCCCAACAAGCGTCCCCCTAATGCCCATCCCCCATTTAGCCCGTCCCCCCACCCAACACCCCCTCAGCAACAAAAATACAGTTTGTTCTCTGTATTTAAGAGTCTCTTATGGTTTGTCTCCCTCTGTGTTTTTACCTTATTTTTGCTTCCCTTCCCTTATGTTCAGCTATCTTGTCTCAAATTCCACATATGCGTGAAATCATTTTGCTTAGCAGAATACACTCTAGTTCCATCCATGTTGTTGCAAATGGCAAGATGTCATTGTTTTTGATCGCCGAGTAGTATTCCATTGTATGTATACACCACGTTTTCTTTATCCATTCATCAGTCAATGGACACTTGGGCTCTTTCCATCCTTTGACTATTGTCAATAGCGCTGCTATAAATATCGGGGTGCATGTGCCCCTTCGAATCAGCATTTTTGTACCCTTGGATAAATACCTACTAGTGCAATTGCTGGCTCGTAGGGTAGCTCGATTTTTAATTTGTCGAGGACCCTCCACGCCGTTTTCCAGAGTGGCTGTACCAGTTTGCATTCCCAGCAACAGTGCAAGATTCCTCTCTCTGAGAGTGTCAGATACCATAATTTTGAGGGTTTACATGTCATTTCGTCTTTAAAAATGACTGTATTATTATTAATAAATAATATCTTATTATGGTTTCAGCACTTCTTATTATCAGCCGTAGAACCCTTGTTTTTACAGACGAGAGGTGAAATAGTCTGCCCAAAGCTACATGGCCAGTCATTGACGGTGCCGGGATTTGAACCCAGGCCCAGATACTGGCCTGTGCTCTCTTTGATGGCAACTCTTCCTCTCTCACTGCTCTGACTCATGCTCAATAAATATTTGTTGGATGGCTAACGGACTGCAATAAGCCAAACAATTTAAATAAACAATTGGCCGTAGATGAAAAAATGAGCATAAATACGGTTCACAAGCGTAAACGGCGAAAGACATTTATGGATTTCCATTCGACCAAGGACACACACGGGGTTCTGTCTAAGCAGACGTCAGAGCAAGGTGAGGAACGGGAAATCCCTTGACATCCATGGATCTGGTCGTTACCAAAAACCTCATAAAAAAGATGTCATTTTTTAAAAGATCATCCCGTACTAAATGCAGGATTCTGGCACGTGCAGAGGACATCCGTGGGAAAAATTGGTGAAACCCGAATGGAATCCGGATGTATAGCTGTTAGTCACATACCAATGTTGGACAAATGGTCTGTGGTTAATACAAGACTAACATTAGTGGAAACAGTGAAGTTGTATGTGGGCACTCGCTGTACTATTTTTGCTACTTTTCCACACATCCAAGATTATTCCAAAATAAGGAGCTTATTCAAAGCACGTAATGGCATAGCGAGGCCCCGAGAATGATTTGAGAGTGAGATGCGGATCTGCACTCAGTATGTAAGTATGTGTCCTCGAAACCCAGATGACCGGAGCGAGGGTGGCAAACTGAGATGCTTTCGGGGGCCGGGCGAGGAACTGTGGGTGAGCGGGGCAGACCGGCTGCGTGTCCTGCAACACATGTTCCCTCTAGAAAGAAACAGCCACCCTCAGGCCAGAGCCGACGGTCACCAAGCAAGAATTCGGGCCCCGTAGAGCCAGCTTCTCCCACTTTTCAAAAGAAGCCGGAAATCTGGACCTCTGCTCAAACTCTCCTTACTTATTACTTAAAGATGGCTCCGATAACAAAAATCACCCTCTTCGCATAAGTAAAAACCGTCTGCAGGACAGATACACCCTGTGGCCACCATTTCGCCATTGTCTGACCCAAGCATTTTAAAAATACTCCTGGAAATTAAAACACAAATATCTCTTGACCACGGGCCCGGGGGGCGTCCCCTCTGCTCTTTAACGGGCTTTAGGTCTTTTCGGGGCACAAAGGTGAGGGTTTTCTTGTTTTCTTGATAACATTACACTTGAATGGCTCTCACGGGTACAGGATCCATACTAAGCACTTTCTCTTGGGCACAGTTAAACCTTCCTGAGGATACTGCCCGGGAGCTGCTGACATTCCGACATGTTTAAGTCCATGGCCTTCAGCAGGGGAGAGATTTCTCCAAGTCTGGCCCTTTAAGACAAGTGATTTGGGCTAAAAGTCATTACGATGAAACTCTTTTTTTCCAATGTGTGTATACAAGACAGTAGCTCTGTTTGTACCCTGCATATGAGTCACTTTTGCTAATGTAGTTAGTTTTAAATTAATCTCAGTACTGAAAAGCAGTTGTTCCCAAATGTGGCTGCTTATCAGAATCCCATGAGGAATGCCTTAAAAATTCACATTCCCAAGACCAGACATCCAGAGGTTTTGACTCAGGAGGTCGATACCAGGGCCCAGGAAGCTAGCTGGCTCTATCTATTATCTATTATCTATCATCTATCTATCTATCTATCCATCCATTTATCTATCTATCCATCCATCCATTTATCTATCTATATGTGTATCTATCACCTATCTTCTTATATATATATATCCATTTATCTATCTTCTTATCTTCAATGTATCTATCCATTTATCTATCTACCATCTATCTGCCTATCCATCTATCTATCTATCTGTCTGTCTATCCATCTATCTATCCATCCATCATCCATCCATCTATCATCTATCTTCTTATATATCTATCCATTTATCTATCTTCCTATCATCAATGTATCTATCTATTTATCTATCTACCATCTATCTGCCTATCCATCTATCTATCTGTCTATCCATCTATGTATCCATCCATCCATCCATCCATCTATCCATCTATCATCTACCTTTTTAAGTTCCTTAAGGAATTCTAATGGTAAACCATGTTTGGGAACCACCGGTATGTGGTATGGAATGTTTGGGCCCCAGCTGTGCACTTTGCACGTGGGTGGTACAAAGGAATGTTTGTCTTTTTTACGTAGAGTATATACAACAGGAGCTTCCACACAGCACTTTTTATGAGGAGGATCAGTCTCTCATTTCCTGCAGCCCTTGCCGTCTTGGGGCTGAGGGGCAGCATGGAGGCTAACGGTCAAGCCCTCCATGGAATGTGAAGGGTGTGAGTGTGAGGTCAGAAATCTTACTTCCAGGCCTGGATTTGTCACTTAGTAGCTATGGGACCCCAGACATGCCAGTTTCTTTCCCTTCTCAGGTTCAGTAAAGCACTGACATTGGAAGTCCTGAATAGAGAAAGGAAGAGAGGCACCTGCTAGCCAGGTAATCAGGTAACAGGAAATCTGTCAAATGTGGTAGTGCTGTAGTGTCCCAAGGTGACAGCCATGCACGTGGAAATCTATCCATCAGGCAAAACATAATCTGATGTTTATAGATGATGATAGACACATCATAATCTATATAGGAGAATTCATCCATCCATTCATCCATTCACTCAATTCATGTTTGTTTTCTGAACGTCTGGCCACGAGTCAGGTGGAGGGGTGCATCAGTAACGAAGACCACACTGGCCCTCAAGACATCCCATGTGTAGCCAACGAGACAAACTGGAAGGTCAACTATTTAGCAGTAGGATAAGAGCTACCATAAAGTCACACACAGAAGAGCGGGAAACGTTGCCTCTTCCCAGTGCGGTCCTCGTGACAGTGTTGTTGGTTTTCATTTGCAGGTTGGCAAAGTCAACGCTGGTCCTCATTCCTTTGTTGGGCGTTCACGAGATTCTCTTCTCTTTCATCACTGACGATCAAGTCGAAGGATTTTCAAAACTTATACGACTCTTCATTCAGTTGACTCTGAGCTCCTTCCATGTAAGTAGGCGTCTGAACCAGGATTCCTGTGCTGTGGTGAAAACAAAATGCTCTTGACCCCAGCAGTCTCAGAATTGAGAAAGCCCACGGATGTAAATGAAGCCGTAGTGCCAGCGGGCTCTATGAGAGGGTCTTTGGCACTGGAAGAGTGGGCAGACCAAAAGCATTGCCTTGATCCTGCCAGCGTGACTCAGTGACTAAGAAGCAAAAAGTGCTCTGTTTCCTGGGCGGTAAGAGTTGGTGTCTCTCACAACCATATTAACCGTGAGTATCAACGCGAAGCCTTTCATTAAGTGTCTATTTTTGCTGGATTCTCCGCAGGGCACTGTATGAAACGAACATTGTTTATGCTTCAGGTGACACACTCAGAATATAACACCACTTGGTAGGAACCAGTGAGTTGAGACCAGGAGGCTCTTGAACCTAGACAGACATGTCAAGATGTGTCAGATGGGGCTGAAACGAGAGCCAAAAGGCCAGCCGTGGTTCCTTCACCTGGATATTTTGGGTATCCATTCCTTAAATGGGCTATTCATTACCCCGTAGCTCACAACACTGATGATTTTTATTATTTCTCATTATTCTGGGGACCAGGATTCCAGGTGGGGCACAGTTGGGATGGCTCACCTCTGCTCCATGCGTGTCGCCCGGGGCTGGAACTTCCAAGATGCTTCGCCACTCATATGTCTGGTGCCTGAACCGGGAAGGCTCACGTGGCTGGAGTGGCTTCATTTGGGTCGAATTTCTGGGGCTTCATTTCTCACTGCCGGCTACATTCCTCAGTTCCGTATCATCTTAGGGCTTCTCTCTCACTACATGTTCTTTTTCCGTGGTCTTCCTTGCAGGAAAGCTGGAACTTCTTACGTGGCAGTTCAGGGCTCCCAAGGGCACAAAAACAGGGACTTCCAGGCCTTTTATATGCCTAAGCCTGACACTTCCAGTGCGTTTTAACATTTAAAGCAAATCCCAGACCCAGCCTGGACTGAAGGGGAGGAGACCACACAGGGGCACCGATACTGAGAGGCATGGCTCAGTAGCCAAGGCCATGGATGCAAGTGACCACCATAAGTAGTGTTGGCAGCAGAGGTCCCATAGAGTGGTAACCTCAGGACTAATCATTCTAAAATGCTAATATAGGGCAGGACTTCTGGAATGGAGAAGAGAGGCTCGTGGCACATACCCTCCCCCAAAAGCAACAATAAAATTGGAGCACCGTGGAATCCGGCCAAAGGCATACAAAAGGTTGGGAAGGGTTTACTCAAGAAAAATGACTGAAGCTGAGTGAGAACAGTGGGGTCTGTTGGTTTAGCCTCGAGTGTGTTTGTTCTCCGACCTCGTCTCTGTCAGTAAGGAACTTCACTGCAGAGAGGGGCTGACCCAATGTAGATCAATCGGAAAGCGGAAAAAGCCCACACCCCTGGCCATTGTCAGATACAACAGTGATCTCAGTGGCAAACGATCGAGGAATGACAATATCATAGGCTGACATGGTGGTCCTAACTGGGACGAGAAACAGCCTGGTGAGCTAGCCAGAATTCTAACAGGGGGATCTGAGGAATGAAACACCTGTCATGAGCCTTGATCAGCTTCTACATATCTCTCTGGGGGCTGGAGGCTTGTGTACATGGACAAGGTTGTACACACACTCGGGAGAGACCAGAGAGGATATCGACACGTTGCTGGCTGAGTTCCCACACACACACACCCAGTAGACACAGGAGGTGGAAAATAAAAGCCACGGAAGACTTATAAACCGTCTAAACTTGGAACTGGCCCCCCAGGCCACACACAGATCCGTTGTCAAAGGGTGTGGAAGCTTTCTTGGCTTAAGGTGGGTGAGCACAACTTCTGACCAATCAGTGAGTAGTCGGGGCCAGGAGGCCAGGCTTACACACAAAACCAAAAGTTTTTGAAAGGAGCACAGACATCAGTGGCTGTGTGCCCCAGGGGAGAAAGATGTCACAGAACTGGCGGTCCAGGCAAATTACTAAACAAACAAAACACCAGCAACCACCCAGGGAGTGGGGAGTAGGGAACCAGATTCCTGAGCTGCTACAATATATGATCTAAAACTTCCAGTTTTGAACACAAAAAGGAAAGTACGGAAACAGGAAAGTATGACACGTACTCAGGAAAAAGAAAATCAGTCCATAGCAACTTGCTGAGAATTCTCTTAGACAAAGACTTCAAAGAAGCTATTATAAATATGTTCGGGGGTCACTGGCTGGCTCAGTTCGTAGAGCATGCAACTTTCAGTCTCAGGGTTGTGCGTTTGAGCCCCACATTGGGGCTAGCGATTAATTAAAAATAGAATCTTTAAAAAATATATGTTCAAAGGATTGGAAGAAACCATGTTTAAGAAGTAAATGTATGTATGATGACAAAGATGTATCGATCAGGAAATCTCAGCACAGAGAGAGAAATGATAAGATAAGAACCAATCTGGGGCACCTGGGTGGCGGAGTCGAGGGAGTGTCTGACTCTTGATCTCCGCTCAGGTCATGATCTCACAGTCTGTGGGTTCGAGCCCCGTGTCGGGCTCTGTGCTGACAGCTCGGAGCCTGGAGCCTGCTTCGGATTCTGTGTCTCCCTCTCGCTCTGCCCCTCCCCCACTCGCACTCTAACTCTGTCTCTCAAAAATGAATAAACGTTAAAAAAATTTTTAATAACAAAAAAATTATATATATATAATTTTTTAATAACAAAAAAATTATATATATATATATATATATATATATATATATATATATATATATAAATAAAGAACCAATCTGGAAAAATTCCGGAGTTGAAAAGTACAATAATGGAAATTTCACTTGAGAGGCTTGATGTCAGATTCAGACGCCCCCAATCCCTGCATCACAGTCTTTTTTTTTTTTTAATTTTTTTAAGGTTTATTCATTTTTCAGAGACAGAGACAGAGTGTGAGTGGGCTAGGGGCAGAGAGGGAGACACAGAACCCGAAGCGGGCTCCAGGCTCCGAGCCGTCAGCACAGAGCCTGACGCGGGGCTCGAACCCACGAACCGCGAGATCGTGACCTGAGCCGAAGTCGGACGCTGAACCAGCTGAACCACTGAGGCACCCCTCTGCATCGCAGTCTTAAAGCCACTGCCACCAGGTGGAGCCAGGTGCTAAGATTCCAGGACGGAGCAGGGAGAATGTGCCAGCCCACTGCAGGCTCACCAAAGGCCAGGGACACAGCCTGGGGCATGCCGTCTGGGCAGCTGGATGATGGCTCCTCTCTCCTGTTAGAGCTGTGGCTCTGAGCTGAGACAGGACCCATTGCTAACCTTTTTTTTTTTTTTTTTTTTCATTATGAAACCATGTTTAAGTTATTTCAATCTTTTGGGGGATTTCAACGGCTAAGCTTTAATAATTTGGGGTTTTATGTTGTTCAGTTTAATCTTCTTTAAAAGGTAATCCCAGGGGCGCCTGGGTGGCTCAGTCTGTTAAAGCATCCGACTTCAGCTCAGGGCATGATCTTGCAATTCGTGGGTTCGAGCCCCGCGTCGGGCTCCGTGCTGACAGCTCGGAGCCTGGAGCCTGCTTCGGATTCTGTGTCTCCCTCTCTCTCTCTCTGCCCCTCCCCTGCTTGCACTCGGTCTCTGTCTCTCAAAAATAAATAAAAGAATTTTTTAAAAAAGGTAATCCCAAATTAGAAACATCAACAACAAAGCAAGAAGCGACAGCTGTTCTGTCAGTTAGTATTTGATGGTCTTTCTTCCTCTGAGGGCTCAATTGGTCATATGAACCAGGGATCTCACACACTCAAGGCCGTCTGAAGACCAGACAGCCCTGGGGAGCTATGGAAGATTTTGAGGAAGAATCAGCCTATCAGACCCGTCTGGCAAGGGAGCCATCATTTGCTATGTGGCAAACTACCCCAAAACTTCATGGCTTAAAGCAAGGAACCGTGTTATCTTTAATGAATCTATAAGCTGGGCCACCTGGACTCAGCAGGGTGATACTTTGGACACATGCAAGTTTTGAATGGGGCTGAGCACGTCTGAAAGCTCGGTTGGGTCAGAACATCCAAAATGACCCATTCATGTAGCTGGACGTTGACACGGTCTGTTGGCTGGGGCTCCAAAGAGGCTCTTAATCATAGAACTTCAGCTCTCCTCCATGTGTCTTAGGCATCTCCTAACCGGGCAACCGGCCTCTCAGAGCATCCCCAAAGCAAATGTTCTAAGAGGGAGAAAGTAGACACTTCCAACCCTCCTAAGGTGTAGGCTTGGAAATCCCAGGATATCTCTTCCACCATGTTGTACTGGCAGAAAGAGTCACAAGGTCATCCCAGATTCGAGGGGAGGGGACAAACCAGGTCTAACACTTCCTGTGAGCGGTAGCATATGCCTACAGGGAGGGGAGAGATCTTTGGGACCATTTCTAGACACTGGCCACCACGCTGGATCCTTTGGTCCTGCAGCTGGAGCTCTGCCCTTCACCCTGCACCTGCTGAGGGACGTGAGGAACCAGGGTGGCCCTGCAGACTGGGGCAGGAAGCACACTGAGAGGGTCTGTGCATGCGCAGAGACTTCCCTCCTTCTGAGCACCCCTGCACGGCTCCCCTCCCTGTGGCCAGGCAGAAGTGAGAGTGTGGGTGGGCAGAGGTGTGGGAGCAAATCTGGTGGGTCCCATCTCAGTGCATCGGCAGGAATTGGCATGAACCTAGCAGCTGCTTGGAGGGTCCTTCACTCTTCCGAGTGCTTATTTCTTTTCTTTTTTTAAATTTTTTAATGTTTATCTATTTTTGAGAGACAGAGTAGGGGGAGAGAGAGAGAGAGAGAGAGGGAGTGAGGGAGGGGCGGGAAGAGACAGAGACACAGAATCGGAAGCAGGCTCCAGGCTCTGAGCTGTCAGCACAGAGCCCGACGCGGGGCTTGAACCCACAGACTGTGAGATCATGACCTGAGCCGAAGTCAGAAGCTCAACCGACCGAGCCATCTAGGCGCCCCCAAGCGTCCATCTTTAGGGAGTTTCACCTTCAAGGGATCTTTGGGAAGACTGCCCAGTGGTGGTCACATTGGGAGTGAGCATTGTCTCTTCTGTGGGACCACTCCCTTCTCACTTGCTTTATCTGGAAGGAGAGTTAACTGGATGCCAGGAGGCTCCTAAAATGGTGACCCAAGAACCCGAAGACGTGAAGGACACGTTTGTGATGTGGAATCCTATTTTAGCCAAGTCATTTGTGAGAATTCTAACACCCTTCTGATATCATATGTCCAGAGGCAAGCATGACCAGCCCTGCTAACTGCACTGGGCGGCTGTGAGCCTCCAGTGAACTTGTGTGTTTGACAGTGATAAACTGGTCCCACTGTGCCCCTGTTTAGGAGCTATAGCCATGGAATATGGGGTGCATAAGAGAAAGAAAATCCCGCACTGACGGGCAGAGTCCAAAGTGACATCGGGATAGCCAGCATGCTAGACTTTTAGCTTCCATAAGAAAGCATAAAACCTTCCCCTCCCCCCCCAACCAGGGCAACATGTTATAATTCCTTTACAATGTCAGCTCCTTTCCCAGTACCAGACCCTCCTTACCAGCCACTAGGGGTAAGAGAAATGTTCTCAACAGAGATGGGAGAGTCAGCCTGCCCTGTGACCTTCACTCTTCAGTTGGAAATGTGTCCTTTGCTTGTGAGTCCTGGCTTTTTACAAGGTTCCTCCCATAAACACTCAAGTGCTTGGGTCCTGCACACGTATGGAGGTCCAGTATTTCAGACACACGGTCCAGGCCCCCTAGACCCTCATGTCATGGTGGGCGGGAAGCCGTGGCATGGAGCTCAGCTTGGGTGGTTATCACATGAGGAAGCATAGGAGTCAGAAAATGCTGGAAGACCAACATGAGCTCGAGTAGCCTTGATTCCAGACCTCTGGCAGTTGAGCAGTGAATCCAGAAAAATTTTCCAACATCAAGTCAGTATCCCTGTACTGAGACTTCCCCAACAGAGATGTTCTGGAAAGGGAAGTGCTGTGTGAAGGTGGCCTATTGTTTTTACTGGGACCCTTGTGTCCACCATTCTTTTTTTCCTTTAATGTTTACTTATTTATTTTGAGAGGGGGAGGAACAGAGAGATAGGGAGAGAGAGAGAATCCCAAGCAGGCTCTGCACTGTCAGCACAGAGCCTGACGCAGGGCTCGAACCCATGAACCATGAGATCATGACCTAAGCCGAAGTCAAGACTCAGATGCTTAACCAACGGAGCCACCCAGGGGCCCCCACAATTCTTTACAAATGACTAGGGAGACAACAGAAAGGAAACTGTCCTGTCCTATTTTAGAAATCGTCTGACATTGTACAAGGCAAGACTCCTGTAGGAGTAAGTTACAGAAATCCAACTCATTCATTCATTCACTCATTCACTCATTCACGTATTCCTTTTATGGATATGATTGAGCTCCTCTCATGTGCCAGACATTTGTTTCCAGTGCTGGGGATCTGGCCGTGAAAAGATTCCAGCCTTGCTGGGGCAGGGGCAGGGAAGGACAGATAATAGCCAAGTTGACTGGCAAGTAACAATATAATTCTCGGGCCACAAAGAATATAAACTAGAGAGCCCACAGCTCTGGTGATATTTGAGCTAACACCTGGATTTTGAGAAGCCAGTTAGGCAGAGAGTTGAGAGAAGAAGGGTCCAGAAGACAGAAAGTGTGAAAGGACCTCAGTAGGGAATGAGTCATGCTAGTCAGTCTCCAATATGGCCCCCAAGGATCGTCTCCTCCTGGTACTCACGGCCCCGCAGAGTCCCCGTTCGTATGGAATAGGGTTGACCTTTGTGACCGTATTGTAGACATGAAGTTGTGTGTGGCTTTGGAGGCCACGTCATCAAGGGGTTGTAGTTTCCATTTTGCTCCCTTGGATCAACCCCCACTCTGGGGGAAGCCAGCCCCCGTGTCATGAGGACATTCAAGCAGCTCTGTGGGGGAGACTGAGGCCTCCTACCACCCACCGGCACCAACGTGCCAGGCGTGTGAGCCATCTTGGAAGCAAGTCAAGCCTTCAGAAGACTAAGGCTCCATCCAACATCTTGACCGTAACTTGAACGGTGACCCTGAGCCAAATACCCAGCTTAGCCACTGTCAGATTCTTGGCCCATAGTAAGTATGTGAGGTGATAAATCTTTACTGTTTTGATCCACCAAGTTATATGGCAACAGGTAACTAATACATTAGCTTGAGATGCTGGAGGGAACCAGAAGGCCGGTGTGGCTGGAAAACAGTGGTTAAGGGTAAACAGGGCACAAGATCAAGTCAGCGACACAGACACAGAGCCCAGGTCGCCTTTAGTCCCTTCTGTGGTGAGGAGCTATTATTTTATCTAAGCGTGATGAGAAACCACTGGCATGAAATGATCTATCTTTTCTTTATTTTTTAATTTTTTTTTACATTTATTATTTTTGAGAGACAAAGCACTAGTCAGGGAGGGATAGAGAGAGAGGGAGACACAGAATCCGAAGCAGGCTCCAGGCTCCGAGCTGTCAGCACAGAACCCGACGTGGGGCTCGAACCCACGGACCGTAAGATCATGACCTGAGCTGAAGTCAGACGCCCAACTGACTGAGCCACCCAGGCACCCCTATCTTTTCTTTTTTTAAAAAAAAATTTTTAATGTTTATTTAGTTTTGAGTGAGAGAGATAAGAGTGTGAGTGGGGGAGAGGCAGAGAGAGAGAGAGAGAGAGACAATCTGAAGAAGGCTCCAGGCTCTGAACTGTCAGCCCAGAGCCCGACACGGGGCTCAAACTCACAAACGTTGAGATCATGACCTGAGCTGAAGTTGGATGCCCAACCCACTGAGCCACCCAGGCGCCCCAATCTACCTTTCGAAAACAAATGTTCTGACAAGAGAAGGGGATATTTCTTATCTCACATAAGTGAAAGTTTCAGCATCAGGCATAGCTGGATCCAGGTACGCCAACAAAAATTGTAAATCTTACCATCTCCAGCCTCTGCTTTTCTCTCTGTTGGCATCATCCTTGGACAGGCCCCCTCCATGCATCTGGGTAGATACTCATGAGCATCTCCAGGCTTCCTTGGACAGGATACAGTTGGCAAACACAGGGAAGAGAGTTGAACCCATTTTTCCGTTCCCAGTGAAAAGAACTCAGTTGGCCCTGTTTGGGCCCTATGCCCATTTGGGCTGGTTTATTGTGGTGATGACCATCCTGGAACGTGGGGACCGTGACTGGCAGCCTTCCCAGAAGCCCGGGGAATAGGGGAGGGTGAGCTCCCAAAAGGAAAGAATGAAATTCAGGCCCAAAACAGCCGAGGCTCACTGTGGGCAAGTAGACGTGGGACGGCGGTCTTGTACAATATTTGTACAACTGGATGAAGAATATAGGGTCTTTGGGATTCCATCGTCATTCACCTGTAAGCATCTAAGCGAACATCTGGGCTGATGTGAGGGGTGGGGGTCAAAGTGAGAAGAGACCCCCACGAAATCCAGGTTAACATAACCCGGATGACGACCTCTGGTTAGTGCTAGCATTGTGATCGTCTGCCTCTTCTGGAAGCTCCCAGGACTGGCGGGCCCTTGGGCTTTCCAGGGGACTCTCAGACACCTTTGACTGAGTCAAACCTCTCACCGCCTCCTCCTTTTGTTACAGGGATTGCTCGTGGCTTTGCAGTACTGCTTTGCCAATGGAGAGGTACGTCTCCGGAGCGGCCAGCCAGGTTCCGGAGAGGCCGGGGTTGGCCTCCTGCTGTCCCCCCTGGAGGTGGCGGGTCGTGTGATGGTGCCGTGGGGCGGGGTGGGTGCAGTGCCGGGCACGTATTGGGACAAATTTGTACTCTGAGCACCCAGCAGGGGGAGCAGGAGGCAGCTGAGACCAGTGGGAAAAGGTGTTGGGATGAGTGAAAAGCTCAGAACCCAACCCTGAGTCAATCAGGGCACCGTAGCTATTTGAGCCTCGGTTTTCTCATCTGTACATTGGGAATAATATCTGTCCCTGCCCTATAGTATTGCCCTGGGCTTGCTGAGCTCCTGGGAAAAGCCCCACACCTGGTAACTATGATGGCTTTTCTTATTAATATTATTGCAAGCCTTGGAAAGGGGCTCGAAAGGAGGAGGGCAGGGGCCAGACGGTTCTCTCTCGGCTTTAGGAGTTGGTGGAATTTCCAGGCCCCCTTTCACCCACTAGAATGGGAGCTTCTCGACAGCAAAACCCGCTTCCCCCTCCCTGTTCATTGCTGCTGCCTCTGTCTTCGCGAGGGGGCACCTTGCCCGCCAGGCACGTGTCCTGTGCTGCCTTGACACAGTCCTTTCCAGAACACCGTATCTCAAAGCTCTGCCCCCTCGCCCCACTGTCCTGCTCAGCGTCCTGTGCTTCCCAGTTTCTTCTGTCTGCTCATCATCCCCAGTTAGGAGGTAAGTGTCCCAGCGGCGACACGTAGGAGCCACGCAGTAAATAATCACCGAGAGGACACACACACACACACACACACACACACGGCAGAGTGACTCCAGGGCAGTGACCCGCCCTCTCTCCCCTCCACCCCCACCCCGGCAGGTGAAGGCTGAGCTGCGCAAGCACTGGGTCCGCTTCCTGCTCGCCCGCCACTCCGGCTGCAGGGCCTGGGCCCTGGAGAAGAACTTCCGATTCCTGGGGAAATGTCCCAAGAAGCTGTCCCAGGCAGACGGCAAGGGGACGCTCCAGAAGCCGCAGCCCTCGCCGGGCGGTGGGCAGCTCCTGCACCTGGCCATGCAGGGCCTGGGGGGGCTGGGCGCTCGGCCGCCGCGGGGACACGGGGCCTGGCCCCGGGGCAGCAGCCTGTCCGAGAGCAGCGAGGGAGACTTCACCCTGACCCACACCATGGAGGAGATTCTGGAAGAGAGCGAGATCTAGGCTGGAGGCCCACCGCCCTGGCTCTGCTCCCCGAGAGCACGGTTCAGAGTCACCGGTCTTCCCCACGCACCCCGGCCACTTTGGCATCAAGTTCACGTCCCAGTCTTGCATGCTGGAGACCTTGAGGGGAGAGTGATCCGGAGGCTGAGCGGGGTCCGGGCCATTAGAGTCAGGCTCAGCGACTGAATGCATAAGTCAAGGGGCTGAAGGAAAACCACAGGAGGAACGGCCTAGAGAAACGCGTGTTCATTCCCTGGAGTGTCGCTTTTAGAGAGTGCAAAATGCATGTGTACGTGGGCGGGTACGTTGCCAGGGGACCAGATACAGCCACGCAACAGGGGGAGGGACGGTATGGTATTTATCAAGGCGGGTTGCCAGACTTAGGAGTTCAAATACATAACAGTCAGTTACATTTGCATTTCAGATACATGAATAATCGTATTGTAGCAGTATTCCCCTTTATCTGCAACTCAGATGAAGTCCTGCATCCTGTATTTTATTTGGCAACTGCATTGTCAAGGATGCTTTGCAACACGGGTGGGGACAAGGGTGAGGCAGGTGAAGAACGCAGTTTGGGTACAAGATTTCGGACAGTCCTGGGAAAAACACCTCGATTGTCACGATAAGTGATATTTTAACACGACATTAAAAAAATAAACTATAATCCGCAAGCTACAGCGGATGGGCCCTTTATAAACATAACTTTTTATCAGAACCAGGGCCAGGTTGAGAGTGAGGTCAGTTCCTACAAAGGCGGGGTCTGATCCTGACTGACTATTCTGCTCATCATGGACTTTTTAATATTCGTTTCTATTTTTAAACGATTGCCCCAAAATATTATTTATCTTGGCGATTGAGGTTTTCTTGGCACTTTCCCCAGGACAGACGAGGGCATAACAAAGCAAAGGGGTATTCGTGGGGGGGCGGGGTCCAGATTTTCCAGAGTTCAGCCATTAAAATACACATCCTCCTAATATCTCCTTGCTCTCAATGTCTCTGACTTTCCTCGTCCTAGAAAGCTGGGGTCCCAGCACAGCTGGACCAGAGTAGGCACTGAGCACACGTTCATCGGTGACACAGGACAGAAATGTCCTGGGATCATCAGATGCGGGTGAGTCACCCGGGATCCGGCCTCGAATAGAGGGAACTTTTCTTTCCCCAAAGCATCTGTAAATATGTCCTGCCCTGTCTTCACTCCACAAATGGCGTGCATGTGGGCGCGTGCACGCACACTCACACACACACACACACACACACACACGCGCGCACACACACACACACACACACACAGCTTGCTCTTGTCTTGCTAAACATTAAAATAACAAGTTTATTTAATTTGTTTTGTATGTGGTCGATTCTTTGACATGTGTTTCTTACTGGTGCCTTGAAGGACCCAGTGAGCTGTTCTTGGGTAGAAGTGGAAGAAACAGGGGGCACCCGGGTGGCTCAGTCGGTTAGGCAGCCGGCTTCGGCTCAGGTCATGATCGCACGGTTCATGAGTTCAAGCCCCGCGTTGGGCTCTGTGCTGACAGCTCAGAGCCTGGAGCCTGTTTCAGATTCTGTGTCTCCCTCTCCCTCTCTCTCTGCCCCTCCCCTGCTTGCATTCTGTCTCTCAAAAATGAAGAAACGTTAAAAAAAAATTAAAAAAAAAAAGAAGTAGAAGAAAGAGCTGTGGCATTAAGCCTCCTCGGGGACCAAGAGGAGTGGGCAGAAGGGTAGGGGACAGAGGTCAGCGGTCAAGAGGGCGGGCAGCAAGTGTCTTCCCTCACCTAGACCACCCCGTAGGTCATTCACTTTGCTTGTTGCTTTGAAGGTCTGGCCTAGTGGGTCTCAATCCTGGCATGACAATTACCTGAGGAAATTTCTAGAAACACTGATGGCCGGGGCCTGAGCCAGAGATTCTGACGAAATTGGTCTGAATGAGCCTGGACACAGGTATTTTTTAGAAGTTCTTGAGTGATTCTGTTTTTTACTGTGGGTAAATATATATAACACCGAATTTGCCACTCGAACCACTTTTAAGTCTATAGTTCAGTGGCATTAAGTGCCTTCACACTGCTGTCCAGCCATCCCTGCCGTCCGTCTCCAGAACTTTCTCACCTTCCCAAACGGAAACTCTACGCCCATTAAACAATAACCCCCCATCTTCCCACCCCAGCCCCTGGCACAACCATTCTACCTCCTGTCTCTGAACGTGACGACTCTAGGTACATTAATTATATCAGCGGAATCACGGTATTTGTCTTTTGGTGACTGGCTTACCTCGCTCAGCATAATGTCCTCAAGGCTCATCCATGTTGCAGCATGTACTAGAATTTCATTCATTCTTTTTTGTTTATTTTTGAGAGAGAGAGAGAGTGCGCGAGAGAGCAGGGGAGGAACAGAGAGATAGGGAGACACAGGATCCAAAGCAGGCTCCAGGCTCTGAGCCCTCAGCACAGAGCCCGATGTGGGGCTCGAACTCACGGACCGTGAGATCATGACCCGAGCCGAAGTTGGACGCTGAACCGACTGAGCCACCCGGGCGCCCCAAATTTCATTCTTTCTTATGACAGAATAATACTCCATCGTACGGCTATTTTTTCGATCCATTCATCGGTTGATGGACGCCTGGGTTGCTTCCCCATTTTAGCCACTGTCGAATCATGCTGTGTCAGCATGGCGGTGAGAAGGGGTCTGCTTGGGTCTCTGTTTTCAATTCTTTGGGTAGATGCTTAGGAGAACGGCTGGATCACATGATCATTCTGTTTAACCAAGCTGAGGAATGGCCAAGCTGTTCTCCGAAACGGCACCATTTTATAGTCCCACCAACCAAGCACAAGGGTTCCAATTTATCCACATCCTTGCCAACACCGACTTTCTATTTTTTTGATAATCGCCATCCTAACAGGTATGGGGTGGTAGCTGGAGTGGTTTTAATTTGCATTTTTGTTGTGTTTTTATTTTTGAGAGAGAGAGAGTGTGCGAGCACCTGTGAGTGGGGGGAAGGGGCAAAGAGAGAATCTCATTGTAGGCTCTACACTCAACACAGAGCCCCACCCGGGGCTTGATCTCACAACCATGAGATCATGACCTGAGCCGAAATCGATGTCCTGGGTGGACGCTTAACCAGAGGAGCCACCCAGGTGCCCTATCTCCTTTTCAATTCAAGTGACATGGGTGCCCTGACTTCAGAGAGAAGTGAAAAGCCCCCAACCTGACTCCCCAACAAATCAGATTCGCCCGTGGAGGGCTGGGGGGCGGGGTGGGGGTTGGCGAAGGAACCCTGAAGCCCTTTGGCTGTACCCTTGGGCTACCCTGAGCTGGGCCCAAGGTCCTTCTTCTCCCCTTGAGCTGGCTCCTACTTGTCTCATACTGGAGGGGCGTCTTAGGCAGGTGATTGTAACAATAACCCCTTCCCTGACCCTCTGGAGCAGCCGGCCCCTCCTGCCCCTGCTGTGCGGGTCTCCACGGTAACCTCACCACCCGGAACAGCTTGTCGGAGGCCCACAGGGCACCCCCTGCAGCCCTCCATCTGCCAGAGAGCAGGGCAATGCTTGCTCCCTTCCCCTCACCCCTCCCCACCCTGGCGGGTGTCTGCAACGGCCATACATCCTGGTCTGGGAGGCTGAGACGACAGAAATCATTCCTTCTCCCAGTTCAAGAACGACCAGTCAGCTGTGTGCCCAGCTCCTCTCGCATTTATTGGAACCTGCTTACCCAGCAAACCACAAAGGAGCTTACACGGTGGTGGGGGGGAGTGGGGGAGGGTTGGTAGGACTCCAGCGACCCAATCCTGGGATTATCACGGAGGCCCCAAGGGGCGGGCAAGGGAGAGGAGGTGGCTGGGAGGAACGGGAGGGACGCTAAGGCCTGGGAAACCCCCTTGGCCCCTGGGGAGGTGTGTGCATGCCCGGGTTTCTGTGCGCGGCGGGGGAAGGGCTGCGCAGTTGGCATCAGGGTTTCTTCTCCTTTAACTTTTCCTTCACTTTTTGAGGCTCAAATTGGATCAGTCGCAGGATTTCCTTATTGGCCAGGGTCCCCTCGATGAACTCTTCCTCCGTGAGTTTGTCTGTGGGCGAAGGGGGGGAAAAAGAGCGCCGTCAGGCTCGGCTGTTTCAAGCTGCGGCCGAGCTGACGCCGGCCAGCGCGCCCCGTGCGGACGTTATCCAATATGAAAACACGGAGTATCTGCGCCCCCCCGAGGGTGCCGCCCCCCAGAGACCCAGCTCCTCCCCGGGGCGCCCTGGGCCTCTCGGTGATCCTCCAGGGTGCATTCCGGTGCCTCGACTCTTCTGGCGGGTTATTAAATATTTAGAATATTGCCCTAGCCCCCAAGCTTCAAGCCCTGGGGGGGACTTCTGGGAGACTGAGCAAAGCAAACAGTATCCCTGTCAGAAGGAGGAAACAGCATCCACCCAGGGAGTGAGGAGTGACAAGTGAGGGGTCCAAACGTGGTTCCCTGGGAGAGCCTGGCTCGCGGAGAGGTCTCTCTGTCCCCCTCCCAGTGCTCGGGCTGTGGCAGTGCCACTGTGCTTGGGGCTGAGGTCGCTGCAGCTCCTGGTCTGATGGGGAAGGCAGTCCCATGTTGAAAAACCTCTGGAGGGAGGAGCTTCTTTCTGCTTACGGTTCTGTGCACAGCACCTGCTACATGCAAAGCTCGGCTGAACTGAACTGGGTTTCCATTGGCCTATGTTCCGCGCCTTCTGGAAATCCTTAGTGCCTTCCCGGGTTAGGATTCAGGGTGATTCTCTGCACAGGTCTGGGTCGTGAAATTTGGGTTTTAAAGGCTCAGCTGCCCCATCAGCCTCACACAGAGCTTGAAACTTCCACAGTCAGAGCCCAACTGTGGAGTGAGGCATTCATTGTCTCCAGTGGGGCCATCTGGAACCAGCCCCCGAACACCACCGCCTCCTGTGACCGTGATGTTCACCTGGGTCAGTTTTCAGGTAGAACAGGGGACCCCACACAAGGCAGACCTGAGCAATGTGCCAGACGGGGTTAAAGAGCCAGTGGGGGTGGGGGTGGGGTGCCTGGACGGCCCAGTCGGTTGAACCTCGACTTTGGCTCAGGTCGTGATCTCATGGATTGTGGCTTCGAGCCCCGCGTCAGGCTGACAGCTCGGAGCCTGGAGCCTGCTTTGGATTCTGTGTCTCCCTCTCTCTCTCTCTCTGCCTCTCCCCCACTTGTGCTCTCTCTCAAAAATAAGTAAACAAAAAATTTACCAAAAAAGAAAGAAAGAAAATCAGGTGATGAGGTCCCAGTGGGCCCCAGTGGGCCTGCAGCAATCAGCAGGAAGCCATCAGACCACTATTTGCCAGTCCCTGTCACGTAGTAGGCCTACTGTCCCCTTCTGTCCCTTCACCATCCGGGCCCCCGTGGCCACGTGACTTTGCAGCCCCCGCCTGAAGCCACTCTCTGCCGTACCTCCCTCTGCCGGTGCCACCTTCTCTGCAGTCTGGTGGCATTCCCGGCCTCCTCTGCCTCCTTCCTCCCCGAGCCTGGCCTGCCTGGGCCCTTCCTCAGCAAATCCCTTGCAATCTACTCTAAATCGAATTCCATCTTCTCCGGGACCCAGACTGACTCCCTAGAGTAAAACCAGGTAAGCCGAGATCCCACTTACCGGGGACCCGATGCTAATACGGCCGGAGACTGAGCCGAAGTCGGCCGGCCCTGTCCTAACCTTGCAGACAGCATCCTTAAGACCGAGTAAAGCACGCCCAAGCGTCTAAGGCGGATAAGCAGCCCGTTTAAACAGAAAGCTGCTTTGTAGTTCCTCTAAACCCGCCGCTGCGTCCACTCGGCTTAGGAGCTGCTGGCCTTACTCTCCACCACTCCGAGGGCGGCTGAGGCTGGCGACGGAAGATGTCCTTCACAGGCGCCCCACCATCCAGAGCCTTCCCTCGGCCCCAGAGAGCTCAGGCAGCCATGGAGCTGGGCGAGCCAGGGGCGTGTGGTGGCATTCCCCATCAACAGCTTCTGTTCCAGGGCGGGAGCAGAGCTGGGCCCTGCTGACTGCTCTGCTGACCCCCCTCCAGGCACCCCCCCAGGCCCCCAGACGGCCCTGCAGTGCATGCTGGGATGGGGTGTCCCCTGCCCCCGACCCCAGGCCCCCAGACTGCCATGCAATATGTACTGGGATGAGATGTCCCCTGCCCCTGTCCCCAAGCCCTCAGACAGCCCTGCAGTGCGTGCTGGGATGAGTGTCTCTCGGCCCCGACCCCAGGCCCCCAGACGGCCCTGCAGTGCATGCTGGGATGGGGTGTCCCCTGCCCCCAACCCCAGGCCCCCAGACTGTCCTACAGTGCATGCTGGGATGGGGTGTCCCCTGCCCCCGACCCCAGGCCCCCAGACTGCCCTGCAGTGCATGCTGGGATGAGTGTCCCCCGGCCCCGACCCCAGGCCCTCAGTCAGCCCTGCAGTGCATGCTGGGATGGGGTGTCCCCTGCCCCCGACCCCAGACCCCCAGACTGCCATGCAATGTGTACTGGGATGAGATGTCCCCTGCCCCTGTCCCCAAGCCCCCAGACAGCCCTGCCTTGCATGCTGGGATGAGGTGTCCCTGGTCCTATCTGGGCACTGGCCCCCGGAAGGATCACTCTCGGGGTCTCCAGGAAACAACCCGTGACTGTAAAACCACAGGCTATGAAGGGGAGGGAATTCACCATCATCTTTCTTTCCAAAGAACCCCCAGATCTTCTCAGTTCGCTTCTCTGGGGTGTTTTCATCCTCTGGAAGGTTCTTCGCATCCTCGGGACTGATCATTTTGAAAATAGCCTGCACCAAATAAAGACGAAGGTCTCATCAGAAGGAGAAGCAGAAGCCTGTGTGCTCCTCCCCCCCCCCCCCCCCCACCGGGGCCAAGCATCCTCTATGGCAGAGACTGAAAGGCAGATGTCCAGGCCCCGGGCTGCCCTGCTGAACCAGAATTCACGGGAGTGGGGTCGGGGCGTCTCCACCTCTGAGATCCTCAGAAGGGACAGGGAACATGGTGGTGAAGTGAAGAGGCTGTCGGTTATTTTCTCCCTCCTGTGCCTTTTGCATTTCCCGACCATGTAGGCACATTACTTTCATTTTATAAAAGGAAGAACTTAAAAGCGTTGTGATGATAAGCCCACAGCAGCCCCCAGGTTGCAGTCTGGGATCTGCTACCTTGAGCCTTATGCCCGGAAGTTTTAGGATATCAAACGGCTTCTTCCGGGTCCATGTGGTACCTTGGTTGCCCAGCCGGGCTGGCCGCATGGTAAGAATTGGTGAGAAGTGTTGAACACTTCCCGTGCCACATTTCCAAACACCTTCATATGTTACCTTCACGACAACCTCACGAGGTGGGTGTCACTGGCCCCATTTTATGGGTGAAAAAACTGAGATAAACTAGTGTGCTAAAAGTCTCCCGGCCAGAAGCAGAGGAGCAGAGATTCCAACCCAGCAGTTTGGTTCTAGAATCTCCGCTTGGAGGGCATCCCAGAGGCTGGAGAAGGGAGAGGGGAGTGTCAACGAGAACATTCCAAAGCCCCCACCTCCACCCCCACCCCCACCCCCACCCCACCCAGGACACAGGAAGCCTCTCATTTATGCTTCCGCTCAGGGGGGGGGGATCCAGAGAAAGATTTAGATTTAGGCTCCAGGATCCTTCTCGCCTCCCTCTACTCGAGCTAGTAAAGGAGCTCGATGTGTGACGTAGGACAAAGCAGGGCCCGTGACAGGGAGGGGAGACCTGGGCAGGTCTCCCTGGGCTCTGCCAGCTCCGGGTTACTAGGATTCCACCAGCTCAGTAAAGTCCAGGCCTGGAGGGCAGGCAGGCGTGTTGGGTGGGAGTGGGGGGCACCTTGGAGACACCGAGGCAGGGGGCAGTAAGCCTGGGAAACTGGCCTGGAGGGAAAGGGGCAAAAGCTTTGGGAAGTCTCCTCCCAAGCCCCCCCTCTCCCCCGTCCCTCCGCTCGCAAGCTGTAGCAAGAGAAGCAAAAATCCACTCCAGGCAGGAGCCTGGCTGGCAGCACTCAGGGCCTAGGGGGGCCCAGCAAGTGTGGGTGGGGGGCTCCCTGAACGCCTCTCTCTGTCCTGAGCCGGGGCGACCACGTGCAGGCCCAACTGCTAAACACCGGCCACAATGCCCGTCTGCCCCACCTTGCTTCTAACTCCGAGGACAGACCGCCAGGGGCTCAGTGAAGGAACAGGCCTTACCCCGGGCCCCAGAGATTTTTTCCAAGGCCACGAGAGCTGGGATTAGAACCCATAACTTGGGCCTCCCAGGGCAGCGGCCGCGCGATCGAGTGAATTGCAGAACCCGGGCACCACCTTGCACGGCCTCAGCGGCTGGCTGCTACCCCTCCCCCCTCTCCCTCTTTCCCTCCCTTCTTTCTTCCCCTCCCCCCCTCCCTCCCCTCCCTCCTCCTCTTCCTCAAGGAGCAACCAACTTGCAGGCCACGGCTGGGCCTGACCCCCTCTAGGTGGTTCTGAGGACGCGGTCCCTGTCCCAGGCCACCTGCCAATCCAGGGGAGCTGTCTGTGGGTGGTGCCCGGGTGGTGAGGTTCCCGCCCTGACCGGGAGGCCCAAGCAGAGTCTGCTGCCCGCGGCCCGCCCTCTTGGCTACTTGGTTTATGGTCTCTCCCTAATCAGGGGGTGGGCCGTGCAAACGAAAACAAGATTACAAATGCACCAAAAAAATGAAATAAAAGCCGGAGACATTCTCCCCTCTCGCCAGGCACGGAATTAGGGAAATAAAGCAAGGATGTGGGGTAAGTGAGGGGGGACTAAAAAGATTTAGGGAAAAGATACCAAGTGAAGAGCACCTCAAATGACATCATACGGAAAAAATAGAAGCATCCGAATTGCCCAAAAATATAGGGCTACTTATATATTTTTTATGGCACTTCCATTAAGATGGAATTTTAAGCAACTATTAAAAATGGTTTTGAAGAGGATCCATGGAGAGAGAAAACATAACAAAATCGTAACTGAAGGAAAGTTCTGATAGAAATCATACATGGCGATGCCATAGTTCCTAAAATTATTTTTAAATATATAGAGATGAAGGGCTGGGAAGGCATATACCGATATGCTGACGGTCTCTCCCTCTGGATGATGGCATATAAAGGCAATTGCAATTGCTTTTAAGTTTCACCTATTAAATAGGACTATTCTCGAGACACCTAAATTCTTTACAGCAAATGATGTGATGCTGGGCCAGTGCGGGCAGGAAGGAGAGTGTGTTTTCAGAAGCGCTGGCCAGCAAGGAGCCCGAAGACCCCTCGCTCAGTCCAGAGCACACGGTTGGGGAGGGGGGCGGTGGGTGTGAAAGCAGAGCCCCCCCCCACCCAACAGCCCGGGGTGAAGTGGCCTGTCCCAGGCTACGAAAGACCATGAGGACTGGAACCCAGACTTCACGTCCCTCAAAGCTGGCCTCCTTCTGCTGTGTGTTGGGAAACATGTTACAGACTTAAAACTAATTCTGGAAGAAGCTGAATTAGTTTTCCAAACCGTGGAAGGTTTGGAAACACATTTTAATGGAGGTTGGAAGGATGAATGGAAGGACACGTGGACAGAAGGGCAGATGGAAGGAAGGACAGAAGGAGGGAAGGAAGGAAGGAAAGAAAGAAGGAGGGAAGGAAGGAGGGAAGGAAAGAAAGAAAGAAGGAGGGAAGGAAGGAGGGAAGGAAGAAAGGAGGGAGGGAGGGAAGGAAGGAAAGGAAGAAGGAGGGAAAGAAGGAAGGAGGGAGGGAAGGAAGGAAAGAAAGAAGGAGGGAAGGAAGGGAGGAAGGAAGGAGGGAGGGAAGGAAGGAAAGAAGGAAGGAAGAAAGAGGAAAGGAAGGAGGGAAGGAAGGAAGAAAGAGGGAGGGAAGGAAGGAAAGAAGAAAGGAAGAAGGAGGAGGGAAGGAAGGAAGGAAAGAAAGAAGGAGGGAAGGAAGGGAGGAAGGAAAGAAAGAAGGAGGGAGGGAAGGAAGGAAAGAAGGAAGGAAAGAAGGAGGGAGGGAAGGAAGGAAAGAAGAAAGGAAGAAGGAGGGAGGGAAGGAAGGAAGGAAGGAAGAAGGAGAAAAGGAAGGAGGGAAGGAAGGAAGAAGGAGGGAGGGAAGGAGGGAAGGAAGGAAGGAAAGAAAGAAGGAGGGAAGGAAGGAAGGAAGGAAGGAAGAAGGAGGGAAGGAAAGAGGGAAGGAAGGAAGGAGGGAGGGAAGGAAAGAAGGAAAGAAAGAAGGAGGGAGGGAAGGAAGGAAAGAAAGGAGGGAAGAAGGAAGGAAAGAAGGAGGGAAGGAAGGAAGGAAAGAAGAAAGGAAGAAGGAGGGAGGGAAGGAAGGAAGGAAGGAAGGGAGAGAAGAAACCCTGGAGACCCCTCCTCCCGTGCACTCAGCACCCCTGAGCCCCAGAGCTGGGATCCCTGCTCCACCTGCCGGCCCGGCCCCCGTCGGGGCACCCCCACACCCCGGGGGCGGCAGCGGCGGCCGGGGCCCGGACCCCGCCCCCCAAGCCCGTGACCCCGGTCCCACCACGGGGTGCTGGAGACCGACCATGACGATCTCCAGCACTTCGTTCTTGCTGATGGCTCCGTTGCCGTCCACGTCGTAGAGGGAGAAGGCCCACTCCAGCTTCTGGTTGGTCTTGCCCGCGGAGGTCATGTGCAGGGCGATGACATACTCCTTGAAGTCCAGGGTGCCGTCGCTGTTGGCGTCGAAGCTTCGGAACACATGCTGGGCGTAGGCCTTGGGGTCGGCTTCGGGGAAGAACTTGGCATAGATGCTCTGGAACTCCTGTCTCGTGATGCGGCCGCTGGGACAGTCCTTCAGGAAGGACTGGTACCAGGCACACAGCTCCTCCTCTGTGAACTTGGTGTTCAGCTGCAGCTCCTCCAGGATCTCCTTGGACAGGGCCCCGCTTTTGCTGTTCCCCATGGGTGAGGCCGGGCGGCTGGGTGGGAGCGACGCGGTCTCCTGGCTGCAGAGGCAGGTGCTGCTGGAGGCAGAGGAGAAGGTGCTGGCAGATGAGAGGCCGTGTGGCGGGTTCACCCCAGCACTGGGAGGGAGGAGGGAACGGGATCGGGTGGGGGCGGGGTGCAAGCTCCAAGACCCCCCCCCCCACCAAGATTAAAATAAAGAGCTGACAGCAGGTGGCCAATCCATCTCGGCCTTCTGGGAGGACAGGGCAGGAGGTCAGAAACTTCAGAGCCAAAGCCTTGGCCTTCCCTGCTGCCCCTTGTCCGTCCCTCCGCCTCCTCTTCGACTCCAGCTTTCCAGAAGCCACGAGGCTCACGGCCTGTCTTCCCCCCGACCCCAAACTCTGAAGGTCCCAGGGACAGGAGTGGCATCTTGCATTGGGCCCTATACCGCAACCCTTAAAAGCCAGGCTCTGGAGCCAGCCCCGGTTCAAACCCCAGCTTTGCAACTTACTAGCTGTGTGACCCTAGGCGTGTTTCTTAACCTCTCTGTGCCTACAGTGCTCCTCAAATTCTTCACCTCCTTCAGGGCTTTCCTCAAATGTCACCTTCTCAGCAAGCTGGACTATTTACAACAACGCACCCCGCTGCCAGCCGTCTGCATGCCCCAAACCCTGCTTTATTTTCCTCCCTTTCAGGTACACCTCCTGATTCACTTTTAATGATCCCGTGTGCTATGCCTGTACCAGAACGAAAGCTCCGTGAAGGCAGGGATTCTCTCTGTTTTGTTCTCAGCCACATTGCCATTGCCCGAATGGTGCCTGGCAGGTTTGGGCTCTTGGTGAATATTCCTTGAGTGACAAGGCATAAAAACAGTATCTACCTCATTGTTATTTTGAGGCTAAAATGAGTTAATACATGCAATGCAGTTAGAGCCTGGCACACAGTCAGTGCTAAATTCATGTTACTTCTTATTCATCTGCAACAGGGATCAAAACGTAGACTGCCTTCAGGGGCCAGCAGGTGGAGGAAGTGAGCGAAGCAGGTGAATCAGGGACAAGACAGGTGGTAAGGCCTGTACCACACACAGAAGGGGCTGCCTGTGGTCAAAGCCATGTGAATGTGGTCATCCGAGATGACGGCCCAGTGTTACCAGATTTTTCAGTGCTGACCCCTGGGGTTCCAGAGGATTTCTCAGGAGGCCTTAATGTTGGGGGTGTTTCTGTGTGTCTCTGTGTTTACTTACTATTTTTTCCCACCGGTTTGTGAGCGCATGTGATTTCGTAATGGAAGGCCTTTCTTTTTTTTCCTAGAACTTCACTATCCCATAGCGAGGCATTTGTTCTCAAGAGCAGTTGGGAATAGGACAGTCACCAAACTCAAAATCCAACCAACAAACCAATCCACCTCAGCCCATGAAAGTGAGGCCACAGGCTTCACCTCTTGCCCTTGAACCAGATGGGGGAGGTGATTAGAAATGCCTGTTCGTGCTGGGCCTGTCCGCGTGGGGCCTGCGGATCAGGAGAGGCATATTATAGGGAGGAAATGGAGCCCAGAAGGGCATGTAGCCTGCCTGGGTCACACGTTGCTAAACGGCAAAGCCGGAAGGAAAGCCCTGGTCTGCCAGGCTCTCTGTTCGGGGTCTTTTTGTTATATTGCAACTACCTCCTTTCCCAAGGAGGCCTGAGTGAGGGGCTAAGAAGCTCCATTTTTGCAAGAGCTGGGGTTGCCCTGGCAGTAGAAGAGGTGGTGGGCAAGGAGACAGGGCCCTGGGTTAACACAGGAGGCAGTCAGAGACCCCCCCCTCCGCCCTGGGGCCTTCTGCCCTGGCCAAGGCCAAGGAGGAAGGAGCCAGAACCAGGTGGGAAGCAGCCTGGTACTTCGGGTCCACATTCCTCAGGTTGTCGTACCCAGGAGGGCCCCGCCGCGTGGAAAGGACCACAGGCAGCTGTGTTGATGCTGTTGGGAGAGGGGTCATGACCTGGGGGGTTTGTTTGAAAACCTGTATAAACATCTTCTATCAGAGGGAGAGTTTATGCGTATGCGCCTTAGTCAAACAAGTTGTTGGAGATGATGTATTGTGAATGGGTTTGTTAAGTCTGAGCTGGGGCCATAAACTCTCCTCGAGCCCCAGAGGGTGCTGGGGAGGAGGCCGGCCCCCCAACCAGAGGACCTCCGTTTGTGTCTCCCCATCCCGGCCTTGCCTCCACGGAAAGAAGCGGTCTCTTCCCAGAGGCCGGGTCGGTCCCTCCCGGAGCCAGGAGCTCTATCTTGGCCGCTCACGGGGGCCTGGCCGCCACACTCATGCCACCCCCAACTCCTACCTTCCCTTGCTCGGAGCTGAAGGACAAGATGGCCTTCCCTCACTTGTCCTGGAACCGGAGCCGGCACCCCCATCTGCACTGGTGCCCGGAAAGGGGGTGTGGAGAGGGTGTCCGGGCGGCCCTCCCACGGCTCCCCTGTTGCACTAAATGGCTGTCCATCTTTCGGTGGCTTGGACTGGAGTCCTGGGGCCGTCCTGTCCCGTCAGCACCTGTCACACCCCACCCCAGTGTGCCGGCACATCCGGCCCCTGACGACTTCCCTGACTTCCACGATACCACCTCCTGCAGGCACGGTCACCGGTCTGGTCCCTGCTTCTGTCCTTGTCCCCGGCAGGCTGTGAAGCCAGCCCCACAGCCATGAAGTAGGCCGTGTGCTCCTTGGCTCAGAAACCCCTCCCCGGCGTGAAAGCCAGAGTCCTTCAAGGACCAGCAAAGCCCCACAGAAGCTGTCCCCGTCCACCATCCCGCACCTGCCTCCCCCACCACCCGGGCCTCCTTGCCTTCGATCCAATGCCGCCTTCTCAAGGAGGCCGCCCCAACTGCCCTCTTTAATACTGCGACGCACCCACTGTCAGCCTCACACCCTGCCCTGTTCTTCTTTCTCCCGAACACCTAGCACCTTCCACAGCCATGCTAGGTTCGTTATTATGTCGACCTTCTTTGTTTGCCTCTCCCTGCTGGAAAGCCAGGTCCACGAGGGCAGGGCTCACTCGCCGATGCGTCCCCACGACCTAAAGTGGTGTTTGGGATAGAGTACATGCTCGATAATTACCGCATGGATGAATGGTTGGATGGATGGATGGATGGAGGGAGGGAGAAACAAAAGCCAGGAGCCACTTCTGTCCACAGGGACGTTAGGCACCAGGGGAGGGGGCCGAGCAGGGCCAAGTGCGTGGGTCTGGCATCGTGGTACCCATCTGGGGGGGGGGGGGCGGTCAGTGCCTAGGTGCCCTCTGCTAAGACATCAGGCATAAAATGATCACCACCCCTGGGTGCCCTGTGGTTATGCTGAGCCCATTTATACAAAGGAGAGGGTGACAGCGGGCTCCAGGAAGGAGGGTCACCCAGCAGGCCCCAGTGTCTCTGGACAGTTTATTTTACATGGGATGAATGTAAGCATCTTGAGTGTATACACAGAGCCAAAGGGGGGGGCGGGGAAGAAAGAGAGAGAGAGAGAGCATTTAACTTCCTGAAAACGCTTTATAATAATGCAGAACAATTATATATAGCAAACGCCTTCAAAATTTAAACCCTTTAAACATTAGTTCTTTAGCATTAATACACACAAATGCTATTACGGGGGACGGGGCGGGGGGCAGCCGGGGGACCGGAGGAAAGGGCGAGTTACAGCCTCCATAGGGATCAGAGTTTCAACAGTGTTACTTATAAATTATGGTACATCGATGTTATTTACTGATCTAGGCAGCCAGAGGAAGGAAGGATATACAATGTGGGGTAAACACATTCATACCAGGATGAGCAATGCTGGCAGGAGACGCAGCTTTTTAACATTAAAAATGTATAAAGTATTTAGCAAAAGTTACAGAAAACAGACCAAATAAGCAAGTTTATTTTGTTAGAAAATTCCACTGTCACGGGCTTTGCTGATGTGCTCGTCTGTGAAAGGGCTGCTCCCGCCCCCGGCCCCCATCTCCTCTTCCGAAGGGAAGGGAAGGGAAGGGAAGGGAAGGGAAAGGAAGGGAAGGGAAGTGATGCCAATTTGGGACCCCCTGTCACCAAGGACGGCTGGTGTCCCTTTATATGTCTGTTCCTGGGTCCACGTGGCTGCTAAGAGCCAGTCTGCTGAGTGCAATGCCAGAAAGGGCCCGTCTCCGCTTGACAGGGGAGTGCAGAGGTCTAGGGAGGGAATGTGACTTCACTTTGGGTTACAGGACGAATGAGGCAGCAAAGTGGGGCCAGTCCAGTGCTCTTGCCCTGACGCCATATGCTTTCCTTCTCTGTCCCCACGTCACACCGTCCCCATTACGGCACCTGTGAGCCCAGACCTTTTGCATTCCACCACTGCAATCCTACTAGAAACGTCTCTCAAACACCAAGGATCAATGTCCCCGGAACGGCACACAGAGAGATCCGAAGGCCACCGCCACCCATCTCCGTCAGAGGACCCTCCCAACAGAAAGGCTCCAGGCAGGGCCACGCGCCAGCATCTAAAGGGTCAAGGAAAACGAACCATCGGTTGTCGTCACCCGTCTTATTCCCACCCAAGCCTGTTGCAACAGGATTGGGTCCTTCACCGTCCACAAAAAAAAATTCTCCCGCGGGGGTGGGGGGGGATGTTGGGAGTCCTTCCTGGCACATCTCGACCCAGAGGCGCCCACGAAGCATGGGACCCTGCAGACTTGGGCTCCACGGCCAACACCTTCACCTGGCCTGGACCCAGGAATGTCTTCTGTTTGCTGGGGGTGGGGGTGGGGGGGGGAGGGGTGTGCCTGGTTGCCTTCAAGGGCTCACCTTCCACTGAGCAGGACCTAAGCAAGACACGGTTGGTGGAGTCATTACCTCGGGGGTCACGCCCATAGCCTGCCCGGCGTTAGTGGGGTTTGGTCCTATCTCCGTCACCACTGGCCACCACCCAGTGGGCCGCAGGCACACGCCTGGCTCGATGTGACCGCCAGCTGAACGAGGCTCCAGCAGTGACAGGAACCTCACGGGAAGAGACGCGTTCTTCACGCCCGAAGACCTCAGCACACGCGATCAAAGATGGGCGGACGAGACCCAAAAGGTAATGACTTCTGCTTCCTTCAGGGGCCCGGGAGGAACTGCCTCATTCTCACCAGCTCAGGAAACTCTTTAATCTTAGCTCTGCTTTGCGTCTACACAGAGAAGTGCCAGGGTACCCCTCTCGGGCAGGTTCCAGACCCCAGCGTGCACGACGGCGCCCGTGGGGCCCGGGCCAGGCACGAGCGGGTGTCAGGTGAGGGACTGGAGACAAGAAGGGGACAGCATTCGAAGTAGCTGGAGGAGCCTGGGGAGACCAGAACGGACACCTGCAGCCCAAGGAAGCGACAAAGATCCAGGGGAAGGCCGCTGACGAGCCAGCACCGAGTTCTCACCCCCCGCTTTGTCCGTTCGCTTTCCACACCCCCTAATGCTCAGTGCCTGCCCGGGGCCACGGCGGGGGGTTGAAGCCAGGGTCCCCGGGAGTGCATGGATTTGCCAGCCGACAGTGCGACACAAGTGGGAGGCCCCCTTCCCCCCTCTTCCCTGGCCCCTTTCTGCACAAAAGCCTCAAATGGACCACAAAGAACCACTGTGGGCACAGCTGGCATCTGGAGAAGGAGCCTCGGGAGACACAGGAAGCAGCCGTGCAAACAAGCCGGAGACCCCGGGCCGGGAACCACTCACAGGCGCGAACAACTCGCTTCAAAAAGCGGGGAAGCGGCCGTGGGTCACCCACCCGTGCAACGGAGCGCTACTCTGCGAGACAAGGGGACACGCTGGTGACACACGCACGTGGGTGACCCAAAGCATTAAGCCGAGAGGAAGAAGGCGCGAGGGCCCCATCGGCAACTCCGTTTCCCCGACATTCTAGACAAGGCAAACACCATAGCATCAGAAAACCCATCAGCGGGAGTGGAGGGAAGGGGGACAGGAGTGGATCGACCGTAAGGGAGCCGCAGGGAATTTTCAGGAGTGATGGAAATATTATGTTGATTTTGGTGGTGCATTTGTCAAAACTCACGGGCCGGGGGGACTCTCACTGCACATCAATGAGCCCCGATACCGTTACGTCAAATACCTCTCGATAAACCTGAAGAAAAGAAAAGGCAGTAGGTCTTGGAGGAGCGAGGGGGTTGGGGGGGGGGGGAATATGCAGATCTGTACCTCACTTCACATCTTTAAAGTGCTTTCTCTGTCTACACGACCACCAGCACAGGATCCTGTTTAAGATCTCCCTGTCAAGGCCACGCACGGCTGGAAGCGAAATCACTTAAAACGAGCCAAAGTCTTTGCCGTCCTTTGAAGTTTATGGCTTGTGTTTCCAAGAAGGGAGTTTGGCTCAGCCCGAGATGTTCATGCACCCATCCTCTCATCCAGTAATCGATTGGTTCTCACAAAGGGATTAGAAAGCCCTGGTTTGTGCACATGCACAGCGTTCCCGTCTGCTTCAGTCGCTAACCAGCCCCGATGAGGGGGGCCTCCTACTGTAGAAATGCTCCTGGCTCGACAGGAGGGGGGTGGAGGGTAGAAAGGAGACCCAAGGTGGTCTTGATCGCAGCTACCCTATGGCTCTGCTGGCCGGTGTTTTGCAATAGTGATTGAAGGCGACAGGAAAAAAAAAAAAAAAAAAAGGAAGGAACAAGAGATTTCTCCCAGACACTGTCGTGGAAACCGACTTACTCTGCACACCATTTGTCTTACATTTCTTTTCTCAACGATCTGGCTTTCACTGACCAAACGAGGTGCGTCCATGTTTCCCGGGGGGCAGGGAGAAGGACCCACCTGTTCCGAGAAAGAGAACAACGGAGGTGCTCAGGAACATTCCAGACACACTCCCGAATACGCCCGGCCACACCCTCTTCTAACCCGAACGCAAGAACAAGAGAGAACAGCAACAACGAGACAGAACGCTACTCCCAAAGCTCGCTTTGGGACATTCTAGACTTCACCCTAAGCTCAGTTCCCCCCCCAGGGCAGGAGCCCCGTGAACAGACCGCGCTCTTCAATCACTGGGCTCGCTGGCTGGCCTTGGGCTTCGTTATTCCTCTTTGTGAAGAGAGGAGAGTTATTTACAAGAAACAAGAGAGATCTCTGAGATCCCAGTCGGATACGGGCTGCAAGCTCTGGTGACCAGGTGATTACACTCTTGTGACTGTCCACCTGTCCACCTGCCATCCAATGGTGGACCCCACACTGGTGGTGGTTTGTGTTCTCATTACAGGCTCCAGGTGGGTCGAATGTGGGACAGATGCAATGCTCTCACTGTCCAGAAAGACCTCTCAAGAGCCCCTTGTCTGCGTGGAGAACAGAGGGGATGGGGAGAGAGTGCCGGTCTCACATGCGGCTACGTTTCCAGCACCCCTCCTGGCTCATGCCCAGTATCGCTCGATAAGTGAACGAGTGAGCGAGTGAATGAACGCGGATCTACCAGCATAACAGGATCTCAGGAAACCTCAATGCTGCAGAGAGTACTTGGGTGTGAATGCCAAGGTCGCCGAATTGCAAGAGCCCCGGTGAAAAAAGTCTAAGTCTACACAAACGAAGAGATCCCGTGCCCGGTCTTGTCCCCAGATCTCAGCGCACTGCCCAGCCTTCTCTAAATTCCCAACGAACGGAGGAGGAGAGAACAACGAAAAGCAAAGAAAAGAAGTGTGTACTAACGTGGGGGAGGGGGGGGCGGGAAGAATGATTCCGGAAAATAGACCGGCCCACACGGGGCCCAATCCAGGCTCCCCTGGAAAAGGCAAGAGAGCTCCCCCTGTCCCAGGGAGCAAAGGAAGACTCAAGAATCCTCACACGGGAAGGAGAAAACAAAATCAACGAGCCGTATCGCACTCAAAATATCTGTGTTAGTAACAAGGCTACTTACTGGCTTCGAACATTTGAAAATCACCCACAAATTAGTTTACTAAGCCACAAAGCGATGACTGCTAGCACCCATTTTGAATAGAGAAACCCAGAAATAACATCCTAAAATTGGTCGCTGGTGTCATGGGCACCAACCCCAGATCTGGAAGCTGTGGTCCTCCGTGGCAGGGACACACCCATTCTCACACTCTCGTGCTGGGGAAGGCTTTCACGCTGGCCTTTCTGGGTCGGGGACAGTTCAAGAAGAAAAGCGACAACGTCTGGCTTGCTCTAGAATACTCAGCATCTTTCTACTAGAAGCTATGAGGCGGTAATTCTGAATCAGTGAAAGAGGGGCCGAAAGACTCGAAGTCATCAACTCCCGGCACGTGAGACCCAGGGACCAGCGAGTTGTGCTCTTAGAATCGTGACCTTGTGTGTGTTGGGGGGTGGGGGGGGGGGGCGGGGTACGGACCCTGCACGTCCAAAGTAATCGAAGGGAAAAACGAACTAAGAAAGATGGGCTCTCAGGGCACGGGTTCTGGGCTAGACTCTGCCCCCTGCTGGCCGTGTGACCACGCCCACCTTCAGGGGGCACTTCTACGGGTCCCCTGGAGCCAATTCTCAGGGTTAGATGCTGCACAAGGTTGTTTGCCGTGTTTCTATAAAGGGAGAGACTGATGAACGAGGACCCAACGGGACGGGCTGAAAGCTTCCCAAGTCACGCACCAACCCGGCTTTCCCAGGAATTCGGTGGGGGGGGTGGCAAAAGGGGAAGGGGGCACCAGCACCAAGCAGGGCTCTGGAACGTGCAGAAGCGGAGGTCAAGGTGACAGGACACTGCCTGGAAGCCAGGACCGTCTGCCATGTCCGCACGGTGTCCACGAGGGAGCGAAAGCCTCATGGGGGTTGGCGGGGGGGGGGGGGGGGGTTGGAGAGTCACCCCCCCACCCCCCACGCACAAGCAGGGGGAGCCCTCTGGGGGTGGCAAAGACCCATCCCAACCCATCTCCCACAGGGGACCGACCCAGCCCCAGTAAGAGCCCGGGAGGGGGTGGGGGCGGGAGCTTCCTTGAGGAAACAGCCGAGGGCTGGGTTGGAGGAAGGTTTCCAGCCCAGAGACCTGACAGGAGATGCCTGACCGAATATAAAAACACAACTCAACACTCTGACTTGGGGCCGATGTGCTGAATGAGGTAGTTCCGTCCTGACCTCTCCAGGCAGGGTCAGTCTGGGTAGAGAGGAACCAGGCCTTATTCCCAAGACCCCAGACAATGAAAAGTGGCAAAGGAAGAGCCAGGATGTGGGTTTCCAGAATGCAACGGGGGGAAAAAAAAAACTAAGAGGGCGGGCCGCAAGAGGTTCTGGGTGCGGGCTGTTGAGCTGAACGGTGCCTTCTACCCACGATTCTGACCCTCGTCCTGGGTTGGAGACAGGGACCTTTCTCCCATGACCCTCCAAAGCCCGCCACACAGCTGGAGGCAGGGCCTTGGGGGCTTCCGGGGACACAAGCGTGTGACGCAGCCAGCTCTGGGTGGGGATGTGACCCCTACAGGGTGCAGCAGGGACCATAAAGTTCCAGCCTCAGTCTGTTCTCGGAGCAGCAAGCACAGGACAGGAATCGGGGGGCTTCAGCCTCGGAGACAAGGGTAGGGCTGTGGATCGGTCTTCTTGGCCTGGGGACACGGGCAGCTCCCGGCGGGGCCGCCTTTCTGGAATCACCAGCTCAGCAGACCCGGACAGTGGGTGGGAGGACAGCTGCACTCAGCAGCGGCCCCCTGGCCACCTGCTCTCCATGGGACCCCCCGGCCCCTCTCCTTGGCAGGACCCCCGGGGCCGTGCATGCCCGTCTAAATCTCCATGTCCACAGGGCGGATGTTGCCTGTCTTGTGCTCTCTGACCCACAGCTCCCTGTCTTTGGCTGGGTCCACTTTCCGAAGCAGTTGGTCCACAGGCTCGACTGTCTGTAAGGGACAGAGAAAGGGACATGGTCAGAGGTGGCGGCTGGGGACAGCACCATTGGGCCACGCTGCTTATGCCTTCTGGCCTTCGGAGTAGCCTTTCTAGAAGGTCGTGGGGGCCCCAAGGGAGGCCTTGGGGAGGGACGGCTGTACGCAGGGTTGCAAGAGCAGGGAGCCCCAGGCTCCTGTCCCCGTTCTGCCCTCCAGCCCACAGGCCTGCGTGACCAGGCAGGGTGGCCCATGGCCACCAGTCCGGGAACTCCTCCATCTGTCCCCACCTTAACCATCCAAGAACATGGCAGACAGAACTTCAGCTTTAGAGATTTTGAACAACACTTCTGGGTTATTTATTATTTTGGGGGTGAGCAGGCAGGTGGTAAGAAATTTGCCAGGGGAGGGGGTGCCTGGGTGGCTCAGTCGGTTAAGTGCCTGAGTCTTGATTTCAGCTCAGGTCATGATCTCATGGTTGGTGGGTTCAAGCCCCGTGTTGGGCTCTGTGCCGACAGCACGGAGCCTGGTTGGGATTCTGTCTCTGTGACTCTCTTTCTCTCAAAATAAATAAATAAACTCAGGGTGCCTGGGGGGGCTCAGTCGGTTAAGCGTCCGACTTCAGCTCAGGTCGTGATCTCACGGTTTGTGGGTTCGAGCCCCGCGTCGGGCTCTGTGCTGATGGCTCAGAGCCTGCAGCCTGAGATTCTGTGTTTCCCTCTCTCTCTCTGCCCTCCCCCTGCTTGTGCTCTGTCTCTCTGTCTCAAAAATAAATAAACATTTAAAAAATAAATAAATGAATAAGCAAACAAAAAAAGACATTTGCCAGGGAAGGCGATAAGGCCTTCATACTTCAATGGTCATGACCTTCTCTCTCCTCAAGGGAACAGCTCACGTGTGTCTCCAGCTCACGTGCTTGGGATGGAGCCACACGGACGTGCAGAACAGACCGTGAGCCCCTCCCAAGAGGTGGCTCGTGGGTTCCAGCACCTGCCACGGACCACCTTCACCAGCCCAGCGCAGGGTGGCTCTCCTCTCGCCCCGCCCCGTGGGTCCTACCGGCCCCGGGCAGGGAACTCACGCTTTGGTTGAACATGTCTGTCTCGTGCCGCAGCTGTGTATACTGGCATAGATGTTGTCGAATCATCTCTACCCTCTCCGCCTCCAGCCGCTCTAGCTCCTGCCGAGGAGGAGACCACACAGCCCTGAGCGTGCGCCCTCACCTCGGGGGACCTTCCCACCATGCAGGTCCCAGCCCGCCCTGTATGCAAGACACGCGACTTAACTGTCCTCGATGATTTTAACACACAAGCATCGCTTGCCCAAAGCGCGCGGCATTATGGGGGAGCAGCGGGGTTCGAAGCAGGGTCTGTTGGGCTCGGACTCCTGATTCTGCACCAGTGCATACCCAGCCCTAGTTCCCCGACGAGGTGGACAAATAGGTCACGTGTGGAGGTTCTGTGCCTCTGACTCTTGGGACTCTGTCCCTGGGCCTCTGCGGAACAGCCTCCCCTCCTCTGTCCATTCCGGGTGCTGAGGTGCAGACCAGAGACCAGGTCAGGGGAAGCAGGGAGCGGGGGGGGGATGGCCACTGGGAAACGGAAGAGAAAGGGTTTGTCCTCTGGCTTCTAGAGGGTTCCGCACCTTGGGAATTTAGGGGATCAGACTGCTGTTCTGGGCACAACTAGGTCACTGCCTAAGTGATTAACAGGGAAGGAGGGTAAGTCAGGGGGGCTTAATTAGGGGATTAACCAGGAGGAAAACTGGGTCACTGTCCCTGGGGGAGGCCTCTAATCTGCTCTGGGGGGCTGATACGTGGGGAAGGCAGAGAGTTCTTCTGTCCTGTGCTGGATGGATGAGGATAGCTTTGGGCGGTGGAGACAATAATGCCTGGCCCAAGACCTCCCTTCTCGTCCAACCCGATGGCCCAAGTGCCAACCACGCTTCACTGTCCAATCCAACGGGTGCTGGGGAGGAGATGCTCTCCCTTCACAAGAAATACTCAGGAAGGCAAAAGAAAAGGGGTCTGATGCCTATTCCCTGTGCCCTTTGGGCAGGGACCTCCCCTCCCATTCTCCCTAAGTACCTACTACCTCCCATCCCACTCCCTACGTGCTTCTTATCCTTCTGGGGGTGGGAAGGGTCATGCGTCCTACAACCTGGCTATTTGTCCTAAAGGCACCACTGTACATTTGGCTGAGGGCATCCTTGGATGACCCTGACCCTTCAGAGGACAGCCAAGGAGGACACAGTAAGACTCAACCCTCTCCTGTGTCCACACAGCTAGGAAGTGCCCAAGCAGGATCTGAATCCACACAGATTGGCTCAGGGTCGAGGTCTTGACCTTGGCGGTAGAGCAGATCTAATGGCCACCTTGACGGCCACCTCCACTCCATCATCCTCACAGACACCAGCACCCCCCCCACTCCCCCCCCCCACCCCCAGGACTTCCTGAGCACGGGTCCCTGTGCCGACACGCTTACACATCTCTGCTCACTCACCAGTGTGGTGGTCACCATCTCTTCAAACCACTTGGACTGGGCCTGGTTGTAGAGATCCACGCAGCGCATGAGGTCATCTCCTGGAAGAGACCATCAGCCACCATCACACTCTGTCTTGTCCTCACCATGGCTGCCCTCTCGTGTCCCTGGGTCGTGGAAGCCACTGGAAAGCGGACAGATGGAAAGCAGAGCAAAGGAAAGGGGCCACCCAGCATCACGAGAGAACAGCTTCGGAGTGCCCATCGGAACTTGACCCCAGATAACCAAGAACTCAGGATGAGGGTTTCCTTAGCGTGTGTACGTGCGAACGTGTGCGGTGCTCCCAGGGCACCCCCAATCCTACCATGAGCCCAAGGAAAGCTTCCCTCTCTAAAGATCCCAGTTTCACTTGACATTGGAGGGTCCTTCTTGGTTTTAAAACATGTCACGGCAACCTGGAAGCAGCCAAGAGTTCAAAAGGAAGTCTGCAAATTGTGTGTGTGTGTGTGTGTGTGTGTGTGCGCGCGCACGCACCCCAGAATATAATTCTGAAACACAAAATAACGTGTCTGATGGTTTGTGGCTCATTCATGTGCAGCGAGGGTACAAAAACATGCACTGGCAGCTATATATCAATCCCAGGACAGGGGTGACAAAGAGAGGGAAACAGCGTAGGTGGGAGGGAATGAGCTCTTCCCACGGCATTTTATTTCATAAAAGAGAGACGGGAAACCAATATAACTACTCAATCTCGATGGCTGGCATGTTACTACCTTCTGTAACGGCAGGTACATTTGAAGCCTTTCGTTAACCAGAAAGAAAACACGCTTTATGTAAAAACAATCGCAAACATTACTAAGTACACAGGCACCAAGAACCTCATCACCCGAAACACAGTTCCTGGACCTGTAGCATCAACGTGCACGGAGAACTTGCTAGAAATGCAGGTCTCCGGGCACAGAGGAGGCCTGCCGAACAGGAAACTGCATTTTCAGAAGAGCCTCGGGTGAGCGGCGTGCACCTCGCAGCCGGGGTACCACCAGAGCACGCGGCTCCGTCTCAGTGTGGTTTTCTGATCATCGCAGGGTGCCAGAGACGGGAAGGCATCGTGGTCTTTGTTCGCGGCGGGAAAACCTCATGAGCCAACCCGAAGCTCACTCTTTAGGTCTAGTGTGGTAATTCCAGCAAATTCAAAGTTACTTAATAATATCCCCTAGGGGCGCCTGGGTGGCGCAGTCGGTTAAGCGTCCGACTTCAGCCAGGTCACGATCTCGCGGTCCGTGAGTTCGAGCCCCGCGTCGGGCTCTGGGCTGATGGCTCAGAGCCTGGAGCCTGTTTCCGATTCTGTGTCTCCCTCTCTCTCTGCCCCTCCCCCGTTCATGCTCTGTCTCTCTCTGTCCCAAAAATAAATAAAAAACGTTGAAAAAAAAAATTAAAAAAAAAATAATATCCCCTGGCTCACAGGTATTCTGAAATGGAGGTGAAAGAAATCAGGGAGACTCGTGTCCACGTGACCCAGGGCCCAGCTCAGTACCCCCTCTACCGAACTATACCTAGCCAGCTGGGAGACGGGGCTGAGTAACAGAACCCAGTCAAGGGCTGTGTTCATTTTGCTTTTGATCTATGGCCAGCGAATGGGTCCCCGATCCCAAGACGGAATGACCAGGAGAGAAGGAAGTGTATGCTTCACTGCAAACACATTCCCACCAGCCCCCGCCCGCCGCCTGGCCAAGGGGGGTCGGCATATCACCCTACGAACGTACAATGATAAAACTCCCAAAGCCCTCTCTGTCGATCCCGATTTCGAGAACATGCTTCGGAAAACTTCTCCGACACCAGGAAATAGGGCAGCTGAAGGAGACTGTGTCTTCTCTCCAAGTAGCCCAAGGGTACCCTTCTGAACAACCAAGGGTACCCTTCTGAACGAGCTGAGTGGGAAAATATGGATTCTGGAACCAGGGTAGCCGGGCTGTCTTACCGGCATCCCTGTGCAGGAGCTGTGGCAACTTGGACAAATCAACGAACCTGCTTAAGCCTCAGTGTCCTCATCTATGCGAACATCTATAAAACAACAGTACCTTCACAGGGTCATGTGGACAGTTAAGTCACCCGATACCTGTCTGGTGTTTGGAACGGACACAGGCAGAGTTGGCGCGACAGTAACGCGAGCTAAGGGGGTGACGGTGACAAATGAGGTCAAGCCCCCTGAGGACCCAGAGGTGCTCCCTTCCGGCAGCCTTGGAAAGGATGAGGGAGGGAAGGAAAAGAAAGGAGAGAAGAAAAGGAGGCATCTTCTGGGTAACATGCTGTCCAGAGAAACGGAGACAAGGAGTCTTTGGAAGAAAAGAAGGTGAGATTCTGGGGAACAGGGCTCCATGACTGTGATCCTGGGGAATGTTTGTCACCTGCCATCTGCTTTCTCGCCTGGAAAGGGCATAGAAATACCTCCCTGCAGGAATGGGGGGGTTCAATGCGGAGGCTATGACACACAGGGCCGGGCACCTCGCACATAGAAAAGGTTTCAGAAAGGTAGACTTTTTCACAATCAGATCCAAAGACAAGGACAAGTCACTTCCATCACAAAATAATTTCAAACTTTAGGGATAAGAGACGTATTGTCTGATGGCAATGCACCCAATGGAGACACAGCAAAACCAGAGAGCCAAGGTAACCGAGCCCCCGGCCTGTGAAAATGCAACATTTTCTAAATTTGGCTTAAGTTTAGTAGAAGTAGCAAATCGCAAGATTCATCTAGAACACAAGAGAAAGGAAAACACGAGAAATCAGGACTTGAGGAACGTGGTAAGAAGCAGTAGTGTGAGGAAAAATAAACGCCCACCGGGGCAAATATTTACGTATTTATTTTTTAAACCTGGGGTCAAAGGCAAAAAAAGTGATTAAAAAAATATGCAGAAAGGAAAGGTCTAAGTCAGTCACAAAACCCAGAATTTACAAGGGAAAAGGGACCGCTGTACAAAGAAACTCAACAAAACAAGCCAGAGAGAGAAGAAAAGAAAGAAACACAAAGACCAAAATTAAATGATCGAGGGCAACCCCGGAAAAATATTTCCAATTCAAACCACAGAAGGTTAATTTTCCTGACACAGAAACGTAATCCTCGTCAACCAATCTGTCAGAAAAAGACCAGCTACGTCGACAAGAAACTGGGGACAGGACAGGAGTTCATCGGTTCACAAGAAAAAGTCACACGTGACCTCTACAAGTCTGTCTTTAAAATGCTCAAACTCACTCAAAAAGAAATGTAAACTTGGGGGCGCCTGGGTGGCGCAGTCGGTTAAGCGTCCGACTTCAGCCAGGTCACGATCTCGCGGTCTGTGAGTTCGAGCCCCGCGTCAGGCTCTGGGCTGATGGCTCGGAGCCTGGAGCCTGCTTCCGATTCTGTGTCTCCCTCTCTCTCTGCCCCTCCCCCGTTCATGCTCTGTCTCTCTCTGTCCCAAAAATAAATAAAAACGTTGAAAAAAAAAATTTAAAAAAAAAAAAAAAAAAAAAAAAAGAAATGTAAACTTGAGTTACCCACACAATATGGATGCTCACTAGACAGCTACGGTGTCGAAGTCGGATCGCACACAGCGCTGACCGGAGTTTAGGGAACGGACATCCCTACTTTGGGTAACACGCACACCTCTCTGGAAAGCCATTTGGAAATGCCCACCCAAACCCACACAACGCTTTGACCCAGAAAATCCACACCTGTGTTCTCTCTATCCGAGGACTGAGTCTCACATACACACAGATGCCGGGACACTAACAACCATCACGGCCGCTGACGAATCTGAAAGTCCTGCAAACGTCAACCAGGTGAACTCATGAAATAAATTCGGGGCCAATCACACACTTGGACACTATTCAACCATTTAAGAAGTTCGATGTACAGGGGACGCCCGGGTGGCTCAGTCAGTTAAGCATCCGACTTCGGCTCAGGTCACGATCTCATGGTTTGTGAGTTCGAGCCCCATGTTGGGCTCCGTGCTGACAGCTCGGAGCCTGGAGCCTGCTTCAGATTCTGTGTCTCCCTCTCTCTCTGTTCCTCCCCCGCTCGACTCTGTCCTCTCTCACTCTCTCTCAAAAATAAATATTAAAAAAAATTTTTATTTGTAAATTCAAACACTCGTAAGTGTTCATAGTGATTATACCCAGTGGAGAAGAGTTTATGTTCTTAGGTGCTGATTACAATGTTTTGCCAAGCAGTGACAGAATTTTATTTTTAAAGTAACTTAATAAATTAAACGCATTTAAATAGCCTCTCCCTGTCCTGGGGTTCCCTTCTCAATCCCCGGTTAAGTACATTACGCCTTCTATTTCTGGGTCCAATTACCACCAGGCATCGTAAGATCTTTCCATCGAATGTTGTGTTTACGTGACATTGCTTTGCTATCCGCTCTTCCTACGCCACTGTATCTCGTAACGTCCAGACGGTGGCTGCTTTGTTCTATGATGAATGAACTGTCCCGAGTTCACCAGCAGTTGAGGTGGGAAAGACTCAGAAGCCATCTGATCCAAACCCTAATCACAGCACATGCCTTAATCCCGGAGGGCAACACGCATTGTCCTTGCAGGCGGTTAAACTCTGGGTCTCTAGGGGCTCCTGGGTGGCTCAGTCGGTTAAACAACTGATTTCAGGTCATGATCTCATGGTTCGTGGGTTCGAGCCCCGCATGGGGCTCTGTGCTGACAGCTCAGAGCCTGGAGCCCGCTTTGGATTCTGTGTCTCCCTCTCTCTCTGCCCCTCCCCTGCTCTCTCTCTCTCTCTCTTTCTCTCAAAAATAAACCTTAAAAAAAACCCAACAACTCTGGCTTTCTGAAGGAATATTTACTAAGTTTTTTACTGGTTTACCCTTCTTGTGCATCGGCTAATTTTTGCCACAAGGTGGAAGCAGAAACCGACTCAACTGGGGGAATCTTCACGAGAGAAGGTGAAATCTGGTTATTTCACTGAACAAGACGTGGGCCTCCGTTCTGGGGCAGGAGAGCCCTGATCGCCACGGGCGAGCCCTTGGAGTATCACTCCCTGGGGAGGTGGGGGGTCTTTACTTCTGCTATGGGCTCCTCGCAGGGACAGGACAGGGTGTCACGGCCCCCACCCCAGCCTGGCCTTTCTGTGCGCCAAGGCCAAGGTCGGGGGAGGGCAGGAGAGGCGGGGGGCGGGGCTGGCCGCACTCACCAGCCTGCGTGGACTTCCTCCGCGCCTTCTTGATATCCTCCTCTGTCTTGTTGCTCAGCTTGATCTCCAGCTGCTGGGTCTTTATCTCCAGGTCTCTCTGCCTCTCCGTGAGGGCCTTCCGGGCCTGGGGTCCAACGACACGGGGACGCTGCTCACAGGGCCCCGCGGGTTATGTGGCCCCCCTCCCCCTTGCCGGATAAGAGTCCTCTCTTCCCCCTGGTTCGTGATGTTTTTTTCCCAGCAATGCTTAGTGGCCGGAAGCACCAGCCAGCCCATTTGGGGGCCGGATGGGTCCTTTGCCAGCAGCAGCTGGCAAACTCGGGGGTGCCCACAGGAGTACGCATCCCTTGTCCTGCACCCCTCCCCAAGGCGCTGGGGTCAGCAGCTCCTGGCGAGGTCGGACCTCCCAGGCCTTGGCAGGGGAGCGATGCACTCAGGAGAGAATTGGCCCCGGGAGGCCCGGAGAAGGGCCTGTGGACCAGCACACGAGCCAGCGGGGGCTGTCCCACAAAAGCACGGTGCGTGTGCCTGAGTGAGCCCCACCGTGTCTCCCACTGGCCCTGTGGCAGTGACCTGAGTGCCATGGGGAAGCGGCTCCTCCCTGCCCCTTTGGCCAGGACGGGGCTGGAGGCTGGCGCTCCCCGCCCCCCACCCCTGCCACGGGGGAGCCGGCCCACCCGCTCCCAGCAGGTCCGGCCTCCTAGGCCACTCACCTTCTCCACTGCGGCATGACGGCTGGCAAGCTGCTTACGGAGGTCGGTGATGTGGTGTTCACACTTTTTCATGTCCTTCTTAAAGTTCTCCCGGAAGTTCATCAGGGGCTTCTCGACCTCGCTGTGAAGCTGTCAAGGACAGGAGGGGGGACGCGCTCAGGGCCCCGGGACGTTGCCGCGGGAGGAGGAGGGGGGCGCTCTCCCCAACTCCACAGGGGAAGGTGGACTCGGGGACAGTGGCCTGGGCCACCCGACAGGAAGGCAGAAAGAAGGCGCCAGGTGTCAGGTCTCCGGTGAGAGGAGGTCCCCTCAGCTGGCGAGGCCCCGGGGTTCACACCAACGGACCGAGGGGTTGGTTAGTGTCCAAGGCTTTCTGGGCCCTTCATCCGCTGCCTCCTACCTCCTGCCTCCTCTCGATTCCTAGAGCTGCCCGTCGGGTTTTGCTCAGGTGCCCGTCACCCTTCCCTTCCCCACTGGGAACCTCCTGGGGGCAGAAACCAAAAGCCCACCTCTGTGTCCCCAAGCACTTTGCACAGCGACTGCCACACGGGCGCCATTTAATTAGAGGAACTCAAGTCAGCTCTCTTTGTTGAACATCTGCTACGTGCCAGGCGCTGGGACCGCAAAGGTGGTCTGGACACAGTTCAGAGCCCGAGGAAGCCCCGGTGGGAGGCGCTGGAGGCCGGGAGAAGCTCACAGCTGCGCCCAGGAAGGCTTTCCTCACCCCTCCCGCCTGCATGGGGACAGGTGCACGGACCCTCCCGCCAGAAGGGGCCGGCCTCGCCCTTCGAGGGCCAGAGAGGCGCTGGGTGACGGGGGTATTTCGAGCTTTTTCTTTCTCTTTTATTCCTTCCCTTTTCCCTACTCCACTCTCTTCAGGAGAGATTTTACTTAAATGTGTGTGTGTGTGTGTGTGTGTGTGTGTGTGAACATAGGTTATGTTTGATGAGAAAACAGATCAGTGTGGGTCTGTTGCAGGCACAATCAGAGCCCAGAGGACTCACACTCTCAGAGTCTCATTCACCCCTCCACTCAGTCTCCCGGAGCCCCCCCAGGCTCATTCCTCTGCCCCCCCCCCCCACTCAGCCTCCTGGAGCTCCCCCCCCCCAGGCTCAGCCTCCCAGAGCAGTCCTCCCCCCAGATTCACCACTCAGCTTCCCAGAAGCCCCTGACTCAACCTCTGATGGGCCCCCCTGACGGCCTTCCAGGGTCTCTCGGCCTGCACCTGTCCCAGAAGTGCCTTTGAAAAGCACAGCTGAACCATCCTGGACACAGGACCTCCCAACACTGGACATCTGTCACTTCTCTGTCTTCCTCTTCACCAGGTTCTGGCTACATTGTCTCTTTTTCTGGAGACCTCAGGACTTGGGCGTTTGCAGCTCTAAGCCACCAAATACTCGGGACTGTGACCTCCAAGAGGGCAGAGGCCCTGCTGGCTTTGCCCCCACTGTGTCCGCAGGGTCTGGTCGGAGCCCATGCGGGCCAGGTGCCCCTTTACTACCTGGGAGAATGGCAAAATCTTCAGTGCCCAATGCCCAGGGTCAGAAATTGACACCTTTGTGGTCAGATGACCTTTAAAGGCTAATAGAGGGCAGGCCACCCAAACAGCCCTCTCCCCCTGCTGTGAGTTGTAAAGGCTTCCTATGAATTTTCTGTGCCCCTTGAAGTTGCCTTGCAGAGGAAAACACCCCCATCTGGTGGCAGCTTGTAAGATGCTTCAGGCCTGAGAGCAGCCACTGAGGACTGCGTAGATCTCTTTCCCATACAGATCAGGGGAGGAGTAGCCAAACTTAGCTTTCGTAGGAACCTGCCCCTGACTGGGGGGTCTGTGAGGGGTAACTCAGCCTGCTCACTCGGTAACTCTGGGGTCTCTTTCCCAGGGCCTACAAAGGGAATTGATTTCCAGATTTCCATGTGCCCAGGAGTGACCCCCTGAGGGTGTTTTCAACATTCATCCTGGGCTCCAGTCCCCCAGTTCTGTGGTCTGGGGGAGGGGCCCAAGAACCTGCCAATATACCAAAATCCGTTCCCCAGATTTCGAATGACTTTCTGGAAACATAAGGCCACTGGTTGTCATACACAGGCAATCCCACAGATAGAGACCCATGGATTCTCCTGTATTTTAAGTGCTTTTAAAAAAAAACTAATTAAAAAAAATTTTTTTTAACATTTATTTTTGAGAGACTGAGAGACAGAGCATGAGCAGGAGAGGGGCAGAGAAAGAGGGAGACACAGAATCCGAGGCAAGGCCCAGGCTCTGAGCTGTCAGCACAGAGCCCAATGTGGGGCTCAAACTCACAAACCGTGAGATCACGACCTGGGCGGATGTCAGACAGACATTTGACTGAGACACTCAAGGGCCCCTAAAAAACTAACTTTTTGGGGGCTCCCTGGGTGGCTCAGTCGGTTAAGCATCTGATTTTTGATTTCAGCTCGGGTCATGATCTCATGGTTCGTGGGATCGAGCCCCCACAGTGGGCTCCACACTCTGGAGCCTGCTTGGGATTCTCTCTCTCTCTCTCTGTTTATGCCCCTCCAACTCTCTCTCTCAAAATACATAAATAAACATTAAAAAAAAAAAAAGGCAATTCTTTCTTTAAGAACTCTGGCTGAGTGTCCTCTTATACTCATTCTTAACTGTTGAGCATCTCTCTCTATCCAGATGGTGGAAGGCCTTCCTAGACATTTGTCCTTATGACCTCCCTGCTGTCTCGGGTGGGACAGGCCCCTGGAGCCACTGTCTGCCTTTCCAGAACCCTGGAACTCTTGGCCAGCCCCTCCTGTCTTTCGCCTCCACATCGGAAGACAATCACAGAAATCACAAGTCAGAAGGGATGTCACAGACTATCTGGTCCTGTGCTTTTCGAATGGTGGGTTCCTGAGATTTGTGAGATCAGTTTAGGGTCAGGACCAACTTTCTGACGAGGACAGACCAGACGGGAACAGGACACATCCGTGCATTTCAGACAGGACAAGTGCGCCTTTGTGAAACACTGGTCTCAGCCACGCACGTGTGTGGCTAGCTGGGTACGGGTACCTGTGTGTTCTGGCTGCCCGTGTAAAATGCATTCCCGTGGGAGTAAGTTCCAACAAGTTTCAAGTACATTTCAAGCCACTGAGCTGATCCAAACTTTTGAGGTCACATGTGAAAAAAAAAAGGGAAGCCCAGAGACGCTAAGACTCGCCCAAGGTCACAACGCTTGTGAGCGATGGCACTGACGTAAGACTCACGTCTCTTGACTCCCACTGTCCCCTGCCTAAGAGCTTCTGTCTGCAGTGCATGGCCTCTGCTGCATGATTAGATTTTCTTCGATCAGAAGGAACTTTTCTATTTTCCCTTCTTCGGCTGAAGTCAGGTCTAACTTCCTTTTGTACACAGTAATCTTCTTTCTTTCTCGGCCTGTTGCTATCAGCTGTGGCTTAAGCCGGCAGACTAGCAAAGCCTGAGAGATTGCCATAACAAAATTGCATTTTTTTTTTAACATTTATTTATTTTTGAGACAGAGAGAGACAGAGCATGAATGGGGGAGGGTCAGAGAGAGGGAGACACAGAATCTGAAACAGGCTCCAGGCTCTGAGCTGTCGGCACAGAGCCCGACGCGGGGCTCGAACTCACGGACCGCGAGATCATGACCTGAGCCGAAGTCGGGACGCTTAACTGACTGAGCCACCCAGGTGCCCCTTTAAAAAAATTTTTTTTAACATTTATTTTTGAGGCAGAGATAAAATTGCATTTTTTAAAGAGCTCTTGCCCCTGACATGGAATATTCAGAGCGGAATTTCAATGAGCCCTCTGGAGCAGACAGTAAGATGGGTTTCGGGCATTTGAAGCCATATGACCCATGGCGGGTAGATAAACCCTTGGAGCCCCTTGGATTTAACCACACGACCACGCGGCTGCTACTGTGATTGCCTAAGGCCACCAGCGGCTCTCATAGAAAATCTGCGTTTCGTGGGCATTCTTCACAAACCCCCCCATCGGGTGCACGGAGTGAAGTCAGCCTTGCTTCGTCAACTCCTGACTTAAAACATCCCGACCATCCCCTGGGGAGGGAAGGGGGCCTGGAGATTCAGCTAATGAGTGATCGTGCCTGAGTGATCACACTTCCAAAATAATCTGTAAATTACAGGGTTTGGAGAGCTTTGGGGTTGGTGAGCATACCCACGTGCCGGGCTGGTGGTACAGCCCAACTCCACGGGGACAGAAGCTCCGGGGTTCGGGACTCCTCTGGACCTCGCCCTACATGCACCTCTTCATCCGGCTGTCCGTCTGTATCCCTTATGACGTCTTTTAATATATAACAAACCAGGAAAGCTAAGTACACGTTCTGGAATTCCTAGCAAATTATCAAACCCGAGGAGGGTGCGGTGGGAACCCCATCTTGCAGCCGCCGTTCAGACGGAGGTGTGGGTAACCTCCGAGCCTCCTACTTGCAACGGACATCTGAACTGTGACAGAGTCTTGTGGGATGGAGCTGCTGCCCCGTGGAATGGGACACCAGAACTGCGGGGCGCCCGGCTGGTGTCAGAGCAGTGGTGGGGGTGCGAAGAAAATGGTGCCTCGGAGAGCATTTTGTCACCTGCTAAGCGCTCTATAGACAATCAAGACTCAAGGGTCCTGCTGATGGGGAGTAGATGCCACCAGGGTTCCTGGGGACCCAGCAGGCGACTGTTCAGAGCTTGTAGAGCCGGCTGCAGAAAGAGGACAGAGCCCCTGGGGCCGGGACACGAGAAGGGAGGCCCCCGATGCGTTAGGGTGTTACTCGCTGGGAGCCCAGAAGGTCTCACTCACAGCTGGGGTCAACCCAGTCTCAGGGCGCTAACATCCTTCAGAAGCGGGGAGTCCGGTAACAGTTTCTTCCTCCCGCCCCAGCTCTTTATAGAGCCCCTGTGTGCGTCCTCCCCGTTTTGAGCCATGAATTTCGACCTGTGTGTGCAGGGGACCATCACGGGGTGGGGTGGCGAGGTGTGTACAAAGCCGATTTCTGTCCTGCAACAGCTCGCATCCCTGGGGGACCCCAATTCCTATAAGGAGAGCGCTGGAGAACAGATGCAATCAAGTGCTGAGTGTGGAAGTCAAAGAACAGTCGCCTTAGGGAGATGCTATCTTCACGTTACAGTAAAGGAGGCAGCGTGCCCTTCAGGTTCAGGGGCTCAGAGTTTAAATGCGTTGTGTGAGGTCCTCACGGGGCTGCCGTGTCTGACTGGTAACTGGGAAGGGTGTGGACCCCAGGAGGCAGAGGTCACTGGGAACAGTGCCACTCTGAACAGCCTCTCTTCCCGTAAAAGGTAACCATGCAGGGTACCTGGGTGGCTCAGTCAGTTAAGTGTCCCACTCTTGGTTTTGGCTCAGGTCACGATCTCATGGTTTGTGGGTTCAAGCTCCACGTTGGGCTCCATATTATCAATGTGAAGCCTGCTTGGGATTCTCTCTCTCTCTCTGTCTCTCTCTCTCTCAAAGATAAACACTTTAAGAGGCAACCATGTTAAAAATAAAAAAATAAAAAAATAAAAGGCAACCATGTTAGTGGGTAGCCCTATCAGTCATGCACACTTTAGTATGAATTATTTCACTTCAGACATTTGGTTTACTTTTCCCCTGAAGAGTAGGTGAGAGCCTTAAAAGGAATTGGAGATATGAGCTGGGGGTGAGGGGGGATGGCATGGTGGTGGGGGACAGGGTCATTTGGAAACACGGAGAAATCCAGAGAGAAAGTAGGGCTTCAAAAGATGGGGGGTGTCAGAAGGAGCAAGTCAGTTGTCCCTGTTCATTCACTACTTTCAGAAAATATTTATTAAGCATCTACTGTGTGCCCGACCCCACCCTGAGTACTGAGGGCAGAAACCATACTGCCCTCAAGGTCATGGTGCTAGATTCTGTAGGACCAAACAAAAGAAGGGTCAGCTACCTAGTGTGACAACAAAAAACCAAAAAATCCTCCCCGTGGCACAGTCTAGCCTCTCCTGACAGCAAGAACATGCACACATGTTCCTCTGACAGCCCAGCAAAGTGAGAGTGGGGGGTCCCCTGAGGAACTTTGGGGCACCCACTCTCACACGTCACAGAGGTGTGCTGGGGCAGCTTGGCAGAATTTGTAGAAATTTTGTGAGCCGCTTGTTAAAGATGGCCGGTGTGAAAAATTAAACATGATCTACACTTAACCAATCATATTAAAAACAAAGGTGATGGGGAGCCTGGTTGACTCGGTCGGTTAAGCATCCGACTTTGGTTCAAGTCGTGATCTCACAGTCTTTGAGTTCGAGCCCCACGTGAGGCTCTGCGCCGACAGCTCGGAGCCTGGAGCCTGCTTCGGATTCTGTGTCTCTCCCTCTCTCTGCCCCTTCCCCGCTCGTGCTCTGTCTCTCCCTCCCCTCCCCTGCAAAAAAAGATTTAAAAAAAAATTTTTTTAATAAACTTAGATGTAAATTAAAAAATAGTTAAAAAAAGAAAATACGAAATAAAAAATGAGAGTTGCAAGAATAAAAAAAAACAAATACAAAAAATGGAAACAAAGGCACCGAATACTTAGCGTTTATGAACCTTTTACTCTTCTCCATGCTCCTGACAGGCGCTAACGGCTACCGACGCCATTGCACGGGGACAATGGACACACTGGCTGATGATGGTGAGCTCTGGGGACTCTCTTGCCCCCACTGGAAATCTACACCACGGAAAGGGACCGAGAGCACACGCTGGAGAGGCTACTGTGAGCCACTCGGCAGCACACGGCCGCGGACCGCCAGCCCGGAGGGGCCGCGGGGACGGACAGCTTACCTTGGCGGAGAACTTGAGGTGAACTTCCGCCTCGTCCGCGAGGCTCTTCTTCACCTGGGCCCACGCTTCTCCCAGGGAGCTGCAACCCAAAGAGGACTGTCAGACCCAGACCCCGCACGGCCACGCTGCCCTCGGATCGGAGATCTCGGCCCCTCCTGGGCGGCGGGGGCGGCGGGTCTCGACGTGGAGCCCCCCGGGACGGCAAGTGGATGGGGCAGAAAACGCCTGTTGAGCAGCGCGCTCTAGCCTGGGGGCCAGGTGAAGCCGGGAAACACCCGGAGCTCAGAGAATCGGGGGGAGATGAGAGAGGAAGGTGGGGTACAGCTGCAGGGCGGGACCTGACACCTGCCTGTTACTGCCCCCCGTGCGCCCCCCCAGTGCCCATCCCTGGTTCACTAACGGGCGGTGCGAAGGCCTGCTGGTCAGTCAAGGGAGAACAGCCACGTTCTCAGGGAGAAGCAGATCTCAAACAGAAGGTGCCACACAGCCCTGCCTGCGGGCAAGCCTCCAGCGGCCTGACTTCCAAGGGGGGCAGAGACGGACCCCTGTGCTGAGGGACGGCTCACGGACGCCCACACAGCAGGGAAGGCTCTCCGTCCCCATCCTCAAGAGGCGTGGCTCCTGCCGGTCCTGATTCCGGGCTGTGACCTCTGGTGCCACCCACACCTTCCCGGAGAACGGCAGAAGCCCTTTTCCACCCCAAGGAGATGTTTCAAACAGAAGCATCTCCCCAAGTCCTCAGGGCTTTCCCATGTGGCCCCCAGGCCCCACTCTCCACTCCTTGGAGCTCCTGAGCCTTGCCGGCCTTCAGGTGATGCCCCTGCGTCCTTGCTGGAGACCTCCCCCCGCCCCCCCAGACTGTTCAGGTCACTTAACTGCATCAAAGAGCCATTTTCCTCCAAAGAGCTGAGCTCGAGTGACACGGCACGCGGCTCCCGGCTTTTGAGCGGGGCCAGCGGCAGCTGAGAACGAGTCCCTCTGGTCACAGCCCAGGCCTGTGTGGTTGTGGCACGGGCTCAGGCCGAGCGGGCGTGACGGGAAACGACCGACCAATCTTATCTAGGAGTCCCTCGGGTGGTCCTGGCCGGGGAGCGGAGCCCCCCCAGGGAAGAGCAGGGGTGAGAAATGACGGTCCGAGCTGCTGGCGGGTAGGGGAACAGACCGCGAGATCCAGAAGCAGACACAGCATCTCAGTGGGGAACGGATGGTCTTTTCAATAAATGGTGTGGAGACCACTGTAGAGCCACAGGGAAAAGAAGCAATGTCGACCCTGACCTGACACCACACATACGGATGAAGTCAGGACGCAGCACATCTACAGTGAAAGCTGGGACTGCACAAAAGCAGGCCCAGGGGGAGCAGGAACTCAAAGACGGGCTGACAGACAGGAGCCGTCCCTGCACCGAGCTGCTCACGGGCCTACAAACGAGAGCCCAGAAGCCACAAAGGCCCTGGCTGGTGGGGAGATTGTAAGTCTACCGTGGGCAGAGCGTGAGGTCAGCCACTGGCCAGTGACGGCTTTAGTGGCCTGCGCAGGTCACCGGCTGTGGGGAACGACAAGGTCCGCGGCCCCACCTCCAGGCTGGGCACCCAAAGCTGGGCGGACGCCCCTGTGAACACGCAGCTGGACCCGTCTGAGCAGATACCCTCCTCCAGACACCCCCCGCTCCCCCCCGCCATCCGGAGCCACCTTCACAATCGAGAAAAAAGCAATTTAGAAAATGCTCTCACTTGAAGACCGATTTTTCCATCTGATGAGAGATTAATGAAAGAAATCAAACCTGAGATGTGTTTCCGTTGCAATATCCGGTCCGAGGCATATGCCAAATCGGAACGCAGGTTACTGGTGCAATTACCAACCAGAAAAGACACAAATCCCATTTCCTTTCCACACAGGAAAAAAAAAAAAAAAGAAACTGCAGGCAGAATAAACAATCCGATCTTGCCTCTCTACCAACGTGCACGTACCCTCTTGGAGTCTAATGGGGGCCGGCACCTTCCTGGCCTGCCCCAAATTCCTAGGACGGGGCCCACGTGTTCACCACCCCGCCACAACCCCACGGTGCCTGCCGGAAGGAGCGTGTGCGTGCACGGGGACAGGGCACGGGGTCATGCCCGTGGGCAGGGGTGCAGCATCCGTGTGTGTGAGCGAGTGTATGTAAGGGGTGGTGGTGAGGGCCTGGCTCGTGCAGCTGGGAACATATGCTGCTGAGCGTGTTGGCAGGATGGAGTGTCCTTGGCACTAGCCCAGGCCGAGGAGGCGGCAGCCGGAAGGTTCCGGATCGGCACTGTGGTTTGCAGGGCACGGGGATGTCCAGGAAAACCTCCGTGCCAGGTCGGAGGGGCGACTCCCCACTCCCCCCGACGATGCCGTCTCGAGCCCAGTGCCTGGGCCAGGAGGGGGCCACCAGGGCAAGCTCATTTCTGTCTGCAGAGGAGCCCCTGACCCCCCAGGGCCACCCTGTGCCCACCAGGCCAGTGACAGGCCTGTAGAGGCGGCCTCTTGGCTGCACCACGAGCCCACGCAGAGGCCGTAATCAAAGCCGCCTTTGGTTGGCACGGCCCATCCCCTGAAGGCCTCAAGCCACGCAGGCAGATCTGGACTTGTTCAACATTGCAGCCGTCTGCCGACCACAACCACACACGACACAGCGTCCCCCTTCCTCGGGGCTCACCTCCCCTTGCAGAAGGGGCCCCGACATAGACCGCACCGGCGGGAGAGACCTCGGGGGGAACCTTTTGCCTCTAACCTCCCGAGCCTGGTGTTCTTTATTCCCAAGGCGAAAGTCACATCATGTGAAATTAACCATCTTAGAGAGAACGGTCCTGCGGGGCATTTCGTACGGTGACCACATTGTTCAACCACTACCCTCCACCTTGTTCCAAAACATCTATATCCCCCTGTTATGCACTGTTTGTGGACCCCCCCCACCCCCAAATTCATATGTTGAGGCCCTAAGCTCCCTACCCACAGCGGGGCTGTTATTTGTAGATGGGGACCTCTAAGGAAGTAATTAAGGTTATGGGAGGTCATAAGGGGTCGGGCCCTGGCCCAGTTGGGTTCCTGTCCTTGTAGGAAGAGTCACCAGAGAGCCTCAACACCCAGAAAAGGCTGTACTTAGAACTCTAGAGGAGAGGTCTCACCAAAGCTGCTGGCACCCTGATCTTGGACTTCCCAGCCTCCAGAACCACAGTAAATTAAATTTCTATTGTTTAAGCCGCCAGGTCTCTGGTATTCTGGGAGAGCAGTCCAAGCAAATGAATGCACACCCCAAAAAGAAACCCCGTACCTGAGGGGTCTGGGGGGGCTCAGTCGGTTAACCATCCGACTTTGGCTCAGGTCATGATCTCACGGTTCGTGAGCTCGAGCCCCGCGTCGGGCTCTGTGCTGATGGCTCAGAGCCTGGAGCCTGCTTCCGATTCTGTGTCACCCTCGCTGCCTGCCCCTCCCCCAATCGCGTGCTCTGTCTCTCAAAAGTAGACATTTAAAAAGTTAAAAAAAAAACCCAAACCCGTACCCATTAAACAGGGACTCCCTGGCAACCAGCCACGTTCTTCTGTCTCTGTGGATGTCCCTATTCTGGACATTTCCCATAAACAGAATCCTACAACATGCAACCTTTTTGTCCAGCTTCTTCCACTGAGGATAATGTTTTTCAGGTTCATCCACGAGGCAGCACACAGATCAGGACCTGATCCCTTCCTGTGGCTAAATAACATTCCATCACTTATCCATATATGCAACAGGGACGTACCCGATGTGCTAATCCGTCCACGTACGGATCCGTCCATATGTACGGACACGCACATATACACAGATTCGTCTTGAGGATCTGTTTCCAGTTCTATTGGGTATAAACCCATGAGTGCAACTGCCGGGTCATGGGGCCATTCTGTTCAGTATTTTGAGGCGCTACCAGTTTTCCATGGCGGCTGCACCGTTTCGCGTTCCCACACGCGGGCTGAAACTCTTTGTTAAGGGACACGCAGAGTAGACTACTCTCTTCCTTCAGGAGGGACGCTTCTGGGGCCTGGAGGGTGTGGGTGAGCCTCCCCCAGCCCAGGCCCCACCCAGGGAGGGCAGGACTGTCAAAACTGGAGAGGGAGGGGAGCCGGCCAGAGAGAACTCTAACCAATGGGGCTGGGTACAGAATCGTCTCCCCACCCCCACCCCCAGTTTCTTCTCAGCCTGTCCTCAGAGACAGGGGATTCGATTCGGGGGCAAGGGGGTGCTGATATACTCCAGCATCTGGTGGGAGGCCCTCGGTCACGGGGGAGTGTGGAAGGGCCCATCCTAAGTATGGATGTGCACACCGGGGGTCGCGGGTGCCCGGCCTGAGCCAGGCCTGGCAGACTTCCCCATTTAGGGGAGGCCACGGCAGCGATCAGCGATGCAAAGAGGAATCCACCCCCGACTTCCTGCCCCCTGTCCCTCCCCACTCACCCTTCCTCCTGTGCAGCCAAGGAGTTCTGAGAGAGCTTAGCTAAGTTCTTCGCATACTCCTCTTCAATCTTTATCCTGCAAAACGGAGAAAACCCAACACGTCAGCTCCCCGGTGCGAGACTGCGGGTCTGACCCGCTGACCGGCCGCTTGTGAACTCTGTAAAGGAACCCCCTAGACCAGACGCTCTGACAGTTCGGGGCTCTTGTCCCTCCGCTGACACACGGCAGGGGTTCCCCAACTATCTGCTGAAGGAACGAACTTCTCTGAACCTCTGTCTCTTCTTCTGTGAAATGGGATGTTCCCAGCTGTCTGCTGGGCTGTCGTTCACACAGCTCCCAACCCGGGGCTGGGCACTCGGGAGGCCTTCAAATTTTTTTTTTTTTTTTTTTCAACGTTTTTTTATTTTTGGGACAGAGAGAGACAGAGCATGAACGGGGGAGGGGCAGAGAGAGAGGGAGACACAGAATCGGAAACAGGCTCCAGGCTCCGAGCCATCAGCCCAGAGCCTGACGCGGGGCTCGAACTCACAGACCGCGAGATCGTGACCTGGCTGAAGTCGGACGCTTAACCGACTGCGCCACCCAGGCGCCCCATCGGGAGGCCTTCAGATGGGTGAATGTAACTTGTGATGCCCACAGGCATGCCCGGTGGTCCTCACCTCCCGTCCAGCCCCCAGTGCCTCTAACTGTCAAGCTGCAGGGCACAGGGATTTCCATGGAAACCAGGCAGTGCCCAGAGCATGTGGCTGATTCCAGTTCCCTAGAGAGGGAAGTTGCCTTGGTTTTTGCTTTCAGCAGGGCGGGCCCTTGACACACTTTCAAGGCAACTCTCTGGGGGGTGTTCCGTATTATCTGGCACATGGCGTTAAAGTGTCGTCAAAGGCACTGTTCACCGCCTGAGTGGTCCTCTGGGCCGTGTGGGGACAGGGGCCACCACTCAGAAGCCCCGGGCCCGTCACTGGGCAAACAGGAAGGCCCCGGAGATGCTCTGAGGGGCTGGGGCACTCGTTCCCAGCGGCTTCGAAGCTGATGGCCCAAGGGTGTGGCGATGTGGAAACGGGGGGCCTGACTGAGCCCCGTGGCATCATTCTGAGCAAGAATCCTTTTCTGCTTTGGCCTGAGAGACCCACAGCCATGTTCCTCCCCTCCCGGCTCTGCTCTCACCTCCACCTCCGGCCGCCTCCAGGGGCCGGCTGGAGTCTATCTCCTGGTCTGTCACTTCCTAGCCTTCGCTCTGCCCTCCCCAGGGTGACCCGGGGCGGGGGGCCGGTCTGCAGCCCCCAGCCGGCGGTCAACACATCTCTCTCGAAAGCAGATCTGACCACGGCACACTCCTAGCTTCACGACTCCAAAGATTCCTCGAGGTCAATGGCACACACCAGGCAGGGGCCCCGGCTCCACCCGCCCATCCGCCCCAGGCCGCGGCCACGGCAAACCACCCGGCCCAGCACGCTCTACCCGGGCACCTCCACTCTCGCTTGTCTCCCTAGCAGACCCCGGCGGGCCGAGAAAAGTCTGCACTCCTCGCGGAAGACCAGAGTGTTCTCAAAGGGCAGATCCCGCTTATCTGCCAACACAGTGGTGGTGTTTTTTTTTAATTTTCTTTTTAACGTTTATTCATTTTTTGAGAGACAGAGAGAGACAGAGCCTGAGCAGGGGTGGGGCAGAGAGAGAGAAGGAGACACAGAATCAGAAGCAGGCTCCGGGCTCCGAGCTGTCAGCCCAGAGCCCAACATGGGGCTCGAACTCACAGACCATGAGATCGTGACCTGAGCCAAAGTCAGGTGCTTTGCCACCTGAGTCACCAGGTGCCCGGCCTTTTCCTGTATTTTATACCATTGTTTCTTCGCATCTGAGCTATGAGCTCTGCTCATTCCCTACCAGCTTCATGGGTCATAAAACAAAGATTTGAGGGGCGCCTGGGTGGCTCAGTCGGTTAAGCATCCGACTTCAGCTCAGGTCATGATCTTATAGTCTGTGAGTTCAAGCCCCGCGTCAGGCTCTGTGTTGACAGCTCGGAGCCTGGAGCCTGCTTCGGATTCTGTGTCTCCCTCTCTCTCTCTGCCCCTCCCATGCTCATGCTCTGTCTCTCTCTGTCTCAAAAAACAAATAAATAAAACAAAACAAAAACAAAAAAACCCCAAAGATTTGATGAAACAAATCAAAAGCATACCTCGGAAGGAAAAGAGGTGTTTTAAAATGCCCAAAAATGATTATTAAATGATTACTATAATTAAGAAAGATTTTTAAAAATACATTGCTATTTATTGTAAGTATTTCCAGCGTGCCCTGGAAAGTCCAGATGGAAACTCGTGTGCATGTGAGTGGGTGCTCAGACCTTGGAGGAACTGAAAAGGCAGGAGGTGGAGAAGGAACTTCTTATAATCTGTCCTGGCTGAATTTATCGTTTCCTCATTTCTGTTCACACAAACCATCCTTCAGCAAAACCACTATTATAATCCCTACACCTGTCATAACGACCCCACCTGACTCTTTCGTCGGACTGAGCCCCCGCACCCCCCGAAAGGGATGGGGGAACGGGTTCTATCTGCCCAGGTCTGGGACACAGCTTTGGTTCGAGGATGAAATAACAAGGGAACATTCTCCTTTCTCATTATGATAGGGACAGAGCGTCAAATGAGGGCCACGCAGGTCAGTACAGGGGCCCAGCGGTCTATGTAAAGACGCCGTGGGGAAGGAAGATTCCAGCAGACCAGACCTTTCTGCCTTCTCCAGACAAGCCAGAGAGCCAGCTTGTAACGTAAAATCTATCAACTCAAAAACAAAAACGAAAAATGTTCACAGTCCAAACCTGAAAAACCCCACACGGGCCAAAGCCATGCAAGCTATAGGTGTCCCAAGAGCCGCAGCGGGGGCCTCTGGCTCCCCCTGGTGCTGACCGCGCCCGGTGCTGGGCGGGCAGGACACATCCCAGCTGCCAGCCACCGACCTGGGGCTCAGGGGCCGAGGTGGCGCTGGGACTGGTCCCGGGAGCTGGGAGGGGCCCGGGTCTCACCTCTCCCGGATGAATTCTGACATTTCCTTCTGCATCTGTTTGCCCTTTAGTTGTTTCTGAAGGAGCAGTTCAAACCCAGCCATGGTGCCGTTGCCTTGGGGGTCCTTCTTATCAGCCTAAAAAGGATACAGAAGCATGAGAGAGCTTAGGTGACAAGGGTGTCCCGGGTGCAGGGAAGGGAGCCCCGGAAGGGACCGGGTGTGCGTGGCAAGCAGACCTCAGCCCAAGAAACTTCTTGGGCCCTGCCTAAACCTGTGTCCTCCGCTGTTAACAGCCTTTCCCCACCAGGAATCCAGACTTCAGTGCTTTGGTACTTCATGGAGGGAGCGAAAAACACATCCTTTGATATCAGACAGGTGCATCGATGAGGACCGTGTCCCAAGTTCCTAAAGACCTGGTCCTTGTCTCAGCTCAGCCACCAGGTGACACGGCCAGGCCTTTCCAATCCTGGGCTCTGTCCCCTGCAACCCACACCCTTAACTTTGCAATAGGACTGGGTTGCATCTCTAAGATCCCTTCCAGAGCAGACTTTTTTTTTTCTTTTTTAAATGTTTATTTTGTTTTTTCTTTTTAATATGAAATTTATTGTCAAATTGGTTTCCATATAACACCCAGTCCAGAGCAGACGTTTTAGGGGAAGGGCATTTCAGAAAGGGGTGGGTGATGCCTGGAGAGACCCCACCTCCCATCGTCAAGAACTCGAAAAGCTTACGGACGCCCCCTCCCCTAGAACTCTCTCCCAATGCGGGATTCTCCCATCCTCAACTGAAGCGTTCTGGGCCACATTGCTAATACCTCTTGTGACAGGGAGATCACTACCACACAAAACGCACCACATCACAGCAGGGTGGCTCTGACCATTTAAAAGCTCCTCCAGGTATGTCAGGTTTGTTTGCTTTTTTTAATGTTTATTTATTTTTCAAAGAGAGAGTAGGAGCGGGGTAGGGGGCGGGGCAAAGAGAGGGAGACACAGAATCCGAAGCAGGCTCCAGGCTCCGAGCTGGCAGCACAGAGCCTGACACGGGGGCTCGAACCCACAAACTGTGAGATCATGACCTGAGCCGAAGTCAGACGCTCAACTCCCCAGGCGCCCCTTCTCCAGGTATGTTTAAGATTTGAGCACTTTGCGGTATGAATGCTACACCCTGATAAAGAAGCAAAAGAGGGGCGCCTGGGTGGCTGAGTCAGCTGAGCATCTGACTCTTGATTTCGGCTCGGGTCACGATCTCGGGGTTCGTGGGCTGGAGCACAGAGCCTGCTTGGGATTCTCTCTCTCCCTCTCGCTCTCTGCCCCTCCCCCGCTCACACATGTACGCACGCTTTCTCTCAAAGTAAATAAATAAACTTAATGATTAAAGAAAAAGGAAAAGAAAAATCCCCCCCAAATACCAGGCCTCCGTGTGCCTCCCACATAAGGTGGGTGTGCCGAGCGATCCATCCACACTCGGGAAAACCGGCCAGGAGAGGGGGGCTTTAGCGCCCGTTCACAGCAGGGAGATTTCCGTTAGAGGGAGAGATGATGGTTGGAGAAAGAAAGCCCTGGAGTAAGGAACAGAGTCCCAGCAGAGCCTGAAGAGGATGAGAACACGCAACTTTTGCTCTTGGATGCTGGCCAGGGGTAGGTTCACACACTCCCCTCTGGCTCCCCAGGGCTCCCTGAGGCCCCCACATGGTACCCCACGCAGGCTGACCTCCGGCTCCTAGGGTCTCCCCTGAATGCTCTGCTTCCCGCGTCCCTCTTTAGGGCTGGCGTCCATAAACTCAGCCACTTGTCCTCATGCCCCCGGGGCTCCCGCACCTGCCGCTGAGCCCTGCCCTTGCCCACTCACAGTCCTTCCCGAGCGATGCTTCTAAACCAGACCACGCAGCCCCCCAACGTCTTCCGAAAGCAGTTGGAATAAAAACCGCCGGGCTCCCGGCGCCTAAGGAGTCTCGAACACTCTGTCCCCTGCTCACCGTGAGTCACCTCTGAGCACACCCCCCCCAGGCCTCTGATGCCCCACGGAGCCCTCCCCACGATGTCTGCTGCCCCTGCACGCACCCCCAGCATCTGGAAGAAACACAGCTGGGCCAAGACGACTCACTGGGTGTCTTCGAGAGTGCAAGTAACTTATTAACAGAACAGAAGTGCTTTCGTCTAGTTCTTGGTTATCAGCAAATCTGAAAAAAGGGCAGTAATCCATTCTGCACGGTATTCTGTTTATTTATTGTTCCTCGGGGTCTCTGCACCTTTTTTTTTCCCCCAAAGTGTACTATTCCGTGGTTTTTTAATATGTTCCCAAGGTCGTGCACCCATCACCACTATGTGAATCCAGAATGAGGCCCTCTCGGTGTGAAAGTCATTGCTGATTTTCAGATGCAAATGGCAACAGCTATTCCCAGAGTTTCTGAGCAGGTGGGACGTGCATTTGTCAAAAGGTATTTATTTAATTGTGGGAAAACACACTTAGCATAAAATTCACCACCTTACCCACTGTTAAGGGTGCCACCCGGTGGTAATAAGTCCCTGGTCATATGCAACCATCACCAGTGTCCTTCTCCAGAACCTTTTTTTTTTTTTAATCTTGCAAAACTGAAACTCTGCACTCAGTAAAGAGGATGCAGCAAGTTCCAGAACCACAGTTACTGAAGGTGAACTCTCTACCGATCCCTGCCCCCAACCTCATCACTGATGGAAGCAGGGAGGCCCAAAGAGGTAAAGCGTTTGTCCAAGGTGTCCCCTTCAAGCGTGCCCCACCAAGTCGTGAGAGCAGATCCCTCCACTGAAGGTGCTTCCAGTCCCCTGCCCTTACGGAGCAGCAAAGGAGTGACCCTCGGGCTTATCTGCATTCTGTCCAGGGGTTTGTTTCCTTCCATGTGGCCCTGAAGGAAAATCCTGTGGATTCTCTGAGATTTACGGAATCATCTGGACTCCCAAGAGGGGCTTAAATTCCTGCCTCGGATGCTAAATCTCCTGTTGAGACCTAAAGAGAGGACCCTTCTTCTTCGAGCTCGAGGCCCCTCATGCCCCTTCCGGCTGTCCACTCCTGATCCTTTGGTGGGGGGTTGGAGGGTGGGGGAGAGGGACGGTCACAGAGCAGGGGAAACCGAGGCACCACTTACCCAGAAGTAGTCACAATAGCTCCACTCTGTAGGTTTCAGCAGTTGCTGCTCTGGCATCGTGTCCGGATGAGGAAACGTCACGCAGTTTATCTGTAGGGCACAGGACAAGGCAGGAAGTGACTTGCCTGGACGGAGAGGCTTTGCGCCTGGGACACAGCATTACAGAGGCCTCCGTTCAGCGCCCGCTCGACAGAGCGTGCGTGGCAATCCTGGGAGGCACGTGTTTTTCGAATGAGGGGCAAAGGACACCCACGCCCCCAGAGGGGCTGGAATCGGCCGGAACTCTCTGGAAGGCAGTATAGTAACAGCATCCACCAAAACCACACACAGCGTGAGCCTCTGACCCGGCGACTTGTTCGTCAAAGACCACCCCCTACGGATGGATCGCGTGTGTCTAAACCCTCTTGTCTGCCAGCACACAGGTTTGTAGCAGCAAAAACACAACTCCACTGTCCTCCAGCAGGGGAAGAGCTACACAAAGCTTGGGGCAGAGGGGCATCTGTGGGGTGTGCATCGAGAGCAGAGGACACAGGGAGAAAGTTCTAACGTGCGGCTACAGATGTTGTGCCGGGTCATATTATTAAGTGGGGAAGAAAAACATGAGCTGCAAAACGGTACTTAAGAGTATGCTACCATTTGCATAGGAAAAAAAAAAACAAGAGAGAGAGAGAGAGAGAGAAAATACGCACAGATTTGGTTATTTACGTACGGAATACTTCTGGAAGCCGATAACATCGTTTGCTTCCAGAGAAAGGAATTCTGTGGTTGAGGGTCAGGGCGACAGGTTACCTTGTGCGTCTCATTTCACAATATTTATTCTACGAACAAAAAGCGTCTGAAAAGATGGTCCAGGATGTGTGCTCGGGGCTGGCCCTCGCCCAGGAGAGGGCAGTGCAGACATTCCTGGGACCCGTCTCACACATTTCCTGCCCAAGCTTGCCCGCCAGGGGGAAGTGGTTTTACCACTGCTTTTGCTGGGCCTGTTTCCAGCCCGGGATCCGCTCCTGTGGAACCTGCTCGCTTGTGTCCTTTGTGGGAGCCACAGAGCCTCACCCTGCAGACTTTAACTCTCACCACGGAGCCTGGAGCTGCTGCGTTGGGGGCCATCTGATGATCAAGGCAAGAGCTGTGCAGAAAACCCAGGGGTCCTGGGGTCGCTTGGGGGAGGCTCAGTCGCTTAAGTGTCTGACTCTTGGTTCCGGCTCAGGTCATATCTCCCGGTTCGTGAGTTCGAGCCCCATGTCAGGGTCTACGCTGACAGCACGGAGCCTGCTTGGGATTCTCTCTCTCCCTCTCTCTCTGCCCCTGCCCTGCTAACATTCTCTGTCTCTGTCTCTCTCTTTCTTTCGCTCTCAAAATAAATAAGTAAACTTTAAAAAAATTAAAAGAAAAAGAAAACCCCAGGGGTTCTGGAGAGAGGCCACCAACTCCAAAGCCAAGCAGCCATGCAAACAAACAAGGTACAGGAGCCAGTTGGTCAGAAACTGCAGCGTGGGGGCAGAGGGGAGGGGGGGCGAGCAACCTCGGCCTTGGGGAGAGGTGGCAAACGATTCAAAGTTAAAGATGCTAATAAGGAAGACCAAATTCCTCTGCCAGCTGAGTCGGGCTCACGGGCCCCCCAGCCGTGTCCTGCGGTTCGGGGCCCCCACCCTCTGCTGCCAGGGGCACAGGTCTTCCTTGTAGTCTCGGGAGGAGAGCAGGGGAGAAGTCCCAGCCGAGGACAGGAGCCCCCTCCTCCCGGACCCTGACATCTGGTGGAAGGAAGGGCCGAGATTCCCACTCTGAAGGAAAAGACGGAGTGGCAGGAATGACCCAGAGAACCCCAGAAACAGGGAGCACGGATTTCCACCAAGGTCAAAGTGTAGGTGCGAGGGACCCCCTGGGGTGGGGAATTTCCGCCCCAAGGTGTCCTGGCCTGCGGGAGCCTGCTGTGGGCGGTGAGGGAGGGCCACCTCTCAATCCCCACAAAAGACAACGGTCTCCCCAACCCTCTCTCCAGGCTGCCGCTCAAGGCGTGTCCAGAGGGGAGTCTCCTTCAGGGGCTTCAATGACCCACCGCCATAGGCATCTCCCGTTGAATCGTGGAAACGAGGGCTGAATTGCAAAGCTTCACGTGTTCCTTATTTCATGTTCTGGCTACTCCTGTGTCCAAAGATAACAGCGATCGCGAGGCATCTTTGTCTTGCTTAATATTGTGGTCCGTGAAAATTTCAAACAAATCTAATGGCAAATTAACTGTGACATTAGACTGGGCCTTAAGGATCACGGAACCAGGAGGGGAGGGGGGCATGGTGGACACAAGTGTCTTCTAGGGTGTCCTGTCGGCGTCTAGAGGCAAGGGGTCCCACACGTGGCCCCATCACAACCACTGAAAGGGAGCTGTCTGGGCTGGGGGAGACAGGAGGGGAGGGTAGGGGCTCATCCCTGTTGTTGCCCTTACCACTCGGTGAGGACACAGGTCCTTGGACAGACTGGTTGGGGACAGGCTGTCCCGGGTTGGGGGGGGGGATGCATTTCCCCAATGCTCACAGAGCCCTGCGCCTCCTGGTGGGCGACTGGAGAACTGCACCCTGCCGGCCTCCCTCCCCCCAACCACCGCCCCAGGAGGCAGCTGTTAACACCCCTCTCCACCCCCCGGGTGGGGGAGGGGCGGAATCAGAGGACAGCCCTCACTCGGACACCCCACCAGGGGCCTTGCATGCATTCACTCCCAGGTCGTCATCCCAGCAACCCCGCCAGCTGGGTAACACGGGCCTCATTTTTGCAAGAAGAAAACCCGAGGATCACAGAAAGCAAGAATCCGAATCAGAGCTGGGCGGACCACAGAGCTCAAGGCCTCCACCCAGAGCCGTTCATTCGGTGGACCCCTTGCTCGTCCATTTCCCATGCAAATATCTGCTGAGTGGCTACTTGGACCCACAGACCCTGCTAGATCCTTCCAGCCCTTTGCACACACGCATTTGTAATTACACTTCTCATGACTGCTTAATTAGCATCTCTTTTCTTGCCAGACAGTCTGCCCCACGAGGGGAGGGAGCCCCTTTCCCTGCTGTTTCCCTATTGCCTGGCAAGCACAGCCCCCGATGGGAGCTCAGGAAGGGTTTCTTGGTGCAATGACTCAAGGGCCAGAGACAGACAGAATGCTCTCTGTCCTCAACGGTCTTACAGCCTCACGAGGAAGGCACACAAGTGACAAAGTAATGGCAGCACTTTGGGATAAATATACCACTGGGCTTAAACATGGGTGCTGGGACTGCGGGAAGGGCGAGGGACTGGGGGAGGAATCAGAGAGAGAGAGATTTAGGTAATGAGAGGGTTAGGGTTTGGCAGACAGGGGGTGGAAGGTACAGAGAGTTGTAGAGGGGGGGAAGGCCCGAGGTCTCAGGATGCGCCCCACAGTTGGGGAGGCAGGGAGCAGTCAAAACTGAGGCCGGAGGGGCACCCTGCAGGCACGGGAGCCCGGAAAGTGCCCTGAAGCACAGTGACCTGACTGGGCTACTCGCGGGGTGCACACACTGGCCCCGGCAGAGGGGGCGCACTGGAGGGAGAACACCCACCCTGGCCACCAGGGAGGCTCCCCAGGGACCAGCCCTCCTCCCAAGGCCTCCCAGGCACCCCCAGAGCTCCACGGATCGTCTTCCTCCCAGCAGACCCGGGGCGCGGGGTGGGGGGGCGGGGTCGTCCTAAGGAACCATCCCCTGCTAAGAGCTAGTAACTCGTTCTGTTTTACACCTATCGCCTCACTCAGTCGTCATGCCAACCCTGGAAGGCGGGTGCTATTATTATCCCCATGCTACAGAGCAGGAAACGAAGGCACAGAGAGGTTAGGTAAGTTATGCAAGATCACACAGCTTGTGTGTAACAGTGCAGTCGCGGTCTGAAGTCAGACAGTCTGGCTTTCCACTTTAGTCGCACTGCCTTCTACGCTCCTATCCAAGGCAGGGGCTCAGGCAGGAAGGTTGCTCAACACAGAGGGGCGGGGGTCTGCCTCTCCATGAATACTGTTTGCGAGAAGTTCTGGGAGCCACACTCCCACCCTCGCTCCTCCTGAAATCACCATCCTCGACCTGCAGCATCTTTAAGCTGACACCAACCCCGTTTTCTCCAACCCTCAGATAAATGGAGTAAGCCCCTCCCCTCCCTGCTGAGCACAGGTTCGACCCGCGCCCGGGCCCCGATGCGGGGGGTCCCTGAGCGCATCACCTGCGGCCCCCAGTCCCGGCCCCATGCGGAGGCTGTGCTGGAGGGCAGAGGCCACGGTCCCTCGCCCACCTATCTGGGCAGCTGGCTCTGACTGTGCTTCTGGAGGGAGGCTGATCTGGGAGGGCGTGGAAGGGGGGAAAGTCAGAGCCGAGGTCTGCGGGAGCAGAGAAGAAGCGACCCGGAGGGTTCACCTCCCGCCCTTGGGCTCCCACCCAGGGTTCCAGGGCGCCCGCCGGGTCACATCAGGAAGCGGAGGCTGAGGACCACAGGAGTCCCCAGAACCTTCCTTCCAGGACGGGAGTGTGGCTGTGTAATTGTCATCTTCTCTGGAATCGTCTAGATTCTGACACATCGTGTTTGTGCCCAGGGCTGCGAGCTGCCCTTAGTGCTTGTCATTCCTCATCAAGCAATCCGGTCCACAGCTGGCCCTGCCCAAAGCGTGCTCCGGGCCACCAGCGGGAGGGGGAGGCTGGAATCTCAGAATGGAGCTCAATCCTGGCTCCGCAGCCCCCACGAAGACGCAGACCCGGACCAGGACCCGGACGCACAACCCTTTGCTGCCCAGCAAGCATCCGGGTGAATCGCTCTAAGCGTCTGCTCCATGGGATCTGCACCCCGACAGGGTGGCAGGGTGGGAGACTGCTCACCCCGTCGTCCCCACTCACCAGGAGGGGTTTCCTGCACCCCGGGAGCTGGGCCGTACCCCCTGCCCCACCCCGTCCCAGTGGCCCTGTGGGGTCTCCTCCCTGGAAACCCATGAGCTCTGGAGGATCAGAGCCCAGAGGAAGGGCTGGGGACGGGGCAGGGAGGGAGCGAGTGCTGTAGGGACAGGGTAGAGGTGAGGCACACAGGCCTTCACCCATCTGGACACCTGGGGGCATGCAGCCGGCAGACCCAGCCCCAAGACCGGGGAGCTGCTCTGCACCCTCTGGCTAATCCCTCCCATCCTCAGGTTCTCCAGCAAAAACTGGCAGACTCCGGCTGGGGTCCCAGACCAACCAGGTCGTAGGTCCAGGAATCCTTCGAGGAACCCCGCGTTTTAAGTAAGCTCCCCGGAGGCTGTGGCGGCCGACTGCACTTTGCAGGCTAGCTCAGAGAGGCACCGATGTAGGTCAGTGGAAGGAGGAGGGAAGACACGGGGATGGGAGGGCCGGTGAACAAGGTGTGCTGGAGAGGAGACCCTGGGGCGAGGCCCAGGGCGCTCAGAGGATGCCCCAAGCTCCGGCTCAAAGGCTCAAAGGCAAGGCACAGCAGGTGGGTGACGGGGGCCCCACCCTGGGGCCTGAGACTGTCTCCCCCTTCCCGGCAACTGCTTTCCGCTTTCCATTTCTGCTTCGGACTTTTCTTCTACAATTCCCACATACGCTCCCCGCCTTCTTCTTCCTCTTTCCCCGTTTCAGGGAACTTTAGGGGCTTCTGCCTTGCTCTGGGGCAGTTGATGGCACCCTAAAGTGGCAGGAAGATGCCCTCAGGAGGTCTGCCCTGGACTCAGGCCCCGCTCTCAGGAGGTGACAGCACAGGTCTCGAATCCCGATGCTTCCCAGCCGGGAGAGGTATATGGCTGTGTGCCTCAGTTTCCTCATCTGTAAACCGGGTCGAGAAGGCGACTGGACACAGAGCACTGACTACAAGCTCTGTTCTAAGTGCTTTCTGTGTACAGACTCATTTAGTCCGCACACGATCCCCAAGGCACAGACACCCACCATCTCCCCATTGTACAGACGTGGACACTGAGACCCAAAGGGGCAGAGACACTTGTCCCGGGCTGCCGTGCAGCTCGCAGGTGCTGTAACGGACCCTCTGGCTTCAGACCCCTTGTTCACAACACTGGTTCTGTCCCCTCCCCCTCACACGGTGAGCGGAGAGGGAAATGAGCCGCTCGGAACACTACTGGTGCATAATAAGTGCACACCAAAGTGGCAGGGACTGCTGCTCCTGGTGTCGTTGTGCATGCAAACCTCTCTTTCCTCCAAAGCAGGATTTGCAGCCTCCACCAGCCAGGGGAGGCATACCCACTGTCGGGGTCATCTCCGTGGGGGTGGTCAGAACGGCTCAGAGCTGCCTGTGCCAGACGGAGCCCGGGAGAGCAGGTCCCCGTTCCCGGCTCCGGGGCCCCTGTGTCCAAACAGCAAACCCAGGACCACACTTCTCACGTCTCCGAGCCCTTGGCTGTCTGAGCAGCCGGACGATGCATCTGCCCCCAACATGCGGCTGGTGTGTCTGTGTGTGTGTGTGTGTGTGTGTGTGTAGAGGGGTGCCCTCCTCAGCCTGCACGTGGGAGCTTGGCGGGCTTCTGCAAGAGCCCCAGGAGGCGGTCTGGCCACCCCAGGCAGGAGCTGCCTGCTCCCGTCAGGAACTCTATTCTTAGGGTGCTTTCTCTTGTTTTTTAACTTTGGTACCTTCTAGAAGTCACCCTGCGTGAAAGCAAGCCCCAGTGGGTGTAATTTACATGTCATGTCGCTTAGGCGGCGTATGGCCCACCCCCCTTCCAACCACCGCCCCCCCCCCCCCCCGCCCGCCACGGCTTCTGCATTGATCCCACCACGCCTGCACTCGGTCGGTCATCCTCGGTCATCCAGAGGGAAATCAACAGAAGGGTCGGGGTGGAGGGTGGGGCGCGGGGGTGGGGGGCGGGGTGGAGGGCAGGGGGCATTTCGGCTACATCCAAGCTCTGGAACTCCCCAGTTTCCAGGCTGGGCTTCCGCTCAGCTCAGCGGTCCACATTGCCATGGCAACCACCCAGCATGGCAGCAAGCCCCAGAGCTCGCCCAACCTGCCCAACCTGGGAGCAGCACCCAGCGGGGCGTCACTTACCGTGATGGTGTTCTCCTTGCTCTGCTTTTTGCCTGGTGACGAGGATCCCAGGTTCTGGGGAGAGAGGCAAGAAACATCATCAAAGCTGTTCTCCATCCTGGACGTTTGCGCTTTCTGTTCGGGCTCCCCGAAGGCAGGGGGGATGAGTGGAGGCCCCTTGCTGGGGAAGTTGGGGGGGGGGGGCGGATGCTCAAGCTGCCATTAACCCTTAAGTCACCATGTTCTGGAAGAGGGCAGGCAGGGGTGGCCCGGACCCCACACTGCTCCGGGGGGCCCCCCTGCTTTGAAGGCAAACAGGAGGAAGCCTCCCGCACAGCTCCAAACCAGGTCTCCCTCCTCTTCTCCCAGTTCCTGATTCGGGCAGTTAACCCCTCAGCTGCCCTCTGCTGGCAGACCGGTCCGCCTGCTGCCTGAACCCGCAGAAGCCACCCGAGAACAGAGAGTTAAAGCAGGCCACCACCTCCATGACTTCTTATTCCGAATCCCCAGGGTCGGACATGTCCAATCCTCAAGCCGCGGAACGTGCATGGCTGGCGGGGTGAGGGGGGGCGGGCTTGGCCACCTCCGTGACGTGGGAGGGAGGCAGAAGGGATTTCTCGGCAGAGGCGAGTTGAGGCTCTTATTCATTCAGGCTCTGGATTGCCTTTTTATGTTTTCCTGTTGCCTGCAAGCAAACTAGGGTCCCAAATGCCTCCGTCCCCAGGTCCCCAACATCTTGCCCCGGTCCTAGGATGGTCCTGGTGCAGAAAATTAAGGATTCCTAAGCTGAAAACACTACATGGGTCACAGGAGCCTAAAGGGGGCAGGTCGATCCTGGGTCGTCACTGCCCCACAATCAGCAGTTACATTAACGAGTCAACAGGGTCCCAGACTGTCCTGAGCCACACGGTGCGTGGGGTACACGCATGACGTGGGACCCACGGCCTCCTTTCTCTAGTGAAACTTAAGGACGTGGTTGTTGACATTTCCTAGAAAAGGCTCAGAGAGAGAGGTCCCTCCATCCAGCCTCAGGGAACCAGCAGCCCCCCATCCCGGGCCAGCAAAGCCCGGACCACCGGCAAGGATGAGCATCGGTGGGGTGGGGAGGGGCGGGGGGTAGGGGTCAGTGCTGCCTCAGGATCTCAGCTGCTCACCACACAAAACAGGGAGCTTGACTGAGTCCCTGTTTGTGGTTCCCTCATTCCTTTACTCCCGTCCAGATCGACCTGGGCTGGTAAGGGAAGTCCGTTAATGGAAGCAGATGCCCTCTGACCGTCCAGCTAAAAGAACTCTATAGATCGGTCATGTCCCAGGCGAGGAAATAAACTCAGTAGTCTGGACACCCTGCCAAGCCACGGGCCTTCTCTGAGCCTCGATTTCACCCGTTGCTATCGACGGTCCACAAGCTTTGGAGGGCATCAGAATTAACAGGCATTGGCCCCAAATTGGGTCCTGGCCGCACCCCCCGGAGCTGAGCCGGCAGCAATCAGGTGGGCCAGCGCCTCTGAAGCAGAGTCCGGGGGCCTCCCTTGGGGACACACTGATCTACGTGGTGTCATTCACCCAGGCTCCCTTACTATGGCAGCCGCACCGGCTCAAGCGTGTGACCAACCACAGCTTCCACCAGAGCAACGACGCACGACCTCCCCCGAATCGTCTCGAGCTATCAGTGGTCGCCCAGGGCATGTGCCCAAATTGGGAGGAAGACCGAGGCCACGTGGCTGGAGCTCGAGTGCCACTATCCCGTGGCAGGTGCGGGGGTCTCTCGCAGGTTCATCCACGCAGAGGCACTGGCCAAACAAACCCATGCCGGGGAGGGGAAAGGGGAAGGGGACACTCCAGCACGGACTCTCCCCACCCTCGACACACATTGCCACCACGCTCCGAGCTCTCGCCCACCAGGATGTCAGCTAATGCACTAGCAACCAGTCTCCGTATCGATGCTGACGACGGGGACGAGGGGGGAAACTCTCAGAAGGAGGAAGACACCAGTCTAGGCATCAGACATACTCAAACCTGCGTAATCCTCCCAGACTCCGCGAATTCAGAGGCACCGCCTCCATTGCACAGATGGGGATACTGAGGCTTGCGCAAACGAACTCATTTGTCTAGGGTCACAAGGCAAGTGAAACTGGAGCCTGCGGCTGAATCTCGCTTTTCTCGATATTCTGCCGGCTCCCCACTTCTGAGACCAGGGACAATCTCTTGTTTTCCAGGTGGCTCCACAGGGGTCAAGAAAGATCATCATCCACACTCACTGACCTGGGGACCACCGTGTCCAAGGCTCTGTGGAATGGAGCCGGACACAGAGGTGGCCCTCCTCCCTGTAACTGGGGCCAGGACAGGAGTGCAAGTAATGGCATTGACGATGGGGGGGAGGGGTCCTCTGCCCCCCCTTCCCCGCCCTCTCTGCCCTCCTGGATGCTCAGAATCAGCCAGGGCTGAGCAGGGTGACGCCAAGCCCTTCCAGGCAGCTCAGGCTCTGTCCTTGCTGCCAGTGGTCTGTGCCTACTGTCCCAACATCACCTACATACACATGCATCATATACACGCACTATATATACATACGTGTACACACATCCACATATCACACACATCCACACGCACACACCTGTAGCACTTCACAAAAGGGCCCAGGAGGAATTACACCTCCATCACAGAGAGAACACCTACTAGCCAGAAGCTGGCTTCTAAATACTATTCCATACTAAAAGGAAACGAGTCCCTTGGAGAAATGGCTCATTCCAGATGCCAGACAGATCTGGCACATTCAATTGTTCTGGGAGGTAAGAAACAGGGCAAAGAACAATGTGGTCTCACCAAAGGACCCAGGCGCCAGCAGAGAGAGGGTCCAACAAGCCAAATTTGGGACAATTTGGGCATGATTGTGAATAACGACCGAAAACGAGTAACTTAAAAGGCAGCAAAGGGGGCGGGGGGTGTATGCGGGATTTCTTTATGGAAGAATGCCCCTAAAAATGGTTAAGGAATCAGAAAATTACCACTTGCAAACCCCAGAGTCAAAACGGATCCAGGCCACAGTCACCAAGGATGGTGAAGCACTGAGAAACAGTATCACCCTTACCGTCCCCCCACCCCCAGATGACTGGCTAATCAGAAAGGGAAAATGCGCCCTTGCAAAGGGGCCATCGCATTAACCGGGAGCTCAAACTCAGCATCGCTGGAGGGGTGCTAACCTGAGAAGCCCCAGGAGGTAGAAATCTTTGCCAAAACTGCTAACCCTGAATCTAAGCAGAAGAAAAGAAGTAGATAATGCATCAGGGTCACGCTGCAACTGACCTGGGCTCTTCCCACAAACAGCCACCGTGGGGCAAGACAGAAAGAACAAATGTGTGGGGAAAATACAGTCTAGATTAAAAGGAGCTAAAGCCATAGATGAGATAAAATGGTAAGTCCACAGGATGGGATACTACGTGGCCCCGGGGAAAGGAACACAGTGTCACTCCGTTTGCAACATTCGCAGACCTTGAAACATTGTTGTAAGTGAAAGAAGCCAGACACACGGAGGCCCTGCATGGTGCCGTTTCACTTCTATGAAATGTCCAGAAGAAAGAGGCTCACCTACGGAGACAGGCAGAAAGCAGATTAGTGGGTGCCCAAGACTTTTGGGGATTCTTTCCAGGGTGATCAAAGTGCTCTAAAATGGAGTGTTACTGATGGTCGTGCAACACTGTACGTTGTAAATGACTGGATGAATTACATCTCTGGAGAGAGAGGAAGGGAGTAAAAAGATACAGCAACCAATGTATCCACCTGTAAAAGTGGAATGGACTTTAGACTCGGGATGTTGCCAGTGTCCATAATAAAAGTTTATTTATCTATTTTTTTTTAAAGTTTATTTATTTTGAGAGAGAGATCAGGGGAGGGGCAGAGAGAGACAGACAGACAGAGAATCCCAAGCACGCTCAGTGCCCGCGAACCGCGAGATCATGACCTGAGCCGAAATCAAGGGACGGATGCTTAACCGACTGAGCCACCCAGGCACTCCAATAAAAGTTTGTTTGTTTTTAAATGTCCTTTGCTTAGGATTCTGGAAAGTTTCCCTCCTTTTTTAAGAGTCCCTCCCCAGCCTGGTTTCCTCCTCTCTGGCTCGGGCCGCTCTGCTGTTACCATGCGGTGAGGACCCACAAGGGTGGTCTGGTCACCCACAAAGGTAGAGCTGGGTGGACTGCATTGTACGTTCACAACTGCCGAGCAAACCCAGGCTTTGCACGTCTTCTGACCCCGTCTGCCAGCCCTACCTCCTCGGCAGGCAGGATCCAGAATGAAGCCTCTCGATGGCTTCCCTGTACCATCAGAATAAAACCCAAGCCCCTCACAGTAGACCTGTGCAGACTCGGCCGGCCCCACCTTCCGCCCTCCTGACACCTGCTGAGCCTGTAAACCACAGCCCCACTCGGCCGCTGTGGATTCTCTGAAACCACTGCCCTCTTTCCCCTTCCGGCTATCCACATGTGCTGTTCCCTCCGCCTGGAAGGCTGTTCTCACCACCACCCTGTGCCAGGCTAAACCCTCACTCATCTGTCTAGTCCTAGCTTACGCACCTTTTCCTACAAAGCCCATCACTGACGTTTCTGCCATCACTGACCGCCACCGGCCGGGTCCCAGGGACACACACTTCCCTCCAGCCCGTACCACTGCTGACACGAAACACTTGTTTATCTCGTGCCTTCTCCAGCAAGGCAGGGGCCGGGCTATGTGCCTGCGAATCAATGCCTGGCCAAGGAGGAGACACTCAATGCAACATGTGTTGCTGGGCTCAAGGGAAGCCCCACCCGGTAGAGGAGTCTACCTCAAACTCCCTTCTCCGGTGGGACCCTTCAGTTTCCAAGCCTTTGGTCCCAGCCCCTGTCTCCTCTCCTGGGTCTTCCTGGGGGATGCTCATGGGAAGCCAGAACAACTTTGGCCACCAAAGGGCCTGGGCTCCAGGGGCAGATCCCTTGTGTGACCCCCACCCCACCTGCACAGGGATCTGAGAGGGAGCCCATCACAGGCGGGCAGGCAGGGGACAGACCAGGATGTGCTTCCAACAAAGGCCAGTAAGACTATCAGCCTCTGACACCCCAGCCTCGCAATCAGGTGGACCCCATTTATCCAATACCCCGGCAACCCACCCCAAGGCTGCAGGCTGGAAAACTTCCACTAGGTGGCGCCAGGCCACCACCACCTGTGCCCGGCCATCTGGTCTCCCAGGACTTGGGGAGGACCAGACAGGCACCCAGCCTGCATCAGTCCTGTCCACGACGGGGGCACGGTGGGGGACACATTCCTGGTGGCCCGGGAAGATCAGGTATGTACTCCCCACCCCCAACATTTTAATCTCCCTGATGAGCCTGCTTAAGGAGGAGCAGAGAACAGAAAAAAAAAAAAAAAGAAAGAAAAAAAACCCATAGAGGGCTTTGAGCAAACCCTGGGCAAGCTGCTTGGCCCAGCCCCCTACCCTGTATCTCCACCGGCCATGTGTTTCTTTGCTCATTCATTCACTCTCCAGGTATTACAAAGTCCTAATTGCTGTTCATTATAATTCACAGGGATAGCGTGAGTAATACTTTGCATGTCAAAGAGCGCCCTGTTTACTTTGGGGATAGCTTGCTGGCTCTGTAAACAATAAAACTCATCCTCTTTCTGTGATTGGCCCCAAGCACCTTTGTGGGAAACCAGCGCCTTCCAGAATCCTTCCACTGCCTAAAAAAAAAAAAACCCAACATGCTACATTCCAGTCGTGGGAAGCGGTGAACCACTTCGTATTTGCTCTCTCCACGCACTGTGTTATTTATTTTTGTTACTTAAAGACATTTTTTTTTTTTAACATTTTTGAGGGTGGGAGGGCGGAGGGGCAGAGAGAGCGGGACAGAGAGAATCCCAAGCGCTCTGTGCAGTCAGTGCAGAGCCCTCCACGGGACTCGATCTCACAAACAATGAGATCATGACCCGAGCCAAAATGGAGTCAGACGCTTAACCGACTGAGCCACCCAGGCGCCCCTATTTTTGTTACTTTGAGGACACATCAACGCTCAACGTTACCATCCAAAAAGAATATACACTCAATTTCCACCTGCCCCTCAGCAGTCACGGCCTGTCCAGGCCTGGGTCTCCAGAGCTGGCCTGCTCTGCGTCCCCAGGGACCAGAACCTTGTCTCTACCACTGCTCACTGTGTCTGCCTTCCATTAAAGTAAAACGTACTCATTCCAGGCAATGCGAAAAATACTGCAAAGCGCAGAGAAAACAAAAAGTACCTTAGGCCAAGGTTTCTCAACCTCAACACCATGTGTGTTTTCTAACTGGACAATTCTTTTTTTTTCTTTTTTTTTTTTTTTAACTTTATTTATTTATTTCGAGAGACAGCATGTGTGTGCATGTGCAAGCGGGGGAGGGGCAGAGAGAGAGGGAGTGAATCCCAAGCAGGCTCTAGGCTCCGAGCTGTTGGCACGGAGCTCGGACTTGTGAGTGTGAGATCATGACCGGAGCTGAAGTTGGACGCTTAACCGACAGACACCCAGGGGCCCCTTTAAAAAAAAATTTTTTTTTAGTATTTATTTTTGAGAGGTGCGCATGCTTCCCCCCCTCCCCAAACTATCATGTTCTCTCTGCATTTCCCTGAATCATTATATATTCTTCAGAAAACGGCTTTCTCGTGTCTGCATGATATATAGCAGGCTGGATGGATATTCAGTGCCAAAATCCATTTTACCCGTCCCGTGTTGTTAGTTAGGTTGGGCCCAACACGGGTAGTGCCATAAATGATGCTTTGCACATAAATCAGAATCCCTGGATGTGTTCCGAGCACAGAGACTGGAGGGGGAAATTCCTGGGTCAAAAGTCAGCTTCTGAGATGGTCATATCCACATACGTTAAAAAACAAAAAGGTTTAGTAGTAACGTCACTGTATTTGGGGGTGGGGGGGTACTATGTTCTATCAGAGAAAAAAGCAAGAATGACGGGGCGGGGGGGGGGGGGGATGTTACCAATATTCTTCTTGACGTACCCAAGCCAACACCAGCTTTTTCCGTTCTGTTACAGCAGAGAAGGACCTAGGCTGACGTCTTCAGAAATCACCATGCAGGCGGGCAGTAAAAGTCAGGTTTGTCCCACATAGATTGGCAGGGGCAGTTTGGGGGCTCAGCAGAAAACACACAGTGCCAGGGCTGGGAGGGACGTGTGCCATGAGCAGGGGAGCAAAGCGGTTACATTCGCATGCTGTGTTCTATCGTCTGTGCCCGGGTCCTCGTGGCTGAAGGCGCGGTCCCCTGACCTACATCATCAGCATCATCCGGGGACTGGTTGGAAACACAGAACCTCAGGGTCCCTCCTAGACCTTCTGAATCAGAATCTACATTTTTAAAAATGTTTATTCATTTTTGAGAGAGAGAGAGAGAGAGAGCCGGGGAGAGGCAGAGAGAGAGAGGGAGACACAGAATCCGAGGCAGGCTCCGAGACATCAGCACAGAGCCCGAAGCGGGGCTCGAACCCACGAACCGCGAGATCATGACCTGAGCCGAAGTCGACTGAGCCACCCAGGCGCCCCAGAACCTACATTTTTAACAAGAGGCCTGGGTGATGAGGAAGTCCATCAAAAGGGGAGAAGCCTTGGCCCACACGGACGTCCGATTTCTTTCCCAGAGCGTTAGCGGAATTAACCTGGGCCCGACAGAACAAAGTTTCCAAAAATGGACACTCCTGTCTGCGTGACTGCCAAGTGTCACAGCTTGGCTGAGCTCAGCAACAGATCACAAGGCCTTGCTCTGAAGGGCACACGGCACCCGCTGTTGGGGATAAGCAGCCACGGTCACCCCGCATAGCAGCCAACATAAGTATCACCATTGCCATCTTCACCCCTGGGGCCTGGCAGAGTAGCTCCTGGAAAGGACTGGTGGACCCTGGGGCCTTCACTCAGAACATCTTCTGGATAGAACCTACGGACAGACTAGAACACGCCGATCCTTCGTTCCTCGGACACAGCTTAACGCAAACTAGGAGCACCCCGGGGCTCGGCGTCAGAGTCCGGTCTGATCGCTTGGTAACCGTGTCAACCTGCCTGAGTCACCTGAGCGGTCTAAGACTCCGTGGCCTCACCTGTGACACGGGAAAGGCACAGATGTGTATCTGCACAAGTGCCAACAGATGTGGTGATGGAGAAGCCAGAATGGGAATCTCAAGCCTTTCCCCCATGTCCTCCCATCCTACTGTGGTCTCTGTGCTAGATTATTATGAGAACAAATTTCACGTGGGGGTGCGGAGGGGGTGCACAGAAGAAGGGAAATCGCCCGGCCCCATCCATACTCGCAAACCGACGGAAACCTAGACTCTACGTAACAGGAATCCAGACGGCAGGATGGAACCCTGTGCCCTACGATCCACCAAAATCACCCCCCGCCCCCCCCAGCCGCCTGCAAGTCCTAGAGAAAACCAGCAAGGCATAATCACCCGCTTTCCTCCAATCATGGCACGTGGGAACGACTCAGATACACCAACCGTTTTCTACACCAACCAGACCTGCACTGCCGTCCCCCGGACCCCCAGGACGCACCGTCTTGACGACAGCCCCCTGGCCCTGCATGACTGACCCCCCCCCCCCCACTACCTCCCGTCACAGGACCCCTTACCTGGGAATCACCGGTGGATTTTCGGACACTCATGTGGGCAGTCTCGGGAGGGTGCGCTGGGGTCCCTGCCGCGTGGTATCCATTCACTGTGGGAGAGAAACACGGCTCAGAAGCTGCACTGGCCACAGGCGGGCAACACCGGCTGCCTGTAACCACAGCCCCTTCTCCTGCCTGGCTCTGAGACGTCTCGCACGGCTGGGACCATCTCTCGGGATCTTACCGGTATTCACGGAGCCAGAAAAGGCTGGCACGCATCTCTCTAATCCCCAGCACCCAATGGCGGAACTCTTGGGGGAACCACGTTTCTTCCTGAACCAGAGGGGGACATGCTGAAATGGGAGGTGGGGTCACGAGAGTCTAACAGCCGTCACCGAAAGTGCCACATCAGTTGCGGCCACTGGTGCCCGTCAAGGGTCCAGCCTCTTTCCACAGAGTCAGGTGGCCCGTCCACTACCTGCCTGCGGTTCGTGGTTACGTGGAGCTTACTGAGCTCGGTGAGCCTCAGTTTCTGGATCTGGAAAATGGGGACAATTCTCCCCAGTCTCCAAACCTACCCTGTTGGCATGAAAATCACACAAGACACGGGCCGCCTGGGTGGCTCAGTCGGTTAGGCGGCCGACTTCGGCTCGGGTCATGATCTCGCGGTTCGTGGGTTCGAGCCCCACGTGGGGCTCCGGGCTGACAGCTCAGAGCCTGGAGCCTGCTTCCGATTCTGTGTCTCCCTCTTTCTCTGCCCCTCCCCCGCTCGTGCTCTGTCTCTCTCTCTCTCAAAAATGAATAAACATTTTCAAAATAGTTTTTAAAAAAGAAAATCAAATGAGACAGTATTTGCCAAAAGGAGCTGTGAGTTATGGAGTAACTTATGAAAAGGAGAGAGGGGTATAGATGGCGAGACAGCAGGTCACTGCTTTTCTGTTCCCGAATCCAGTCACCCTGAACCCCAAGCCTGTGTGATCTCTGGAGACCAGAGAAGCATGCCTCCCTTATGCCCTGGGCTTGGAACAACATATCCACCATGCAGGTCGAACCAAAGACCTACAAAGTGGGGTCCAACACATGGTTCTTATGGAGAGAGCCCTGGAATGTGGCCAGAAGTAAGAGAGAGACTGGCTGAAAGCCACTGACACCTACTGATTTGCTGGAAGCAAGCAATGGGGTGATGGAGGCTGCCCCCAAGCAGGACCTTTTCACGCTGGGGGATGCCTCCCATTCTCTACCATTTGCAGTAAGAAACAAACAAACAAATCCATAAGCCCCTGCGACCAGAAACACAGACCACTGGGCAGACCCCCGTGGGCAGCTAGGCTTCTCTCTGATCTGCAGGGTGGTCTGATCCCCTGGAAGAATGCTGGGCACAGACACAGGAAGGCTCCTGAAAACTGGGCATGGAGGTGGCCCCCAGGGAGGTGGCTTGGGGAAGCAAGAAACAAATTAACCCGCTGGGCCAGCCACAGTCCTGGTCTGCACACATGCCCCTCAGCAGGTAGTTACATGCTGATGCTATCCATGAGTCCCCAGCTTAAGGGGGTGGGCTTCCAAGAGCATCGGAGGGTGCTGGGGGGGCGTCGAGGAGAATCCACTCGAGTTGGCATAAGCCATGCCAAAAAGGGCCCTACCCTGATAAGTATAACCCACGATGAAGGCATAACATTTGAGAACTATTACTTATCAAACAGCACAGGACTGAAATGGATAAAACTCACGTGGTATGGCATCTAAAGACAACAGGGGAAAACTGGACCGCTTTCCGTATGCAGCTGAGCAGGGGGCAAAAGTGAGGCTATCCCAGCAATTTAATCAACTAGATATTAAACATCATGCACTACAAAGAAAGGTACCGTCTTTTGCCAATAAGCCACAGAAACTTAAAAAAAAAAATGATTTGGGCGTATTTAAGCCACAAATAAAGTGTCAGTAAATCGCAAAAGGCATAAAGAACGTTGGCCACATTCTTTGACCAGAAAGGAGTAAAAGCAGATGATAGCAAAAGAACAAATATCAAATTCCCCATCCCTCCAACTCCCAAACACTTGGAAATTTAAGTAAATGCCTTCCAGGGGCGCCTGGGGGGCTCAGTCAGTTAAGCATCTGACTTCAGCTCAGGTCATGATCTCATGGTTTGTGGGTTTGAGCCCCGCGTCGGGCTCTGTGCCGACAGCTCGGAGACTGGAGCCTGCCTCAGAGTCTCTCTCTCTCTTTCTCTGCCTTTTTCCTGCTTGTGCTTTTTCTCAAAAATAAAATAAGCATTAAAAAAATAAAAAAATAATAATTTAGAAAAGATTTTAAAAGCCAGTAAAATTAACCAAAGGAAAACATGAGGAGGGGGTGTAAATACAGCAACAGAAATGAATTGGTTAGGAAGCAGGATGACATTCACAACTCAGGCAAGTTCTCTTTGTGTGCGCCTGGGGGAGGAACCACAGCAATAAAAAAGCAGGTCAGCCCATCTAATTTGAGACAGAGAGAGAGCACGAATGCTGAGAAGGTGGAATTAGAAAGAACACATAAGCAGATCTCATAAGAGATTTTTTTATAAATACAAGAGCATATGATTTGTAATTATGTGCTAATAAATACACGACCTTCCGTAAGACCCAAATGATTAAAAATGGCTTCAAAGAAGAAACTAGAAACCCTAGAAACACCAAAATGAGTAAAACTTTTGAAAAATGACCTCCCTCCAAAAGGCACTGGACCCAGATGGTTTTACGGGCAAATGCATTCAAACGCTCGACAAAGAAAATTCTAGAAAAAACCGCACCTGGCTTTAGGAACATGGGGCAAATTTCCCAGTTTATTGCACAAAGCCAGCATTACCCTGACCCTAAAACAACAGAAGAACTGAGCCACAGTTCAGTTTGACTACACACACGAAATATGTATACTCTTACCTGAGCAGGTCTTAGCCTGGAAGCAGTCACCACCTCTGATGATGTTGGGTCCCTACAGGGGGCCTCCTGGAGGCCAGGGGCCGCCCTTCTGACCCCCACTGACCCCCTCACAGCACCTAAACGTGCACCCTCAGTATACGCCTGTCTGCCTTCTGCTTCCAGCATCCCCCAGGCACCCCGTCTGCCACATTCACGCCAGCCAGGAACTGCCTAACGCAGGGGCATTCTGTCCCTAATCCACTCTCTTGTTCTCACTTCGGTTCTGAGCTGTCAGCTGCTGGCTAATTACTCCCCATGTCAAAACAATTACCGGGAAAGAAAAAATAATTTTGCATCCAACCATTTCTCTCCATCCGGCAGCTCTGCCCTGACCTGGTGTGGCTGTGTTTCAGGCCCCCAGTCCCAGGCACACTCAGAAAAAGTGCTTGGTGGAGATCTGAACGGTTACGGCTTACCCACGAGCACTCCTGATTATTCCCAGTCCTCTGGGCTCTCAGCTGACCAAGAGTTAGAGGCCAGAAGTGGGTGCTTTTGAGGCCTCCAGCCTCCGGGTAGCAGGGGGCGGGTGGGATAAAATACAATTGGTCAATGATCACTCACAACCATAAGGGACACAATTCGTTCTGGGGATACAAGAAAAAAGGAAAATGCCCATTTCAGCTGTTTTTAAGAGAAGAAAAAGGGAACAGAAGCTCTTATGTAGTAACTTTCATAATTTCCAGCACAGATATAAACAACACGCACGTATGTTTCATCCCTCGTTGTGGGCGGTTAAAAACAAAGAGAGGGGGGCTTGAGGGATGCATCAGAAGAGGGGACGGGTGTTTGGGTAGAAAGGGAAAGAAGGAGGCCTTCAGGGGCGTCGGAGAGGAAGTGGATAAAGACGGAAAGGAGGGGCACAACAAGAGTTCCCGAGAGACGCCAAGCAACAGAAAAGAGTCCACAACGTCCGTCGCCCAGAATCCGTGGGGTCAGTGGCCCTGCTTCCCACCGGCTCCAACCGCCAGCAGAGAAAGTTCCCTCCTCCATGCCTCACTGTTCCCTTAGAGCACCCCAACGAGTAGACTTAACCCTTCCAAATCAGAAACTCAGCCCTGGACAGCCCCCCTTCTAATCTCCCTTCCTTTCTTTCTAACTCCCTTGAGTTCTTTCCTCAAGCTTAAGGAACCCAGGAGCCCCGGAGTCTTGTTCATGACACCCGCACGCCCACCCCCCCTCACACAGTCAACATGGCGGAACGCAGGGTTTCCCCAGGCATGCAACTCCGCGGCATTTGTTCTAAATGTGAGGCGGTGAAGGGAAAGGGAAGTGTCTTATGGTCCAAAGAGTTTGGGACAAGTGGCCCCCATTATTCACTGCTTTATTACCCGAGGCCTGTTTAAAGACAGGCACACCTCAGAGATATTGCGGGTTGGGTTCCGGATCACCACAATAAGCAAACGTCACCATAAAGTGGGTCAAACGCATGCTTTGGTTTCTCAGATGTACGTGAAAGTTATGTTTACATCCTACTCTATTAAGAGTAGCGTAAGGGCAGTATGTCAAAAAAAATGCATATACTTCATTTAAAAATACTTTATTGGGGCACCTGGGTGGCTCAGTCAGTTAAGTGACTTCAGCTCAGGTCGTGATCTCACAGCTTGTGAGCTCGAGCCCCACGTCAGGCTCTATGCCGACAGCTCAGAGCCTGGAGCCCGCTTCGGATTCTGTGTCTCCCTCTCTCTCTGCCCCTCCCCCACTCACACTCTGTCTCTCTCTCAAAAATAAATAACATTTAAAAAATTAAAAAATCACTTTATTGCCAAGAAACATCAGGCATCAATCTGAGCTTTCAGCGAACCCTCATCTCTGTGCTGGTCGAGGGTCAGCGTTGATGGCTACGGACTCTGCAGGGTGGTGGCTGGAGGGACGGTGGCAATTTCTTGAAATAAGACAACAGCAAAGTTTCCTGCATCAGTGGACTCTTTTCACAATCTCCCTATAACAGGTGATGCTGTTTGAGAGCATCTGACCCTCAGAAGAACTTCTTTCAGAATCAGAGTCTGTCCTCTCCAACCCTGCTGCTGCTTTATCAACTAAAGTTCATGGAATATTCTCAATCCTTTGTTGTCATGTCAACAATCTTCACAGCATCTTCGCCAGGACTGGATTCCATCTAAGAAATCACTTTCTTTGCTCATCCATAAGAACCAACTCCTTAGCCAATGAAGTTTTATCATGAGATTGTAGCCATTCGGTCACATCTTCGGGCTCCACTTCTGGTTCTAGCTCTCTTGCTGTTACTGCCACATCTGTAGTAACTTCCTCCACTCAAGTCTTGAACCCCTCAAAGTCCTCCATGAGGGTTGGAATCAACTTCCTCCAAACTCCTGTTCGTGTTGGTATTTCGACCTCTTCCCATGAATTGCGAATGTTCTTAACGGCACCTAGAATGGTGGACCCTTTCCAGAAGGTTTTCAGTTTACTTTGCCCAGATGCATCAGAGGAATCACTATCTATGGCAGCTAGAACCTTCCAAAATGTATCTCTTAAATAATAAGACTTGAAAGTCAAAATGGCTCACTGACCCAATGGCTGCAAAGTAGATGTTGCATTAGCGGGCCTGAAAACAACATGTATCTCACCGTCCATTTCCATCACAGCTCTTGGGTGAGCAGGTGTATCATCAACGAACAGTCATATTTTGAAAAGAATCCCTTCTTCTCAGCAGTGGGTCTCAACAGTGGGCTTAAAATATTCAGTAAACCAGGATGTAAACAGACGCGTAGTCAGGCAGTCTCTGTTGTTCCGCTGATAGAGCCCGGACGGAGTAGAGGAGCACCATTCTGAAGGGCCCTGGGATTTCTGGAATGGCCAACGAGCACTGGCTTCACCTTGAAGTCACCAGCTGCATTAGCCCCTAAGGAGAGAGTCAGCCGGTCCTTTGAAGCTTTGAAGCCAGGTGTTGACTTCTCTTCACCAGCTCTGAAAGTTCTAGATGGCGTCTTCGTCGAACAGAACACTGTGTGGTCTACCTTGAAAGTCTGTTGCTTAGGGGAGCCACCTTCATGAACTCTCTTGGCTCGACCTTCTGGAGAACCTGCTGTAGCTTCTGCATCAGGACGTGTTGCCTGACCTTGCACTTTGACGTCGTGGAGACGGCTTCTTCCCTCAAACCTCCTGAACCAACCCCTGCTAGCTTCAGGCTTTTCTTCTGCAGCTTCCTCACCTCTCTCAGCCTTCATGGCATTGAAGAGAGTTAGAGCCTTGCTCTGGATTGGGCTTTGGCCTCAGGGAATGTTGGGGCTGGTGTGACCTTCCATCCGGACCACCCAAACTTTCTCCCCATCGGCAATAAGGCTGTTTCTCTCATCCTTCCTGTGTTCACTGGAGAAGCACTTTCCATTTCCTTCCAGAACTTCTCCTTGGCGTTCACAACTTTAGCCCAAGTGTTGGCCTATTTCAGCTTTCAACATGTTTTCCTTATAGAGTTCAATCATGTCTAGCTTTTGATTTACAACGAGAGACATTCCACTCTTCCTTCCCCTTGAACACGTAACAGGCCGTTGTAGGGTGTTCAACTGGCCTAATTTCAATATTGCTGTGTCTCGGGGAAGAGGGAGGCCTGAGGAACAGGAGAGACAGGGGAATGGCCAGTTGGAACAGTCAGAACACACACAACATTTATCAGTGAAGTTCACTGTCCTATACGCACACGGCTTGTGATGCCCCAAACGCAATCACAACAATAACATCAAAGATCGCCGATCACAAAGCAAATCACTGTAACATATATCATTGTAGTGAAAGAGTTGGAAATATTGAGAGAATTACCAAAACGTGACTCAGAGACACGAAGTGAGTAAACGCCGTTGGAACAAAATGGCGCTGACGGGCTTTCTCGACACAGGGCTTGTACAAACCTTCCATTTGGAGAAACCTCCCCCGTCCGCGAAGCCGCGATGTGTGCTCCTGGACGCTGACATGTTCTGTGAACCTCACACAAGGCAACGGTGTGTGGTATTCCTACACTTACATGGCTGCTAAAGAACCCATTCTGGGCAAAAAGGCAAGAATACCATGGAACCCACTTTGGGAAGAGCTGTGGCTGTAGGAAGGCAGGTTTTGAGGGCAGGCCAACCCAGGCAGACACGGGGCCCAGTTTTGTGCTCAGCACCTCTGAAGGCACCACGGGCACACCCCTGCCTCCCACCCTCACCACACCCTGTAAGGTGGAGGGAGGCTGCGTCTACACGGCTCTGTCCAGGGGGAGCAGTTTCACATGACGGCCTTCTGGTCTGGAAACATCGGTCTGCCCACCTGGGCCTCACTGTCTTCACCGACTGTCTAGAATGAAAACTGTATTCCCCCAAAACAGAACTCACAACACATCCGTCCCCGGGGCTGTAAATGGCTGAAAGCCTGTGGCTGGCTATTCTCCAGGGCGCCAAAGGTTCAACTGGTTTGCCTGAGCTGACAAAATCACAGAGTTAGGAACCACACGCGAGCCCTCCTGCCGACCGGAAGTGTTAACCGTCTTCCTTGAAGTCGATGGTGAGGTCTAGCTGAGGGCCGCCGCGGAGGCCTCTCTAGGCCTCGTAACTTGCTAATTCTGCAGTGAATGGAGGGTCCTGCTTTGCAGCGACGCTGGGGAGGACAGCTGCTAGGGATTCCTGATCTGGAGAGGGTGTGGGTGAGGGGGAGCCCCCTTCCCAGGGGCCCCTGCTCAGGGGAAGCACAGCTGTCTGTGGGCACAGTGCTCCTGGCTGGCTCCACCAGCTCAAAGGCAGGCCCTCCCTGATCGGCAAGGGAACCAGCTCAATGCCCTTTGATCTGGCTCCCCCGGGGGCTGACGGAGGGAGGCTCTTCACCCAAGGATGATCCCTTAATGGGCGCAATCCCCCAGGCTGGACAGAGCCAGAATCTGAACCTGGGTTTCCCGACAACTCCCACCCCCTCACCGCCAGCGCAAGTCCGTAAAAGACCGATTACCTCCAACCTTAAGAAAAACCCAAACAAGGGGCGCCTGGGTGGCTCAGTCGGTCGTGCATCCGACTTCAGCTCAGGTCATGATCTCACGGTTCGTGAGTTCGAGCCCCATGTGGGGCTCTGTGCTGACAGCTTGGAGTCCACTTCCTCTGTTCCCCCCCCCCGCCCCTTCCTTCCCCCCCAAAAATAAATAAAAACAATAATTTTTTTTACACTAAAACATAAATGCCACGTGGTGTCCAGGACTGGATCCCAGAACAGAAAAATGACATTGGTGGAAAAACTGGTGACAGCTGAATAAAATTTAGTTAATAGTAACGTATGACATTAATCTCTTACTTTTGACAAATGCACCCAGTTATGTGATGTTAACAGCAAGGGGAAGTCAGCACAGGGTTTGTAAGAACTCTCTGTACTGGTTTTGTAATATTTCTGTAAACCTAAAATTATTGCCAATTAGGGGCGCCTGGGGGGCTCAGTCAGTTAAGCATCTGACTGTGGCTCAGGTCATGATCTCACGGTTCGTGGGTTCGAGCCCCACGTTGGGCTCTGTACTGATGGCTCAGAGCCTGGAGCCTGCTTTGGATTCTGTGTGTGTCTCTCTCTCTAACCCTCCCCTGCTCACGCTCTGTCTCTCTCTACCAAGATTAAACATTAAGAAATTTTTTTAATTATTCCAAAACAAAAAATACATATATTAAATAAAGTAAAAATACGTTAACCATTCAGTTCCTCAGCTACATTGGACACAGTGTATCCGTTAGCCACAGTGCCTAGTCCTACTACAGTGGACAATGTAGATACACACGTTTCTGTTATCACAGAAACTTCTCGTGGATGACACTGCTCTATGGCATCATTCATTCTGCCCAGGGACCCATCCGTGAAACTCCCAGAACCTCATTTTTCACCCGGTATTTTCCTTCCGTCTCACTGTGACAATCTCTCTCTCCATAAATCACTGCCTCCACACAGGGTATGAAACCAGCCCAAGGATCATTTTTAATATTTGCAGCAGTTACTGAATAGAGCCTTTGGTGTTTCTGTTTGGGTTTAAACTTTATTACCGACGCGGACCTCGCCCAGAAAGCCTGGCACGAAAGGTCTCCAGGAAACCTACGGAACGAACACACCTCCCAAGTCTGGTGGTCGTAAAGGAGGCGGTGTAGGAAAAGTCCTCAGCTCAGTGCCGACCCGACGTGACACCCCACATTCAAAGAGTGGAATCCCATTTTGGGGGGTGCACTGGGCCTTGCTCCCCCCCGGTGGGTAACCCGGCTGGCTGTGCTAACGGCATCTGACGAACCTGCCCGTCCCTGCCAACCGAGAGGAATTCTGATTAAGCCGAGTACTGCCTGGCTGCTTCAAGGAGGCGGTATCTTGGGTAGTCAGTAGAGCATCTGACTCTCGATTCCAGCTCGGGTCATGATTTCACGGTTCTGGAGTTTGAGCCCCGCGTGGGGCTCTGCGGTGACCATGCTTGAGGAATTCTCTCTCTCCCTTGCTCTCTGCCCCCTCCCCCACTTGTGCTCGCTCTCTCAAAAAATCAATCAACTTAAAGAAAAAGAGGCAACGTCTCATGAAGACAACTCTACTGCATTTCACTGTCACCCTCACCTCCAACCACCGCACTCAGAATGAAGTTCTGACCCCTTCCTCTGGCTTGCTGGTGGGGGGAGGCAGGCTCCACCCCTGCTGATTGCTCTTCCCCTCATCACCTACCACTCCCCCCACCTTCATTGCCCACCCTCCAGCCATACTGGCCTGCTCTGTGTGCTCAAACACGCCAAGGTCACTCCTGCCTCAGGACGTTTGCACCTGCCGTTCCCGGACCCAGAACACATCACCGCGACCCCACACACATACCATCTTCTCCTCACTGGGGCCATCCCTGACTCTCCAGTCCCACACTGCCCCGCGGCCCTCACTTTAACCCCTTCCAAGAGAACATGCAAGAACAATCCGACACAATTCACATTTGGGCTTATTTGCCCAAATTCCCCACTGGAATGCGGGTCCTTGGGAGCAGGGACCACAGAGGTGTGGCTTATCTCTGGCGCGGTCCCCAGCACCGAGAACAGCATCCGGCATATTCTTCGAAGGAAAGGTTTGAAAGTCTATCACGGCTGCGTTCTCCAAAGCGCGAGCACAACAAGAGGACCCTGAGTGGTGGCCAGGAGAGGAGTCAACAACCCCAGGAGCGTGGGGGTGGGGACGGTTACGCTGTGAAGCAACCTCGTGTCCTCGCCGGGTCCGTTTCTCTCCCACAATGAAATTCAACCTCCTGAAAGCTGACTGTTCTAAAACCAAACGAGAGAATGCCTGGGGGGAAAAAAAAAAACCCTAGTGCTCCCCATAGAAAGAAATGTCAATGTGGCTGCTCTTCTCTTCTTTTGATCAGAGGTTTCCTGCGAAAGCTAGAAAAGGCGCCAAAACCTCACAGATGCTCCTGGAGCCTCCCTGGTAGGATCCTTCCTGTCCCCCAGAGGGACAATGCAGACTTGACCGGCATTCACGCCCCAGGGCGGGGAGAGAATCAAGAGTCATAATCCACAGAGGGCTGGACGGGACCCGAGCTACAACCTTCCTCCTCCAGGCCCTGGTGTATAAATGGGCAGAAGCAGGCCTGGCACGGAGACGCGACGTGCCCGAGGCCCCAGTCTGACAAGCTGTGATTTCTAAATCTAAGATGCCGTGAGGACCAGGGAAGGAAACAAAGGGGCCTCTAACTGAACGAGCAGACGCCCCTTCTGGCTCCCACGGTATTTGCAAAAGGTGGGTCTCAGAGCCCGTGAGCCACGGTTCTGCAGATTTCGCCGCGGCTTCTCACATCAACGGGCCACGGTATGTCGCGTGACCCTCGAACAGTGCACGACCCGTGTTCTGAGTCACCCCAGGACGGAGCCCCTCAACTCTGGTACTACTGACAGGTGGGGCCTTATAGCCCTTTGGGGGGTGGCTGTGCTGGGCAATGCAGAGGTCTAGCAGGATCCCTAGCCTCTGTGCACTGAATGGCCACCCCGAAAATTGTCTCCAGATGTTGCCAAATGCCCACCGGTAGGCAAAATCACCCCCAGAGTTCAGAACCACCCTGCTGGGGGCAGAGAAGCTTAAAAAGTCCGTGCCGGTGTTGTAGACAGACAAAAGAACAGAAGCACGGAATCAAACAGGGTCTTCACTCGAGACCCCGAGCCTTCAGAATGCCGATGCACCTGCTGAGTCGTCAAAGGGCAATAGGGTAGGCAGAATTTCCACCTGCATTCGCCCACAAATGCAGAGAAGTCGACAGACCTCGCATCCTGGGGCCTTGGGAACAAGTGTCTCTGGTCCCCAGTGGGTGGGGGCAGAGGAGGGCGAGTCGGTGTCCACACGCTCTGTCTAAACGCTTTGGCCGTTCTCGTCATTGGGTCTGACCCTCTCCCTCCTGTCTCCCCCTCCCTTCTCAGCTCCAGAGTCCCAGCACCCAGCTCTGCACTCGGGGTTGTGCCGATCAGGGGAAGGCAGGAACCTGTCACCTGAGCAGGGCCCTGAGCCAGCTCCTGCCACCCCCTCTCCTGGGAGACGGGCCCCGAACCGCACAGAGGGGACAGAAGGATACTAGGGACCGTGCAAGGGAGAACAGGCCCCGGTGAGGTGGGCCCATGGACTCAAAAGGCAAGTCCCCCAACCCGCCCCATCAGCATGCACTGCAGGCCGCAGTGGCCACAGATCAACTGCTCTGGCCAGAAAAGACAGCTGGGTTTCCTTTCTAGCGTCTTGGCTGGCCAGGATCAGGGGCCACACCTCACTTTCTGCACACTGGCATTTCTACTGTTATAAAGAACAAGAACAAAACCACGAGAACGACAACGGAGAAGGCAGCGTGCCCGAAAAGCCTGTCGTCTACAACAGGTCGCAAGGCTGAATGAGAGCCCGGTTCTGGAGACAGGCTCTCATCAGGGAGCCCTCAGCCCAGCCCTAGAAAAGCAGGAGTAAATGCCCCATCGCCCTCCTTCCCCAGAGGGCTCCTTCCCGGGGCTCCCGGGCAGCCCAGTTGGTCAAGTGTCCGACTCTCGAGTTTGGCTCAGGTCACGGTCTCACGGTTCGTGGGTTCGAGCCCCACATCGGGTTCTGTCCTGACAGTGCAGAGCCTGCTTGGGATTCTCTCTGCCCCTCCCCTCCTCCCACTGTCTCTGTGTCTCTCAAAATAAATACATAAACCTAAACAGAAAGGGTTCCTTTCTGTTTGAATCCTTTTTTTTTTTTTTTTAATGTAGGTAAAAGATGTACGTAAAAACATTTCAAAAGCCCGGAACATCCCGCACCTCGGCTGACTCTCCAGAGCTTCCTGTGTATACTCCATCTTCATTTCCCTAAATAACATACTTTGATCGTGTTCTGACTTCTTAGTGCACCAGCGATCAAGTCCAAAGACTCTCCACTATGAAAGGCAGGCTGTGTTCAGCCCACTCTCTGCACCCAAGACCCTTCCTCTGTTCCAAGGTTTAAGGGTCTGCTTTCTACTTTACTACGCCTGTCTGCACACACGCATTCATTCATTCACGCAGCCACTCATTCATTCATTATTTCAGCTCTTCCGTGGGTCACCTGTGATGTGTTAGGGCAGCTACTCAGACCTCTGATTTGGGGCCACCGTGAAGACAGTGCAGGCCCTCACTACCCTGCACATAAGCTGCTGTTCCTCCCCCAGCCCCCTCCCCACCCTTCCCCTCCGTCCAGCTACACCGTCTGCCATGTCTCTTCAAAGCCGCCAACTTGAAATTCCAGGCTGCCACCACAACCACACCTTCTGGACTTTGGCCTCCGGGTTGATGCTTAAGGTTGGAAAACCATCAAATGAGGTTCACACCCCCTGTGGCTGTGGAGACATTCGCTGCAGCCAGGCCGTGTCTGGGGACTGAGGATCCCACAGAAGAAAAGGAGAGACGAGGTCCCCACCCTCGGGGAGTGTCCTGCCGGGATCGCCAGGGAGAGCCCATCCTCCTAGCGCTCCGGACCGCTCCCTGGGATCGGCCAGTAAGATCCCCCGCCAGGCTCCAGACCCCAGAACCCACAGTCTTGGCCTTTCCGATGAAGGCGGGTGTGTGGCCCCTCCCGGCTGCCCCAAAGTAGTGGGTAGACTGTACCTGTCGGAGGCAGAGAGCTCCTGTGAGGGCCAGGGCTGGCTGGAATCCCAGAAGAACTGCTGGGGCGTTCCCAGGTGGTCTCTGGTCAAAGAAAGAAACACAGTCACTTTCAGGTTGTCATAGGGCAGAACCCCAGAGGGTCGCAGAGCAGAGCTAGATGGGAGAGCTGGAAAAAATAGGGACCTGGCCGGCCACCGTCCTGCCCAAGCCCGGGAGGCGGGAGCTGGCTTTCTGCTCCCACGTCATCCCCTCCCCACCTGCCGCGACGACCGAGCCTCTCTGCTGGGGACCCTTCTCCACACGGCTGCTAACAGGAGGCAGCCTTCCGGCTGGGATCCTTGGAACCGTCCCCCGCTGGCCCCCTACCCAGCCCCCACTGATCCCCCAAGGCTGCCGACCCATGTACCTCCATTTCGGTCTTGTGCCCTGGAACCCAGACGCTAACTGGGTGTTTCTCCTAAGTGCCCACTATCACCTGAAACCCCAAAGCCAGAGGAAGGAGCCCTGGCCTGGGGTCTGTACAGAGACACGGGTCCCCTGTCAAGTGAGGCTGATTTCCCAAGTCCTTCCCGGCTCTCCAGGCCTACGTCTTGTCTGAATTCCAGCCGCTACCTCGGCCTGGCCCCTGCCCCCTGCCCCTTCTCCGGATGCCCAGCCAGGAACAGAGCTAACACTGCAGCCGTGTGATGGCCCCCTGAACTCGACATAAGCCACACTGCCACTGTAAGCAGAGACTTCTCCTAAAGTTACCTAGCGACAAAAAGAATGCCTTCTCACTCTGTACAATATGATGACGTAGAAAAACACAAAGAAAAGAGTAGACACCCATAATCCCACAGCTCTAAGTCAACATTTTGGTATCTCTGGAGATTTATTTTCTTTCTTTCTTTTTTTTAAAGTTTATTTATTTTTCAGACAGAGAGAGACAGAGCATGAACGGGGGAGGGTCTGAGAGAGAGGGAGACACAGAATCAGAAGCAGGCTCCAGGCTCTGAGCCGTCAGCCCAGAGCCCGACGCGGGGCTCGAACTCACAGGCCGCGAGATCGTGACCTGAGCTGAAGTCAGACGCTTAACCGACTGAGCCACCCAGGCACCCCTGGAGATTTATTTTCAAGGCATATACACATCTTTAAAAGGAAACAAGGGGCACCAGGGTGGCTCAGTTGGTTAAGTGTCCAACTTCAGCTCAGGTTATGACCTCATGGTTTGTGAGTTCGAGCCCCGCATCAGGCTCTGTGCTGACCGCTCGGAGCCTGGAGCCTGCTTCGGATTCTGTGTCCCCCTCCCTCTCTGCCCCTCCCCTGCAAGCGCTCTGTCTCTCTCTCAAAAATAAATAAACATTAAAAAACTATTAAAGAATAAAAAATAAAAAATGAAACAAACATCATACTGTACTTTTTTGCCACATATCGACTTTTGGATCTTTCCCAACGTATTAAAGCAGCTGGGAAGTACAGTGGTTAGCATCTATTAACAGTGGTGATTCTGGGGCCAGATGGCCCGGCTTTGAATCCCGGCTCTCCCTCTTCCCACCACCAGTGGAAGCTTGGCCAAGCTAACGGTCTTCCAAGAGTCTCCTCTGCAAAATGAGATCAAAATGGGATCCACCCAAGGCAATCATTGTATTCGTGCCAAATGCCCACGTAGAGTTATTTTTAGCCAGTGGAATATACAGACATGACATTATTTAATGAAAATTTCTATTACTAAGAACTCAATGGTCTCAAATGCCAAAAGCAAAATTAAGCACAGCTTTCCACTGGCTTCTCTCAATTAGGATTCGAGAGAACTGGGTTTCTGCCTGGGCTCTGCTGCTTATCTGCTGTCCAGCCCTGGCCAAGTCACTCTGCCTTTCTGGTCCTCAGCTTCTCCACCCAAAATGAAAGGGTTGAGCTAACTCGTCTTTCAGGCCCCCAAACTCCCGCCCTCCAGCTCCAAATCAGGGGTCTTAAAACTTTAAACCCATTGTTTGGGTTTAAGGAGTTTATGGCTCCAGGAGTCAGTCGGGAGGGAATATGGTCCCTTCATGTCTTAAGGGAGAGAATACAGAGGGGAGGTTGAGGGAGAGGAGGAGCAGGGAAACGGCCACCAGGAACAAGGAGGATGGGCAGACCAGGCTCAGCGTTTTCCGGGTGGGAGGAGGGGTGGGCGGGCTCAGCCCAGAGCCCGTCTCTGGCTGCAGGTCACGAACAGGGACAATCCTTTGCTGGCTCCTCTCCCACAGGGCACACAGAATAACGTCCAAACCCTGTAGCCCCCCGCAGAAGGGCGCCCCTGTCTGTCTGTCCAGATTGAATTCTCACTTCACCCCAGCCCATTTGCTGGTCTCGCAACATGCCTTTGCTATCACGGTTCCCTCCCCCCCGGATGCCAGAATCTCATGCACTAGTCAAGTCTCAACGAAAATGCCGCTTCCACCAGGCAGCCTTCCCAGACTGCGTTTCTGCCCTGGTGTCAAATGCCCAAACTCTCTAGAGCGAATGCTGCCCAGCTGCAGAGGCTCACAGTGGAGTCCCTCCTGGGGCACAAGGCTGTATCTGGGATCGGGGGCAGGGAGTGTTGCCCACACAGTGGCTGGCCCATGTTGGGGGGTAAAAAGCCCACCAATTCCCTTGCCTGGAGGCAGACAATTCCACCCAGCTCAGAGCTCTCAGGGGCTGGCAGGGGCCCTTCCTGTGACTTTACTACATTACTGCTTCCTTCCCTTCCCCGGGGGGTTCCTCCCAAGAGTATACCCCTGCCCCCGAGCCTCCTGCACTTAAGTCTGTCTCAGGTTCATCGGAGAACCAGGCCTGAGAATCCCCGACAGCAACACCCCCCACACACACACCTTCCATCTAGCTCCTCTGAGGGAATCAGCACTCTGTCCCACCTCTCAGACAGCACAGACCTTGACCCCTGTCTTATCTCCCTGAGAGCCGGGTCTATGTGCGTGGACAGATGGGCAGACGGAAGGACAGACACCGTGACGGCACAACGTAGGTTCCCATGTGATGTGCCCTTCCAGTCTCTAGGGATAGACAGCCCTGTTCTTCCTACATGTGGGAAAGGTCCCCAGGGAACTGTCCACTCTGCACCGTGGCCTTGACCCCTTTGGTGGCTGATGCCACGGACCTGATTTCAGAGAAGGCTCTGCGGCCACATCGGGGCTCGTGAAAGTCGGCTGGGAGCAGGGCGGCAAGGTCACTGGGCCGCCTCTATAAGATCACCAGGCCGCCTCCACGTGGGGCCTAAGACGGAGGGCCAGCTCCTCTTAAAGCTGAAGCTGGTCACGCCCAAGATGAAACTCGGATTCTAGCTGGATGAGAGCTGAGCGCATGTGCACGGAGAAAAGAACACAGTGGCAAATGACTCCTGGCGGCAAATGGAGGAACCCTGGAGGGCGGCAGGGGGAGGCGACTCGTGGCACGGGAATGGTGGCGGGGGGTGTCGGGCCAGACTCGGAGCAACCTTCCCACTGAAGCCACTGAATCTGCGGGATTCGGGACCCCTCAAGGATTGAAACTTACTGAAAAGTAAATACATGAAAATGTGACCTGGTGGCCTTGGGGGGAGGGAGGAAAGAGAGGGAAAGAGAGAGGACACGGCAACAGACACAAGGACTTGACTCGCCCCTCTGTCTTCTTACATTCATCCACCTGTGTGCTGGGACCGGAGAGAGACACACCACCAAGCTCGGGGAGAACAAAGCAGCCTGACTTGAAGGCACTTTTAGCAGAGAAGCCTCTGTTTCTTGTCCCTCCTCCCCCCAGCCTGGGGCTCTCTAGGGAAGGGGGCGACAAGCGGCAGAGACCCTCGGGCAACAAGAGAAAATGCACCGAGAGCAAAGAGCAGGGTACAGCTGCCCCTGTGGGTCCCCTTCGCCTCCCCACTGGGAATCCTAAGGACGGAGCAGAGAAGCCAGCGTGGCATCATGTGCTTGGAGGGTCTGCAGAAGGCCCCGAGATCGCAGGCAGGTGCAGGCTTGCAGTCTGAGCCCCACTCACCAGAAGGCTCGCTGGCTGGGTCACATACAGGCCCCCCCAGAGGCTGGAGTCCCTCGTTCCCATGTGAACCACATCTGTCCGGCCAAACGCCATCAGGGCACCATAACTTCTAGAGGATGCTTTCTAAAGGATGCTCGCCTTGGCTGGCTCTGACTTAGCCCAAAACCCAAAGCCACTGCAAGTCTGAGGCGGGTAGGTGGCCAGGCCGGGCCTGGCAGACGTCTGGAGAGAGCCACGGGGACTGTGGCTGAGTGACCTCACCAGCAGCAGGAAACATCACCCCAGATGACCATACCACCCACAGGGAGGAAGCCATTTCTACACCGAGCTCGTCGACCAAGTCAAAGCAAAACTGAAGCGGGAGTTGGGGGCCCGAGTCACCCTGGATTAAGGCTCTTCTACATTCTCTGGGGACCTATCCCTGGGGCTTTAGGTGGTTCCAGGAACAGCCAGACTCCTCCTGCTACCAGAATCGTCACCACGCAGCCCCCAGAGGCTCTAGGGAACACGGGGAGGTCAGCCTGGAGAAGTGAGACGTGTTCTTGGAGAGACTGTCCATCCAACGCAATTCACGAGAAACATGCTTTTCCTAACGGCAGCCCTCACTCAATTCGGACCTCCTCCACGAAAGCCAGGAAAAGCCAGACACACAGATCGACTGACTGTGGATCAAACCCGCCCAGGGAAGTCGCTCTCTAAGCCATCAATGCTACGAGCTAGAGGTTTTAATTTCCCCGTCAGTGGATGACAGTTGCTGCCGTGTAGAATAAAACTTTCAGAGAAAAATCTAGTTCAAAGGAGGACAGACACGTAAATCTGGGTTTCAAAGCACAGATGGCCCCTCCTTACAAGAATAACCCTAATGCTAATAATAAAACAGGAAGCGAGGCACGACTTATTGACTTTAAACAGTCACTTCTGGACTTCATTGCCCTTGTTAAGACTGCATCCTGCTTGCATTAGAGATACCGGCTTCCGGTGGGAAAGCCACAAGGATCCCCTGGATCGAGGCCACTGGTCCTGGTGATTTGCCTTTTGGGGAAGGTGTGAGCCCTACCCTCCCTGTCCCGCTTGGTCCCACCCTTACACCCCAACCCCTACTCCCTGTCCAGCCCCAGTGGACACCTGTTCCCCATCGGTCCACTTGCTTGGCTATGGTGGTGGCTCTCTGCTGCCCCCAGTGGCTACCAGGTGAAATAACCACAGGTAGCAGCTCAGAGGGAATTGGGTCCTTTGGGGTCCTGGCTGGCCTCTGCCATCAGGCCACCCCCACAAAGGCAAGCTGCAGCAAGTCACAGAACCCAGGTCAGCGTCCAGAGGGTCCCGCTCACCTCTCTCCCCCCTCGGGGACTCAGCAGCAGACGCTCTGGTTCCCTCCCACGCACCAGTGTTTCCGTGGTCCTTGGCTTTGTAATCACCCCAGTGACGGGCCTCTGGCCCACAAGGGCATTCCCAACCCCTTCTTGAAATTAAATAAAATCTGACTTCCAACCACACACTCTCTGCAGGAAATGAACTACCAACTCTGTGCGCATCACTCGTGCGTTTCCTTCCATGGTCCCCAAATACCTACGAAATGGGTGCAACCGTTTCCACTTTCTAAGAACTAAATCCTTTCTAAAGAAACTGAGGCCTCGGTTGAGAACCAGCAGAGCTAGGACTCGGTCTGCCAGCAAGGACCACCAAGTGCCCGCTATGCCAACCTCCCTGAGCTCTGTGCAGGGAGCTGCACAAAACAGTCCTGTTTTAGTCTATGTACCACTCTGAGAATCATTTTTTTTTTTAACGTTTATTCATTTTTGAGAGACGAGAGAGGCAGAGTGGGAGCAGGGGAGGGGCAGAGAGAGAGGGAGACACAGAATCCGCAGCAGGCTCCAGGCTCCGCGCTGTCAGCACAGAGCCCGATGTGAGGCTCTCAGGTTAGATGGCAGGACATGCTAAAGACAATAAAGCAGGGAAGGGGGATAAAAAAATTGTATTAGAAAGGGATTTAATTTTAGAAGAATATCCAAGGGGCCCCCGGGTGGCTCAGTCGGTTAAACGTCGGACTTCGGCTCAGGTCATGATCTCATGGTTCGTGGGTACGAGCCCCGCGTCGGGCTCTGGGCTGGCAGCTCGGAGCCTGGAGCCTGCGTCCGATGCTGTCTCATTCTCTCTCTCTCAAAAATAAATAAATAAATATTTATAAGAATAGCCAAGGAAGTTCTCCCCGAGAAAGGCACATTTGAGTCAAGTTTGGAAAGTAGTTTAGCAAGTTTCCATTGCTGCATCAGAAACCACCCCGAACTCAGCAGCAGCTGCAATCAATGAGCATTTATGACGCCACACTGTTCTGGAGGGTCAGGAATCCAGAAGGGGCTTAGTGGGGCGGTTCCGGCTCAGGCTCTCCCATGAGGTTACAGTGTGATCTTAGCTGGGGCTGCATCATCCGAAGGCTTGAGCGGGGCTGGATCCGCTCACATGGATGGGCCAAAGTTCCTTGTCCCCAAAGCATGAGATCCGAGAGAGCAGGGAGAAACCATGATGTCTTTTACCACCTAGCCGTAGAAGTGACTCTCCATCACAACGACCAGATTCTACTGTTTGCAACGCTGACAGAATGTGGGAGGGACACAGAGCAGCATGAGTGACGGGCACTGGGTATGTTGGGGGCCCTTTTGCAAGCCGGCTAGTGCCAAAGAAAAGTAACAAGCCATGCACGTAGTATGTGAGGGAACAGAACTGCAGGTGGAGGGAACCGAAAGGGAAAAGGTTGAGAGGCAAGCACACATCTGTCACCTTCAAAGAGCTGCAAGGAAGATTATATGGCTGAAAAGTGGGGGTGGAGGCGGAGGGCCGGAGTCAGAGGTCACAGGGCCAGACTCGATCACCCAGGGCACTGGCTCTCAGAGTCGGGTCCTGGACCAGCAGCATGAGTATCTCCTGGGAACCGGCTAGAAATGCAAGCCCTCGGGCCCCATCACAGACCTGCAGAATCAGCAACGCCGGACGTGTGGGGGCAGCCACCGCGGGGCTTGAGGCAGAGAAGTGACATGATCCAATGGTGGCCACTCTGCCAGGCCCTGCCTCCGAGCAGGCTTCCTGGGCTCACGCCCCTCAGCACGTCTGGTGCCCTGGATGTGTCATCTGTGAGTTCTGCCTCTCTGTGTCCACCCTATCAGTCCTCCAGAGACTGAGACACGCTTGGGCTCTTCCAGACCTCCCTCCAGAAGGAGCAGTGGCACCTGGGGAGTGTGGCGTGAGTGGGGCAGGGTCCATCCAGGTGAGGACGGCACGGCCAGCACCACCGCCATCAGCTAGGATGCCGGAGGGATCCGGGGATGTCCCACTCGGGAAGGGTCAAGAAGGGGTGCCCAGGTAACGACCCCTACTCGCAGCTCTAGAACCAGACCCTTCCGTGCTGGTTTCAGACCCTGTGGGTGAAAAGGCAGTTCTTGGACGATCTAACGACACCCAGGAAGGGCCGCTTGACGGAGGAGATTCTGGCATGGGAAGCTTTATCTCGATCCGCCTCCCGCGGGGGCTTCCCCAACTACCCTCAACTCCGCTCACACAGCACGGATTCCCAGCGGCAGGGACGGATCAGGCAGCCTCTCAGCAAATGGAAACATGCAAAGTCTTTTTGCAAACTGCCATCAGCGGGCGCGTCAGCAGAACTGTGTTCTGTAGGATCGATCGCCTACGTCTGATCGCCAGAGGGAGGGCTCCTGAGCCTGGGCCAGACCCTTACTTTCGGGCAGTGTGGACCACTGGGGTCCCAGAGTCCGCATCTTGAGTTCCAGCCAGAAATGCGTGGCAGGAGTCGAGCCTGAGGAGACCGGAAGCAGACGTGGGGATGTGCTAGCTAACGGCCCCCAATTTGCAGTGTCTACGAGCCACGGGCAGTGCACGTGTGACCACGATGGCCCCCGGGGCGGCTCCCCTGAGCTCTGAGAGCCCCCGTGCTCTGAGAACAGGGTGATACCAAGACTCTGCTGTTCAGGAGAAGAAAGGAATGGACGGTCCACCTGCCCTGGTGCTTCAAACGCCGTCCTCAACCCAGAGTTGCTGTTACGCACCTCGGAGGTCAGGCATCGGTGTCCTCCAGGCAGATGTTCAAATCCCAAGTCAACCCCTTGGCAATGAATGGCGTGGCACCCGGCCTGCCTCCTCACTGCAAAGCAGGGATAACATTGCAGGAGTCTGGGGGTGCTGGATGAGCAGTCAGTGGGCCACACACAGCCTGACACAGAGGAAACCCTCAAAGCCCCGTAACGACAACGACAGTATTAATAAAACAAAACCCTCTCCATTCCTTCCTTCTCTCTGCTTCCCAGCCTCCCACCCCAAAAGCCTCCTCCCTGCTTTCAACCCTGTTCATGCCCTCCCAGAGCACATCTCCCAAAGGGAGAGGGAGGGTAGGGCTCCCTCTCTGATGCTAGGGAGAAGAAGGTTCTAGAATGCCTTCCTTATCACGTCTGAGCTGTAGAGGGTGTCCCTCAGCCAAAGAAACATCACTATCAGTGGTCTACCACTTTCCAGCAGCTCAAAGGATCCTTTCAGCAAAGCCTGTGATCCGGGCAGGACAGGGACCCTCACGCCTGGTTCACAGACCGTACAGAAGCTGGCGATGTTGTCGCAATAAAGCAGCAGTCCCTTTAGCACCCTGGCCCTTTGACATTAGCCCGAACCAGAGGCTGGCTCCAGCCTACGTAGAGGCCCTAGAAAAGTAGGACCAGCCATGGCCAGAGAAATTCTAGTGGAGACCTGGGGCACCGGTGGGGCGCCTGGAAATCTCTGAGCCTGTCCTTTAAACCCTTTAGGGTCCCTAGTGTATGTCAGCCCCCTTAAAGAGTGCACACCCGGGCAAACACACCAGGAATCCCTGACCTTGAATCGAGGGATAACAAGGGTTGACTGCAATGCAGGAAAAAAACAGGTGGTTGCAGCTCAGAGATATTATGACCCACAACTTAATGGTTGAGAAAACAGGAGGTAGGTCCTGAGAAAGAAACCTTATCAAAACCGAAGCCTGGACCCTCGGAATCCGGGACTTACGCACAGGTACCTGCCAGAGCTCCAATCCTGTCTCCCCAAAACCTGGTGACTCATCAGGGTCATTGGGACCACTTGGTAAAAACACAGATTCCCAGACCTGGGACCTGAAAATTCTCCAGTCTCCGTGATTAACCAGATTGGGGGGGGGGGGGGCGCGGGACAAGTGGTAGAGTCCATAGTAATCCATCCCAGGAACCAGCCACAGACCAGAAGACACGTAAATGAGACAAAACTTGAGGGTTAGGATCAGGCAAGGTTTGAACCAAGATGCATGGCGGGAATGTAGGGTAATTTAAGGAACTCCCTAAATGCCCATCATCATTACCCGACCTTCTAAAACCATCAGGCTCACGACACCTGTCTCCAGAGAGCCACGGCTTTGACGTGAGGCTTTGTCATCTATCCTAGTTCCGGGGCAGACTCACGAATTAGAGTAGGACTGTCACAAACCCTTTCACGCGGCTCAGTCTTTAGACTCTTCCTAGAATAGGGGACCATGAAATGGAGAGGAGAAAGTGTGCAGTGAAGGAAACCGAGAGGAAAAAGGCACCAAGAGAAGGTGCCAGTGGCTGCTTGATGGGGACAGAGCTGGCAGAGGGCGGAAGGCAGATCAGGGCCACCTGGTTCAGACACGGGGAGAGCCCAGGTGACCTCACGGTCCTGCGTGCTCCTCGTCCACACCATTCAGACTTTCTGAGTACTAGCTATGAACAGGTGCCAAGCCTGGGGAGGGGATCCAGGAGCCCACAATTTTGTTCTGCTCTCAGGCAGCTGACGGCCTGGATGGGGAACACGGATGACCTCCTCGTCCCTCAGCTACAGCACCTGCCCTCAAGTCCAGCCCTCCCAATGGATGTATCCTGAGGGCAAGGACTGGGTCAAATAAATGTATCCCTGTCTCCCAGGCAAGGTAGAGTGGGCATTCGGTGTTGGAGGAATGAACACAGACTCAGCTCAGAGCAAACATGAGAACTCAGTTTGGCTACGTGGCCAAAGGCTGCTTTTCACAAAATGTGTGTCTGTGTGTGTGTGTGTGTGTGTGTGTGTGTCTAGATGAAAAGACAGACAAATGGATGGGAAGACAAAGAAGGACCAGGCAGAACGGACAGACTTCCCATTCCCTTCACACAGCATGAATTACAAATCCCACAAGCAGTCCAATCTAAAACGAGCAAAGAATACACGGCAGCTGGGGGGGGGGAGGTGGTGTTAAAGAAACATAATGGCAGATTACCAAGCGGAAGAGACGTCCGGTCTCACTCAAAACTGGAGAAACCCAAACAGAGGTGACAACAAGACACTGTTTTCTTACCCACCGGACACGTAATGCCTTTCAAGACGGACAACCCCTCGTTACCAAGGATCTGGAAAAACAGGCTGGGAGTGTCTTGGAAAGGCAGTATGGCAATAGCGATCAAAATCCCAAACGCACACGCCCTTTGACCTAACAACAGTTTCGGGGGTGCAGTGATGGCATCAGGATGAAGATATGTTTGGGGGCATGTTTTGTTAGAGGAGGAAAACTCCAGGGACACGCTGGGAATGCCCAGGGGACATGATGCCGTTGTTCCAGGGTATGAAGTGGATGAGGGTGTGCTGGTGTGCGGGGCGTGTCCAAAACACATGGCGAAGTGTACAAAAATGCACAGAAGTGTACAAAAGGTTCTCAGATGCATTTCCGAAAGGGGCCTACGTAGGGGCGCCTGGGTGGCTCAGTCGGTTGAGCGTCCGACTTCGGCTCAGGTCATGATCTCGCGGTTTGTGGGTTCGAGCCCTGCATCGGGCTCTGTGCTGATGGCTCAGAGCCTGGAGCCTGCTTCGGAGTCTGTGTCTCCCTCTCTCTCTGCCCCTCCTCTACTTGCATGCACGCTCTCTCTCTCTCTCTTTCTCAAAAATAAATAAAATAAAATAAAATAAAAATTTTAAGGGAGGAAAAAAACAGTCCATGAGAGTGTACTAGAATATATTCGCCTCTTTTGCTGGCAAAGCCCTTTTCAAGTGTGACCTCAAAAGGAAGGAATCGAAAAAGCTAGAGATTGTCCCTACTCTCCATAAAAATCATAATCAGAACCTTGAAACGTCATTTTACAAAATGGAACTGTTTGTTACACATCATCAAGGCCCTTCTCTAAGAAGGGTGCAAACACCAGAGCTCGCTCTTTGTAGACCCACCTGCCTGCTTGGCCACCACTCCCTGGACCAGTGGACACAGCACAGAACGGCTTGGGTGGGTATGTTCGACCGTCAGCGGCCAGTTTCTGCTAAAAGGCTGCTAAGAAGAAGAAGCAAGTCTGCAGAGAGAAATACGTAGGAAGGAAAGCGAGCCCAGAGAAGCAAGTAGGCGTAACACCGCGAGGTCCCAGAGACAGGCCAAACAGCTCAGCACCTGATTTCTGGTCCTTCAGCTGGAGCTTCTACGAGACAGCATATATCCTTCTCATCAATGCTCCCTTCTTTCCCCACAAGCTAGTTTGAACGGGCTTCTATTCTCCTGCCCACAGAAACTGCCCGGTAAACAGCCAAGGCCAGCCCTGAGCCCATCAGATCCACATCTGGAATATTCTTCTGTGGTCATGCTGCACTGGGGCCTCATAACACGGCCCCAGGAGGACCTCCACAGCCTGTCCGTGGAGAAATCACACCGCTCAACCGTTCAGAAGCTTCTCTTCCCACCAAGTGGGATTTTCCACTCATACATCACCTTTCTGATTTGTTTTCTGAGAAAGTCGGCCTTTATGAACCTCAGTCGCTCGGCACCGCTGATCCTCATTTAGAAGACTTTCCAGTAAAAGGTGTGACTTTATGTTTATAAATAATGCTCGAAATCACGGAGTGCTGCTTTTCACAAAGACACAGGAAACTGTCAGAAAGAGCTATGGCTATTTTGGGAACAGGAATAAGCCATCCTCCCTCCTGAGAGGTGACCGCCAAGGCACTTTCCGAGCCCTGCTGGAAGACCATCCGGCCCCCGAATCACAAAGGACCCCGGCCGCTCCTTCGGGCACACCGAGGTCCTTATCAGGAGCCAACGGTGCAAAACATGTACAGTCCGCAATTCTGGACATCACCACCTCTCTCCAACATCAAGAAAGGCTGTGCACAATAGACAGGGCCACACAAGCTGGGGAAGAAACAGACAGCACTTGAGAGTTGAGGAAATAAGATTTCCTTGGGAAACAGCACGAGCAGGTTGGAAAGAAACCTCTCTGCCAAGAGGCCCGCCAGCCTCACCCACTAAGGGAAATTCTAGAATGCTGCAAACAGGGGCAGCCTGCAGGGTGGGCTTAAAGTGCGGTAATGATTCTCCATCACCTGGAGGGCTGGTAAAGGCACCGAGTTTCTGAGTCAGGAGGTCTGGGCTGAGAGACTGCATTTCTGACAAGCCACCCCGCCCACCTCCAGGTAATGCTGCTGGCCCAGGAACCTGACTTTGACAACCACAGGCCTAGAGGGGGCCAAGGAAAGGCAGAGTTCTCTCCGCAGAAGTGCTTCCTCCTGGTAAAGGAGATATGGTACGTCTATATAGTGGAATATTCCTCGGCGATCAAAAAGAAGGAAATCTTGCCATTTGCAACAACGAGGATGGAGTATATTCCGCTAGGCAAAATTAGTGACAGAAACACAAATATCTTATGATTTCTCTCATATGTGGAACTTAAGAAACAAAAGAACACAGGGGAAGGGAAGGAAAATTAAGATAAAAACAGGGAGGGGGGCAAACCAGGAGAGACTCTCAAATACAGAGAATAAACAGGGTTGTTAGAGGGGAGGTGGGTGGGGGGCTGGGCTAAGTGGGGGATGGGCGTTAAGGAGGGCATTTGTTGGGATGAGCACTGAGTGTCATATTAAGTGATGAATCACTAAATTCTTTTCCTGAAATCATTACTATGCTATATGTTAACTAACTTGGATTGAATTTTTAAAAATACAAAAAAAAAACAAATTAAAAAAAAAAACTGCTTCCTCCTGTCTCCAGGTGTTAGGGGAAAGTTTTGGGTTTTTTAAAAAAATATTTATTTACTTTGAGAGAGAAAGGGAGAGAGAGCGAGAGCACAAGCAGGGGAGGGGCAGAGAGAGAGGGAGACACAGAATCCGAAGCAGGCTCCAGGCTCTGAGCTGGCAGCACAGAGCCCGACGCAGGGCTCAAACTCACGGACCGTGAGATCGTGACCTGAGCCGAAGTCAGACACTTCACCGACTGAGCCCCCCAGGCGCCCCAACAGATGTCATTTTTATATACCGGTGGCAGAAAGCAAGTGAGGTCTTTATCTGGGGCCAGGGAAGAAGAGGGGTGAAGAAAAGGAGGCAGGAGTCCCTCTTGACTCTCAGCCTGACATTCTCCTCCCTTGGCGGGAGACAGCACATGGCCCGGCCCCCTTGGGTGCTCCTCACCCCCAGATAAATGAGACCAGGCTCCCAACTGTGCACCCTGGCCCCAGAAGAAACCCCAAAGCTTAGCAGTGCCCAAGATATGATGAGAGACTCCAACGGGAAAATGGCATCTGAGAGAGCAATGTGGAGTCCAGGAGGGTGGGCTGGGATCTGAAGATTGGGAACTAAGAGAGAGCGTTGGGGCTCTCAGCTCCTGTCCTCTCCTGCACCTCAGAGGCATAACTTTTATCCTACTTATAAAATTAATACAGGTCCCTGGAGGAAACGCTGGAAAACACGGAAAAATCAAGAGAGAAAACAGAAGTCCTCCCGGATCCGTCGCTGGGAAAGAACCACCACGGACCAACCCCCAGCCCCCCGCCCCAGCACCTGGAGGCAAAGGTGTGGCATGGGGGCCAGGGGGCCACCCCAACCTGCAGGAATCAGGGACAGAAGGAAGGTGGTGGCACGGCTCAGGGCTATCTGCACGGCCACCAGGGTTCATCCCCTGGGGGAAATTTGGAGCCTGAAACCAGCCGGATCCACTCTTGCAAACACAGGGAAATCAAGACTTCAGGACGCCAGGGCTGCACGAAGGACTGACCAGAGCAGGAAGGGGCAAAGCTGGGGGCCTGACCCCCAGCCCGGTCCTCTCTGATGCGCTCAAAAACCATTATGAGAACAATCGAAAGGATCTGGAAATCAGCTGCTTAATGTGTCCCTTTCCGGAAGCTTACATAAAAGCTTTTCTGCACGTCCCTCTCCTGGAAGCACCAGGATTCTGGGACCCAGGCGACTATTTTCAGCCAGAGCCCACGCCCTGCATTCCCCGACAAGCTGTCAGTGCAACAGGAAAGGAGGCCACCTTGCGGCTGCTGGTGCTACTTTACCTGAGGGCCAGGTGTCAGAAACGCAGGTGACAGGTCGCACGTCTCCAAGGCCTTCTGGAGGACATGCTGCCACCCGTCTGACTTCACAGTGCCCAAAGAGATCACCGGTGGCCTGCCATGCCGGGGCCTGGGAAGCGTGTTGGTTTTCCGGGGCTTCCCCACAAAACACCACCAACCAGGGGGCTTAAACAACAGAAATGTGTTGCGTCCCAGTTTTGGGGGCCAAGAGCCAGAGATCCAGGTCTGGTGGGGCTGGTTCCTTCTGAGGGCTGTGAAGGAGAGTCCGTTCCAGCATCTGTCATCTGGGTCTTTGTATCACCTCCCCCTCCCCCTCCCCCGCCATGCATTTACCACTATGCCCCAAATTCTCCTTTTTGTAAAGACCCCCGTGGATTGGATCGGGCCCACCGTGTTCCAGGACGACCTTATCTTAATTTGAGCATCTGTGAAGATCTTATACCCAAGGTCCACAGCTCCTGGGGGTTAGGATTTCAACATCTTTTGCAGGGGCACAGACATCAATCCCTATCAGGAAGCAAGGGGCTGGGGCTGGGGCTGGCTGTGAAGCCTGGGCTAGAAGTCCAGAGGGCCTGGGTCTGTGGCACGGCCCAGAGGGGCAGCAAGGGGACCGACCGCCAGGGACTGGGAGACAGCTAAGCCCCAAGTCTAGCGCAGACCCCAGGGGGCCTCCGATCAGACCACATGTGCCCAGTCAGGCTGGCTGTGAACATACGAGCTATCAAACTGCTTCTGCTCTGACTTCTCTAACCCAAGTGCCCCCAGTCACCCGGAACCCCTACGAGGTCCCCACAATGGCCACGCGAGGGTTAATTTGGGGGGTGGGGGTGAGAGGCAGGACCCCCCCCCCCCCCCGGCATATTGCTCCCACAGCTCCTCCCTGTTCCAGACTGCAGGATCATTTCCACTCCCCCCCATTACAGGAGCTGTTTCTTCCGGGGCTGAGGGCATCTTCGGGCGTGCAGAGAAGCGTTAAGCACAGCTGGTCGGGAGATTCAGTCAACAGCAACGACCGGGGGGACTGCCGTATGCAAGGCCCGGCTTATGGTGTGTGCAAAGGACAAGATCCTTCCAGCGCAGGGTCTCAGTGCCCCTGCGCTCGGCCCAGCACGCTGTTCCCAGGGAGCGGCATGAAGTAAACACATCCTGCATGACTAACTTCTCACCCTGTTCTCCTCCCACGCCTCTTGGATGAGCCCTGCCTACTCTGGAATCCGACTGGGACTGAAGTAACAAAAACGCCGTTACCCCACTCCGAGATCTTCCTCCGATAACAAAGATCTGATCATCGGGAAACCGCGCCAGCTTTACAGACGGAGGCGCGTTCCCAAACTGTGGCGGGTGATGGGCATGCTGGTGTTGGGACTCTTGGGTTTCAGAGAATCTTAGAGCCGGAAGGGATCTTCAGAGAGCTCTATGCAAGCAGGAAAGAAAACCTGAGATCCAACCCACGAGGAAAAGACCCATTTAACAATCCCCTCTCCACCTGAAGGACGCATTCTGTCTTTGCAAACATGTAAACATGTAGCCATGTGCACTGTTAGCCCACACCGCCCTCCCCCGTAAGAAGCCATCCAAGTGGATAATTGGAGCTGAGCTCAGAGAGGCATTAACAAACACTTGTTGCTTGATAATCAATTCTTGCGGCGCTCGCCCACTCACTGATCAGAATGCAACCTACAGATCCTTTCCATTTTTGCTAGGGGTTCCCAAGGCTCTGTGGACTCTCACCCTTTAAGCAGCTACCCGGTTTCCACTGTCCAGACTGCCCTTTCAGATGGACCCCAACTTCCTGCTGCAGCCACGGGTTCCCAGAGCCCCAATACACACACACACACACACACACACACACACACACACACACACACACACGTCATGCCAGCCCCGGAAAGGCAATGCTTCCTGCGCTGATAGTCAGGTGCACGCAAAACCTCCAGGAATAAGGCAGCACACGAGATGAGCCGGAGGTCCTTGCTGAAATAGATGCTTTGTAACTATATACCAGTCAGCCATTTCTCCCTGGATTGTCTTTTTTGAGTTATTTTAATTTTTATTTAATTTTTTTTTTTAACATTTATTCGTTTTTTAATAGAGACAGAGCGTGAGTGGGGTAGGGGCGGAGAGAGAGAGAGAGACAGAATCAGAAGCAGGCTCTGGGCTCTGAGCTGTCAGCACAGAGCCCGACACGGGGCTCGAACTCACGGACCGTGAGATCATGACCTGAGCTGAAGTCGGACGCTCAACTGACTGAGCCACCCAGGCGCCCCTGTTTTTTATTTTAGAGAGAGAGAGAGTGTTTGACCAGGGGAAAGGGGAAGAGAGAGAGAGAGAGAGAAAGCTTAAGCAGACTCCATAGTCAGCACGAAGTCCAACACAGGACTCGATCCCACAACCCCGGGATCATGCCCTGAGCCAAAATCAAGAGTTGGACGCTCAACTGACTGAGCCACCCAAGTGCCTCACTCCCTGGATTCTTGATTCTCTTACCGGATCGGATCCCCTTTCTTAATCTCCGATTTCCAAGAGCATTTATAAAATAAATATATAAATATATATAAATATAAATAAATCCTCCCGACTTGGTGTCCAATGCCACCTCTCTTACGCATTACTTGGTATAAAACCACGAGGCTCTCTGTCTCAACGCGGGTCAAAACTCCAACACCCACAGGAACTGGACACACAAAACGCAGGCGTGCGACGAAGGGTAAGAAAAATCAGGGGGAGTGAGGCAACCTTCTCGGCTCCTCCCGGCTTATGTGCACGCAGGAAGGTGAGTCCAATGCGGCCACACCCCATGATTCTTCAAGAGAAGACAAGGTAACCGATGTTCATGGAAAACGTCCCAATTTGCCAATGTTGTCAAGTCACAGAACATTTTAAATCGCTACGTACGCAGAATAAAATGCCGACCCCTGGTCTCAAGACAATCCAACACATGACCTCCGTCACACCTGCACCTCTTCCGGGCAGTTCAGCAGGATCTGGAGGTGCTGACCCTGCTGTGACCGTCAGGTCTCCTACCGACACAGAGGCACCCTAATGCCACTGCCCTAGAAATTTAGTCATCGTGGATGAGCACTGTTTTATTTTATTTTTTTTAATGAGTTCAAGCCAAGCAAACACCATTTCCTATGGGTCCACAACTCACAGCCATATCGTACTCTTATTTTGGCCTTTAATGAATGAATATTGCTCAAGCTAATAATAGAGATCCCGCCACCTGATACGGTTGGGTTACCCTGACAGGGATGGATCAGCCACTCCAGCCCATCAGATGCCACCAAACTCCGCTCACGGGGTCACGGGGCTCTGCGTGATGTGCGGTGAGGGGTCAATAACTCTATGCTGGCACTTGCTTCCTGACCAAAGCTGAGGCAACTTAGCAAGCCCCCGTCTAAAAACCTCCAGAGAAGAGCAATACAAAAGTAGAAACCTTACGGCTTCTTGCCGTATCAAAGGCTTGAACGATTTCACTAGACTCTTAAGTTCCCTTTGAAGACAAGGATCGTGTTCGTTCGGTCCAGATGTCACGATGGGAAAATGAAAATCGTAGAAGCCCCCAAATGCTCTGACTTAACCACAGCTAGAAGCAAAGTCGAAACAAGCGTTCACAGGGGTTTTTTTAGTGGCAAAAATGCTGAGATTAAAAAAAAATTTTTTTTTTGAACTTTTGACGCAAATGCTCTGAATTTAAAAGATCTGCCACTCATCCTGGTTAGAAGAATCAGGATAAAGACTGGAAGGTATCCACAAGTCCGTTACCTTGACAACACTGAAGAATATAAATGCTAGCCAGGGTGAAGGGTCTTTCGTGACAGGTTTATACTCAATCTGTAACTTGTCGGCGCAAAATTGAGTAATCTGTTCGGAAGCGGCTCGTCTCGGAGATTCCGCCTGAACTACAGTAGCTTACGGTTATACAACCTTTAACCTCGAGACTAGAATATGTGTTTACTTGTTGGAAGAAAATTGTGTTTTTTCCACTGTACCTCTGTAAAAGAAAATTGGATTTAAGTTTACTCTTCAACCTCATGCTATTTGATCTGCTGACTATGCCCTCATCAATCTTACGGTCTCCTTGCAAGTCAAAAATGGGTGGGAACTATTAGAAAGCGCTTAAAAATATAAAGCAGACGTTTTTACTCTTTCCAAAGAACAGATTCTGATTCAATAGGTCTGTGGCGGGACCTGCCTGCATATTGGTATTTTTTTTAATGTTTATTTTTGAGAGAGAGAGAGAGAGAGAGAGAGAGAGCAGAGGAGGGGCAGAGACAGAGGGAGACACAGAGTCCAAAGCAGGCTCCAGGCTCTGAGCTGTCAGCACAGACCCCGACGCCAGGCTCGAACTCACCAACTGCGTGATCATGACCTGAGCTGAAGTCAGACACTTACTTAGCTGACTGAGCCACGCAGGCACCCACCTTTTTAAAAATTTCTTTTTAATATTTATGGTAGCAAAAAAATTTTTTTTAATGTTTATTTTTGAGAGAGACATACAGAGTGTAAGCCGGGGAGGGGCAGAGAGAGAGAGAGAGAGAGAGGGGGACACAGAATCTGAAGCAGGCTCCAGTTGGACGCTTAACTGACTGAGCCACCCGGGTGCCCTTTAATGTTTGCGGTATTTTTAAACAAACTCCCTAGGTATTTCTAATGCCCACCAAAGTTTGGGAATCAGGCAGAAGGAACCTCCAACCAAGACATCATATGCCTCTTTTTATTGTGTTAATTTATATACCATAAAATCCTCTCTAAAAGCACGTAATAGTTTCTACTATGTTCACAGAATTGTGCAGGTATTACCAACTATCTAATTTTGGAACACTTTCATCATCTAACTCTCGTACCCATCCGAGGTCTCTAATCCTCCCCTCTCTCTGCCTGGGAAACCACTCATCTACTTTCTGGATCTATGTCATTGCCTATCCCGGGTATTTTGCGTAAATGGAACCATACGGCGTATGGTTTTTTGTATCGGCTTCTTGCGCTCAGCATGATGTTTTCAAGGTTCATCCGTGTTGCAGCAGGTGTCCACAAGTATTTCATTCCTGTTTATGCCTGAATAAGATCCCATTTTTAAGGATACGGCTCATTTTGTGTATCCATTCATCGTGTGACAGACATTTTGGTGGTTTCCAGCCACGATGAAGAATGCCATCGTGAATATTCACGTACAGGTTTTCGCGTGTATATAACCAATTCTCTTGGGTATGTATCTAGGAGTGGAATTGCTGGGTCATATCCCACACGTTCCTTTTTTTTTTTTTTAACATTTGTTTATTTTTGAGAGAGAGAGAGGGTGCAAGCAGGGGAGGGGCGGGACACAGGATCCAAAGTGGGCTCCTCACTGACAGCAGTGAGGGCTTGAACTCATGAACCGATGTGGGGCTTGAACTCATGAACCGCGAGATCATGACCTGAGCCGAAGTTGGACACTCAATCCACTGAGCCACCCAGGCGTCCCTCACACATTCCTTCCTGTTTCACTTCCATATCTGGATAATTTGCTGCTAATTGGTGACCCCGCCTAACAGCCCATGAGGATAGTTCTTACACTCTGGACCAATCAGCTGCCTTTTCCACAGTAACTCAACTTCCTAGAACACAGTAAACAATACAATCCTTTTTGTCTCCTTTGTCTTGGTTTTTTACGGGTCTTCCGTATCCTGGCTGTGGGCAGGACTCTAACCCACTCGGCATTTGCCAAAGTTCCAAGATTACCGCCCTTCAAAAAGGCTGAGATTCGAGGAATGTGTTGTGCACTTTAAATGCTACCTTAACGCTACAAATTAAAATGGATTCTCTGCGAGGAAAAACAAAACCCACACAGAAACAGATTAATAATAAGCGCTAAGGTCTAACAGCTTTGCGCAAAGAGTCCATTAGATAAAAATAAGAAAGCCAAAACAAGAAACATGTATGAATGCACACACACATACACACACACAGCGAACTCAAATCAACTAAACGTGCCAAGAAAAGGCAACATTCTCATCTCACATTTGTTCAACACAGATGGACAGAAGAAAACAGATAGAGGTTTCTGAGTGTAGAAGTTTCTCCGGGCAACCGTTATTAACAGGGAATTATCAGGGCTGTTCTATCTGGAAAATGAGAAAAACATCTAATTATTTGTAACAAAGAAGAGGTCAAACAATGCTTTTGAAAGTGTTCTACTGGAAAACTTACCCACAAACTCACATTAATTCCTGGTGTAATAAAGTTAAATGGGAATCTACTCATTTAAAGAAAAATTAAAACAAGAAATCAAGAGAACGACCGGCCATTTGGCAAATGAATCCAAAAAGCTCAAAACCTGGTGAGGCCCTCCGAGCTTCACTCACAAACATAATAAAACATTTGTACGTATGGATACTTTATCAAAAGAGCAAAAACAATTCCTAGCTCCTCTGGGCTTCGGCTGGGGCTCCAAGAAGATAGTTGTGTTTCCCTTAAAAATAAATTTTATTTTGGGGTGCCTGGGTGGCTCAGTCGGTGGAGCGTCCAACTTCGGCTCAGGTCATGATCTCGCAGTCTGTGAGTTCGAGCCCCGCGTCGGACTCTGTGCTGACAGCTCAGAGCCTGGAGCCTGCTTCGGATTCTGGATCTCTCTCTCTCTCTGCCCCACCTTCTCAAAAATAAATAAACATTAAAAAAATAAAATAGGGGCGCTTGAGTGGCTCAGTTGGTTAAGCATCCGACTTCGGCTTGGGTCATGATCTCATGGTGCATGAATTCGAGCCCCGCGTAGGGCTCTGTGTCGACAGCTCGGAGCCTGGAGCCTGCTTCGGATTCTGTGTCTCCCTCTCTCTCTGACCCTCCCCCGTTCATGCTCTGTCTCTCTCTGTCTCAAAAATAAACATTATAAAAAAATTTTTTTAAATAAAAATAAAATAAATAAATAAAATAAAGTATCACCTCTATCATAAACTTGATCTATATTTCAGTTTCTGAGTGTTCTTCTCAACCATCATTTCTCTTTTGCCCTTCACAATATTGCCTTCTTTCTCCTGAATTCTTCCTATCTCTGACAATTATTTCAAAGTCTCCCTCGCTCCTCCTTCCATGTTTCTCTGCAGGACTCTCTCCTAGAGGTTCGCCCTGGGTGATGATCTCCTGCATTTCACGGCTTCATTCCTCCGTTCACGATGGAATGAAAATTCTGGGCTGCCCTCTGTGGTCGTACAGGTTGGTCACTGCATAACGCTCCCAGGCCAAAGGGGTAAGAAGAGGTGAAATCCATTCTGCTTTCTGCTTGCCAAGCCAGGCACCCACATGGCTCCCCAGATCCTCATCTCCGGCCCAGGTGCCCCCCCATGTCACAGACGCATCCGTCCAAACGTAGGCTGGCCAGCTCTCCAAGGAACCCTACGTGCAACATGGATTTTTGTCTTCTCCCCTCCAAACCCGTTCCTCCCTCGCATCCCAGGTGCTCCCTGCACGGCTCCATCACACAAAGCAAAACAACTCAGAGGAGCCTTGAGTCCTTCTTTCCCTCACCTGCTACATCCTGTCGGACGGATTCTACCTCCTCCCTCCCCAGCTACAGCTGTAGGTGTGGAGCTGACCTCATTCCTTCTATTCTCATTTTGTTTGCGTGGGCCCATGCTCACCGCCCCTGCTTCCTCCCCTCTGCTACCCAAGCAGTCTTGCCACGCTGTTCTGATCACGTCAGGCCTCTGCTTTAATGCCTTCTAGAGCTGTCTGTTGCCCTCAGGGCAAAGTCCCAGGTCTTCCCAGTGTCTCGTGGGGTCATCAGTGGGTCAGACTTTTCCCCGCTGTCTCGCCCTTGTGGCGCGGTGACCCCCACGTGGAATCCCCGAGTCCAGGGTCCCTCCCTCTTCCAAGACCCGGCAAAAGCTGGTGACCCTCTACCCCGGAGCCGCCAGATGTCAACACTAACATTCACAACGCCTGTGGGCATGTGCTGTCTATGATGCCAGTGTTCCAAGGCGGAGATGGCTTCTTGTCCGAATCGGCATCCCCACAGCCCAGCCCGGCCGCCAGCGCTGTGACGATGCCTGTCCCTAAAATCCTCAATGGATTTCAAAGTAAGCAGATGAGCCAGAGAAAGGTAATACAAATGTAAACTTGGCTGCCAACTCATTGCACTTATATGTGGTGTAGAAACGGGGACCGAACACCCACCGTGCCCAAGCGCCCTCTGCGAAGCCATCGGGGATTAAGGGACACCAGAAGTATCTGGAAGAGAGGAAGATGAACAGGAAGACGAGAAGAAAGGTGTGTGGCGGCCAGAACAGGGTGTACGGCCCTGGCCCGGGTCACATGGCAGGAGAGGCCCCAGGGCTGGGGCAGAAAGGGGGGAAAGCGGCTGGCCCGGCCAGGAGGAGACACAAAGTCAAATGCCCCCCGGGAGTCAGGAGGTCAGGAGGAGAGCGAGAGGCTGTTCCGACAGGTGCTTCCCCCACAGAAGGGCGATCAGATCCAAAAATGTCATCGGAAGCCCAGCAGCCAGAATCAGAAAGATAGCTGGGCTTCTGTTCCCTCTGGCTAAAGAACAAAATGCTTACTATGATGTTCAGGGTCTGCACGATCCCTCCAAACAGGACTATCTCTTTGCCGTCAGAAAGGCATTTCCCGGGGCGTCCGAATGTGGCTCAAGTCCTGATCTCGCAGTTCATGGGTTCGAGCCCCGCGTCGGGCTCTGCCCCGACAGCTCAGAGCCCGGAGCCTGCTTCGGATCGTGTGTCTCCCTCTCTCTCTGCCCCTCCCCCGCTCGTGCTCGGTCTCTGTCTCTCAAAAATGAATACGCATTAAAAAATTTTTTAACTTTTAAAAAAGAAAGAAAGAAAGGCATTTCCCACCCCCCAACCCTTTCCTCGGCCAGGATTACCGCAAGCCTATCAGAGGAAGCAGGCAAGGGGAAGGAGAGCCAATCCTACAGGACGTAACAGAGAGCTTAAAGCAGGGGCCGGTAGCTCAAGGGCCCACCCTCCCCTTATCACACAGCCCATGAACCCGCGAACTAAGATCGTCTTAAGTGCTTGAGAAAGAAATCACGTTGGTGACGTGGAAAAGCTATTTGACATTCACGTTTCAGTGTCTATAAACAAAGTTTTATTGGAACACAGCTACACTCAGTGGTTTCCGTGTCGTCTGTGGCAGCTTTCATGTGACGAGGACAGAGCTGAGGAGCAGTGACGGAGACCACAGGAGCCTCACGAACAAAAACGTGTCACTACCTGGCCCTTTACAGAAGACAGTCTGCCCGCCCTTGGTGTAGAGTCTCTGGGGATCAGTATATCCCCGGACCCGCAAGAAAGCCCTGACCGCCAGGCACAGGTGAAAAGCCTGGGGCTCAGGAAAAAAAGCCCCCAGACGCTGTCAGTTAATTAAAATGGGACTTTAATATCCCCTTAACGAAGACGGGAGAGTTACACGAACAGTAGCATATACCTGCAATGGAGCATCACAGAGCTGTGTTGCAACATTAGTTCCAGGAACATGTACACATACAGAAAGACGCTGTCTGACCAGTTCCCAGAACCTGGACCGTTCTTCCGATTTGTTAAGAAGAATGAGCACGCACGTGTTACAAGGTAAGAGGATACAAATGTCTGCAACGATGTGCAGGATAAACAGCTTTAGGGAAGGCAACCACAGATTTTTACTTTTTATTTTTTTTCACACCCAGTGAGTTTCTTAACCAGGAACGTACTACTCTCTAATTAAAAGAAAAAAATAGGGGCGCCTGGGTGGCGCAGTCGGTTGGGCGTCCGACTTCGGCCAGGTCACGGTCTCGCGGTCCGTGAGTTCGAGCCCCGCGTCGGGCTCTGGGCTGATGGCTCGGAGCCTGGAGCCTGTTTCCGATTCTGTGTCTCCCTCTCTCTCTGCCCCTCCCCCATTCATGCTCTGTCTCTCTCTGTCCCAAAAATAAATTAAAAACGTTGAAAAAAAAAATTAAAAAAAAAAAAAAGAATAAAATAAAATAAAATAAAATAAATGCAGATTTTACCAAGCCTCTCTTGACCACCCACCCTCACTCAGCCCCTTTGCAACAGAGTGGGTTGATTCAGGACAAGAATCCATCCAAGACCCTGAGGACCTCGGTCGGCATCATGCTGTGCCTAGAACTTCCTCTGAAACTTCAAAGGCCGACCACGGTGCAAGGCCATTCAAGTGTGTGTTTGGAGGAAGCTTAAGATTAGAACGATCAGAAATAGTTCTACTTCCCTTTTCCTAGAAACCCCAGTGACCGCCTCAGCTGGAACAAGCCCCTCAAGCCCGCAGGGGAAGAGAACACAAACCAGCGACCCCTAGTGGCAGCTGCTTTCTCTGCTGCTCCCTCTGAAAGGCTGGCTCCCCGTTACCAGGACCCCTCCGAGGGTGGCCTTGCAATCACCGGCCATAGTAACGGTCCCACTGGGTCAGAAGAGGTGACCGTTAAGTCATGTGGGCGCAGACACGGGAGGTGAAGGACCAAGGCAGGGCCGACACGTGGACATAGACTGTATTTCACATCCCGCCTTGACACGCACATCTGTGATTCGCCTCACATCGAACCTTCTGTGTTTCCCTCCTCTGGGGAGGTGTGGAGGCCAAGAGACAGAGCCCTCTGGCTGCATTTGCTCTGCCCTGCCCTGCCCAAGACCACCCTGTTCTAGAACCTACTGCTGCTCCTTCTATACACCTTCTCTAGCCTTCTTGCAAGCCCCACTCTACAGCCCGCATGCTGGGGGGTCCTGGAGTCACCGTGAGGCCCAGGAAGTCCACAACAACCGAGTGCAAGGAGGTGTGGTCCTAACTCAGCTCAGAACTGCACATGGGACCCGTGTCCTCTATTAGAAAAAAATAATTCACAAGTAACCCCAGAATTTCCCAATGAGCATCCCAAGAAACGCGAGCCAGTGGGATACTTCGGGGAAGATGTTGCAGTCAAATTAGGGAAACCCCATACCGGCAACCCCTGTGTGGAAGCTTCCGTCTTATTAGCACAGGCCACACTCCCAGAGGATCCTACAGTAGCTAAACCTGGCTTACTCAGCTTAAACCAGATGTTGACTTGAGAACCTTCTGAGGTCCCGCTTTGGGAACTGGCCCCAGACCATGAGACTGGGTTCGATGGAGATGCTGGGGGTGGCTGTGAGTTTCCAGAGATGACCCCCAACCCTGAAGGGCGGTCCTCCCCATCCGGCACGGACCCCCACCACCCGGCACCGTGGGGAAAGCAAGAGTCCCCCACAGCCCCGGAGGTAGGTTTCCGAAGAAACAGTCTGAGCATCGGTCGGTACACGCCAGAGAAGGACAGAAACCCCGAGGGAGGCTGGTGCAAGGTCCTCCCACTCCCCCCCCTCCCAGAGCGGGACTCACCATTGGTGGTCGTGTTGACATAGTAACGCCGACCCTGAGGAGACAAGTAACTCTGCCAGCCAGGCGGAAGGAGGATAATCTGGCTTTCCTCTCCTGGCGGTGGGGGGACCATTCCAGGTTTCTGTGGAAGAGGAGAGAAAAGGTCACACATGGTGGGCACGGGGGGCTGTCGGGGTCAGGCGCTCACAGGGCCTGCACCTGTGCTTGCTCCGGGGCCCCATCACTCTGCACACCCCCGGCTGCAGAACCTGAAGCCAGAGCGCCTCGGGACCCCCGAGGACAGCAGCAGACGAGGCCCCGAGGCCGGCTGTGTGAACCTACCAGAAGTAATTAACGCAAGTCTCAGCAGAGCTCGATGCAAAAGCTTCTCAGACAACGCCGAGAACGGATGGAGGGCAAGGGGGCGCTTTTCTGGTCCTGCGTCCAAATCTCTCTGGGAGAGATCTGGAGAGAACCGGGCTCACAGGCCAAAACGCGACTCCCTTTTGCTCACGTGTGCTTACGGTGGTTTAATTCTTTTGACCAGGGGGAGCAGTGTTCTTAAAAATAAAAATTGGAGAGATGTGCCTGGGTGGCTCAGTCAGTTCAGTGTCTGACTTTGGCTCAGGTCATGATCTCGCGGTTCATGAGTTCGAGCCCCACGTCAGGCTCTGTGCTGACAGCTCAGAGCCCAGAACCTGCTTCCGATTCTGTGTCTCCCTCTCTTCTCTGCCCCTCCCCTGCTTACCCTCTCTGCATCTCTCTCAAAAATAAGTAAACGTTTTAAAAAATTTTTTTAAATAAATAAGAATAAAAATCAGAGAGGGGAGCCTGCGTGCCTCAGTCGGTTAAGCATCCGACTTCGGCTCAGGTCATGATTTCACAGTTCGTGAGTTCAAGCCCTGCGTCGGGCTCTGTGCTGACAGCTCGGAGCCTGGAGCCTGCTTTGGATTCTGTGTCTCCCTCTGTGTCTGCCCCTCCTGTGCTCATGCTCTGTCTCTCTCTCTCTCAAAAATAAATAAACATTAAAAAAGAAGGAAAAAAAGCAAGCAGTGCAGACACATGGTTCTTTGGCTCTCCTGCTCCTGTATTTTCTTAAGGCTGCAAAACCACGTACATGTGCCCTGCACGCCCTCAGCAGGGACCCGGTCAATCCTAGATGCTCCCGGGACCCTGAGTAAACACGGCCTCCCCATGGCCAACTTCCAACTCCACGGCTTTTAACCCACAGTGCGTCTTCGATTCAGTATGGACAGGTGTCCCAGCACCGGGTGCCGGTCAGCGGCCAGGCGGCCTCCTCCCCAGCAGGGCATGTCCAGAATCCCAACACCTGATCACGTTTACCTGGACCTCCAGACACCTGCTTTGGCTCCTCCCACATCGGCCGGTGGTCAAAACACACACACAGCAAACAGTCTTATGAGGAGTCCAGTGTGCAGGTGCACATGTGTGTGTGGATAAAATATCCCACATACAGGAGATGTGCATCTTGGCTGAGTGGAGCTGGGAGTATTACAGGAATGAGGAGGCTATGAGGCTTCACGTAAGAGAGGAATATTCTAGAACCCAGAGGGTAAGACGGCAGGCTGCTTCTGTGGAGTCAGGTGTCTTAGAGCGTCCAAGAAGGGAAGGCCATATTTGTTGCTTCTCCTAGCAGCCCCGGGGAGGAAATGGGCAATTGTTAAAGGGTATTAAGCAAGGGTCAGAGACAGACATGGCCAGAAATAGGGTACAGAGGAGAGAGGGACCCAGAGGCAAAGGGGAAACGGCCCTCCGGCCTGGGGCTCAATCCTGACTCAGCCCCTGAGCAGCCACATGACTCGGGGAAGTGACTCAGCCAACTGCTTTTATCTGTACATCCACAAAACCGAGGGGGAAGACAGGAGCCCTGCTGCGGAAGGCGCCATGGACGTGAACGATAACGCACTCAGCACCCAGGAGAGTCCCTGTCACCAAGATGCCTGGTAGCTGAGGGTCCCCGGCGGGAGGGACGCGTTTAAGAGCCCAGTGAGACCCGGTTTCACGCAGCCTCTGCCCCCTGGATGTGAAGTTCAGGGGCCCACAGTCCAGCCTAGCACTCTACCATGTCTGAAACAATGTCACCGTTAACTGTCGCTCCTCCCCAGACCTCTGTGTCCAAGACCGTGCAATTCAAAGGGCAAAGACCCACCTGCTGGGGAGGCTAACGCGTTAAGAGGGTGACGAACACGGAGGCTGGGTGGTGAGCAGACCGCTAGCTCCTTGGGGTGGGGGGGGCGGTTGAGGGAGTGGAGGGAACTTCTGACCCTCCATGGCCTACCTGTGACACAGCAAACTATGACACCTGTCCCGTGTCCATGGCTACACAGTGCTTTTCATCTTCAGAATGACTCTAGGGGCCACCTGGGTGACTCAATAGGTCAAGTGTCTGAGTTTGGCTCAATGTCATGATCTCGCGGGCCGTTGAGTTCCAGCCCTGCATCGGATTCACTCCTGTCAGTGCAGAGCCCGCTCTGGATCCTCTGTCTGCCTCTCTCTGCCCCTCCCCTTCTCTCAAAAATAAATAAACATTAAAAAAAAAAAAAGAATGACTCTAGGGGATTCATCTAACTCTGTGGGATCAGACTAAGCCTTGGCTTCCATTATAGGACACTGATGACCACAGAGGTACCCTGACTGCCTTGAGGTCTTACCCATCTAGGAAACGCAGGATTCTCCCTGCCTGGACCCTACAGAGAACACCTGTCGGGGAGGACCTCTGATTCTGAGCCAGGAAGGGCCAACTTCAGCCTATTTCCAAAATGGACCAACGTAGCAAAGGGTGTCTGTCCCCTATCCCCCTCCAGCACGGCCACGGCTGCCCCCTCTGCCTGTCACCTCCCTGTGCTCTGCCCCCACCCACCGGGGCAGCCACAGTCCCGCTCTCCCGAACCACATCGGGAGTCAAAAGACACGGACGCAACTGGGTACGTACCCAGGAGAATTGAAAATGGCACCCAACGCTTACCGTAAATCCGTATTCACAGCAGCACGGTCTACAACAGCCAGAAGGCAGAAACCACCCAAGGGTCCATCGACGGATGAGCGGGGGTCAACAAAATGGGGTGCCTCCCAACAAAGAAATACCCGCCATCAAAAGGAACGAGGTGCTGATACACGCTCCAGCACGGAGGAACCCGGAAACCATGCTACGTGCCGTAAGCTAGAGACACAAAAGGGCCCCATACCGCCCGCTTCCATTTATATGAAATGCCCAGAATAGGGAAATCTATAGAAACAGGAGGCAGATTAGCAGTTGCCAGGGGCTCGGGAGGGAAGGGGGGAGGATGGGTACAGGGTTTCTTTTTTGGGGTGATGCAAATGTTCTGGAAGCAGACAGAGGTGATGGTTGCACAAATAGCAGCCATGATACACTTTGTTAGGTGTATCTCACAACTAAAAAAAAGAAATCATTGTCAAGCTGTGGAGGAGGGAGAAGTCAGACTCCCCACCTACAGGCCCTGGTCGAAGAGGCCCGAACCACCCACAGTACCTCGTCGCTCATGGCCATGGAGGGACGGGCCTCCTGGGAGAGCCGCCCCACAGCCATCCAGACAGATGTAGTGCAAGGAACTACCCAATAATTATGGTCTCTCTCAAGCTGCTTCTTCTAATTAGTTTCCTTCAAGTTAAATCCTTTCCTTCCTTTTGCTAGTCCTGTGGCTTCTCCCCTTCCCTCCCGGCAGCTCCTTCCCATGGGAATAGGAACCAGCAGAGGAAGTGACACAGGCCCGGAGGTTGGGGCCCTACCTACAATGAACAAGATCGGAGGTGAAAGCGATTTCCTCCAACTCAGAAATTCTTAACCTGAGGCACAGCATGGCTCTGTGGAAATTATAAAATGCTGCCTCTTCCTCCAGATGGGCCATCCCTCTGAGCGCAAGGCTGGATTGCAGCCTCCCTTCTGTCCCTTTGTTCAGTCAACAACCTGCTCAAATGCATATGGAAAACCATCCTCGGAGAATCTGAAGGAAGCTATGGATCTTCTGCCCCCCTCCCCCGCACCATGGAATCGTTTGTGCGTATACCCCCTCACTCTATTTCCTATAGAGTATCAAGAGGCTTCTAGATGACTTTAGAGCCCTAATCTAGCCGGTACTCAAGAAACACAGGAGCTCAGATCCCATTTCCGTCCATCGGTAATGACTTTCATCATGCACCGAATGTTTATAGTGCTCCAAGGACTGGGCCAGATGCTTTATGCACTTATTTCTAGTTTTTACAATTTAAACCTGCCACTAGGTACAAATTGTTTCCCATTTCAAAATGAGGAATCAGAGACTGAGAGAATTAAAAAACCCATCCAACGCCGCACGGCTGATCAAATGGTTAAAGCAAACTTTAAGACACTAGCTTTGTCCTGGAGACTTCTGTCCAGCTACCTGCCTCCAGGCTACCCTCAGCCCATCTCTCCCCAGCTAGCCACGGGCGGCTGTTTGTTCACCTGGACCACCTGACCCCCCCAGCCCCCATCACGGACACAACTCAGACCCACTTCTCCTGTCCGTCTCACAGTCTCCAAATGAGCATATGCCTTCCCAGGAGACGCGCAGAAATACCACCACCCCCACCCACGCTGTCACGTTCCCGGCTGTAGGCTAACTTCCTTGTTTCCTTATTTAAAATAGTGCAACCAAGGAAACCGTCCTCTTAACGATGGCTACTGGTCCTCCTTGGGGGGAAAAAAAAAGAGCAAGCAAGCAAAGTTACCCAGAGACTGAAAATAACCCCCCCCCTTCACCCCCGCTACAGCAGCGTTTCTCAAAGCATGGTCCTGGGGACACCCAGTCGGTCCCCTGGGATGTGTGTGAAGGCACAGATTCCGGGGCCCTGATCCCACCGCCAAGGCAACCTGGAGCCTTTCCACATGCATCCTAGGTGAGCCTGATGCTTACTGAGCTTACTGAGCTCAGAACAGGCTGCTCTGCAGCTTGAGAGAAAGCACTAGGGAGAAAACATCACTTCTGACATCAAGACTTGGAACATAAAATTCTAATAAGTGCAATTTATAAAAAAAAAAAAAAAAAAGACAGTGCTTAGCTGCATGGCTACTTAGTACAAGAAAGGCTGCTGTCCCCTAGCCCAAGCCCTTCTTCAAATAAGACTATTTTAAGAAAGATTTGATCTGGTCTCTGCAGCAGCCTCCAGGCAGTGCCAGCCCCCACCCTCAGCCCCCCACAGCCTCCGCCCCTCCTCAAGTTCAGCCTGGGACTCAGTCCCCCCCCTCAGGAGACTTCTGGGAGCACCTGACTCTTACCTTCTGCAGATGTGAGCAAAGCGACGGTAATGGGTGGTCGTCAATTTGCTCTAGCAGCCAGATCAGACAGTTTTAAGGTCCCCCTGTTCTGCGTCTTCTCACACCCCAAGCCCAGAAGCAATAGGAACTCCAGAGAAAGGCATATCCACGGGGCCCCACACCCCCACTCCCCCCACACCCAGATCTATATATAACATCTCCCAAGTTGTCAGCCTAACGAGCCACTTTCTGGCAGACCCGTTGCCATGGCAATGACTGCTAATGAGCCGGGTGCCGTGATTGGCAGTGCTTGAAGGCTCCCCCACAAAGAACTCTCCAGCAAGTTCTCTCTTCCCAGACACACGGCCAGCCGGGACACCCAGAAGCAGCCAGGCCACGGCCGGGTGTGGCTGGGAGAGTCCTGTCTGCTGCACACCTTTCTGCTGGACACCTGTTGAGGATGGAGAGGCTCCTACGCAAAGCTGGGAACAGCTACGGGAGGAAAGGCGCTCTCTCCCCTGCCCTTGGGTCACGACACAAAGCGTGAAGCAGGGCCACCCGCTCCCACAGTTATGCTGCCAGGGTCTGCACCCACAACAGGGGGCACCTTTGCAATCTTACGGGTAAAAGTAGTCCTCTCTCCAGCTCTGGTGGCCTTTGTATGCAGTCTGAGCGCGACTCACAGAAAAGAGCTGGGGAGGAAGAAAGGGGCCCCTACCAGTGGGTCAGAGCATTCTGCAAAGTGAAATCCTTGTGAGTAGTTTTATTTATAAGCTGGTGGGGAGAGGATGGACCCTGGCAGTGTCTTCCCGTCCTTCTGAAAGGAAGAGATTTGGAGACCTGTCCGGAGAGAGGAGGAGGAGGAGACCATACAACAGCGAGAAACAGACTAAGATTCAGAAAGACACGGCCACGTCCATCTTGTCCCTAGCTTTAGTCTCAGCACCGTGCCCAGAACATTGGATGGAGCGATGGAAACTTGGAATCATAGTTGAAACTGGTTCCAAACAGATCCGAGGAGGCCACTGCACCAACCAAGCAGACAGACTGGGGGGTCTAAGCAATGTGTGTGCCCCACCCGTAACAAACCCCAGCTCTTCCCGGATCCCAGTGAACGGGCTATTCAACCCTGAGTCCAGGGAGGTGGGAGGACACAAGATAGTATAGTTTCTTTCGCTGTAGAGAATAAATGGAGGAACAGTATCCAGAAGCCTCCGAACAGGCACAGTCTTCTAATCATGACCTCATATGGTATCCAGACAGAAGATTCCAGGAAAATGTTTAGCAACCTCGATGGAAGGCAGGAAGATACAGCATCCATAATACAAGAGCCAAAACAACAACAACAACAACAACAACAACAACACCACCACATCGTAGGAAGTGGACAAACTAATGCAAAGCAAGTCGGGTGGAAAAAGGAAACAAAGGCTATAAAAAGGAGACAGGAAATTAACAAAATGGTAGGGAAATTTACGAGGTAGCGACAGAGGAACATCCACATGGATTGCAACAGAATATGGAATTAATCTCGCACAAAAAGGGAAAAAAAAAGAGTCAGTTATATACAAAGCCAATGTTAAGAATTTTTCCTGGTATGCAAAGGAAATGGGGAAAAATGAAAACAGAGGGACAGAAGAATAAGCCAAGAGGCAGACTTGTAGAGAGCTAGGTGCTCCTGGAGAAAAGAAACCATAAACCATGGTTGATAGGAGGGAAAGGAAAAAACAAAAAATCCCTCAGCTAAAAGAAGACATAGATGTGCATCGTGGAAGGAAGGTCTTCGCTGCTGAAGGCAACACGGATTTTACAAGCCTGATGGCGGACATGTGGAGGACGATGTATTTTCACAACAAAGATAAGGAGAAAGTCTGACAACGCTTAAGTGGGTGAAGGGTGTCCCCACTAAAGGAGCATAAACAAAGCTGGTTTCGGGTTCTCTGTAACTGCATTTCAGAAGGTACCTCCTTTTAGGGGCACCTGGGTGGCTCTCAGGTGGTTGAGTGTCCAACTTTGGCTGAGGTCGTGATCTCACGGTTCGTGAGTTTGAGACCCACGTTGGGCTCTGTGCTGACAGCTCGGAGCCTGGAGCCTGGAGCCTGCTTCGGATTCTGTCTCTCTCTCTCTCTCTCTCTCTCTCTCTCTGCTCCTCCCCCACTCATGCTCTGTCTCTCTCTCTCAAAAATAAACATTAAAAAAATTTTTTTTTTAAGTGAAAAACATTTAGGAGTGGGACAAAATAAAGCGAGGGCACCTAGAGAAATGAAATCAAACCTCTCTTCCCACCCCAACAAGAGAACATCCTTCTTCCTCTTAGTCCCGATGGCGAGGCCATCAGGTACCTGCCCCATTGGCTCCCGTCCTCCAGCATCTGGATCTGCTCTCACTGCTTTCCTGGGGAATGACAGGTTTCCAGCCAGAAGGAATGGGACCGAAGGGCAGGACTCGTTGGGGACCACAGACCTTTCTTGGTTCCAGGGGTCGTGAGTCTGACCTCCAGCCACCTTTCGTTGGCCCCATGGGCAACAGGCTTCCACAGGGAGTCCTGAGCTCCGGAATCCATTAAAGAGGACAGAGTGGCATCAGAGCCCTTTGCTGGCTAAGGGAAAACTCAGTGGGAATCCAGGCTTCCCCGAGTCCTGATTTGCACCACCCTCAAAGCATCGCCAAGGCCAAAGCCGTGCTCGGGAAGCCACATTGTCTGGCACGATGCCTTCCTTCCTTCTACTCCTCTGTGTGCACCATCTCTCAGGGAACGGGACCCACTCATCAAAGGCCTTGCCAGACCTCTTCATGTGTCTACTCAAACTGCTCTTATAAGAAATCACCTCGGGGCGCCTGGGGGGCTCAGTCGGTTAAGCGGCCGACTTCGGCTCAGGTCATGATCTCGCAAGTCCGTTGAGTTCGAGCCCCGCGTCGGGCTCTGTGCTGACAGCTCAGAGCCTGGAGCCTGTTTCTGATTCTGTGTCTCCCTCTCTCTGACCCTCCCCTGTTCATGCTCTGTCTCTCCCTGTCTCAAAAGTAAATAAAACGTTAAAAAAAAATTAAAAAAAAAAAAAAGAAATCACCTCTGGGGACGCCCGGGCGACTCAGTCGGTTGAGCGTCCGACGTCGGCTCAGATCATGATCTCGCGGCTTGTGAGTTCAAGCCCCGCGTCGGGCTCTGTGCTGTGACATCGCAGGGCCCACTAAGGATCATCTGTCCCCTTCTCTCTCTGCCCCTTCCCCCCGACTCTTTCTCTCTCAAAAATAAACACACATTAAAAAAGAAAAGAAATCACCTTTAACATGGCTTCCTGGAGCCCCTTAAAGGAACTTTCCAAATCGGGCTTTCATCATTTAGATGTGAAGGTCCCCAGGACTCTTCCTCTGGCCTCACTGCTCAGGGTGAATGGATGGGGGGGGGGGGGGGGGGGTCATGCTTGCAGCAGTAATGCACATCTCAGTGGCTGGAATCTCTCACTCACTCCTGCCACACCTCCACCCCCATGAAGCGTTCCTGGATCCTATATACAAGTGGCCGGAGGGTGACTCACTCAGGTTCCCCAGCTCCAGGCCCCCTGGAGTGTCTGTCATACGCACCCTTGCCTGCACGGGCTACCTTCTTCCATCCCGTCCCCCCACCCCACCCATCCCTGCCCTCCATCCACAAAGCTGCTAGAGGGAGCCTTACACCTGCTCCCATTGGTACCCACTAACAGAGGTAGGTATCAATGCCATAAGAGCTTTCTCCCAACACCCACAAAGCTGCCAGCCACATGCCTGGAGCCCGCCCCGCTTTGTGTCTGGATCCTTCTGAAAGACTCAGTGACAGTCCTGGCCGCCCTGAATATCCATCCATAAGCCCCTCAGTGCCTCCCGGGGCCTGTTTTTCAGGACTGGGCGGGAAGAGGACACAGAACAATACACTCTATTTTCTGATCCTAAAAAGGAACAGAGTGATCTGGTTAACCAGGAATTTTGATTAACACAATTACAATCTAGTCTGTGCAAGAGAACAGGAAGTCAGCCCTCACGGGAAAGCTTGCTAAGCTGGAAAACATGGGGTCCCCAGTGGGGCAAGTCTGCGAACGATCCTGCAAAACTCCAAGGCTGAGTCAGGCGGCCCCTCCTGTGTCAGAAGCCAAGTCATGGCCCTGAAGTGCCTGGGGTCAAGCAGTGGAGGGCAGGAAGGAATCCATCATGTAGGAAGTGACTTCTATTCGGGTCTTACGCACATTCCTGTGGGAGCCCTTCCTTGACTGATGCCGGAGAAAGACATTTCCGTGACTGTTGCACCTGCCGTCCGGACACAAGATAGAGGGGCCGAGGTACAGGGTTCTGGAGGAGACGGTGCAAGGAACGAGGAACCCTAGATGTCAGCCAACACCTCCTTTCTGAGAGGACCCGTGCTTTTTTGCTGGTGGCCATCCATCCACCAACACTGTACAGCATGACAGGGATCCAAGAGATACCCACTCGTCACCATCTCTCAGAACCATCTCCGCACTGACCAAACAACACCACGGGGCCCCCGGGTGGCTCAGCCAGTGGAGCGTCTGACTCTCGGTTTCGGCTCAGGTCTTGGTCCCGTGGTTCATGAGCTCGAGCCCCGCGTCAGGCTCTGTGCTGACAGGTCAGAGCCTGGAGCCTGCTTCGGATTCTGTGTCTCCCTCTCTCTCTACCCTTCCCCTGCTCACACTCTGTCTGTCTCTCAAAAATAAAAAATAAAAGGAACAGTTCCAGGGATAAGACGAGAAGCTGTACCATGGAGCCTGGAGGGGTTTGGGAAACCCCAAAGAAAGCCCGTTACCTTCTGCCCCACTTCTAAAATCGATCTGTCTGGCCCTGATGTTTCAAAGCTATAAAGGGCGAGCGAGGCAGCATGATCCCGGCAGACTGTTCCAACTTCTGGCCCCTAAGCAGGAAAACCTGAATGATTCTGCTCACCAGCTTGTAACGAACAAGGCCATTTTATTCCAACTCTCCACTTCGAGGGATGCTGGCTCCGTTCCTCCTACCCCCTCTCTGGCAGATAAAAACAGCACAGGCCATTCTGATGTCCTACCTCCAACCTCTGGACTTAACAGAAAGCCTTGGCTTCTAGAAAGCACGCAGGCCTGGGCTAAGGAGACCGTGTTCCCAGACAGCGAGCTGTAATTTACACAGTTCCCTTTGCCTCTCTGGGCCCCCGTTTCCTCATCTGTTAAAACCGGCCCTCCAACACCAGGGTCCTATGACCCGAGGACCACATTTCGTAACGGGGCCCAAAACCACCGCAAGGGAAATTTCAAGGCATTTAAATGACCGGCGCGAGCTTGCAAAAGGGTCAGGCACATACCCAAGAGAGGACAGAGACCTCCCAACAAGATGAAATATTACCTTCCTCTCACACCCCCCGGCATGTTTCCCCAAAACGTTTTTTGGTCCAGAGAAGGAAAGTTTGCTCAACCAAACCCTACTCGGAACTCGGGGGGAAAAGATGTGCTATCTTAAGATGCCAGTAAAGTGATTTTAGAAAAATCGGAAATCACGAGCATGTATGCCCTGGGGGCACCTGCGTGGTTCAGTCGGTTAAGCATCCGACTTCGGCTCAGGTCATGATCTCGCGGTTCATGGGTTCAAGACCCACGTCGGGCTCTGTATCCTCTCTCTCTCCCTCTCTGTCTCTGCCCCTCCCCGACTTGTACTTTCTCTCTCTCTCTCAAAAAATAAACTTTTAAAAAAATGTTTCAAAAAAAAAAGGAAAGAAAATTTATGCGCAGACCAGGATACTAACTTGTATTAAACCCATACGGGAACCTCAAGCCCATACGGGAGGGCTGAACACATTCTTCTCTTCCCCTTTATTCCAAGTCACTGTCTGGGCCTCTTTAGGGCTGATCATGTCCCTATGTGTCACAAGAAGTAGGTGGGCTGGGGTTTAGCACTCCTCTTAGTTGCGAAGGATCTCAAAAGGTACCCTAGATTTTCCATACTGGTTAACACCAGTAACGATATCCATTATCCTGCCCTGGGAGATGCTTCCGCAGGATATTTTGACGATCATTCACCAGCAGTGCAGCTCCCGGTAGGGAGAGGACCCCTGGCCAACACTCGATATTGGGGGGTGGGTGGCAGGGCAGGGAGAAAAGGAAATACTACTGAATCCCCCTCCCCAGCCTTCCTTTAGTATTAGGGTACAAAAACCCCAGGGGCCTCACGCCATTGTTTCTAGCACATTCTCAAGTCCTTCTGCCCCTGCAGGAAACCCCGTACCCACATTTACCAAGCATTCTGTTGCCTTCAGAACGGACTTCAGAAGTTCAGAAGAGAGGACAAGAGCTGAAAGCCGCTGGCTCAGGGAGTCACAGGCTCAATACCTCACGCAAAGCAGCCTGCCCGCCAGAAAGGGGATCCAAGGGCAGGGGCCACCGCCGTAGCCCCCAGATGCTCAGGGACACAAGCCGGCTTCCGCGGGGAGTCAGTGCCACTATAAAGAATGGCAGGCTAGGGCCGCCTGGGTGGCTCAGTCGGTTGAGCGTCCGACTTCGGCTGGGGTCATGATCTCAAGGCTCGTGAGTTCGAGCCCCGCGTCGGGCTCTGTGCTGACAGCTCAGAGCCTGGAGCCTGCTTCAGATTCTGTGTCTCCCTCTCTCTCTTCCCCTCCTCCCCAACTCTGTCTCTCTCTCTCTCTCTCAAAAATAAACATTTTTTTAAAAATAGCAGGCTGGTACTCATTGGGGCACAAAGGTGGGGGTCTGACGGCCCACCTGTGGCTGCGATCCAGCTGGTGCAGCTTGGCGGCCGCCAGGTGCAGGTTCACTGGCACCAAAACTCCAGGGGCAGCACGTGTGGTCACCAAGGAGGTTCATCTCGGCCACCGTGTGGCACAGAGCTCCAAGTGGCTCCACTCAAAGACCTGTGACCGCGGGCTGGCTCCCAGCGAGTCCTGGCTGGTTCTGAACCACAGGCACTGGAGGCAGAGGAAGGCTAACAGAGGCGGCAACGGTCTCCACGGGTCAGCAAGGGGCGCCCTTGCAACCAACCCAGCTCAGCCGACCTTTCTGAACTCTGCTGCGGGTCCCAGATAGATGGCGACAGCCGAGGACATCGCTGTCCAAGGCTGGGACCCCCCTCCCCCACCCCCTACCGCTCTGTAGCTCCGTGCGGACAATGTGAGAGGTGCACAGGAGGCCCGAGTGCCTGGCCGCGGCCGCTGCCTTGCTGTGAGATCTTGAGCAAGCAATTCCTCTCTGCCGGGAGGCCTCAATTTCCTCATCTCGAAAATACAGAAGTTGGACCAGATGGTCTCCAAGGGTTTCTCAGGTTTCCCTTTCTTTCCTTCCTCTCTTTATATATCCTAATACTCAATGATTCTGGATGTTGGTCTTAATCTGTCTGCTTTAAGGACACGCAGCTTTTGCAAGAGGGAAAAAAAGTCACATTCAAGTACAGACGCAGGTTCAGGGGCACGAGAGCGGACCCAGCACGCTGCCTGGGCCCCGAACACCTGCGATTCTGCCTCACGACCTCAGAGCACCGTGAATTCTGGTGAGTTCTTCTATCCTGATGGGCCTGTCGGCCCCTTCCCAGTCATTCCAAGAATCACACACGATTGAGTTCTACGTGCTCAGCGACCAGATTCCTGGACTTTCCCCAGAAGCTGGGATTCACCCCGCATCCAGCTCAGGCTTGTTCTGAGCCTGGTAGCAGATAGCTGTTCCCCATACACGCCGGGACTCGAACAGTCCACCTCAGTAGGGGCACCGCAGGCCTCAGTCCCTGCCCGAGAGCTTACCTGAGCTCTCCCCGTGCTCCCTGGAGGTCCCTTAGGGTACATCTTCTTTGCTGATCCCTTCTTCCCCAGGAACATCCCTGCCATGGCCTGCGGCCAGGGCCAGACCCCCGGAACCCCTAATGCTCCCCAACATTCCATCAGAAGGTGACTGGTAAGTCTGCATTCTTTACAAACATCATCCCCAAAGTGGGGCCCCTGCACCAGCAACACAGCTGTCCTCTGGGAGCTGGCCAGAAATGCAGAGTCCCAGGCTCCACCCCAGCACCAGACTCTGTATTTTAAAGGTCCCTGGGCAATGCGGATGCACTTTAACCTTTGAGAAGCCCAGCCGTGAACTTCCCAGGTGGCCCTGGATGACAAGCCCCATCTCCCTCTTCCTGGAACAGGTTCAGACCTCCATCAGAAGCCACACCAACATTCCAGATGCCGTCTGACCCCGTCAGCAGGAGAGAATATCCTGGAAGAAGGCTCTGTGCAGAGACAGACTAGCCTTTCCCTACAAACTGGACGCCCCCCTCCCCCAGCTGTCCACAAAGCCTCCAGGGAGTGGCCACTAGAGTCTTGGCTGATGTGAAGTCCGTCTTTCCAAGAAAGGCAGGCGTCTAACTTCCAGAGGCAGGAAGGTTGGTGCAATAAGGCTATTCCACTGTTGCATCTCAGGAGAGCATCCGTGCATGACCCTAAGCACGGCCACCACTGCCACCTCCAGCAAACGGGACAGAAAGCGCCCAGCCCAGCCTGGAACCACAGCACAGACGCCAGGTTCCCCGGGCCGATCCTCGATGACCTTGGCGGGAGCTTTCCCCTTAGAGCGTCCCACCTAGAACGTGGCCACGGGTACGTGGTGGGTGGGCAGGCAGGGAAGAGCCAAGCTTCACATTTGGGAGAAGCAAGGGAGGCAAGATGTGGACTCTACTCGCCACAGTCCATGCCACCACAGGGTCACACGCCTCAACCACACCGCTCGCCAGGTAACCAGGGAGCCGACTCCCTCTCTCTCCGTGAACAGTCCCTTGGACACCTTCCTCCTCCTCCCTTCCCCATCTCGCACGCACCAGGGCCCTGGCTTCTCCTCCCCCTACTCCTGCCTTGGGCCCGTCACAGGTCCCCGCACGCCCCTGAGCACACAGGGTCCCCAGGCCTTCTAAGTTCTACCGTCAGAGCCCCCACTCCGAGGTTCTCAGAACCGCTTTTTAAGGATATCAGAGTTATTTCAGAAACACTCAGAAAAGGCTGAGGTCACACCTGCGGGCGAGCCGAATTGATCCTTACCATCAGAGAAGAGGGAATCTTCCCGGAGGGGCTGCTAGCTCAGAGGAGAGTCCTGGGTCCCATGCGAGGTCCCCAGACGCGAGGCCAGGCCCCTGCCAGCTTCCTCCCCATGGTACCCTCTGCAGGAACTAAGACTGATGCAAGTAGCCTCCCCGGGGTCACTGCTCAGGGCTCCCCGGAGGGCGTGCCTGTGGCTGTGCGCTCTGCTCTTTTTTCACAAAGAACACACTACATCACACAGTTCCTTCCAAATCTGCTCCAGGTCCGGCGAGGAAATCAAGGGCGCATTCTGGACTTTCCAGTTGCAAAGTTTCTGGAGGCTTCCCCCTCCCCCCCCCCCCCCCGCCCCCCACCACTCTCTTTTTTCCCCTTTCTCAGCTAAAAAAAAAGTTGGCCAAGGTCACGACATACAATGGCCAAGCTTGTGTCACTGACCAGATGCCTCCCACCCCCCTAGGCCCGTAGACAAGACCTCCTTTGTCCACTGGATTTTGGGCAGGACTCCCTGGGCCTGCCCAAGCCCTGCTGGGGAATGTTCCGCCAACTTCTTCCCAACCCTAAGTCACGGCTCTGGCCTCGGCCCCAAGCCCCAGCTGTGTGAGTGAACCCAAGGCCAGATAAAAACCAATATAACAAGAATGGAGAACGCTCCCCCAAAGAACCATTGTGTCAGACCCTTCCAGGGCTGAAAAGCCAGTGTCCCCAAGACGAGGGTCCCCTGCCTTCGCTCTGTCCTCACCGTCTCCAAACCTGGACAGACAGCAAGTGACAAAGAGGGGCAATGCCGTGCATCTCAGAGGAAAGGGGCTCTAGAATCGTTAGCTACGAGGGAAGGAAAGATTGGACCCTGAGTGCAATATGGCGCCCACCAGCTAAATGAGTTCAGGCAAGAGACTTGGATCCTGGGTACATCTATCAAATCACTCCATTCAGACAGCTTTTAGGAGCAGCTGAAGGTTTAGCACTTAAAATCCACTCATTCCTTTTTTTTTTATTTTCTTGTTGTTATTGTCAAAGTTTATTTACTTATTTTGAGAGAGAGAGAGAGAGAGAGAGAGAGAGCGCGCGATCACACTCGAGTGGGGGAGGAGCAGAGACAGACAGAGAGAGAGGATCCAAAGCAGGCTCCATGCGGTCAGTGCAGAGCCCGATGTGGGGCTCGAACCCACGAACTATGAGATCATGACCTGAGCTGAAACCAAGAGTCAGAGGCTTAACCGACTGAGCCACCTGGCGCCCCTGAAATCCACACACTTCTGTGTCTGCTTTAAATGTAAACCTTTGTGATTTTAGGAAAGGAGTCTTTATATCGGAGTAAATATGGTTTTCCAGAGGGACCAAGAGGGCTCAAGGTCTGGATGGTCTCCTATAAAATAGCATTCTCTCAAACATTTGGTGTATTTCTGATGAGATTTCAATGCCAACTCCTCGGTCAGGGGGCGGGAGAAGAAATCAGAATGCTTACCTACGGACAGAGCCGGGGAGCCCTTGTGGGTTCACACCTATTCTCTGTGACGCCCAGGGCGTCAGATTTCTTCAAGTGTAAGGGGGAAATGATTACAGAGTTTTTCTCAAAAGGTCGTTGGGAGGGTTCAGGGGGGAAATCCACGTAAACACGGAGCACACAGCAAACAGGACCAAGATACCCGATAAAAGCCGGCTGCTGTCTTTGTCACCGTGGGCAGTGGCTGAAAAAGCAGGAGCTGAGGTTTCCCCGGACCCACAAGACGTTTACAGTGAATGAAACCAAAGACCAAACAACCCAATTAAAAAACAAAAACAAAAACAAAACGGGCAAAGGGCATTTGCCCAAAGAGGACAGACACACGGCACTAAGGGCACGTGAGAAGGTGCTGCATCACTAATCCCCGGGGAAGTGCCAACAAAACCCACAACGAGGGATCGCCTCACACCCGTCAGGATGGCTACTATAAACCAACAAATAAAAACAGGAAGGTCAGAAAAAGAACAGGCAGGTGGAAAAATCCTTGCTGGAGGGACTGTAAAATGACACGGACATAATGGGACAGAGTCAAGCAACTCCTCAAAGAGCGAAACACAGAATTACCGTAAGACCCAGCAATTCCACACCCAGGTATACACCCCAGAGAGCGGGAAAGCAGGGATTCCGACACCTGCACACCCCGCTGTACCGCAGCACTGTTCGTAACAGCCCCAAACATGGAAACAATTCATGGATGAATGGATAACCCAAACGTGGTGTGTATAGACAGTGACATGTTAATTCGATCTTAGAAAGAAAGGAGATTCTGGTATGGATGGACCTACCAGCAGCAGGCTAAGTGAGATAAGCTAGTCAAGAAAAGGCAAATGCTGTAGGATCCTACTTCTATAGAAGAGAATAGTTAAATTCACGGAGAGAGAAAAGAGCATGGTGGTTGCCAAGGGCCAGGGGACAAAGGGGGGACTGGGAGTTAGTGTTTAATGGGGACAGAGTTTCCGTGAATAAGGTGACAAACCCCACGTGGGGCTCTGTGCTGACAGCTCAGAGCCTGGAGCCTGCTTCAGATTCCGTCTCTCTCTCTCTCTCTCTCAAAAATAAATAAATATTAAAACAAGTTTTTTAATGGTTAAAATGTTATGTATATTTTACCACCACACACGCACACGTCTGCATACCATGGAGATAATTTAGATCAAGGGACCCCGGCCAGTGTGACATCAGCCATATCACAGGAGACACAGGTGGGGGGACAGAACCTCCAGGGAAGGTGAAACGTGTGTCCAGAAAGGGAAGCCGCCCCAGCCTGTTGGTGAAGGCCGACAAGAAGACAAGGCCCGGGTATCTGTAAGCAGGGCTCACTGTGGTCCGTCTGGTGTTCGATCTTGGGGAAACTGAGGCAGCATGGCCAGCATCTTAATGTCAACCACTGGCTTCTTTGCTCAGGGGTGTGCACACTCAGAGCCTGCCCCATCCCCCAAGGGCCAATGGCAACGTGCCTCTCCCCGGACACATCAACTCCTTCCTTTCTGCGACTGTGTTCCACCTTTCTGGACTTCTCCCCCCCCCACCACACCCCCAGACACAGAGCTCCCCCCTTCCTTCTCAAAGCCCCGGGGGGCTGCTCCAGGGGCCCAACATCTCCTCTCCGCTTGTCAGGCTCTAATCCGCTGCAGGGATGATAATGAGTTCTCTTGAGTACTTGCTCTGGGCCAGACGTCGTCCTAAGTGCTTCGACTGCCCTGTGTCCTATAACCGGTCCAACAAATCAAGAGGAAATTTCCAGTATCGTCCCCAGTTAATAGAGGAGAAAACAGAGATCCTTGGGATGGGCCAGGAAGGGTGGGTAGGAGACTGAGCTAAGGGGATGATACTCCAGGCCACGTGGCCACAGGAGCGAAGGCCCAGAGAGAAAGCAGTGTGGGCGGGCTTGAGGATTCACGGCCATGGAAGGCGCAAGAAGGAGTAGTTATGGACGGAATCCAGTTGTGGGAGGCCATGAGGGCACCAAGACTAGGGATTCAGACTCCCTTGTATGAACCAGAAAACATGGACGCATCTTGAGTAAGGGAAACACCACCAATGTTGTGCTTTGGAGAACACCACCAGGGTGTAAAAAGATCAAATGTCAGGGAGAGACTAGAGGCAGAAAAGGGGTTACGGGATCCCTCCCCTCCTTTCTGTCTCTCTTAAATGGGAGGCTTAAGTCTACATTCGTAAACCAAGAAGTAAAGAGTCCTCCAAGGGCTGAGGGCTTCTCCCCTCTGTGATGTGAGAGGGGAGAGGCGGGTCCTGGTGGTGACCACACCCTGACCTTGGAGGTCAGCCCCCTGCCGTCAGAATGCAGGGATAGAAGCCTGTCTCCTCTCTGCTCCTGGAAACGGGCTCCCAGCCATGCAGGAGAAAGTTAACATCAAACACTTCATCTGCACCCAGATAGCCGAGACCCTCATCTTCGTTCCTTCAGGTTTGGCAGAATTCAAATACGCGCGCACACTCTCACAGCCCGTAACTTTTTGGTTTTATAGCAGCAAAGACGGGGCAGTTTTAACGTTCTTCAGCCCTGCCACCTCTCTGACACTGCATCGTACACGTGAATAGGATACGATCACAGACAATAACGCAGCCCAGTAGGCAACATGCAGAAATTGCCATCGCCGCTCCCGGGACGGCCTCCAGCCAATGGCGAGGGGCCTTTCTGGGCCACGATAAAACAGGAGGCTAATCTGCTCTGACCTGAGCTAAGCAGAGACCAATCAGAGCCCTGCAGATGTTTTCTTCTGTGAGGGTTCGCTGAAACAGATACCTCGGGGAGCGTAAGACTCATGAATACCTTCTCACGGGTTTACTGTTTGTGGTTATCCTAGCGTCTCCAACCAGAGGCCCCTCGAGTTTGGCTTTATCGATGGTCTTCTATCATTGAGTCACTTATAAAAAGCACACAACATTCTTCCCCTTCTGGTCTCTGCAAATGGGTAGGTTTCTACATGAGAAGCCGTAAGAGATGGTGGGAAACCCATGATCCCCAAACATAAAGACCGACAATCATTTCCACCGAGCTCCATCTCCCCGAGTTTCACGGAGTCAGATGCAGCCAACCTCCTTGTTATTATTCTTTGTTTCAGCCGAGTTGAAGACTGTCAACCAACACAGGACACGTGCGTGCGCTGTGGTCCCCCACCCTCTGCAGCACACATCACGTCGTCTTATAATGATAACGGATACAGGAGACTGGCTACGGCCACCATTCACTTTCTGTAAACGCTCCGTAGCCATGACGGGGGAAATCCTTCGCCACACTGTGCGGTCTCTGGGGTGCGGGGTCTCGAAGACGCTCCCACGCCAAGAGGCAGCCCCCCTCGGCCACAGGATCAATCGGGCGATCTTTGCCCCGCTGCTGTTATGGAAGATGAGGGCAGGTGTAACACAAAGGGACTTGGCTTGTGCAATGTGGAAGATACGGCACAGACATACACGACTGAAAAACAGAAATAACTACACAAGGGAGTCTATCAGAAGTGCCAAACGAGAAGCAGGCAGACAATAAGAGCTTTCAGAATCCAGAGGAGGGAGGGACCATTTTCGGCTGGGACGGTCAGAGAAGGCTTCTCAGAAGACACAGAAGTTTCCTGACAGCAGGGATGAAAAGGAAGGGCTTGACCAGAACAGAAGGACGTTAAGTGAGAAGTAGAATCGGCCTTGGGAACTGGGCAGACGTGGGGGATGTGGGAGGAAGTAAAAGTCAGTTCTGAAGGGGATGAGAGAAGCCGGAACCAGTCCCCAGGGAGACCCATCGGGCCATGGTAGAAGCCACTTTGGGGATATGGGTAGAGTTCACTGCCTACACACTCAAGTTCCAAGAGCTTGATCGGGGCACAACTGGGCTGAGTCTGGCCCTTGACATGCGGAGCTGTGCTATCTGCCCAGAGACGGGGGGCAGTCTTCCGGGTGGACTCAGAGTTCATAAAGAAAGAATGGATCGCGGAGCCCTGAGGTGGGCTCACTTATGCAGAATTATTAGATCCTTCATGGGGCGCCTGTGTGGCTCAGTCGGTTGAATATCTTGACTCTTGACTTTGACTCAGGTCATGATCCCATGATCGAGCCCCACGTCGGGCTCCAAATTGAGCGTGGAGCCTGCTTGAGCTTCTCTCTCTTTTTCTTTCTCTCTCTCTCTCCCAAAAATAAAAATAAAATAAAATAAAAAATATAAAATAAAATAAATACAAAGTGAAATAATAAAATGTAAAATGAAATAAAATATTAAATAAAATATTAAATAAAAAAATAAAATATTAAATAAAATAAAATATAAAGTGAAATAATAAAATATAAAATGAAATAAAATATAAAATGAAAAATATAAAATGAAATAAAATATAAAATATAAAATAAAATAAATATAAAGTGAAATAAAATAAAAGATAAAATGAAATTAAAAAATGAATATAAAATAAAATAAAAAATAAAATAAAATAAAATAAAAAATAAAAAAATAAAATAGAAAAGAAAAGAAAAGAAAATATAAAGTAAAATGAAATAACACTACCAACAAAGAAAGACTGCCCCCTGACACTCCTTGGGCCCAATCCCTCCTCCCGAGAGCCCTCCATTAGCACATGCAGCATGCCTCGGTCCCCTCTCCGAGACCCTCCAAGGCAAGGACGGCCTTCGTCCTTTCTTCCCTCCAATGCAGCCCGGTGCCTCACACTCAGGGGCTGGCCCCAGGATGGAAAACGAATGGAAGGGAGTTCTGGGAATGAGTCACAGAAAGCAAATAAGGACGGGATCAGAAGAAGAAATAGGTAGCTGTGTCCGCGTGAGACGCGGAAGAAAACGCTCCCTGACTATGGGGAGGATGGTCCCCCCGCTGCCGATTCCAGAAAAAGGAGCATGGGAGTGAGGTGGGTGTGGAAATCTGGTCCCGAGCACGCAAGGAGCTGGTGAGCCTGAGGACACACAGGGACAGGAGGCAAGAGACTGAGACAGATGCCACTGTAGAAGAAGGTGAGGACAGAGGACAGGGCTGTATGCAGTGGCTGGCCCAGGCCCACTCGGCCCACGGATGGCTCTTATGAGGTGCCCGCACTCAACGTGGGTGGGTCCGAGGTCCCTCTAATGGTTTCCATGTGTCCATCCCATAAAAGACTCCCAAGGTCAAGCAGACATATCAGAAACGGCACCCACTTTAACAGGCTCCATCGAGACCCCAGAGATACTTTGCTCTATGTCTCCCAAACTCCAGCTCAACGTCCCCCTGCCCCAGATCTGCTTTCGCTATGTATCAGCTGTACTATTATTTACCCAGAGTTGTTTTTTTTTTTTAACCTGTCTTATAACGAGATTGACTTTAACCTGGTCCTAAGCCATCACATCCACGAAACATGGGATTTCCCCCGCCATGACGTGCTTAAATAAACAGCACTCGAGAACTGCCACCACAACAGGTCTACGATCCCCGTGCCTAGCCTTGGGGGTACAATGAGCCCACTTGGCGAAACACCGTCTCAGGCTACGTGTAAAATTACCATTTTTACAGCCGTGAGTTGGTTTATAGGAGTTCTTTTTTGAGACCTGGGAAGCCAAGTTTAAGTTCTCCGCTAACCCCAGGCCCACGAAGGCAGGAGAGAGGTCCCGAGTGTGTGCCCAAGTCACCGCTGGGAGGCCCAGGAGGACCGTCAAGGGAAAGGCAGAGAGGACATCCCGTTAAGGGCCACGTGACAGTGCTGTGGACACCTCTGTCACTTCCCTATTGAAGGAGGCAAGGAGGGGGAAAGAATGGGAAGGAAAAAATAAAACTTGCATAAGCTTCAAAAAAGGAAAGGGTGGGGGCGCTTGGATGGCTCAGTCGGTTAAGCGTCCAACTCTTGCTTTTGGCTCAGGTCCTGATCTCATGGTTTGTGAGTTCGAGCCCCACGTCGGGCTCTGCGCTGACAGTGTGGAGCCTGCTTGGGATTCTCTCTCTCTCTCTCTCTCTCTCTCTCTCTCTCTCTCTGCCCCTCCCCTGCTCATGCTCTCTCTCTCTCTCTCAAAATAAATAAGCTTAAAAAATAAAAAACAAAAAATAGCGGACAATCAGAATCAAAAAACAAACAGACAAACAAAAAACCCCAAAACCTTGAGGACCATTAGGCCAGTGGAGCGAAAGGGGACAGTCTTACAACCCAGAGACTGGTTGCGGGAAAAGACCAGTATTTTATACCCTCCTCTCTCTCTGTGTCTAATTTGAGATGTGGGACCTGCCCCCACCTGAGCACTGAGGCTGCCCGAGAACGTTTCTTCCCTCTCCACCATCCATTCCAGCTGCAGTGACTTCCAGAAAGCAGGTGAGCAGGGGGCTCGGGGGGGGGGGGGGGTGGTAACCATTCTGAAGGCGTGGATCCCACAGGCCAGGCCCAGTGAATTCGCCGAGCAGCAGCACACAGGTCTGGAACCAGGGAAGCTATGCTCGCTCACGCACGCCGCTGCTTGGGAACCTCAGGGAGGCAGGCGGCCAACAGCAGGACACGGGGGGGCCCCCAGTTTGAAAGCCAGAACCGGGCTGCGAGATGCGCGTATCACCGAACGTACGGGGACCTCAGAAGGGATTCAACCTTCCCCCGCGTGCACGCAGGGTCAAGGCCAACAACACGTCACATGTACCGCGTCTGGTGGTTGTATGCAAAGTCAGCACAGATGTCACTTGTCTGAGACTGGAAAGGGGCACGGGAACGTGGGGAAAAGCGTGAGGAAGCACCGACCCAAGGGCTCGAGGAAGAGCACATCTCAGAAGGCAATTCAGAAGACAACACGGGGAAACTGCTAGAAAAGACCAGACCAGGGGTGCCTGGGTGGCTCAGCCGGTTGAGTGTCTGTCATTGGCTCAGGTCATGATCTCACAGTTTGTGGGTTCAAGCCCCACATCAAACTCTGAGCTGACAGGGTGGAGCCTGCTTGGGATTCTCTCTCTCCCTCTCTCTCTGTCTCTCTCTCTCTCTCTCTGTCCTTCCCCTGCATGCACACTTCAGCTGTGCATGACTTCAGCTCAGGTCATGATCTCACGGTCCGTGGGTTCGAGCCTCGCGTCAGGCTCTGTGCTGACAGCTCAGAGCATGGAACCTGCTTCGGATTCTGTGTCTCCCTCTCTCTCTGACCCTCCCCCACTCATGCTCTCTGTCAAAAATAAATAAACATTAAAAAAAAATTAAAAAAAAAGACCAGACCAAATAGACTAAAATCAATAATCAAATGCACAAATAACTAAAGATAATTTAAAACTTCTTTTCAATGTTTTATTTCTTTTTGAGAGAGACAGAGACAGAATGTGAGCAGAATCCGAAGCAGGCTCCAGGCTCTGAGCTGTCAGCACAGAGCCCGACGTGGGGCTCGAACTCACGGACCGTGAGGTCATGACCTGAGCCAAACTCAATGCTCAACTGACTGAGCCACCCAGGCGCCCTGATCATTTTAAAAGTCATGCACACAAACCAGCAAAGAGAAAGGTTACCTGGGAAATCCGTTTCTCCTCAGACTTTTCTTCTGCTCCTGCTAAGAGCACTTCCCACTGGAACCCATGCTCCATAAGGCAGGGACTGACCAGGGCCTGGCGTCAGCCCTGTGAAAGTGCTAGAAAGTGCTAGAAAATGCTAGAAGGCATATCCCACCCAAGTCAAAGCTTCGGGGGGTGGTGGTGGTCGTTTTGTTCATCACTATGGGAGTTCAATAAACTTTTGTTGAATGATGAAACAAAATGAGCTGCACATAGAGTTTTTTAGGGGCACCTGGGTGGCTCAGTCAGTTAAGCATCTGACTTTGGCTCAGGTCATGATCTCACAGTTCATGAGTTCGAACTCCACGTCGGGCTCTGTGCCGACAGCTCGGAGCCTGGAGCCTGCTTCTGATACTGTATCTCCCTCTCTCTCTGCCCCTCCCCTGCCCATGCTCTGTCTCTATTTCTCTCAAAAACAAATAAACATTAATTTTTTTTTAAATAGGAGTTTTTTTTGTTCCAAACATCTGAGCTCCAAGATCCACGTGTCCAGCCAGATCGTATTAATATTTCACACGAAAGAGACAGGAAAGGTTCTCCAAGCATGCACCCCCCACACCCTCCAGGCACTGAGAGAGAAGTCAACATGAGGATGATGACGATGGGAAGTCACCGCATCGATGCACCTGTGAGGCCTCTCTTACTCAGTGCAGACCCCCAATTCAGAAATCAGGCAAACGGGTTTTCCGGCTCGTGCCCAGTGTCTCCCTCGGCCCTCCTCCTCTGCTTTGTGCCCACCCTGGAACCGGGCTCCATATTTCTCCCGAGACATCCTGCAAGGCCAGCACAGATGAAGCCTCCCACTCCGTGTGGGGAGCACCGCTCACTGAGGCGGTCTTTTTCTGCCCAAGCACACACGCTGACCCTGGGGTGGGTACTGGAGCTTTGGAGGCATTGGCTGGAAGCATCACTGAACAGAGTCTCTGTCTCTCCTCCACCCAAGCACCCAAGCAACGCAGCACATGTAAAGCATCACAGTGGCCACTCTGTCTGCCAAGGAGCTAGAAGATATTTAAAACTCACGTTGAATGAACCAAGCCTCTCTCCTGCCCAGATCAGGAAAGACCCACAAGCCCCCTCCCTCCCCTGCCAATGAAGCACCCAGAAAATGTGGCCCCAGGTTATCTGTGGGTTGTGGGGTTCCTCTGGATGTTTTCATCGTATTTCTTTTATCACATTTAAAATGTTAATTTATTTTTCATTTTAAAATTTTTTAACATTTATTTTTGCAAGAGAGAGAGAGAGAGAGACAGAGACAGAGTGAGAGTGGAGGAGGGGCCGAGAGAGAGGGAGACACAGAATCCAAACCAGGCTCCAGGCTGTCAGCACAGAGCCCGACGCGGGACTTGAACTCACGAACCGTGAGATCATGACCTGGGCCGAAGTTTGACGCTTAACCAACTGAGCCAGGCGGCCGTTTTTAATTTTAAAAGTAAAAACTTTTCCTTTTTTTTTTTTAATGTTTGTTTGTTTGTTTAGAACACGTGTGAGTGGGGAAGGGGCAGAGAGAGAAGGACAGACAGAATTCCAAGCAGGCTCCACACTGTCTGCATAGAGCCTGGCATGGGGCTCGATCATGCAAACCGTGAGATCATGACCTGAGCTGAAGTCAGACACTTCACCGACTGAGCCACCCAGGCACCCATAAATTTACTTTTACAATCAGGAAAACACTGCCTTCCCCCAAAATCGGCATGTACAATTCTAAAATATACCATATGATCCCAATTATGTAGACAAATATATACAGCAAAAAAAAAAAAAAGAGGAATGAAAAGCATGCTGAATATTTTTTGTTTCTGCTTTTCCGTATTTTCCAAGTTTTCATAATGAGCAAACTGATTTTAACCCATTTTTTAAAAAAACCTTTATTCCGTTATGAACTAACGTACGAATACAGCCTTATCTAAAATAGGTAGATAGTATTTGTTAATAAAATTCCCCCTTGATATATCCCTTCTCAGTTGCCATCCCTAAAATGTACACTATCAGATTAGGATTCATTGTACTACCTTTCAAATGCTAAAGAAACATGGGGGTGGGGTTATTTTTGAGAAAATGAATTAAGACAAACAGTAAAGAACTTTCTGAACCAATGCAAGGCTGACATAAAAATTAGAGGTGGAAGGGACCCCACCGATCATTTGATCCCATGCTACCATTTTGCAGATTGGGAAACTGAGCCCAGAGACAGATGGGGATTGGATGCCAAGTCTCCCCCAGCCCAGTGCACAGGCCCCTCCTGCCTGCTCTCTGGCTGCCCTAAATCTTGATGCTGATGTTGCTGGCATGGTTAGAAGACTATTCTAGTCAGACAGCACAGCAAGAGCCAGAGCCCCACCTAGGTCGGCTCCCAGGCTGACCCCAACACTGCTCTGTGCAAGCCGACCTCTAAAGAGTCCAGCTGTCTGCTCTACCACGATAACTTCCCATCCCTTTGTGACCAGTGAGCCCCCTGTGAAGGGAGGGGGAACAGGGAGGAAACATCTGTGCACACAAGGGGAGTAGAGGGGAGTGAATAAAAGCACTTGATTTTCCCTTTGGCAAATCCTCTCCTGCCTATTTTTCCACTCATTGAAATGCAAAGCTCCATTCCCATGAAGGGGTCTGGAACATTCCAGAAACTTCTAGAAATCACAACCTCCCGCTCTGCAACAGGGATTCCCAAAACAAGGTGTGCATGGATGTGTTGGTGTGTAGGTGAGGATGAAAAGCAGACACAACCCCCAGAAACCAGCCACAGGCATCCACTGGCTTGTCCCCAAACCCAGCATCTAACCGTCAGCCAGGCAGAGAGGAAGTCCCAGTATGTGCTCCATAGCTTTCCAGCCATGTAACCACAGACAAGACACTTCACCTCTTTGAACCTCATGTTTTTCTTTTCTGCATGTAAAAATGGAAACACCACCATCTCCTTCACAGAATTCTTGTAAAGATCGGACGACCGAAACAACGGTTAGCAACTCCATAAATGTTGGCTTGGCCCCACACCTTCCCATCCCCGTTAAATCACCGAGCAACCTTTGAAGAAAGTCGTCAGCTGAGGTCCCCAGCGCTGAGTCACTCGCATGGCACTGACTGGGTTCTCCCCACAGCCTGGGCTGATCTGCGCTGACACCTTCTCCCATTCCTGACACAGACCAAGCTCATCAAAACAGCACGAGGAACAGTGTGTGAGATGAAATCACTATGCTCAGTGGACGAGATTAGAGTTTAGAGGACCACCAGGAAGGGGACAGAAAAACCCATGGAGCCAAGCCATGCTTGTCCACCAGAGCCGCGGGAAAAGCTGGCGACCCCAGCCAACCAGACCAAGAAACAAACACAGCCCTGGACGGGGTCTGCAAACCAGCCACACAAGTCCCCGGCAACCTTCCTGACGTGGCCTGAGAGTGTCTCCGCTGCCATGAGCAAAGACACCCCATAAGAACACCACCCCCCCCCCAACTTCAATCTCCAAAACACGGGACAGACGGGATGACAGGAAGGGCCAAGGGTCAGGTTTCTTTTTCCCACCACTCTACATCCCCAAAGTCGATCCCACCACCTGTAAGACCTTACCTTTCCTTTGTTCCTAGATGCCGAAGTGCGGTCAGGAACTTATACATATTGGTGCCTATTTGACCCTCACGAGAACGCTGGAGAGAGCTGTTCTTATTTTCCCCCTCCTAACTGAGTAAGCGGAGGTCTTCCCCAAGGTCCTACAGCTAACAAGACACAGAACCCAGAGTCCAAGAACAGCGCGATCCTCTCTCCCCCCCAGGTTCCTCCGCAGTATCCAAGAATCCTCTATCCAAGAGCAGATACTCCAGAGGGAAGTTACAGTGAGGCTGTGACCAGCCACGACCCTAACTCTCAACTTCACGTGGTGGAAGGTGGTGGCTGAATGCCCAAGGGGGTGGGGGAAGGGGCTCCTTTGCTAACCAGAGAGAGAGGCGCCAGAGGAGGGAAGGAAAACGTCAACATAAGCATCTCCACGGACAAGGGCCCTGACCGTGGCCAGGGCAAAGAGCATAAAGAAGCAGAGTCAGCCTGGAAGCTCAGCCTGGGTTCAAAGCTCCAGCCGGGATGGGGACCCACCCTGCTTTGCCTCACTTCTTGCCGTCCCCTGGGGATGCAGCCCCCTGACCCCAGCCCCACCTTCCCTCTCGTGTGAGCTGGTCCATTCCTATCACCATGGCCGCCCTTCTTGGCATGGCTTATGCCGAGTGGTCCTCGCTCCCTGAGAACAAGAATGAGGTCCTACTCCCGTGTGTCCCCAGACACAGAAAACACACCCAATGAATACGTGTGGAATCAAAGGACTCCCCCCGAGTCTCTGAGTAGGATTTAACAGCGCACCCCCCTAGAAAGCTGGTGTCTTACCTTCCTGAGATTATCTGCGCACCAATTCAAGAGTAGGGAAAGAGAGGAAGACAAAAAGGTAAAGGCAGAGACCATGTGTTTATCTATTCTACACCAGGAGAGGACTTAGATACTGAAATGTTGTCTAGGGCCCCCACATCACAAATGAACCAGACAGGCTGGGGTCGGGGGGAGGCGAAGGGTCATCAATGGCTTGTCTGGGTCTCTGACACCAGCCTCTCAAGGGCCTAGGGTCCTCCAAATAAATACATTCAGAAAAGACACGCTCTCTCAGTCACTGAAATTGGCCACAGTGTAATTAAAGATTTTTTAGCCGGAGGGAAAGCGGACAGGGGCCAGATATGATCATCTATGAAAAGCAGTCTGAGCGATCAATGCCTGATGTGAAATATATGCATGTGGTTGGCTCTTACTCATACTTTTTACAGAACGGGTATGTTATTTTCACCCAAGGACTCCCAGCCCATAAATGCCTGGCCACCTCTGATACGCTTGAGCGCCCAAGCTGATCTCTCTCTCTCTCTCTCTCTCTCTCTCTCATCACTCAATCCACTGGCCTTGTCTGCTAGGGTCACACGCCGCTTCTCCCATAGGAACAGAACCCAGTGAACATCTTAATCGCTAGGACAGTCCAAGGCATTAGGGCTTATTCACCAATGTGCACCGAGGGGACCCACAGATGGAAGCAGTGAATTGTGGGTGGCTGGACAAAAAGGGATCAAGATTTGCTGAGATCCTAAAAACGGAAAAACTCCTACCGTCCTCACTCTGGAGTGGTGTGGGGTGAACCCCTTAACTCCTTCTGTTTGGCTAGGGATCCCCCCTTTCCTCCTCTCTTGGTCTTGAAAGGATGGAAAATGACAGTAACAGGTGTAAGCACTCCAACCACACCCTGAGCCTCAGATACGGAGAACATTCCCCCCAAAGACAGCAGAACACACAATTCTTCTCCAACGCACATGGAACATATTCCAGGACAGATCAACTGTTAGGCTCCAAAATAAGTCTCAATAAATTTCAGAAGACTGAAAGCCTATCAAGCCTCCTGCTCTGCCACAATGGTAGGAAACTAAAAATCCGCTACAAGGAGAAAACCAGAAAAAACACGCACAAAAATGCAAGGAAATGAAACAACATGCCCCTGTATGACCTGTTTATCATCAGACAGAGGAGAAAGCAAGTTAATGCCTGAAGACAAAAACAGAAATACAATACAAAAAAAATCCATGGGATGCGGCAAAAGCAGTTCCAAAAGGGACATTCGTAGCAATACAGGCCTACCTCGATAAGCAAGAAAAATCTCCAACAATCTAATTTTGCACCTGAAGGAACTAGACAAAGAACAAATGAAGCCTCACATTCGCAGAAGGAAAGAAGTAATAAAGCTCAGAGCAGAAATAACAGACCTAGAAAGTATTACGCTAAGTGGAAGGAGTCAGACGGAGAAAAGACAAATAGCATCTCGTTTCAGTCATACGTGGAATCTAAAAAGCCAAAAACAAACAAACAAAAAAAGAACAAACAAAACAATATAAAAGCAAACTCATAGATACAGAAAACCCACTGATGTTGACCAGAGGGGAAGGGGGTTTGGGGTGGGCAAAAAGGGTGGACGGCTCAGTGTGTGGTGATGAATGTTAACCAGACGCTGGGGGGAGGTGATCACTCTGTAGTGCATACAGGTATCGAGTTATGATGTCGTGCACCTAAAACCTGTATGATGTTATATCCCGATTTTACCTCCATTTTTAAAAATGAACAATGGCAACCGTTTCATCATCGGTCACAGTGCTGGTGAGCAGCGGAGCCGGGTGGGGACTGCGGCACAGTGGAAAATCCACCCCTCGTCATCAGGGTGTTGACACCACGCCGGGCTGCCGAGGCTTGGTGTCACCGAAGCTACTCATTTTTGGCAAGAGCAGCCGGGTATCTGAATTTCCAGTGTGAAATCTGGTGATTCGTCGACTTTGGCGAACCAACCCAACAACTCTAAAACGAAACCGTGGGCAAAAACAAAACAGAGCGACAAAACCTCCCACAGTCCTGAACTTGATTCTGCCCGTTGGCCACCAGGGCGCAGCTCCTCTCGTTAATTGCTGGGTATCTGCATAAGCGGCAGATTGAAGGGAGGGTTCTCTGGCTTTAAAGAATTGAGTACCACCGTCCTAGACTAAGAGTAGGAATTAACGCTTTCACCCTCTGCTAACCGTCCCTCTGCTGCCACCTGTTACCGCCAACACCCCCTGCTGGGTGCAGCTGGCCGCCGGTTTCCGGGGTTTCCAAGGGCTGCAAATGCGTGGCCAACTTCCTCTCGCCCCAGAGCTACACACCCCCACCCCCACCCCCAGCCTGGGTCCGACCTTCCTTGGAAGGGAAGCACAGGACAAGATTTCTGGGGCACGAGGGACTCTGAAAGTCTGTCCTGCTCTGTTTATGGGAAGGTGGCACCCCATCAGCTGATGAGAAGGTTTGGAAGGGGAGGAGAGGGGGTGGGGAAGAGAAAGAGCCTACGGAGTGAGGCACGTGCCACCAGTCGTGCACTGAGCAATCTGATAGAAGATCAGAGATTTGGGGAACCCAGGAGGAAGTGAGCCAGGCACAGCCACCTTGCGGAGCACAGACGCTCATCCACGAGTCCAAAGGCAAGACGACACAGTTGCCCCCGTGAGCAGAGAGACTCCCCTTGGGGTGGCAAGACCGAGTCCTGGGGACTCGGCACCCTTGGGACACGGTCAATGCCCGGCAGGGAGGAAGGCTGGATCCGTCCTCGCGGAAGGAGCGAGCAACCCAAATCTGCAGGGCTCTGGAGCCTGGAAACATGTGTCCTGGGGCCCCCGGGGTGAATGCACGGTGATGGGGACAGTCACTGCAAGAATCACGGTGTCCTTCTCAATCTGGCCACAGGGAGCTCTCCTCCTGACCTCAGACTCCGGGAGAAGAGCTAGGATCTCCCCGTCCCCGGACCTCACACTTTCTCACCTACCCTGTAGCACGTGGCACCACAACAGCTTTCCGAAACACCATGCTTGCACGGGGCTCCCCCCGAAAGCTTAAGGGTCCTCCAAGTCTTTTGTTTTGGAGAACAGGGACCAAGTCTCTGGATTCAGTGACTTAAAATATGTGTCGAACATGTGATGTCAAAGAAGAGGGGGCCCGAATGAGACTTTCTAATAACGATGCTGTGTTTTGCCACGAAACCCAATCTTCAGAGAAGTCCTCTGCTCTCTGCAGCACCCCCCGCCCACCTCCCTGCCATGGGGGTAACGGAGCTGTGCGGATGCCTCTCTTTTCCAAACAGCTCTGCGCCCCGATGCATCACACCCCCGTCGGGGCCCGAACACGGTCCCCGACAGGTTCACGCCGGCCGTGACCGTGACTTAACCGCAACAGAGCTGGGGAAGAGATCGCACACCCCCAGGGCCCGGGTGGGGAAATCGAGAGAGGCTGGCACGACCGTCAGACCTGTGGCTGCATCCACGTGAATCTCAGTTTCCTCGACTGCCGCTTGCACGGACTTTCCAGAAGCCTGAGTGGGTTCAGGCGCCATTATGTAATCCTGTGTTTGTTACATGCCCCACCCCCCCGCGACTTACGCCACCCTCTCTGCACCCCCTGTAGCTCCGTTGTGTATACCCACGGCCGCCCTGACCCCACGGCAGAATGTGCCCCCACACGGTACATGTGCGCCAGTCAGAAGATCCCCATGGACCTGGCTGCCGTCCCACTCTCTGCCTGACTGGCTGTGTGACATCTGGCAGCTCACAGCACCTCTCTGGGCTTCCCCCTCATCTAGAGCTGGAGGGAGCTGAACCTGCTGATTCCTGAAGCCCCTTCCGGGCCCCTGCTGAGGATTCTATCAGCGCCATCTGGAACGACTGCGCCCTGGCGAGGACTGGCCACACTCGAGAATTAAGAAAAAGCAAAACAGAGGCGGCAAAGAGCCAGGGCAGGGAGCCAAGGGGAGTTGAAGGCAACAGGAAAAACTTGCTTTCCACTGAGCTCACCCTCAGATACCACCCCGGCCCCAAAGTGGCTTGGTCTTTCCAGAGCCTTGGGTCCCCAAGCCACCCGGACTCTAGGAAGGCATGAGGACGGCAGACAGGTGCGCAAACAGCAGAACCACCCTGGGTCGCTCCAAAGCAGCACCAAGCACCTGCCCACGGAGGCTCTCCAGCGCTGGCTTCTCTCCCCCAGGTGTGGCAGGCCACCTGGCTCTCACGGGGCTCCAGTGAGCACTTCGAGCACCTGCCCGGGGGTTCCCACTCACCTCAGCCCCACAGCCTTTCCTCTTGCAAAGCGGACACGCTGGTCATTTTCTGCCACCGTCTCCACATCCGCTGCTTCCTGTGGCATCAGCTAATTCACTGTGCAAAGCAGCATTTATATATAGAAAGTTGCAGCCACGCAGGTTAGCATTAAAATAGAGACTTGGCGTTGCCGTGGCAACCAAACAAATGATATTCAAAATGAAAGAGAAGTATTCTGCAATCGGGAAAGCATGTCCACAGCCTTCCAGGGCAGCTGCGCCCTGTCCCCTCGAGGGCGGGTGGGCCGGCCTCCCGAGAAAGGACCTTCCCATTAAGTCACCCGCTCTGGTTTCGGCAGTGACCACGACCCCCGCTCTGCACAAGCTCCTCCCTAAAGCCGGCTCCTGCGTGGAGCAGACCCGAGGCCAAGGCACCCAGGGAGTATGATGATCTTGACCAGGTATATCGATTTGCAAAAGCTCTACTCCTCAAGCACCGAGGGGAAGCAACTTGTGGCCGCGGTGCCATCAGCAAGGACGCTTCTGGAGACAAAAGTGGCTTCTGCCCCAGGCCGGCCACAGCCCGCCACAAGCTCATTGCGGTGGGGTGCTTCATCCCCTCGGAGCCTCAGCCTACAAATAAGGGCGCCGGGGGCAGAGGGATATGGAGAAGCAGCCCAGTGCTTTCTGCCTCTGTGATGCTAAGATGTGCGCCTTTCCTCTGTCATCTCTTCTTTCTACTTCCGTCTTGTTTCCCTAGTCCTGGGGCACAAGCCTGGCTCGGCTGCACGGGCCCTGGATGTTGCTGGAGCTCCAATCACATACAGAAGCCCCGGCTTCCCAGCTCCTGCTCAGCACAGCCTTCAAAGCAAAAGATCTGAATCCAAGAAGCCACCAAGAGGCTGGGGGGCCTTGGACTCTGAGCCTGCCTGAGATTCCTTCACACATTTTCAAATCAGGCATGATCTCGGGGCGCCCGGGTGGCTCAGTCGGTTAAGCGTCCGGCTTCGGCTCAGGTCATCATCCCACGGTTTGTGAGTTCAAACCTCGCGTCGGGCTCTGTGCTGACAGCTCGGAGCCTGCAGCCTGCTTCGGATTCTGTGTCTCCTCTCTCTCCCTCTGCGCCTCCCCCGCTCACGCGCTCTCTATCTCTCTCTCTCTCTCTCTCTCTAAAATAAACATTAGTAAAAATTTTAAAAATAATTAATTTAATTTAATTATGAATGATCTAGAAAGACTACAAATAAAAAGAATGACAACCCCAAGTGCCAGCAAGGACACAGAGCGGCTGGAACTCCAACACACCAATGTGGGAACGCAAAATGGCACCCCGCCCCTCTGGACAGTCGTGTGGCAGTTTCCTATGAAGTTAAAACCTGCACCCACCATACGAGCCAGCCATCCCGCTCTCAGGTACGCGCCCAGGAGAAAGGGAAACATTATGTCCGCACCAAGTCTTATACAGGAACGTGCATATGACAGCTTTATTCGTTATAACCCCAAACGGGAAGAAACCCAGAGGCCATCAACAGGGAATGATGAACCGCCACGGTACATCCATACGATGCGTCGCTGCTCCCAATACAAAGGAGCCAACTACTGATCCGTGCAGTGACCTGGATGATGTCACAGGTGTCTGTTAAAAAGTCAGTCTCAGGGGCGCCTGGGTGGCTCAGTCGGTTAAGCGTCCGACTTCAGCTCAGGTCACGATCTCGCGGTCCGTGAGTTCGAGCCCCGTGTCAGGCTCTGGGCTGATGGCTCGGAGCCTGGAGCCTGCTTCCGATTCTGTGTCTCCCTCTCTCTCTGCCCCTCCCCCATTCATGCTGTGTCTCTCTCTGTCTCAAAAATAAATAAACGTTAAAAAAAAATTTTTTTTAAAAAGAAGTCAGTCTCAAAAGGTTACATACCGTACGATCCTGTTTACATGACACACTCAAAAGGAAAAGCTATAGGGCTGGATGGCTCATGAGGGGTTGGGGGGGATGGGGTATGAGAGCATAGGGAGAGCACAAGGGAGGTTCTTGGGGGGGACGAATTATTCTATATCTTGGGTAAGAGTGTGAATACATGAACCCATATATATGTAGAACTATACCCCTCAAAAACAATTTTACTTATTTATGTATTTATTTATTGTTTGTTTATTTTTGATAGAGAAAGAAAGAGAGCACGCGAGCGGGGGAGGGAGAGGAGCAGAGAGAGAGGAAGACACAGAAGCTGAAGCAGGCTCCAGGCTCTGAACCATCAGCACAGGGCCCAACATGGGGCTCGAACACACGAACCACCCAGATCGTGACCTGAGCTGAAGTCGGACGCTTAACCGCCTGAGCCACCCGGGCGCCCCTAGATCATGCCTGATTTGAAAATGTGTGAAGGAATCTCAGGCAGGCTCAGAGTTGTCCAAGCCCCCAAAATACCCAACACCCCCAAAATAGTCAATTTTACTGCATAACAACTGAAAAAAAAAATTGCTGCTTTCACCTTGGGGGAAAAAAAATCCCAGAAGATGACAGTCTCTTCGCAGCAGTGTTCAGACCAAACGTGGGGTCCCCATGCACAAACCGTAGGATCCTAAGAACCGTTCGTTATCAGTTCCAGTTTTCGTTACAAAGACCCTCTTCTTGTCCTAGAACAACGGTTCTCAACCTCAGACCAGCCACGTCAGCATCACCTGGGAATTTGTCGAGAAGTATAAACCCTTGGGTCTCATCCTAGCCCTCCTGAGTCAGAAACTCCAGGGGGTAGGGGTCCTGTTGCCCATTTTAACAAGCCCTCCTGCTGAAAGATTCTAACACATCCTGAAATTTGGGAACCCCGGCCTCCATATACCGGTTAGGTCCAGCGAGGCCAGCCCAACCCGGAATGGTCTGACCCACGTCCCTTCAATATCAAAACACCGTAGAAACAGACAATGTCTTTCTCCACATCCTATTTGCTTGAGGACTTTTCCTTTTTGTAATTTCTTTTCTGACTTCTGCTTTTGGTCTGCCCCCCAAGCACCTGCAAGGAAGACGTAAGGGGCCACAGCTCCATGTCACCACCTGAAGCAGCAGGTAACACGGAACCACCTGCTGTTTCTTCCCGGTGGGAGAAAGAGTGGCTGTTACCGTGGCCGTGCAAATCCGCTCCTCCCTTCTCACCCGGCCCAGCTCCCGGGCCAGGACCAGAACCGACCTTGCCAGCCTCCTTCCCGCTCAGTTCCTGGAGCGCTTCGCAAATCAAAGGGGACCTCGTGGTCGTCCCGATGAACCCTGGAAAGGCACCACTTCCTACTTAGGCCAGAACAACAACTTCAAAGCCGCTTTTTCTGGGTTTCTGGCTCCAAAGCCACACAGAGATGACGGATCACAAAGAAGAAATCAGAACCATATGAATGTCATATTCAGCAAAATAAACAGAATCATAGCATCAGGGTTGGGTCCAGGGGGCTGCGTGTCTGGCCCAGAGCCCGGGCTTGGTGGCCCCTAGCGTGGGCCGGGCTCCCCGGCCTCTCCTCCCCGCCCACGACTCCCACACACAGAGCCAAAGGCGCCCAGCGTGCCGTCCCTCCTCGCCGAGGCCCCCGCTAGCAATGCTGCTTTGCCTGACATTTCAATGTTTTATGGAGTTTTTATATTCTCTTTTATGGTTTTCAGCTCAGCTTCTTTTCTAGTTCTGTCCAAATATGCACAAGCACCAACATGAGCATTGTGCCATTAATGGCAGTGTGACAGCTCCAGGAGCCTCTGGTGGGGGGGAAGGGGAGGTTGGGGGGTGAGTTGGGGGAGCGGCATGGCACCCACTCCCTTTTTATACCACTGGTTTCCCCCAGGGCTAATCCTGCTGGGCGTCCTCACTGCCAACCTCATTCTCATTGCAGAACAGAGAAACCCTCTCCTCTCACTGCTTCTAGGGAAACAATATGGCGCTCCACAGAGCCAGCGTTTCTGAACCAGGGGGATTCCGGAGACTCTTCCTCATTGTCACACTGGGGGTGGGAGAGGCGGGCGGTGTGCCAGTTTCCTACCGCCACTGAAACAAGTAACCACAGACCTTGTGGCTCAAGACCACACAAATTGATTATCTGAGAGTTCTAGATTTATTATCTAGAGCTCAGAGATGGATCTCACTGGGCTAAAACCAAGGCGTCCCTTTGGCTCTGTTCCTTGTGGAGGATCCAGGGAAGAATCTGTTCTCTGGTCTTTGTCAGCTTCTAGAGGTGGCGTGCACTCCTTGGTGGCTGGCCCCTTGCTCCAGCTCCAAAGCCAGCAATGGTCTGTCCAGGCCTCTCTGGTTCTCTCTCCCTCTGCTCCCTTCCTCTTCCACTTATAAGGACATTTCAGATTATATTGGGCCCGCTTGGATAATGCAGACATCTGATCTACCTCAATTCCCTCTCGCCATGTAACTACATATTCACGGGTTGCAGGGACGAAGACGTGGGCATCTTGGATGTGTGTGCATGGGGGTGGGGGCAGTCAAGATTATGGTTACCACAGGGAGCTCCAGGCATCTAATCAGAGAAAGGAAGGGATCCTGTTAAACAGCCTACCGTGCAAAAGACCATTCACCCACAACAAAGAATGATCTGCCCCCAAATGTCAATTGTGCCGAGGTTGAGAAACCCTGGGACAGCCTAACGCTGACTGGGCCTTAGCCGGTCCCAGGGATGCTGACTCAAGTCTATTCCCACAGAGAGGTCAACTATAGGGTTTTTGGGGATCACAGGGAAGCTGTGACCCACAATTAAGGAGGAATGTTTTTATCATTCTATTAAATGCTTTAATGTAGAGTCTGTAACTATTCCAGAATCATCCTCAAATGCTTCTCATTTGATATACAGAAAATACAGACTCTAAAAACACATAACGTGCATCTTGCTTCCGGAAGGCACATAGACACAGTGGATACAGATGATCTGAATCCCTTTATGCGAAGAGATTAAGAGGTACGAACCTCCATTTATAAAATAAATAAGTCACGGGGATATAAAGTATGGCCCAGGGAAAATAGTCACTAATACTGTAATAATGGCGTGTGGTGGCAAATCCGATGCAGCCAACGTTTTGTAACGTATAAAAATATCAAACGCACCTGAAACACAGTAATGTGTGCTGGGTAGAAGTCAATAAAAAATTAATAAACTTCTTTATGTGACTAACTTCAAATAACACGGCTAATTCTGCTTTGCTGATGGGCTGCCTTTTGGTCTCAGAAATTGCTGAACTGGGGTGTTGGGTGGGGGGATGGGCTAAATGGGGGACGGGCATTAAGGAGGAGGGCGCTTCTTGGGGTGAGCACTGGGCGTCATAGGCTAAGTGATGAATCGCTAAATTCTACTCCTGAAATAGATACATACTACTGTTTTCAGGAGAATACTCCTGCGAAAAAAAAGAATACTAAAATAAAATAAAATAAAAAAATAAAATAAGATAAAATAAATAAAATATAAAATATAAATAAAATAAAATAAAAAAATAAAATAAAATATTAAATAAATAAAATAAAAATAAATAAAATAAAAATAAAATACTAAAATAAAACATAAAATAAAAATAAAATACTAAAATAAAACATAAAATAAAAATAAAATATAAAATAAAAATAATAAAATAAAATATAAAATAAAAATAAAATAAAATAAATAAAATACAAAATATAAATAAAATAAAATATAAAATAAAATAAAATAATAAAATAAAATATAATGTAAATAAAAATAAAATAAATAAAATGAAATAAAATAAAAATAAAATAAATAAAATAAAATATAAAATAAAATAAAAATAAATAAAATAATAAAATAAAATATAAAGTATAAAAATAAATAATATATAAAATAAAATAAAATAATAAAATAAAATAAATAAATAAATAAATAAAATAAAATAAAATATAAAATAAAAATAAGACAAAATAAGATATAAAATAAAATAAAAATAAATAAAATACTAAAATAAAAGATAAAATAAAAATAAATAAAATATAAAATAAAAAATATATAAAATAAAAATAAAATAAAATAAGATATAAAATAAAATATAAAATAAAATAAAATAAAATAAAATAAAATAAAATAAAATAAAATTGCTGAATTAGCAAGCCAGCACCACTCACATTCCCATACTCTTCCTTCTGCCAGAAGAACTGACCCACCAGTAGCTGGTGAGAATTCCCAATGACCCTGCAGACCCTGCAGTCCCCACACCAAATGCCCTCTTGAGCCCCAGACTCCTGCAGGTCCCTAGGACAGTTCTGCACTCTCGGGGTGAGGCCTGCAGACGGCAGAGGGCTGTCCCCTGCTTCCCTGAGGATGGTTCCCCAGGAAGGGTACCCTCCCCCTAACCCCAAGGTCCAGTCTGCCGGCTGAGTTTCCCAGGGGGTATCCAGAAGGGGCGGCAGAGAGTGACTCTGGTGGTTTCACAGGGATTTCCCTGCAGGGACAGGTAGGCAGGGCCTCCTTTTGTCTGACAGAAGGATTCCCCCTCTCCCCCCGCCCCCCCCCCCATCAAAGTGAGGAGCAGAGGCTTGGAAGCACCTGGCATGATTATATGTGCACCCACGTGTGTCCCTGTGCCCTATACCCCAGGCGAGCCCCTGCTATCCTGCCCTCTCCGCTTGACACAGCAAAGTACTTATTTAACTCCTCAACTGCAACCATCCAGATTCTCTGCCAAAGCCACATCCCTGCCCCAAAGCAGGGAAGCAATGCCCTCGTGAAGCCCTGATAACCATGTCTAAGATACTTCAGGCCCGGTGACCACCTCATCGAAATGTCACCCACAGAGCACACAGATCTGTTCAATCGTCTGCCCAGCCAATGCTCGCTGCTGCCCGTTTACAACGCGCTGCATAACTTTCGCGATCTGGAAGACAGAAGGCCTTGCCCACAGGGAGCTCAAATCCAAAGTGGGAAGAATGACCCTGCTGTGAGCACTGACGTGCATTATCTCATTTAATATCCACGCCAACATAGAAGGCGGGTAATCTGAAATCGTCTCTATTTTCAGATCATCGCGAGCACAGCAGGAAGCTCTTATGTGACGCTTAGCACGGGCCTGACTGTTCTCATCCGTTTACACACTTTCGAGCTTTACTCTGCCCCGTGAGGTTGGTTCTGTAATTATACCCATTTTACAGGGGAGGAAACTGAGGTTCAAACTGTTGGCAGCGTGCCCCGGGTGTGTGCAGGCATTCGTAGGCTTGTGAATGGCAGGCAGCACCAGGCTCGGCCAAATGCCTCTTTGAGGACACCCAGCCCCGGGTTCCCACTTTGGACGGGCAGCCAGGGGCGGAGGAAGGGCTTTCTGTCCTAGAGCCATAGCAGTCTCTTTGTCGCTCAGACCCCAGTGAGTCACCTCCCTCCAGAGATATCGCCAAAGAGAGCTCCGCTGTAGTGGGGGGCCGGAGGGGCTCAGCCTCACTCCCTTTTTTCACTTCTCAAACACACCTTTTGCCAGAGCCCAGGTAGTCATGCAAATGCCAACAGAAGTCCAAAGATGCTTGGATAATGGGATTTTCAAATACACCAGAGCTTCTCGGCCCTCTCACTCAACCTCCACACGCTGGGAGCCCGCTTTGTGAGCCGTGGGGTCTGAGGGTCTGGCTTCCATGCTTGGGATTCTTGTGGCAGAGGCCGGGGCACAAGGAGAGCCTCGATGGCGTGGTCTGGCATTTCTTTTTTTTTTTTTTTTAATTTTTTTTTTTCAACATTTTTTATTTATTTTTGGGACAGAGAGAGACAGAGCATGAACGGGGGAGGGGCAGAGAGAGAGGGAGACACAGAATCGGAAGCAGGCTCCAGGCTCCGAGCCATCAGCCCAGAGCCTGACGCGGGGCTCGAACTCACGGACCGCGAGATCGTGACCCGGCTGAAGTCGGACGCTTAACCGACTGCGCCACCCAGGCGCCCCATGGTCTGGCATTTCTAAGCCCGCCATGGCCGATCCGGTGGCCTAGAAACCGCGTGGGCTCCAAAGGCGTCCTGCCAGGCTCGAGAACCACAGCCAGGAGTGGATATTATGTCATTTGGAAAACGGGTCTTCGCAGATGTAATTAAGGGCTTTGAGGTGACGAGGGTATAGCCTGCGGTATCCAGCTGTGCCCTAAATGCAATCCCCCGGGTCTTTCTAGGAAGGAGGCCGAGAGAGATTTTATTACACGCGGAAGAGAAGGAGTCTGGGGGCGCCTGGGGGGGCTCAGTCGGTTGGGTAACTAGGTCATAATCTCATGGTTCACAAGTCAAGCCCCACATCAGGTTCTGTGCTGACAGCTCAGAGCCTGGAGCCTGCTTCAGATTCTGTGTCTCTCTGTCTCTGCCCCTTCCCCACTCGCACTCTCTCTCTCTTTCTCTCTCTGTCTCTCAAAAATAAATAAATGTTAAAAAAAAAAAAAAAAAAAAAAAAAGAGGAGTCTGATCGGGGAAGCAGGGGTCAGAGTCAGACAGCCACAAGCAAAAGGTGTCAGCCCATAAGTCACCCCAAAGAGAATGGAGCAGCGGGGAGAAAGTCCTCCCCTCCCCGCTCTGCCCACAACCCCAAAAGAGGCTGGCGCGGGAAGTGCTTTGTCGGGACACGTGCACAACGCAGGGCAGACAGCTCTAGGGACACACAGGGACCAAAACCAGAGTCAGAAGCTTCCGCTGTGGTCTGCAAACCCGGATCGTGAAGCAACGCGGCAACACAGGGGTTCCCCAAAGCCCAGCCATTCCCATAACGCATGCAGCACCCGAGACGATCCCTTTGGTGGCTGCAAGACCTGTCAGGTGTTTTGAGAGGCTCATTTTCAAATGGGCCTTAAGGCCTCAAGGTCTGTCAGGAAAAGTCAGGTACGAAGACACGAAGCCTACAGTTCCTTCTTCCCCAAGGGTCACTACCCGACGCCAGCCGGGATCAGCGGGCCATGCCCCCTCTCCGTCCCCAGTTTCTGCCTCCATGGGCTGCACCCAGCTCGCCAGGCTTCTGGCCCGACCTCAGAGAGAAAATACCAGCGAAGAGGCCGTTTATCTGGCCCGATTCCAAAATCAGGAGGCTGCTCGGGAGAGAGGGGCAGAGGCTCTCTCGTGGGCAGGTCATAATCTGGGAAGTGGGGGCAGAACACACTGAGGTTTGCCATTTCTCGAAAACGGGGACTAGGTTCCGGATTCCCACCTCCCCCCATTGCGACCCAACACCTCACAGCCCCCGGGTCTGGCCCGGCCAGGACTCTGGGGAGACACCCAGTCAGACGGCCCTACTCAGAGGCCACCGGTGGGGTGTCCCCGGGCAGCAGGCCAGAGAACAGAACCGCCCAGGGGTCTGTGCTCAGCAGCATCGTTCTTACAGAGCTGGGCTCAGAGTCCGGGGCCAAGAACCAGAACAGAAAACCGGCCTACACAGGGGGGGCAGGTTGTGGGAAGACAAACACACTCAGCCACGTGGTGCAGCCCAGCCCGTCCGAGTACGTGTCAGAGACCAGGAGCTGATGTATAAAAACGAGGCAATTTCCCATGAACACCTCAAAGTTTCAGGCGTGACCCAAAAAATCAAGAAGGCCGTATACTAAAGTCGTCTCTGACAGTATGAAGGGAATTGGGGCCGCCTTCTCCGCCATTCTCTGACGTGGTGGCTTTCAACCCTGGCTGCCCGTGGGAATCATCTGGGACCTTAAAAAGCACCCTGATGCCCAGAAATCCCCAGACCCAGTCAACAGAGCTCTGGGAGACGGCCGTCTTACAAGCTTGCCAGGCGATTCTAACGGGCAGCTGAAAAAGGCTCTGATGTCTCCACCTGCTCTCTCAGCACCGTTACCTGCCTGGCCCAACAGTTTGTTCAGGCAAGGTTCAGAAAAAAGGAAAGGCTGGAGTCGTATTAATACAGAGCTGGCAAAAAAAAAAATTTAAAAAAAAAGGGGGGGGCACCTGGGGGGCTCAGTCGGTTGAGCGTCCGACTTCGGCTCAGGTCACGATCTCACAGTTCGTGGATTCGAGCCCCGCGTCGGTCTCTGTGCCGACAGCTCGGAGCCTGAAGCCTGCTTCGGATTCTATGTCTCCCTCTCTCTCTGCCCTTCCCCTGCTCATGCTCTGTCTCTGTCTCTCAAAAATAAATAAATGTAAAAAATAAAAAAATAAAAAAATAAAAAACACAGAGCTGGCACGCAGACCCCCACCAGCGGCCCCTGCATTAACTACAGTCCATTCCACGGCAGCTACGCCGGAGGTGATGAGCCCCATCCCGTAGGCCTGTGTCACCTCTGCCCATCCCAGAGAAAGCAAAGGGACAAAGGACTGCGCTGAGGTCTGGGAGTGTGCTAGGAAGCACGCAGCCAGGCTTCCCCTGCCCAAGGTCTAGGGACAGTCCTGAAGACATTCCAATTCCAGACTGTCCTGCTGTGTAAAAGGATCTTGTGGCTGTAAAACCCTTGATCCAGACCACACCCACAGAAAAAACTCCAGGGTCCGTCACTTACTGATAGAAGATCTTTATATCCACAAGCCTCCCAGACTCCAATGCACAGGAGTTGATATGAACACAGGGGAGGAAGGGGACAGACCGCTTGCCTGCACCATTTCCAAGACGTGACGGGACGAGCGAGGGAAAGAGACCCGAAACCCCGATGGCGTCCGTGGTCTGTCTGGCCCCAGGATCAGTGCATTAGTGGCTTATCTGCGATTTGGGGCATTGCCCACTGGGTTTGTGCATTTCTCTAAGAGCAGAGAGACTAAAAAAGAAGAAAAAGGTGGGTGTGAGGACGTCATTGTCCCTGGCCCGTGTCGTGCTTCTGAAGAGAGGGGAGTGAGGGCTGCCTGTCTTGCCCAGGGCGGACAGCACGACAGAAACCAGAACCCGAGGACGAGAGGGACAGGCAGGCGGAGGCTCGCAGGAATGAGGCAAGGAAATGGGATTTTGATTGCACAGATAAAGTGTGACGGTACTGGAGAACAGTGACAAGTGACATGTGAATCATCAAGATGAGAGCTTCCCAGGAGGCGACGTGTCTGAACAAGCCATGTGGCTCCGCTTGAGAAACGAGAAAACCGAGGAAGAGTGTGATCGCCGTGCAGGGAGCCCGGCAAACTCCTTCCATCCCAGGCCCCCCACCCCCAACCCCCCCCTGCACAGAGCTGGAGTCGCACAGTATGAGGCCAAGGGGTACCCCTCCCTGCACCGGCAGGGGCTTGGAGCCCTCACGTTCACTAGTAACAGCCCCGGAAGTTAGAATAATTTCCATCTGAGCCTATTCTCCAAGTACAGGGCCACTGTGCTGTCCCCAAGCATCCAGGCAGGGTATCAGCGTAGGTAATAACCTGAAGCCCTGCTCCATAAAGCACGGTCCACGGGGTTTGTCAGAAATGCAGCATCCGGGCCCTGCCCCAGAACTCCTGCATCAGAATCTGTGCCCTCACAAATGCCCCCAGCCCCCCATGAATCGTGAGTGTGTTAATGTTTGAGAAGCACTCAGGCCACCTCACCCCCTGTACGAGAGGTCCCCGGGGCCCCCCTCATACCCACCAAGCACATAACAGCTACACGCACAGTAGAGGAATTTAATGGTGGTTTCAGTGGCTTTCCCCCCCTGCCCCCCCATCAAATTCAAGGCTGTAGCTCCTTCCTCAGTCCCTAACTCACGGATCAACCAAGGCAAGCACAGATTAAAATGTCCCTAGAGCCACAGAACCTGCTAGAGTGGCTCTGTCTGCAGGGTGTATTTGCTCACCACACTCATCCAAACTTACTAGGCACGTTCTGTATGCCAGGCACTCATAATAAGCAGATGAGTGGCCCAGAAGCCAGAAGAGTCTGCTTCCCGTGAGACAGAGAGAGAAAGAGAGAGACGGCAGACAGGCGGTCACGGTGCAGGGGCCTGTGTGTGGAGCGCTAAGGAGAAACACCCAAAGGTCATCGCCATGACGTGCTTTCTCTTTAGGACACTCTTCTCTTTGCTGTTTTGGTTGGCTTCCTCCCGTCTTGCTTTCTACCAGGTTGATTGCATTTTACTTTTTTTTTTTTTTTTTAATGTTTCTTTAGTTTTGAAAGACAGAGCGACAGAGCACGAGCAGGGGAGGGGCAGAGAGAGAGGGAGACACAGAATCGGAAGCAGGCTCCAGGCTCAGCTGCCAGTACAGAGCCCGACGCGGGGCTTGAACTCACGGGTCGTGAGATCACGACCTGAGCAGAAGTTGGACGCGCATATGATTGAGCCACCCAGGCGCCCCTGAATGCATTTTCTTTATTCTCCCTCCCGCCCCTGAACGCTTGGCAATTCTGGTCTATTTATATACTACTTGGGTGACTTAGACAGTTATACAGACATTTTTAACATGTACTCTCAACTCCCAAGCACAAAGATAATCGATAGCTCTTTTCTCCTTCTGAATAATACAAAAACCCTGGGATGCAGTCACTTTGATCTCCCCCCTTCTACCTTTCGGGTGTTGGGAGCATGAATCACTAAGGTCCTATTTTCCCCACAAGTCTTGGCACTGACCGGTCATTTGCTACCTCTCATCACTGATCGCTGATCATTCTCCAGAAAAATTAAAAATTCCAAATTGACTCAAGAGGAAACAGAAAACCTAGATAGATCTATAACCTTCAAAGGAATCGATTCAGTGGCCTAAACTCTACCTTAAAAAGCTACAACACATCTCTGTGGTTCTGCGACAAGTTTTCTCAAACCTTGAAAGAAAAGACATTAATCTTATATAAATCTCTTCCAGAAACGGAGAGAAAAAACACTCAGTTCCTCTTACACTACCTTGTACTGACCTTCAAAGAAAACAATGAAAGACTTAAAAGCCTACCTCCTAACCTCACAGGGCATAACTGTAAAAATCCTAAACAAACATTATTTAATCTCAGGAAGAGAGGGATATTAAAACATCAAAAAAACTCATTAGTTAAACACACCACATTAAAAGAAAAATATAATTTAGATGCAGAAAAAGCATCTGACCATTAAAACTCCTCACAAACTAGGACCACAAAGAAAATTTTCTGATAAATTGTAACTACCAAAAAATTACAATAGGGGTCCCTGGGTGACTCAGTCAGTTAAGCGTCCGACTTCAGCTCAGGTCATGATCTCACAGCTTGTGGGTTCGAGCCCCGTGTCGGGCTCTGTGCTGACAGCTCAGAGCCTGGAGCCCGCTTCTGATTCTGTGTCTCCCACTCGTTCTGTTCCTCTCCCACTTGCATTCTGTCTGTCTGTCTCCCTCTCTCTCTGTCTCTCTCTCTCAAAAACAAAGAATTTTTAAAATTTTTTTAATTTTTAAAAAATAAAACTTTCAGAGGAGTTTTAGACTACTTTAGGACCTCAGCGTAAGAAAAGTTTTCTATAAGACCTAAAAAGCACAATTCACGGAAGTAACAGTTTTGCCATTTCTCATAAAGTCACACATCACTCGCCATATAAGCAGGCACCTTCGCGCCTAAGTATTCACGCAAGAGAGAGGAAAGCACGTCCGAGAGGCTCGAACACAAGCGTTCACAGCGGAATTAATCATTACAGCTCAATGCTGGGAACAACCCAAATGCCCATCAATTGACAAATGAAGCAAATTATGGTATATCCAGCGAATGGAATTCTACTAGGAAATCCCAAGGCGTGAACCACTGATACAAAAATATGAGTAAATCTCAGCTATTACCCTGTGCAAAAGAAGCCAGATTCCAGAGTGACCCGAGGGGATGAGGGAGGACAGGAGAGAAACGGCCTGCACATGGACAAGAGAGAACATTCTGGAAAGATGCCCTGTGCTTTGGCAGTCACATGACTGTTTACATTTGTCAAGTCACTGACCTGTACAGGTAACATGGGTAAATTCTTCTTGACCGCAAATTACCACTCAGTAAAGCTGATTTAAAACTACGCGTGGTAGACGGGTTTGTTAGAATCTCCGTAATTTTCTGTGGACAAATTTCATGCAAAATGGACTGAATCTGAGGAAACTTTGGTTATTGACTACACATACCAGTGAGCAGGTTTCAGGGGGAGAATAAGGGCTACAAACCCAGTAACGCTCATTCATATTTCCTCCCTGTCATAAGAGAAGTCCTATCAGAAACCACAGGGTCCGGGGGCACCCGGGGGGCTCCGTCGGTTAAGCGTCCGATTCTTGACTTGGGCTTAGGTGGTGATCTCACGACTGTCAGCTCTGTGTTGACAGTACGGAGACTATTTGGGATTCTCTCTCTCCCTCTCCCTCTCTCTCTCAAAAATAAACACTAAAAAACCAAAAGGAACAAGAAACCACGGGGTCCAGTGAGGTCACCACCCATCTGGACAGCGCCCCGCTTCGTGTAGGGAGTTCTCTCCCCGCCCCCCAACGCACCGGGCGCTTTTTCTGCAAGACTGGGAATCCCGGGACCAGCTCGTCTGCTCCAAATCCGAAGGGGTCTTTCACGGGACACAGGTGTGTGTGGCCCACGCTCACCGCCAGGCTCTGGGCCGACCCCCTGAGACATGGGTGGGCTTCGTCCGTCACACCCGACCACCTGACACCGTGCCCGCCACCCCTTCCTGCAGGGCCTCCCACAAGCGAGCACCTCGGTGTCTGTCGGGTGTTCAGGCTCCCCCAGCCCCCTGCCCACTCTGCGAGCCGCAGCATCTCTCCCATGGCTTCCCCTTTGCTTTTCATGTCAGCCACAATCCGTTTCTGGCGTCTGCGACCCAAGAACACCCAAGCGGCGCAAGGCGGACGGGGCGTGCGGCCCGGAGTTCTGCATTCCGGACAACCGTCCCTGGGTGTGCCGGCCTCCTAGCCGACTTCACAGGATGTCCCAGCGCCGATCCCCGGAGCCCCCTGGGCTGTTGAGACACAGAAGAGACAGAACGAAAGCAAACACGGAGCGATGTGCGAAGCGCTCTGACACGCTTCCGTCTCGTCCTCCTGCAGCCCGGTAAGGTAGGGACTGCCCCAATTTCCCTAGGAGGACACGGAGGAGGAAGAAAAACATTTTCCCAAGGCTACGGAGCTCATGAATGACGACAGAAACCTGAGCCACATCTGTCCAACTTTAAAGCCTCGCCCTTGTCACCTCGTCACAGGGCCGCACCTCAAGAAAGCATTCGGTCGAGTACAACCCGGTCACTGGGGCTTCAGACGAGGCATCGGAGGTGTGGCTAGATGGTGACTGAACCCACAGAGCAGCGAGGGGTGTCCGCTGCACCCGAGGGACCAGGGCGCCCACCAGGAGGGAGCGACAGCGGATGGGGGACACGGGGGGGGGGGGGGCGCACTGCAGCCCGAGGGAGAGCAGAGTGCCCGGGGAGCGGTGTGGGAGACGTCCACATCCCAGAGGAGTGGCAGTGAATTCTTTCTGCTTGGAGACGAATCGGTGTTCACGTCCCCATGGCAACGGAGCATGCTCACCGTTGTCCCTACCTGCAACTGAGTGAATCACACTTTTGGCATCGCGCTAGCCCGGTCCAAAGTCATTAGCTAATCAGCCTGGAATGTGTACACTGTGGCACTGACACTATCTGGGAGGGAGGCAGGGTCTCCGTGGGTCCCTGCAAGGCTGGGAGAGCAGCGATCCTGTCTCTTCCGCCTTGGCACAAAAGTTACGCTACCCGGTACGGCCCCTGCTACAAAACCATCGTGAGGAACCTGGGCTCGTCCCGGGCTCTGGACACGGGCAGAGGGGATGGCGACCGAGTCTGAGCAAAAGCGGAGGGCAGGGAATTAAACGTGACAGGAAAAGGGATGCACGTGGGTTGCAGAGGCTGTTGGAACCCACACAAATCGCTGGCAGGTTAAGTGTTCTGACTTCACACCAAAGCTGGTGAATACATCCTGAAGGGTGGAGTGTGGATGAAAACAATCCTGAGAGATCCTGCTGTGCGGACCGGGCATCACCCCCAGCTGGACTCAGGCTCCGTCACACAGAACCGTAGAGAGGGCAAAAAGGAGACTTCTGGGACACTGCGTGGCCACTCGTTCCTGGGAATAACACATCAGGGCTAGCCACGTCACCGTCAGAGGACCAAGGTTGACAGAGCACGGATGCCAGAGAGACCCCAGCGAGAGGAAGATCCACGAGACTACACTGGACCACCAGACGTGGCTTCCAAGCTCCCGGATGAGTTCCACAGAGGACCTCCGCGGGGCACCAGCAGGTACCGGCTAAGGGCCCATAAATCCCAGCGGTTACGCAAAACATTACCTTTTTTCTCCTCTAAGCAAAAGGGAAACCTGTGTTCCCACTGAGTTCCCACTTAGTTTCTTGAGAGTTGATCCCAAGGCTCGGGTGTGCCTGGGGAAAACCCAAAAGGGAAAACCCATCAGAGAAGGAGAGTCCAGGGGATGGAGATATGCCACCTGCCCAGGGTTCCGAGCGAGCTCAGCCTGGCGTCCCCAAGAGGGCTGTGCACGCAAACTACCCCAATCTCTGCTAAGCAGGAAGCCCTCTCCCGGGGGATGGGGGCAGTGACCGGGTGCCGGACCAGGATGCGTTCGGAGGGGCACCGATCGCCACCGCCGCCTCGGTGTAGGCTGGAATGTGGCCCGTGTCTGTCCCAGCCGGGACACGAACTTGTAAGCCCCTGGGACGCAGAGGGCCAAGTGTCCACACTGGGTGTCTACACTACCCACAGGTCCCAGCGGACACACCTTGCAAACATACCAAAGAAAATCAATAAAGCTTCTCTGACTCATGTGGAGTGAATGAATGAATGAATGAATGGATGGATGGAGAGGGCTTTCTGAACAGCTTCGTCAGACATTTGGGAAGCCTTCACCATTATAAAGAAGACAGACTCCACACGCCTCAAGGGCTCAGGCTGGCCATGAGGGGGTCTCTGCGGGGAGATGTCACCCTGCGGCCCTCTGGCTGCAGAGAAATGGAATCCGAGCTAGATTCCAGGGCCCTTCTGGTGCTCAAACCCACGGGATCTTGAGGATCCTCCATAAAGAAAGTTACTGAAAACTAAAAATGGCATCAGCCTGCGGGGGGGGGGGGGGGAGGGGGGGCGTGGGTTCAGGAAGAGGAGGGAGGGTGAAACCCTGAAGCCCCCCAGCAGCAGAGCTGGGAAGGTATGATCTCATCGGGGATGGTTCCGGTACACAAAAGGGGGTAAAACACTTGTGGTGTTTCAGAAAAGATGCGGGAAGGGGAGAGAAGGGGAGAGGAGGGGAGAGGGAGGAGAGGGGAAAGGAGGGAGGGAGAGAATAAACTAGGGAGCCAGTGTGGTCATAGACAGTGCCCGGAGCACTGGGGGGACAGTTGCCCGAGGGAGGGAAGGGGAGAATGAGGACCCCAGGCAGCCCGGCTGCTGGCAAACATCTCTCCTGGTTCGAACCTTGCGGGACTCTGAGCGGCGATGAGGGGTTCAGGAAGGGGCAGCCCAAGCACCTCCCCTCTGCACAAAGTGCCTTGGCCCCTGGCTGCGTCACCAGCCAGAGGGCGGCTCCAGCAGCGTGCACTGCAAAACGCTGTTCCACAAGGTCAGCGTGCGGTCCGTGTGGACTCGCAGGCCGGGGTCTCCGCCAGAGAAGTAAATCATCCCTAATGACGCAGGGCAAGCTGCCGTCCGACCCGTGCAGTGGCTGCTTCCCGCGTTGGGAGGGAGGGGGGCACCGAACCCAGAGGAGGAAAGTCAAGTCTAGCCGGCCCCACACTGGAGCAGGGAAAAAGGGTGGCAGGACGGAGGGAGCACAAAATGAGGCTTCCCTCTCACCATCAGGACTGCAGAAAGAGAATCTACGTCCCCACGCTCCCTCTTCCTGGACCAGACACCTAGAGCGGCAAATGAAGGGAACACAGGGCAGAGAAAGTAAGGGGAAGGGGAGTGGGGGAGGTCCCGGCTTCCAGTTACGAAACGAGTAAGTCCCGGGGATGAAAGCAACTGCATGGGGAATGTAGTCAGTGGTGTTCTAACAGCACTGACAGATCGCTCTGCTGTTCGCCGTAACTCGTGGAACATCGTGTGCCAACCGTACTGCAATAAAAGGAAAAATATTTTTTAGAGAAAGATAAATCTTTAAAAAAAAGAAAAAGAAAAAGAAACTATGATGAAGTTTGGGAGAAGTCAGGGACACCGGTGATGCAATCTTCCGGCACACGAGGTGGGCCCCAGATCTGGCACCGAGCTTTGCAGCCAGTGCAAGGAGGGCAATGCGTTTGGCTGAACGGTCCTTGGTCCTTAAAAGAAGCCAGCGGGCTCAGGGAAAGTACGACCGTTTCTGCCTGAACGCCAAAAGAAAGCGCTCCCGTGGGTTTGCGGGAAGAGAACAGCTTAAAAAAAAAAAAAAAAAAAAGTCTTTAAAGACCGTGGGTTTCATAGGACTGTTAATTTTAACCCTTGGTTGTCAACTAAATCCTTAAGAAGCAATCCCGAGAGGGGCGCCTGGGTGGCTCAGTCGGTTGAGCATCCGACTTCAGCTCAGGTCATGATGTCACCATCTGTGAGTTCCAGCCCCGCATCAGGCTCTGTGCGGACAGCTCAGAGCCTGGAGCCTGCTTCGGATTCTCTCTCTCTCTCTCTCTCTCTCTCTCTCTGCCCCTCCCCTGCTTGCACTCTGTCTCTCTCGCTCAAAAATAAACAAACATTAAGAATTAAAAAAAAAAAAATCACGTCCTGCTTCAAATCTCCACAGTGGATCCTCATCTTCTGCAGAGTAAAAAGCCCGTGTCCACAGCGGCCTGAATGATCTCCCCGTCTCTCCCTCCCTCTATTCCAGACACGATGGAGGGGTCAAGCGTATGTCCACCTCTCCGCCCATGTGCGTGCATTTTTCCTCCCCCTGCAACACTCTTTCCTTGCGTCTTCATTTTACTCGGGTCTGTTTAAATATCAGGGACCACAGAGCCTTCCTGTCAACACCATCTAAAACATCACCTCCCACTGCCCTCTGCTCTGCGACGGGAACACAGTACCTCACGAGCCCGAAAGCACATCATCTAGTTATTTTATCGTCTGCTTTCCCCAAGAGAACCTAAGCGGTGAAAGCAGAGGCTTTTGTTAGAAACACCGGGCACCTCCAACCTAACGTGTAACAGGTGCTCGATAAAAAGGTGGTGAAAGAATGAACGAATATTCGTTTGTTCAAGGTTCAACGTTATCTGACCAGGGAGTCACTTTTATCCCAAGGGGCATTGTGACACACAGGTGTTGGCAGGCTGACTTGGGCAAATGCTCACTGTAGGGGCGCCTGGGGGGCTCCGTCGGTTAAGCATCCGACTTCGGCTCAGGTCATGATCTTGCGGTTCACGAGTTCGAGCCCCCGCGTGGGGCTCTGTGCTGACAGCCAGGAGCCTGGCGCCTCCTTCGGATTCTGTGCCTGCCCCCCACTCTCTCTGGATCACTCCCCAGTCCTTCCACGGGCCCCACTCATGGGATCAACCACACTCTTCCTCAGAGACACAGGCCACTAACATCTCAAATGCCACATGTGCAAAACCAAATTCCATTCCCAAACCACTCCCACCCATCTATATAAATGTATACGTGTATTATGTATGTATGTATTCCCAGCCCCCAGAAGCCCAACCCCAAATCAGCCCTCTTCAATGTTTCCATTTCATATCCAACTCCCCATACTCAATCACCTCCAACGTGGCCTTTAGAGACCATGAGTTTCGTGCGGCTTATTTTAACCCTCGGTGGGAACCAAGTCCTTGAGAAACAATCCCTTTGGTGCCCACACCCAGCTGGGTTCCCACCACCCAGGTGTCAGTGACCGGCTGGGGAGCAGAGGAAGTAAAAATAAAGAAAGCATCGTATCTGGGAGGAGGGTAAGGAAGGGACTTCCCAGGTCCCATCTATTCAACCGCTAAGATCTCTCCAAACTTTCTCCCCCCACGTCGTCCCTCTTCCGTTTGCCAGGACAGCATCCACCTACTCAAAACCACCTCTGGCACGCAAAACAAAAGCCACAAATCCTTCCTGGCTCCTTCACGTTCTCGGGAACCAGTGGTGAACGCGTGTTGATCCTGCCTGCCCATCCCCCAGTCTCCTTGTTAGGGTGCTGGCACCCCATTGTTTTCCCAAGGGGAGCCACACCTCTCCATTCTCAGGGGAGTCTTTTCTTTTCTTTTTCTTTTTTTTTAGCTTATTTACTTATTTTGAGAGAGACAGAGAGAGAGTGAGTGGGGGAGGAGCAAAGAGAGAGGGAGACAGAGACTCCCAAGGAGATTCCACGATTCCACACTGTCAGCGCAGAGCCCGATGCGGGGCTCGAACTCGTGAAACCGTGAGATCATGACCTGAAACGAAACTAAGAGTGAACACTTAACCGACTGAGCCCCCCAGGCACCCCTGCTGGAGTCCTCAACATGAGGTCGGCCTAAGGGGTGGGAACAGCAACGCAGGTGCAGTGAGAAACCACATATCCTGACACCTTCGGAGCTAATGGAGAGCGACAGGGGAGTCCCAACGTTCCCTGCTTTGCTTCAGCAGCGCTGAGCTGGTTTTTAACCCCGGCCATAGAACGGGTCCTATCAGAAGAAACAACTTCCTTCCCTCAACGTCTTACCTCTCTGCCCATCCCTCGGCCGGGCCAGACCAAACATCTTCTAAATCAAAACAAAACAAACAGTACGGAAGCAAGTTCCCCGATTTGATTCCCGAGCATCCCTTTGGAACCTCTGTTCCAAAGAGAGAGAGGGAGGAAGAGGCAGAGAGAGAGAGAGAGAGAGAAAGGGAGAGAGAGAATCTCAAGGAGACTCTGAACTGTCAGCTCAGAGCCCAATGCGGGGCTCGAACTCACAGACTGAGAGCACGACCTGAGCCAAGACGAAGAGTCAGACACTCAAGCGACTCGAGGCAACCCAGGTGCCCCGTCCTGCTCGTCCCCCTATTCTGAGCCTCTGTGATGTCCTGCACACATTTCCTGCAGATGCCTGCTTACGGCTGGCCTCCCCCACTGGCCCTCAAGCCAAAGCGGCCACAACTGTCCCCTCTGCATCGTGCCCACGAGGTGCTCCATAAATACTTTCTTCCCGGAACCAGAGGGAGAGGGCAGAGCACAGGTGCTCAGACACCCCAGGCTCTGCCGGGGATCTCCCGATCCCCCACAGGCTGTGCTCCCTGGGATACCCAGAACCCGCCGGGCGTGTAAGTCAGGTGGAACTGGTTCAAGGCTGTCCAGGGCACATGTGCAAACGCCAGGCCGTGGGCTCCGCGAGCTCCGTGGTCCAGGCTGCTCTGCTTTCCAAGTTTTTGCAAACCCATGACCTCAGCACTGTAAAAACGCACTCGGGCTCCGTGCCTTGGGTCGGATCTGCAGGCGGACACAGCAGGCCCGCGCTTAGCAACTCCAGCCCTCGCTCGGGGCAGGGAGGAAGGCGGATACAAACGTGCACTGGACCCACTTCCTGCCACCAGCGAGACCCTGGGGCGTCCCCGTCTCCCGTCAGGACGCTCCCATTCACCTCACGCTGCCCCCCTCTCCTCCCTGGGGGGCTCCACTGGGTGACTGGACGAAAGAGCTGCTAGCAGACGTGAACTAGAGGAGAGGGACGCACAGGGACCCCCCACCCCACCCGCACCCCCACCCCCACCCCAGGGCTAGGCTGGCCAGGGAGGCAGACACTAAAACCACAACTCCCCACCCACCCCCCGCAGGTAGGACAGCCCTCCCTGCAAAGAATGGACCCAAGAGGAGGGCAGGGCCATCAGGTGACCCAGGCACCAAGCAGAAAGGAAGTCTTCTAAGGTGGGCCAGGACTTCTCACCCCAGGGTCCGAGGGGGGAAGAGAACACGGTGGCATTCGAGGAGGCACTGGGGTCACACAGACTCGTCCCCCTCCCCCGCCAGCCACCGTGCCAGCAACTCACCGCCTCCTGAATATAAATGACCAAAAAAGCTGAGGGACCGAGCTGTGGCCACGGGCGTGAAGGCGAGCGCTGGGTCCGGGACGTGCACCTGTCCGCACAGTGCTCCCACGACCTCCTCCGCACGTCTCCTGGCGCTTGCGAAACAAGTCTCCGAAGCTTGTCCAGCACCTCGGTGAGTCATGGGAAACCCAGCGGGAGCCGGGGACGCGCCGTCCAGCCCTCCCTCTGCCGCACCTCTGTTTTCAAACAGCACCCGCCCGACCAGCCGGCCACAGAGTCAGGATGCGCTCATCCCCACGAAGGAACTCGTTCCGTGTGGCCCTGCGAGGTCTCTGCCGTCGACGCTGGCTTCTCTGCCGAGCAGGCAGAGACTCTGTACGTCCGTCTGGCCTGAAAAGTTTAAACACGGTCACGGGGTCAAGTGATCCGAGAGGCATGTTCCAAGGCCCTGGGGTGGGTGTGGCAGATCGCTTCCTATGCCTGGCACGGAGGAAGAGACGCTTCCGGACCTGCTCCTCCGTCGTATTCCCCCCACCCCCCACCGCCGGGATTCTTGCGGAAGCGGCCAAGGGGGATGGCCACGCACAAGCTGAATCCTCTAACACTCCGCCTGCCCGGTGAGATGGGAGAGAGTGATCCCACCCGGGCGGAGCCCCGTACAAAAGTGGAAACGTGCCCGTGCACACAACACTGCATCGGGAAGAGAGCTGTACCTCCGTGACTCCCGCAAGACTGGCCACCCTGGGCGCACCAGCTAAGCGTGCCAGGGCACACAGGGCCCTCTGCCCGGCCCTCCTCCCCAGCGCTGGACTCTCGTAAACCTAACGTACCCCAAACCCCAGAGCACGATCAGCTCACTTCCTCCCCAGACTCACTGGAGACCGCCCGCCTCCACTTCCCCCCGAGAAGCATACGACAGGGACAGAGAAGGGCCAGGAGTTTTCTCTTCTCTCCTGCTGGGCACGAGGAATGCTCTTGGCTCATGAGGCCAGCTCCTGAACGCCTACATGGGAGACCAAGAAGGCAAAGAGAGAGAAGAAAGCGGGAGGCGGAGATCCATTTATTTGCCTCCTCGCTGGGGAGTCCTAAAGCCTCAGGAGGAGGAACCAGAAACTGCTGGTGGAAAAAAGACTTGTAGGAGGAATTACTCAGGTTTGACAGACAGTTGAATCGCGGTGATTTATGGGGCTCCTCGCAGCCTCGGCTTTTTCGAGGGTTAATTTCATTGTCTGCCAACCCAGCCCGCCACCCTGCCTCCTATTAGCACGCGTGATCAAAATCTTGCCACCAGCCTACACAAAAGGATGGTGTCCCCGTGCCTGCTTTGACGTCCTCGCCAGCGCGATCCCTCGGTAGGTACTCTCTCCGCTTGGATGTGGACCCGAATGCTCTCACACGCAGGTAAAACCGGGAACACCCCTCCCCATCGGTTTCTTTGCAGCCCTCGCTGCCTCTGGTCTCCCCAAAGCCTTGGCCTTCAGGCCTCGAGGCTTTTCCACCGACTTCCACGACACGGACCATCTGGATTCCCCGTCTGCCCCAGAGCTGGGGCGGTTTTCTCAAATCCCACCCAGGCCGACGTCAAGGATCCCTTCACTTCCACATCCTGCCAGTGACCATTTTGGGATGGGGCTGTGGCAGCCACCCAACAGGCCACCCCGGGCTCCATTTGAAAGCTACCCACTCATTGATTTCTTTCTTTTTCTTACTTTTTAAATTAATTTATTATTTTTTTTTTTAAGGATCACCAAGAGTATAGAATCCTTCTGAAGAGGTTGCTAAGGCAGAAAATGAAGCAGCAGACAGGAAAGTAAAGAGACGGAACCTTCTGGCGATGCGGCCTTGGCCCCTTCTGTGTGTTATAGAGCGTCGCATAACCAATTAGTCCAAAACTTAATGGCTTCAAACAACAAACATTTGGCACCTCGGTTTCTGCAGATCAGAGACCTGGGTCCAGTTTGCCCACACCCTGAGCCTCAAGCGGGGTTTCTCACGCGGCCACGATCAAGGTGCCCGTGAAGACCGTGATCATCTCAAGGCTCAATTGGAAGAAGATCCACTTCCAAATCTGATCGCACAGCTGTTGGAAGACCTCAGGCCCTTTGCTGGCTGTGGAGGCATTAGTTCCTCGCCACATGAAGAGATGCTTTGGGCCCTGGCTTCTATCGTGATTCTTGTCATCGCTCTGGGCAACTGGATGGGACGATTCATCCTCATCACATTTTGGGCTCTCAGCCTTGCAACCAGCCTCGCTCATGACCGGGCTGCAGAACTCAAGGGGCCCCTCTGTTGGAGAATCTTCTCTGAAACTGTCTAAAGGGCTAGGACCAGTAAGGACTGGCAGAACCATCTGAGCAACTCCCTCCTCAGGCCCGAATGGGTCCCCCAACCCATGAACCCTGTAAGGTAGACCAGATGCCCCAAGGAGCCATCCCAGGATCCTATGAAGATTCCAGAAGGGGAGCCTGATGGGCACACTGCTCCTGCTGGCTGACATGGCATGTCTTTCAAAGGACTATGTAAAATCAGACAGCCACAACAGCCTCGGCATGCTGACTTGGGGTGACTCAAGTTGTTGATACAGACAGGAGCCCGCACCTCCTAGGGGCCTCCCTGCCTCCACCCCACCTTGGCCACTTACTCCCATGATCATCCCCTTGACCTGGTATTTTAGATCAGTGTTTCTCAAGCCTGGATAAACATTAGAATCACCAGGGGAGCTTTTGAAAAACAGGGAACCCTGGGAATCCACCCTACATCCCTTAATTCAGAATCCCAATCAAAATCGAAATACTCAGGCCCTGTTCTTTTTTTAAAAGATCTCCCAGATAGGTCTGACATTGAGGAGAACCTTTTATTTATTTATTTATTTTTTTAATCTACAGTGAAGTGTCTTTTTATTTTTTATTTGTTGTTTTTTTTAATTTACATCCAAGTTAGTTAACATATAGTATAATAATGACTTCAGGATTAGAATTTTAGTGATTCGTCACTTAACATATAACACCCAGTGCTCATCCCCACAAGCGCCCTCCTTAATGCCCCTTACCCATTTAGCCCATCCCCCCCCGCACCCAACACCCCTCCATTAATCCTCAGTTTGTTCTCTGTATTTAAGAGTCCCTTATGGTCTGTCTCCCTCTCTGTTTTTATATTATTTTCTCTTACGTTCATCTGCTGTGTACGTTAAATTCCATATATGAGTGAAATCATATGATATTTGTCTTTCTCTGACTTATTTCGCTTAGCGTGATACATTCTAGTTCCATCCACGTCGTTGCAGATGACAAGATTTCATTCTTTCTGATCGCTGAGTAGTATTCCATTATATGTACAAACACCATGTATTCTTTATCCATCATCGGTTGATGGACATGTAGGCTGAAAAGAACCTGCCTTTCAATGGATGGCCGCAAATCTCGAATAGGGACTCAATTCTTGCTCAATTCTGCCTGAAGTGTAAGTTCAATGGGCAAATAACTTAGGCATCTCTGGGACACATCAGGGAACCACATGTCTTCTTAAGCTTCTCATTGCACAAGCGCTGTGGAGTCTCATTCACTCAAAGTGGGACCCAAGGACAGCGTCGTCAACATGCCCTAGGAGCGTCATCAGAAACCAGAATCTGGGGCGCCTGGGTGGCTCGGTCGGTTGAGCCTCCAACTTCAGCTCAGGTCATGATCTCACTGTTTGTGAGTTCGAGCCCTGCGTCAGGCTCTGTCCCGACAGCTTGGAGCCTGAAGCCTGCTTCAGATTCTGTGTGTGTGTGTGTGTGTGTGTGTGTGTGTGTGTGTGTCTCTCTCTGCCCCTCCCCTTGCGCTCTGTCTCTCTCTCTCTCTCTCTCTCTCTCTCAAAAATAAAATAAACATTAAAAAAAATTTTTTTAATTAAAAAAAAAAAACCCAGACTCTGCATCGTAACAAATCCCTGGGTGATCCATTTGCATGTTCAAGTTTGAGAAGCACAATCCGAGCCATGTGGCCACGTGCAGTCCTCTTGTAGTTACCCCTGTGGACTGTTTTCCACCACTGGGACAACTACCTATTGTCTCAGATAACGGTCTTGCCTCTCGCTTCACTTAGAAAGACAGGAGCAGTTGGACAGTAAGTGCTCATCAGCCCTTGGCCCAAACTCCATCAGGGCTCGTATGTGCAGCCGTCCCTCCCCCCCACCCCGCCATTATGGCGACTAAAAGGCCCTCCTCCTATCAAAGGCAAACTACCTGCCTTCTACCTATCAGCACATAACACATAGCTTTAAAAAGAAAGACAAAAATATCCCTTGATCCCCACTCCTCCGGGTCCCGCCCGTTCCTTTGCTTCTGGTCACAGCAAATATTTTCCCCAAAAGAGGTACCTGTGGTCATGACCTCTACTTTCTTAGCCCCAATGTTCTGCTACTCCCTCCACTGAGCCGGCTCTCCCAAGGTCACCCATGACCTCCATGCTGTTGACCTTGGATTCTTCTCGAGTCCTTGGCCAATCAGTAGCATTCAACGTTTCTTCCTTCTGGAAACCAAGAGAATGACTTCTCTTGGCTGCCATGGGCACCTCACATTTCTCAAGTGGTCTTTCTGGATCTTCCTCGGATGCTCCAGCTCAAACGGGATAGGAGTCTCCTGCCCCTCCCCCTCTTCTCCATAAACGCACTCTCTTCAGTGGCCTGACCCTGTCCCCTGGCTTTATACACCCTCGATTTCCTTTCTCTAGCTCTGGCCTTTCCCCATGACCACTGGCTACCTGCCGTCTCTACACGGATGCTCAAGAGACATCTCTCACCAACCCCCTAAAAGAGCCTATATTCGTCGCTTCCAAAAACAAAGCAAACCAAAAGGACACGTGCTCTCCATACCTCGTTTTAGCAAATGGCGCCATGATCCCTCCTGCTGCTTGAGCCCCAAATCTAGGATTAGCAAATTCTCCCGCCTTCTCCATCCCCTCCCCGTCCACTCCTGCCAGACCCACTTCCAACGGAATCCATCCGTGTTTCTCTGGCTCCACTGTGGCCACCCTGTTCAAGGCACCAGCAGCTTTCCCCGTATCCTCACGAGGACCTAACTGGCCTCCTGTTCCACCCTTACCCCCCTACAATTCACTCTCAACGTGGCAGCCAGAGTGAACTTCTAAAACATCAATCACATCATGTGAACTTTCAAGTAAGCCCATCCGAAGGCTTTGCGCCATGTTAGAAAAAAAGAAACCCAGACTAGGTAGCCTAATGCACGAAGCAATGAAGTCCGGCCTCTCTCTATCTCCTCTTACTTCACACGATTGTCTCCAGACACACGGACCGTTAGCCCCTGTGCTGTTCAACAGAAAGGGCACCAGCTTCCCGTGGCACTGAAAGTTAAATTTAAGTCAGCCAAAATGAAAATAAAACGTACAATTCCGTTCCTAAGTCTTACTAACCGTGTTTCAAGTGATCGGCTATCCCGTGCGGCTGGTGGCCAATTGGTCAGCCCAGATACGGAATTCCCATCTCTGCGGAAAGTTCTACAGACTGTGCTGCTCTAGCTCCTCCTTGGATGGGGCGAGTCTGGCCCTTCCTCGTGGCCTTGGCGCTCTCTGTCACTCCTGCCCAAAGAGCCCTTCTCCCAGCTCCTCCCATGGCTGGTCTACATGTCAGCTTCAACACCACCTCCTCAAGGGGGCCTGGGTGGCTCAGTCGGTTAAGCTGCCAACTTCAGTTCAAGTCATGATCTCACGGCTCACGAGTTCGAGCCCTGCATCGGGCTCTGTGCTGACAGCTCAGAGCCTGGAGCCTGCTTCAGATTCTGTGTCTTCCTCTCTCTCTCTCTCTCTCTCTCTGCTCCTCCCCAGCTCATGCTCTCTCTCTCGAAAATAAAATAAACATTAAAAAAAAAAATTTTTTTTTTAAAGTCACCTCCTCAGAGAAGCTCTCCCGGAACATTCCACCTAAAGAAGCCACCAGTTAGTCATGTACAATCACGTGATTGTGGCTATGTCTCTTGATTATTTATGTCTGCCCGCTGACTAACTCCACCAGGCCACCTCACCCCAAAGTATACTCACGACACCAGCGTCCCTGTGGGTCCTGCTTGCCACGCCACTGCAGCCCCTTGCCCCGTGCCCATACATACAGTGCCCGACACACTCTGCTCACTTATTACAAACGCATTATGGGGGCGCCTGGGTGGCTCGGTCAGTGAAGCGTCTGACCCTTGACTTCGGCTCAGGTCATGACCTCACGGTTCACGGGATCGAGCCCCACGTCCGGCTCTGCACTGACAGTGTGGAGCCTGCTTGGGATTCTCTGTCTCCCTCTTTCTCTCTGCCCCTCCTCTGCTTCCTCTCTCCCAAAATGGGTCACCTTCACCCCTCTTGTCAAATCAGTTCCCCGCCCCTGCCCCGTCTGGCCCCATAAATGGCCTCCGTGTCCCCAAGCAGGGCCTGCTGGTTCCTACCTCAGTGCGGCCGAGAAGGCCTTTCTCTCTGCTCCTAGCACTCTCTCTCTCTTGCTTCTCGAAGCCACACCTTGTCTCACCTCCCAGGTGTGACACAGGTGGTATTTCCTCTGCCAGCCAGGAGGCCCCTCCTCTGGTCTTCTCCCACACTTCCTGTCTGTAGGCTGGCTCTGGCTGCTTACAGAAAACAGGAAGTTCCACCTCCCACAGGCCCGCACACAGATGATCCCGGAGAGGACTCCCCAGAGCGACGGTTTTCAGGCGTTGCTGAGGACCGGAGTCACCCGGAAAGTTCACAAAGAACACAAAGGGCCAGGCTCATTGAAGTGGGTCGGGATCTGGGCCTCTGTCCCTTTCCCACATTTCCCAGGACATTCGAGGACCCACCCAATTCGAGATCCACTGCTTCTGGGACATCAGTCCCGCAAAGATGGTTTGCTCAAGCTCTGCCCTTTCCCACCAATTCAGAGCATCCGGGGAAGTGACCGACTCAGCAAATGCCCTTCTGTCACCCAAACTTCCTCTTTCAAGTACTGAAAGTCCCCCCCGGGGCGCCAGGGTGGCTCAGTCGGTGAAGCGTCTGACCAGCTCAGGTCATGATCTCGCAGTTCATGGGTTTGAGCCCCGCGTCAGGCTCGGAGCCTGGAGCCTGCTTCAGATTCTTTGTCTCCCTCTCTCTCTCTGCCACTCCCTCACTCATGCTCTCTCAAAAATGAGTGTTTAAAAAAGTTTAATTAAAAAAAAAAAAAGAAAGAAAGAAAGAAAGCCACCCCTCACGAAAGGCCAAAGATGGCCTCCCAAACACAGGCAGACCCCGAATCTGGGAACCTGCAGGCGTTAACCTTATATGACAAAAGGGACTTGGTGGGCGTGAGGAGGTTAAGGATCCTGAGATGGGGAGGTCACACTGGATTGTCCGGGTGGGGCCTAAATATAATCACAAGGGTCCTTGTAAGAGGGACACAGAGCAAAGAGGGAAGACATTATGTGAGGTCAGAGTTGGGGAGATAAGGCATTATGATATGTAGCCATGAGCCAAGGAAGAAGTTTCTAGAACACGGAAAAGGATAGAAACAGACTCTACTCCCTCCGCACCCCAGAGCCTCCAGAAGGAACCAGCCCTTTGACGCCTTAATTTTTTCTGCAGAAGACTCATTTCAGGGGGGAGCCTGGGTGGCTCAGTTGGACATAAACATCCAACTCTTGCCTTCGGCTCAGGTCATGATCTTGCGGTTCAGGAGGTCAACCCTCATCCGGCTGTGCACTGATGACACAGAGCCTGCTTGGGACTCTCTCTCTCCCTCTCTCTCTGTCCCTACCCCACTCACATTCTCTCTCTCTCAAAATAAATAATAAGCCTGAAAAACAAAACAAAACAAAACAAAAACCAGACTCATTCCAGGCTTTGGGCCTTCACAACCAGGGGAGAATAAATGTGTGGTTTTAAGATACTAAGTTTATGTCAATTCATTACAGAAGCGACAGGAGACAAATACACCTCGTCTTCATTAACACGACAAGGAAGTTCTAAGTGTCCAAGGACCATGGTTTTCTGAACTCCTGGATCTGGGTTTAACTCATGTGCTGAGACCCAGCACGAGATGCCCCATCCGGACAGGACTGGCCTGCTCGGCTCACCTCTGTGCCCACAACGCTGAGCTCAGGGCCTGCCGTGTCCAGCCGAGGATATCAAATTCCCAAGGAGGGGCACCTGGGTGGCTCGGTCGGTTAAGCGTCCGACTCTCGGTTTCGGCTCAGGTCATGAACTTGTGGTTTGTGAGTTCAGGCCCCGCATCCGACTCTGTGCTGACAGTGTGGAGCCCGCTTGGGATTCTCCTTCTCTCCCTCTCTCTCTGCCCCTCCCCCACTCACCCTCTCTCTCTCTCTCAAAACAAATAAATAAATAAACCTAAGAAAGAAAAAAAATTTTTTTTCAAATTCCTCGAGGAAGGCCAGTATTCCAAGTTTGAATTTGGGACCCTCCCTAATCCCAGCTATTTTGACTTGATTCAACACATAGCAAATACACTCTGCTTCGCAGATTTTTACTCTCATCCTGAGAAGTGGACACACAAAATCCAATATGTGACCGCTGTGCACACAGAACTGTTTAGATTTTTTTTTAATGTTTATTTATTTTTGAGAGAGAGAGACAGAGACAGAGCGCAAGCAGGGGAGGGGCAGAGAGAGAGGGAGACACAGAATCTTTTTTTTTTTTAATTTTTTGTAATGTGTATTTTTGAAGAGAGAGGGAGACACAGAATCTTTTTTTTTTTTTTTTAATTTTTTGTAATGTGTATTTTTGAAAGAGAGAGAGAGACAGAGCATGAGCATGAGCAGGGGAAGGGCAGAGAGAGGGAGACACAGAATCCGAAGCAGGCTCCGGGCTCCGAGCTGTCAGCACAGAGCCCGACGCGGGGCTCGAACCCACGAACCATGAGTTCGTGACCTGAGCTGAAATCAGACGCTCAACCAACTGAGCCACCCAGGTGCCCCCCGCCCCCTACAGAACTATTTAAATATAACTAATTAAAAGTAAAACCGAGGGGCATTTCTGCCCAGCCAGGTCCACCTGTCCATTGAAAGGATGCCACCTTTGGAGAGTACAAAGCAGAAGCAACAGGTTGAGGAAACTGCTTCGTGCAGGGGTGAGGTGGAGAAAGGTAGAGATTAGAGAGGGAGAAGCAGGGGGAGACCAGGAGAGCAGCTTGGAAAAGGAGCAGAAAATTCAGATGGCAAACGGAGGCCCCTCATCCGGAGACCCGAGAGCCTGTAAAACAAGCTGTCAGCCTGCAGAGGCCCTGGGCCACTGCTCAGAAGGGTCCTCTGCCTGTGGCCCCCGGGAGCCTGGAAAGCCCCCATCCACTCACATGCCCCGCCCCCACCTCCCGCCCAGAGCAATAGTGGGACATATGGGGCCAGACAGGGAGAGGCAATCGACTAAAAGGACACTCTTGCTACCGACTAAACTCCATGATATACGGCTGTGGGTTTGCAAAACAGCAGCGGCCGCAGCAAGGTGCAGAGGGTCAGGAGCAGCGAGCACCTGCGTGAGGGAAAATAAAGACGCGCACGTGTTTGCAAATGCCCGAGGTTTCTGGAACTGCCCGCAGGAAACCGATAACTTGTTTGCCTCTGGGGAGGGGAACTGACAGGCAGAGGCGGAGGTCCGGTGTGGCGAGGAGGCCACGTGTTTTTCTTTAGACTCTTCAGTACCTTTCGAACAGCAGGCCTGATCTATCCATCACCTATTCAGTAAGCACAGAATTAACAAATAAAGAGACGCTTCTGGTACATATACTCTACAAAAACACCCTTCTGCTTTGAGGCTGCGATCTCAGGGCAAACAGCACCTGCCAGGTGCGTGGGGTGCATGCTACCAGCCTCACACCAGCTATGGCTCCCGGGGGCTGCCAGGGACACTTCTTTCTCCCTGCTGTGGGCATCGCTTCCCCCGTGGTCCAGGACCTCCAAGGAGGAGCTCCCACGCTCCCAGCCCTCAGCAAACCTGGGCTGTATTCCAGCCACGGAAATGACCGGAGATGAGCTCCCCGGGACTAAGTCCGGGCTTCGGGGTCCCATGTCCAACCAACGCGTCGCCACACCGTAGTGGCCCCGATAGGGCAGGGTGCCCACAGCCACTGCCCAGGGATCCCCTGCCAGCCTCTCAATCTAGGGAAGACAATAAAAGCAAGTGCCACGGCTGTGGTCTGATAATCACTATGGACACCAGAAACCAGCCTGTATCGGGTCTGTGTCCAATTAGCCACCCCCACAACAATACCATAGCAACCAAGGTAATATTATTGTTCTAAAAAGAAGAAGAAGGAGGAGGAGGAGGAGGAGGAGGAGGAGGAGGAGGAGGAGGAGGAAAAGAAGAAGAAGAAGAAGAAGAAGAAGAAGAAGAAGAAGAAGAAGAAGAAGAAAAAGAAGAAGAAGAAGAAGAAAAGAAAAAAGAAGAAGAAGAAAAGAAGAAGAAAGCACACACACACACACACACACACACACACACACACACACACACGGTTCTGCGATGGCTTTTAAAACCACAAAGATAACGTTTTTTTCCACACCCTGCCACGTGCACCTCCCTCTCACTTCCCAAAGATGTGGCTTCCTCCGCAGGAAGTCACCAGGCTCAGGGACAATTACCTCTCAACACCACTCCAAGATGTGAGCCCTCCACAGGAAAGCCAGGCACAAGAACGTGTCCCAAGCAAGCCTGGAGAACAGGCTGTGTGGTTTCCTCTGCCTCCCTCTTGGAGGCAGGGAGGCTGGAGGCAGGACAGTCCGGGGCAGGCGGGGTGAAGCTCCAAGCTTCCTGCCCCCCACCCCCGGTCCCTCCTCCGTCTGGCTGGCTGCCTGCCCTCTTGGGGCCAGACCCAAGCTGGGCACTGGGACCTTGGTGGTTGCAGCCATGAGCCACGCACTAATCCTCAGACCTAAATGTGGAAAGCATTAGCCCAAATGAAAAGACATAAATCAGGAACGGGAGCTATGGCACAGAGGAAAACAGCCCTTCTCGGGGAGCGAGAGCCCGCACCGTTGCACAAGAGCCGAGTGAGTCACCAGCCGGCAGGGGGAGGACCGGGGAGGGAGGGGAGCTCCCAGTGGGACGGGGCGGGTGTCCAGGGAGGTGGGGGGGGGTGCAAAAACACAGCTGGAGGTTTCTAACTAACCACACTTCATCAGCAATCTGGGGGCGGGGGGGGCGCAATGCATCACCTCCCTCCCCGGCTCAGGAAGTGTTTCAAAATGTGTCCTCCCCAGGGAAGACAGCGGGAAGGAGTCTCCCTAACAGCCAACTGGTCACCCCCTACAGCCTGCAGCTGCTTCCTGGGGAAGCGACCCTCAGCCCAGAGCGTGCACCTCCCTTGTCCTTCTCTGTTCCTCCCTGCCATGCACCATACTCTTTGGGGGCCCCCGAGCCCAAAGCGCCCACAATTCTTGCCTCACCCGCTCACCCATCCTTACTACTCTTCTCTCTGCTTCTTGTCCTTCTTCCAAACACACCAACCTCCACACAAGTTGCTGTTGATGAGACAAACCCCTCAGTCTCTCCCATCCCTCGTCCCCGGGAAGAACCTCTTACCCTCCTGTGAGACCTCACCTCACCCACCAACTACGCAAGTTCTGAGTGTCAGCTGTGAGCAAGGCACTGGTGTCCTGGGGTGACACTGGTGACAGGAGCCCCCAAAGAGGTCACTCAGTTGGGGCATAGTAGCACCAGGACGCCTGAGCCCAGAAGGCTCTGGAAATTAGCAGGGCCGGACCCCTTCGGCCGGAGCAGGACCACCCCCCTAAGGATCTTCATCTTGCTCTGGTGAAATAAGAGGTGAGGGTTGGGGACAAACAGGTCCTCAGACAACAATCCCCTGTAAGAAACACACAGAAAAAAAAGTCCTGAAGTGCCTGGCTACAGTACAGTCTACACCAGAGAGCATGGCCAACAGCTGGACCATTTGCAGTCGCTGGGCACTCAGTAAGAACAACCAACAGAAAGCCCTGAGAGGGGAGAGGCCTCGTGAGGAGGTGACCCAGGAATGGTCTTATTAGGGGACAACTGGCAAAGAGAACCAGGTAGAAGAAGAGAGAAATCCAGGCCATGGAACCATGCACTCCCTCATCCATGCATTCATTCACCCATCCATCCATCCTTCCATTCACTCATCCATCCATCCATCCATCCTTCCTTCCATTCACTCATCCATCCATCCATCCACTCACCTCCATCCATCCATCCATCAATTCACTGACCTATCCATTCACTTATCCATTCATTAACCCATCCATCCATCCATCCATCCATCCATCTATCCTTCCATTCACTCATCCATCCATCCACTCACCTCCATCCATCCATCCATCCATCCATCCATCCATTCACTGACCTACCCATTCATTTATCCATTCATTAACCCATCCATCCATCCTTCCATCCATCCATCCATCCTTCCATTCACTCATCCATCCATCCATCCACTCACCTCCATCCATCCATCCATCCATTCATCCATCCATTCACTGACCTATCCATTCATTTATCCATTCATTAACCCATCCATCCATCCATCCTTCCATTCACTCATCCATCCATCCATCCACTCACCTCCATCCATCCATCCATCCATTCACTGACCTATTCATTCATTTATCCATTCATTAATCCTTCCTTCCTTCCTTCCTTCCATCCATTAATTCATTCATTCATTCACCCATCCATCCATTTATATATTCATTTACTCATTCATTGGACAAATACTTCCTGAGCACCTCTTATAGACCAGACACAGTTTTAGGTGCTGGGACGCACTGGTCACAAGACAAAAGGTCCGCATCCTAGCGGGGCTTGCATTCTCATGAGGGCAGACACCCAAGCCACAACAAGCCCGACACACAGGTATGAGGTCGGGTTTTGCTGGAAGGCAGTAAGTGATGGAGAAGAGGAAGAAGAACAGGAAAAAGCAGGCATGGCAAGAGTGACAAGATTTTGAGATGAATCGGTAGCTTACTCTTCTTGAGGGGCTACTGTGACAAATGACCACAAACGAAGGGGCTCAAACCGGCACAGATTTATGGTCTTACGGATCTGGAGGTCAGAAGCCTAAAGGGGTCTCCCTGGGCCAAAGCCAAGGTGTTAGCAGGTTCAGCTCCTTCTAGAAGCCCCCAGACAGAACCTCGCCCGGTTCAGTCCGCAGAGGCCGCCGCATCCCTGGCATATGTTCCCTTCAGAGCATCACTCAACCTCCTGCTTCTGTTGTCACATCTACTGCTGACCTGGCCCTCCTGCCTCATCTCACAAGGACCCTTGTCATCGTGCTGGGGTCGTCCGGATAGTCCAGGACCCTCTCCCCATCCTGACACCCTCAACTGCACCTGCAAAACCTGATTGCTGTGTCCCAGGCTCTAGACTGGACATCTCTGGGGGACCCACATGGGCCACAAAGACCCTCACGAGGAAGCATGCCTGGGACATGTGCAGGGACACGGTGGAAGCTGGTGTGCAAGGAAAGGATGAGCGGGATGAGGGGGTGGGGTGCAGGCGCTGAGGTCACGTAGTGCCCCCCCCGGCCACCGTGAGGGCTTCTTCGACTCTACTCCACCATCGTGGGGACCCATCGCCACGTCCTGAGGACCCAAATGACACAATCGGACTTGTTATGTAAGAACAACAGAGCAGGGAGCACCTGGATGGCTCAGTCGGTTGAGCATCCGACTTCGGCTCAGGTCCTATGTCACAGTTTGTGGGTTCGAGCCCAGCATCGGGCTCTATGAGGACAGCTCGAAGCCTGCTTCGGATTCTGTGTCTCCTTCTCTCGCTGTCCCTCCCCCCGTTCATGCTCGGTCTCTCTCTCGCTCTCTCTCTCTCAAAAATGAATTAAAAAAAGAACAACAGACCAGGACCTAACAGAGGATCTGGGCAGCCCCTGTAAGAAACCAGGGACACAAGGGTGATGGCTTCATTTCACCCAGAGGGGGCGGCGGTGGGGATGACAAGAAATGGCTACACCTTTTTAAAAAGTCTATTTGGAAGGAGGGGCCCACAGGCTTACCTGGCAAACGAAACCCAAGCAGGGGGAGGAAACAGGGGTGCCAAAGCTTTTGAGGGCTGTGAGCCACGCAGCTGGAAAGACAGGCTTGCCCGTTGCTGAAAGGCTGCAGGGGGCCCAGACCCGGAGGAAGGACCCGGTGTGACGGCTGGAGATGTCGAGCAGGCGGCTGAATCGGGAGGTCAAGAGCAAACCTGTGAGCAGAGCTTGCCCACCCAAAGCTGGAGGCTCCCACGGGGGAGCCCGCCGGCGGTCTGGGCTGGGAATCCGGGTCTGGCCTTGACCCCGAGAGGGATGGGAAGCTCGCAGGGTGCGGAGGCAGCCGTGACTGTCCCTCCCGGATTAAGTTTGTGAGTCGGGCATCAGTTACAAGGCGAGATGACAGAGGCTGAGTAAACAGGGATTTCGCCTTAGCCCTCGGAGTTGCTCAACCAGGCTTTTCCACTTCCCACAGCCCACAGGGCGGGACGGAGTTGTGGGGCAGGGAGGGGCAGGCGGGATCCAGGAATGCGGTCCTGCCACGGCCCCCGGAATCCGTAGCTGCAAACAGCTCCACTCACTCACCACCTGGCCAGCCCCTGGGGCCCTCACCGCCCGCAGCGGGGATTCGGGGAAGCCCTCGCGTGGTCCCTACTCGGGGGGCCAGTAAATCATGAGGACAGAGCGGAGCCGAGGGCAGGCGGCCAGACCGTGTGGGCACCTCCCAGGGGACGCGGGTCCTCCCCTCCCGCCGGACGCTAGCAAGGTGCTCAGATGGCAGTGTGTCGGCGGTGACTGCACGCGTGTTCCCAGGGACGGTGGGCCCAAGCCAGGCGCTTCCCGGGCACGTCCGCCCACGCGTCCGTTCCACAGATGTTTAGTGAGCACCTAAGGTGCCAGGCCCTGCTTCTGGACACTTGGGGCACAACAGTGAACAAAACAGAAGGGGCACAAAAAGCTCTGTCTTCAACAGAGCACACATTCCGGCATGCGGCAGAGCAGGGGGGAGGGGGCAGACAATAAAAATAATAAGTAAGTAAGGGGGCACCTGGGTTGGTTCAGTGTCCAACTTCGGCTCAGGTCATGATCTCACGATTCGTGGGTTTGAGCCCCAAGTCGGGCTCCGTGCTGTCAGCTCAGAGCCTGGAGCCTGCTTCGGATTGTGTGTCTCCCTCTCTCTCCCTCTCTCTCTCTCTCTCTCTCTCTCTCTCTCTCTCTCTCTGCCCCTCCCTCTCCTCAAAATAAATAAACATTAAGAAAAAAGATAACTGATTCTAGAAGGGTGTGAAGGAGCAGCAACTCAGTGTCTTCTGGGACTCCTGCAAGTGTGGCCATCACGAAGGAACACGAAGCCTACTGGAAGGCAGCACTGGGGGACCCTGCCGAGAACGTCTGGTTCTTGGTCCCCGGCCCACCTCCTTCCCCCGTCACCACCATGACCACCGTGACCTGGGTTAGTTAAAACTGTGCAGCAGAAACCACAACTCTGGAAGCCACCCACTGAATGGGGTGTCCCTGCAGGTGGCCCGGTCACCGACCCAAAGCATCTCCTGGGTTTGGGGCCCCTTCTCGGCCAAGCCGTCAGGTCCGCGCTTCAGACGCAACATCCCCAAGGGAAGTGCCAACCCGAGGACTGAGGACTGAGGGCTCCCATCTCCTCCCATCTGAGCATCTCCGTTAGGCGGGAGTAGCTGCTCTTGCCTGACCGGGTCTCCTCCCCGGGGCCCGGTGGCGAAGGACGGACAGGAGAGGATGCCACGCTTAGGGTCCCCACGCCTCTGACCACAACTTGGAACTCTCTTACCAGCGGCGCTCACCACGGGGGAAGTGCGAGTTGAGCTGAGCACCAAGGCTCTTCCTGTTTGGAGGACAGCCAAGGCTGACTCTGGGTGCACGTCCCTGGCAGTGTCTTGGCCCGCGGACCCTCCCATCGCCTCCCACTACGCATCCAGCTGTGAGCCAGCTGGCCCGGTGCTGGCCTCAGGCTCCAGCGGAAGAGACAGCCACCAGGAGCTGGTCCAGCCGCCGTCCACCTCCCTCTGCCCCTTGCCCTAAACTCTTCCGGTCTCCTCTACTCCCAAAGCTGTGAGGCCCTGAAAAGTTGGAACACCCAGGCTTTCCCTTCTGGTGCCACTGCAGACTCTCCTCCCAGCTATAGACCGGGACTCAACCCCCAGACCGCCTGCAGAAGGTCCCAGAGGCACAAGGATCATACTCTTCGGGGTCAGCATCTGGGGGCGGGGGAAGGAGGTGTGAAGAAAAGGGAGCCCCACCCCACCCTGCCTCACCACTTCCTCCCCTACTCAGCTGCTCCACGAAAGCAAAGGCCTGCTGGGACCCCAAGCTGGGGAACACCCAGCTTTCGAACTGGGTGTGCAGATACCTTCAGGATGGGGTTAAGTGAAGGGGCTGAGGGGTCCCCCCTCCCCTCTGCGGGGCGTGGCTTCAGAACTAACATGGACACAGGAACCAGTGGTTCCAATCACAGGCTCCTGACAGGGATGGTCCAGGTACAAGCCCCGTCCCCTGCTGGCTGACGCTGAACAAAGTCTTCAACTTCTCCGTGACTCAGCTTTCCCACCTGTAAAACGGGCCTGGTAATACCTGGAACGTGTTGTAAGGATCCAATGAGCTAATAAATGGAGGCACAGTGTTTAGACAAGCTACGTGTTAGGTAAACGTTGTCTGTTGTTATTATAGATCTCTGAACCTCTGGACCGACAGATCTATTCGAGAACGTTCTTCTATCCACCAGAGAGGCCACAGGCCCACTCGCTGGTTGAGAAAATACAGTGAGGAGCAGGTACAGACATACTGAAGAGCTAATCTGGTACCACGGAGGTTGCTTACCTGTTCCTGGCCAAGCTCTGCCATAGACCTCCGAAGCCCCTTCCTTCCAACCAAGTCTGGAAGCCACTGAGACTGGGTCTCATGGGGGAAAACATGGGAGGTGGTGAAACATGGGAGACTTTCTCTGGAGAGTCTGCTTTCTCGTCTGCAAATGGAGGTGGTGATGCTCTCCCACCCCCACCCAGGGGACCCTGCTTCAGAAACCCCAAGAGCCTCAAAAACGGTCAGCCCTGTTTCTGATCATCCTGGCCTCCCCTGGGCAGGGGGGAGGGGGGGTGGCTTACATTTCTAGTGCTTTCTTCCTGGAAGAGCGGCTGGAGCCCAAGACACTGTCTTTCAGAAACCCTCGCAGGGGCGCCTGGGTGGCTCAGTCGGTTAAGCATCCGACTTCGGCTCAGGTCATGATCTCACGGTTCATGAGTTCGAGCCCCGCATCGGATTCTCTGCTGTCAGCGCAGAGCCTGCTTCAGATTCTGTGTCCCCCTCTCTCTCTGCCCCTCCCCTGCTCATGCTCGCGGCTCGCTCTCTCAAAAAAAATTAATATTGAGGCACCTGGGAGGCTCAGTCAGTTAAGCATCTGACTGTTGGTTTCAGTTCAGGTCATGATCTCGTGGTTCATAAGTTTGGAGCCCACACTGGGCTCTGTGCTGGCAGTGTGGAGCCTGCTTGGGATTCTCTCTCTCTGCCCCTTCCAAATAAATAACTAAACTTAAAAAAAAAAAAAAAAGACATTATTTAGAGGCACCTGGGTGGCTCAGTTTGGTCAAACGTCTGACTCCTGGTTTCAGCTCAGGTCTCACAGTCTGTGAGCTCGAGCCCCGCCTCGGGCTCTGTGCTGACAGTGCAGAGCCTGCTTGAGATTCTCTCTCTCCCTCTCTCTCTCTGCCCCTCCCCTGCTCACACTGTCTCTGTCTCAAAAATAAACTTAAAAAAATAAAAGTAGGAGTTAAAATTATAAAAAAAAAGAAAGAAAAGAAAAAGAAGGAAAAAAAAAAAAAAGAAACCCTCGCAGGTTGAGACAGAGCCCTAGATGCTGAAGCATTTCCCCAAACACATGCATTTATGTGTGCGGTCCCATTCAAATACTCAATTCTCAGGACAGGCAAGGAGCCACCAGGAAGGTTCACCAGGAGCCCCCCGTCAACCCCTGGCAGGGGCAGCCTCACCCCACGGCTAGTGGAAAGCTCCCCCAGCTCACGGCGGAAAACCCTGGCTTCCTATCCCACCTCCACTGCATGGGCAGCTTACTAACACCCGGCTCAGCTTTTTCAACCAGAAACCCCAAACACGGCCTCACACAGTTGTAGAATTAACTGAAATACGTACAAATGTGCATGTTGAGATTTCTTTTTTTTTTTTTTTTTTTAGGTTGAATGAGAGACTCCATGTTCAGCCACACAAATATTTTTAGATCTCTTGATCTGAATGCCTGTGAATGGAAGTGTCCCCACCAGGCTGCCATGGGCTCAACACTCCTCTGAGTCACCTGACAGACCCGGGAAACCAAGGAAGTCTGTTTTCTTTTTAGAAAATATTTTTTTTAAGTTTGAGAGGGAGAGAGAGACAGAGTTCACAAGCAGGGAGGGGCAGAGAGAGGGGAGAGGGAGAACCCCAACCGGGCTCCACACCATCAGCGCAGAGCCCGATGCAGGGCTCCAACTCACAAACCATGAGATCGTGACTTGAGCTAAAACCAAGAGTTGGATGCTTAACCGACCGAGCCATCCAGGCGCCCCAGGAAATCTGTCTTCAAACACCCTACTCGGAGCAGTGGCACTGGTGCTCCACGTGCATCAGAACCCCCCCACCCCGAAGAGCGTGTTAAACAGATTCCCGGGCCCTGCTGTCAGTGCCCGACTGAGTAGATCCCGGGTCCGCCGCTAGGATGTGCATCTCGAGCCAGCTCACAGGTGATGACGCTCACGAAGCTGGTCCAGGGACCACGGTATGAGAAGCCTCGTCCTCGGGAACCAAAGGCTAGAAACTACACTAAGGATCACCCAACCTGATCACAAGGGGAGCCCAGCAACGCTCTCCACCCAGCGCCCGGGTAAGAGAGCCTGGTCTATTAAAATGACACGAGGCTGTTCCATCCGCCACCTCAGACACAGGTGGGGCTGCTGGGGGCCCCTGCTGGTTCCTGCCTCCTCTACCCTGGGCGGGGGGGCTGTAGAGGGAGGCCACCGAGCTGCCATCAACACCCATCCCCTCAAGCCAGGGCTCCATCCCTCCCTCCCTTCCAGGAACAAACAGGAGTGGCTACTCAGAGGACGTCTCAAGGCCAGGAGGGCGGAGTCCGAGGCCCCAGGGAAGGGAAGGAGCAGGGCACAGCCTTGGGGCAGCTGACTCCAGGCCAAACCCCTCCATGCAGAGCAGAGCCTGGAGACAGTGGTCTGGGGGGGTGGGGGTGGGGCATACACGCACACTACACCCAGTGTCCTGGCCGCACAATGCACAAGGGGCCGGCGGGGCAGGCAGCCAGGGTCCACTCATGCCAGTACCATCTGGGAGCCCTTGCCAGGCCTCCGAGGGCCCACAGAAGAAGCTGGACTCTGTCCTGGGGCACAGTCGGGCTCTATTCTTATCTCAAGGGGGAATGTGTGACTCTCCTTGCAGTGAATGGGGGCCCCCGGTGAGACGGAGGAGGAAACAGAGCCATCACTGTGCCCCAAGAGGGCTCCCCACGCGGCTCCCGGCTCCGACCAGCCCCTCGTGGCGGGGCCTTGCACAGCCTCCAGCAAGGAGAGGCCAGGCCGGCGGCAGACGAGGAACCGGGCGGCCCCGGGCAGCCTGGCCCTCACTCACACCGCCGCACACACAGGGCCTAAGGGAGACCCGCAGAGGACAGGGTCCTAGAGGAAACACAGCTTCCATGCACAGCTCCTTACCCCATCCCAAAGGAAGGAGCCCAGAGATGCTACGTACCCCCCACATAGGCACAAGGCCCTGAGACAGATACGGCCCCCTACCTACCTCCCCATCACCATCTGCACTGGCCAGATCTCATCCAGCGCTCCCTTTAACTTGACGGAAGGAGCCACAGGAGACCCGTGTGATGGGACGTTTGTTCATCCAACAGCTCTAGGTGTCCCAGGGCAAAGGGACCACCCACATGAGATCCTGGGTTACCACCGTATCCTCGGGGACCCACATCACTCCCCTCTGGGGTCTGCAAGTAGGAAGTACCCTGCGGCAGGTTAAGGGACAAGTGGGGGTTCCAGAGAAGAGCTGGAGGTCGGGGAGACGGAAGAGAAGTTATGTAAGCTGGAGTAACCCGGGAGGGCTTGAAATAAATATTGACTCATCACCCACCATGCGCCAAGTACGAGGTACAAGTATGTGTCTTCCCATTTGAAAGAATTACTGTGACGCAAGGATCATTGTGCCCGTTTTAAAGGTGAGAAAACTGATCCACCAAGGAAATAAGAGCTTTTCCCTTTTCCTTTGGTCGTTAACAGAGCCAAGGGATGGGGACACGGGCCTTCGGTCCGGCACACTTTTTACGTTATATCAGCCCACATCTCAGTACTCATGGGGTCTGGAAGGACAGGCAGCAACAAGGCACGGGAGTGTCCCAGGCACGGTGACCCATAGAGCATCAGTTGAATTTGTTGCTACCAGTTTTTCTGTTACATTTTTCTCTCTAAAAATAAGTGGGGGGTGGGGGATAGAAGCAGGGTGCTCCTGTAGGTCTAAAAATCCCCGTGTGGGCCAGCAAATGGGGCATCAGTCACGCTCAAGGACTGTGTGGATCCTGTACACGCTTTCTGAACAGCAACTGACAGCACGGGTCAGGATGCATGCCACAGGCAGACACGTTAACTAGAAGATCACTTCTTTCTCCCCAGAAAAGCAGTCTCAGTGCAAGGAGATGCCGTCACAAGGATCGTCAGTGTCGGTGATTTTTTTTTGTAATGTTTATTCATTTTTCAGAGAGAGACAGACACACAGTGCGAGGAAGGGAGGGGCGGACAGACAGAGATGGAGACACAGAATCCGAAGCAGGCTCAGAGCGGTCAGCACAGAGCCCGACGCGTGGCTCGAACTCACGAACTTGAAGTCAGAGGCTTAACCGACTGAGCCGCCCAGGTGCCCTCTATGTGCCAGTGATTTTAACAGCAAATAAAGGAAGCAACCTCAGCGTCCATCACTAGGGAATTATAAATAATAACGAGTTCATCCAAATAACGAACGGAGAGCAGAAACCAAAAATCACCTGTTAGATACACATACTAAGGTAGAAAGATATTCAATAAATATTGAGCGTAAAGAAAAACCCAGGTTCCACAACTGCATGTCTCATGGGACTAAAAAGAGGGGGGAAAGGAGACTATTCTCTTTCCCAGCAGGATGAAAGGAGGGAGTGCTACAGAGGGTGATGGGGCAGGGTCCCATGGTGCTGGGAATGAGGCCAGGGTGCAAGGGGCTGAGAGGTCCAGGAGGGTGGGAGTTACTGAAGAAGTTAGGCTAAGTCCCACTTAGTTTTGGAATCCGGATCAGCCTTAAACGACTATGAAAACATCCGGAAAATATTTAGCTAGTAAATCTTGTCGAAGCCCCTCCACCCTGCTTTGTTTATTAACACTTCCTGCCTCCCCCACCAAAAACCTTCACACACCCCGGACCCTCTGCTCCTAGATTCCGATCATGAAGCCATAGGGAGTTTGGACAAGGTGTCCTCTGGGAGCTCCCGGGGTCTGCACACGGAGAGTGTTGGCGGTCCAGACTCCTGTGCCACCTGGCTCACCCTGAGAGCCCCCCAATCCCCAGGGGACCCACAGTAGGGGCTGAGCCTGGACACGCTATGCAGGATCCCTGGACACCAACTCCCCAGCAGCGACCGAGCCAGTGGCTCAGGGAGGGCACAGGTTAAGTGGGCCTTTCTTGCTGGGCGGGGCGCTGAATCTCAGGCAGGGAAAAGCCCCTATTCTGACTCCTCCTTCTGTGGGGCTCCTCAGAGCTCTCAGAGAGGAAACCCGAGAAGAATGAATGGGTGTGAGGAAGAGGGACAGAGAATTCACATGCACACGGGTGCCCTCAGGATCCCCTGCTGCTCCCCAAACCTCCACAGAATTCAGGGAAGCTGTTCACTAGTCAAGCAACAGTTCCGGTTTGAGGGCTAAGAGCCAACCCCAGGGCAGAGCTGTTAGAAAATCTGCTCCAGGGGGCGCCTGAGTGGCTCAGTGGGTTGTGTGTGGGACTTTGGCTCAGATCATGATCTCACAGTTCGCGGGTTCAATCCCCGCGTCGGGGTCTGTGCTGACAGCTCGGAGCCTGGAGCCTGCTTTGGATTCTGTGTCTCCCTCTCTCTGCCCCTCCCCTGCTCATACTCTCTCTCTCTCTCTCAATCTCTCTCTCTCTCTCAAAAAGTAAACATATATATATGCAAAAATATATATACATATACGTATATATATAAGCAAATATATATGTGTGTGTGTGTATATGTATATATATACATATAAAGCAAAAAAAGAAAATCTGCTTCAGAACCAAGCAGATGCCAATCAATTCTCCTCCCAGCGACAGCAGATCGGACAGAGCCAGACAGTTCTGGGTTCAAATCCCGACTCCACCCCTTCCTATGCTGGATGGTTGCCCTTAATCTCATTGGGTCTCCGGTCTGCTTGACTGGAGGGTACTGGTAAGGTAGACCGGACATAGCACCAGAGTCTAGGAGTCTAGAAACCCGGGAGTGAATACAGGCTGCTTACTGGATTGGGCCACCTTGGGTGAGTCACCCCCTGTCCCTAAGACCCAATTTCCTAAGCAGAGAAAGGGTTACAAGGAGGCTGCCGGAAGGTTCTGAGCAGCACACAGCCGTTGTTTTTAACGTGAATCAATACTAGCATTATAAGGGGCGCCTGGGTGGCTTGGTCGGTTAATCGTCCAACTTCAGCTAAGGTCATGATCTCACGGTCCATGAGTTCGAGCCCCGTGTCGGGCTCTGTGCTGACAGCTCAGAGCCTGGAGCCTGTTTCAGATTCTGTGTCTCCCTCTCTCTCTGCTCCTCCCCGGTTCATGGTCTGTCTCTCTCTGTCTCAAAAATAAATAAACGTTAAAAAAAAATTAAAAAAAAAAAAATACCAGCATTATAAGATGGGGAGATTTCAGATTTCCCGCTGGACATGCGTTCCCTACGTTTGGCTACTACGGGCTGTTTCCAAAATCCCTGGGATCTCAGCGGCCTACCTGGCCCCTGACATCTGAACCTGCCTGAACCCCCAACTGTGGGACGATCCAACATTCTGTGATTGTGGGTATCGGCCCCACTCTGGACACTGGAATTAACTAATAAATGGTGAGTGGGTGGGGCGCCTGGGTGGCTCAGCCAGTTAAGAGCCTGACTCCTGGTTTTGGCTCAGGTCATGATCTCATGGTTCGTGAGTTCAAGCCCCATGCAGGACTCTGTGCTGATGGTGCAGAGCCTGCTTGGGACTCTCTCTTTCTCTCTCTCTCAATAAATAAATAAACTTAAAAAAAATTAAAAATAAATAGTGACTTGGTCTCAGGGAGGCACCAGGGAAGGAGGCAGCTTTGCCACCTCAAACCCCTCCTTGGACCCAGCCCCAGCTTACATCAGGGAGACCCCTGGTTCGCAGGGGTCACTGCATGGCCCTCTCTCTGTTGCACAGTCTGCAGTGTGAAGCGGGGCCAGCTGGGGTGGCCGGCCAGGGGCCTGGGTTTTTGCTTAGCTGGCTCCCTGGTCTGCAAGAGACCTGGGTTTTTTTTCGGTCCTGCAGGCAATGCTCACTTTTTCTTTGTTCCAGAACCCTCACCATCAACAGCCCCACCCAGCTTCCCTAAAAGCATTTCAACTGTGAGCTCACAGAGGGACAGACTCAGAGCCCGAGGCTACAACTCCTAACTTGAAAACTTGACTTTTTAAAAGCTTGAACCTGAACCAGGACGGAGAATTCCCCCAAGTCCTGATTATGGGATTCCCCTCCAAGAAGTGAGCCTCTGTCTCCAACCCCACCCCCCACCCCGCTCCCGATAAGCCCCTGAGACCGGTCAAGTTCCAACCCGGGCTGAGTGGACCCCGGCAGAAAGCTCTGAGGAAATCCTGGAACCCCCAGCCTCTCCCCGGAAAGGCTGATGAGACAGAACCACACAAAGATCGGAGCCAATTCCAGAACCACCTCCAGGAGCAGGAAAGCAGACAGAGAGTCAGGGTTTTAAACATCTGGGGCTTAGCTAATGCTCTGCTCTTGGGTGTTCAGCTTGACTCGGGGGTGCGGGTCCAGCCTCCCGGGAGCCGGGCCAGGCCTGGGGAGCCCAGCACACGGCCCTGCCCGGGCTGGGGCCCCAAGTCACACGGGAGGCCGTGGGTGCAGCCTCCAGGCCCACACCCATGCGTGGGAGGCAGAGGCCTCTGGGCTCCAGGATTCTGTTCTGCAGTGGAATCTTCTAGGAGAAAAAGAACTCCCTAATCCGTCTCTGGAATCAGGGCCAAGAAACAACTTGTGCAGAGTCCCACAGACGGCTGCTCCCTGTGACCCCTGGGCTGTCCCCACACCGACCTCCTGCCCCTAAGGAAGCACTGGGGGAGGGGGGGAGGCAGGACATGGGGCTCCCAGACTTGATGCACTGGGCTCAGCTTTGCAAGCTACACAGCACGGAGCTCCAGAGCAGGCTGAGGCCAAGTCCCTTCCCCGCTCCCCCCACAACAGGGCCAGAATAATACGAACTCCCAGATCATTACTTCATCCACTCAACTGCCCTGTCTGTTGCCTATTTTCAGGGAAAGTTTTCATTGAAATCTTGTTGTGAATCCCAAACAAAAGCACTTTTTTTTAAGGGTAAGTGATCCTTGATTGATTTGCTCTCTCCCTGTGGGTCAGGGGACTGACAAGGGGATGCTTCCTCACCCAGTGACTTAAATGAATAACGTACTTAAAAGAAGCCTTCATCGCCTGGGTGGCTCAGGCGGTTAAGCGTTAGACTGTGGCTCAGGTCATGATCTCACGGTTCATGAGTTCAAGCCCTGAGTCGGGCTCTGTGCTGACAGCTCAGAGCCTGGAGCCTGCTTTGGATTCTGTGTCTCCCTCTCTCTCTGCTCCCCACCCCTCTCAAAAGTAAATAAACATTAAAAAAAAATTAAAAACAAAAACAAAGCAAGAAGCCTTAAGGAAAAGTGCCAAGACCATAAAATGGAAAGAGGACAGCCTTTTTCAACAAACGGTGCCTGGACAAGACAGTCACATGTAAAGGCATCAAGCTGGACCACTTTCTTACGCCATTTACAAAAATTAGTGCAAAGCATGGGACACCTGGGTGGCTCAGTTGGTTAAGCATCCGACTCTTGGTTTGGGCTCAGGCCGTGATCTCATGGTTCGTGGGTTCGAGCCCCACATCGGGCTCCATGCTGATGGTGCAGAGCCTGCTTGGGATTCTCCCTCTCCCTCTCTCTGTGCCAACCCCACTCACGCTCGCTCACTCTCTCAAAAGTAAACTTAAAAAAAAATTAATGCAAAGCAGATCTAAGTTCCACATGTAAGCACCAAAACTATATATACAACTCTTAGAAGAAAACAGGTGTAAAAATCTTTATGGCCTCAATTTGGCAATAGTTTCTTAGGTATAACAACGAAAGCCGCATGCAAGAGAAGAAAAAAAACTACGTAAAGTCGACATCATCTAAATTGAAAACTTTTGTGCTTCAAAGCACACCATAAAGAAAGTGAAAACACAACCCATAGAGAACAGAAGGAAGTTTCTGCAAATCACAGATCTGATAAGGGACTTTTGCCTGGAATATATAAAGAACACTTACAACTCAGTAATAAAAGGGCATTGGTTATTTAACTCAAAGAAAAACGGGCATAGGTTCTGATAAGACCTTTCTCCCAAGATAACGTGAACAGCCAGTAAGCCCTGGAAAAGATGTTCGGTATCATGAGACTTCAGGAAAATGCAAATCAAAACCACAACGAGGGGCGCCTGGGTGGCTCAGTCGGTTAAGCATCCGACTCTGGGTTTCTGCTCAGGTCATGATCTCACTGTTCATGAGTTCGAGCCCCACGTGAGGCTCTGTGCTGACAGCTCGGAGCCTGGAGCCTGCTTAAGATTCTGTGTCTCCCTCTCTCTCTCTCCCCTCTCAAAAATAAATAATAAACATTAAAAAAAAAAGTTTTTAAAATGATTGATCTTTTTTTTTAAGAATTTTTTATTTTTAAGTAACCTCTACACCCATTCGGGGGCTCGAACTCATGACCCCAAGATCAAGAGTCACATGTCCCACCGACTGGGCCAGCCAGGCACCCCAAAAGCAATTTTATCTTTAAAGTCTCTTTAGGGGTGCCTTACTTAAGCATCCAACTGCTGACTTTGGCTCAGGTCACGATGTAGTGCTTTGTGAGCTTGAGCCCCACACTGGGCTCTGCCCTAACAATGTGGAGCCTGCTTGGGATTCTCTCTCCCCCTCTCTCTGTCCCTCTGCTGCTCATATGCGCTCGCTCTCTCTCTCTCTCAAAATAAACTTAGAAAAAAATTAAGTCTCTTTAAAAGGCAGGTGGCAGGGGCACCTGGGTGGCTCAGTCAGTTAAGGTCATGATCTTGCAGTCCATGAGTTCAAGCCCCACGTCAGGCTCTGTGCTGACAGCTCAGAGCCTGGAGCCTGCTTTTGATTCTGTGCCTCCCTCTCTCTCTGCCCCTCCCCCACCCTCTCTCTCTCTCACTCTCTTTTTCTCTCCCTCTTTCAAAATTAAATAAACATTAAAAAAATTTGTTTAATAAATAAATACATGGGAGGTGGCAGGGGAGAGGGGAGGTGAGGACTTCACTCCCAGCTGGTAGCAAAAAAACAAAAAAACAAAAAAAACAAAAAACAACAACTTAGTCTTACCCTCTCTTTCAGTCTGACTCACGGGCAGTGACAGCAACACAATGCCTTCCTCCCTTTCTCCAGTGGGTTTCAATTCCTCCCAAGCACCCCCCCCACCCCCCACAGCTTGGGTCTTTCTCCCCTGAAGGCAACCTCCTCCAAAAGACAGATAGACCCTCATACATACATCCTAGAGATCAGTCCTTTTTCTCCTCCTCCTGAAACCGCCCTTCCAGACTGCTCCCTCTGCCCACCACTCAGACTGCCTCCCCACAGGGAAGACTCATCCCGAACCAATACAGGCGAGGCCATCAAGCCCTGCTGTTTCACGTTTATGGTCCCGATTTCGCCTTTTAGTGTCATTTTTAACGTGTGCTTTCCAGTCTCCACGTGGTCGAAACCAGCCACGTGGGGTAGCACAATCCCTTCGTTTTCTCTCCTATCAGGTACCACCTTGTGAGCTCTGTGCCCAGCAAGCAGGAAGGTTGCAGAACTGGGTCGGGGGGGGAGGAAGGGGGACGGGGGGGCGGGGGGGACAGGGGGACGGTGGAGGCGGGGGGGGGGGTGCCCGCCAGCCCCAGTGGGGGTTTGCACTGCTCTGAGCTAGATGCCTCCGCTTTAGGAAGGAAATAAATTCTCAGCAGAAGATCAAAGGGAAGAAAACTAGCAGAAAACAGTGGGGGGAGACCTGAAGCCTTAAGAGGGACAGAAGAGGCTTTTTCCAGTTCCGAGTTGGGGTACTTGAGGGAGCACGGGTATAAATTAACGACTTGGCCCCACTGGAGCACGGGGGTGGGCCCGGCCCATAAGAGCACAAAGAGCTGTCTGAGGGAGGACCGGACGCCCTGAATTAAAGCGAAGGCCTCCCGAATGTTGTCTGTCTTTTATTAATGAATCACGATGTCCCTGATGGCCAAGGATTCCATGACTAACACCAACTCTGACCGGCAGCACGGGGCCAACGTGCTTGTCTTCCTTGCTGAGCGAACCCCACAATGACCCTCGGGGACAGGGGGCGCTGGGGCAGGCCACACCACGGCCTGAGTTTCTGAGCTCGGCCGCAGGGCAGAACGTCTCCCGCAGACGCCCAAACCCCACGGTGAGTTTCATCTCTCCGTCCAGCCAGCCGTTTGTGGAGACGGGCTGGGGTCCTCAGTGTCCCCAGACATAGCACAACGCAGGCCAGATGGCCCCAGACCCGAAGGAGGGTGGCGGACACATTTTCTCTCGGCAGGAAGGGCCAAGCAGCCGTCTCTAGATGAGATGTGCAACTTGTCAGCAGACCCCTGCCAGGGGTCTTCAAACCGGACCCCAAATCTGGTACCTCCCCCCACCTGTGCGGCTGTCATGCACCCCTTCGGGTGTGCCTGCCTCCACCCTTCACTGGTTTCCATCCACTCTCCACAGGCAGCCAGAGTCACGGGTGTAAGACAGGAAACTGGGTCATGTCCCCCACGGCTCGCAAGCCCAAACGGCTTCCCTTTACCCCTCCAAAAGGGAGAGTCCTTTTACAGCCCACGAGGTCCCGCATTACCGGACTCTGCTCAACCTCTCAAACCTCAAACTCCTTCCCTCTGCTCCTGCCTGCTTGCCCAACTCAAGCTGCAGTGGCACTGCTGTTGTACCTCAGGGCCTTTGCACTTGCTGTGACTCTCCCCCCAGACCTCCATCTGGCTCATTCCCACTCTCCAGGTAGTTCTCTGCTCAAATGTCACCTCACTGAGGTCTTCCCTGACTATCCCACTTAAACTCAGCCTCCCCAGACTCTGCCTTCCTCTCCATGCCTCTCCATGCCTCTCCCTGCTTTACTGATCTTCCCAGCACTTACCTGTTTATCAGAATGTAAGTTCCACTGTGCAGGGAACTCCTCTGCTTTGTCTACTGCTGTGTTCCCAGCGTCTGGAACAATGCCTACACAGTGCACATCACAGCTGCTCAATAAATATTTGTTGGATCAATGAGCAAATGAATGAAAAACGAGTTGCTGGTTGATGGTAAGTAGGATCACGGTGTCCCCTCCCTTTACACTTTTTTCATGGTTCTTCTACAGATGGGAAAGCACTTACATCAATGTGGCAGAAGGGCCTATGGATTCATCAACATCCTTCCAAGTCGCCAATTTTCCAGATGAGGAACGCGGGTGTGGGATATCGTTAAGGGGAATGACGAAACGTACCGCGCTGTCCAAGGTCAAATTCGTAACCAAAAACCAAACCAGACCTAGCATCCAGGTTTCCCGACACTCTGCCCTCTCCTCTTTCTACCAAGTTGCCTCTAACGTCAACATTCTGTCCTGCTAGAAAACCTATGAACGTTGGTGATCGTATTACTTTTTTAAGCAGGCTTCATGCCCAGCGTGGAGCCCAACACAGGCCTTGAATTCACGACCTTGAGATCAAGACCTGAGCCGAGATCAAGACTCAGACACTCAACGGACCGAGCTGCCCGAGCATCCCTCGTTATTATTTTCTGTAATGAAAATATACACAGTCATCTTGAGAGATTCCGGCACCCTTCGATAAAATTCCACGTCTAGCCGCGGCTTCAAAAACCCCTCTTCTTGGTATTCTTACACTCCCCATAAAGACCCAGAAAAACACACATTAAAAAGGGTATTAAACTGCTAAATAGAAAACACACATGCATCTAAAACCAACAGCCAGGATCAGAGTTATGAGGAAACCCCAAAGGAATTCCCACTTAAAGACAGAACACAACTCTTGCATGAACCTCCTTCTGGAACCCTAGAGCATCAATCACCAATTTAAAAACATAATTAAACTTTATTCACAATAACCAGAAGGAAGGTCCACTTCCTGGGGAGGAACTTGATGGAGGGAGTACCCCAGCCCTCTGTGAAGAAGCCACTTATTGGGGAGGTAAAGTGAAACTTAATTATGTGGAGATATGATGTTCCTGGAGAGCATCAAGAACGGTGTAAGTCTGAGATTTCTTACCCTCCATCCAGGAGTCAAGTGGGACGCTTGACATCCATTAATAACCCTGCACAAAGAGGGTATTAGTGTCATTATCCACACCCTTCATGGAAAAGGCACAGATCAGATGGGTCTCCCTAAATTTAGGTCGTTCTGACTCTCCAACCTACGGTCTTCCCACCTTCTGGCGGGCAGCATGATGGACTTCTAAGGCGTCAGCTAGGAAGGTTCCAGGGAGTTCTGGAGGGGAAAAGGGAGGCGGCAGCCGCACCGGAGCTCATGCACACCGCGGTCGATGTGCCTCAGACCCTCCTTCAGCTTCTCCGACTCATGGACCAGACGTGCGTATGGCTCATTCACGACCAAGGCCCGGCTTCTGCGGGACGCCAGTACCACCAAGGTCAGAGGCAGTTTCAATCCGTTCCCCTGGGTCTCCAGCTCCTGATCCCCCCTTCCTGACTCTGCCTACCCCGTGGGCTGCCGGCACCAGCATCAGACGTGGACCCAACAGCCTAAGGCCATCTCCCGGTGAAACTCTCTTTACAAATATATTCGTGCGTATGTTTCTCTGCCTACATGCGAGTCTATGTGCATGCACTGTGTGTATGTCTGTGTCTGTCTACACTCGTGTGTGTGTGTACGTGTGCGTGTGTTTCTGTCTACACACGTGTATATGTCTGCGTAAAAAAGACCCCACGCAACCTGGGCGAGTACAGCCCTGTGTACAGGCACAGGCTGAAATCACAGGGGCTCAGACACGAATAACGGGTCCCCCAAGCAGGGGTGGACACACACAGAGGGGTCACTGTCAGTACTGCTGGTGGCTGGACTGACCGTACCCTGGCCTGCACCCAGCTGGGCCCCTCTGGAGACCCAGAGAGGTGGCCCCAGGGCCCTGGCCCTGACGTACCCCTGGAATTTCCTGCCTTGGGAGGCCACATCCAGGGGACATCAGAGTCACTGTTTGAGCATCCAGGGAGCCCTGAACAGACCCTGTGGATACCCCAGGTCATGTCCACATCCTGAAGCTCTGAAATCTGTCTTCCAGAGAGCCCAGCTCCAAGGAAATGAAGGGCAGGGAGAGAGGGCAGTGGAGTGGTCACCCCAGATAAGCAGGCCTAACAAGACAGGGTCAGAGGCAGGGCTATTTGTAATCACGGAGGCTCCCCATCAACGTTAGTTCTGCTGAGAACTAACCCAAGTGACCTTGGGAGAGCTCTCTAGAATTCCTCACGTTTAATATGGATGGGGGGCGGAACGCCTGGGTGGCTCAGTGGGTTAAAGCGTCTGACTCTTGATTTCAGCTCAGGTCATGATCTCACGGTTCGTGAGTTCGAACCCCTCATTGGGCTAACAGCGTGGAGCCTGCTTGGGACTCTCTCTCTCCCCCTTTCTCTCTCTGCCCCTCCCCTGCTCTCGCTCTCTCTCTCTCAAAATAAATATACGTTACAAAAAAAAATTCTTTAAATAAAATGGATATAACAAATACTTCACAACACAGGGTTGCAAACAGGGTTGTTGGGTTTTTTTTAATTTTTAAATAAAGTAAAATAAATGTTAGTTATTTCTGTTAAGATTATCACTCTGTAGGGGCGCCTGGGTGGCTCAGTCGGTTGAGCATCTGACTTTGGCTCAGGTCATGATCTCGCGGTCTGTGAGTTCCAGCCCCGCGTCTGGCTCTGTGCTGACAGCTCAGAGCCTGGAACCCGCTTCGGATTCTGTGTCTCCCTCTCTCTCTGCCCCTCCCCCGCTCCTGCTCTGTCTGTCAAAAATAAATAAACATTTGAAAAAATTAAAAAAGGGGCGTCTGGGTGGCTCAGTCGGTTGAGCGGCCGACTTCGGCTCAGGTCACAATCTCGCGGTCCGTGAGTTCGAGCCCCGCGTCGGGCTCTGTGCTAACAGCTCAGTCTCTCTCTGTCTCTCTCTGTCTCAAAAATAAATAAACGTTAAAAAAAAAAAAAAATTATAAAAAAATTTTAAAAAAAAGATTATCACTCTGCAGAATAACATTTTCACAGCTCACACCGGTAGGTCAGTAAGTTTATCTAAAGAAACCGGGATGGTGCACACTGTAAAGTCGTATGCTAGTCACAAAGACGACTACTTACCAGACTAAAGGCAGGTTGTAAACTCTTCAAATTATCTGTACGAACATATGCAGCAAAATGAAGTCAATAAAACAGACTATATGGCAAGCATATGGCAAGTACATATTTTTAAAGGTTTAAAAGCAAAAACCTAACAAGCAATCGTAATTCTTATAGAAAACGATTTTCGGATGTCCCCAATGTACTCCAAACTTCTATAAATTTTGTTACTTTTTTAAAAATGTTTTTTAATGTTTTTATTTATTTTTGAGATCGAGTGCGAGGGGAAGAGGGGCAGAGAGAGGGAGACACAGAATCGGAAGCAGGCTCCAGGCTCCGAGCTGTCAGCACAGAGCCCAGTGTGGGGCTCGAACTCACAGACCGTGAGATCATGACCTGAGCCGAAGTCGGCCGCTTAACCGACTGAGCCACCCAGGCGCCCCTAAATTTTGTTACTTTTTAAAATCCTACACAAGCTTGGGGTGCCTGGGTGGCTCAGTCAGTTAGGCGTCCAACTCTTGATTTTGGCTCAGGTCGTGATCTCACAGTTTGTGAAACAGAGCCCCGCATTGGGCTCTGTATTGACAGCATGGGATTCCCTCTCTCTCTCTCTGTCTCTCTCTCCCTCCCCCTCTAATCCCCTCCCCAATAAATAAATAAGCTTTAAAAAACTTAATTTATAAAATTGGGACACCTGCATGGCTCAGTTGGTTAAGCATCCGACATCAGCTCAGGTTGTTATGATCTCACGGTTCGTGAGTTCAAGCCCCACATCGGGTCATATGCTGACGGCTCAGAGCCTGCAGCCTGCTTCGGATTCTGTGTCTTCCTCTCTCTCTGCCCCTCCACCGCTCGCACTCTGTCCCTCTCTCTCTCAAAAAAATAAACATAAAAAAAGCCACACAGGTCTGGATGCAGGCACAGGCTGAACTCACAGGAAAGTCTGTATGTTGCAGTCCTAACCTTCCCCCACACACACACACCCCTTGGGATGTGACCGTATTTGGAGACAGAGCTTTAAAAAGGCGATTAAGTCAAAACGGAGTCCTTACAATGGGCTCTAACTCAACACGACTGGTGTCCTTACGAGAAAAGGAGGTCAGGACCCACGGGCGCGGAGGGAAGGCCACGTGAAGACTCAAGGAGAAGGCGGCCACTTCTCACAGGCCACAGAGACAAGCCTCAGAAGCAGCCAAGGCTGCCGACGCTTTGATCTTGAACTTCCCACCTCCAGAGCCCTGAGCATGTTTTGCTTAAGCCTCCCAGTCTGTGCTACCTGATTCTGGCAGCCGGAACAGACCAGGACAGCAGGGAAGGACAAATGATCACAGCACGAGAGGCCCCAGGATGCGCTGCTGGGGGCCTCCGTCTACCAGACCGGGGTGAACCGCACGCAAAATTGTGAGATCAGCCCAAGGCAGACAATCTCTGCAGAAATGATTCTGGAAATGAGTATGTGTATCAACGGCTATGGATGTTGAATTTCTAAGAAAAAGTATAGCCTTTTTTTTTTTTTAATGCTTATTTCTTGAGAGAGAGACAGAGTGCGAACGGGAGAGGGGCAGAAAAAGGAGGAGACACAGACTCCAAAGCAGGCTCCAGGCTCCGAGCTGTCAGCACAGAGCCCAACGCGGGACTCGAACTCACGAACCGGGAGATAGTGACCTGAGCCGAAGTCGGATGCTTAACCGACTGAGCCACCCAGGTGCCCCCCCCCCAAAAAAAGTATAGTCTTTCTTTACGTGAGAAGAGAATTATATGGCAGACACAAGTAGCCAGATCCAGAAACCAAACCCCTCAACAGAGATGCCCAATTTGATGAGGAAGGGGGGAAGGCACAGGACAGAAGCCACTTGATAGCAAAGATCATGAGTGTTTTCTGGAGATGCCCAAGGTAGTTTCCGGAAAGGAACATATATGGCCGGGCCATCCCACTGAGATTGTACGAGAAAGGCTGGTTCCCCCAGGCAGAGGGGGAAGGCCTAAAGGAAACCCACAGCCCATCGCTGGCACTGACCCCCTCACTCAGCTCAGGGCTGCAAACATGCTGTGTCTGGGGCTGTGTGCCAGGGACACGGGGACAGGTACTGGTAAGAAATGCTCAAAACACACCCAACAGAAAGGAAAACAATCTGTACATCAGAGAAAGCACGGGGAAGGATGTGGACAGAAAAAAAGAGAACCCCCAGCTCCTGTGGAGTAAGTCATGCCCATGTTAGTCTAAGCGAATGGTGTCCAGGGAAGCTCGGGCAGCCTGCAAGACTGGAGAACCCCACCCCTGACACCCCAGATCCTTCATTTGAAAGGTCAGTTAAGGCAAGAAGCCGCAGAGGTTTGGAAGAAACCGTCAAGGCTCAGAACCTGACACTGAAGCCCCGCCCAGGGCCCAGTGGGCTGTCAGTTACACCACGGAGATTAAGCAGAGCCCACGGCCCCCAGGGCCCCGCTCCGAGTTCCTACCGGCGTGCCAGCCCAATCGGTGGCCTGATCCTGCCTTGGAGAAGAAGAGGGGCACTCTGGGGGTCCTGTTCCTGCCAGGGACACCACCACCACACCTTTGCTGGGCAGATGGAGGGGCTGGGTCAGCATGGGCGGCCAGAGTCAGCGCCTGGCAGGGACAGGCATTTACAGCAATGCCTTCTGAGCCCCCCAGAAATGAGGGCCCTCTCCCAGGCTTCAAAGGACTGGAGCAAAGTCCTGGGGCTCAGGGAAGGGCAGAGGCACATTCATCTGTCCCCGTGGGAGCAAGAACCAACATCTCAATGAAGAGAGTTTGCCCCTGCACACTGGTCCAAATCCAGGGTCATTCTAAAAAGGGTCCACTCTGCGAGCCCCAGGCCCTTTGAACCAGCAGGCATTCATCACAGAAGCCTGGCACCTGTACCAATGGGACCCCCAGGGACATGGTGACCACAAAGGACAACTGCGAAACAGCATCCATGTTCAAGCACCTGACAGACCCCCCTCCAGACTCAAGAAGTCCACTTACAAACTCACCCCTGTCAAACAGCAGGATACCCTAAAACCACTGGGAACCAAGTCTGACAAACGCAGGTTTTTATAAGGTCTTTGTGACCAAACTAGCGTTAAGTGGAAAGAACGGATAAGAAATGGGATGTTTCGCCCACCCCAGCCCGCCAAGCCCGCTTCCCAGAAGCAACGCTAGAGAAGACGTCCCAAAGTGAGTCTTGGGAACGGGTCCGGGCCAAGTCTTCAGAATTGGGACTGATTTTCGTATCCTTATGAAGCAAAATCTTCTTAAGAGACAGAGAGTGAACTCTCCAGAGCTTTGCTTCTGAAAGTGGGGGCCACAGACCAGCATCTCTGGGAACTTACCAGCCCACCAGCGGACCCCTGAGGTTCAGTCGGCTTTGTGTGCTATGGCTAGAAACTGACTATCTCCATATACGACAGGCTGCATACACCATCGTCAAGGGGTAACGGCTCAAAGAGCTCAAATTTTCCTGCAGTGAGACCGTAACATTTCCTTATTGTAGGACCTGTTCTTCCAGAACCCAGGCTTCTTGGAGCGTGCTACGCTGAGATGTGCCTATTAAGGCAAGAATTTCCATAAGCACCAGGGAAGCCAAAAAGATGTCTTCCACCAACGTTAAGACGTCCGGTTTATCGTTGTTTTTTTTAATGTGTTAATGACAAAATACTTATCCACACCTACCCAGTTCACTCGGAAACATCTTAAAGTATTTTGTTCAGCATACCAGCATAATATCCACCCAGTGGATGTGCCTGGGTTTGGGCTTATGAATAAATTAGTTGTTTTCATATTTCCAGGCAAAGCCACAGCACTGGGGCTTGTGTTTATTTTCTTGGTGGAAGAGAGACGTACGTGTCTGTGTATTTCAACCCAGTGAAATATAACGACATACCTGCTTCTCTGCACTGGCAAAATCTCTCAGAGGAACCTCAAGTAAGTTTTGGTTTTTAAAACACTCCAACAAAAGGAAACATCCCCAAAGTTTCTGTAAATGGTTTCCGATCACACAGCTGAGCCTAGCTACCAGTTTGGAATTTTACACGCTATTTAAAGTGACAGAAACATCCTTGTATTTCCTCTTTCAGCTCAAAGGGAGACTCTTACGACCAGCCGATGGGGGTAAGGAACTTCATTTGCATACACACAGAATCACAGACCTGTGAAAATATACTGGGTAACTGTGTTTGTACACACGGGATGGGATCGGGGGGGGGTGGGGGGGGGTACACACGGCCATTCCTCTCTCTCATGCCAGAGATCCAACGGGTGATTTTATCAAAGCATCCCAAAACCAAGTTCAAACTCTCTGACATGATTTTTTTTTTTTTAAATAATGATGATAAGGGGCAGCTGGGAGACTCGGGTCTGTTAAGTGTCCAACTTCAGCTCAGGGCATGATCTCGAGGTTCTTGAGTGTGAGCCCCTCGTCAGGCTCTGGGCTGACAATGTGGAGCCTGCCTTGGGTTCTCTCTCTTTCTCTCTCTCTCTGATCCTGCCCCATACTCTCTCTCTGAAAATAAACTTAACAAAAAAAATCAGTGTACCTTTTTCTAGATTTCAGAATTAGTATGAACACACTGCCAAATCTCCTAACAAAACATAACAGAGCTCCAAGTTAAAAGATCTGAATGCTCAATCTGTCCTGAAGCTAACGGCCCTTCCTAACCCAGAGCCAGTCCCAAATCCCAAGCCTCCCGTGTCCTCGCCCATGAAATCGGGATGGTGGAACAAGTAACCGCTCCCCCGAGCTCAGGGAGGTGTGGTAAGGACCCATCGCACATCACACGTGAGAACATCTGATACATCCTGAAATTCACAAAACCTTAATTACTGCCTAGAACAGGCATCTTTTCTGGAGGAGCCTGGGAAAGAAGGAGTCAGTCAGAATCATCGGGTTTTGTGTCTTCTAATTTCTTTCGTGTGTGTGTGTGTGTGTGTGTGTGTCTTCTAACTTCTTGACTGCATTTTGGTGTTGGGCATCACTTTTGTGGGGACCGGAGGGGCTTGTTGGTTACAGTCAGCCTGGACGCTTCACCCAGCATCCCGCAGCCCGTCTCATACCATTTTAGGACACTGTGGCCAAGGAATGAAGGCACATCGAGTTAGCGGTTTTGCAACTTCCATAAATGACACTTCAGGATCAGCGGCTAAAGAGCCGCAAATAGCGTGGCCCTTCCTCAAAAAGCTAAGCACGGGGTCACCACGTGACCCTCCAACTCCACTGAGAAATGAGAACCTGTCCACGCAAAAACCTGTACCCAAACATTCACAGTGGCGTTATTCAGAAGAGCCAAAAGATGCCAACAGCCCCAGTGGCCACTGACTGATGAACGCTAAATCAGACGTGTTCTACCCACACGATAAAATATTATTCCGCCGTTAAGAAGGAATGAAACACCGATCCACGCTACCGCCTGGGTGAACCTTGAAGACACCATGCTAAGTGAAAGACACCAGGCAGAAAAGGCCACATACTGGATCATCCCATTTAAATACAACGCCCAGATTACGTAAACCCATCAACAGTAGCTCAGTAGTCTCTGGGGGTAAGGGAGGGAGAATGGGGAGTGACTAGCGTGGGTATACGGTTCCTGTTGAGGGTGCTGATTGCTCTCTTAAAGTGAATTGCTATAGCTTTTGTTTTGATCTGCCTATTAAGATACCCTATCGCTCATTTTTGGCAGGACCCCCCCCCCCCACCCCCCAGCAGAGGTAGGTTGCTAAGCTGGGAGGAAGTTACTAGTCATCTCTTAATTGGGAAGAATACACTTGCAAAGGATGGCCCGCTAGACGTAATGGTGCCCTGTTGACATCATGTGAGCCCCTGGAACCGGTCATCCCTGAACTCCACCCGGTAGATTGAGCTCACCAATTAAAAACTCCTCTCTCCTTCTCTTGGCTAAAACTTGTGGATTGGATTTCTGCCACTTGCAACTGAAAAGCCCTGCCCTTTTTCCCTTCCCTCCTGGAAGGCAGCGATGCCCTCTCATTGTCACAGGCTCAGCACTGGCTACGCGTTCTGGTGGGATACGGGAGGATTTATAATAGTAAGCTGAGTTTCTAGAATACCACTTCTAAGCCAAGATGTGACCCGTGGGGACACTCCCCTCCACACAGGAGACAAGGGACCATGTTCAATACTGTGGACCTCTCTGTCTTGGGGCACCCAGATGGCTCACTCGGTTAAGAGTCTGACTCTTGATTTCGGCTCAGCTCATGATCTCACGGTTCGTGAGTTTGAGCCCCACATCGGCACAGAGCCTGCTTGGGATTCTCTCCCCTCTCCCTCAGAATAAATAAATAAACTTAAAAATTTTTTTTAAATAAAAAAATAAAAAATAAAGGACCTATCTTAACACATACAGTTAAACCCTGACCGATTCAGGGCAATATATGACAGGTGCCTCTTAGGTGTTTCCCAAGGAAGGAGAATCTAAGAGCTGGGTGGCCGGCCGGACCTCCTGGAGGGAGGCCTCTGCAGGATGCAGGAAGAGAAGAGTCAGACAGGCCAAGGCAGGGTACGTAGGTGGTCATCTGTTAGACACCTTCAGGAATCCCCACAAGAATCAGCAGGGGAAGAGGAGGGGACGTGGGGGGTGGGGGGAGGCTGACAATTAGAAAAGAAAACCCAAGCACGTGGCTGGCTCAGTGGGTAAAACACAGGACTCTTGATCTCAGGGTCATGAATTCAAGCCCCACATTGGGTATAGAGATTACTTACAGACATATATAAAAATTAAAAAAAAATAAGTTAGTAATACCTAATTTTTTTAGGTTATTTATTTTGAGAGAGGGAGAGAGTGCATGCACACAGGAGGGGCGGGGGTGGGGGGGGGGAGAATCCCCAACAGGCTCCGAGCTGTCAGCACAGAGCCCGATGCGGGGCTCGGACCCACAGACCGCGAGATCATGACCTGAGCTGAAGTCAGACGCTTAACCGACTGAGCCACCCAGGCACCGCCACCCCCATTTTTTAAACAAACAAAAAAAGGAAACCCCATGAACCACTGTTCTAAATTATTTACGTGTTATTAACTCTTTTATTTAATTCTTCCAGCCATATTAAGAGATAAGGCCCATTATGATGCCCAGTTTACAGGTGAGACAACTGACGCACTGAGAGGTATGTGAAGCTTGCTGCAGGCGAGGAGGACCAGGCAGGGACAAGGCCCCGTGGGTCCCCCATGGCATGACCACACGGTCCCGCCTCTCAGTGACGCCCCAAGCCAGTTAGCAGACACCTTTGTCACAGCTGAAAAGACACGTTCGGTGCCCTGTTCTAGGACAACCCGCTCTGGACGAACGTGTCATAAAAGGTAGAGCCACCATCAACCCCAACCCAAGCTGCTCACAGGAAGACACGCTAGGTCCCACACAGTGCCTCCTGGGGACCCTCCACTTCCGGGGTCCTAGAGCACCAATGACTCATCAGGACGAGAAACAAAACGCGGAAATAAAACGGCTTCTTCTCCCTCCACCTCCCTCCTTCTGCCAACGCTCTCCCTTCCCAACACCCACGTCCTCAGGCTCTCGTCCAGCTCTGCCCTACTGAGAACGCACAGGTCCTAATAAACTTATTCATACTAACGTGTAAATGACTGGTGAGTTCCAAATAGCTGTCTCTGTGACAGATGGCCATGGCTATCTCAAGGATCAGTTTGGATCATGGCTTTCCTCCCCTTCTTCTCTTCCCGGTGGGAGCAGTCTTCTCTCCTTCCCACCTGCCCCCCACCCAAAACCACTTCATTAAGTCCCTTCCAGTGTCAGAAGGTGAAACCATAAAGCAATCGTTCTCCACGCTAACCACACCCTAGAAACACCCAGTGAGCTTTAAAAATACGCTAATGTCGGGGCGCTTGGGTGGCTCAGTTGGTTAAACGTCCAACTTGGGCTCAGGTCGTATCTCATGGTTCATGGGAGCATCCTGCTTCCTTCAGCTCCTGTCAAGACCTCACCATTTGTGAGTTTGAGCCCCCACACCGGGATCTGTGCTGACGGCTCGGAGCCTGGAGCCCGCTTCAGATTCTGTGTCTCCCTTTCTCTCTCTGCCCCTCCCCCACTCATGCTCTGTCTCTCTCTCAAAAAATAAACATTAAGGAAAAAAATTTTAACAATATGCTAATATTTATGTCCACCCCCCAGGCGATGCTGGTTTAATTCCTGGGGCTCAAGCAATGGGTATTGTTTATTTTTTTTTTAACTTTGTTTATTTTGAGAGAGAGAGAAAGAGAGCATAAGCAGGGAAGGAAGACAGAGAGATCCTAAGCAGGCTCCCCACTGTCAGCACAGAGCCCCACGTGGGGCTCGAACCCACAGACTGTGAGATCATGACCTGAGCCAAAACCAAGAGTCGCTTAGCCGGACTGAGCCACCCAGGTGCCCCAATGGGTATTTCTTGAATAACAATCATATTAGGGGCACCTGGGTGGTTCAATGACTCTTTCTCTCTCAAAATAAATAAATAAACTTAAAAAAAATAATGATCACGTTAACAGATAACAGCAACTGGCTGGTCCCTCTGTGCTGAGCATTATTTTAAAGCTTGTCTGTTTATGTATGCATTTGAGTCTAAATACAACTCCATGAGAGAGAGATTATTTTTTTAAGTTTATTTATTTATCTTGAGAAAGAGACAGAGTGCAAGCAGAGGAGGGGCGGCAGGGAGGGGGTGGTTGGAGAGAGAGAATCCCAAGCAGGCTCCAGGCTCTGAGTTGTCTGCACAAAGCCTGACACGGGGCTCAAACTCACAAACCGCTAGATCATGACCTGAGCCGAAACGGAGAGTCGGACACTTAACTGCCTGAGCCACCCAGGCGCCCCTCATGAGACAGATGTTATAATGGTACCATCTCCAGAGGAGAAATCTGAGACACAGAGAGGTTAAGTAAGCTGCCCACAGATGCACAGCTAATATGCACCAGAACCACTCAGCTCTAGCGTCTACACCCTGAACCCCCATCTCACACCGTCAGGGAGCACTGCATCACCAGAGGTCAAGTTCGGAGGGCATCCCCTCTCCTGCCACCAACAACTGGCTTACACTCAGCTCATTCCACAGCCTTGGGCTCGTGGCTGCCTCTGCCTCCTTTTCTCGTCCCACAAGCCAGCCTCTAACCACCTGCTTCTCCCAGCTCTGAGCTCACTTTCCTTCTTGGCTCGTCGGGCACCCCCACCCTGGGGCGCTCATCCTGGCCTCCCCCACCTCCTGGACCCACGATTCCCCCAAGACCCTTCTGCTCCTCCCCCTGAGGGCCCCTCTCCCCATTTCCTGACTCAGGCAAGCAGAGGAAGGGTCTCCACTTTGAGGTCCGTACCCCACACTTGATTTCAGTTCAGTTTCCTAGGTCAGCCACAGCTCCCCTCGAACTCACGAGGGGGGTTTTAGAATACATTCCCACAGAGCAGATATTTGGGGTCTACGCCTGGCCGGCCTGCTCTGTGCACCGAAGGCTGACCTGTATGGACCGCCCCTGAGGACCCCCTCGTCCACCGTCTGCCAGGTCAGTTCAGCCAGAGGGCAGGTAGGGAGGAGGTGAGAGCAGGAGAGCGAGGCTGGGCTGTGGTGTGGCCGTGACTGACCCCCCCCCCCCACCACCACCACCTCTCTCTCCAGTTGCCTGTCACCGCTCCCTCCCCTTGTCTCCCCAACACCAGCTTAAGGATCCCCCCTCCCCATCTCGCCCACATCTGTGCAAACAGTGCCTCCTTAAAAAACTCCCCACTACTGTTTCTTTCCCCTCTGGACCCTTACGGATGCACCCTTCAATAGATGCACCCCCCAATGGGTGTGCCCGACGGCAGAAAACAGACACGACCGCCACTAAGGGCAGGCTCTCGGGGGGGGCACCTGGGACATCACACCCTGCCACCTCCCTCTAGCCAGTAGCTCCTTCACAAAATGACATCTGATAAGAAACAGAAAGATCAATGTGGCCCTGGACGATAGCATCATCCCCACCACACGCCCCCCCTCCCTCCCTGGAGCCCACCCTTCATGACAAGGCCACATGGGCCTAGTCACAGGGTTAGACAAACAGGGCCCCAGGGAGGAGGAGGAGGGGAGGAGGGGGGGAGGAGGAAATACTCATTGCTTGCAAACCCACAGTCCCAGACCTCCAACGGGGCTGGGGACAGCTGGGGAAGGGGCCTAACCCCCTGAAATGCAAGGTCAGCCAACCTCCTGGCTGGCCAGGGAAATCCTTTTTATTTTTTATTTTTAAAAAAAATTTTTTTTTTAATGTTTATTTATTTTTGAGACAGAGAGAGACAGAGCACGAACAGGGGAGGGTCAGAGAGAGAGGGAGACACAGAATCCGAAGCAGGCTCCAGGCTCTGAGCTGTCAGCACAGAGCCCGACGCGGGGGCTCGAACTCACGGACCGTGAGATCATGACCTGAGTCGAAGTCGGACGCTTAACCGACTGAACCACCCAGGCGCCCCGGGAAATCCTTTTTTAAAAGATCCATTTCTGTCAACCGCCCTGAGAACATCCGTCCTTGCTCTGGCGCCCTCGCCTCTTGGGACGAGGGCAAGTCTGATGTGAAGGGGAGCCCAGAGAGTCATGCTTCCCAGCAGCTGGCTGGTCCCATCTCTTTGCCAATCTGCTAACGATTCCGAGTTCTTCTGCTAGACTGACACTCGTGAGAAAGAAAGCTACAGAGCTGCCAATGATGAAAAGATAAGGCTTCAACCGACGTGCTTCCTAAGTGCACTGGGGTATCCAGTCTGGGGATGTTTTTAACACATCAGCCCTACGGGGTGTTGAGGGTGCGGTCTCCGTTAACGGCAGGCATCCTGGAATAACATACTGGCCACAGGAATATACAGTTGGGCCCTCCCAGCAATCAGCTGGACCCGTCCCCTCACCCCACCCCACCCCCCCGAATTTTAAGTCATCCTTAGACAGGTTACAGGACAGGAAACCCAAACGGCCAATAAGCATCTTCAAAGGTGCTCGGCATCATCAGTCACCAGGAAGACACGAGTTAAAATCACAGGGCGAGAGGTGCCTGGCTGGCTCTGGCGGTAGAGTGCGCGACTCTTGGTCTCGGGGTTGTGGGTTCGGGCTCCACATGAGGTGTAGAGATTACTTTAAAAAAAAAAAACTTAAGAAAATTAAAAAATAAAAACTAAAAAAATTTAAAAATCAGCAGGCAATTCTAGAGCAGGAAAAAAATCAGAGCAATGGTTGCTTCCGTTGGGGGTGGGGACTGGGATGAACAGGGAAAAAGGCTGGCGGGTGGGGGTCATGTTCTAGAACTTGATAGGGTTAGAGCCACTCCCAGAGGTAAGCATTTGTCAGAAGTCGACAGATGACACATAATGTCTGGGCACTTGATGGTCTGTCCTTTAAAACCTCAAAAGAATAAAATAAGTATAAACATTGTACTGTAGTTAACGATATGCAGGTTGAAGTATTTGGGGTGAAGCAAACAGATATTGTCAACTCACTCTGAAATGCTTCCTAAAAATAAGTAAGTCCAATGTGTGCATAGAAGGACAGGTACGTGACGAATCAAGCATAATCAAGCAGGATCCAGATGATAGAACGAGGGCACACACTCTAAAATTCTTACAACTGGGGGTTCCCGGCTGGCTCAGTACAGTGTGCAACTCTTGATCTCAGGGCTGTGAGTTCAACCCCCAAGTTGGGTGTGGAGCCTACTTAAAAAAAACCAAACCAAACAAAAAAAAAACTTTGTAAAAAATTTTTTTTAATGATTTCAAAGTTCATCTTTGGGGAAAAAAAAAAAAAAAAAAAGGATTACAGGGTGATATACAGAAGTGCTGAGTCACTGTATTGTGCACCTGAAACCATGTAACCCCATATAACATATTAACTGTTATGTTAACCGTACTGGAATTAAAATCAAAAATAAAAACAAAAGATGGGGTCACCGGAGTGGCTTGGTCGGTTAAGCATCCGACTCGTGATTTCAGCTCAGGTCATGATCTCACAACTCCTGAGATCGAGCCCTGAGTCAGGCGCAGAACTCTCTCTCCCTCGCTCCCTGCCCCTCCCCCACTCCCTCTCTATATAAAAATAAAACACACATCTTCAAGCAATGTGTAGAGTTTTGGAGTTTGGGAATATTTTTATTGATTGGCTTGGGGGTTTTTTACTTATTTAAATTGTCCATTAATTTGTAAATGTGCTTTTTGCCATGAGCAAGCTTTTATTTAAGAGTTTCATTTGTTCGGGGGCTCCTGGGTGGCTCAGTCGGTTGAGCGTCCGACTTCGGCTCAGGTCACGATCTCACGGTTTGTGGGTTCGAGCCCCACGTCGGGCTCTGGGGCTGACTGCTCAGAGCCTGGAGCCTGCTTCCAATTCTGTGTCTCCCTCTCTCTCTGCCCCTCCCCTGCTCATGCTCTGTCTCTGTCTCTCCATAATAAACGTTAAAAGAATTTTGTTTTTAAAAAGAGTTTCATTTGTATAGTCGAGTTGACACATGGTGTTACATTCACTTCAGGTGTACAGGTCAGTGACTTGACAAGTTTATACATGATACTATGTTCGCCCCAAGTGTAGCTGCTGTATCTCTGGTTACATCACTATTCCCGTATCCCTGTATTCCTTATGCTGTGCCCTTTATTCCTGTGGCTCATTCATTTCATAGCTGGAAACCTATATCTCCCCCTTGCTGCCCTCATCTCCCCGCTGGCAACCCGCTGCCTGTTGAAAACATCCATTAAGTAAAACGGTTACAGGATCCTATCAAACTGAAAGAGAACTCACAGACCAACTAGTTTATCGCCCCGGCTTTCAGATGTCGGGAGCTGTGGCCCAAACAGGTTTAGAGACTCACCTGAGTTATCCAGCCAGGGAGGGCAAAGGCCCCCGAGAACCTGCGAACCCCAACTCCTCTCCCAACAGTCTCTCCACCGCCCACCTGCGTCCACCTTCGCCACCGGGCAAAGCACACTGTGTTCACAGTATGGTACCCCTCTCTCCTATGTGGAAAGTTCATGATGTAGTTGCTTTACACAGGACACAAGAGGGTGCAAGCCACAGGCCATGAACCAAATTGCTTTAGACACACACGCACCCACATACACACACACGAAACCGAGGAGGCACAGTAATTTACTAGCTTCCGTAACTTGGGAGTTCAGGAGCGTGCTGCCTTCAGGTACTGATGGATCCAGGTGCTCAAACAATGCCAGTGCTGTTTTCTTTCACTCTACGTGCATTCTCAGATGCTCCCTACGTATTAGCAGAAACGGTCACGGCAGCTCCAACTTTATAATTCTACTATCTTAACAATCCCAAGCGGGGGGAAAGAGCATCTCTTTCCCTAATGTACACAGCAAAAGCTCCCAGGGAGGGAAGACTCTCACAGGTCCGGCTGCAGGCACGCGTCCATTCCTGGATCACACTGGCCAGGGGGAGTCAGGTCAAGCCTGGGTCACGTGTGTACAAGTTCAGCGATGGCACGAGAGCCAACCAAACTGTTTCTGGTTTTTTGTGGGGTTTTTTGTGGAGGCGGGGGGGGGGGGGGGACTGGAACACACGAATCATGAGATTTGACCACAGCTGAAGTCAGACGCTCAACCAACTGAGCCACCCAGGCACCCCATTTCTGGTTTTGTTTTTTAATGTTTATTTATTTTTGAGAGAGAGAGAGACAGAGCACAAGAGGGGGAGGAGCAGAGAGAGAGGGAGACACAGAATCCGAAGCAGGCTCCAGGCTCTGAGCCATCAGCACAGAGCCCGACACGGGGCTCGAACTCACAAACCACGAGATCATGGGCTGAGCCGAAGTCGGACCCCACCCAGGCGTTCCTTTCCTATGAACCCAACGCACCTTCGATCCTCCATAGAAAAGCCAAGGTGTTATCACCAAAACAAGGAGAGTAAGAGACCACAAACAGACAGCTACTACGATAGGTTTCTTCCCTGTCTCCTAACTTCGGCTTTGTAACAGAAAGCCACCAGGTCACCGGGAAGGAAGGTCACAGACTCTGAACTTGAGCTTCCTGCCACTCAACATTCCACACGTTTCAGCTGACCACTCAACAGTTAATCTGGACGGATCTCAGTCGCTCCACTCAGTGACCAGGTATGACATGTAAAGGGAACGCGCCCTCCGGTCCCAGCCAAAAACACCCAACGATCCACGAAGAAGCCAAAGACAAAATGTCAACCTGCCAGTCTGCCTCCTCAGACGCCCTTCCAGCATCCCAGCAGAACCCTCGCAGGGGCTCTCACTCCGAAGGCGCTAACATCCCAGGCACATGCTGGGTGCCTCTGGAGGTGCCAGTTAAGAGCAGCGTCTTGGCTCAAGACCATCCCTGCTCTGGCAGCCAGGCCTGAGCCGGCAGGAGCTGCCCACTGTTAGAATCACACAGCCTGGGACGCTCTGGGTGGCCGAGTCGGTTGAGCGTTCCGACTTCCGCTCAGGTCATGATCTCGCGGCTCGTGGGTTTGAGCCCCGCATCAGGCTCTGTGCTGATGTCTCGGAGCCTGGAGCCTGCTTCGGAGTATGGGTCTCCCTCTCTCTCTGTCTCTCCCCCATTCACACTCCATCTTTCTCTCAAAAATAAATAAACATTAAAGTTTTTTTTTTTTTAAATTCATGCAGCCTGCGTGCAGAGGGCTCATGGACTCGTTTCAGAGGGGGGGGAAAAAATCACACGAATCCTGTCTCTCTCTCTCTCTCTCTCTCTCTCTGGCAGGGAACTGCATATTTTATGAATCGTGTGAACTGCTCCTGGCTGTCCCTTCCTGAATTTATTTGAAGAACGTAATTTATTCTTCAAGTTTCCTGGGGTCTCCATCACCCTCACTCTTCACAAGCACTCAGGGGGACCTCCTATCTTCCGATATGAGGAAAAAGAGGAAAAAGGAAAGAAAAAGGAAGAGGAAGGAAAAAAAAAAAAAAACCAAGGAACTGCAAAGCTCCCAGGTTGTTCTGTGGGTATTTTTTAAAAAGTCAAGTTTCACGTGGCTGACCATTTGGGACATTGCTTTTGCAGGCAGGTATAAAGTGAGGAAAAACCAGAGCCGTAACGATCAGTCCATATTCTTCTACGAATCCACAACTTGTTATAAGAGAACAGACTACATTATTTTCCTGTTGCAAATGTTTTAGAAGCTGGGGCGCCTGGGTGGCTCAGTCATTTGAGCGTCCGACTTCGGCTCAGGTCATGATCTCACGGTCTGTGAGTTCGAGCCCCACATCGGCCTCTGTGCTGACAGCTTGGAGCCCGGAGCCTGCTTCGGATTTGTGTCTCCCTGTCCCTCGTCCCCTCCCCTGCTCATGCTCTCTCTCTCAAAATAGATAAACGTTAAAAAAAAATTTTTTTAAGAAATAATATCTGGGTATAAAAATGCTTTGGAGAGGAATACAGAGACAAGAACAGAGTTGAAAGACTGCTTTCTCCCACATTTTACTTAGCACCTGCTAACTGCCTGTTCCTTATCACTCCATATCCTGCTGTAATCCCTCCACCCCAGGTTAGCCACAAAGGCTGTGCAGTGAGCAAAGACAAGCCCCTGGCTCCCTGATGTCCTGGCATTCCATTACACCCTGTGAGCAAACCCTCCGGCCCCCCCGGGCCCCACGTCACTGCTGCTGTACAGAGAGGCTCTGAGCTCATGTTAAGCTGCACAGACCTGGGACCCCACTTGCCCAAAAGCAGGTTCCTCCGCTCTCTGTCCAATGAGCAAATTAAAGACCCTCGCCCCACAGCGTGTGCGGATTAAATTACAGAAGGAGGGTACAGTGTTCTCTTAGCCCCTTGTCTGGGGCAACGAAGGTTCTTGGGACATAAGGGATGTCATTAACAACACCCCAGCACGGCCACCCACCTTCCACCTCCTTAATGTCTCAGCTTCTCACTCTTGGGTGCTCGCTGGAAACCCCTGGGGAGCTTCACTTGGCCTGACATCACTGGCCTGGATACACTTCCCAATGTGCAGCTGGGATTAGAAGCATGGCCCACAGACTGGTCTATCTCCTGGGAGGAAGCCGCCCTCAGACACATTTCGCTCGCCCTTCCTATGGTTGCACCGTGACTTCTAAAACAGAGGAGGAGGGGCGCCTGGGTGGCGCAGTCGGTTAAGCGTCCGACTTCAGCCAGGTCACGATCTCGCGGTCCGTGAGTTCGAGCCCCGCGTCAGGCTCTGGGCTGATGGCTCGGAGCCTGGAGCCTGTTTCCGATTCTGTGTCTCCCTCTCTCTCTGCCCCTCCCCCGTTCATGCTCTGTCTCTCTCTGTCCCAAAAATAAATAAAAAACGTTGAAAAAAAAAAAATTTTTTTTTAAAAAAATAAAAAAAAAAATAAAACAGAGGAGGAGAGCTCAGTGGCGGACCATCATCACCCGCCCCCAAGTGGGGGGGGGGGGGGGGGGCCTTTGCTCTCACCTACCTGAAGAGCCCGTCACACCAATATGGCGCCCTCCTTGACATCCACAGCCCCTTCTGGATGCAGCAACGCCCCTTACCATCAAATTCTACAGGCGGCTTACCACACAGGCCAGCTCTGTCCACCGGTTTGAAACCATTGGCTTTTTGTCAAGGGTGCTCTAAAGGGTCGAACCCTCCTCTTCCTCTTGCCTCCGGACGTCTTCAAGCAGAAGTGTACCCCCAAAGTACATCTAACCGAAGGGTCCCCTCCTTGCGTCTTGGTACTGCCCCCTGCCCCTCTCACACAGGGCCCCCCAAACACAGCTCCTCCCACTACCGTGTGCACAGAGGGCAAAATCTGTGCCATTTCTGTGGCTCTCAGGCCTGGACACGGGACCCCCGCGTGGGCCTGGCCACACATCCTTCCACATTATCTGCCCGGCGGGGGGTTCCAGACACCCTGCTATTACACAGGAAGGCCATCCTGCCCACCCCTGCCTCCCTCCGCCCAGACAGCTTCTCACAGCCCTCAGAGAAAAAAGCACCCAGAAACCCAGGACCACTGGCTCCTTTCCAGTGACTGCGGCCCTCAGGGGGACCCTCCATCTGGCTCCCTGGCAAAATGTAAGCTGCACAGACGGGTAGCAGAATTTACACCAAGCTGGGGAAACAGCTCTCCCGCCTCTCTAGCGTCCCTCTAACTTTTAACGCTTTTTCCAGTTTTGCTGAGATTCAGTTAACATGCAGCACTATGTAAGTTAAAGGTCTGTAACACAGTGACCGGAGGCACACAGGCTGGTAAAATGATCACCACGGTAGGTTTAGTCGACATCCATCATTTCATGCAAATACAAAAAGGAAGACATTCCCGCCCCCCCCCCCCCGTAATGAGAAATTTTAGGATATACTTTCTTAACTTTTTAAAAAACATTTTTTTAATCTTTATTTATTTTCGAGAGAGTAACAGAGTGTGAGCAGGGGAGGGGCAGAGAGAGAGCGAGACACAGAATTCCGAAGCAGGCTCCAGGCTCTGAGCCATCAGCACAGAGCCCGATGCGGGCGGGGCTCGAACTCACGAACCACGAGATCATGACGCCCAGTCGGACGCTCAACCGACTGAGCCACCCAGGCTCCCCTATACTTTCTTAACTTTCAAAAACGCCATACAGCAGTGTGAACTCAGGTCAGCAATGGTACCTCACAGGCCCAGTACATAGTTGTTGTGTAACGGGAAGCTTACACCTTCTGGCTCCCCTCCTCCAATGCCCTGGACCTCCGGTAACCACAGATCTGATCACTCTTCCTGTGAGTTCAATTTCATTTTTTCTTTTTGCAGATTCCACAGTCACAGGAGCTCATACGGTATATCTGTACTGTGTTTATCTTTCTCTGGCCAACTTACTTCACATAACATGATCCCCTGGAGACTTATTCCTATGGGTGCAAATGGTGGGATTTCCTTCTTTCTCACGGCTGAAAAATATTTCACCGTGTGCTTATATATATCTATATCGATCTCTATCTATAGATATCTCTATAGATCTATCTATATATAGAGATCTATAGATCTATATCTATAGATCTATCTATATATACATATAGATGTATATGTATACATATACATATGTATATGTATATATACATATAGATAGATCTATAGTTCTATATCTATATCTAGAGAAGGAGAAGGAGGATATATAATATGTACAATATATGCTTATATATAATATTAAGATATTTATAAATATACTAAATATCGTTAAGTATTACATTTTTAATATTATATTTATACTATTAATTTATATTACTCATAGTTTCATTTATTATTTACTTACATGTTTTCATATTTTTATATCTTATGTATTTACTTATTTTATATTAACTTATGTTATTTATATTAATTTATATTATTCGATACTAATGTTTAATGATAATATTAAAATGCTGATATATAATATTAAAACAATTATATGTTATAAATGTTATAAATATTTTCCTATATTTATAAGATATGTATATATACATAAATCACAACTTTTCTATGCATGGGGGGACACTTAGATTGCATCCATATCTTGGCCACTGAATATTTCTGCAACATACACACACAGGGCATGCACACGTCTCTTTGACGTAGCTTCCTTTTACTTCTGAATGAAATATGTGTCGATGCTTCCCTTTTATAGTGTATTTTGTTTCTCTAGTTACAATACTCATACATAGTATCTGAAGGAAATGGAGGAGAGGGGTTAAGTGCAGAAAGCCCAAAACAGCAACTGTATCTTCCCGTGATCCCTTCACTGGTCTAGAACTACCATCACTAGGGGCACTGGGGGGCTCAGCGATTTCAGCAACCGACTTCGGCTCGGGTCGTGATCTCACGATTCATGGGTTCGAGCCCCGCGTCGGGCTCTGTGCTGACCACTCGGAGCCTGGAGCCTGGTTCACATTCTGTGTCTCCCTCTGTCTCTGCCCCTCCCCTGCTCACACTGTCTCTCTCTCTCTCTCTCTCTCAAAAATAAACACTTAAAAGTAATAATAAAAATAAATAATAAAAATCCTTGAAGAATACATTGTTGTTATTTATTTCCGTGACCAACAAATCCTTAGGATAGATTTTCACAGGAGCTTGGAAGATGGGCAAAGGGGTTTCGTCTAATTCTGGCTTCTCAACCTTTCTTTCAATACGCTCTCTGAGGAGCCTCTGAAGACCTGTCTTTCCTCATCGCTCCCCGACCACCGTGAAATTTTAATGCCACAGACAAATCGCTGATGTGTGTGTGTGTCGTGACCCTCTGGAGGGTCACTGGCGATCGCTGGTCAGAGCTGGGGTATTTCTGCTGCCCAAGAACCAACTCCTCCCCGCTGCAGACGCAGTGTTTAATTCATACGTTATTTATGTGATTAAAACTGGAGAAGCTAAAAAACTCCCCCCTCAGCACCACGTGAACGAGTGAGACAGTGTCTCCTTCCCCAAACCATCCACGGATGGGTCAGCCAGTGAGGCCGGGCCGGGATTACGCAGAAATGCAAACGTGGCATCCAGCCACACGGATGTGTCTGCGCTCATACGGAAAGCATACAGACAGCAGAGAAAATTCGACTCGCTCTGAGGCTGCAAACCTTCCCTGAGATGTTGCTGGGGGGTGTTTACCTAGTGTCCCTTAGTGTCCCTCCGGTCCTCCAGAGCCCCCAGGTCCAGTGACTGTGAGCTGCGCTCTCGGAACCCCGCGAGGAATGTTCTGGTCTCCTGGTTTTCCTCCCACCTCTTGGCTGAACCTTCTCCCTTGCCCCCTCTGGGGTGCCTCTGGGCCCCATCCCTGGCCCCCTTCTCCTCTCTGTCTCCCAGATGATCTCATCCAATATGGCAGCCTGAAGACCAATGCCAAATCACCACGTGACTTCAAAATTATACCTGCAGCCGACTTCTCCCCTGAACTCAAGCTTCATCTTTCCAAATGCCTACTCCGTATCATTATTTCATTAATACCAGCTCCTCCTTTCCAGTTCCCTAAGCCAAAACCCTTGGGGCCCCTCTTCAAGTTATCGCTCAAGCTCTACACGTCCAACCCATCACCAAATCCCATCGGTCTAACCTTCGAGATGTATCCAAAACCCAACTGTGTCAACCACATCAACGTCTAGTGCCCTGGTCAAGTCGCTGTCACCCCTCATTTGCGTTGCCGCGATAATCTCCTTATTCCTCCTCCTTCGATCCCTGCTCCCTGCTCTACCCGCAGCCCCCAGATCCCTTCCTAACAAAGTGCAAGTCCTTGTCAATGCTAAGTCAGGTCACATCAATCCTCTGTTCAGTGGCCTCTCCAATGACTCCGTGGGCATATGGAGTAAAAGTCAGGTCCCCGCTGGTCCCCGCAGGGTCTCCAATGTCCTCCTGCCCTGGGACCATCCCCAAGACCCAAAGAACAACAATCCAAGACCCCCCCCCCCCAACACACACACACACTTTTCCCCAGCCACACCGACCTCCGCTGCTGCTCCTGGTCTCCAGGTATGCCCAGGCCACAGGGCCTTTGCACTTGACCTGCCTTCTCCCTTCTGGCTGGAATGCTCCTGTCCCAGAATCCACACACTTGTTCCCTCGTATCTCCTAGGGCTTTGCTCAGATGTCCTCTCCTGCCCATCCATTTACAACTACAAATCTCTTCAACCATTACACAGGCTTCTTTAGTCTTGCTTACTGTCTCTGGCCCTCAGCTAGGACGTGAACTCTACAAGACAAGGATCTCGTCCACTGCTGTGTCTCCGGGCCTGAGGGCGGTGCCTTGCACAGGGCAGGGGCTCAGCTTTCATTCAGTGAAGGAACTCCTCATCCTGATAATGTGCTGAAGGGCTCCACTGAGGACAAAGTTAACCTTAACCCTGTTAACCTTCTATCTTCTATCCAACAATTTCTCTCAACTCCGAGAAGTCTCTAAGCTCAGAAATGCCACTTCCCTGCCCCACCCCCCCAACACACACACACACACACACACACACACACACACACACAATGCCACCACGGATCCCTAAACAACACAAAGGCTAGCAGCCGCTTTCTGGGGCTGAGCCAGCACATACCAGCCGTGCTGTATATGTTTTCAAGGCTCAGCAATTCGCTGAGGGCCCAGCCAGGGGCAAAAGCCCCTCCTAACTGCCAGGCACCCTTTTTTCCCTCCCCCTCACTTCACGGGAGCCACAAAGAACCTAGGATCCTTCTATCTCTGCGCTCCATTCACGGAAAACCCTAAAAACTGAAGTCAGGATCTCTTCCTCTTCGGATCTGGAAGAAAACCAGAGGTGTTAAAACAGAACATCTTGACCGAATTTCCTCCGGGCAAGCTTTCCCCGGGCTCGCTCACTCCGACACCCCCGCCCCTCCCACCAGACCCAGCGGGAGCCAGACTTCTCAGTGACTCCATCCAACGCCGCCAAGCTCTCGCAGTGAACCCAGATCCGGATCCCAAGCTCCGGCATCGTCCCCAGCTGGCTCCGTGCCTGTCACCACGAATGACAACAGTTCCTTAAATCAGACCCTCTGGTAGCAAATGAGGAACACACCAATTTAGCAGAAAAATCGGTTTTCCTTAAAGCTTCTCTGAAGTTGGTTGCAAAAAGAGGAAATCGGTCCCGATTGAGAAACAGCAAAGGCCACCTGCAACTCCTACAGAATTTAGGGCTTGAAAATTCTAAGACGTTGAAAAACAAAACTCTCCAAAACAAATGAGGTCCAACTGCCCGCAGATTCATTTCTCATCTTCCCAAGTAAGTGGAGCCCACATGGTTTTTATCTGCTGTAAAACCCCTCAGAAGGCGGGGGAGGCTGTAAAAAGCATTGGTTCCAAGACAGAGAGCCTGCTGTGCGTCCTGAGCAGGTTCCTTAACCTCTCTGAGCCTTTAGTCTTGGGAGTGTCCGACTTCGCCTCAGGTCATGATCTCCCAGTTCGTGGGTTCAAGCCCCGCGTCGGGCTCTGTGCTGACAGCTCGGAGCCTGGAACCTGCTTCGGATTCTGTGCCTCCCTCTCTCTCTGCCCCTCCCCACTCACGCTTTGTCTCTCTCTCTCTCTCTCTCTCAAAAATGAATAAACGGAGGCGCCTGGGTGGCGCAGTCGGTTAAGCGTCCGACTTCAGCTCAGGTCACGATCTCGCGGGTCCGTGAGTTCGAGCCCCGCGTCAGGCTCTGGGCTGACGGCTCGGAGCCTGGAGCCTGCTTCCGATTCTGTGTCTCCCTCTCTCTCTGCCCCTCCCCCGTTCATGCTCTGTCTCTCTCTGTCCCAAAAATAAATAAAAAACGTTGAAAAAAAAATTTAAAAAAAAAAATGAATAAACGTTAAAAAAAAAAAGAAAAAAAGAAGTAAAAAAGAAACTTCAGCTGGGACCACACACACAAGCCCCTAGAAGATTCAGCAGTTACAGGGCAAAAATGCACCAAGAAAAAGCACACACCTCCATCTGCCACTTTCCTCCAAGCGTCCCCGGGGTCTGCTCGTTTGGACTCTAATATCTGCCTAAGTATCCATCAATCTGGCTACTTCCTGGACCGCAAAAGGCCTCAGAGTTGTGTGTCCACTGAGTCTCCCAAGCCAAGCCGGACGCGGATCCCTGCAAAGATGCTCACACACTGTGCCATCGCCCAGTTCACGCAGCATGGTGCCGTACAGAATAGCACCCACCGCATCCCCCAGGCCAGCTAAAGAGGGAGGAAGGGAGAAGCAGGTCAGAGGGAATTCAAACGCAGTCAGAAAAGGAGAAGCGAGGAAGCAGCGAAAGTGAAGAAACCAACGGAAAAAGGAAGAACGTGAATAACCATCATTTGACATCTGCCTCGGCTCGCAAAGGGCTCACAGTCACGTCCTAGGGTGAGGGTGGCTCGTGCGATGCCCCGCAGGGCTGAGTAAGGAGGGCAGAGAGTTTTATGCCCATTTCTCCAATGAGCAAACTGAGGCTGGGCGGAAATCTCACACACAGAGAGAGAACTGGACCCTGTGAACCTGCCTTCTCGTTTCTCGAGTTGCTTTCCAAACACTGCCAGCAACCGCCGTGGCCGGACAGGAGACCAGGTGCTGCGTTTGGAGGCAGAACCAGAGACGCAGAAAAAGAACCTGGTACGATTCACAAGAGCCAAAATGTGGAAGCAACCAATCTACAGTCGTCTGTCGACCGACGTCCAACAAGCAGGTGCAGGGTCGCACCAGGTGGAAGAAACCAGGCACAAAGGACCACAGGTTGTGCGATTCCATTTACATGAAATGATGCCTCGAACGGTCAAATTCATCGACACAGAACACAGATCCGTGGTTGGCAGGGGCCGGGGAGGAGAAACGGGGTAGAAACGGGGTTTCCTTTTGGGGGAGGGGGGTGCACAAAACTGTCCTGGAACTGGATCGCACAACGCCGTGAGGGTACCAACGTGTCACTGGGTTGTGTACTTGAAAATGTCACAACTCTAAGTTTTGTTCTATGAGCTTCGCCACAGATTTTAAGAACGGAGGGGACAGAGAGAAACACGAAGAGAAAACTGGATACGGAGTTAAGAGAAGTAGGAAGTAGCCAAAGATCCTTAAGCAAGAAAAGAGCGTCCCCAAATCGGGGACCCCCCCCCCCCACATGTCTGGCCAGGGGGAGGTCTGCTGGGTACAGAAGGCCTCTCCTCTCACACTGAACCGCTAACAGGATGCCTCCATCTTGGAGACAAAGAGAGAACCAGGGCAGCCTGGAAAGGAACACGGAACACCAAGCAGAAGGAAAGAACGTTGAGGTAGGGGGCTGCCATCTCTCCAGAAAGACCAGCTGGAAAGGCTCAGCCTTGACTCATCTGTTCTTTTTTTTTTTTAAATTTTTTTTTATGTTTATTCATTTTTGAGAGACAGAGAGAGACAGAGCATGAATGGGGAGGGGCAGAGAGAGAGGGAGACACAGAATCGGAAGCAGGCTCCAGGCTCTGAGCCATCAGCCCAGAGCCTGATGTGGGGCTCGAACTCACGAACCGTGAGATCGTGACCTGAGCTGAAGTCGGACGCTCAACCGACTGAGCCACCCAAGCGCCCCGTTGACTCATCTGTTCTTGATAAGGACGGAATCCTTTGTTCCCCAAAGAGGACTGAGCCCTCAGCTCTGGGCCAGCCCCTGGTCACCGGTGTTAGGGACACTGAGGAGGTCAGACCCCTGGCCTCACAGAGTTAACCCCCTGGAGAGGAACCACATTCAGACCCATTGGCTAACGACCTCATCGGCGGATTAACATAATGCGTTGGCTCGGTCCACCAAGTGTAAACCAGAAATGAACAAATGAAGCTTTCTTCTCTGGTGTTCACGTGTTTTAATCACATTTGGTGGCCGAAGCAGAGGTCAGACGGAACATGGGACGTGGCCTGTAGAAACGCCAGCCCGTCACGACATGGCATGAGCTCTATGTGGCGACCCACACGCAGAAAACCAGCTCTTCTAATTACAAATTCTGGATTTAGGCCCAGAGTTAAGGAATTTGACTTCAGGCCACTGTTTCTGACCGAATTCTTGCAGAAGACACATAGCGATGCTCAGATGGGCCTTTTCTCGTGCTCAGTCGTAGGGACCCTGCAGGGAACAAAAGGGACACACAGCTCCACCCTTGTGGGCCTCACATGTTGATCAAGGAGACAGGGGGACCGACCGTGGAGCAAACGGTATGTTCACTAGGGACCCACGTAAGGAGAAAAGCAGAACAAACACAGTGCCCCTGCTTACGCCGAGGTCTTGATCCCACAGAGAACTACGTAGCGAATTCTCACATCTACATCCAGGGGACGGGCCCCGCAGGATGCAGGTGAGGCTGCCAGAAGAAAGGGCCACAGGCTCACAGCCTTCAACGAGAGACATCTACGGTCTCGCGATTCTGAGGCCAGAAGTCTGAGATCGCGCTGTGGGCCGGGCTGGTTTCTCCCGAGGTCTCATCTCCTTGGCTTCTAGACGCTGCCTTCTCCCTGCGTCTTCGCGTGGTCTCCCGCTGTGTGTCCCTGTCCTCATCGCCTCTTAGAAGGACGCCTACAGGACCTCATTTTTTCATTGATTTTTTTTTTTTTTTTTTTTTTTTAGCGTTTACTTATTTTTGAGAGTGAGACACAGCCTGAGCGGGACAGGGGCAGAGACAGAGGAAGACACAGAATCCGAAGCAGCTCCAGGCTCCGAGCTGTCAGCACAGAGCCCGACGCGGGGCTCGAACTCACAGACCGCGAGATCGTGACCTGAGCCGAAGTCGGATGCTCAACTGACTGAGCCACCTAGGCGCCCCATGCAGGACCTCTTTTTAACTTAATTACTACTTTAAGGACTCTACCCTCCGAATACTTTCTGGGGTACTTGGGGTTATCACTCAACATAGGAATTGGGGGGCGTTCACAGTTCAGCCCCTCACCAGCCCCGAGTGCCCCCACTGCCCTGGCCTGAGCAGCAGACAAGGGGGGTCTCAGGAAGCAGCCTCAGGAGCAAGTTCAAGGGGGCCCGAGGGGGACAGACCACCCAGCACAGGGCTTAGCAGGTAGGACAAGGCTGACAGCTTCCTGCACAAAATCTCTGAACAGACCTCGTATGGACATCAGCTTCACCCAGAACCTCAAACCACGTTCACGTCCACCGTCACCTTCAAAATCCTTCTAGGCAACTTAAGAGGCACAGGATGGGGGTCACCACACTCTCACGGACCTATCAAAAACCTGGTCAGAGATTTTAAATGAATTTTGCGGGGCACCTGAGTGGCTCATTCAGTTAAGCATGTCACTCTTGGTTTCAGCTCAGGTCACGATCTCACGGTTTGTGGGGTTCGAGCCCCGCGTGGGGGCTCTGTGCTGACGGCTCAGAGCCTGGAGCCTGCCTCGGATTCTGTGTCTCCCCCTCTCTCTGCTCCTCCCCAGCTCGTGCTCTGTCTCTCTCTGTCGAGGGAGAAGGAGAAGGAGAAATGTTTGCTAAGGATGCAGTTCACAGAAAACTTGCCCACTCCCGGGGGTGGGGGATGGGGGTGTCTGTCACCTTCAAACTGCTTCCCTCCAGCCTTCTCACCTGGGGCGCAGCCACCCATGGGAGAACAACCTCCTCCCCTCCCTCTTCCCGAAACTATGAGAACTTCAAAGACCGGGGACTCCGTGATTATCCATCACGCCCGCCATGCATCCACGGGGCGCCCCTCTCCAGCTTCCCCCGCGTCTCACATCGGTCCTCATTTACAAGACTTACAGCAGAAGCTGAATACATACACAGTCGTGATAATTTGCAGTGAAGCATAATTTACACTTTCTCCGCCTCTCAGAGAAATCATTTCCCCAAGACTAATAATAAAGCAGACCGGCCACCCAGAGTAAAGCACCCTCATCCGCCAGCCCCTGAAAGCCCGGAGGAGGGGTGGGGGTGGGGGGGGAATGGAACCAGAGCTGTACTTGAGTTTGGCAGCCTAGAACAATGCCCACCCCCCACCCCCGCCCCTCCAGGAACTGCAGAATGGGAGCTAGCATTTGCCTCACAGGCACAAAATCCTGGGCTTTTCCAACGGAGTCCAGGAGAGCTCCAGGGGCTTCCTGGAGGAGGTGCCCGAAGAGGAAAGGGAGTGATGGAGTCCACCGAGGGGGGGTGTGGGCAGAAGCACAGCCCCAGCACACAGACCTCCAGGAGTCAGCGCCCATGAACACCGAGTCTGGGAAACAGACTTTCACACAGGCTCCGACTTCCCCTTCCTCCCATTGGTGCTGGAGTATAGCTTTCTTCTGGGGCCACGGTCCTAGTCAGGGCCAGAGGGCAAAGGACTCAGGCCAGAGCGGTACTCTACGGCCCCACCGGAGTGCCTGGCAATGCTGTGGCCAAGCCCCATTTCCACATGTCCCCACTGGCTGGGCTCTCCCCCCACCAAATACACACTTTGGAATGAGGAAGACGCCTGGTTCATGGTTTTCATCCTGGCTACTTCCTCCCGGGCAAGGCTGAGCAAGTCCCTGTGAAATTTCAAGCCTTATCAGGATCTCTGCTGCCATCCCACCACGGGGCTCCTCAAGGGCACACACAGATCAGGTCTCTCCCCAGATCAGGTCTCTCAGTCTCGTCTCCGTCTGGGCACCCACAAACCCCAAACTACCATCTCTCTGATCCCAAGCTCCCGATCGGCATGCATGATCTGGCCACAGTGGTAAACAGACACTACTATTTTTTTCTCTAAAGACCAAAGATCGCCTCCTCTTTTCAAAGCAGGGAGCCAGACACACAAAGACTCTGCCCTCTCCCCGGGGTAGGCTGCTGTGAGCCCGGAGGAAAGACTTCTCCTCTGTTCCCTGATTAACAGAGGAAAGCGGAAAGAAAGGATGAGCAGAAAACCCCAAAAGTGGAGACGTCTGGGTGGCTGAGTCGGTTAAGCGTCCGACTCTCGATCTCGGCTCAGGTCATGATCTCGCGGTTCGTGGGTTCGAGCCTCGTATTGGGTTCTGCGCTGATGGCACGGAGCCTGCTTGGGATTCTGTCTTTCTCTTTGCCCCTCACCTGCTTGTGCTCTATCTCAAAATATATAAATAAACTTTAAAAAAAAGAAAAGAGGGGTGCCTTGGTGGCTCAGTCGGTTAAGCATCCGACTTCAGCTCAGGTCATGATCTCGCGGTTCGTGGGTTCAAGCCTTGCGTCGGGCTCTGTGCTGACAGCTCGGAGCCTGGAGCTGCTTTGGATTCTGTGTCCCCCTCTCTCTCTCTGCCCTTCCCCTGCTTGCACTCTCTCTCTGTGTCTCAAAAATGAATAAATTTAAAAAGAAAAGAAAAAAGTCCTAAAATTGCCACCTTGAAGGACTGGATTATAGAGCCAGTGCAGATGGGAACTGGGGCACAGCATTTCCCCACTATTGTGATACCCCTCTGCCCCCCTCAAAAAACCCACAATGGTGTTTAACAGTTGCAGCTGGCTAGCTGAAAGGAGGAATCAATGTCCCGTTTGCCATGTCGCACAACCCATCAACTTTAAAACAGAGAGGAGGGCATCTACCCTCACTCTGAGAAGGAACCTGACCAGTCAGGGAGATGGCTCCGGACCTGATGATGCAATCTTCTGCAGAAAATTCTGTGTTTACACGATGCTTTATCTGTCACATGCCCCAGGATAAGATACCCCTTAGTTACTGACCTGTAGGTAAGGCTTCACTTGGTCACACCCAGGGTCACACTGTGCCCCGATGTCTGTGGGGCATTTATGCCAAAAGAGACAGTTCCAACGTTCAAGGATGCTCTGATGACCGCCTCATTATCCCCATTTTAAAGACAGGGAAACTGAGGTCCAAGGTCAGGTAATCCATGTGCCCAAAGTCTCCTAGAGCCAGCGTCCACACCCAGACCTGTTCAGCTGCGAACACGGTGACACCCGACTGCCTCCCCCACATACTACAAAAACCAAGAAAAAACTCCCATTCTGGGATTCTAGGAGCGACCCAGTAATCAAGTCAGTCTGGCAGGAGGTCAATTTCCTCCACACCTGTTTTCTCTCGCCAGCAGGAAATAATAAAGGTTTGTTGCCCTTTATATACAAGGTGACAAGCCTACTTCATGTACTCGAGGTATTTGATCCCTCAGCGGGGATGCTGTGCTCTGAATGGTGCACTCTCTCTCTCCAAGGTCTTATCACCCACAGTCCTTAGGCATAAGGTGTGTGGATGGAGAACAGAGATTCTGTAAGAACGTCACTCTGTAAACTTTTTACTGTTTTTTCCCCCGGGTGAAGCCCACAGATCCCATGCAGAGCAAACCGGAATCTTGTATACATTGATGGAAATGACTGAACCGTGGTTCTTTTTGGGGTTTTTTTTGTTGTTGTTTTTAAATCAAATGCCTATGCCTGGTAGTACAATAAGAGATGAGTCTATAAAGATCAGAGAACCAATCCTTGACCTCAAAAACCTCGACAATATGATAAGGGGCACAGAGAATTCCAATACAGGGGGGTGAGTGCTGAGAGGTCTGGAGGAACACAGGGGAACTGTGCTGCCTGGGTCTTCCCAGGATGCTAACACCCAACGCCAACAAATGGGAAGTTAATCTGGCTACAAAAGAAAAGAAAAACAGAAGAGACCATAGCAACAAAAACAAAAACACAAAAAGCGAATCACCAGTTAAAAAAATGGTCCAAGGGGTGCCTGGGTGGCTCAGTCGGGTTGAGCACCCCACTCTTGGTTTTGGCTCAGGTCATGATCTCAAGGTTCATGACACTGAGCCCCACGTCGGGCTCTGCGCTGACAGTGTGGGGCCTGCTTGGGATTCTCTCTGTCTCTCTCACTCTCTGCCCCTCCTCTGCTCACTCTCATTCTCTCAAAATAAGTAAATAAACATTTAAAAAATAATAAAAATAAAAATGGTCAAAGAATCTCAACAGACGTTTCTCTAAAGACATACCAATGGCAGGGCGCCTGGGTGGCTCAGTCGGTTGAGCGTCCGACTTCGGGTCATGATCTCACGGTTCGTGGGTTCGAGCCCCGCGTCGGGCTCTGTGCTGACGGCTCGGAGCCTGGAGCCTGCTCCGGATTCTGTGTCTCCCTCTCTCTCTGCCCCTCCCCTACTCATGCTCTGTCTCTGTCTCTCAAAAATAAATACACGTTAAGAACAATAATAAATGAAAAAAGATACAATGATGGCCAAAGAGCACATGAAAAGATGCTCCACATCCTTAGTCATCAGTAAAACACACACCACCACCTCCACGAGACCCCACTTCACGTCCACTAGCACAACTATAATTAAAAGGACAGATAATAATAAGCGTCGGCGAGGAGACAAAGTGGAATTCTCCTCCCCCGCTGCTGGAATTGTAAGATGGGGGGGGCCCCTTCTGGAGAACAGTCTGGCAGTTCCTCAAATTGCTGGACCCAGCACTTTCTCTGGTCACCATGTATAGTTACCACTGGGCCCAGCACTTTCGCTCCAAAGTATATACCCAGAAGAAATAAAAACAAACAGCTACACAAAAACTTGGTTTTGTTTACATAATAGGTGATGGGAATTACATCTATTTATTTATTAGTAATCTCCACACCCAACACGGGGCTCGAACTCACAGCCCCGAGATCAAGAGTTACACGCTCTTCCCACTAAGCCAGCCAGGTGCCCCCAAGTCTGTGCAAAAACTTGTACACAAACGTTCGTAGGAGCAATGTTCATACGAGCCAAACAGAAGAAATAACCCGAATGTCCAACAGTGAAAGAATGGATAAATAAAACATGGTACATCCATACAGCGGAATATTACTCAGCCATGAAAAGGAATGCAGTCCTGATTCACACTACCATGTGGATGAACTTGAAAACATTATGCTCAGTGAAGGAAGCCAGACACCAAAGACCATAAATTGTAGGATTCCACTTATAGGATCTATCCAGAATTGGCAAATCTCTAAGACACAGATGAGTCACTGCCTAGGGCCGGGATGTTGGGGGGAAATGGAGAGTGACGGCTCATAAGCAAGGGTACAGATGAAATGGCCCAAAACTGATCATAGTAATGGCTGCAGGATGCTATAAATATGGTAAAAAAAAAAAAAAAAAATCACTGAATTGTACACTTCCAAGGGGATATGAATTATAACTCAATAGAAATATTACAATAGAAAGAGGGGTGCTTGGGGGGGCTCCCCAACTCTTGATTTTGGCTCAGATTACGAACCCAGAGCTGTGGGATGGAGCCCAAGTCAGGCTCTGCACTGAGTGTGGAACCTGCTTAAGATTCTCTCTTTCTCCCTCCACCCCTCCCCCCCGGCTCGCACTCACTCGCTTGCTCTCTTAGAAAGAAAGAGCGAGAGAAAGAAAGAAACGGGCACTTAGCTGGCTCAGTCATTACAGCATGGGACTCGATCCCAGGGTTGTAAGTTTGAGCCCCACGTTGGGTACAAATATTACTTAAAAATAAAATCTTTTTAAAAATAAAGTAAAATAGAGGGGCGCCTGGGGGGCTCAGTCGGTTAAGCGTCTGACTTCGGCTCAGGTCATGATCTCACGGTTCGTGGGTTTGAGCCCCACATTGGGTTCTGTGCTGACAGCTCAGAGCCTGGAACCTGCTTCAGATTCCGTCTGTCTGTCTGCCTGTCTCTCTCTCTCTGCCCCTCCCCTGCTCGTGCGCTCTCTCTGTCTCTCAAAAATAAATAAACATAAAAATTTTTTTTTTTTAAGTAAGATGCCAGGCCGATCGTGCCCGCAGGCCACACGCCATGACCACAGTACTGCAATGGGACAGTCTTGCACTGTGACCTCAGAGGGGGCCCTTGGGAAAAGGTTTCTCCCACCTCAGTAGCGCCCCCAGTGGAAGCCCCAGGAAACAGGCAGCTATCAGCAAGCAACCTGGCACGATGCCCAGAGCACACGGGGTGTCAAATCCATTTACAGGGTGTATACAAGGTGCCAGAGCCCCTCCAGGCTCTCCCGACCCTCACAGGAGCCCCATAAAACTTTAAAAGGTTCTGCAGCTTGCCCAGGGTCCCACAGGCAGCAAGGGCTGAGCCAGGACTGGAACCCAGAGCTGCCACACTCTTGCCACACGGGTGGGGGGACGCGGTGGGGCGGGGGGGGGGGGGGGGGGGGGGGGGACACGGTCCCGCCCCGCCCTTGAGTGTGTTCTGAGCAGTCCACATGCGGGGCAGACACAGGGCTCACATTCCAGCTCACAAAGCAAACCACGCCAGGCATCCAGCGTCCCCTCCGAACTGATAAAGGGCTTCAAGATACGGAGGCCACACCCCGCTGCAAGACTGTCCTGCTGGGATCTGGCGAGAGACCATCCTGGCTCGCTCTCTGCCATCGAGGTTCAGTCTGCAGTCAAGACCCCGGCCGGCCACGCTCCCGTCACTCACCACTGTGCTCCCCAGCCTTGCTTCGTCCACGGCCAGCTCCCGTCCCCAGCAAAGCGTTCCTGAGCGTCATGCCCGCCCTGTGACGGAGGGACCCCTCTGGGCAAACAGGACACCAGCCACCCCCCTCCCCAACCTACCTCTTGGCCACCTCCCTCTCTCTGTCCTCTGATTAAATAGATTCAAAGAGGAGTCTAATTCCAAAGCCTGTGTTCTTTCTATTACCCTGGGTGGCCTCATATAATCCACTAAAATAAAAAAAAAAAAGATAAACAAAATCCAATCTAATCTCAGGACTTAATCATGACTTACAGGCAAATTTAAAACCCCTCAGGTGATTTAGATGCTTTGCTCCTCTAATCGCAGCCCAAAAGCCAACAACGCGATCCTAGCTTGGGAGCTAGAGGTAGAAAATGCAGAGCTTGGGGCCCTATCCCTGACCTACTGAATCAGAATCAGAATTTTATCAAGTCCCCACGTGCTCCGCATGTGTGTTAGTGTGTGAGAAGCATGGTCTCAGTGCCCTGCAGTAACGTGATGTCATGCAGGCAGGTTGTAAGCACGTGCCGTCACCCAGAACACAGTCCCAGACCCTCATAACTTTCTTAAAAATATGAAAGTATTCGGGGACTTAGTCAGTTAAGTGTCCGACTTCGGCTCGGATCATGATCTCATGTTTCACGGGTTTGAGCCCCACGTGGGGCTCTGTGCCGACAGCTCAGAGCCTGGAGCCTGCTTCGGATTCTGTGTCTCCCCCTCTCTCTGTCCCTCCCCCGCTCACACTCTGTCTCTCAAAACATGAATAAACATTAAAAAAAAATTTTTAATAAGCATTTAAATATTTAAATACATAAATAAAATAAAAATAAATAAATGACAATATTAGGCTTCAGTATCAGATTAGGAGAGTCTGTGCTGGGCATTTCCTTGGTTATCAAAAACTCAACCCAGTTTCATTTTTCATTCTGAACACAACAAAGGCTTGCAGGTATTGAAAGAAAGAACGAAAAGAAAAGAAAAGAAAAGAAAAGAAAAGAAAAGAAAAGAAAAGAAAGAAAATGGAAGGAAGGAAGGGAGGAAGGAAGAGAAAGGAAGGAAGGAAGAGGAAGGAAGGAAGGAAGGAAGGAAGGAAGGAAGGAAGGAAGGAAGAGAAAGGAAGGAAGGAAGGAAGGAAGAGGAAGGGAGGGAGGGAGGAAGGAAGGAAGGAAGGGGTAGGGAGGAAGGGAAGGAAGGAAGGAAGGAAGGAAGGAAGGAAGGAAGGAAGGAAGGAAGGAAGGAAGGAAAAGGAAGGAAAGGAGGAAGGAAGAGAAAGGAAGGAAGAGGGAGGAAGGAAGGAAGGAAGGAAGGAAGGAAGGAAGGAAGGAAGGAAGGAAAAGGAAGGAAGGTAGGAAGGAAGAGAAAGGAAGGGAGGGAGGGAGGGAAAGGAAGGAAGGAAGGAAGGAAGGAAGGAAGGAAGGAAGGAAGGAAGGAAGGAAGGAAGAGAAAGGAAGGAAGGTAGGAAGGAAGAGGAAGGAAGGAAGGGAGGGAGGAAGGAAGGAAGGAAGGGAGGGAGGAGAAAGGGAGGGAGTGAGGAAGGGAGGAAGGAAGGAAGGAAGGAAGGAAGAGAAAGGAAGGAAGAAGGAACTCGTTAATGAGAACACTAGACTCAGATTTCCTATTTCTAAATTATACTAGGAATCAGAAACTAATGGCTCCGTGACATTCTTCCCCAAGCCACTGCTAAAGTAAAGATCCTCTGTCATGATGAAATTAGGACAAGGGCTCATTTCTGTAGAATTTTTAAAATACCACTTCTAAGGAGTTTTTACAATCTAATTAGTTTTTTTGTTATTGACTGATCCTGGAGTTCTCCGTACATCAGAGAAGCAAAGGAGACAGGAGGGATTAAGGCCCTGGAGACTAAAACGGCTTTCATTCCAAAGGAACAAGTGTGAAACTCAAGTCTCCTATGTCACCTGCCAGAGTCACCCTGGAGGGGACGGCACATTCCTAAGGGCTCCCCGAAGAACAGCCACTAACCTCAGCTCCCTGTCTTGGCTGTAGCTCACTGAGCCTTGTGGAGAGATGATACATAGTAGATGCTCAAATACAAATGCCTGCTTTTGGTTGAACTAGAAGTTGTGACAGATGTATTGACCACAAAGGGGAAAAAAAAAAATCACAGAAAGTCTAGGGTCAGAAAACGATTACGTCTGTTCAAAACTTCTAGGTGAAGTATCTACTCCTGGGTCCGGGAGGGTGCTAGATGCCGGGACAGCTTGGGGATGGGGAAAGCGGCTTCCTGAGAACAGTAAGAGTTCACCCTGGCTATCAGGAGCTAGGGGGACCCGCGGAGGTCTGCACTGTGGCTGAGGACTTAGCATCAATGGGAGCTCGTCAGACACGCAGCACCTGGGGCCCCATCCCAGGTCTGCTGAGCCAGAATCTAACCAACAAGACCCAGGAAGTTCATTTTGAGAACCTTGTCTAGAAGCACTGAATTCAGGGGCACCTGGGTGGCTCAGTTGGTTGAGCATCCAACCTCATCTCAGGTTATGATCTCACAGTTCGTGGGTTCAAGCCTCGCATCAGGCTCTGTGCTGGTGGCTCAGAGCCCGGAGCCTGCTTCCCATTCTGTTTCCCTCTCTCTCTCTGCTCCTCCTCCACTCATTGTCTCTCTCTCTCTCTCTCTCTCTCTCAAAAATAAACAAACATAAAAAAACTCTTTAGAAGCACTGAATTCAGTTTAAGAAGCACAGCTGTAAGGATGACCATTCAACGCTGAGCCTTAAAGAGCCCAGAACTGGGGCATCCCCCCCGAGTGAACACACAGGTGGTGGTCAACAGAGCTGTCCACACATATTCAGCTCGCTCCTTTCCTCCTTCTGTGCACATGGCGGGACGGCTACCTAGCACGTTGGGTGTGCTTTGGTCAACGAAATAGGATCACAAGCAAGTATTGTAAGTCGCTTCCGGGCAGAAGCTTTAGGGACCACTGACATGCCCACCAGCAGGATTCCAGTGGTTGCTGCTGCATCCTGGGTCCCAGAGGGTCTTACGGCCCCAAACCAACTTGCGACGGACCTGCAGCCCGAGGAAGAGGCAAACCTAGGTTGTTTTACCCACTGAGATCTGGGGGCTGTTTGTTACGGCGGCATATCCTAACCCATCCTGACTGATACAGCACGTAGCTCACCGTGCCCAACCCTTCTGCTACTCCCTGCTGAGAACAGCTCCATCACATCATTACCTGCAGGAAAGGACTTCTTTTAACCCCTGAACAGCATCACTTAATCCAACTTCCCTCCCTGCTCTTCAGACTTCACTGTGCCTGTTACCTTCTTTTCTCCTTTCCAGATTTCCTTGCGCATTTACGCTTTTATGTTTTCGTGCCGTATGCTTTTTGGTAAGCTGCTTTAAGTCTTTTTTGCAACAAGGTGATAGACAGATAGTCACATGTACAGACACACCAGATGTGGCTCCAAGTGAATTTTGGCTGTTTCCAAAAAAAAAAAAAAAACCACCTCCCCCTCCCCCAAAAGACAGAGATTTGCTGTTAACTAAGGATGTTTAAAAGAACGGGGTCCTGGCCACCAAGTATCCCTTCAACCTGTTCTCTCCACGAAAGGACACTTACAGAACGCACGCTACACACGGTCCCTGCTTTTAAAAAGCAATTCATTCCTGGACGTGCCAGCTCTCTTTGCCTCGTCATACGGTGAATCTAAACTACACTGACTCCATGAAATATTTAACATCACTGACCAAATCCTTTTTTTTTTTTTTTAAATTCAGCTTCAATATAGCTGCCGAGCCCCTTCTGCCCGTCTGACCTTGTGCTCAGCACAAGTGAGCCTTATCTTAGCCAGCTCCTCCTGGTGGACGGTGAAGCTGTGGCCAATTCACACTCCAGCATTAGACACGGTGCCACGGTGGGCTTCCTGATGCCCACGGCTTGCCGATCAGATGCTTCCGGGGTCCAAATTTCTAGAAATGGAACCGTTGGAACAGGGGACATGTACATTATGAAGGCCTTTAGAGTATATTGCCCAATTACCCTCCAGGGAGCACAGGACGATCTTCCCACACCCCTCCCAACGCTCATTCTTTTTTAACGTTGACAGTTTTCATTAAAGGAAGTGTGTTTTTTAAAACGTGCCATTCTTTGCTTACCAGTGAGACTGAATATGCTGATGACGACTTCGGACACCTTTTATCATCAAGCATCTACCCAAGCTCTCTGCCCATTCTCGTACAGATGCGCTCCTTTGTGTATGTTTCCATAATTTATAAAAAGTGCTTTCTGCATTCAAGACGTTAACTTCTTCCCAATTTTTATTTGCCTTCCCCTAGTGCTTTAAGGAAGGAGTCTCTGGTGGCAGAATGGACGGACGATTCACAGGAGGGGCACCTCGTGGCTCAGTCGGTTAAGCGTCCAACTCTTGTTTTTTTTTTTTTAATGTTTATTCATTTTTGAGAGACAGAGAGAGACAGAGCGTGAGCAGGGGAGGGGGAGAGAGAGAGGGAGACACAGAATCCAAAGCAGGCTCTGAGCTGTCGGCACAGAGCCTGACGTGGGGCTCGAACTCATGGACTGGAGCCTGCTTAAGATTCTCTCTCTCTGCCCCTCTCTCCCACCCTCTATCTCTCTCTCTCTCTCTCAAAAAAAAAGGAGAATATAGTCAGGAAAGGGTTATCACAACTCACATGCAATATGCAAGAGGGGAGACGTGCACCCCCCAGAGTCAATCCACCGACAAGTGTTTTCAGGCCACCTATAGAACACACCCCAGGTCCGCCCCCTTACCACGGCCACACGGCCACCACCGAGCCTCCCTTCCTACCCTCCTCACAGCCAGTCTGCACTCGCCAGCCCAGATGAGCTCTCCAAAACACATCAGAGTGCACCCTCCCCTCTGATCCAACCACAGGCTTTCTGCGGCACTTAGAAAACCAGCCACCAACCACCGCCGGAAAGAAGGGACAATCACGTGACGGGTGGCAGCGTACCAGTACAATGAAACTACACCGTCTGCACACAACATATAAACGAATCAAATCAGCACGTCGTATGCCTTGACTGCACGCCACGTTCTGTGTCCAATATCGTCCGCTGCGATCAGCCACGGTGGCAGTTCGGATACCCCAGAAACTGGCAAACGCTTCCTCATCAGGACTTTGCACCTCCCCGCCTGAGCTGGTTTTAAACGTTTACATCCGCACCAGCGGAGCGGGGAAGAAGCCTCCGAGTCCGAGAACGATACTGTCCTCCCAAAAACTGCTGAGAAGGAGACAGCTCCAGGCGAGGGACCCGGCAGAGAGTTGCATTGTCTCTGGCAACTGCCTGGACAGACAGACGGCAAAGGCCCATATGGGGAGGGCAGCCCAGGAGATGCCCGAATGACATCAAGAAGCAGCTGGACCCCTGGAATGGAGCTGTCTTTAGTGAAGTGCCCCCCAGAACCGAAATGTAAATCTGGGGTAAGGGCAAGGAACCCCAAATTATTTCACAGCACGTTTCTTCTACTGTGCAGAATACGGACTTTTACGGAACAATCTAGTTGTGCGTATCTGAACTTCTAAACTACATTCAGCCTATAAACTAAGGATGGCTTTTATTTTTTTTTTTTTTTATCATTTATTTTGAGAGACAGTGCAAGTGGGGGAGGGGCAGAGAGCAGGGGGACAGAAGGTCTGAAGCGGGCTCTACACAGACAGCCTCACAGCAGAGAGCCGATGTGGGGCTGGAGCTCGCGAACCACACCATCGCGACCTGAGCTGAAGTCAACGTTCAACCAACTGAGCCCCCCGGTGCCCCATGAAATGGCTGAAAATTTACAAACGGCCCATGAAAATTGTAACAAAGTCAAACCTCAGTGTCTGTAAATAAAGTTTTATTGGCACTCAACCACACCCATCGGTTTTCGGATCATCTATATCAGCTTCACAGTCTAACGAGTAGCTGGGACAGAGACCATATGGGGCACGCTCGTGGCTCACCACCTCTGGCGCTCACAAATCCCAGTGACGCAGCCCCTTGGCCACAAAACCTAAATTGCTTCCTAGCCCTATACAGAAAAAGTGTGCCGACACCAGGGAAGAAGGAGAAGTCTTTGAGCAATGTTTCTAACAGAGAGCAGACTGGGCTTGCTAACATAATGAACAGGAATAGAGAAGGTAAGGGGGGGTGACAAGAAGGGGTTGGGGGGGAGACAGTGCCAGGCGAGGCGGAGGAGAGATAGATGGTAGGGACATTCACCGTGGTTTGGTGGGTAGGGGACAGAAGGCAGTGAGGAGGACTGACAGATGAGGAGTCGACCCTGGACGTAGGAAATTGAGTACCTGGGGGTCGAGTCTAAATCCCAGCTCAACAAGTGAGATAAATACGGTCTACCAAGATTAACCTAATAAAGCACATCTTTTTTTTTTTTCTTTTAAATGTTTATTTATTTTTGAAACAGACAGGAAGTAAGCGGGGGAGGGGCAGAGAGAGAGGGAGACACAGAATCCGAAGCAGGCTCCAGGCCCTGAGCTGTCAGCACAGAGCCCGACGCGGGGCTCGAACCCACAAACCACGAGATCATGACCTGAGCCGAAGTCGGACGCTTAACAAACTGAGCCACCCGGGGGCCCCAAATAATAGAGCACGTCTTTAACAGCAGACTGGGGAGATACTAACCATGCAGGGAGGAGGCAGGGGAGTCCTCATGAATCCACGAAAACTTCTCACAAATTCATACACCTGTTGGATCCGATGAACCAAAGGGCAAAGCGGGACCACCTGCCAGTCGCCATTGCTACTTCTCTCCATAGGTGGAAACGCCACCCCAGGAGCCTCGCCGGGGCAGGGAGAGAGGAATCTACTAATTTTGCAAGGCAGCTCCGTGCTGGCATTCTGTGAGAAAATGTGCTCCCGTGACGCTGTGAGTAATAAGGGAGCAAAACCCAACAGACCGACGTCCCCTGGAGCGGCCTCACAAAAATCCCCACGCCTGACATGTACCGAACATTCTCTCTCCCCAGCAAAGTGCCGCCCGGCATCCACGCTCATAGAGGAGGTCACTCAGACGGCCAGATAAAACACGGGTTTGTTTCTAGGCTGGAAGAGTCCAGGAAGGTCAGTATCTCATTCACGTTTCTAGGTGGTCACGGGCAGCAGGGATCCACGTGATGGTGAACAGATGTCAGGGATTCCTGCCGACGTGTTGCTAAGGGAACTTTTGTAGAGATGCCCTGAATCCCTGGCATCCGTAAGCCCTGCCCACTGCTTTGAAGTCCTGGGGCGGGGGGGGCACTTGACCAGCCCCGTGCGCAGCGGGGACGAGGGGGTAGGTTCCCGAAGAGAGGCGGACAGAGGGATGAGCTCAAGGTAGATTTTTCAAACAGCGGGAGCTACAACCGTGGACCGCGAGCCCCCAAATCAAAGGGCAGAATGACTCCGCGACGACCGCACAAAGCACGCTGGTCTTTTTTGGTCACCGTGCCATACTCTGCGAGCCACCAGCCCTAATTACAGCTTTGGGAACAGACCAGATAATGAACTGCCTTAAGAAAAAAAGAAAAAGAAAAGGAAAAAAAAAATTGACAAGGTCACACCCACTTTAGGTAACGCTCCCGTTAGAGAAAAAAAGGCCGTGTATTGAAATCAATTTGTGTAGGGGCGCCCTGGGTGGCTCAGTCGGTTGGGCGTGTCTGACTCTTGGTTTCGGCTCAGGTCACGATCTCACGGTTCGTGAGTTCGAGCCCGCATCGGGCTTCGTGCTGGCAGCACGAAGCCTGGTTGGGATTCTCTCTCTCTCCCTCTCTCTCTCCGCCCTCCCCCACTCACTCTCTGTCTCTCTCAAAAGAAATAAACTTAAAATTTTTTAAAAAATAAACAACATAAAATCAATTTGTGTAACAAAGCAAGCATCCACTAGATACTGGGCAGCTAGGATACACAGTGTCTATTAATAACCAGCACAAAGCCGACCCAACCCAAGAAGGCTGGAAGGCCAATGCCCCAGTGGACAGACTCAGGCTTTAGGGACAGGAAAATCTGGTTCCAAATTCAGCTGCAACATTTATCAGGTGGCCAAGAAATCCCTGGCACCTTAAAAAAAATTTTTTTTATTTTTTATTTTATTTTTTTTAACGTTTTATTTATTTTTGAGACAGAGAGAGACAGAGCATGAACAGGGGAGGGGCAGAGAGACAGGGAGACACAGAATCAGAAGCAGGCTCCAGGCTCTGAGCCATCAGCCCAGAGCCCGACGCGGGGCTCAAACTCACGGACCGCGAGATCGTGACCTGAGTTGAAGTCGGACACTTAACCGACTGAGCCACCCAGGCGCCCCCAAAATTTTTTTTTTTTAAAGAAGAGAAAATCTCGTCTGAGGATGGCCGTGGAGAATTTTCTAGCAAGTCAGCTAAGACTCCTGCACCTTGCCTCGCTCTGGGGAGGCGCTCTCTCTCATCAGTTTAGGCTGGCACACTGTGCCAGACGTGTTCTCCCTCCCCTCCTGAGGTTGCCAGTGTGCAAAACGGCCTTCAATGAACCTGTGTCCATACCCGTACCCACACCCTCATGCACCTCCTTCCCACACAGGATCTCCTGCTCCTGTGACTCGGTTTCCCAATCGAATGTGCCAGAAGTGAGCTGCCAGTCCTGAGCCCAAGCCTTAGGAGGGCCGGGCAATTTGTGACGTGCGTTCTTGGAAGCCGGCCACCCTGGAAAGACTCCAGCTCCCTGCTAGAGGGAAAGGCCGTGCGGAAAGGCCCTGGAGGATGAGACACAAGCGGAGAGAAGAAAGTCACTTGCAAAAACACCAACACGCCAAGCGAGAGAGTGAAGATGCCACTTTGGAGTCCCTGCCCAGCTCTGCCTGCCCCGGGACCCCAGCCCTGGCCACCGTGAGGTGTGACAGATGCCAAGAGAGACCAGCAGAAGAACCACCCGGCGGAGCCCGGTCGGTCCCCAGCAGTGTGCGACGTGATAGTAAATGCTTGTGTCGCGGTACTGAGTTCCGGGGTGGCCTGTTACACGGCCATCGATTACCCCCCTCCCCAGCTCCACGTCTCACATCCACACCTTGGAAGCTCCGGCAGGAGCACGTGAACCCAAAGCGAGAGAACAGAAGGCGGAGAGGCGACCGGGTTCAAGGAGGGGACGTCACGTCGCCCTGGCCCCCGAGGCCCGCACCTCGCGGCCAGACAGCAGATTCTCAGAACAGCACTTCAGTCACGGAAAACTCTGGGGTGTTTGTGTTCCAGTCTTATTCCCCCCTCCAGAATTATTTCCCAAAAGCTCTGGGGGTTTCCACAGATGCCTTACAGCATCTTCCGGGTCCCCAATTTGTTCTCTCCATTCAAGGTTAAGAGCAGACGGCGGGGAATTCCTGGCCCTCCAGCCACCGGACCTGCCCACGTCCAACTCTCGGGCGCTTCCCCAGGGACGGGGATCTGGGCTCTGCCTGCCTCCCCCAGGAGCTGTTTGTCAGGCACCAGGCACCCCACAAGTCTGGCAGAAACCTCTGCCCCCACAGGGCCTCCAGTCTATGCAGGGGATCCTGGCCTGGCTTGGAGGGGACAGAACATTCCCCTGAAGTCTCCAGCCCGTCTCAGCTCCTCGACCACATCGCCCACATATCAGGAAACTTCTCAGCTCCTCCCCTTCTTCATGCAAGGCTGAAGAGACCCTCAAGAAAGATTATTCTGGCAGCTTTTATCTCAGGGCCTTTACATCTCACCTTACATCTTTCTTGGGAAAGACGGGTTCCCTCTTCCAGTGCTCTTCTCCTCTGGAAGGCTCCACCATTCCCTTGTGCCCAGCCCTTGGCCCCCCACACTTCTCCACTTGGGGCTGACACCTTCCTGGGGGCCGCTTTCTGGAAACCAAGGATGTGCTGTACCCTTCTCCCATTTCCTTGATGGCCTGACCAAAGAGATTCTCCCCCCAGGAACCAGGACAAGAATCTCCCCAAGCTGGCCTCTCCCCCGGGGCTGGCCGGCCTCCAGGACAGATCTTTCAGCTGTGTCACAGCTAGCTCCCAGCTCCCCTCCGTGGGGTGTGCTGCTTGCAAAGCCAAGGGCCTCTCAGTCCCACTTTCTTTATCTGAGCGAGCAAGGAATCCTTGAGGAGCGTCCATCTTGCATATGCTGTTCTCAACCTGCTGCACCCTTCTGCCAAGACGGGGCTTCTTGGTATCACTCTGTCCACCACTCCCGGTGGTGCCCCCGCCTCCCCACTCCTCCGCCAGGAGGCTGGTGCCGTCCGTCTGTTCTGTCTGTACCTGTCTCCCCAGTGGCTCCCCTGGCCTCCTGATCTCCATGCCTCCAGCAGGCACACGTCCCATGAGGATTCCCACCTCCAGGCCCCGTCGCCAGCCTCCTGGCTCCTGCACTAACGTCCAGGCTTGACAAACCCGCTGCTTCCCCAGACGTGTGGTTTCGTGTACCGGCCAGTCCCCTGGGAGCTGTGCTTTCTCCGCGAACCGGGTCTGCCTTTGAGGGCTCACCCCAGCCCCAAGGGACTCTCCCCACATATCCTGCAGCCCGACCCAGCCCTCCGCCCTGAGGTCCAGCCTGCTCACCGACGAGGTGCCCGGACACAAAGGGCCCGATCTCTGATCCTTCCTACAGGACTGCTCTTGTCCTTTCCCGCAGCATCCAGACCATTCCCTCCCTCGCCTGTTAGCAGTTGAGCCCACACTGTCACGTTGAAAACCGGCACAGAGGTAATATTCAGCCCTCTGAGCCGCTAAGCAAATACACAAGCATTACTCCCTCGGGCAATTGCTTTCACTTCTGCTCACCTGGGATGTGGGGAGAGCGCCTCCCCCTTCACAGAGCGGTCAGGGGAGCGGGCGCCTAGTGGGTGCTCCACAAACGGGCCCCCATCTCGGCGGTACTGCTCCCACACATGGGCACCCCCCCGGCACGTCACCAGCTGGCAGCTGTCCAAAAGCCCCTCACTCACCCGCCAGAGATTTGCTCAGCACGTCTACCCGCAGGACGCGCCCGACCCAGCTGATCGTTCTGTTTGCCCCCTGGGTCTGGCTCAAGCCTCCCTTTCCCCAGAGGGAAACGCAGAGCCCCCACTCTTGCTAACAGCAGCCTAAGACCCCACCAGCCTCACCCGCACCCCAAAACACTCCTTTTGGACACCCAGCCAGGGACGCTGACCGGACAGACCCACAACTGCCAAATTTCCACATTAGTGCTTCCTGGAGAAGTGTGGTCACCAGGGGAACTCGAAAAGAGGAGGCTCTCCCAGGGCTGCTTTTGAGCCACTGACAGGGAGGCCGCAACACCTGCTTTCTTTTACTTCTGAACCTCGGCACAAATCTGAGGAACACACCTGAGCCTTCCCTGCGTACACAGGTGTCTCAAAATACAGAACCAAAAGCGTCCTGGAACGTCCTCTTCTGCTCACACCCTGAAATCTCTTCCAGCCTAAATTTTGCTCAAATGCTCCTCATCCATCGGGAGGAGGGGGGATTTTTGCATTGCCCTCTGGACCCTGGAAGAAGACTCTGTGAATCCAGCCGGGGTTCTGATCATATTTCCACAGGTTATCTTTCAGCAAACTCACCCATAACCATTTCACCACATCCATCCATCCATCCATCCATCCATCCATCTTTCCTTCTCTTTCTTTTTCTTTCTCTTTCCTTCTTTGGGTCCCACGGAGCAATTTCTCTCAAAACTTCCTACTCTGTTCTTTGCAGAGTAGGTCAGGGGTCAAATTATAAATAAATGCAGTCTCCAGTGATTCGGGGAGGTGTTTCAGCAAAACGTTTATACTATCTACTTACACGGTTGTGGGTAACCGCCTGTTTAAGGCCAGGCAACAATCTGGCAGCCCTTTGGGAAAGGGGATAGCCTATGAAGTCACTCCTCCCCAGCCCACCCCCCCCCCCCCGCCCCCACCAAAGGACTTCAGAAACTTCGGAGGCCACTCTGGCTGTGACCGAGAGCTCAGCGATTAGAGGACAAGGAGACCTCCCAACTGTCACCCAGACAATAAACAGCCAGCCGACTTGGCTCAGCAGGTCCTCTGCAGCCCTGGGGTCAGGCCAGAACCCCCGGAACAGACCACTTGTAGGTTCTGGACCTTAGCCTGGGGGCGCTGGACCAGGGGAGGAACCGCAGGATCGGGCGGGCGGCTCAGCTGACCGGCAAGTGGGCGGCCCCCAGGCGGCCTGACCCGGGGCAGCACGACCGTCCTCGGGTCGGCGGGCTCCGGGCTCCGGGGCCCAACCGATGACGCCGCTGTTCCGGATCCTCAACCTCCAAGCCTCTATGCCTAGACCTCCGGACTCCGCAGCCCTCGGCCGGCCCCCTGCCACCGCCGGGAGCGCGCCCGCCCGCCCGCTCCAGAACTCACACAGGCAACAAGTTCTCCCTCCTCAGGGCGGCCACGATGTGCTCGGGAGGCCCGGCACGGGGGGCGCTCCGAGGGCGATCCCCGCGCCGCCCGGCCCGGAGGGGCGCCCCGCTGGCTCCGCCGCCCCCAGAGTCGGGGCGCGCGGCGGCTGCACCCCCAGCCCGCCCCGCGGCGCCCCCTCGGACGGGGAGCGGCTGGGGCGTCCCCGGTGCGGGCAACAGGTACGCGAGCGCGCCGAGCCCCGCAGCCCCGGGTCTCCCGGCCCCCCGGCCCTCGCCCCTTTTACCTCCAGCAACTGCACGTAGCTCGCGGGGAACCAGCCGCGGAGCCCGTCCTCCTTCTCGCCTTCCCACCAGCCGCCGTCCGGAACCTGCAGCAGCCTGATGAGCTCGCCCGCGGCGAAGCGCAGCCCCTGGCCGTGCCGCTCCCCGGAGAAGGGGTACAGGGTCCGGCAGCGGGCGCCGGACATGGCCTTGGCGCCGGGGTTCACAGCGCAGCCTGCATCCCGGCCGAGCCCCGCGGGCTGGGCAGCGGCTCCGCGGGGTCCCAGGCGCCCGGCGCTCCGGGCTCCCGCGCTCTGGGCGCGCGCCGTCTCGGGGGGTGCGCGGGGGGTCCCCGGGCAGGCGGGGGACGCGCGCGCGGCGCAGGGCAGCGGAGACTCGCTGGCTTCGCGGAGCAAAAGCGGCGACGCCCCCGGGCCGGGCGGCTCGCAGCTCGGGCGCGGGGCGGGGGGGGCGGGGCTCAGGGGGAGGAGACCCAGGCGCCGCGGGCTCCGGAGACAACTTCCCGGGGACGCGGGGCGCGGGCTGCGGCCGCCGGGGCCGGCCGGAGCGGGGGCCGCCCGGGCGCGCGGAAATGCACAGCTCCCGGGGGAGGTGGTGGGCTCCGGGGCATCGCCGAGGGCCCGGCTCCGCGGCGAGGGGGCGGCCGGGCGGTCCGCGGAGAGGGGCTGGCGGCCGGGGTGGCCGAGCTGGGGCTCGCGCGGAGGCGAGGGGGCGGGGCTGGGGCGGGGCCAGGGCGGCCACGCCCGCCGAGGGGGCAGGTCGCTGGGGAGGGGTCTCCCCGCGCGCGCCCCCGCCGCCCCGAGCCGCGGCGCTAGCAACGCCCTTCGGTGCGGGCTTTGTAGGTCTGGTGGCGGCCGCCGGCGGGCTCCGCGGTCGCTGGGAGGGACTGTGACTGTGGCCGCCGCTGTCGGGGTTGAACCTCGGGCTGAACTTGACTCACCAAGACAGGTTTGCAGCCTGGCGCCCGAGCTGGGAGGCCACGTGTTCACAGTGGACGGACTGGGGTTAGGAGTTGGTCGAATGGGAGGCAGGCCAATGAGGATACGTGGGGGAAGCGGGGAAGGTGAGAGGGGCTGCCTGCCCCCCCCCTCCCACCCACCCAGGGTACCAGTCTTCCTGAAATCCACGTGGGCCAGGAGGAGAGGTCTACACTCACATACTCAATCAACAAACAGCAGGAGGCCGCCACGTTCCATGCAATGAGCCGGGTACCTGCAAAGATCATCTGGACTGCAGCCTGCTCTCCAGGCAAGCAGGCTCCTCCATCCAAGCTGTCGGCGCGGAGCCTGACGCAGGGCTCGATCCCACGAACCGTTGTCAGACGCTTAAGCAACTGAGCCACCCAGGTGCCCCTGAGTAATTTTTTTAAATGCTTGGGCCCAGGCCACCCTAGCTTTGGAAAATCACTGTTGAGCCATAGTCTGCCTTTAAGCTGTCTAACCTTGAAACCCCTCCGTCTGGCCTCTGGCCACGGGCAAGCTGACAAATCCAGATTGCTTATAATGCTCCATCGATTGCAAATTCACAAACCCTTGCTTGGCTAAAAACATGAGGGGAAAAAACAAAAACAAAAACAAAAACAGCTCTTGACCACAGTCCCCACTAAGAGTCCCTTAAAGCAGAACTACCAAATTTGATGTGGGCAACAGTCACTAAAAGTAACTGACCGAATCAGCTAAAAGGGCCTCACATTCCTTGTATGGGGGAACGTGTGACTATTTGCAGACTGACCTCAAGTTTCATATCTGATGATAAGGCCCAGCTCAAGTGAGGACAACAGGTCCGGAGCCTTCTTGCAACTCGGAGTCTTCCAGGGTGCCTTGTGAGCAACCTATAATCCAGTTTGGGCTTGGAGAAATCTCTGCCTACTCAGTGTCCCGTACACCCTATTCCAAGTGACTTGCTCAGCACAGAGCCCGACGTGGGGCTCGAACCCGCAAATGCGAGATCATGACCTGAGCTGAAGTCAGACATTTAACCAACTGAGTCACCCAGGCGCCCCCAGATCTGGCTTCTTGTACACCAGGGGCTGCTTCCTCTTGTCCGCCCTGCCTGAGTCAGGAGACAGGCCCAGCTACAAATAGCATCTCAAGAAAAGGTTCTCTGGTTGAAACCCACTGCCAGTCTGTATAGAGTTGACTGCTGGAACCCCTATCTCCGAACCCTTACTAAAGACGGAACTTCGACAATACCTAACACTCTAACACCTTCAGGCTTCTTTCCCCATCTGTGATTGGAGTCTGAATCCAGTAGCTGGCATCTGGGACTTGAGAGGGTTAAATGTACTTAGTGGCTCGCTTTGTGGGCTCTCCATTCCTCCTATTCAAACCACCTCAAGCCACTTTCTCGCTGTGTGCCCTTGGGCAATTTACTTAACCTCTCTGGGCTTCATTTTCCTCATCGTTAGAAGATGTTAGTAGCATTTCTATCCTAGTTATTAAGAGAAGTAAATAGGGGCGCCTGGGTGGCGCAGTCGGTTGAGCGTCCGACTTCAGCCAGGTCACGATCTCGCGGTCCGTGAGTTCGAGCCCCGCGTCAGGCTCTGGGCTGATGGCTCGGAGCCTGGAGCCTGTTTCCGATTCTGTGTCTCCCTCTCTCTCTGCCCCTCCCCCGTTCATGCTCTGTCTCTCTCTGTCCCAAAAATAAATTAAAAACGTTGAAAAAAAAATTAAAAAAAAAAAAAAGAGAAGTAAATAAGTAAAAATGTAAACAATGTTAAGCAATACCTAGTGTATTAAGTATTCAGATATTGGCAATTATTATCCATCTAGTCCAATGGTCCTGGTTTATTATCTAACACTTCCTTTTGAACTAAGATTTCCAAGGCAATAAGTGTATCTTTGGGATGCCAAAATTTTTTTAAAAACACCGTCTGGGTTTCTGTTTTCTCACAAGATCTTGAAGGGAAGATGAGTTTCTCCTTCATCTATTTCCATCCCTTTGCCTTCCTCCTCCCTGATGTATTACTGTCTTGAACTTTTATTTGAATCTTTGATTATTTACCTTCTTTTCACAATAAGTCTTATTTCACTGAGTAGACTCTTCGTAACCCAGGGGAGGGATAGCACGTGTGTTTCAATTTCTAGCTCTACCTCTTAAAGGCTAACACTGAGTCTTGCAAAAAGCAGGCATTTGGCACTTTCTGAATTCATTTTGCAATATGAGCAGGTTTGAGCCCCTGCTCGTGTTCAGATTTTCCATACTGCCAAGTTACTCCATAAACACGTGGGTTAGAACATCTGGATTAGGCTATAAACTCCTAAAACCAGGCCAGGGGTGCCTGGGTGGCTCAGTCGGTTGAACGTCCGACTTCGGCTCAGGTCATGATCTTGCGGTTCGTGAGTTCGAGCCCTGCATCGGGCTCTGTGCTGTCAGCTCGGAGTCTGGAGCCTGCTTTGGATTCTGTGTCTCCCTCTCTCTCTCTGGCCCTTCCCCTCTCTCTCTCTCTCTCTCTCTCAAAAATAAATAAACATTAAAAATTAAAAAAAAATAAATTCCGAAAAGCAGGCTTTAATCTGTCTGTTTCTTAGCCTTCTATTGACACTGTGCACTTAATCGATAACTGTCGGCTGGCAGGTATTTCTTTTCTACCCAAGACAGTCTTACATGCCTTTCCATCATCAGCCTATGGATGGCAGAGAAATACAGGGTTTCAGTTTCTTAAAAAGTTAAACATAAATTTGTCATATGACCCACCAATTCCATCCTAGGTATCTACGTAAGAGAAATCAAAACAAACAGCTACACAAAAACTTGCAGAGAAGGAAGGGCGCCCGGGTGGCTCGGTCGGTTGATCGTCCTCCTTCATTCAGCTCCTGTAAAGACCTCACCATTTGTGAGTTCGAGCCCCACGTCGGGCTCTGTGCTGACAGCTCAGAGCCTGGAGCCTGCTTCCGATTCTGTGTCTCCCTGTCTCTCTGCCCCTCCCCCCAGCTCACACTCTTTCTCTCTCTCTCTCAAAAATAAATTTAAAACAATATTTAAAAGCAAAACACTTGTAGAGAGGGGCACCTGGGTGGCTCAGTCAGTTAAGTGTCTGACTCTTGATCTCGGCTCAGGTCATGATCTCACAGTTTGTGAGATGATGCCCCACGAGGAGCCTGCTTGGGATTCCTTCTCTCTTTCCATCTCTCTCACTGCCCCTCCCCCACTCATTCTCGCTAAATAAATAAATAAATAAATAAATAAGAAATCAGATACAAAAGGCTGCATGTTGTATGATTGCATGTATGAGAAAACTCCAGAAAGGGCAAATCTGTAAGAGGCGGTTAATAGATTAGTGGTTGCCGGGGGCTGGGGGTGGGAATAGGGAATAAATAAACGGGCACGAGGTTTCTTTTTGGGGTGATGACAATGTTCTAAAATTTAATTGTGGTCATGGTTGCACAACTCAGGAAATCATTGAGCTGTACACTTAAAACAAGTAGAAGTTTTGGTATGTAAATTATACTTCAATAAAGCTGTTACATAAACCAAAACGTAAACAAGAATATATAAAAGCCTCATTCATTCCACGAGGGTCCCCGCCTCCCTTTCCTTGCTAGTTTATTCAACAGCAACTTGAACAACCGAATGGTTAAGACGAGGAAATGGACAGTGTGCTGGGCTTGGGGCTAGAGAGATATATGTGGCAATATAAATAGAGAATTCCTGTAGGTCAGTAAGAAAAATATGGGTGACTCCATAGAAGAAAAAGGCAAAAGACATTTCACTGAAAAAAGATAACCCAAATGGCCAATAACACATCAAAAGGTGCTTAACCTCGTTAATCGTCAAGAAAAGCAAATTGAAATCCCAACGAGGTCCAAAGCGTCCGGCTTTGGCTCAGGTCATGATCTCACAGTTTGTGATTTCAAGCCCTGCGTTGGGGTCTGTGCTGATAGCTCAGAGCCTGCTTCGGAGTCTGTGTCTCCCTCTCTGTCTCTGCTCCTCCCCAGCTGTCTGTCTGTTGTCTGTCTGTCAAAAATAAACAAACATTAAAAAAAAATAAAGAAAAAGAAAATGCCACATACTGATAAGGACGGGTACACCTGGAGCTCTCCTCCATTGCTGGCTGGAGCCCTTTGGAACATGTGATATTTATTTAGCACACGTGACTCATCAATTCTCCTTGTAGGTATGCGCCCAACCGAGATGGTTCACATGTTCACCAAAAGACCTACGCGATGTTTGTAGACGCAATATTCATAACAGCGCAAAGCTGAAAACAGCCCAATGTCCATCAACAGTAGAGCAGATGAGGGGTGCCTGACTTGTTCCGTTGCGAGAGCTCGCAACTCTTGATCTCAGGGTTGTGAGTTCGAGCCCCACGTTGGATGTAGAGATTACGTAAAAATTAAATCTTAAAAAAACAAAAAAAAACAGAGTGGATAAATGATGACCTATGTGGAGGAAAACTCTACTCTTGGAGAATGAACAGAACATTGCTACAGGTGAGTAAATCCCACAGATGTAATGTAGAAGAAAGGAACCCAGACACTGAAGGGTAAGAAATTCTTAGAAGTCAGGAGGAACCACAGCAGGGCATCTGGGATGCTTGTGGTAATCTGCTTCTTGATCTGGGTGCGAGTTACACAGGGCTGTTCTCCAGGCCGTATACCTATCCCTGTACTTTTCTGTAGGGATGTTGTATTTCAGTACAGTTTGTCGAAGAAAACAGTACAGGGCGCCTGGCTGGCATCAGTCAGTAGAGTGTGTAATGCTTGATCTTTGGGTCGTGAGTTCGAGCCCTACATTGGGCCGTAGAGCTTACTTAAAAACAACATTAAAAAAAAGAAAAGAAAAGAAAAGAAAAGCGGGGTGCCTGGGTGGCTCAGTCGGTTAAGTGTTGATTCTTGATTTAGGCTCAGGTCATGATTTTACAGTTCATGGGACGGAGACCCACATCGGGCTCTGTGCTGACAGCTCAAAGCCTGCTGGGGTTTCTCTCTCTGCCTCTGTCTCTGACTCTAAATAGATTAAATAAATAAATAAATAAATAAACTAAAAAAAAAAAAAAAAAAAAGGCAGTGGGACGGAAAAGAAATTTAGTATTCTGAAAATAAGCTTTTTTGGAATCATGACTTTGGAGAAAATAACTGGGTCCGGATCTCCTCTTGGAGTCTGGGAGAAACCGGGCACTGAGCCGGAAAGATCTGTTCACCTCCTTCCCAGTTCTCCCATCTGGAATGTGAGACAGGTCCAGCCAAAGATCCTGAAACTTGAGTATCGTAGCACCGAGTTAAAAATGGAGTCGCTTCTGTCGGAGCAAAATGGAACCCATCAAATGCAGGCGCGTAAAGGAAAACTCAACCCAACCTTGCAGGAATTTATTGGTTTTTTAGAACACCAGCCGATCGCCGAATGCCAAGTCTGTTCACGTGCTCTCCTGACTTCTTGTTCCCCTGACTCTGCTACTCTCACCCCCACGTAAGAAAGAAGACCACTGGGCAACCAATGAGCAAAAAAAAAAAAAAAAAAAAAACCAAACAACTTGCACATTTACTCCCCAGTCACCCTTGGTCTGTGAGCGACTCCGAACTCACTGTTCCTGGAGCCCTAAGCTCCCCAGTGAGCAACCAAAAACAATGCAATAAACTCCTCTTTTTCCTTTGTTTTTATTCAGTTTGCAGAGTTTGGTTTTGGACACCCCAGGGCAGGGGCAGGGGCAGGGGCAGTTAAGGGTCCGACTTCGGCTCAGGTCATGATCTCACGGTTAGTGGGTTCAAGCCCCGCGTCGGGCTTTGTGCTGACAGCTCAGAGCCTGGAGCCTGCTTCGGATTCTGTGTCTCTCTCTCTCTCTGCCCTTCCCCCACTCATGCACTCTTGCTCTCTCTCTCTCTCTCAAAAACAAATAAACATTTAGAAAATTAAAAAAAAAAAAAAAAAGAAGAAGTAAGAGAAATGTTCTGGGGCTAGAAGAGAGAGGGAAGAGGGAAGCAGGCAGATCTTTCCCCCAGCCAAGCCCCCTCCCCCTCCCATGTACTGAGAGGCCCAACCCCAAGTCCCGGAGAAAACTGGGGGTGCTTCATTTGCAAAAGAAGCAGGGAGGGCAGGAAAGAGAAAGAGGAGGAGAGAAGAAAAGAGGGGCTTCAGAGAAACTAAGTACATTGTGTGAGGCAGAAATTGACGCGCATCTTTTTACTGGTCTTGGCCCGTGGGCGGAGAAAGAACTTTCTGCCTCATTCCCTCCTGCCCCTGGAGACATCAGGGAAGTCCAATAAGACTGCCCTTTGGGGAGTAAATAACAACAAAATATCCACCAAGGAGCCCAGGGGAAATAGACAAAGTCACATGAAAGAGAAGTTCTCTCCTCGGCTTGAGGGCTGAGATTAACATACCCAAAGCTGGATTGCCTTTGGATTCCTGCTTTTCTCACCTCAAAGGCCAGCCAAACAGACCTTGAGTTTTTTCCCCAACAGCATGGCTGAAGCTAGAGTTTTTTCATCCCTAAGTTTTGTCCCTCTTATCAAAGTGTGAAAATAGTTCTGGAATGTTCCTTCTGAGTAGCTCAGGTTGACCCAGATCCCCGGAGACGCTTGAGCTTTGCCAGAAGCCACCCGGGTTGAGCACGATACGCTGGCCAAGGAAGACTGTTCGGAGGGGAGCGTTTCTTTCTCAGAACAAAACCCCGCCACGACTCTCCGTTCTTTTGAAGACTAAAAATAAATTCGGAATTAATCACAACAGAAAAGGAACAGTCTCTTCGATGACTATAATTAGTTCTCCGTTTATTAATGAAGACTCCAATTATTAGGCTCGTCCGAGTCCCAAATTTTTGCTTACTAATTACATGCCTAGAGCAAGTGCCTTCACCTCTGGAAACTTCTCTGCAGAGCTCTGTCGTCTGCAAAGCAAGAGGCCGTGATACCTGATTCATGAGGCCATGGGAAGGAGCGGTCGCAGGGGGCTGCCTGGGGAATGTTTGTGGTCGAGGCCCCAGCTCTACCCATCTGCGCAGGGCTGGGTTCAGACCAGAAGAGATTTCGCTTCTAGAAGGTTTGAGAACGCAGAAGAGTGGTTTGTGAAAACCTCCAGGCCTGGTATCCTAAGGAGGTGAAAGTAATGCTTATTTGCTCTCTAGGCTAATAAAAAAACTCCTGCCAGAACCTTCCAGAACAACCACAGTGAGGAAATAGAATGCTGGTTTTACGTTCCTCTCGACTTCCCGGCAGGATCTCCCAGTCAGGCAAAGGAGGCTTTCCAGAGCCCTTCTGAAGGTCACCTGAAGGTCACGCCTTCCACGCAGACCCATGGGGCATTCTGGAGACAGGGTAGCACGTGTTTCACCAGAACCTTCCAGCAAACTGCCCTTCAAAGCTGTCTCTGCCAGTGAACACCTTGATGACCCCCCCCCCCCCCCAGGAAATGAAAGGGCACGTGACGGGGGTCCTCTCTGGTTATTCAAGGTTGATGCCAAGGATATAGGAAAGCTGTGATTTCCTGGAGCCCAAGATCCAGCTCCTTCAGGAACCCAGAATTCAGCAAGAACTAGGCAAAAGGAATTTGGAAGACGCAAGGCGTGTTCGATGCTAACTGTCAAAGTTGGGCTACCTCAACGATGGGGGGTTCATTCTTCTATTTTCCCCCACTTTCCGTAGGCTTGGCATATACACCTGTGCCTACTTGGTATGCCTGACTCTTTTTTTTAATGTTTATTTATTTTTGAGAGAGAGAGAGAGAGGGAGACAGAGCATGAGAGGGGGAAGGACAGAGAGAGAGGGAAACACAGAATCCGAAACAGGCTCCAGGCTCTGAGCTGTCAGCACAGAGCCCGACACGGGGCTCGAACTTACGGGCCGTGAGATCATGACCTGAGCGGAAGCCGGACGCTTAACCGACTGAGCCACCCAGGCGCCCCTCGGTATGCCCGACTCTTTACGAAAGTCCTTCAGAGGGGCAGGGAGAGAGGGAGACACAGAATCCAAAGCAGGCTCCAGGCTCCAGTCCTTCAGAGCCTCAGAAGAACCTACTCACTCGAGGTTTTCAAATAATTCTAACAAACGAGTTTTTTTCATCTAGTTTTTAAGTTTACAGTATATAGAACAAGGTATCTTGACAGCAAAGCAGGAGGAGGTGCCTGCGGACGGTTTGAAAATGGGAGCACAGAGATCCGGAAGAATCATTAAAAAAAGACTCCAGAAAGTAAATCTCACAGTAGAAAGTAGAAAGTAGATCTCACAGTCTGTGGGTTCGAGCTGACAGCTCAGAGCCTGCTTGGGATTTTCTCTCCCTCTCTCTCTGCTCCTCTTCCATTTGCTCTCTCTCTCTCTCTCTCTCAAAATAAGTAATAATAACAATAGTAATAAATAGAAATAAAGATCTCTGGGTATCACCGAGTTTGGGGAACACAGAAACACAGATGCAGTGAAGGATCATGGAGTTTGCTGACCTTCTTTTCCAAGGGCAGGAGTCACCTGTGGCCCCAAACCGACCACATCGCCAGGGAGTAGAACGAGCCCAGTAAGGGCAAAGAGCTGCCCACTCGGGTGGCTCCGGTTAGGGCCTGGGTCCAGCTCACCCCATTCCTGCTGCCGGACTCACTGGCTTTGCCCACCTGGCTGTCTGCCTCTGGAGATAGGACACCTGCTAACAGCCCCGTCTGTTTCCCGGCAGTCTTGCTTTCTGATGCCCACTCCATGAGGGACACACACTTGGGATCCACTTCCCCTGCCTGGGAGTGCAGCCCAGGACCCACCAGGGAGCGTGTTGCCATGACGATCGTGGCATACTGCTCCCCAGCCCCCTTCTGCCACTGCAAAAGCCCCGTGAAAAATCAGCATTCACGGGGCTTTCTAGGCTGCCTGGACTTCTCCACAGGAGGGGGATGTGAGCGATTTTCCCCCTCTGTGCTTTGGGAAGATGGGGGGGTGGGGCAGAGAGAGAAGCTTCGCAGCCTCAAACAAAACCAAAATTTTCCTAATCTACACTAAAGAAATCTACTCCCTTACAGCAAGGATTATCAACTGTAATTGTTGTCATGATGCTTGTCAAGAGGGAAGGAGAGGGAGCCATTTCTTTAAAAATCGTTTAATGTTTATTTATTTTTGAGAGAGAGAGAGAGACAGAGTGCAAGCGGGGGAGGGGCAGAGAGAGAGGGGGAGACACAGAATCCGAAGCAGGTTCCGGGCTCCGAGCTGTCAGCACAGAGCCCGACACAGGGCTCGAACTCATGAGCTGTGAGATCGTGACCTGAGCTGAAGTCGGATGCTCAACCTACTGAGCCATGCTGACGCCCCGTGAAGCCATTTCTTTAGGTGGAGGAGGAGGGCAGGGACAAGGAGAGAGGAGGGGAAGTATGGGGGCAGCACCAAAGGGTGATTCTTGGAGAGAAAACAGCAGGTGAAGAAAGAGGGTGAGATCACCCTGCGTGGAGCAGGGGTAGGTAGCCTGATAAAGAAGTCAGGGAAGGCAGCCAGGAGGAGGAAATGGATCCAGGGAAGGAAAGGCTGACGAGGGAGAGAGTACGAGTTACCCACTGTCATGGAAAGAAGTGACTGCAAAATGTAGTGACTTCATACAACACTAAATATAATCTCACAGTTTCTGCAGGTCAGGGATTCAGGAGCAGGTGCTCTTGCCGTAGGGTCACTTGCGAGGTTGCAGGCAAGGTGTCAGCAGGACCCGTATCATCTGAAGGCTTGACCGGGGCTGGAGGACCCGCTTCCCAGGTGGCTCCGTCATGTGGCTGGTGAGCCCATGGAGCCTGTTGGCAGGAGGACTGTGTTCCTCAACATGTGGTGCCTTCCATCGGGCAGCTTGGGCGTCCCCAGGGCATGGCAGCTGGTCTCCCCCAGAGGGAGTGATCCATGAGCCCGTAAGAGAGAGCTGCCCTCTCTTTAATGACCTGGCTTCAGAAGTTACCCATCTCAGGTCTACAATATCTTCTTGGTTGTGCAGTCAGCCCTGCATAGGGCTAGGAGGGACTTTTTGTATTTGCTTTATGATTTTTTTTTAATTTTTTTATGTTTATTTGTTTTTGAGACAATGCAAGACACAGAGTGCAAGCAGCAGAGAGGCAGACAGAGGGAGACACAGAATCCCAAACAGGCTCCAGGCTCTGAGCTGTCAGCCCAGAGCCGGATTGGGGCTCAAACCCGCGAACCAGGAGATCGTGACCTGAGCCAAAGTTGGACACTTAACCGACTGAGCCACCCAGGCACCCCTGCTTTATGATTTTTAAAAAATGTTTATTTATTTTTGAGAGAGACAGACAGAACATGAGCAGGGGAGGGGCAGAGAGAGAGAGAGACAGACACACACACAGAATCAGAAGCAGGTTCCAGGCTCTGAGCTGTCAGTGCAGAGCCCGACTCAGGGCTCCAGCTCACAAACCGTGAGATCAGGACCTGAGCCAAAGTCGGACGCTTAACTGACTGAGCCACCCAGGCGCCCCTACAGAACACTTAAAGAAAAAAAGAGAGAAGACGAAGGAGAAGGAGAAGGAGAAGGAGAAGGAGAAGGAGAAGGAGAAGAGGAAGAAGAGGAAGAGGAAGGAGAAGGAGAAGGAGAAGGAGAAGGAGAAGGAGAAGGAGAAGGAGAAGGAGAAGAAAAAGGAAGAAAGGAAACAATAATGTATTGATTCAGATAAATGAAGGGTGCAGGGTGTGAAGCTTCAGGTAAGGCTGGATCCAGGGTCTCAAACAATATTGTGACCTCTCTCTCTTAACTCTTTCTTCTGATTTGGCGTAACTCTGGGGGATCTTTACTCTCATAAAGCTCTCTGGTTACCCTGGCATGCAGAAGCACCAGTCTTACTGACTCTGGGTACAGCCTGGGTGCAGATAATCATTTTTCCAGCATTTGATCTAAAAGTTCGGAGCCTGACTCTCTCTGACCCCTCCCTTCAACATTTACTGTGGCCAAGGAGATATGCTGATTTGCTTCACCCATGATGTATGGCCACCCCTAGGAAAGATGGGGGGTGGCTGGGTCAACTCCGTGCAACAATTCTGAACAAGTTTTACCAAAGGGATACCAGAGCCAGAAAAAGAAAGATGACGCTGGGCAGGTGAAAAACCACAGCAGTCCACCAGCCCCAGGCCAGCATTCCACTGACCGCAGGGACAGCGGTCCTCTTGGGGCCTTGGGGTGCCACCACCAATTAGATCAATGCCGAGGGACAGAGGTAAAGGGGGTTCATGTGACCGCTCACTTAGGTGCGGTCAGAGGCTTGGTTTGCCCCCAGGCGTGGCTGGTGGACCCTCGGATCATAGGCTGGCGATCTAAGCTTAGAGCTTTTGGAATGAAAATAAAAAGTAGGATTTCGCTTTCAGATTACTTTTCTCAGTAGCAGAAACAACGTATGTACTAAAAGAGAGAATCTATTCATCTAGCGGGGATTTTCCATCAGATAGGTTTGACGCGCTGCCCATAGGCGTGATGGCTTGTGACAAAACGATGTTTAAACAGGCGGGGGCGGGGCGGGGGGAGGGGGAAAGAAGCCCAAATCCAGGACTGGCTTCTAGAACTTTCTCGTCAATACCCACTGTTTGGCAGAATCTACTCCCAGGCTTACGTGGGACTAGCCTGACTCCCCTTTTCGGAGCTGGACACCTTCCTCTACCCCCGCCCAGCTGTGTCCATTTTATGAGATCTAACTTTTGAGATGGAGGTCGGAGGCTTTGTCCATCCCCCTGCCTGAGTCTTGGGAAACCAGTGAATAATGGGCATCGTCTCCTCTGGGTGGGGGACTTACCAACTCTATCACCTCCCATCGCTCAGCCTCCAAAAATCCCCCTCTGGCACAGCAATGCCTGCTTGACCTCCGCGGTCCTCTGTCCAGAGGCAGAGGTGAGAGAACAAACAGAAAAACACGGAGAGCAGCCATTCTGGTTGGGGCTGTTACCTAAGCTTCTACTACTGGATCTAGCTCCCTGCCAGCACACTCCATGGTTCCCTCCTTCCCCTGTGAGGGTCCTTATCTAGATGTCAGTAACTCTACCAAGAACGATTTAAGATTCTGCTAAATTCTGCATTTTAAAATCTGGCTCTGTGAAAATTTGCAGGAGGAACAGCTTCTATTTTTAAAGGGGCTGATTCTTTCCTTTTTTTTTTTTTCTGATCGTTTTCGAGTGGAATCTGAACTTAACAAAGCGGGTTTGAAAGCCCAGCTGCACGATGGATGCTTCCCGAGCCGTGTGTGGAACTGGGTCAGTGTTTCACAAAGTGAGGGGCACTCCCACCGGTGGTCCCGGTGGCTCATTTGATAATTGTAGAGCACGCAGGAATCAGCATTTCAAGTGACGTGAAGTTAAACATTTGGGTAGGTACCAGACTTGTGATTTCTTGAATATCGTGGCTGATACAAAGTGGAAGTAAATAGCCATGTTAGCTCAGAACTGACTGATTTTTTTAAGTTTATTTATTTTGAGAGTGTGTGTGTGTGTGTGTGTGTGTGTGTGAACAGGGGAGGGGAAAAGACAGAGAGAAAGGGAGAGAGAGAGAATCCCAAGCAGGCCCCCAGCTGTCAGTGCACAGCCCAGCTCAGGGCTCAGTCCCATGAACCATGAGATCGCGACCTGAGCAGAAATCAACAGTCACAAGCTCAACCGACTGAAGCACCCAGACACCCCAGCTCAGAATCAATTTAAAGAAAAGTGTTAGCGGGGCGCCTGGGTGGCTCAGTCTGTGAAGCGTCCCACTTTGGCTCAGGTCGTGATCTCGCAGTTCGTGGGTTCGAGCCCCATATCGGGCTCTGTGCTTATAGCTCAGAGCCTGGGGCCTGCTTCGGATTCTGTGTTTCCCTCTCATTCTGCTCCTCCCTTGCTCGTGCTCTGTCTCTCTCTGTCTTTCAAAGATAAATATGTGTTAAAACATTTTAAAAAATAGGAAAATGTTAACAAACAATTACGGTATTGATACGCAAACTGGCAAGAGTCACGAAGGGGACTCTGTTAGTTTCCTGTGGCTGCTGGGGGCAATTATGAGCAAGCCTGACTTTCACCAACGCACATTTATCCTCTTAGAGCTGTGGAGGCCAGAAGTCCACGATCAGCTTTACGGGGCTGCACTCAAAGTGTTGGCAAGGCCCTGCTTCCTCCTAGGGCTGTGCAGGACAATCTGTTTCTTGCTTCTTCCCCTCTCTCGTGGCCGTTGATAGTCCTTGGCTGGTGCTCACATCACCCCAATCCGAGCATCGCTAGTCACATGGCTTCTCCTTCCTCTTCTGTGTCCAGTAAAATCTCCCTCTGCCTCCCTTTTAAGAGCATACTTGTGACAGATAGCATTCCGGGCCCACCCAGACAATCCAGGATGATCTCTTTGCCTCAAAATCCTTAGTTGAATCACATCGGCAATTGTCCGTTTGTTTTGGCCAAACAAGGTAACATATTCACAAGTATTGGGGATGATGAGGATGTGGCCATCTTTGGGGGAAGGGGGGGTATTATTCAGCCTATCACCAGGGGGCACGAGAAGTTTGGGAAGCACAGAGCAGGTCAGGAAGTACGACTCATACTGGCAGAGTTCAAACACCTGAGGGCATCGCCCGTCCTCTTGTGGAGTGGATTTTGCCCTCTGCCCGCACCATCTTCTCACCAAAGTACCGGAGGAGTGGGATCCAGGGGGAAGGACAGGGGTCTCCGGGCCTTTGGGGAAGACAGACTTGTGGAGTGACCCTGGACCCCATTCATTCACCATACCCTGAGACTCTTGGACACGGTTTGATTCTCTGGTGTCTACATTGGTGACGGACAGCCACCTTAGAAAAAGCGAAATTTAAATTGCACAGGTTCAAATGAGCGTTGTTTTACTCCGTCCGTCCATACAGATTACTACCTTGGGGCCCCAGCTCAGATTCGCACTGTCTTTATTTAAACTGCTTTTGAAACGTTAATCACTGGATGTTAATAAACAAAGTAATTGTTCTTGATTTTCTTATGGGTTCCGTTTACTAAAGGGAACCGAGATTTTCTGTGATTTCACAAGGAGGCATGAGATCTGGAAGTAGGCTAAGGCGCTTTGCCTATGAAATTAACGAAGACATTTTCTTATCGCATAATCAGTAAATTGGAAACGGGATTCTCGCGCGTTTCAGGGAAAGGTGCCTGGAACAACTTCTCGCTCAATCTGATTAGTGCATTCACAGCGAGCGCTTTCTCCGGGGAGCCTTTCTGCAAGGAGGGTTTATCAGCTGAACTCATGTAATTCAGCAAGTGGGGGCGGGTGGAGAAGCGGGACATCTCCCCAGCAGCTTTGATCAGGCCCGCCTGCTCTCCACCCCCCTGCCCACCGCCCACCCGCACATCTGCACTGGCCCGTGGCTGTTCTGACTCCAGTGGTATGTGATGTCTCCTTTGCCCCAAGCAGACAAGAGCAGACCAGAGGAGCCAGCAAGCTCTCCGGGAGAGGCACGGCGGTCTGCAGCCCCCACAGGAAGAGGAAGCCAGAGGAGAGGTCAGCTCCTTCTCAGAGCAAAGTCCCCCGGAGCCTTGTCAGGGCCCCTAAACGTGTGACCTGACCACCTTTCTTGGACACCCCTCTCCTGGGGGCTCACCAGGGTGAAGCAGAAATGCTGGCTGGGATCCACAATAACAAACCCTCATCACTTTCATGCTTTGGCTCCTGCTTCCTACTGGTTCAGATCCCAGTGTGGGGTCTTCTCCCTAAATGGGGTCCTTTTATATAAAAAGGCACATTGTTAGAGAAGAGAGGAGGGCTTCAGCCAAACACAGAGAGGACCTTCTCAAGGAAAGAGGATGAAGTCATACAGAGGCTGGGGTCATACGTTACAAAGTACTAATCAGAGCCAGTCAGAGACACAAGGGGAGGGACACCTTGCTGGTTTTATTCACAGGACCTTTCCCTAGTGACTAACAGTTAAAATCAATATAGAAGTTCTCAAAAAACTAAATCAAGGGGAAAAAAAAGAAGCTTAAAATGAATATGATATACATTGTCTTATGATAAATGGTGATTGATCTTCCTATAAATGATGCATGAGGCATATAGAATTTGCCTCAAAATTTTCATAGATGTTCCCCAAACTGGCCATCGTGTGTACAATAAGCAACAATTAAATAGATTTATTTTCTGTCTTATTTTCTGTCTTGTATTTGAAAACAAACCAAAAAACAAGGAAGTCTTTCAAATCCAATGAATGGGGTGACATACCCAGCACTCAGAGATTGTGAAGGTCCCTTCTGGTCCTACAAGGCTGATGCGTTTCTGATTCACTTACGCCCTCCTTGAGGGCAGAGGTGTGGGGAGGGGGGCTGGGGGGGGGGGACCGAACATGGGCTCTGGCATTAGCCATGACTTTGAATCAAATCCCACTACTCAACAGCTGTGCAGTCTTGGGTTTGTGACGGTGACAGGCAGGAATCCGACCAGAGGAGCCAGAAAGATTTCCGTACAGGAAGGGCTCGAGAGAATTGCCAGGAGAAATCCAAAGAGCCTGGTCACACGGACCCAAGAGCCATGGACCTCTCTGCTTGTCACAGCAGGGCTACCTCCCTTTGGCACCTCCAGCCGCAGGTGCCCGTGGCTTTGGCTTCATCAGTGTGTTTCCTGCCCAGGGGTGGAGAAGGACCAGGTGTGATAGGAGGGGAAGAGGCCGTGAGCTCCCCCTAGCGGCCACTGCCAAGCACCAGACGAGGGCCAAGCGGGGCTGTTGAGACCCTCCACCCCCCCTTCATCAGGCCCTTGTCCTCTCTTGAGCCTGCTTTCCAAACCTGGCCACTGCTCCCCACACGAGGCCAGAGACCATAAAGTAGAGACCCGTGGCTCTAACCATCAACACGTGAAAGAAAAGGTTCCTGGTTGCAGTAAGTCTAAGCTGCCATCCCCAGGAGTTGATGGGTCTCTCTCCCCTTTTCCACGGAGGGGTTAGCCACCCCCCAATCTTTGTAGGTAGCTCGTGTTTCTGCAGGGGAGGTCACAGAAGCACACAGGCTCTGCAGGGCAGCAGCTAGAAGGCACAAGCAAATGCCAGACCCCGGTGCTACCCTTCACTCAGTCCTGCTGACGAACCAGCCAGGCTCTCTCCCTCTCCAGGGTGTTCTTCGTCCTATTCTCTTTATTCTCTTAGACAACGTCTTCCCTCCTTCTGGCCAGCCCTTTCGCGGCGCAGAGATGGCTCTCTCCAGAGCTTCCTTGACGGAGAGGCCTTTATGGGGTGCCTCTCCCAATGGAAAAGCCACCCGACACGGGACTGGGACTGGGGTGTAAGTTTTCAGGAGGCATTACTCCCACGGCCTTGCAGTGTAGTTGAGGCTTGGGGGGTGTGCCTCCTTAAATTCTGCACCCTGAGAGCCCCCCTGGCCGCCCCTGGCACCGGCCCTGGCCGTGGACCCATACATGGGACCGCAGGGCAAGGGGGCGTCCACGGCCTGGCACATCATGTCTGCGAATCCCTGCGGGTGTGGCTCTGGATCGGACTGAGCCCACAGGCCAGGCTCATCCACAGCAACACCCCTCACTCCCGAGGTACCTTCCAGAGCTCATCCGCTGCGGGGCTACAGCCGCTGGGGACCACAGGGAGACCCCCCCCACGCTGGGCTGTTTCCTAAAGCGACCTCCCTGGCCTCCCCTGCCCCCCACATTTCCATTTCTTTCTGAGAAACGGCCCCCTAACTGCCTCCAGTGGCTTCTGCTTTCCAGGTGGAGCCCCTCACTGACACACTCTCCCGCCAGGAAGACAGTGAGTTCCGCAGGAGCCACGTGAAGGAGCACCAGCTCGGGGGGACGCCTGGGTGGCTCAGTCGGTTAAGCCTCCGACTCTTGATCTCACGGGCGGTGGGTTCAAGCCCTGCGTTGGGCTCTGTGCTGACAGTGGGGAGTCTGCTTGGGATTCTCCCTCCTCCCTCTCTCTCTCAGAAATAGATAAACTTAAAAAAAAAAAAAAAAAAAAAAAGGAGCATCAGCCTGTGCTTGGTCCACCTGCCCCCAGGCCTCCCGCCTGCCCTAAGTGCCCCCACCTGCACAGACTCCTCGTCGCCGTCCTCAAGCAGAGTCCCCAGGGAAGCCTCCGCGGGCCCTGCTCGCCCTTCATCGCACACTACCCTCCACCCCGCTGAACAGTCAACTCCTGACTCCACGGTTTGTTTCTGGCCATGCGGTTCCTGCCAGGGCATCTGTCTGGTGATCCAGTAGCCGCTGGCCTCTCTGAGGAGACGGTAGGAGCCACGAGGCAGGTGCTCTGGCAGCCGGCGCCCAAAACACAGCCTGGTGCTGGTGGCTCGCAAGGAGCGATTTGGAAAACGAGTGCCTAGTAGGTACTGGAAAAATCCTCTGCTGCTTGGGATTGAGTCAAAGGGTCAGCACCACAGAACACTTATGGCAACACCAGCCCAGCGGCAACTCTGCCGGGGGAGAGGTTAAACAAGAGGGGCGCCTGGGTGGCTCAGCGGGTTGAGCATCTGACTTTGGCTCTGGTCATGACCGCACAGTTTGTGGGTTCAAGCCCCACGACAGCTTGGAGCCTGAAGCCTGCTTCGAACTCTGTCTCCCTCGCTCTCTGCCCCTCCCCCATTTACGCTCTCTCTCTCTCAAAAATAAACAAACATTAAAAAAACATTTAAAGGGGCGCCTGGGTGGCTCAGTCGGTTAAGCGTCCGACTTCGGCTCAGGTCACGATCTCGTGGTCCATGAGTTCGAGCCCCGCATCGGGCTCTGGGCTGATGGCTCCGAGCCTAGAGCCTGCTTCGGATTCTGTGTCTCCCTCTCTCTCTGCCCCTCCCCCATTCATGCTCTGTCTCTCTCTGTCTCAAAAATAAATAAACGTTAAAAAAAAAATTAAAAAAAAAAACAAAACATTTAAAGACAAAGTTACCCAACCAGCCCCCAGCGGTTCTGTCACAGTTGTTTTTTTTTAAGATTTTATTTAAAATAAATAAATAAAGAAAATTAAAAAAAAAATAAAGATTTTATTTTTAAGCCATCTCTACACCCAACGGTGGGGCTCGAACTCACAATCCCCGAGATGAAGTGTCCCGTGCTCCACCCACTAGCCTCTGTTTTGATGCAAGTGCCGGAGGCCCCAGGCCAGACCTGCCCAGCCAAGACCTTCCTGAACTCCTGGCTCCCAGAAAATATGAGTGATAAGTAAAATGAGTACCGTTACTTTAAGCCGACGAAAATCGGGGTGATTTGTTACATAGCAAGAGAGCCCTAGAATAGCTCTCCACCTCAAGGAACTGAAAATCTAGTTGGAAAGCCAAGAAATGAGTGAATTTAGCCAAGTTTATTAGTAGACGCGGGGAAGTTCCCACCTAGGTGAATAAAGTAAATCCCCCCACCCAAGTACTCCATTCTCCTTGTCCTACCTGTTCCTCTCCACTGGCCCCCTTCCCCGGCCCCTAATTTTCATTTGGACCCCCAAATCCTTGATTCTATGCCTCCTTCTCCGGCCCCTAATTTTGATTGGCCCCCCCAATCCTTGATTCTATGCCCCCTTCCCCAGCCCCTAATTATCATTTGGACCCCCAAATCCTTGATTGTGGGCCCCCTCCTCTGGTCCCTAATTTTCATTTGGACCTCCAAATCCTTAATTCTATGCCCCCTTCTCCGGCCCCTAATTTTGATTGCCCCCCCCAATCCTTGATTCTACACCCCCTTCCCCCTGCTCCTAAATTTGATTGGTCCCCCCATCCTTCATTCTACACCCCCTTCCCTGGCCCCTAATTTTGATTGCCCCCCCAAATCCTTGATTCTATGCCCCCTCCCCCGGCCCCTAATTTTCATTTGGACCCCCAAATCCTTGATTCTATGCCCCCTTCTCCGGCCCCTAATTTTGATTGGCCCCCCCAATCCTTGATTCTACGCCCCCTTCCCTGGCCCCTAATTTTGATTGCACCCCCAATCCTTGATTCTACGCCCCCTTCCCTAGCCCCTAATTTTAATTGGACCCCCAAATCCTTGATTCTATGCCCCCTTCCCCTGCTCCTAATTTTTTTTTTATATTCAGTACAATTTATTGTCAAATTGGTTTCCATACAACACCCAGTGCTCATCTCAACAGGTGCCCTCCTCAAAGCCCATCACCCACTTTTCCCTCCCTCCCACCCCCCCAATCAACCCTCAGTTTGTTCTCAGTATTTAAGAGTCTCTTATGGTTTGCCTCCTTCCCTGTCTGTAAACCCCTGCTCCTAATTTTGATTTGTCCCCCCAATCCTTGATTCCACACCCCCTTCCCTCCTGCTCCTAATTTTGATTGCCCCCCCCAAATCCTTGAGTCTATGCCCCCTTCCTCTGCCCCTAATTTTGATCGGTCCCCCCAAATCCTTGATTCCACACCCCCTTCCCTCCTGCCCCTAATTTTGATTGGTTCTCCAAATCCTTGATTCCTGTTGTGTGTCTTCAATTTAGTGCAAGGATGACATTTGCCCAAACTCTCAACCTGCTGGCACCCTAAATTAGCAAGTGGCCCAGTCTCCCCATCTTCATTTTGGATATACTGCAGGGAGTGGAGTCAAGGCTGTTTAGACCACAGATCCCTAGTCCCGGCTCCGGGTTCCTGGCAACAGGCATCACATAAATTTTCTACCAAGAGACACATCCGCATAATTAGACCAAAGATATAGGCAAAGAGAGCAGGGCTGGGAGAAGGGTACCATTCATCAAAACCTCATCATAAATTCAAGTTGAAGGGCTGAAAAGAAACAAAATATGGACACTTCCCAAACCCAGCAGCTGGACCTCTCGCTGAAATCCCGAAATCGTTGCCGCTCAACTCAACATCTGGGAGAGAATGAAAAAATAATAAAGATTTAAAAAGAACAGACGCAGGGCAATTATCAATTGAAGTGCGGATCGGGAATATCAATTCTCTGAGAGCCTAAAGACAGAAATACACATCAGCACATGGGTCTTAGGACTGTGAATTTCACCCAGCTGTCACCACTATTCTTTTTTATTGTGGCTAATATTTCTTTCTCAAATGCACTTTCTAAGCGATGAACATAATTACGTTCAGGTTGACACGACCTGAATTAGGGTTACCGCACTTTTACTGACTCAATGGCGGCGGGGTAGGGACATTTCCAAGAGGATTCTGGTGCTGGAAGAATGCTGTGTCTAGATTTGAGAGACCCGGGTTCAAGTCCCGCCTCCCCCATTTAATTGTGTGAAACTGGCTATTTAATCTTCTAAACTTGTGAAGAAATCTGAAAATAGAAAGCCTGCCTCAGTGAGTGTTTACTGGGATTAAAATAGGTAATGTATCTTCAGAGTTGTTTCTGCCACGGTGTTGCTTTGGGCTTCTTCCCCTGTGAAATAGGGTTTGTTACTTTGTAAGGATTCTCCCCTCCCTCCCTCCCTCCCTCTCTCCCTTCCTGCCTTCCTTCCTTCTTTCCAGTAAATTAATCTCTGTGTCCAATGTGGGGCTTGAACTCACAACCCTGAGATTGAGAGTCACATGCTCCCCTCAACTGAGGCAGCCAGGCACCCCTGTAAGGATTTTTTAGTTTATGATATTATTTAAGCTACTTTAAACAATTTTTTAAGTGTTTTTATTTATTTTTGAGAGACACAGAGTGCCAGTGGTGGGGAGGGGCAGAGAGAGAGGGAGACACAGAATCTGAAGCAAGCTCCATGCTCTGAGCTGTCAGCACAGAGGCCGACACGGGACTCGAACCCACTAACCGTGAGATCATGACGTGAGCCCAAGTCGAACGCTTAACCACTGAGCCACGTAGGCTCCCCTAAGCTACTTTTAAGGCAGTTAAGATACTTGTGGTTGTAAGTAACTGAAAGCAAGACTTATAGTAGCTTTAAAGGAAATGAATTGAATTGTTCCAGTCAATGAGAAAGCAGTGATTGGCTACAGGGTAGGATCAACGTGTCGGGGATCACTAACATCCCAGGCGTTGAGTGCCAGTCTCCGCAGCCCATGTGGCTCTTCCCTCATGGTGCCAAGATGGCTGCTTCAGCTCCAAGCGTCTCGTCTTCACACCAGAGCACCCAAAGCATGAAAGCAGAGGAATCTTTTCAAACCTCTCTCTTACCAAGGAGGAAACATTTCTCAGACACCTCCCACAGACTTCCTTTTATATCTCATTGGCCGGATCTGGGCCATGGCTATCTCTTGCCGGGAGGCAGCCTGAGGAAAGGAATATCCAAAAAGCTAACACGAGAAGCTACTTCTAACAGGAAGGGAGAAGGGAGAGAAGAATGACACTGACCTGCCACTGTAATGTATGTAGAATGCCCACCGCGACGGGACCCATCAGTCAACGGAAGTAACATTTATTGAGCACTTACTGTATGCCAGCCACCATTCTGAGGGAGTTGTATGTGCCACCTCATCCCGTCCCCTCAGGAACCTTAGGAGGAGGTGTGACTATTAGCCTTGTTTCCCTGATGTGGAACTCGGGGCTCAGAGATGTTAATAAACTCGCCCACGGCTGCGTACCCAGTGCCTGCTGGGGCCACGGGACATTTGATCTGAGTCGGAGGAGACTGAAGCCCCACGTTAGCACACAAGAGGATGCTCGGCTCACCTCTGAGATCTTGCTGGTCACCCATCCCTTTACATGCCCACGCATCCAGAGAAGGAAGCAGCAAGCTGGGCTTTGGCTGCCACAGGAAGGAAGACCCTTCACACAGACCACGGGGAGAGAATCTAGCCTGGTGTGAGATTCTGGGTGCGGCCACAGAGCCTGAAGTTTCAGGGCCTAGCACGGGATCTGACTCTGCATGACCGCCCGCCCCCCGCCAGGGAACAGAACCACAAGGGGGGAAACCTCTTTCCCAAACCGATCTGGAGAAGAAAAGCAACCCAGGCAACCCCAGGGCAGAGCAGAGCCCGGGAGTGTTCAGCGGCACCCTTTAACCTGGTGCTGGCAGGTTAAGGCACTGTGAAGGTGCGCACGGACAGCCGTGGGTCTAGAAGTTACCTATCACTCCGTAACGATTACTCTGAAACTTAGCGACTTAAGCCTCACGTTATCTTTCGGTTTCTGCGGGTGAGGAATCCTGGCGAAGCTAAGCTGTGTCATCCTCTGGCTCAGGGCGTCCAACAGGCTTCAACCAAGATGTTGGCCAGGGATGAGGCCATCTGAGGCTCCAAACTCGTTCCCTGATCATTGGCAGGAGTCAGTTCCTTATGGGCTTTGGACCAAGGACCTCAGTTCCTTGGTGGCTGCTATAGGGAGGCCCCCTGGGGTTCTTTGCTTCACAGGCCTTTCCACTCACTTGCTTGTAACAGGGGAACTTGCCTCATCAGAGAGGGAGGGAGACAGAGAAAGTGCGGGAGGGAGTGAGGGAGAGGTACAGAGCGAGCAGGACAGAAGTCATAGTCTTCTGTGGCCTAATCTCAGGAGTGATTTCCAATTACCTTGTTTTTTTTTTTTTTAATGTTTATTTATTTATTTTTATTTTTTATTTTTTTAATTTGTTTTTTTTTTAATTTACATCCAAATTAGTTAGCATATAATGCAACAGTGATTCCAGGAGTAGATTCCTTAATGCCCTCCCCCATTTAACCCATCCCCCCTCCCACAACCCCTCCAACAACCCTCAGTTTGTTTTCCGTATTTATGAGTCTTTGATGTTTTGTCCACCTCCCTGTTTTTATATTATTTTTGCTTCCCTTCCTTTATGCTCACCTGTTTTGTATCTTAAATCCTCATAGGAGTGAAGTCATATGATTTTTGTCTTTCTCTGACTGACTAATTTTGCTTAGCATAATACCCTCCGCTTCCATCCACGTAGTTGCAAATGGCAAGATTTCATTCTTTTTGATTGCCAACTAATACTCCATTGTGTGTGTGTGTGTATGTGTGTGTGTATATATATATGTATGTATATACATACATATATATATGCACACACACATATATACACGTATATATACACAAACACATATATACACATATATATACACATACATATATATATATACACACACACATACATATATATACACACACACACACACACACACATATATATACACACACACACACATACATATACATACACACACACACACACACACATATATACCACATCTTCTTTATCCATTCATCCATCAATGGACATGTGGGCTCTTTCCATACTTTGCCTATTGTCAATAGTGCTGCTAGAAACATGGGGTGCATGTGTCCCTTCGAAACAGCACCCCTGTATCCCATGGATAAATGCCTAGTAGTGCAATTGCTGGGTCGTAGGGTAGTTCTATTTTTAGTTTTTTGAGGAACCTCCATACTGTTTTCCAGAGTGGCCGCACCGGTTTGCATTCCCACCAGCAGAACAAGAGGGTTCCTTTTTCTCCGCATCCTTGCCAACATCTGTTGTTGCCTGAGTTGTTAACGTGACCATTCTGACAGGTGTGAGGTGGTGCCTCATTGTGGTTTTGATATGTATTTCCCTGGTGATGAGTGATGTTGAGCATTTTTTTCATGTGTCTGTTAGCCATATGAATGTCTTCTTTGGAAACGATTATTTATTTTTTAAAGAGAGAGAGAGAAAACAGGAGCAAAACAGGTGCAAAGAGAGAGGAGGACAAAGGATACAAAGTGGGCTCTGAGCTGTCAGCACAGAGCCCGATGCGGGGCTCGAACTCATCAACCGTGAGATCACGATCTGAGCTGAAGTTGGACACAATGGACTGAGCTACTGTGGTGCCCCAACTTCCTGTTACCTTTGTAGTACTCTATTCCTTAGAGTCCCTGGGTGGGTACCGGGAGGCAGGATCTTTGGGAGTCATTTTGGAAGCTGCCTACTGCAGTGGTCAAGCTTGAATCAGCAAACAGGTCACAACGGTCAGGCCATGGGGAGGTCTAGGTAGGGTGGCCCCTTGACCATCAGGCCAGCAGCTGGGGACCTGTCATTAAGGCAACGCCATGGGCCAGGCCTAGGAGGACACTGCAGAATCAGGCAGCTGTGGGAGTCAGAATTCCAACAAGGTGTTGCATCGAGTAAAGGAGGATGGTCCAGACTCTGAGAGCCCAGCGGCAGAGGTGAGTCAGGAGAGTGGGAGAATTTTAAAACTTGGTGATGACTCTCGGAGCCAGGAGGCTTCTTAGGCACTGTCTCCCTGACAAAGATTGATCCTAGACCCTGATGAGTCCGGACCTTGTAGGTGGGACCAGAGCCCCTCTTTAGGAAGGAGGGAAGCAGCACAGAGAAGGTTCCGGAACCAGGCAAGTGGGCTTAGCATCCTGGCCCAACCATTTGCTGGTTGTGGGAACCTGGGCGAATGAATTGACCTCAAACCTGAGTTTTCTCTTCTCTAAGATGATACCTAACCCACAGTGAGGCTGAGAAAAATGAGGCAAAGTGCTAAAAGCCCCCCATGCAATGTTCTGCTGAATAGCATTCAGTAAAGGTTTATTATGTTATCAAGATGGTTATATAAAAGTAGCACATTTAGAAAAAAGAATGAGTCCATTCTTTAAAATCTAAACAACACCCATGTATTTATTTATTTTTTTAAGTTTTGTTCATTTAAGTAATCTCTACACCCAACGTGGGGTTTGAACTCACATCCCCGAGATCAAGAGTTTTATGTTCTTCCAAATGAGCCAGCCAGGCATCCCAAAACGACACCAATTTAAGGAAGCTGATGTTCTCTGGTTGAGAAGATAAGATCTGACCCAGGTTCACACTTACTAATAAAGGGTGATTGGCTGTTTCAGGTCAGGCATTGAATTAGATGCCTAATGTGTTGTTGTTGTTGTTGTTGTTAAGTTTATTTATTTATTTTGAGTGGGGAGGAGCATAGAGAGAGGAAGAGAGAGAGTCTCAAGCAGGCTCATTGCTGTCAGTGCACAGAGCCCTATGCAGGGCTCAAACCCACGAACTATGAGATCATGACCTGAGCCAAAACTAAGAGTCAGAAGCTTAACCGACTGAGCCACCCAGGTGCCCCTAGGCGTCTGTTCAATAGCGTTGGGGTCTCCCTTGGGAAGGAATACCTCCTCCTGCGATCCTTCTTCACCTAGAACAGATTTAAATTCACACATGGTCTCCAGAAGGCTTCTGAGCCTCCCGGGAGGTTTTCATTAAGGATGAGAGATTTTCTAACACACCCAACCTGGGGCTCGAACTCACAACCCCGAGCTTAAGAGTCGCCTGCTCTACCCAGTGAGCCAGCCAGGCGCCCCTAAAGACAGATTTATTGAGATATGATTTACATACCGTCATATTCATACAATTCGATGAATTTTAGTCTATTTACAGATTTGAGTCACCATCACCACCAGTTAAATTTAGAATTTTTTTTTAAATTTTTTTTTAACGTTTATTTATTTTTGAGATAGAGAGAGAGAGACAGAGCATGAATGGGGGAGGGTCAGAGAGAGGGAGACACAGAATCCGAAACAGGCTCCAGGCTCTGAGCTGTCAGCACAGAGCCCGACGCGGGGCTCGAACTCACGGACTAAGAGATCATGACCTGAGCCGAAGTCGGCCGCCCAACCGACTGAGCCACCCAGGCGCCCCAAATTTAGAATGTTTTTATCAACCCCCAAAGAAACCCTGTCCGCATCAGCAGTCACTTACTCCCCATTCGTACTCTGTCTGAACCCCAGCAACAAGTAACCTCTGTTCTGTCCCCACCGATTTGCCTATTCTGGACACGTCACATACAGACGCAATTATATCGTGTGTGATCTTTCATGACTGGCTTCTTTCACTTATAGCATAATGTTCTCCAGGTTCATCCACATTGTGGCTCGTATCGGTGCTTCGTTCTTATTGTGGATGTCATTCCATTGTGTGGATGGATCCTGTTTTGTTTATCCAGTCCTCCGTGGATGGACCCTTGGGTTGTTTTCGCCTTTTGGCTATTTGGTCAATAATGCTGCTGTGAACTTGGTATGAGAGTATCTGTTTGAGCCCCTGCTTCCAGCTCTTTTGGGTATATACCTAGCAGTGGAATTGATGAATCATATGGTAATTCTATGTATAGCTTTTTGAGGACCTGCCAAACTGGTTCCCACAGCAGCTGCACCATTTTTCATTCCCACCGGCAGGGTACAAGGGTTCCAATTTCTCCACACCCTTGCCAACTCTTGTTATTTCTGATTCTAGCCATCCTGGTGGGTGTGAAGTGATATCTTCTTGTGGTTGAGACTTGCATTTCCCTGAGGGCTAATGATGTTGAGCATCTTTTCGTGTGCGTATTGGCCATTTGTCTATTTTCCTTGGGGAAATGTCCACTCGAGTCTTTCTCCCATTTAAAAAAATATCTATTTGAGAGAGAGAGAGAGAGAGAGAGAGAGAGAAGACCCCAAGCAGGCTGTGCACTGACAGCAGAAAGCCCGACGCGGGGATCGAACTCACAAACCGTGAGATCATGACCTGAGCCGAAGTCAGACGCTTAACCAGCTGAGCCATTAAGGCGCCCCACGTTGCACATTTTTTAAATGGGCCTTTAAAACATACTTTTAATTGAGTTGTGATACTTCTGTATATATTCCGGGTTGCAAGTCCCTTACCAGGCAAATGATTTGCCAATATTCACCCCCATTTTGCGGATTGTCTTTTCACTTTCTGGAGGGTGTTGTTTGAAGGACAAAAGTTTTAAATTCCAATGACATGTAATTTATTTTTCCTCCTATTGCTTATGGTTTTTTTGTGTGATATCTAAGAAATCATGGCCTGAGCCAACTTCGTGAAGACTTTCTCGCATGTTTTCTTCTAAGGGTTTTATAGTTTTAGTTTGTATACTCAGGTGTATGATCTATTTTGAGTTAATTTTGGGATGCGATGTGAGGTAAGGGATCTCCATTAATTTTTTTGCATGTGGATATTAGTCTATGTTTGTATATGTTGAAAGTTTTCCACAATAAAAACTTAAGAAAAGGCAATGACAAAAAAATATGTATATATACAGCAGATGGGAACTGCCTGTAGTTGCTAATAACCACTACCAAAGAGTGGCTTCCACAAGATATGTTTGCGTTTCTACTTATTTAGTTTGGAGGCAGGTACAGCTGATGTGGCTTGAACCAACATCTTGCTGTCTGTTTGTTTCAACATTCCTACACGTTGCCCCCATCCTCAAGGTTGCCTCATGGTCAGGAAGTAGTTGCTGGAACACCAGCCATCACTTCTCCATTATGAGCAGGAAGAAGAAAAAAAATGGGGGTGGGGGGTGGGAAAGGAGCCATACGTCTTTAATTAACCTTTCCTGGAACCAATTTAAAAACCTGGGTTTACAACCCATGGGCTACTTCCATGGCGGGGAGGGGCACATTAACATCCTTGTCAATATAAGGTCTCTGACGGTAAGTCACCTGCACAGGCATGGGTGTCATGTAACCAAAGCTGCAGATTCTGGCGTGGCTCTGAGCCAGCAGGGGGGTGGTGCGGGGAGTCACGAGGAAGGAGGTTTTGGCTCAACTCTAGGAAGAATTCCATCCGCAGAGCTGTCAAAAACAGAAGGAGCTGGCCGGGGAGGTAGGAAGTTCTCCGTTGCTGGAGGTGTTTGCCCAGATCCTGGAGGACTGCTCGCCGATGACTTCAGAGTCTCCCCCCCGCCCCCGGAAGTCTCTGAGGCTGTTTGAAAACTGCCACGATGACTACTTCTGCAGCATTGACTTCCTGCGAGGAGATCCCACAGGGGAGGGGAAGGCAGGACGCTGTGTCCCCGCCTTCCAGGGGACAAGGTAGTGGAACCTGGGAAATTCCCTCACCATCCCCGTGGCCTCTATTAAGCTTAGCCTGTCTGGATGGCAAAGGTGGACTTTCTAGATGCTCACAAGCATGATCCGACTCATCTCCAGACTCACCGCTTGAGGTTGCACAACACACATGTGGCTTTTCTTATGGGGGAGGGTGCAGGCTATTTGATGCAATTGAGTTATTTGTTCAGGCCTTCAGGGCCGGTGACATGGGGACACGATTTGTGCAGGTGCACAGGGACCTGCCTCTGGAAGGTCGCTGCATCTGGTGTAATCACTCTTCTGTCATCTTAGAATTCCTAGTCACTTTTGGGGCGCCTGGGGGGCTCAGGCGGCTAAGCGCCCGACTTCGGCTCAGGTCACGATCTGGAGGTTTGTGGGTTTGAGCCCCGCGTCGGGCTCCGGAAAATCAGTGTGGACCCTGCTTGGGATCCTCTCTCTCTGCCCCTCCTCTACTTGGGCTTTCTCTCTCTCTTTCAAAAATAAATAAGTAAATCTCAAGAAAACACAATTCTTAGTCGCTTTTGGACAAGGGGCCCCACGCTTCCATTTTGTACTGGGCCCTGCAAGTTAAGTAGCCGGTCCTCCATACTTTTACTCAAAGTGTCCGGAAAGTGCAAGGCATTGAGTTTGCAGACAGCCTCACACAACATGCTCATAATCTAGTCAGGGAAACGGACTAAGGGGAGAGGTAGGCACTATGGAAATATTTGCTATGTAAAGCCCCAGGTGTTTGCAAGAGGGACCTCTGACTTAGGGAGGTCAGGATGGAGCAGGCCATTCAGGAGTCCAGGTCTGAACGTCAATTGCTTGTGGAAATTCATTTTTCCATTACAGGAGAACTCTAGGCAGGCACATGGCTGCTTACCTAAGGACTACATTTCCCAGCATCCCTGGCAGTTAGCTGTGATCATGTGACTAGTTATCACCAATCGAATGAGTGGAAATGGCAGGGGCCACTTCTGAGTCTGGACTTCCGAGCATCCCTGTGTGCCTTCTTCCTGCAGGTGGAATCGGCCTGGGGAGGGGACCCAGCTTCAATCATGCAGGGGACCGAGAGGGCCTGGAGGCGGGAAGAGCAATGACTGGAAGGAACCTGGGTCTCTGAATGACCACTAGGAACAGAGCTTCCCGCTCACCTGGACAAGCTTATCTCCGAACCACTACTGGAGCAAAAAGAAAGTTATATTCTTTTTTTCCAAATTAAAATATTAAAAACATTTTTTGACATTTATTCACCTTTGAGAGACAGAGCACAAGTGGGGGAGGGGCAGGGAGAGAGAGAGAGAGAGAGAGAGAGAGAGAGACCGAAGCCAAAGTAGGCTCCAAGCTCTGAGCTGTCAGCACAGAGCCTGAAGTGGGGCTTGAACTCAGGAACCATGAGATCATGACCTGAGCTGAAGTCGGCTGCTTGACCAACTGAGCCATCCAGGCACCCCTAAGATGTGTATATTTTTTAAATTTTAAGTAGGCTCCATGCCCAATGTGCGGCTTGAACTCACAGCCCTGCAATCAAGAGTTGTGTGCTCTACCAACTGAGCCAGCCAGCCATCTGAGAAACTTAATGCTTTTTAAGCTACTGCATTCTGGGACCTCTTTGTTAGCCTCCTCAAACAAATGCAATGAGTAAATAGGAGGTATCTGTGTGGGAAAAGGGAGAGAAGGCAGCCTCCAAAACACCCAGTTGAGAGAGAACATAGTCCATTCAGGCAGGGAACTGGGAACGATTCAAGATGCCTGAAGCCACAGCTGAGGGTGGGGAGGGGGTCTTTGTCGGCTAGGGATGTTCTACTCAAATACCTTGGACTGCGTGTTTAAACAATAGACACTTATTTCCCTCAGGAGGCTGGGAAGTCTAAGATCAAGGTGCCTGCAGATTCAGGGTCTGGTGAGAGCTTCCCCCCATCTTGCAGACAGCCACCTTCTCACTGTCCCCGCTTTGGTGTCCCTTCATCTTCTCACAGGGACACGAATCCCATCACGGGGACTCCATTTGACTGACCCCATTTAACCGTATCGATGAGGGAGCATAAGGCAAGCTGACAGGCCGGAAACACCCCCCGACCCCCAAGTGGGATGTGTGTGCTATAAGGAAAAAGGAAAAGGGAAAAACACATGGTTAACTGATAGGGATCACAGTCCTGCGGGACATGGGTCTCCATCAGTTTACAAACATCTTAGTAAATCGCAAGAAAAAGCCAGTCTTATCAATAGCCTCATCTCCAGAAAACTGTAGACTCAGTTTCCTGGAGCCTCAACATCACCCTCCATAGTGATGTGGGAACAAAGGCAGAAGGAAATGGCAGGTAAAATTAAATGTCCTTATAACCTGCAGCCCATTGACAAATACTTGAGGCCGGCAGAGTAAAACGTTTCTCCAGGAACTCCCTGCGGTCTTAATGCTAATGCTCTACCTTAGCTTGACCATAGCCAGGCCTCCAGGATCCTGTGAGTCGTTAGCATATGAAAATCTCAACCCAAACTTCCCTTGGACTTGACCTCCCCCAACTCCCAAATGTATAACCCTTCTCTCCACAGGGTCTGGGGCAGCTCTTCCTGCCCACGGGTCCTGCCTCCATGCTTTAATAAAATCACCTTTTTGCACCAAAGACATCTTCAAGAATTCTTTTTTGGCCGTCGGCTCCAGACCCCACGAACCCCACCATCACCTCAAAAATCCTCATCACTATCACCTTCAAAAACAATCTTCTTGGGGTGCCTGGGTGGTTCAGTTGGGTAAGCATCCAACTTTGGCTCAGGTCATGATCTCAGGGCTCTTGAGTTCAAGCCCCACGTTGGGCTCTGTGCTGACAGCTCGGAGCCTGGAGCCCGCTTCAGATTTTGTGTCTCCCTCTGTCTCTGTCCTTCCCCTGCTCGTTCTCTCTCTCTCTCTCTCTCTCTCAAGAATAAAGAAACATTAAAAAAAAAATCTCATTAGGACTTAGAGCTTCAACATAGTAACATTTTGGTGGCAGAGTGGGGTCGGGACACAAACATTCATCCTTAATAGATAAGGAAAAGGAAGATGGGACCACATCTTGGAACTCACATGCCAACAACGTCTGTTGTCCTCCTATGGGCTGTGGAGAGCCACGCGGGTTGTGACATGATCGGATTAGCTTTTCAGTTGGTGAGCCTGAGTTGCAACCTGCAAATTTTTAAATGTATGAAACATTTCAGAAGACTCGTCGATAATACAATAAGCAGTCACATACCCCACCGCCTCGCTTGAAAAATACATTACAGATGAAGTCCCAGGATCTCTTTCCTGATTCCAAATTCAGCTTAGTTTATTTTGTTTGGTCTGTTTGGGGTTTTTTTGAGGGCCCTTGGATAGGGCAAGAAGGAAAACAGGGCATGAATCCTTGAATATATGGCGTGTCCTCAGCACCATGCCAGGTACTGTAGGATTACACATATCAGACAAGCAGACGTGGCCGGGTGAAAAACAAACAAACTTGTGCATCCCCAGAATAAGCAGATTCCCTTCTGAGACCAGGTGCAGCGTGCTGGTGGGGGCATATGTTTCTGGAGCACAAGTACAGGCCAGGATGGAATATTTGCCCAGAATGTGCAGGCAGGACTCCTTCTGATGCACGTGTAGAGGAACGGTGTGGTCACAGGAACTCTGAACCACGTCTCGGGAAGGTTTGCAGTTCTGAGCGGACTCCGAAGGATGGGTGGAGGGGCGGGGATACAGGTGGTATTCTATCTTTTCACTCAGTGGATGGCTGGGACTTTGGAAGACAAAGAAGAGGACATGGGAAGCGAGCAGCTGGTGATGTCAATGGTGTTGAAGAAGATTTCATTTCCTGGGCAAGAGGCGAATACAGGACCACTGGCCATAAAGTTAGAGAAGAATGCGTTTGGCAGGAGATATCCCAATGGCATCAAAGGGCATCGAAAAAAGGTTGTTATGGGATGTGGAGCGGACACCTGTTGCTTCGGTCTGTTCGGCATCCACTTACCGTCTTCTTTCAACAGCCTCTTTATCTTGGAAGGGAAACCATCCGTCTTTTTCTCATGGTCTATGTGGCCAAAGAGGTTTGATCCCATCTTTTAGCACCAAAAAAGTCACCAGAATTTCAATGATTGATTCAGAGGTGGCCCCACGACCCTATCTGGACCAATGAGAGTTGTCACTGGCACTTTGCTCAAATGGCTGGCAGTGACGTCTTCTTTCTTTCTCTATTAGAGAGGTAAGGTGATCAATTATATGTTTGCAGCTGCTGGATGACACCTTGCTTTAAGGAGACTGAGAATTAGGTCAACATAGCAGAAAGCTGAGCCTGATGATGGGGAGAGAGAGAAACACCTTAAAACATTACAGCCCCTGGATTTAACCATGCCTGAAGCTAACCCTATTCCTTGGACTTTTCAACTATACAAGCCAATATTCTCCCTCCCAGCCCTCTGGTTTAGTGTAGTTTCAGTCGACTTACTGCCACGGATAGTTGAGGAGAAAATGGAAAACAGTCTTGGCGCAAGAGTCCAGAACAGATAACAGAGACAGTGTCACTATTCCTGAGCAAAAATAGAGACTAGAACTTCATGGTTTTACAGGTGTATCTCCCAATGCAAAGGGTATAGGGAATGGATAAGGCAAGATTTTCATGTTACTGAAAGAAGCAAAACGTAATTTCATAAACATCACTGCCACTTGGAGGGGATTCATGACTCGCAGGGCCAACGGAAGGATACGTGTTGTTTAAAAGATGCAAATCTAATGGAAAGGGCAAAGTGTGTAACAGCTCCTGCAAAGAAAGTCTGTCAGGGGCACATGGCTGGCCATGTGGCTCTTGATCTCGGGGTCATGAGTTCAACCCCGCCATGTTGGGTGTAGAGTTTACTTAAACAGATAGGGGTGCCTGGGTGGCTCAGCCGGTTAAGCGCCCGACTCTTGATTTCGGCTCAGGTCGTGATCTCACGGTTCGTGAGTTCGAGCTTGGGATTCTCTCTCTCCCTCTCTCTCTGCCCCTCCCCGACTTGTGCTCTCTCTCAAAAAATTAATTAATTAAAAAACTTAAAAATAAATACATAAAAAGAAGAAGGTCCATCCATCAGTGTGGAAGGCTTTTGGGTCAGGACTAACACAGACACAAGACCCCGCTCCACCTGCCCCACCCCCCTCCCCACCGGGCCCGAGGAAGCTTCTAGACGATGCTTTCCTAACACATGTCCCAAAGGCCATGATACAGGGTCACTTATAAATCCATGTCCCAGATATAAGGGATAGGACTTTCATGCCAGATGCTGGCCAAGTGTTTCATAAACAGGTTCACTTACTCTTCACTGCAATTTTAAGAGGGACATTACAAAATGATCCTCATTCCATAGATAAGGAGATGGAGATTGAGCAAAGCTAAAAAAATTCTCAAAATGAGGTCAGTGTCCTAGCCAGGATTTGAACTCAGCCATCTGGATCTTAACCACTACATTATGTTGTGTATTTCCTTTCATTTGTGTAAATTCCTCATTTTATTGTGTGCTTAGACTTCTGTGGCTTGCATATTACCCTTCTTTTCTTTTTCTTTTCTTTTTCTTAGTAGTTTGTTTGTTTGTTTGTTTGTTTTAGTAGGCCCCACACCCAACATGAGGCTTGAACTCACAACCCTGAGATCAAGAGTTGCACCCTCCACCATCTGAGCCAGCCAGGCGCCCCTCTTTTTCCCCTTCTACCTGATATCATAATAGAGGCACTTTCCCATTTTGTTTAAAGCTCTTAACTTTTTTAATTAAAAAAAGTACACACATGTAAAATGAGAGAGACTAATCTAAGGGAAGCTATGAACCCATCGCAAGGCTTCAACAATTATCAACCAATCTTATTTCCTCTGTCCACGCCTCACTCCATTATCTAAAGCAAATTGGAGACAGCACATTATTTTATCTGTAAATATGGCAGCGTGCAATTTTAGTAATTTGTTTCTTTTTTATCTTCCGTCTCCTCAGGAAACCACAGCCCTGTTGGTCGAGTAACGATTACATCCAATGGAAAACTTCAATATTTGGTCATAGAGTTAAGAGCTCTTGGTTTTAGTCCCTGAATCCCTCTTTGAAATGACCTAAGTAATTTCTTTTTTTTTTTTAAATTTTTAACGTTTATTTTGATTTTTGAGACAGAGAGAGACAGAGCATGAACGGGGGAGGGTCAGAGAGAGGGAGACACAGAATCTGAAACAGTCTCCAGGCTCTGAGCTGCCAGCACAGAGCCCGACGCGGGGCTCGAACTCACGGACCGCGAGATCATGACCTGAGCCGAAGTTGGTCGCTTAACCGACTGAGCCACCCAGCGCCCCATTAATTTCTTAATGTTGTCGGAATCCAGTCTGTGCTCAGATTTTCCCCATGTAGACATTACTGTGAATGCTCTCCTTAATTTGATTCTGAGGACACATCGGGAAGAATTTGGTGGGTGGTATGGAAGTGTCAGAACTCTTGAGCCGATGTGTCCCTGTTTCTGCGGAATCCGAGATTGAAACCAACAAAGATGCTCCCCAGATGTCGGAAACCAGATTTCCAAAAGTTCAGTAGAAAGAAATATGTCTGACTCCGTTTCTCACTGCTCTGTCCAATATGGTAGCACTAACCACATCTGGCTGTGTACATTTATATTAATTAAAATACAGTTTTAGGGGCAGCTGGGTGGCTTAGTCGGTTAAGCATACGACTCTTGATTTTGGCTTAGGTCATGATCTCACGTTCGTGAAATCGAGCCCCATGTTGGATTCTGTGCCAGTGTGGAGCTTGCTTGGGATTCTCTCTCTCTCACTCTGTCTCTGTCCCTATCCTTCTCTCTCTCTCTCTCTCTCTCTCAAATAAATAAATAAAAACTTTAAAAGAATATTTTAAAAAATACAATTTTAAAGTCAGTCCCTTGTTTGGCATCAGCACTGAGTAGGGACGTGTGGTGAGCGGTTGCCATATTGGACAGGGCAGACACAAGACATTCCCACACCATCACAAAAGTTTCCGTTGGACAGTTGGTCTAGAGTTGGAGAAGGAATGGTAGTCACAAGGGGCAAGAGACTCTAAACAATTTTTTTTTTAATCTGCATTTATAATTGCGGAAGTTCTTGGAAGAATGCAGCGTGCCCACATGGGGAACTTGACGAACTTAACATTCAAGAGGAAGTCAGATATATGCCTCAAGTCTCACTGCTCATTTAATAGCTTTAATTGAATGGTCTCCATCTAGCCCTGTGCCAACAAAAGGTTTGCTTTATTTTTAAACGTACTTCCTTTTCTCTAAAAAAAAAAAACCAAAAAACAAAAAACAAAAACCGATTCCTGCTCAGCAGTGGAAAACATGAAGTTAGCCCGGTCTTATAAATATCAGCTATGTCCAGCCACTTCCAGTTTTAAATAGTTTCATTTCAAGAAAACATTCTGTCACATTCAGATATTGGTATTTTCTATTGCAGTCTGGTTCAGACCCCCTGCCCGGGGCTCGGGAAGCAGAAGACAGCCTTGTCCATTGGTGCCCTTTCCCTTCCTCCTAACAGCCCCTCCTGTCTGCTCCAAGGGTCCCTTTGTGGGAAGTGACAAGGATCTCTCCTCTCTCTGCTAGGCCAGCCTTCTCTGTTTGACCAGTCCCTCCCTCAGTGTCCGGCTCACTTGTCTGGATCCACCTGTGCGGGGAATCCAGGTAGGATTCAGCTGTGATGCCATACTTCGTGTAGGCAATGACCCTGACAGTACGTCTGTCCAAAGTCCCAGGCTGGGTGGACCTTCAAAGACTGGTGGCCAAGCTTGCAGACCCTCAGCCACTCTGACTGTCAGGGGGGAGACTCCCTCCTTGGTCACCTAGGCTGGCTTTCCTGACTCAGTCCACCTTTACCCAAGATGGCAGAACTTCTTCTAAGGGTCTTCTTGCATGAAATGCCAGGCATGAGGCTCCATTCTCTTTCTGCCAAGTGCAATACCCCACAACTCATATACACCAGTGGGGTGCCAACTGCCAATAAGTGACTCCAGAAAAAAAGGGGTTACGTGTCCCCATTCCAGACTCTCCTACCTCACAGACATATTTCCCTTGGAGCTCACCAGTTTGAGAAGACAGGTCAAGAGTCCCCATACTTCATGGCATGGGAGCGATGGTCGAAGATATAATTACTTCCTCAAGAACTCTGCTCCCTCTCAAAGACATCCCCCTCATCCTCCTTTGCCCCCTTCCCGTTATCTTACCTCCTCCTGGCGTTTTAAAGCTCATGATCCAGGTTGAAAGGGTATATTGGTTATCTATTGCTGTGGATCAAATTACTCCCAAACTTAGCAGCTTAAAGCAACAAACTATTATTATCTCACATCGTTTCTGAGGGTCTGGAACCCAAGTGTGGTCTAACTGGGTCGTTCTGGCTCAAGGTTTCTCATGTGGTTTCAGTCAGGATGTCAGCTGGACATGCTCTGTCTCTCTCTGTCTCAAAAATAAATAAACGTTAAAAAAAATTTAAATTACGTTTTGTTATTATGATACAAGTAACATGTATTAAGTGTTAAAAAAGGAAAAAAAGACACAGACAAGTAAAAAAGCAGACAAAAGTCATGTCTTAGTTCACTATTCAAAATCAAACCTTGACGTAACGGTTTTATAGAATTTTCTTCTGTATGAATGTTTACTTTTGCAGATTCTTCCTTGTTGGCTCATGCTTCTAACAGCATCTTGTGAATATCTGTATTTGTTGGTGATCCTATTCCTAAGGATTTGCTTCAGGAAATATTCAAGTCCATGAGCAAAGCAAAACTTCAACCAATTTAACCCAATATATTCATCTGATAACCTTGATGTTTTATATTTGTTTGCATTTCATATTTAGAAATATTTCTTCATGGTTTCTGATTCCAGAAGTTTCTCATGCTCGTCTGAGTTTACCTAAATTAATTTTAAGTGGCACGATTTTTTTTTTTTGAGTTTCTACTGTCTTTGCACTATAATAATAAAAAAAAAAGGTACAGTTATGGCCATTTGGTGCCCTCCATGACTATGCTTTTCTTTCATCATGTTTTTGGTTTCTTTGTTCTTTTCCTCTAAAGTTTGAAAGAATTTTTCAAGTCAGTCCGCACATGTGAATATTCACCTTTTAAAAAAATATTTTTGTTCTTAACCTTTATTTGTTTTGAGAGAGGGAGAGAGAGCGTGTGCTCAGGTGAAAACGTGTGCACATGTGAGTGGGGGAGGGGCAGAGAGAGAATCCCAAGCAGGCTCTGCGCTGTCAGCACAGAGCCCCACGCGGGGCTCGATCCCATGCACCCATCGTGAGATCGTGACCTGAGCTGAAGTCTGACCCTTAACCGACCCAGCCACCCAGGTGCCCCAACAAAGTTTCTTTGTGGCACAAGTTCTGAGCTGAGAGGAGTAATCTGCTTCCAGTTTCCTTATACTCCTCCTTTATTACCCGTTTCATGTGACCTCGACAAGGCTACACGTTACCCAGTGCTCACAAGTATACCTACCACCTGTCACCGCATGACACGGTTACAGTACCATTGGCTATATTCCTGATGTCGTACTTTTCATCCCTGAGACTTATTTGTTGCACAACTGGAAGCCTGGACCCCTCTCTCCCCCCACCCACTTTGCCCATGCTTACCCTCTGGCAACCACCAATTTGTTCCCTGTATTTAGGGGTGTATTTCTGCTTGTTTGTTTATTTGATATTTTTTTAAGTTTAATTAATTAGTTAATAATTTCTTCAAATTTACATCTGAGTTAGTTAGCATAGAGTGCAATAATGATTTCAGGAGTAGATTTCAGTGACTCACCCCCTACGTATAACACCCAGTGCTCATCACAAGTGCCCTCCTTAATGCCCCTCCCCCGTTTAGCCCATCCCCCCCACCCCATGCCCCACCAGCAACCCTCAGTTTGTTCTCATATTTGATAATCTCCTATGTTTTGTCCCCCTCCCTGTTTTTATGTTATTTTTGCTTCCCTTCCCTTATGTTCATCTGTTTTGTCTCTTAAAACACTCATATGAGTGAAGTCATATGATTTTTGTCTTTCTCTGACTGACTAATTTCGCTTAGCATAATACCCTCCAGTTCCATCCACGTTCTTGCAAATGGCAAGATTTCATTCTTTTTGATTGCCGAGTAATACTCCATTCTATATATATATATATATATATATATATATATATATATATATATATATATACCACATTCATCCATGGATGGACATTTGGGGTCTTTCCATACTTTAGCTATTGTTGATAGCACTGCTATAAACATTGGGGTGCATGTGCCCCTTGGAAACAGCACACCTGTATCCCGTGGATAAATTCCTAATAGTGCAATTGCTGGGTTGTAGGGTAGTTCCATTTTTAATTTTCTGAAGAAGCTCCACACTGTTTTCCAGAGTGGCTGCACAGTTTCCATTCGCATATTTATTTAGTTTTGAGAGCGAGAGAATCTCAAGACACGGGGCTCGATCCCACAGACCTCGAGATCATGACCTGAGCCAAGATCAAGAGTTGGGGACTCCACTGACTGAGCCACCCAGGTGCCCCTGTTTGACCTCTTAATTTGCTCTTCAACAAAGTATGATCTAATGGTTGTCAACGAGCAGAAGACAAATTGCCTGTATTCTCATGGGGAGCATGGTTCCATGTCCTTCCTCGTCCAGGATCTTCCAAGTAGATCTTTGTCTCCTTCGCTGATGAAAAGAGGCTCTCACTTGGGACTCCCCACCTTTACCAGGTGACATCTTCCTCTTGCTCCTCTCATAGGCTTTGGAGAGAAGTCAGATTCAACTGATTCAGCACCAAGTCTGCCTGCATTAATGGTGGGGCAGGAGAGAGTAAAAATGCCAGTGGCCTTCTCCCAGAAATGGGGCTGATAATAGTGTCTGTGGATGAACAGCTCACAAAGGTCATGATGTCCTGCAGACGGCAAGCGTTTAATAAGTGGTTGCTGCCGACATTATTATTCTATTGTTGGTATTTTATTACTGTAATGTATCTTTGTGTGTCCGTTTTGTTCATTATTTTTGTTTATCCTTACCAACCAGAACAGTGCAGGAGCCATTCGAGACACTCCAGAAATATTTATTGCATGAATGAAGTTTTGAGAATTTGGAGAGGTGATCATAGAAATGGGTCACCATGCGCCATGTTGAATCAAACTTTGGTAGTGTTGCTTACAATAGTGAAGAACTTTGAATCAACCTACGTGTCAAATAGCAGGGGTCAGTTGAATCAATGATGGTGCTTGATGTGCTGGAATCCTATGTCCTTTCTTGCAGAGCATATCGTGCAATACTTTGGATGGGGGAAATGTTTACTTATATTGTTGGAATGAAAAAAAAAGGGAGTTACACAACAGTATATACAATATGATCTCAAATACATAAGAAGTGTGTATGCATAGAGAAAAACTGAAAATAAGGTTTGGAAAGCATGGATCCAGGGGCGCTTGGGTGGCTCAGTCGGTTAAGCGTCCGACTTCCGCTCTGGTCATAATCTCACAGTCCGTGGGTGCGAGCTCCACGTGGGCGTCTGTGCTGACAGCTTAGATCTTGGACCTGCTTCAGATTCTGTGCCTCCCTCTCTCTCTCTCTCTGCCCCTCCCCTGCTCACACTCTGTCTCTCTCCCCAAAATAAATAAACATTAAAAATTTAAAAATAAATGTGAGACTATAAAGAAGTTAAAACGAATGAATTAGATCTATATGTATCAATATAGATACAGTTCAAAGCACAATATCTAGTCCTGGGAAGATACATGCATGCAATGTTACTCATGCAACATTTTCAAATTAAAAACATCCATAATGCACATGGATACATAGATGCAATGTTCATGGATACATATAAGCGTCCTAAAAACACAAAAGCCACAGCAATAACTACTCCTCCTTTAGGAGGTGGGAAGGGGTTGAGAGCTTTTAACCGTGTTTCCTCAAAATAAAAAAATAAAACCCACAAACAACCAAGATCCCTAAGACAATGTGGCAAACTACTAACATGTCTCATCTGGGTAGTCGGTCCATGGATACAAGCATGATATTAATAATACTTAACCACTGACATCCCCTGGGTATCGACCAGCCAGAACAGACACTGATCATCATGTTGGAGCCCCATCCTGAGGTGCCAGCCACCACATTATTCACCACATTATTGCTGGATGGTGGGTGGGTCCTTGAGAAAGAGCTGATGCCATGTAAACTGCCACCAGGGTTGTTAGGTAGGTTCATAGGTAATTATCTCTCAGGCTGAAGGCGTGCTTCGTAGATTGCCAGGGGACCCGCTTCTTAGCTGCCTTCTCTCTCTCTCTCTTTTAATATACATATATATTTTTTTTTGAGAGAGAGAGAAACAGAGCATGAGCAAGGGAGGGACAGAAAGAGAGGGAGACATAGAATCCCAAGCAAGCTCCAGGCTCTGAGCTGTCAGCACAGAGCCCGACGCGGAGCTCGAACCCACGAACCATGAGATCATGACCTGAGCCGAAGTCGGATGCTTAGCCAACTGAGCCGCCCAGGCGCCACGGCCACCTTCTCTTCAACAGTGTCCTCTGTGACTTGGATGAAAACCACGGAGATAATTAAGTAAGATTTGCAGGTGATGCAAAACCAGAATGGCTGAGCATTCCCATGCTTGACTGAATCTTAAGACTCTTCAAACTCCTACTTGACTCTCAAGAGGTAAGACTGAATCTCTAACGTAATAATAATCCCAACAGGTGGCAGAGAGACACAAGAGCCAATTAAACAAAATTAAAGAAGTGTAAATACAGTATTTCATCTAGCTTACAATCACTTACTGCTTACAGACACCCGACATGGCAGGCTGTCATGTGAAAATTCCAGGAGTCTTAAAGCCTTTTATAATCTGCTGGTGGGAGTATAAATTGGTTTCTGGAGGGTAATTTGGTGATAATTAAAAGCCTCCCAAGAAAACACATATTTTTTGAACTAGCAATTCAACCTCTAGGGATTTTTAAGAAATCAGGGTGCCCCTGGTGGCTCGGTCAGTTGAGCAACCGATGTTTGATTCTGGCTCAGGTCATGATCTCGGGGTTCGTGGCGGGGTTCGTGGGTTTGAGCCCCGCACCAGACTCCGTGCTAGCAGAGAGGAGCCTGGGTGGGATTCTCTCTCTCCCTCTCCCTCCCTCTCTCTCTCTCTCCCTCATGGTAAGGCACTGTGGGTTGGGGGAATGGGGAGATGTTGGCAAAAGGGTGCAAACCTCCAGTTACAGGATTAACAAGTTCTGGAGATGTCATGTACAGCAAGGTTGTAGCAGGATTCTCGCACAGAGAGTTGTGACGCTGAGGTTTTTCTTTCCAGGAAGCAACTTTATTTCTTCCGGAACGTCTCAGTTGGGTTCATACCGGAAGAACTGAGTCCTGAATGCCACATGACGTAGCTTTCTATATATTTTTTACTTCTTTGTCTCCCATGTATGGTAACATACAAACTTATAGTCTAATTAAGTGGTCTCATGTTACAAGGTGGTGAGGGACGTTGTCACGTACCCATATAGCCAGGTTGCCTTGAGGGTTTTTTGATTCCTTACTTAGGGAGGGGACCCTACCACAAGGTGGCTATAGTTAATAATACTCTATTATTTCAAAGTTGCTGAGAGAGTAGATCTTAAATGTTCTCACCGCAAAAAAGAAATGGTAATGGAGCATCTGGTCTGGCTTAGTCAGTAGAGCATGCAACTTGTGATCTTAGGGTTGTGAGTTCAAATCCCGCGTTGGGAGTAGAGAGTACGTTTATAAATAGTAATTATGTCATGAGCTGGAGGTGTTAGCTAATGCCATAGTAGCAATCATTTCGCAATATATAAATGTGTCAAATGAACATGTGGTACACCTTGAACCTATACAATGTTAAATGTCAATTGTATCCCAATAAAGCTGGGAAAAATTGTCAGAGAAACACACAGAGATGGTTATTTAAGGATGTCAATCCAAGCATTGTTTGCAATTGTGATACAAAACACAAGTATAAGGAACCTGTCAAGAGGGTACTAGTTAAATACATTGGGGTAGTGTATGACCAATAGACAATCCAAGATAATAAACATAGGGAATAATCTGGAAGATTTTACATGAATGTATTTATAGTGATTATCAATAGGTGGTGGGTTGTGAGAGTTTTTAAAGTTTATCTTTTCTTTATTTGTATTTTCTAATTTTCAAAGATTATGTGTTGCCTATGTGATGAAACAATGAGCTTTAAAAATTAGTTTTAGCTGACAATACACTTAATGTAATCCAACAATGTGATGTTGCTGCTAAAAAGAGTGGTCATTTGGGGGCGCACGGGTGGCTCAGTAGGCTGAGCATCAGACTCTTGATTTCGGCTCAGGTCGTGATCTCAGGGTTCGTGAGACTGAGCCCCGAATCTGGCTCTGTAGAACCTGCTGGGGATTCTCTCTCTCTCTTTCTGCCCCTCCCCCACTTATGCTCACTCTCTCTCTGCCTCTCTCTTTCTCTCTCAACATAAATAAATAAACTTAAAAACAAAATAAAAAGAGTGGTCATTTATGTAATTAGGGAGGAGACCGGGATAAACATTACAACTTTCACGCTCCTGTGTTGGGGGTTGCATTTTTTAGGGTTCACAGGAGTGGGACCAGAAATGTTGACCAAGCTGGAAGTTATGTTCTACATAACTGTTGAGAAATCAGGGCTATTTATCCCAGGAAATAAATGACTAAGGGAAAGTATCTCGTCCTTAAATGATTGAAGGCCCATCGCATGGAGAACATTGGCTCAAAGTTGCTGTAGAAAACAGAAAAGGGGTAGGAGCAGAGAGCAGAGAGCAGTAGCTTGCTAACAGGGAGAAACTTTCTAACAACCACGGATTGTTACTATTGCCATAATGAGTTGAATCAGTCAGGGCTCCTTGGTTGCAAATAATAGAAACAGACTCCAGTTAACATATGCAAGAAAAAATTATTGGAAGATTTGGAGTGTCTCATAGGGAAGAGCCTGGGGAAGCAGGCTTGGAAAAATGAAAGAATATTCTGAGTCATACGCAGGGTGTTTTGCAGAAACCAGGGGCAATCTTCATCCAAGAATATTAAGGATGTACTTCTTAAAACTCCCCAGTGTCCTCTTTGGCATCTGATAGGGTTTCACAACCCATGAATTAAACAAACCTTTTGTGTGCCCGGATATTTTTGTTACAGTCTACCTCTTCTGCTTACTTCATTACATCTGTCAGCATTTGAAACCCGAAAGGCCATGATCATGTCAATGAGTTCTGCTTCTGACTTCCCCAGATTCTGCTTCTAAGCATTGACAGATGTCCTCTAGTGTCATGTCTTGGGGTTTGGTGAACAAGTTCATGTTAGCCCTCAAAACTGCTTTTATTTTAAAAGCAGAGGGCTATTCTCCACCCCAATTTTGTTAGCCCGTGGGATGATCTTTTCTGGGCAACGGTGAGGTGAGTGGTTACGGGATGGAGGGACTCCATGTTTTCTTCACATGAGAGTGGTTTTCCTCCCTCTCATCAGAGCATCACGTAACTAGAACGAAACACGAGTGGAAGGAAAGACGCGGAGAATAAGTGGCCGGAGGGAGAAAGGAACCAATTTGAAATTCCCACTCCACACCAGGCATCCTACTGGGTGCTTGTGTGGGCAGGTCCCCGGGAGAAGCACATAGAACAACGGAAACAGATTGAAGCAGAAAAATCATAATTTTGAGGTCATGGGGTAGCACGCAGAATTCTCAGAAAGATTAGATAACCAGGCAGACCAAATAGGCAGTAACAAAATGGGGCTTTGCAGTCAGAAAATAGCAAATAGTATGCCACAGAATTGGTTCAGAGGAAGAAGAAAAGAAAAGAAAAGAAAAGAAAAGGGAAGGGAAGAGAGAGAAGAGAAGAAAAGAAAAGAAAAGAAAAGAAAAGAAAAGGGAAGGGAAGAGAGAGAAGAAAAGAAAAGAAAAGAAAAGAAAAGAAAAGAAAAGAAAAGAAAAGGGAAGGGAAGGAAAGAAAAAAAAGAAAAGAAAAGAAAAGAAAAGAAAAGAAAAGAAAAGAAAAGAAAAGAAAAGAAAAGAGGTTGCTGTCAGCACCATTAAATTCCAGAGGCCAGAGTTTGCACTGTTGGCCCCCTTGCACATTACTGTCCCCCTTCTTCCCCACCCTATTTCTCTTTCCTAGCCTCAATTCTTCTCCTCACCTTCATTTATTTTTTTATAAAAATTTTTAATATTTATTTTTGAGAGAGAGAGAGAGAGCAGGAGAGGGGCAGAGACAGAGGGAGACACAGAACCGGAAGCAGGCTCCAGGCTCTGAGTTGTCAGCACGGAGCCCGATGCGGGGCTTGAATCCATGAACTGTGAGATCATGACCTGAGCCGAAGTCAGACGCTCAACCCACTGAACCACCCAGACGCCCCTTGACGTTTCTTCTAATATGATTATCTCAGCAGCCCCATGAGCGGGTATCTCCACCTTCCAGATGAATGAATGGAGGTTCAGATCATTAGACTGAGGTCAGGCAGTGAGTGAGCTAGTGCCCTGGTGTCCTTTCTCATCTATTCTACCACGATGTCTCTTACATGCCAGGCAGGAGCCAGGTTGAGCCCTGGACACAACGATTCCACGAGCGAGGCATTGGGAGAGCCATTTCACAGGTAAGGAGATAGAAGCTTACTCAAGGTTCTTCGTTTGTAAGTGATGGGAGACTGGTTGCATGACATCAGAGTCAGCCCTTCAGTCAACCGCCTCTCTTTCTTGGGGAAAGTGAGAGGTTGGATGAATCCTCTGTTTCTCGTGCTTTCAGTCTTTGTCAAGCAGGTGTGGGGAGCATGCCAGCTGAGCCCCCCCCCACTCTTCCGTCTCAGCCGATAGTGCACTAAACCCCTCTGTCACCTAAGATTGGAAGCTTGCAGCCTCCTTGACTGCTGGCGTCTCACTCCCCATATGATGAGTTGGCAAGTTCTTTTTCACACGCAAGACCTGTCTTCTGGTTCTTCTCCTCCCTCATACCCACAGCCGCATCCCTGGTCCAGGTCTGATTACTTTATGCCAGTCATCTTGGGCTGTCTTATCAATTGGTCTCCCTGCCTTCACACTCGCCCAGGAGCCCATCTGCATGCTGGCAGCTAGGGTCTTTTCAGTGGACATCACGGTTGACTCTCCATGATCATGCAACCCCAGAAGACTGGTCCAAGTCAGCCATGGCGAACGACTGTGTCATCTGACCAGGCCCTGTGACCCATAGAGACCCGGAGAGGCGCATCTCCTGGGACGATGCTTCAGGATTGGCTTGTGCCTGGCTGTGTTACTGGCCATTTGGCCATCTTGCAAGCACCCCAAGAATAAAGTGATAGCTTTGACACAGTGGAGATGGAAAGGGATTGTGGGTCTTTGAGGGATTCGTTACTCTATGCAAATCTACTGATCAATCCCCCTCCTCTGTGGCTTTGTATTACCTTTGGAATCAGGTCCACACTCCTCAACGTGGCTTTTGAAGCCCCTTCCGGGGACATGATCCACGCATCAGCCCCTGGGTCTGACTCTCCCAGCCCTTTTCCCTTGGCCTTTAGGTCGTGATTAGATAATCCTGACTCCTCTTACCCCCCTCCCCCCACCCCAAATCGTCCAGAACGTCTCTGCTCTTTCTTCTCTAGAATGTTCTTTTCCTCTTTCTCCATCTACCGAATTTATTTTCATCTTCCAGGATCAGCTCAAATGGTGGCTCCTCTTTGAAGTGTTTCCTAATCCCCAGGCAGAATTAAGGAATCGCTTGAGTGTCTGCGAGCACTTTGCGTCTGTGTTATGGGGCTCTTTCCATCCTCATACACAGTCATAGGCACTTATATTTCTCCTTTGCTAAAAAGTGAGCTCCTTAAATACAGGGGCTTTTTCATCCACACTGTAGCTTTGGTACCCTGCACAAGACCCAGTGATTCCGTATGTACTAATGACATTTTTTACTGAAAAGTTCTCATTCATTCAGATTGTAGACCATCCAGCATGTGGCTATTGATTATTGTTCATTTTTTATTAAAAAAATGAAGCAGTATTCTCCATCACACTGTCTTCGGGATTTTGCAGTTTAAGAAGCTCTTTAACAGACACTGTCTCAATTAATCCTCACCTGTCGCTATAACACCAGTATTATCCCCACTTAACAGATGGGGAAACTGCACACCCAATCCAAACCTGTTTGTTGCGTGCCTACTATTTGCATAACGTTATGTAAGAGGCAAGCTGTGGAAGGAGGTTGCAAAGGGGTCCAAAAACCATAGTCTCTCCATTAAGAGAGTTTGCAACTTACAAGGGGAGGTAAGAAATAAGTCAGAATGTTTCAGTTGCAAGATATAAAAGCAATGCAGTACAACATTGGAGAGATCTTGAAGGCAAAAATTTATAACATAACACAAGAGGGATACACAACCTTAGTACCATAAAGTTAAGAGGGAAGATAAAAGTGTGGGCTTACAGTAGGAGTCTGTGAACCATCTTCCCAAAAGGAATTGAACGGGGGGCGCCTGGCTGGCTCAGTCGGTAGGGCGTGCAACTCTTGATCGTGGGGTCATGAGTTAGAGCCCCACATTGTGCGTAGAGATTATTTAAATAAAAAGAGTTGGACCTGAATTTTAAGGATCAGTGGGCTTTCACAAAATGGAAAAGAGGCAAGGCATTCCCTGTGGAAAAGTGAGGGCTTGCTGGGCAAGGAAGTGAAGCTAGTGAAGTGAAATGAGTTCCAAAGAAACTCATGAGCTCCAAAGAAATGAGTTAGTGTTGGATGGATGGATGGATGGATGGATGGATGGATGGTTAGATGATAGATAGATAGATAGATAGATAGATAATATAGGTGTGTGGATAGGTAGATAAATGAATAAAGAATAGGCAGATAAATCTGCAGGTTCAGAGGCTGGGCTCAAATTTTACTGAGAATGTCTCCCAACACAGAAGCATGATGATAAGCTGTATTCTTTTTGCAGAGCAACCTGGCTTTTCTTGTCCAGCTGAACGAAAGGAATCGTGGGTGTCCAAAATCATGTTGAATTAAGACATTCGAATGTGGTCAGAACTACAGGGACATACCTGGGCTTAGGAGGTAATCAGGGCGGTGTGGCCTTTTAACGTTATGTGTGGGTGTGTTTTCTCACAAACACATGTGCAGAGACACACATAAAACTTTGTTTGGGGTTTTTCTTTTCCTTTTTACTGTGTTATGCCAAGCTTTTGTTTTGACTGAATTGTCACTTTCCAATGTCTCATGCGTGGGAGCCCAAGACCCCGTCCCGTGTAAATGAGATACTTAGACCCATAATAATGATGGCAGCAAGTATTTACATAACTTGGATAAAGGATCCAGTTCAGCTGGTTGGGGAAAAGGATATTTTTTTTAATATGAAATTTATTGTCAAATTGGTTTCCATACAACACCCAGTGCTCATCCCAAAAGGTGCCCTCCTCAATATCCCTCACGCCCCCCCTCCATCAACCCTCAGATTGTTCTCAGTTTTTAAGAGTCTTTTATGGTTTGGCTCCCTCCCTCTCTAACTTTGTTTTTTCCTTCCCCTCCCCCATGGTCTTCTGTTAAGTTTCTCAGGATCCACATAAGAGTGAAAACATATGGTATCTGTCTTTCTCTGTATGACTTATTTCACTTAGCGTAACACTCTCCAGTTCCATCCACGTTGCTACAAAAGGCCATAGGGAAAAGAATATTTTTAAGGATATTATTATTATTATTATTATTTTAAGTAGGCTCCATGCTCAACCTGGGATTTGAACTCACAACCCTGAGACCAAAGGTCACATGCTTTACCGAATGAGCCGGCCAGGCGCCCCTGGGGAAAAGAATACTCTGTTTTGTTTTGTTTTGTTTTCCCCTAGAAGTCAAACTATGAAGCACTTTATAGTCCATAAACTAAGCAGGTGGAGACATGTGTTCCTGAAGAGCGAGGTTGGCCCAGTCAGGCGGGGCTTAGTGTAACGGCTCCGTCCTCCACTAGGTGGCGCTGCTTGGCTTACTGGGGTTGATCGTTGTGCTCCTCGTGGGTGCGTAGGCGCATGCGCGGGAGCCGTGAAAATGGCGTCACCCAGCCACCCGGTCTCTAGTATGCAAGATACCTGTGACCAAGCCCCAGGCAGCACCTCCCTCCTGAGTTTTGCCTCAGGTGCGGCTGTGTTTCCCGGCCCCTTACTTCTGAAGGACTGTGGCTTTGACCCGTTCTGCCCCTCTGTGGGAGGGTCTCACCGAGCGATGGCCGGGTGCCGGCCGCACCCGGGAACGTTTGCGGGACTGTGCTGCTGCTGCTGCCCAGAGACTGCGGCCGGGTGCCAGCCCGCCCCAGAAAAAGTCGGCGAGATCATGTAGCAGCAGCATTTCTGGGATTATGGAAAATCACAATATGCGTTTGGCACCAGGCTTCACGCCCAGCGACCTCGTTCCAGCACCGGCGAATGTGGTTGTCCTCCCGGGTCCACTGGGGCCTTGCCTTTGTGGGACCCACACAGCCTCTACCAGCTGTCCTCCCAGCCGGGGAGCCACCTCTCCCCGTGTGGCCTGAAGACCCCCGGTCCCCACTCTGTTCCCGGGGATTCGCCCTTCCCACCAGAGCACCGCCAGGTACCGAGCTGCGGAGTTTCAGACTCTGAACTCCCCCTGTTTACAGTCTGAATGGAATTTAAACCCTCTCCTTTCTCCTCTCTCCTTTTTAGTTCAGTCCCTGCGGCTGTTTCCACTTTTCCGCTTTCTCTCCAGCTGCTTTTGGAGGGGGGTGCTTTTCCCGTCTTATTCCCCTGCCCCCGCCCGTCTCCGTCCTCTCTCCCGCATGCAAAACGGCTCCCTGCCCTCGCGACTTCTCTCTCCCCAGTTCACCTCTCCGTGCCGGGTACCTGCTGAGTTCTGTGGTTCAGGTTGTGCAGATTGTTGCGTTAATCCTCCAGTTTTCTAGGTGTGCAGGATGGTTTAGTGTTGGTCTGGCTGGATTTCATGGATGCGAGACACGCAAAAAAAAACTTCCGTGCTGTTCCGCCATCATGGCTCCTCCCTCCGGAAAAGAACATTCTTGATGGGAAAGTGGTTTTGGCTCCTTATTTCTGACAAAATCATGTCCTAGGTTGACGGGCTTGTGTAATCAGCATGAGGTGGGAGTTGCCCCTGCTTCTGGCTTTTAATCCCTAACAGCTGATGAAACCATATTATCAGCGGCAAAGTCTTTGATTTCTTTCTAGTCCACAATGTAACCCATCATCTAGGTTTGTGGGACTGACTTTCCTTGGGCCACAGAACTGGGAGCCATGCCTCTGAACACAGAAGCTTTGCCTCCAGCACAGGGCTTTCCAGTCTAAGGTTTTTCCTAAGGTGGGTCTAGCTCTGTCCAACTCCATGTTTGAACTCAGCCTAAAATATGCCGTTTTTCTCCATTTTCAAAAACTTCCCAGGCTAAAATGGCTTGAGTAACTTTCTGTTTCTGATGTCTTGTGGTTTCTCTGTGAAGGTTTTTCCAGCAAACACTGTTGTTGGCCAGAAATTCCTGGCCTTCCTCTTTCTCTCACTGCCTCTCACTATGGAAGCTGGAAATCCCAATGCAGAATTTCCCCGTCTTCCTGGAGTTCGATGTGGTCTGGTTTGGGCCACTCATAAGAAGAGGCTGTCCTCTTAGGCTACTGGGAAAATATGTCTCCCTTATATAAGGGGCAAGTCGAGAGCTCAATGGTCTTGTCTTTCCCTCCTTAATACATCTTGGGTAGAGAAGCGAGGCGTAGAGTTAGGACGGCCATCCCGGGATCGTGATGTTGCAAGAATGTGGAAGAAGAGGCAACCCACTAAGAAGAAAAGAAGAAAAAGATACAGAGAGCTAGAATGTCACAGCTACCAGACAAACAGTGATACCACTTTCAACAAATGTCTGCATCATTTAAACCTTTGTCGTTGAGTTGTCTGATACGTGCAGCCAAATACGTTCCTAACGTATGGTCTGCCCATGCTTGGCTGAGGCAGTGAGGAACCAGGAGGTGGGAAGTTGGATCCCAGAGACTGACCTTGGAAAGAACCAAGGGTGTGGGAAGTCAGAAGCCTGGTTGATGACTGTCTTCCAACTGGACTTTCCCTAATACCTGTGACTGTACATACCTCTTGACTTGAGCTTTAATGCATAAAATCCCTTTATAGAGAATCCAATATACTGTTGTGGCAAATGCCACATGTTGCCTACATCAGTAGTAAGTTAAAAGTATCCTTTCTCGGGGGGCACCTGGGTGGCTCAGTCAGTTGAGCATCTGATGCTTGATTTTGGTTCAGGTCATGATCCCTGGATTGTGGGATCGAGGCCCTCGTTGGGCTCTGCACTGAGCATCAAGCCCGATTAAAATTCTCTCTCCCTCTGACCCTCTCTCTTGCTCACGCTCTTGCATTCTCTCTTTCTAAAAAATTTTTTTTTAAGAAATCCTTTCTCAGAATCAAGCTCCACAGAGGGTGTGGATTTCTGGTTGTTTTTCACAGTATTTTATTCTCAAGTTCCTGAACAGTGCCATGCACATAGTAGGTACTTATTAAATATGTGTTGAACGAGCAAATTATTGAGACTTTGCCTTAAAAGGCTGTTGTTGGTTTGAAAGCAGAAGGTTTGGCAAATTAAAAGCAATGAGGTCTGTGATATGATCATGTGGTTGGATTGTAGATTTCATTTTGCTTCCTCTAAGGTCTTTTTAAATAAGTCTTAAGGTCTGTCATATCAACAGATACCTTAAAATGAGTTGAAAAGGCACCAGGCATGGAGAATGGGCTCGGAAAAAGTGACTCCTCCCTTGTGACTTACCAGCCAAGTTCTACTGGACTTTGGGATTGGTCCAAAAAAGGAAAGCCCCGGGGCGCCTGGGTGGCTCAGTTGGTTAAGTGTCTGACTTCAGCTCAGGTCATGATCTCCCGGTTCGTGAGTTCAAGCCTTGCATTGGGCTCTGCACTGACAGTATGGAGCCTGCTTGGGATTCTCTCTCCCTCTCTCTCTGTCCCTCCCCTGCTCACGTGCTCTCTCTCTCAAAATAAATACTAAAAATAAAAAAATAAAATAAAATGAAAAAGGAAAGCCTAGTTTAGGTATATTTTAGAGTTCTACATAGCCCACTTCTTTCATTTTATTTAATTGTACACTAACTATAATGTACTTAGTCTTTAACAGGCTGGTCCGAAATTACCCTTCCAGCCTTATGCCCACCTCCCTCCTCACACCTCACTCACATGCCCCACCTTGTGTCTGACCTTCTCCAAGTCAACCCTCAAGACCCAGCTTAGCCTTTCCCAATCTGCCCCACATGGGGATAGTTGCTATCATCCCCAGGATCCTACAGCCCCTCATTCTGGCCTCTGTGACACTGTCCAGCTGTCCCACATGCCGGGATTATGTCCTTCCCATCTTTTTATCTCTTGTACACACTGGGTTTGTAGAGCGGATAATGACAGTCATAGCTAATGTTTACCGAACGTTTACTGAGCATTTATTCACTTCACACCAGATGGTTCTAGGTGCTTAAGGTGTATTGATTCATTTACTCCTCCCAATGCCCTGAGATAGGTATTACCGATAACCCCACTTTATAGATGAGGAAATCAAGGCACAGGGGGCTAAGCGTCTTGCCTGTGGTCATCTGGATGGTGGTTGGCACAACAGCATTCATATCTTGCTCTCTGAACCACTCCTTTATGCTTTCCCTCATGAATGCATGTATGTTGGGATATGACTTGAATAGTTGTGGGTGAGTTGAGTCGTTCATTTAACAAACTACAGATATTGACGGAGATCCTACTGGGTGCTTGGTGCTGTCCTAGGTACCGGGGATTTAGTATGGAACATGGCGGGAAGGGTACTGTCCTCATGGGGTTGACATTCTGGTTCCAGCGAGGTTAAAGTCAACAAAAATAGTCACGGGGGGGGAGGGAACCCTATGGGCCAGCATTTATAGAAATTGAGCAGGCCTGCTACAACTTTCCAGGTCTGGGGATGAGGAGGGAATGGGTCCCACCGCAGGGTGCAACCATGAAAACACCGCAGATTCGCCAGGCTGAAGATGAAAGGGTCATAGCGGGAAACTTCACACAACCTACTGGGCACAGATCAGTCTGAACCATGAAAGGAAGGACGAAAGAGGGGAGCGCAAAGCAGAAAAGAGCGACAGGGGTCCGAGAGGCACGCTTCCATGCTGCACGGAGAGAATAGGATGGTTAAAGAAAAGCCTTAAAACACTAGCAGGGCAGAAAGAGGAGCCAGTGGTAATGAAGGGACCCTCACAAGTGCCCTGGAAATAGGCTGGTGGTGATTGTACAGGCTAGGGCTTTAAAAGGCTTTGTTCTTCTGTCGAAGAAGGAAAGCCATTGTGGTGCATGGGAAATAAAAAGCTTGTGTGTGCGTGTGTGTGTGTGTGTGTGTGTGTGTGAAAGAGAGAGAGATTGGAGGGGACACTCTCTACCCCAAATACAGAATGATTGTCACTATCAATTCTGTACCTTGTACTCACCCAAGCGGAAGGTTCTAGAACTACCCCCACAGGGACGTCTGTGATAAAGCCAGGCTAGGGATGTCAGGATGTTGTGTGCCTGACTCACAGCACATGACTTTCTGTGAACACATACAACACTGCCAGATCAGCAGCAAGACGTTGAGCCCCTGCTTTGGGGTCCCAGAGCCCAGTGGGCAGGGGTCCAGGTAAGACAGTGGAGGCACAGTTGCCCCAAGGAAGCCCTTTGTGACCCCAAAGGCTGTGGGGGTTCTGTTATCTGGTTCAAGCAAAGACTGGAGAGCAACCGAAGGCTGCAGACAACAGCAGGCTGGGATCTTCTGTCTTTCTTGCCCTCTTCTGCTGTTGGAGGGCAACGTAATGAGGGGCCGCAGAGTGTGGGCTCTAGGGTCCTCCCCACGGTCAAATCCAGGCTCCTTCTCTATCTACAGGGTGGCTTTGGGCAAACCCTAACCTCTGTTTCTGCAAATACAAAATGGGCACAGTAGTATCTCTCTTGGGGTGTTCTAGGGGGACACCCCTAGCTGAAAAGGTATATAGAATATGATAAGCAGTCAATATCATTGCCCTTGGGGTTGTGTGGCTCCAGAAGGTCTCACACTCTTTGGGAGATACCATTTCCCCTTGTTCCTTAGTTTCAAGGGCAACCACATTTTTTCTTTTCTTTTTCTTTTTTTAATGTTTATTTCATTTTGAGAGAGAGAGAGAGACAGAGCATGAGCTGGGGAGGGGCAGCGAGAGAGGGAGACACAGAATATGAAGCAGGCTCCAGGCTCTGAGCTGTCATCACAGAGCCCAACGTGGAGCTCGAACCCATGAACTACCAGATCATGACCTGAGCGGAAGTCGGACGCTTAACCGACTGAGCCATCCAGGCGCCCTGCAACCAGATTCTTTCAGGACAAGATGAAGTCTAAGGAGAAACCTTGATGTGAAGTCCCAGACCCCTGAGTCTGTCCTGGGAAGTGGGGAGGTGGGTCTCCAAAGGTGGTGTCACCCTGGGCTAATGACTGTTAGGAGGAGTGCCTATAAACAAATGAGCCCGATCTGTCACCCCGTCTCCAGGAATCCCAGTAGCCCAGGTTGTAGGTTATCATGGGGGGGACACTGTAACCGTCCCTGCCCCCCAACTGCCGCCATGACACGGTATCTTCTGGACTCTGCTCAGCAAGGGCATCGGTCCTCTTTGTTGGATCAGTTTCTCCCTTAGCCCCAAGAGGAGGCAGGGGCAGGAGGGCTGATTTGCATAACATTTGGAAACAGAATTTTGGCAGCTTTTGTTAGGGGTTTTATGAAGGACACACATGCTAGAGAGGAAAAAACAAAAGGAAATATTTTGGGAATTCCCAGTTTGCTCTTGACCCCTGGGTGGAAGTTTCTCTTCTGCATCCCCATCGTCTTCACCCCACCTTATGCCTTCCTCCTAACTCTCCCTAGCTTCGTGGGTGCTTGGGGCTAATATGAACCTGAAAGAAGGTCCCAGAGGGTCCCCTGGCTCCCTCGGGTCCACCCCGGGAGACGATGTTTGTACAGCAGGTGAGCTCAGAGGGGGTGCTCAGGGTATGTCTGAATCTCTGCGCAGTGTGAGCTCTTTGGGGACCTTGTTCTCACAATTGTTCCTTAGCTTCATGGGGCTCCCTAAAGACGTTCACTGGGGCCATAATGGGAGCCACCTCCCTGATTTGTTGCAAAGACGGAATGAGTATGTTCACCAAAGAAGGCTCAGGACAGTGCCTGGCACATACAAGCACTCAATGAATATTAGCTATTTTCTGTAGCACGCCGTTTGTTAAAAGTCAACTATTTTTTAAAAGACACATTCTTCCTACCTCGTCTCCCACAGGTTCCTTTTGGTGGAAAAATCTCTCCTCCTCCTTCCCCTCATTTTTCTTAAGAATGCCCTAGTCATTCTGGATCTTATGCATTGCATTTCCTTATAAAATTTAGAGTTAACTGGTTAATTTCTTCCGGGAGATAGATAGAGAGAGAGAGATGTAAAGAAAGAAAGAGGGAGGGAGAGAGGAGAATGTAGGGCAGGAGGGAGGGATTAAGGAAGAAATTTAAAAAGCTGTAGTAGTTTTTCATTTGGATTGTACTGAATCTATAAATCAATTTGGGAGGAATTGATACCTTTATTGCTATTGAGTCTTGTAATCAATGAACATGCTATATCTTTATTTTAGGCCTTTTTAATGGCTCACAATGAAAAAAAGTTCTTTCTTTTCTCTGTGGAAGTCTTGTACATGATTTGTTTTATTTGCCTCAGAACTTGATTTTTTAAATATTCGATTACGAACATACAATTACAAAATCAGTTTCTACCCATTTGGTCCTGGTATATACAAGCACAATTCACTTTTGTATTTTGATTAAAACAATTTTTGTCATAAAGAAACTTTGTTTGGGGGGGGGCCCTGGGTGACTTAGTTGGTTAAGCCTCCACTTCAGCTCAGGTCATGATCTCATGGTTCTTGAGTTCGAGCCCCATTGGAATCCTTGCTTCGGATCCTCTGTCTCCCTCTCTTTCTCTTTAAAAAATAAATAAACATCTAAAAAAAAAAAACAAAACCCTTTGTTTTGGATGAATTTCGATTTACAGAAAAGTTGCAAAGATAATACAGTTTCTGTATACGCCTCGCTGAGTTTCCCCCATTGTTAACATCTTACATAACCGTGACGCAGCTATCAAAGCTAAGAGATCAACACCCATACATGACTAATAAATAAATTCCAGATTTTATTTGGATTTCACCAGTTTTTCCAAGAGCGTCCTATTTTTTGTTTCCAAGATACAATTGTGGCTACTTCATTGGATTTAGTGGGGGTTTTTGTATTTTTGTTTTTTTAAAGTAGGCTCCATGCTGGGTGTAGAGTCCAATGTGGGGCTTGAACTCATGACCCTGAGATTAAGACCTGAGCTGAGATCAAGAGTTGGACGCTTAACCCACTGAGCCACCAGGTGCCCCTCATTTAATGTGTTTTGGTTTTTGAAAACAGCTACCTGTGAAGCCCTCTTGTTAAATCTAATATTTATATATGGATTTCTCAGAAAATTCTACATTTATAACCAGCAAATAGTGACAATTTTGTTTCTTCTTTCCTAATCCTTATATTTTTTGTTTCCTATTCCTGTTGTATCATATTAGGTAGGACTCTGATTTCTAGAAATAACAGTGGTGGTATCCATCCATGCTTCTTCAGTCCCAATCGTAAAGAAAAAGCTTTCAACATTTCACCATTAGGGTCTGAGGTTTTCGTAAGCCTTTCTGAAGACTCTTTATCAGATCATGGAAGTTCCCTTTAATTCCTAGTTTAAGAAGTGTTTTTAAAAATGGTGAATGAAGGGGCACCTGGGTGGCTTAGTGGGTTAGGCATCTAATGTCAGCTCAGGTTATGGTCTCCTGAGTTCGAGCCTCGTGTCGGGCTCTGTGCTGACAGCTCGGAGCCTGAAACCTGCTTTGGATTCTGTGTCTTCCTCTCTCTCTACCCCTCCCCTGCTCAGGCTCTGTCTCTGTCTCTGTCTCTCTCTCAAAATAAATAAACATTTTAAAAAATTAAAAAAAAATAACCCATTAAATTTAACAAAAATAATGCACTTTTATGAAAAATAACTGTACTTTCCAAAATAAAAAAAAAAATTAATGAGAAGAGTGGCATTGTTTTATAATTTTGCAAATCTCTTTAATTTCTGGCTTATTGAAGATACCTGATTCTCATGTCTGTTTCTAGCATTCGATCTGTTACAATAAGATTTTGGGTTCTTTGCTACAGTATGTGATGAAAATGTAGTTGGAAAAGGAGGAACATTTTAATAGCTTTTGGGATAATTATGGATATTGTTTTTTGACTATTCACTAAAACTTGACCATATTGGTAGTGTCCTTTTCTTTTTTCTTTTCTTTTTTTTTTTTTTTTTTTTAAGTAGGCTTTACACCCTGCATGGAGCCACGTATTGTCATTTGTGGCCTCTTAAGTGATCTGCGTTCTTTTTTTTTTTGTTTTTTAATGTTTGCTTATTTTTGAGAGAGAAAGTGCAAGCGGGGTAGGGGCACAGAGAAAGTGGGACAGAGGTTCTGAAGCGGCCTCTGCTCCGACAGCAGAGAGCCTAATGTGGAACTTGAACTCATGAACTGTGACACTGTGACCTGAGCCAAAGTCAAGATGCTTAACCGACTGAACCACCCAGGCACCCCAAGTGATCTAATTTCAAGACTTTGTCTGCTGAACACCCATAGTTTGTAAAATCCAGCCCCATTCACAAAGTAAAAATGGTGTTTGAGGGGCACCTGGGTGGTTCAGTCAGTTGAGTGTCTGACTCTTGATTTTGGCTCAGGTCGTGGTCTCATGGTTTGCGTTCGAGCCCCGCGTCCGGCTCTGTGCTGACAGTAAGAAGCCTGTTTGGGATTCTCTCTCTCTCTCTTTCTCTCTCTCTCTGCCCTTCTCCCGCTTGCTCTCTCACTCTCTCTAAGAATAAATAAATATTTTTTAAAAGTCTCTAAAACATGGTGTTTGATGAAAAAGCGGCTGGTTCAACTCATAACTCAGTTGCACAAGAGCTTTTCCTCAAGACAACCATCATGTTTCAGCTCACAGAAGTCCTTTTGCTTTCTTTCTGTTTCATCACAGAATATTTTAAAAATGTATTCAAGGGTTGTGGTATTAAACTTTTATTAAAAAAGTAATAATTTGTACTGCTTCACCAAGGACCTGTTGAAGGAAAACCGAATTTCCTGTGTGTGTGTGTTTTTTAAGTAGGCTGCATGCCCAGTATGGAGCCCAACATGGGATTTGAACTCACCACCCTGAGATCCAGACCTGAGCTGAGATCAAGTGTCAGATGCTCTGCCCCTGGATTTTGTGTTTCCTGAGAGCACCTGGCAGAGAGAATTCAGTGGTGCTGGTAGAGCTGGGTACCACGGCCTTGATTTGGCCAAGGCACCAAGACTCTACCACTGCTTTTGTGCCATCAGGACTAATGGCGACACGGCAAAAAGGGGGCAAGCCGTGTCAGAATTGCAGTGAGAGTAGTTGTGACCTTGCAGACTTCGAGACTTGCAGAGGTAGGTCTGTGGACCACACTTCGAGAACAGATGCACTATGACCTTGACTTAACTGGGCCTAGAAATACTTGACGAGTCGCAAGAAACCTTAAGCCTTCAAGATGACGATGACGAAGATGACGGTGACTTCCACCATTTATTGAGTGCCCGATGTGTTCTGTGTCTTGCCGAATCACGTATCGTGAACTCTCTCTTTCAATCACCGCCCTCTCCTTTTTAAAAAATGCGCTGATGCTTTATTGGCGAGGGAGGGGAAAGGGAAGAGAGGCAGAGAGGAAGGAAGAACACTTACTGGATGGTGCCACTGAGCTGGCCAAGGCCGGTTATGGGGTTGTGAGGGATTTTTCTGGAGAGGCCATCTGGAGTCTGTCCAATGCAGATCAGTGGCCTGTGCAGCTGTGCCGTGATTCAGGGATCCAGGCCACCTGCATCCTGGGAGGCCGCCCTCTCCGCCATCTTGGCTCCAGTTAGGGGACAGACTTTATTATTACTTTCATTTCACAGATGGGAAGACCGTATGGCTAGTGAGTCAGGGAGCTCTGAGCTCTAGCTCTCTGGCTCTCCTGAACAACCTGGGGGGTTTGAAGGTAGCAGGAGTGGTCATAGAACAAGTTGAGTATGGTGATCCAACCACCATAGAGGTCCCAGTCAATCCTGTGTTTGTGGGGTGATGGGGTGGGACTCTGGAGCTGGGCTGTTAATCTTGCTGCGAGCAAGGGGATCATCCTTCACCCCGTCTCTGCCCAGCCATGGGATGCAGACTGCCCTGGGTAAGGGGGCATGGTCCTGGGTGAGGTGGCTTTCTTGGGTTAAGGTCAATTCCTGGTGGTAGTGGGGGAACCTAAGCAGAGAGCTGTCAGCTACCAGCTCTCTCAGTCGTGGTAGTGATGAATGCCTGGGTATGTGAAGGGGGATCTGAGAGGATCCTACTCTAGGGTCTGAGGCTCAAGATAGTTGACTGCTTTAGTCTAGAGCCTGACTCCCAGTGAAAGGAGAGCTTCGCCTCTGGGGAATGAACATAGCCCGGATGATAGATCTGTGTGAGCTCTTATGAAACCCAGCAGTCTTCATTTTTTTTTTTAAACAAAGCTCTTCTAGTGATTCTGAGAAATTTACCGGGCATGGTGAGTCCCCAGCTCATGCCATATGCAATTCACCATGTCAGTTTTGCAATACTCAAGATGCATCCTGTTCACTGATATGGGTCCACTGACCATGAACCTAGATGTCACAGAGAGTATCAGATTTTTTTTTTAATATTTATCTATATTTTAGAGAGAGAGAGAGGCAGTGTGTGAGCAGGGGAGTGGCAGAGAGAGACAGAGACAGAATCCGAAGCAGGCTCCAGGCTCTGAGCTGTCAGCACGGAGCCTGATGCGGGGCTTGAACGCACGAACCATGAGATCATGACCTGAGCCGAAGTCGGATTAACCGACTGAGTCCCCCAGGCGCCCTGTCAGATGGTTTTAAAAGCTTCCAAAAGCTCTCGATTTCCGTACTTATCCCACGGCAACCCATGGACAAAAACATTTCACAGGTGAGCGCTGGTCTCCGGACCGCAGTGTGAGTAGAATCGCTCCAGATCTGTGCTTCTCAAATTTAATGTGCTCGAAAATCACCTGGAGGTCTTGTCAAGGGGCACATTTGGATTCGCTACGTCTGGGAGGGAAATTGTGCATTTCTAAGCCCCAAGGGATAGCGATGCTGTGGCACCACCTAGAATAGCAAGGCTTTAGACTACAGCCTGTTCTTTGTTGTCACGAACATCTACCTAAGTGTCTGAAGCTGGCAATCACGCTCCCACCCCCAGGCATCTTCTCCAGGCTAACTACGACCAGTTGCCTCAACTATCCTTCAGCCAGTCAGGTTTCCACATGCCAAGCTCTCCCACGCCGCACCCCCCAATTTCGGCTGGTCCCAGAGACGGCATCCACTCCCTGGCCCTCATCCTGCACCGTCTCTTCTCTCTTCGCCCCCTTTCCCCTCCTCTCTGCATTTGGAGCTGTTGCCTTCAGGATCTCCTAGGCTGGCTCCAGCCCCGGGGGGGGATTTTCAGATTGCTCATGCTTCTGGGAAACTTTTTAGGCTAGAGGAAGGAAATCACTCCCGGGCTGGACAGAGCGGTATGCATCTGTCCGACCTGGACCAACGCCCTGGTGAGCTTCCTGCCCCCACCGCCCCCCTCCGAAGACTCCCGCCTACCCCCTCCGGAGTCACCCCAATTCAACACTTTGTTCTCTCTGCCGTCCCTTATCGCATCCTGGGGCCCTTGAGGGGCTGGAGGGTAGCGACAAAGCAGAAGAGGGGTCTTCCTCTGACCAGGCCAAGACGAAGCAGCCTTTGTGACTGAGTTGACAGTTTTGTGACACTCCTCCTACCACCCCGTGGTCTCCTGCTCAATCTCTTGGGACTGCCCAGAGCCAACTGCACTCCCGAAAACCCAGCCTCCACCAGGGCTTTGTTTCAGAAGAAGGAACGGAATGGGGCCCGTCTCACGCCTGACCATCTCAGCAAGGATTCATCCATCAAATTAGCAAAGTTTGCCCCGTCCCAGGGGCATTAAACTCACAGGTAGATAACCGTAAGAAATTACAAGCTTCACAGAGAAATGAAGACTCAGAAATTAGAAATTCCTTTTCATTTACCCTGACCATGGGCCTGTCAGACACATCCATATGTTTTCACAAGGCTAGGATCAGTACAGATATATTGTCTTTTGTTTAATTTTTTTTTTTTTTTTAAGCAGAGAGAGAAAACTTTCTTTTTTAATTTTTATTTATTTTTGAGAGAGAGACAGACAGACAGGCAGAGCATGAGCAGGGGGAGGGGCAGAGAGAGAGGAGACACAGAATCCGAAGCAGGTTCCAGGCTCTGAGCTGCCAGCACAGAACCCGATGTGAGGCTCAAACCCACGAACCGTGAGATCATGACTTGAGCCAAAGTTCATCGTCCAACTGACTGAGCCACCCAGGCGCCCCTTGATTAATTTCTTTTAGCAAATACATGAATATATGCATCTCGATGTAGCCATATGTTGTTTGTGCTTTTGTTTTTTTATCATATATATAACCCTCCCAAGTAACCCTAGACCAGCACCGGGGTTGCAAGCTCGAACCCCACGACTGACTGGCTGTGTGACCTCAGGCCAGTTCTTAACCTCTCTGAGCCACAGCTGTAAAATGAAAATAAAGTAAGAGGCTGTGGAAGAGGCGTCTTGTCAGAAATGAGGCGAGGCACGTAAAACTCTTTTAAAAACCGTCTGGCACATAAAAAGAGCTCAGTTAATGTTAGCGGCTTTTATTCTAATTTATTCCCATGAATGCCGGCCCGTCCTCTGTTACTGAGCATTTTAGGTTATTTGGAATGGTTTTCTTATAAAAGCGCTGTTATGGGCAGTCATCCTTTCTGGCAACGTGTGCGGACTGCTTCATCCACCCCAGAACACCCTGAGACGGTGAAGAGCTGGAGGGCCCCTGATTTGCGTGGTGGAGAGAAACCCGCGCTGGCAGGGCCCCGAGAAGATGTGCTGTGCATTCGTGGCGGGCCCGGAGACAGCGCGTGAGGCAGGTGAGAATCAGGAGACTCTCAGCGGAGCAGCTGACATTTCAGATACATTTGGACCATCTCCCAGAGGAAGGCACTTCGCACACTTGTTCTGTTTCACGACCGCATTCCTGGGGCTCAGAAAGCCTCCTGGCTTGTCCCACAGCCTCTGTCAATTCCCCGCTGAATGCGCGACGGTGGCCCCGCCTGCCTGCCTGTGGTGGGTTCAGATCCTGATCTGGGTCCAGATGTTTTGTCTGGCCCCACCCAGACCTCTCCTTCCTGACTCATGGGACAGGAAGCTCCCGGGGGGGCTGCGGGGCAGAGCCTCTGAGGCTTTCTCCCCTGTCGGCAGTGAGAGGCCCTACATGGAATTCAGGTCACTGGCGGGGGTGGGGGAAGGAAGGACGTTCTGTGATGAGAAGCTAGACTCTTCCCAGGAGTGTGTGGAGGGGGGAGAGATGTCTGCTGGGTCCGCCTGCCAGCTGGTCCGACAGCGAGTGAGGGAAGATCTGGATATATCCTCTAACTCGGAGACTGAGGTTAGCAGCAGTGACTCTTTCGTGGAAGGAAATGAGCAGGGACAAGCAAAGCGAGGAAGGGAAGGGAAATGTTCACTGGCGTTCCTACATGGCCCACTTTGTGCCGGGTTCACAGCCGTGGTGCAGACGCGCCCATACAGCGGCCCTGTGGGAAGGTGCCATCAGCCCAATTCCAAAAGTGGGGAGCAGACTCAACAGAGCCCACAGCCACGTGCTGGTGAGCCCTCATCCTGGACGGTGGTGTTCTTCTCCAAGCTTCTTCCTCGGGGAGCAGGAACCTCTCCTAATAGGAGGATTAAGGCACACCCCTCCTCGCTCTCTCGGTTCGTGGGGTTCGGGCAGGGCTGACCCCCATGACTCCCACCTGACCAGCCTAAGCTCCCACCCTCCTCCAGTCACCCCCTGACAGGGCCCTGGACCATCAGAGCCAGCCACAGCCAGCTCTGGGTCGTTCTCAAAGAAAGAGAATTTCTTTGCTTTCGGCTGCCAGCGTAAGATTCAAAGATACAGGATCTAAGTGTGGCTGTTTTGGAGTCACAAAGGGGCAGCCTTCTTGGGAATAAAGTTAATTTAGAGGAACGCAGAAATGAGAGATGGAAAGAAAGAGGAAAATAAGAAATCATCTGAAAACCGAGCCCCCACCACATATCGGTGCATCCAGGCAGCTTGAAGATTGACTACCCCCGGAATTTTCATTTAGGTGAGCCGATAAATCTTCGTTTTTGCTGGACACCCGAAGCTGACTTCCCGTCAGAGGGGAATGAATTCTCACGACCAGGGCAGAGCACTGGAATTAGGACTGGGCCGGGAGGGTCCGCGTTCCTTCTTGTTCTTGGTGCCTCACTCTGCAGGATGTAAACCCTTGTCTCTGAAAAGACCTCTCAATTTGCTGCCTTGTATAGGCCGACCTCATCCCGCTAGGTGGGAGGCTGGTGGGGAGGGAGGTCTGGCCCTACAAACCCTGATACCTGCACGTACAGAATTGCAGATTGCTTTTTACCTGGATTTCATTGGTTCCACTTCACGCTGGTGAACGTTTAACAAGCGAACAAACAAAAGAGCTCTGTTCCGTTTCTGTGGTGTAAATATTTCCACCGGGGCCAATGCCAGGCTGCCAACCTGACATCAGTGAATGTGGGCGCAGGAATAAGTGTAAGGAGCACCCCATTAAATAGTATTCCCACCATGGAGTTGTAATAGTTGTGAATAACCGTAAGATGATAAGAAGTAGGGACACTTGGGTGGCTCAGCCAGTTATGCATCCGACTTCAGCTCAGGTCATGATCTCCCGGTTCGTGAGTTCAAGCCCCGCATCGGGCTCCACGCTGACCGTGTGGAGCCTGCTTGGGAATTCTCTCTCTCCCTCTCTCTCTCTCTCTGCCCATCCCCCGCTTCCAGTCTCTCTCTCATTCTCTCTCTCTCTCCCCAAATAAACATTAAAATGCCTTTGCTTTTCATATATTTTATCCCCTTATAAGTTTATATAATTTAATTTTTAAAGTTAAAGATTTTTTAATGTTTATTTACTGTTGAGAGAGACAGAATGTGAGTGGGAGAGGGGCAGAGAGGGAGACACAGAATCCCAAGCAGGCTCCAGGCTCTGAGCTGTCAGCAGAGCCCCACGCAGGGCTCGAACTCCTGGACAGAGAGATCATCACCTGAGTGGCAGTCAGATCCTCAATCTACTGAGCCACTCACTCACCCCTTGTTCTGGTTTAAATTTTTTAAAAAGGCCGGTGGGTGGAGGGGGGTGGGGGTGGGGCTGAGAACCTGGAAGCAATCCTGAAAGCTTGATTTTGGTGAGGGTCTGTACCAGGTTGAAGTGAAACTGAATGTGTAATTAACTATCTGGATGGAATTTATGGTCCAAAGATGTCTGTGGGCAAAGCCAGGAAGCACTCTGTAAAGGAGATTGCCAAGTGCAGGAAGCCCCTCCAGAGAGTCCTGGGGATAGGGCAGGGAGGACACTGAGGAAGGGGGCCTCAGCAACCCCTCCTGTTGCAATTTTTGGAACACCTTGGACTTTTCACCTTTGTTCCTTGCAGCTTGTGAATTACACCACCACCGCCTTCTGGAACACACCCTTCTACTTTGCACTGAAATAGCAATAATGTTGCATCTACTAGCTGAATAGCCAGTCCTGTAGTAAACAGTTTAACTGTGTCAGGGCCGATCATCATTCTTTGAAAACAACTCCTTGTAACCTTGTGGTTTTTGCCTTTATGAGCCTGTTGATTCTGCTAGGCTGGCGTGTCTCCCGGATTTCAATCCTAAAACCTCAAATAAATGCTCTGGTTCCTTTGCAGCCTCTTCTTGGTCCGCAACTCTTCCTGGGCGTGGTCTGCTGGTTCTGCTCCGGAAGAGCGTCTGGGAGCCCTGAAATAGGTGTGCGGGGTCCATAGGTGAAATAGGTCTTGTGTTGGGCAGCAGTCCAGCAGGAAGTAGAGGGCACGTCCACATTAGCATGATGTGAGGTTTTCTGGAGATGCGCTTCACAGAGGTGCGGTTAGGTACCCAGATACAGTAGGGGTGCAGCTGGACTCCAGGCCCGATAACCTCCGGGTTCTGGGACCCTGGGTGTGAATGTGCAGGCATTGGGGCTTGAGGACCAGTCACCGGAGATGGGGACAGAGGGGGCTGGGGAGAGTGGCACGTCTGCTCAGAAATGGGACCTTTCCCTGGGGATGTTCAGGGAGGGACCCAGGGAACAAACACTCTTGACCTCACTCTCCTCCTTCCTTCTGAGTCTCTATCTCAACTTGGCATTGGCTGGACCCGCTCATAAGCCAGAGGGTAAGGAAGCTGGCCATTTTCAGCCTCTCCAGGAGACTGCAGAAAGGTGGAGGGGTCTGAATGTCAAATGGCACCGGTCTTGACCTTGGGTATCTCACTGAGTCGTGGACACCCTGATCCTCTGTCTTGGGGCTAGGAAAAGGGCCAAGGAACATGGCTTTTGGAACCACCCTGGGCCACCTTTATCCCAAAGGCATTCAGGATCTGGTCACCTCCCCTGCTAGGGGCAGCAGGCTGTTTCTGAAGGTGCACTGCCCTCCACCCTGGGGCCAATCCTGCTTTTCCAGCCTGGCAAAGCTTCCTGGCATGAGGAGAAGGGGTCTGGGGGGCAGACCCCTGGAAATGGTCCCAGCCTCTGTTGCCAGAGACATCGCCAGGAACCACTGGTTGGTGCTCGCCCTGCATCTCGAGATTCTACAGGGGCCTCTTCCATGGACACTCAGATGAGGGAGCCCTTTCCCGGGGGGACAAGGGCTCCGGGCACCCCTTGTACTGCCATCCTCAGGGATTGTAAGACCTTCTCGCTAATCTGAATTTTCTCATCTGCAAAACTGGAGGGCCTGGACCAGATGATCCTGGTTCCGAAGGATACCTCCAGCTCTCCGAATGTTTAATGTCTAGGAGTGGAGTCTCAAGGTCATTCCCATGATGGCAAGTGTGTCCTTCTACAGCCAGGAGGTGGCAGCAAAGCCCTGTAGGCTAGGGGGAGGTTCTGCTCTCCAAAGCACGGTTTGGTGGTTGGGCTTCTAGACTGAACAATAGTAATCAATGATAATGGCAACAATGTCATTATCGTTGCCACTATTGTGAGCAAATAGCAGCAGTGCCTCCTGAGGTTCACTCTGTACTGTGCAGGTGAGGAAACTCCTTGCACAGTATCACATAGGAATTTTCCAACAACCCCATCCTGTCCGTGGGTATAGTGCCAAGACTTCCAGCCCCATGTTGAGGCTCAGGGACATTACCTGACCTGCCCAAGGACTTCTAGAAAGCAGGACACGCCAAGACAGGAACGCACACTTTGGTCCTATGCACTCTCTACGTCACTGCTCGGGAGACCTGAGGCGAGGAACTTTCTGCCACCCTCTTGGTTTTTCCAGAGAGTTAGAGGGGTCAGAGGGGCTGAACCAAAGAGCCTGAGTGAGGCTCTCCCTGGAATTTGATAAGGAGATGCCGGGAAATAAAACTCAACACAGGAGCCTCTTTTTTCTTATTCCAGTCCTTAGAAAAGAACTTTCTTAAAAAAAATTTTTTTATTCTCATCAGGACATACTTGGTGTCTAGGTATGGAAGATTCTCATTCATTCATGCATCCCTTCATTCAAGGACCAGGATTCTGAGGTAGTGTAAGACATTGGAATGCACTGGGAAGGGTATAGGAACGTTCTTTCTTTCTAACTCAGAAATCTGGGGGCCCAGAGCTTGGATGTGGGGACCTGAGTAAGTGCAGACGTGTGGGGGTGGCTCATCGTTGGGGGGAGCCTCGAGCAAACTGGGGAATGTTGGAGCCCATGGGGATTCTGTTTTTTTTTTTTTTAATTTTTTAATGTTTATTTATTTTTGACACAGAGAGAGAGACAGAGCACGAGCGGGGGAGGGGCAGAGAGAGAGGGAGGCACAGAATTGGAAGCAGGCTCCAGGCTCTGAGCTATCAGCACAGAGCCTGACGCGGGGCTCGAACTCACAGACCTCGAGATCATGACCTGAGCCGAAGTCGGATGCTCAACCGACTGAGCTACCCAGGGGCCCCTATTGGGATGTCAGAAGGGAATGGAATTCTAGAGGAATTTTTTTGATGACTCTCCTCCCCCACGCCTGCACGGTGTAATTAAGTCCTCAAACCAGCGGAAACCCCTTAGAGACACAGCCCAACCCCAGACTGTTGTCCATCTGGTCCCAAGTCTTAGACTCCACCCATGTCCTGAGGCTTACCCCTCCCCACTGTGATGACGGGTCCCTGGAATGCTAACTGTGTGCCAGGATCTAGATCAAGGGTGCTTCTTCATTATCTTATTTACTTCTGAACATAACCCTATAAAGTGCATTGTTACACCCCCATTTTACATGCCAGGTAGCTGAGGCTTAAAGTCGTAAAGTGACTTGCCCCAAATCACCAAGCTAGTTAGCGACGGGGCAGGTCTGGGACCCACGCGGGTCGGCACCCTGGGGTGGCTCTTACCACCGCATCACGTGCCTACGCGGAGGCAAAACCCACCCTGTGAGACTGTGTGCTGTGCGGTGAGTCTGATCTCATCTTCTCAACACGGGACAAGCCGTAGCCTGTCTGCAACCCTTCTAGAAAATGAGGGCATCAATATTGGCCTGATCTGGCCGGCTTGTTTCGTGGCTTGAATGGAAAGGAAAACAAAAATGCACATGTGAATGCTGGAGATGAACAAACTCGTTCTGTGTGTTTGCATTGCTATCATTACTCTTATTGGGAGGGCTGGACTGGGGCTGCTTTCTGGGGGCCTTGAGAATGACCTCAGTTTCCTTGTCTACAGAATTGAGGAGGTTGGGCCCTTACTTCTTTATATGCACAGCAGACTCTTAAACCACCCCGAGCAAGCAGAATGGATGAACACACAGATAATGAACACACAGAGCTGGAGAGACGAGGAGTCAGGAGATTTTATTCCTCACAACATTGTGCCTCCCTCCACCGCCCATCTCCCGAGGCGTCCCATGGCAATGGCGTCCGGAAGGCCTCATTCTTCCATCTTCTGTGGGAAAAAAACAATCAGGGAACGAGTCAAACCAAAGGCAAGGTGGACTGTTGCCTTCATGTGGCACAGCCGGAAAGGCACGAAAAATATTACGGAGTGGCACGGTTTCCCCCTTGCACGTCATAAAAACAAAGCTGGGAGCCCCTGAAGATGGACGAGCCCCCCCGAGAAAGTAGGGGCTTCCTGGGCGGTGCCTCTTACCACAAAGAGGGACGGGGATGATTAGGTGTCTGGCCCCCTTGTCCCCCTCTGCCCCATGAGCCTGGAGCCACCGGGGGCCTGGCCAAGGCGTGGCATCTGGGAGTTCAGGGCCAGCAGCGGGGAAGAGGCTGCAGCCTACGTCCTCCACACTCTCCCTGGGGTGCTCCCCTGGTCCTGGTCTCGGGACGTCTGCTCTCACCTGGCTCCCCACATCTCGGCTCTTGGCCCGGAGCTTGTTGACCTGAGACTCTGCGATGTCGGCCCTCTCCTCCGCCTCCTCCAGCTCGTGCTGGACCCTCCGGCACTTGGACATCTGTGTGTTGGCCTGCTCCTCCTGTGGAAGAGAGAGGGGCTAGAGGCTGAGGAAGCCCTTCACTCTGGCTCTGAGGCTCCGAGTCCCTGAGGGGCCTTGGGGGACACTCCCAGCCCCTGACGGCCGATGCTGTCTGATCACCTCGAGGGTACTGCTGTCCTAGGACCCCCGCCTGTCCCCTCACGTCCCTACTCTGTGCTAACACCCCCACTGGAGCTCTTTGGCGGGGACCCCAGTCCTCAGTCCTCCCGAGGCACCTGGAAGGTCAGAGGCCAGTAGCCCAACACCCCCCCTCCCCCCGCCCTGGCCTCCTCCAGCCCTTGTCTGCCTGTGGCCTGGCCGCCGTGCACGTCTGTCAAGGGCGATCTGAGGGTTCTTGAAGAAGGTGGCCTCCTGGGAAGTCCTGCTGCGACCGTGCTAATCCAATGGGTACAAATCCCTCCCCCATTTAATCAGTTCAGATCTGCTTCCTTGCGGTCAGGATGGAACCACCAGCCCCTTGGGCACAGAGGAAAACAGGGCAAGGAGAGAAACCATATATGCTCAGTCATTTGTCGACAGCAGGGTCTCCCCAATTTTGTTCCTCAGGACACCAGTCCGGTGGGCTGCTCTGGATATAATAAAAGGTTCTGGGGTACTGGGTGGCTCAGGTCAGGATCTTGCAGTTCGTGGGTTCAAGCCCCGCGTCGGGCTCTGTGCTGACAGCTCAGAGCCTGGAGCCTGCTTCAGATTGTGTGCCCCACCACCACCTCTGTGCCTCCCCAGCTCATGCTCTGTCTCTCTTTCTCTCAAGAATAAACATTAAAAAAAAAAAAGGTTCTGAGTTCCACTAAGGGTGAGCCACACTACGTTCTAGAATATTCTGTCCACTTTGAAGGGTGCATTTCACGTCACCTAAAAAATCTGAGAAATCCTTGAAACCAGCCAGTTCGACTCTGTTTAACCTAGAGTTTCCAAAACTATTTCTTTTCTGTAAAATAGAGAGTACCCCCCCTTGCCCTCCTCCTGCCCCCCCCCCCCCGAAGGTTCCTGCTAGTAACTTCCCTTAGGTCTATCTGATCAGGGTGGTGGGTGGCAATTAGAGAGGGCAGGAAGGATAAGGCCCTGGGGACCAGGGATGGGGGCAAGGGGGGATGCCGTGAACCAGGGTAGGGGGGTTTAAGGTGAGGCTGTGGGGTACCCTGAGCTGGTTGGGGTGTCAGGGCGAAGTGAGGCCGGCAGGGTGGGGATAGGGGATAAAATGAGGGGGCTGGCCACGAGACTGAGGCGGGAGGCACCCAGGAGGTGCAGCTGGGGTTTGGGGGACAGGCTTGTTTGACACAAACCAGGGGAGGGAGGAAGGGCAGGTGTCCCTGAATCAGCAACCTACAAATAAAACCCCAGGGTCTGGCTCCGTGGACATTGCCCAGGGCTGGGGGTGCTGGGGCCCCCCTACTCACAGCCTCCTCGGCCTGCCTCTTGTACGCCTTCACTTTGGCCTGAAGCTTGTCCACCAGGTCCTGGAGCCTAAGGATGTTCTTGCGGTCCTCCTCAGCCTGCGAACATAGCACCGTGCCAGGGTCCCCCAGACCCTCTTCTGCTCCCGAGGGGGCCGGCGCTCGCGGAGGCTTTGGAGCCCCTTACCTGGTACGTCATTTCCTTGACTTTGCGCTCATATTTGTGAGCCCCTTTCAGAGCTTCGGCCCCCCTCTTCTGCTCGGCGTCCAGCTCACTTTCCAGCTCCCGCACCTGGGTTTGGGGGGAGAGAGCACAGCATCCGGATCGGAGCCCCTGTGCTTCTCCTGCACACGCGTGAGTGGGGGGCATTTTCGGGAAAACTCGGGATCCTCTGATGATAGTTTGTAAAAATGTCTCCTCCTCACGCTCAGGAACCACATTTTTAATTTATTTTTAGTTATTTTTAAAAAATGTTTATTTTTGAGAGAGAGACAGAGCATGAGCGGGGGAGGAGCAGAGAGAGAGGGAGACACAGAATCTGAAACAGGCTCCAGGCTCTGAGGTGTCCGCACAGAGCCCGAGCGGGGCTCGAACCCACAATCCGTGAGGTCACGACCTGAGCCGAAGTCAGAGGATCGACTGACTGAGGCACCCAGGCACCCCGCTCAGGAACCACACTTTGGTCACAAGGCCACCACGGTCTGTGCAGTGGCTTTGTGCAAACGATAGCAAGATGCCCTCCTTGGGCAGTGACAGCTCTTAGGGGCACACGGCTGGGCTATCAAGCCGGGCTCTTCATAAGACGCCTCTTTCTGTGGGGCCAGCAGCCCGGTGAGGCCTGTGCTCTGGCCCTGACTTGTCCCCGCGGGCGAAGCCAGCACGGCCATCTGGGGTGGCCCTGATTCCTGGTTAATGAGAATGTGCGGGTCATGATGAGAGCCTGGGCCAGGAACGGTCTGGGCGTGTTGAAGGGCCTGGTCCAGCTGATTGATGCTGAGCAGGTCAGGGGCTGCTCCTGAGAATGAGTTCTTACGCGTCTAGGATGGACATTATAATTCCTTCCCCACTTACCTCAAATGTGGGGATCAATTAGACAAACGAGGGGCGCCTGGGTGGCTCAGTTGGTTAAGCGTCCGACTCTTGGTTTCCGCTCGGGTCATGATCTTACCGAGTCCCGCATCGGGCTCTGTTCTAACAGTGTGGAGCCTACTTGGGATTCTGTCTTTCTCGTCTCTCTCTGCCCCTCCCCCACTGTGCTCTCTGAGTCTCTCTCTCTCTCTCAATATAACTTAAAAAAATATCAAAGTTATGTGCAAGTATGTTTGATAAAGCGATACATAGGTGTTGTTCATTTCACAGCTGCCTCTGCCTTTCCTGAAGTCTTGAGAGGACAGGTCAGCCACTGAGAACACAGGTCACTAACTAGCCCCGACTCCACAGTCCAGGGACCGTGGCAGCCAGCCCCCGGGAATCCCAGCGGCCACAGACGGGGGCAGCTCAGGCCTTGTGGACTCACCAGGTCAACCTTGAAATCCACCAGTGGAACGGGGTAACTCTGGGCACTGTCCCAAAACAGATCCCTGGGACTCCTGGCCACCCCACAAGCTCTGGGAAGCTGCTTTCCATTAGGTTCTACAAAACGCGTGTGCTCCTGCAGTGCTCTTGTGGCCTCTGCGAGGTTTACAGAAGTAAAGATAACTGGGTGGCTGTTATTGGAGGCCAGTCGAGATGCCTCATGTGCGAGGGGAGGCTGGCCGAGGAGGGCTCCCTGCCAACCCAGGAATCAAAGAATCGTGGAGGATGGCATGGGATCTAATCCCTCCCTCAGTGGAGGGATCCGTGAGAAGGACAGACCTAAATTCACTTAACACTGTATGACTGGGAATAATTAAAAACAAGCATTTAAAGAATTTTGGAGGACAGCGCTTAGCGCAGAGCCTGATGCGGGGCTTGAACTCACACACCGTGAGATCATAACCTGAGCAGAAATCAAGAGTCCAATGCTCAACTGACTGAGCCACCTAGGCGCCCCCTGGTGTTGACTTTTGTTACTCACATGTCCACGGCTGCCTCGTTTTTAGCCAAAAGATCCTTTTTACAGCGTGTATGTGCTGGTGACCACATCCTTGGGAGGCTGGCATGAAGACTGACCGCATTTGAGGCCCTTCCCTGCTGGGAGAGGTCATCTCCTTCCCTTTGCCAGCCCCTCCCGCCCTTCCCCACCTACGTTTCCATTTCCTCCCTCTGGGACAACAGGGACTTTCTACAAACTCCCCCCAAACCCCAGCCCTTTTCCAGAACTTCGACTGGTAGTGGAGCCCATTTTCAAAACAAAAGAAATAAGAACCTTCACAGGTCTAAAAGGAGAAGCAATGGGTACTGGAAACCAAGGGAGAAATTAGCAAAGAAAGGAAAACAAACACAAAGAAGTTCCCAGATAATGAAAGAGCAGGATTCCCTTGGGCAAGGCGGTGACTTTTCCTGCGGGCATTGGCGGGGGGAGGGGGAGGAGGGGAGTGGGGGGAGAGCCAGTCTAGGAAGGAGCACAGTGTTGTGGACTGCGTTGGGACTGGGAGAGCTGGAAAGGAACAGGAGCCAGAGGTAAAGAGACACTATAGACTTTAGGTAGGACGGGCCACTGCTCACCAAAGTGGAGGCTGGCCCCAAATGGGGCTCCCACCAAATATGTGATTTTAAGAATGTGAAGTATATCCCCCCTTATTTCCGTGGGTCCCAGTTCCCATGAAAACAGGACGTGAACGTTTGCAAGTGTCATTACCCCCGAAGCTACCGAGGCCTAAGCCTTGTAAAGTGGGTGGGGGTGTGTGTTGGGCTGTGGGAAGCAGCGAATGTCTGAATGTCTGGACCGCGGCTGTGCCCCAGGTGGCGAAACGCGATATCACTTGGAGAGCCAGAGAGTCCTCTCCAGCCGCCGCCCTGCCCGCCCTACCCGGTTCTCCAGTTTCTGGATCTGCTTCTTCCCGCCCTTCAGGGCCAGCTGCTCAGCCTCGTCCAGACGGTGCTGAAGGTCCTTCACCGTCTGCTCCAGGTTCTTCTTCATCCGCTCCAGGTGGGCGCTGGTGTCCTGCTCCTTCTTCAGCTCCTCGGCCATCATGGCCGCCTGATTAAGCGCATGGAAAGTAGCAGTGGGCCACCTGGCATCCCTACCCGGCGCACGGGGAGGATGCCATCAAGGTCAATGCTGAGCGTGTTGGTCCCGCCTCCCTCATTCAGCCTGCACCGCGACGTACCTCCTCCCCACGTTGTCTCTGCGGAGGCTTTATCTCATTCCCTCTGCTGACGGCAGGTCAGCAGGAGACGAAACCCACTTGCCTGGTCTCGGCTTAGAAGCCCCTTCCCCACCAAGCCAAGCACTTGCTCTGAAAAGAAGGAACGGAGCTCACATCCGTGATGGCCTTCTTGGCCTTCTCCTCCGCGTTTCTGGACTCCTGCATCGAGTTCTCCACCTCCGCCTGGCACTGAGCTATGTCGGCTTCCAGTTTTTTCTTGGTATTTATCAGGCTCGTGTTCTATAAAAAGAATCAGATGCCAGTGGTATAGGTTGTATTTGGACGCTCGAAACAACCGAGAGGGAGAAAGTTGGGTGGGGAAGGAAACACATCATGATCGTGTTTCTTATTTCCCACACGGGGATTTGCCGGATGCTCTTTTATTCTTGACCGAACACAAGGTCCTGAAACAGACACAAGAACTGCACGTAAAATCATTGGTTAAATGATACAAGTAGATTTTCCCATAAATGAGGAAGAATATTCAGTAAGAGGTGTTGGAGCAAAGAAAGGATGGGTAGACATAAGTATATAAAACGTGAAATTTGTTTTTTTTTTTTTTTGAGGGGGGTGGAGGGGCAGAGAGAGAGAGAGAGAGAGAGAGAGAGAAAATCCTGACGCAGGGCTCAAACTCATGAACCGTGAGATCATGACCTGAGCCAAGATCAAGAGTTGGATGCTTAACCAACTAAGCCATCCAGGTGTCCCTAAAATGTGAAACAATTCTTTAAAAAATTTTTTTAATGTTTTATTTTTGAGAGAGAAAGAGAGAGAGAGAGAGAGAGAGAGAGGATGAATGAGTGGGTGAGGGGCAGAGAGAGAAGGAGACACAGAATCGGAAGCAGGCTCCAGGATCTGAGCTGTCAGCACAGAGCCAAATGTGGGGCTTGAACTCGTGACCATGAGATCATGACCTGAGCCAAAGTCAGACGCTTAACTGGCTGAGCCACCCAGACGCCCTGGTATTTTTCTTCTGTTCATGTGCTTGTATCGTCTATATTTTGCAACAAATAATTTAAAAAAAACTTTCATAAAGGTAGGGGTGCCTGGAGTGCCTGGGTGGCTCCGTCGGGTAAGCGGCCGACTGGTGATTTTGGCTCAGGTCATGATCTCACAGTTTGCGTGTTTGAGCCCTGCATCGGGCTCTGTGCTGACAGTGCAGAGCCTGCTTGGGATTCTCTCTCTCTCTCTCTCTCTCTCTCTCTCTCTCTCTCTCTCTCGGTGTCTCAAAAATAAATAAGTAAACTCAAAGAAATTAAAGAAACTTTTACAAATGTAACAACGTAATTATTTTGAAAGACAATTCTCATTTTCCAAGGTGGTGGCTTGGATGTCTCCTCCTCCGGTCTCGTTATGTAATAATTCATCCTTGCCTTCTCTGATGTCCCCACAACGTGCATCTTCAGCTTAAAGACAGCTCAGAAATCTGGCATCTGGAGCCTACTCATTCCAAGAACGAAAGCTTGAGGCGACTGGCTCTTGACCGCTGGTCTGGGAGGAAGGGAGGGTGCTGCCTTCCACCGTATGGGTGGCCTGCCTGTCCCCCGTGCCCCTCCGGATGGACGCACCTGCGAGTTCAGGAGCTGCACGCGGTCGCTGGCGTCCAGAAGCTCCTGCTCCGACAGCCTGCGGGTCCGCTCTGTCTGCTCCAGGGCCGCCTTCAGCTCCTCCAGCTCCTCCAGCAAGAGGCCGTTCCTGCGCTCCACAATGGCCAGCTGCTCCTTGAGGTCCTCGTTGCTCCTCAGGGCGTCATCCAGGTGCAGCTGGGAAGCCTTCAGGGAAAACCTGGCGTGAGGCTGGAGCCCAGGCCGAGAGCCCCCCGGGTCCGCCAGGGCCTGTGCGCTGACCTTGAGCTGGCCCTGCACGGTGTGCAGGTGCTTCTGGGTCTCCGCCACCTGGCGGCTGGAATGGCCCAGCTGGATCTCCATCTCGTTGAGGTCTCCCTCCATCTTCTTTTTCAGCCTCAGGGCATCGTTCCGGCTCCGGATTTCGGCATCCAGCACGCTTTGCATGGCCTCTGCGGCCCGCTGGCTGTTTCTTTTCAGCTGCTCGATTTCTTCGTCCTTCTCAGTGACCCTGCGGTCAAGCTCGGATTTCACCTGGCTCAACTCCAGTTGGATGCGCAAGATCTTGCTCTCTTCGTGTTCCAGGGAACCCTGATGAAGGCAGACGGGTGACTGGGTGGGCAGCTGTCTTCTCAAACGGCTGTTTTCCTCCCCGTTACGAGAAAACGGGTGTTATTTTACCCGTTTTACAGAGAGCCAGAGGTCAAGCAATTTGGCCCCAAATGACCCTCCCAGTAACGAAACTGGAACTAAAACTTTGTATCTGTTATTAACAATTTTATGTCTTGCGGAGGACGGAGCATCTTTTTGAGTCAGTAAAACCTTTATTGGGTGTGTCTATTCTAAGCGACCATAAGTCAGGGGCCACTTATTCTCCAAAACGACAGGGTAATTGCTTTCCGGTCATCCTGCGTTATGCAAATTTCCCTAGACACAGCGCGACTGTCCACCCGACCTGCGCTGGCCACACTGATCAGGGCATCGGGACACTGAGCCTATATGTTGCCTTTACAGAAGTCCCAGTGGCCAAAGATGGTTGTGTGTGACTGTAAAAACCGAGCAATTCTGAGACAGCTCTCAGGATGTTTGATGATGGATTCTTGCTTCCTGAGAGGAAGACACTGAGGGCATAATGAACACATTTATTTATTTTCAAAAGGGGAGATGTGATGAGCTGAGCTGGAGGGGGCCCCGGGAGGAGAAACACAGCACAGCTGTTTCCCTGGGGATGGCTGGATGTTAATTCCCATGAAGCCTTGGCATCTCCTGGCAGGAGACAGCCCCAAAGTCATGGTCTAGTCAGTCCCCCCTCGTTCAGGGTCCCGCCCTCCTGAGCTTCCTCGTGTCTTGCCCCAGACCCTTACCTCCACCTCCTCCAGGGCCACCTGGAGGTCTGACTTTTCTTGCTCTACCTGCTTCTTGGTCTTTTCCACTTCCTGCAGATTCTTGCCAGTCTCTGCAATCTGCTCGGTTAAGTCGGAAATCTCTTCTGCAAAGGACGGGCTCGATTTAGATCATTTCATCTGGTTCCAGCTGACAACCGAGGCATTTTGCCAGGGATCTTGGGGATGGGTGACACATTCACGTTTATATAGGACAGGATACAGGGGGACCCTTCAGGTGAGGGGTCAGCAGGACACAGGTTTGTTGCCTCACCTGAACTCTGCAGAGAGGAGTGGTAAGAACAACACCCTGTGGCCCTTAACACTTCACAAAGTGTATAACAGGGTCACGGTGAGGGCCAGAAAAGGAAATTTGTGGAGACGATGCATAGAATATAGGATCATTGTCTTTCAGAGCCAGAAGGAGTTTTAGGGGGTGTAGGATCTGGTCTGATTTTGCAGATCAGGGGTCTGAGGTCCTAAGGGATTTAGTGATATGCTGGAGGACACAACGCCACGTAGAGACGGAATCCATGGGGGGAACTTGTTCTCCAAGAAGAGGTGAGCTTAGCAATTCATTTTGCCCTTTGTGCTGCAGAATGAGACCTTGGTGTGATTGCTGTACATGAGCAGCGCTGAGCTCCAGGGTCAGCTGAACAGATGGGAGGGTTTTGAGGGACAGCGGGAAGAAGAAAGAGGGAGGAGGCAAGAAGGGGTACGGGTGCAAACCTGGGGTGCGGAGAGAGCTCACCTTGCAGTTTTTTTAAAGCTTATTTATTATTTATTTAGAGAGAGACAGAGACAGCATGAGATGGGTAGGGGCAGAGACAGAGAGAGAAGAGAGGGAGAGGGAGAGGGAGAGGGAGAGGGAGAGAGAGAGAGAGAGAGAGAGAGAGAGAGAGAGAGAGAATCCCAAGCAGGCTCCATGCTGTCAGCACAGAGCCCGACACGGGGCTCGAACCCACGAACTGTGAGATCACGACCTGAGCTGAAACCAAGAGTCGGACACTTAACGGACTGAGCCTCCCAAGCGCCCCATCACCTTGCAGATTTTTATTCTCCCGCCTCAGTGTCTCCAGCTGGTCCACCACCTCCTCGTAGGCATTCTGCATCTTGAAGATTTCAGTACTAAGTGACCTGGATCCTTTCTGAGCGGCTTCCAACTCAGCCTGACTCTCGTCCAGCTTTTGCTTCCACTCTGCAAGGACCTGGGAGATGACCAAGGGACACGTGAGCAGCAGAAAGGGCCAGGGGACCCGGGAGAGCCCATGAAAACAAGGAAGCTTGTGTCAGCAATGCCAGGGTTTCACCCTCCCGTCCTGGGAGTCTAGAAACAGGTCTAGATCACGGGCCCCAGACTCTGCTATTCCCACAGGCCGTCTGCTGGGTTCCTATAGGTGTTTGGGTTCTCCAGGGGAACCTGAATCAGCTTTCTCTAAAAATTCACTTTGGAGAGACAGTCACAAAAGCAGAGAGGCGTTGCAAATCCCAACCGCCCACACCGTGATTTGCTGCTCAGAGGGTCTCCCTGATGTGTGGGCATCTCACACATCCCAGCGTGAGAAGCCGGGGCTCTCGGGGGGCAGACCTTATCCAGGTCTCTCTGCTTCCTGTCCAGGATGGCACGGGCTGTGTTGGTGCGTTCCAAGTCCAGCATCAAATCATCCACTTCCCCCTGAAGCCTCTGCTTGGTTTTCTCCAAGGAGGCGCACTTGGCACTCACTGCCTCTGTGTTCTCCTCTGCTTCCTGGAGCCTCTGAGCCAGCTTTTTCCTAAAAGAACCAGAGTTTCCCCCCAACTTGGCAAAGGTGGACTATTTCAGAACTACCTGTTAGACCGGATGAGGAGGAACAGTCTGTTCGGGACTGGAACTTGGTAAGACCGAGACCTGGAAGGTCATGAGCGGACAGGGTCTAGGTATCGCCTGAAGAATTGCTAAGTGCTGGGTGGCAAAGCAGGCCAGCGAGAAGCCACCAAAGCAACAAGGTGGAGTGGACAGTCCCAGGGGAGGGACAGGGATGCCCCATCTGAAAGCTTAAGAAAACTCAAGGGCCTGGAGAGGAAGGAAGAGAGAGTCTCTCAAAGTAGGAAGAATTCTCTGTCTCTTCACTTGTGTCTTGGGGTCACCTCTCCCGCCGTAGCCCGGGACCCCGTACTTGGCCTCCTCCAGCTCCTCTGTGCGCTGGATGGCGTCCGTCTCGTATTTGGTCCTCCACTGGGCCACCTCGCTGTTGGCCTTGGACAGCGCCCTCTGCAGCTCGGCCTTGCCCTCCTGCTCCTCCTCGTACTGTTCCCGCAGCAGGTCACAGTCGTGGCGGGAGGACTGCAGGGCGTGGGCCAGCGCGTTCTTGGCCTACGGCAGTATGATGGTGAGACTGCAAAGATGTCTATCTGGCCATCTTCCAAGCTAAGGTATTTCCACTTTAAACCAGCATTTCCCAACGTGAACCATTCCCAAGCTGCCTTCACAAAGCTTTGCCACACCTCCATACATCCCGTCTCATTAAAAAAAATTTTTTTTTAAATTTTTTAAGTTTATTTATTTTTGAGACAGAGAGAGACAGAGCAGGAACAGGGGAGGGTCAGAGAGAGAGGGAGACACAAAATCTGAAGCAGGCTCCAGGCTCTGAGCCATCAGCCCCACGTGGGGCTCGAACTCACGGGCCACAAGATCATGACCTGAGCCGAAGTCAGACGCTCAACCGACTGAGCCACCCAGGTGCCCCTCATTTAAAATTTTTTTTTTTTTTTTTTTTTTTATTTATTTTTTGGACAGAGAGAGACAGAGCATGAACGGGGGAGGGGCAGAGAGAGAGGGAGACACAGAATCGGAAACAGGCTCCAGGCTCCAGGCTCCGAGCCATCAGCCCAGAGCCTGACGCGGGGCTCGAACTCACGGACCGCAAGATCGTGACCTGGCTGAAGTCGGACGCTTAACCGACTGCGCCACCCAGGCGCCCCTCATTTAAAATTTTTTTAAAGCTGACTCCCTTATTATATTTAAATACGTGCATTTCAAAAGTAAACCTTTACACTGCATTAAGTCGCAAAGTGTTAGCATTTGCCATAAACAGGAGGGAACCTTTAGAATAAACGCCACGGAGATAAAGCCATAAAGCCGAGTTATCTATCACCTTCTAGCTAGGTACTTTCGGCCGTGGCTCTGTGGCTGAGGCCTCCTCTCTGTATAACGAAAATAAGCACCTGCTAGGGAGATGGTGTCCAACTTGAGATCTTTTCCTTATGTAATCAGAAGAATTGAAACAGAACGAGAAAGGAATAATTTTCTCCTTGTTTGATGCAATGTTAGGGAAAGCTTTCCCTGAGCTTAGCTGCTACTGTATCCTGGCCTGAGGACAGCCTCGTTCCTATAGTGGGTCTTCTCGCTGCTTGTTCGTACTCTGTTTCCTGCCACAACCCCCACCCCAGCCCACTGAAGACCCTTAGCATATGATAGGAAGATGGCAGACAAAAAGTGCTCGTTCTTTTTTTAAGGGTATGCAGAGCCCTGGAGAATTCTGAAAGATTGCCTTGTAGATCTTAGCCGGTGCATGGCAACCTCAAAAATCACAGAATGCAGCTTTGTGGACTCCTGGACTCCCATTCTAACGCTTGAACACACATCGGCAGCATTTATTAGGCACCTGCTGTGTGCACTGTTCTACGCACTGTACCTACTGTTTACCACGAGGGAAAAAATTATTCTTGCCTAGGCATTTATAGATCAGTGCGGGGGAGGGAATGGGCATGATGGACATAAATATCTCGATATCGAAGTCAAGAACATGATGATGATGTGCATATTTATGTACGTGTCCCAAATGTGTCCCTAAAGCCATGCGGTGTTTTTGGAGGAGGAGAGCTTAAGAGCAGGTGTTGTAGCAGGTGATACGTGAGTGATGTGGAAGAAAGAGGAGGGCGTTTCGGGTGGTCAGGATAAATGGCTGAGCAGGGGGAAAGGATACACAGAGAGAGGTAGAGAAATTCAAGCTGGTGCAGTGAATGGGGCCGGGGATGCCCTGGCTGGAGAGGCATGTTTATCAGACCACCTCGTGGGGAGCAGAGGAACCCAGAGGATGGGGCACCCTGGCTCTGAGGAAGGAGATCCAAGGTCAAAGTCCTGTAATCTCAGAGAACAGGTTCCTGTAGGTTCCTATGCAGCAGAGGAGAAGCTTTCTACCTCCTGGGGTCACACTGCCTCCAACCATTTTTTGTGGCTTCTCAGGTTGTGACTGTGCCAGAAAGAGGCATTCTTACCTTGGTTTCTTCTTCCAGTTGCCTCTTAAGCTCCTCCAGCTGCTGGGTGAGGGCCTGCTTGCCTTTGGTTAGCTGTGAAATCAGAGACTCCTTCTCTTCCACTTGATGGCTCAGCTCCCCTACCGAACAGATGCATGAGTGTTGCACACCGTCCTCTCCCGTGGCCTGGCTGCACCCCAGGGCCCTGCCCATCCTTACCATTTTGGGTCTGCAGTCTTGCCTTCTGCATGTTCAGATCATGGATCAGCTGTGTCTGTTGGTCATCCTTGGCCTTGATCTCATTAAACTGGTCTTCCACGGTCCGGCACATTCTCTCCATGTTACTCTTTTAAGAAAGAAGTCAACACGAATGGGAAAAATGGGTTTCCGGTGTCCAGGACTGAACTGGGAAGTATGGTGGCTTAGGCTTCTTGTCAGGTAAAATAAAACAAATTTGGTCATGTTTATTTTTGGGAGAGAAAGCAAGACAGAGCGTGAGCAGGGGAGGGGCAGCGAGAGAAGGAGACACAGAATCCGAAGCGGGTTCCAGGCTCTGGGCTGTCAGCACAGAGCCCAACATGGGGCTCGAACTCGTGAACCCCGAGATCATGACCTGAGCCAAGATCAACAGTCAGATGCCTAACCGACTGAGCTACCGAGGCACCCTGAATGTCAGTTTAAAAAATTACAGTCGCTTCAGATTTGCTTTATTTTTTTTTGTCTGTGAATACTGCTTCGCCCCCAATAAGTTGGAGCAACAGGGTTTTGGTAGCTAAGTATTGATTGGTTTGTAAAAGGCACCTTTGAGGAGATGCTATTCAAAGGAACCCCAGAAGCTTCTTGCAATGTAAGTAATTCGATTGCCATTGGAATAATACTACCTTCTGATTTGTTTGCAAGCAGTATATTCAGGTGACAGTGTTGAACATTTCACTCGATTATACAAAAGGTTCTGTATGGTAGAGATAGCAGGAAGGGAGTCACTCCTGTAGCCTCTAGTTGGCCTGTATTTTTGTGAAATTTGTTTCAAAACTTTGCATATATTATCGACTTCTTCCTCCCACCTCATGTAACACAAGATAAATGTATTGAGTGTATATTTTTCCTTAGACTGTGAAGTATAAGATGGCAGCAGAAGAGTCAGGGGTAGGGGCACCTGGGTGGCTCAGTCAGTTGAGTGTCCAACTTCCACTCAGGTCATGATCTCATGGTTCATGAGTTCAAGCCCTGATTCTGGCTCTGTGCTGATAGCTCAGAGCCAGGAGCCTGCTTTGGATTCTGTGTCTCCCTCTGTCTCTCTGCTCCTCCCCTGCTTGTGCTCTCTCTTTCTCTCTCAAAAACAAACAAACATTTAAAAAAAAGAAGAGGCAGAGATATTAGATTCTAAGGAAGTTCTCAAAGTGCTTAGGATATCTTTGAGAAAATGACATAGGAACATAAAATAATTTTATCTGGGGTAGTTGAAAAAGAGACAGCAGACTCACAAGGAGAAACAAAATCAAAGGACACAACAACTTAAAAAAAATAAAGCAATATAAAAGACTTCCTCCACTGGATTTTAAAATTGAGAACGGAGAGCGGGAAGCATGACAGAGAAAGGGAGGTGACAAGGCGGTGCTGCGCGTGGGTGCTGCCATCCTCACTTCTAACCCAGGCAACCCTGAGACCTGGCCCGTGTGTTACGGGGGAGAGGGACAGAGATGGAGACAGAGAATACATAACTCCTGAGAGGGAGGACAAAGCCAAGAAGGGCAGAAAACCGGGGAGGCAAGCAAGAGAGAAAAAGGAGTGGCAGTCAGGCAGTGAGGAAGCAATCAAGACGAAGCCCGGCTGTGAATCCAGATCCTAAACAAGGACAGCAAGAGGCACCGTGAATCTAGAAGCACATAGTCACTCCGTGAGGAAGGTTTGCCTTGAAGTCACACAGGAGCGGCTTTACCATGAATCTGGTGAGGTTTGAGCTTCACAACCCTCACTTCCAGGGGCCCTAGGTCATGCAGGTGGCTATAAAAGGTTCCAGGTGGGGAAGGAAGCTGCATGCAAGCAGAATATATTTCTAGGGAGGCATTTCTGGCAAATGGCCCGAAGAGGTGTCCGAAGACGGGGACCTGATTTGTTTTTCTCACTCTAAATGAATATTTACTTTTGTGCTTAACTTTGTATTTATAATGTTGGGTACATTTTATTTTTTGTTTTTAATTTTTTTAAATTTATTTTTGAGCAAGAGACAGAGTGTGAGAGGGGGAGGGGCAGCGAGAGAGGGAGACACAGAATCCGAAGCAGGCTCCAGGTTCTGAGCTGTCAGCACAGAGCCCGACGCGGGGCTCGAACTCAAAAACTGCGAGATCATGACCTGAGCTGAAGTCGGACGCTCAAGTGACTGAGCCGCCCGGGTGCCCCTAATTTTGAGGTACATTTTCTTTTTTAAATTTTTTTTTTTTCAACGTTTTTTTATTTATTTTTGGGACAGAGAGAGACAGAGCATGAATGGGGGAGGGGCAGAGAGAGAGAGGGAGACACAGAATCGGAAACAGGCTCCAGGCTCCGAGCCATCAGCCCAGAGCCTGACGCGGGGCTCGAACTCACGGACCGCAAGATCGTGACCTGGCTGAAGTCGGACGCTTAACCGACTGCGCCACCCAGGCGCCCCTGAGGTACATTTTCTTAAAGAGCCCCTCCCCTCCTGAGTTTTACTTCGAGCGGCACAAAACTTGGATCTGCCCCTGTTCTCACGCATAATTTCACATTGGTAATGCCACCCAGGATTAACACGGTGGCTAGGGAGGAAGTGGCATGTAGAAAACCATGCCCGGCAAGGCCCTTTGGTACAACCCATCAATAGATTTAGCTGTAGAAAATGCCAGATGGGTTGGAAGGTTCTGAAAGCTTTCTGAGACTCTGGGAAGGATGATGAGACCTTGCACGGCAAGGAGATCATTGGGTCAAGCTTGAATGACCGGAATGGACTTCGGGTGTTGGGAGCAGGAAGAATTGGGGGAGAATCGGTTTAGAAGGGGAAGTGAATTCGCGGGCATCAAATTACATCTGCCCCCTGGGCAGGTGGATGTGACTGCCTCACACTTGCTACGAGCAGGGAGTCAGGTACCTTGGCCTTGGAGACGGTCTCCATGTTACTGGCCAGGTCGTCGATCTCCATCTTCAACTCGCTCTTCTCCTTCTCCAGCTTCTGCTTGACCCTCTGTAGGTTGTCTATCTGCTCCCCCAGCTCGGCCACGCTGTCCGCGTGCTTCTTCCTCAGGGTGGCCGCCGTGGCTTCGTGCTGCAGGGTGGCCTCCTCCAGGTCCCTGCGCATCTTCTGGAACTCGGCCTCCCGCTTCTTGTTCATCTCGATCTGGGCGGAAGTGGCCCCGCCGGCTTCTTCCAGCCGCTCGCTGATCTCCTCCAGTTCCCGGGAGAGGTCGGAGCGCTGCTTCTCTGCTTTGGCCCGGGAGGCCCTCTCTGCCTCGATTTCCTCCTCCAGCTCTTCTGTGCGGGCCTGAAAGAGTCACTGCATCAGGCATATTGGGGAGGGGGAGTAGCCCTCTTTGGAAGGGGCAGGGTGGTGAGGGACTGAGGGTAGGCATCACAAAGAAAAGGATATGCTAGAACATTAAATTAGTGAGGAACAAACTTGGAAACAGTCTAAATGTCCATCAATATGGGACTTGTTGGGCTCTGTGCTGCCAGCTCAGAGCCTGGAGCCTGCTTCGGATTCTGTGTCTCCCTCTCTCTCTGTCCCTCCCCTGCTCATGCTCTGTCTCTCTCTGTCTCAAAAATAAATAAAACATTAAAAGAAATTTAAAAAAAATATGGGACTTGTCAAATCCACCATGGTGGGGCCGTGTTCCAGAAATTCGTGAAGGGTTAGACTGGACCCATGTCTATCACGGACAGGTCTGCAGGAGCAAGTTGTGGGGTGCCTGGGTGGCTCAGTTGGTTAAGCATCCGACTTCAGCTCAGGTCATGATCTCACGGTTCGTGGGTTCGAGTCCCGCATAGGGCTCTGTGCTGATGGCTTAGAGCCTGGAGCCTGCTTTGGATTCTGTGTGTGTGTGCCTCTCTCTCTGTCCCTTCCCTGCTCTCACTCTCTCTTTCTCTCTTTCTCAAAAATAAATAAAGATTTAAAAAATTAAAAAAAAAAAGAAAGAAAGGAGCAAGTTGCAGAACCAAAGCCTCTGTGGTATCATGGTTAAACTAAGAGATATAAAATATCCATATATTTAATGAATATATTTACGTGCATAAATATATATGTAAATATATATAGTTTAATGTTCTTGTTCCTTTATATTTTAATGTATATGTGCATATACATATGTATGCATTAATATATCCTATTAGTTTCTTTGGGTCTTTTCTTAAAAAAAGATTTTATTTTTATGTAATCTCTATGCCCAACGTGGGGTTTGAACTCACAACGCCTAGATCAATGTACATAAATCCATAGCAAAAGATCCCGGAGGATACACATCCCATTGAGGGTGGGAGTGACTTCTTTTTTTTTTTTTAAAGCTCATTTATTTATTTTGAGGGAGGCAGAGACAACATGTGGGGGAGGGATAGGGAGAGAGGGAAAGAGAGAATCCCAAACAGACTCCATGTTGTCAGTGCAGAGCCCAATGCGGGGCTCAAACTCACGAAGCCGTGACATCCTGACCCGAGCTGAAATCGAGAGTCAGATGCTCAACCGGCTGAGCCACCCAGGTGCCCCAGGAGTGACTTCTGAGAAGATGTGGAGAGCACCCAGCTCGCTGGTGGTGATCAAAGCACCCTTACCAATCCCATTTAGGCAACACTGTAATATTCTCAAGGAGATTGCCTATGTGCTACTGAGAAAATTAAGGTGTTAATTTCAGAGACATAAAGGGAAGGACAGGACATTCTGGCTCTGAGAACAGGAGGAAAACCAGCAGCTAAAGAAACAAAGAAACAAAGGGAGAAGGGCAGGAGGGACCCTTGCAAAGGGTTTTCAGGGTGGGGAAAGAAACAAAGAAACAAAGAAACAAAGGGAGAAGGGCAGGAGGGCCCCTTGCAAAGGGTTTTCAGGGTCGGGAGGGTTTTGATGTTTCCACCTGTAGTTCTTTGATCTTCTTTTGTAATTGCAAACTGTGTGCTTGTTCCTCCTCAATTTTGGTTTGTAACTGACTGATGTCAAACTCCTTCCTGCAAATAAATATATATATATATATTTTAATAACACGAAATACAAGCCTTTTAAAGGGGGTCGACTGGCTTTCAGGCTCAAACACAGAGGTCAAACATGAATGAAATACCTACTTTTTCAATTTCTCCTCTACCTGCTGCTTATCATTTTCTAGATCCATGATGGATTCCTGGGACATTTTCAGGTCTCCTTCCAGCTTCCTCTTCATTCTCTCCAGGTCCGCCCGGAGCTTCTTCTCCTGCTCCAAGGAGCCCTCAAGCTGGGGAGACGTGGGTGCAAAGGTTGAGACCCCGGGGAGAACGTGAGTTCGTCCCCTGAGCCAGTGTGGCCGCCCACGGCTTCTGAGGACCTAGATTGAACACCGTCACTCCTCCCTCGCTCATATGCATGGCGGTGGGGGGGTGATGAGTGCAAATCTGTCAGGGTGCACGAGGGCGTGTGAGGAACAGAAAAACTGATGCCATCCAGACAAGTTCAAGCCACAACCGTGAGTGAAACCTGAAAAACCTCAGACCCGGCTCTTGCACCGAGAACAAAAAGTGTTAACACGATGGGGAACAATGGTCATTGTCATGGTTACTGAACACTCTCCACCTCCTGAGCTTTTTCCACGGAAACCCTCCGAGGTGGATCTGGGTGTATCCCCATTTCAAGAGGTGGAAACGGAGGCTGAAGAGTTTAAGGGTCTCACTCGACATTCCAGGCTCCTGTGGAGGGGGCTGAGGTCCAGACTCAGGCAGGGATTCTGACTCAGAATCAGAAGCTGGACCCCACCCCACCCCCACCCCCCGCTCTTGCCCGTGCTTCTGCAAGCAATAGCTCTTAGAATGCAGTGGTAAAATCTCCTTACATCATCCGTTTGTTGTTCCAGCTTGACATTTATTTTGATTAGACCGTTGACTTTATCCTCCTCAACCTGGAGATCATCCAGTGTTTGCTGATGGGCCTCCTGCAGAGACTTCTTCTCTTTGGTCAATTTGGAAATGTTTTCCTCTAGTGCTGTCATTTCCTCGGAAAGATTCTTTACCTGGAAGAGTATCAACACAATCGAATCGTGCAAACAATGAAGTCAGGGGCTTCCAGCAGAACCTAGATTGTTCATTTTCTTTACTTTCTCTTTTTCATTCTTTTTTTTTTTTTTTTTGCCACTGCCTCTTTACCCCCCTGGCAGGTGCTTAGTGTGTCGTGGGATGTATCATCCTGAAACAGGCAGTCTATGAATTCTTCATCTTCCTGACTGGCCTGCACAGAGAGCCTCAAATCCTCCCGTTAGGATCATTCCTTCAGAGAGGGTCAGGGATCTCACAGGGCAGCATATTGATAGATGCAGATAGGGTGCCTCTGAAGGACAACCGATCAATCTATATTTATCATAATGTATCAATGAGAATTTGGGGGTTAGAATAAGGTAGGAAGCATAAGGAAAGAGATGAAGTGCCATGCAAGAGCATCCAGAATGGGAGTCTTGTGCTGTCAAGAAGCAGAAGGCGGGGCACCAAATGTGAAGTTGCAAGGCATTTATTTATTTATTTATTTATTTATTTATTTATTATTTTATTTTATTTTATTATTATTTTTTTTTTAATTTTTTTTTCAACGTTTTTTTTTGTTTTTTTGTTTTTTTTTTTTTTTTTGGGACAGAGAGAGACAGAGCATGAACGGGGGAGGGGCAGAGAGAGAGGGAGACACAGAATCGGAAACAGGCTCCAGGCTCCGAGCCATCAGCCCAGAGCCTGACGCGGGGCTCGAACTCACGGACCGCGAGATCGTGACCTGGCTGAAGTCAGACGCTTAACCGACTGCGCCACCCAGGCGCCCCATTATTTTATTTTTTTAATGTTTGTTTATTTTTGAGGCAGAGACAGAGCATGAATGGGGGAGGGGCAGAGAGAGAAGGAGACACAGAATCCGAAGCGGGCTCCGGGCTCTGAGACATCAGCACAGAGCCCGATGCAGGGCTCGAACCCACGAACCGTGAGATCATGACCTGAGCTGATGTCAGATGCTTAACCGACTGAGCCACCCAGGCGCCCCTGAAGTTGCAAGGCATTTAAATTAAACTTTGTTCCACGTACGACACCCTTCCAGATCAGAGGTTGTTAAGCACCTGACTTGTGGGCTGAATCTGGCAGAAGACATGTTTTCTTTAGTCCATGTAACAGTTTACAACTTTTGAGTTAAGTTACCAGGGTGGAAAAAGGAAAAGCAGTTTCACATAAGATCTGGACTCCTGGCTTCTCATGGAAAATCAGAGGCTTTGGCGACAATGGATTCCCATTCCCACCGGGAGGCAGTTGGCTAGAGCCAAGTCATGGCTGCCATTTTGGACAGGGCAAATGCCCTTCTGTTTGCCACAATCTCCACCCCTTCCGATTGTCCCTTTCCCCTACTCCTGGTTGTCTAACCAACACTGACTCTGGGTCATCTCACACCAGGTCAACCCTATCCCTTGCTCTATCTCATTGGCAACCATTACGATGTGAATCAGGTGTTGCATTTTTCACTTGTTTCTGTAAAATGTGTATTCTTGTGCGTACATATGATTTTTAGTTCACGTGAATGGTATTGTATTGTACCTTTCATTTTCCTATTTTCAGCGTTAGGTCTTTCGTATCCATCTTGGTGCCCTGTGTGTACAAGCCTGGTGTTCCTGCTGGCTTTGTAGAACTCCCTGATGGCCATCTTCTACTCCTCAAATGTCCGCTCCCCAGTGTGGACCCTGATACTGCCTCTGGCTCTCCCCCACCACAAGCGATGCTACTGAATGTGTCCCCTTTTGGGCTGGTGGGAGAATTCCCTGGTCTAGACACTCAAGAGCAGAATCATTGGCTCAAAGGATATGTGGATTCTTAATGTGACCAAGTATTTCCAGATGCTTTCCTGAAAGCTGCATCAGTCTACACTCTGCCAGTAACACACAAGAGTCCCTGTGCCCCCACGTCCCTGCGAGCGCTTGGTGTGATCCAGCTTTCTGCCCCTGTCCCCACCTGCCTGCCTCATCGTCTGCCTGGCCCCTGGAGGCACTTGGGTTTGCTCTTCCTGGGACAAATGTAAGTGATGATGAATAAGACGCCATCCTTCTTCTCCAGGATCACTTCCTTTGTGCAGGATGGGTTGGGGCTGGAAGTTTGGGGTGCAGCCAGCCAGGCAGGAGGAGGGTTGAGCAGAGTCTCCGGGCTCCAGAACGAGGCAGAGGAGAGGACTGGGTGGGACCTCACTAACTGTCCGTCCGTTCCTACCCCTGACCTCAGGCAATGTCTCCTCCTCACAGAGAGGGAGCTCCAGACACTCTGGGGACCCCTGGGGTTGCCCACCTTGTTCTCAGTGGCATGTTTCTCCTTTTCCACTTTTGTCAGGGTCAGCTCCAGATCGTCGATGTCTCTCTTGAGGGATGAGCATTTATCTTCCAGGTTTCTCTTCTTGGCCACCAGCTCCGAATTCATCTCTTCTTCCTCCTCCAGCCTCTCGCTCAGCTCCTTGACTTTGGCTTCCAGTTGAATCTTGCTTTTGATGAGTCCCTCACACCGCTCCTCGGCATCCATCAGATTTTCTGTTTCCTGAAAGAGCCAGATCATTGTGTTTTGGTCAGACTCTCGGCAAACCTTACAAGGGAAGGGCTCTGCCCTCCAAAAGCCCACTATCTAGACCTAAGCCAAGGAATAGGTCACACACACAAACATGCACCTGCACACACACTCGTGTGCACACACACACACACACACTCACATGTCTAAACGCAAACACACATGCACACATTCATGTGCACACACGCACACGTGCACACACACTCATTGGCACAGATGCACACACACCACTTATATACCATTCGTATACACCTTTTTAAAAATCTTTATTTTTGAGAGAGAGAGAGAGAGAGAGACAGAGTGTGAGCAGGGGAGGGGCAGAGAGAGAGGGAGACACAGAATGTAAAGCAGGCTCCAGGCTCTGAGCTGTCAGCAGAGAGCCCGACGCGGGGCTCAAACTCGCGGGCCGTGAGATCATGACCTGAGCCGAAGTCAGATGCTTAAACCAACTGAGCCACTCAGGCACCCTTGTATACACCTTTTTAAAAAAACCACCAGGGACATCCACTTACTAGAAAACACCTAAAATAATTGCAAACAAAGGACTGCATAAAGTTCATAAAGCTTCTGCAAATTTGTCAGATTTGGGCACTGGCCATTTCATGCTTCCATCTACTATGGGGTGAAAAACGACTCATCTACTCGATGTTACCACCAGCTAAGTGGCATTTTTGAAACATTACTACCTTTTCACTTCCAATGGAAAAGTCCTGTCGATGCCTAGTTAGCCCTGCCTCCTGGAGCCACAGGGCAGAAAATTCAAAACAGACAGGAATGAAGTGATAACATACAAATGTATCCCAGAAGGCTCTGTAATGAGTCTCTTGGACAGACCAAGATTAGCTAATTATATTCTTAAACTTAATTGGGCTACTTCTTTTTATATAAGTGTTGTAAAAACTGGACACACATCCCAAGGTTATGGATAAGAATAAGTGTGTGTGTTAACTGAACATGTACTATGTGCTAGGCATTTTGCATGCAGGGACTCATCTGATCCTCCCTATAACCCTAGGACATGGGTACTATTACTGTGGCCATTTTACAGATGAGGAGACCGAGGTACAAAGAGGCTAAGAAATTTGCCCGAGGCAACACAGCCATCAAGTGGAGGGCCAGGGATATAAATCTAGCTCTCTGGTTCCAAAACTAGTCCTCTTGCCCACTCGGCTTGGGAAAATGCTCTTAATAACCACCTGTACTGACTGGAAAGTGAACAACGGAGGAGAAAATGCTTTGCAAGTGCCAGGCATTTAGGAGTTCATTCAAAAGGGCAATTGATAAGCATCTTAACTTGTGTATTGATACAATTATTGTACCACATACTAGGTATGGTTTCGTTTCCCCTATTTCCTTGATTTTAAAAATGCTTTGAGGCACCTGGGTGGCTCAGTCCATTAAGCGTTGACTTCGATTCAGGTCATGATCTCACTGTTCGTGAGTTTGAGCCCCGCGTCCTGCTCTGTGCCGACAGCTCGGAGCTGGAGCCCGCTTCGGATTCTGTGTCTCCCTCTCTCCCTCTGCCCCTCCCCCGATCAGGCTCTGCCTCTCTCTTTCTCAAAAATAAACATTAGAAAAAAATTACTTTAAATAATAAAAATGCTTATCAGGGTGGCTAGGTGGTTCAGTCGGTTGAGCGTCCAACTTCGGCTCAGGTCATGATCTCACCGTTCGTGAGATTTAACCCCACGTTGGGCTCTGTGCTGACAGTGAGGAGCCTGCTTGGGATTCTCTCTCCCTTTCTCTCTGCCCTTCTCCCGCTTGTGTGCGCACACACACACACACACACACACACTCTCTCTCTCAAAATAAATAAACTTAAAAAATGCGTATCTTCAAAGCTTTTTTTTAGTAGAATCCTATTATCAAAACCATATATATATAATTACTTTCTCCTTTGAATTATTTTAGTGATTTACTTTGATTTTAGTTACATGATTTTCCGGTGCATTCCGGACAGTTTTTAATTATGATGACAGACACATTCCCTTCTGGAAGACAGAGACAAATGAGGGCGAGCAGAAATTCACTTTGTAGACTTGCCCCCAGCAAGCACCTGTGCTTGGGCTAAATCAAGCCCTCATCTCTGCCTCCAACTGGCTGCAATACTCTGTAGTGCCACTAGGTGGCACCACTGCCCCTTGAATCGATGCACCTGCTGCGGCCTCCCTTTTGTTCCTCCTTTTCTAGCCTCCTCAGGAAGGTACTTACAGACTGGACCTGTAGCTGGAGGTCATTTTTTTCCTGCAGCAGGGTCACCATCTTCTCCTCCAGCTCCTTCCGGCGAGCCTCGGATCTGGCCAGCTCTTCCTTGGCCCTCTCAAAGTCCTCCTTCATGGTGGCCATCTCCTTCTCGGCCTCTGCGCTCTTGAGGAGGGGCTTGATCTTGAAGAACAGGTTCATCCAGGGCCAGTGCTTGACGTTCATGAAGGCACGGATGTTGTACTGGATGCAGAAGATGGACTCCCTATTCGCCCAGTAGGACTGGGGTTACTGAACCACAGCAAGGACTTGTGTCCACCCCCACCTGCCCCGTGGGCCCAGACCCTTCACCCTTTCCCGCTACGCGGGAAGCTGAGCCGTGCAGCTCCTGTGAACCCTGCAGTGCTCTCTGAGGGTTCAGAGGAAACAGCACTCGTTGAGGTTGGGAGCTGAGGGAGGACACGGGCCATCTGTGCCTTCCATGGCTCCCCAGCCCGATGACCCAGCCTTGCCTCATTAACTCGGTGCAGGGGAGCCCGCGTTGAGCGCTCCTCCCTCCTCGCTCCCACCATGGTGGCCTCCAAGCCCTCCTTTCTCAGGCCATGCAAAGCTTGCTTCGGAAAGTTCTTTCTTCTTGCTGACCCCTTCAGCCAGCCCCAACTCCCAGCCATGTGGAGGGCTTTCCTCACCACCCCCCCATTGCCCTGAACGTGACTCTGACATTGCACTTGTCACGGGCGTTACAGTCAAACATGCAAGTGTCTGCTTCCGGCCCGTCTCTGAGCTCCTGGAGGGAAGGACTCCTTTCTGCATCCCCAGCACCACGCGGGGTCCCCAGCACAGAATGGCCCGCTCAGCAGGTGTCGGTTAAGTGAATGAACGAGGACGTTAGTGCCCCAAGACTAAAACCAGGAAGCAGCAGTCAGCTGCTAGGTAGGGAGGGCGGTGTGAGCCGGGACGAGGGTCCACATCACCTCCTCTCCATCATCTTCTTGAACTCCACCCGCATCAGGTACCCCCGGCAGATGGCCTGCGTGTGTGTCATTAGGGTCACCAGCTTCTCGTCCCTCATCTCCTCCAGGAGTCCAAGAAGTCCGGCTTTGAAAAACACCTGAATCAGGGGAGACATGAGCCTGGCTTTGTTCTCAGCAGGTGTGGAATCTGGGCCCTCCCAGGAGCCTGTTTGTGTCCAAACCAGCCCCCGGCCTTCAGCACCCTGGCTCGGGACTGGCAGCCATCTGGGCTCCACAGTGGACCCTCCTGTGCCCTGTTCCAAAGTACATTCCAGGTGCCACCAATGCACAAGGACCGACTGGGACAGCCTTACATATTGGAGGCGAGGATGAGTCCAGAAGTAACCTCAGAACTCAACTGTGCCCCGATTAGGAGAAATCCACAGACAGTTCTGCCTCCCCATTCTCTTGTCTGTTTGCCCATCTGAGACTATTCCCACCCTGAACCCATGCACCCACGGCCCACACCAATGTTCCAAGGAAGCAGGGAACCCTTGGAGGCCAGCAGGCCCGGCTTGGCCCTTTCCAGGAGGGAGAGTTCTGGAGTCAGGCCGGTATTTGAAGCTGGCCTTTGTGCCTCAGTGTCCCTGGGACCTCGAGCAAATGTTTTGCCCTCTGGGAGCCTTTATATCCCTGGCCCGACCTGCAACCCCACGAGGTCAGAACTATCCTTATCACCTTTGGGATACTGGGAGGACTGAGTGCAAGGTGCATGGGGGGGGGGTGTCACAGGGCTGGATCCACATGTGATCACTAGATGGCAGCCATTTTTATCTGTTGTAATCATTCCCTCCAAACTGTCACTGTTCCTGGAATCCTTGCTGTGTTTTCCTCTCTCCTTGACTCTTTTGTCCCATTTAAGAGTGCCTTTTCTTGGGACACCTGGGTGGCTCAGGTGGTTAAGTGTCCGACCTTGGCTCAGGTCCTGATCTCACGGTTCATGTGTTCGAGTCCCGTGTCGGGCTCTGTGCTGACAGCTTGGAGCCTGGAGCCTGCTTTGGATTCCGTGTCTCCCTCTCTCTCTCTCTCTGCCCCTCCCCTGCTCGCACTCAGTCTCTCTCCCTGTGTCTCAAAAATATATAAACATTTTTTAAAAAAAGTGCTTTTCTCTGCTCTCTCAGGACACTAGAACTTTCTATTGCTTTCCTCCATTGCTGAGGAGGCCCTGGCTTCCAAATTAAGCCGCTGGCCACTTAGAAACCAACACAGAGACAGAACTCTCGACACCTAGACCCAGGCTGCCTCTGCTTGGGCTCCTGTGCAAAGGGGTTTCCAGGCTGACCGGACGGGTGAAGAGCCCTTTCCCCTGACCGGCCGACGAGCAGCCTGGGGCTGTGGGTTACACGGGTTGGGAGTGTCCCCGCTTCACATGCTCTCACCTTGGTGTGGCCAAACCTATACTGCTCACGGTCCACGTCGATGGAGCTCAGCAGCTTCTCAGAAGCGTTTTTGCTGTCAATAAACTGCCCTTCGGGGATGGCGTTGGCACTGAGGATCCGGTAGCTGAGGGGGGAGACAGGCTGATGAGATACCTCCCGGCAGCTGGGTGTGTGTGGGGGTAGTCTTCGGGGAGAAGGGCCTCTGGCCACACAGAGCTGGGAAGGTGTTCCCTTCATGCACTTTGCTCTGTGTCCAGGCCCAGGGGCCCGAGAGCCCTGCCAGGGCCCGGGCCAGTCATTCTGTGACGACCTGGGTCAGGAAGGCCATGCCCTCCCCCGAGGAAAGACAGACTCCAGAGAGCCGCCGCGGTTTAGGCGACAAGAATCTGCCAGCAGTTGGCCAAGCACACAGGAAGCACACACAGAGACCTCTCACCGGCACTCAAGTCTGGCACTGGAAGCTGGGTCAGGCCTACTCCCTACTTGTGCCCTCTCATCAGCATGGCGATGATAGGCCAGATGGCAGTTTCAGTTGAGGGACAACATTTCCTGAATGGATTTAATCCCCGAGAAAGACCCCGGGCTGTTTGCTTTCAAAGGAAATGGTTCTCATTTGACATAAAAGGACCTTGACATCAACTACGACTTGCAGACCTCTGGGCCTCTTACCTCTGGAGCGTCCCCTCCCTTCCTCTGTTCCAGACAAGGCCTGGACTTGACTTGTGGGCCCAGATGGCAGCTGGGAGGAGAGTGCTGGTCGGGAGCAGTGGGGCTCAAATGGGGATGATTTATTCCCCCCCTACGCCCCCACCTGTGCCCAGGGGACATGTGGGAATGTCTGGAGACGTTTTTGATCATCCCAGTTTGGGTGGGGTGTGCTTTGCTACCAACATTGTAGGTAGAGACCAGGGATGCCGCTAAAATCCTACAACACACAGAGCAGCCCCAACAGTGGAGGATTATCTAGCCCCGGATGCCAACAGGGCAGAAGTTGAGAAGCCCTGGTCTGGAGGGTCGGGGCTTGGACCTTGCGACCACTTGGGGCTGGCCCTGCACTTGCTTTGAGCTTAGATCATCCTCCAGCTCACGGAGACCCTGGGAGGCTGTGAGCTCACCCAACACCCAGCCGGAGGGGCCCCTTCGGGAAATGCACACGGTGCCCTCAAAAGGAGACAGAGGCAAAGTCACGTGACCTACCGCTGTTTAAAGTCAGCATAGAGGATCCGGCTGGGGAATCCTTTCCTGCAAATCCGGATGCCCTCGAGGACCCCGTTACAGCGCAGTTGATGCATGACCAAGTAGTGGTCCATGACTCCTGGGGAGAGAAAGCCCCAGGGTGGTGGTGGGGGGGATGTCAGCAGCTTTCCCATCGTCTTTGACGGTCTGGCTGCCGTGAGACATGCCAGCACACCCAGACTTGAGTGGAAAGAGTCAGTGCCAGCTCTAAAATGGAGGGGTTGGGAATGGCTGGAGCCTACCTACAGCGTCACAGAAGAAATAGTCCCAACCTCCTAGGGACACTCGAGCGCTCCATTACTATGGGATAAAAGACCAAATACTGATCTTCAGCCTTGAGTCTGTAGCTAGGCTCCAAGGGAGAGCAGAATGGGTGTGGGTTCCCCTTGGACTTCCCATTGGAGAACTCGAGATGCCCTTCTCTACTCAAGGACAGGGATGTAGGCTCTGAAGGCTGTGCCTTTAGAGGGACAGAGAAAGAGAGGGCAGCTTGAGCTCTGGGAAAGAAGGGGGACCACCAAAGCTGGGTGGGAGGAGAGGAGCCATAGGAACAAGCCCCCCAGTGGGGGTGCTCTTGGGTCAGACACCAAACGGGGACTGGGAAAATTCTATACTGGGGCTGGGTGAGGGATTAGGAGCAGTATCATGGCTGTGTAATGGCTTTTCCTTGTGGGTTCCCTAAGTTGCAGGTTTGGGGGAGGGCTAAAGCTGTCTTTAATGAAACTTCTGGAAACTTCTAGAAGGCCCACACGTTTTCCTGGTTGCTGGGTGGAGAGAGGACTATTCATTTATGCAGTTTTCAAGGTTCTGCTAGAGCTGTGCTGGCTGGTACAATAGTTTCTGGCCGCGCGTGGTTGTTTAAATTCAATAAAACGGCAAGTTCATTTTCTCGGTTGTGCTAGCCTCATGTCTCATACCCAGTGGCCGCCATACTGGACAGCAAGACGTAAACATTTCCGTCATTCCTGAAGGTTCTACTGGACAGTGATTCCCTCGAGGAAGGAGTGGTTAAGACCAAGGAGAACTGTATCAGACACTCAGAGGACTTCTCGGGTGAACGAAGCTTAGGGCTCACCTCGTCCAGCTCCCAGTATTTGCCAGATGAGGATTCTGAGGGGCTCAGATGCTGGCTGTGCCGTTTGCTAGCTGTGTGAACTTGGACTTTCTGTGCCCCCCCCTTCCTGGAGACGTGAGGGTCCTGCTGGGTAGTCGCAGAGCTGAGACTGGACCCCTCCTCCTCAGGGGCCCCTGCTTTTGCTGCAGGCTCAGAAGAGGGTTGACGTCTCACAGGGCTCTCCCGTGTCCCTCCCAACCCAGGCGGAGACGGTCTCTGGAAAGCCCATAAAAAGAATCCTCTTTGCCCTCTGACCCACGTGCAAGACTTCTAAAAAGTCCCCCGAGCTATTGCTTTATCTTTCTCGGGTTACCATTGCTAAAGAATTTGCTCTTTACCCCTCATCCATCACCTCCGTCACTCCTTCCCTGCCATCTCAGCTTTGTGGGCAATTGTGTGAATCGTGTTTCTTACACCCTGTGTCTTACAAGGCTTTGGCATCTTGGGGCCTTGCAGACCCCGAGGGGCTGCCCTTCCCAGAGCTGGCCAGTTCCAAGGATGACTAACTGCCCCCCTCCCCGTGAGCACCCCCCTCACAGAAAAAATGAAGAGGCACCACTAGGCACCTTCCAAAGCGTCACCAAGGCTCCTGTATGTCTAGGGTCTATTCATTATGTAGTATATATATTACATATATGCATACATACAATACATATATTATACATATGTACATACATATAATATGTATTCCATTACATGTCTTAGTCTATTAGTCTAATAGTCTATTAACCTATCAGTATGTATGTCTATGGTATTGTCTTAGTCTTTTCTCAGAAATGGGAAAGAAAACAGAGAGGTGCCAGAGTGAAGGAGAAGCCAAATGGAGAGGAAGAGATGGAGATTTCCCCACAATTTACCTTCCAAGAGAAAAAGTAAACCAGTGGACCGCCAGACACCCTGGGGGCCCCTAGAGGCACAGGCTGCAGCCAGCAGGATGTAACCCCCTGTCACTTGATATTTGCAGGCATGCGCCCTATGGGTAAGTCATGCCATATGTGTTTGATTTGTGCAAACGTGCCCATAAAACACCAATAACGGAACTCAATTTTCTTTATGATACAACATCCACACATAAGCCAATAATTTTGTTCGATGCTTAACCAGGGGGACAGCTCCGTTTCAACACTGGGGGAGAAACGGGCTGTGTGCTGGGCACACTGGGAGGGGTACAGCGTGCCCAGACAACGCGGATCCCAAACATCGCACGGCAGCTGATTTTTGCCTTTGACTTAGACTTTCACGGAAGATGAATTCTACCACACATAGTAGACTTGCTTCTTCGGAGAATTAAAATGTCTGGCTTGGGGCGCCTGGGTGGCTCAGGCGGCTAAGCGTCTGACTTTTGGTTTTGGCTCAGGTCGTGGTCTCACGGTTTGTGGGACGGAGCCCCACGTCGGGTTCCACGCTGACAGTGCGGAGCCTGATTGGGATTCTCTCTCTCCCTCTCTCTCTGCCCCTCCCTACCTATGCTCTCTCAAAATAAATAAGTAAGCACTGAAAATATAAAAGTGAAAAAATAAAATGTCTGGCTTTCAGTAGTAACAATAATAATAAATATGATAATATAATTGTAATGTAATCATTAATATAATAATCAATATAATAATTAATAGAATAGTAAAATTATTTCCCCACAATGTTATTATTGCTCTCATGATTATTATCATACATAATGTTATCATCATAATTCTTCTCATAATACGAATAACAACTGTTGCTATTATAATTGAGAGCTGACATCTGAGTGTTCGCGATGTGCTTGGCCTCAGTTAAAATGCTTGACATCGAATCCTCACTGCAATCCTCTAAGGCAGTTTATTATTTTTCTTAATAAAATTTTTTACGTTTATTTATTTTTGAGAAAGAGAGACAGAGTGTGAGTGGGGGAGGGGCAGGGAGCGAGGGAGACCCAGAATCTGAAGCAGGATCCAAGCTCCGAGCCATCAGCACAGAGCCCGACGCAGGGCTGGAACCCACGAATCGTGAGATCATGACCTGAGCCGAAGTCAGATGCTTAACTGACTGAGCCACCCAGGTGCCCCAGGTTATTTTTTTTAAACTGTATTTATTTATTTTGAGAGAGAGCACGTGAGTAAGGGAGGGGTAGAGAGAGAGAGAGGGAGAGAGAGAGAATCCTACTTTCAGTGCACAGCCCGATGTGGGGCTCAATCCCACAAACCGTGAGATCATCACCTGAGCCGAAACCAAGAGTGGGACACTTAACCAACTGAGCCACCCAGGCGCCCCTAAGGCAGGTTAAACGAATTACTATTTACAAAGTTTACAAGCACTCATTAAATAAATGAATAGCTAACTAAGTGAACGCATGCATACAATGCCACTTTAATGCTCGTTTTATAGCCCAGAAAGCAGAAGTCCTCAGCTAAGGTTCCCATGGGCGGTGACAGGTGAAACTGGGGTTTTCTCCTCCAGCCTTCGGATACCTCCGGCCACTTGTCACGTTGCCAAGGCAGGACACTCACTCATGTTTGGGACAGATAACTCGGCTGCCTCAGAGCCACAGGTCTGTGTGACTGTGTGTTCTCTCTGTGACAAATGACCCTAAGCCACACCTATACTCTTAAGAATATTTGTGGATCTGGGATTGAGTGATGGTTAAAGGTCTGTTGTACTGCACAGGTTTCTAGATCTACAGTTCTCAGTGTTCCCATCTGTAAAATGCAGACGGTTGTTGGCAATAGAAAGAGTAGCTGCATACCATACAGACTCAGAAAACAGGTGTTATTGCTGCTGTTTTAATTGTAAAATACCCCAGACGCGGTGACTGTCTTTGGGAGAAAGGGAGCCACAGGGCCCCGGGAGAACCTTAATGAAAGTCACGGATCCAATGTGCCTTCATACGTATGTACAGACGCTACTTTGGATCTGACCTCGGAGGAGGGATTGCCAGATACAATATAGGACGCCAAGTTGAATTTGAATTTCAGATACAGCGAACCAGTTTTTAGTACGCGTATATCCCAAATATTGCGTGGGTCATCCTTACACAAAGAAGTTCTTCATTGTTTATGTGAAATTCGGACTTGACAGGGCAGCTGGTATTTTTATTTGCGAAATCTGGCAATCTTGCTTCGTAGATGATGTTGAGGAGTAATTAAGGCTATATAACGCTTTCTTTGGGGAAACACACACACACATGCATGCACGCATACATGCAGAGTCCTGTTCTGATGGATTCTTACTCACCAGGAGTCTTGGTCTCGTTGGGAATCAGGCATCGCACAAAGTGAGGGTGGGTGCTCCTTAAATTTGTCATCAGTTTGTTTAAATTTTCCTGGGACACAAATCAGAACAAGCACGTTTAACTTGGTAAATGCCATTTCGCCGGGCAGAAAAACAACAGAATGTGGAACTTGCCAGAATACAAACCCTGAACACTGCGGACACAGTCTGGAACGAGGACCCCTTCTTCTTCCCGCCCTTCTTGCTTCCCCCGGAATCACCTGGATGGACACAGAAGGTGTGTCAGATGTGTCCCTGAGGACACAGTGGTGGCCTCTCCTCATGCCCCCAGTTATATTGACATACAATTGACATAACATTGTGTGACTTTCAGATGTAGGACATAATGACTTGATACATGTATATATATATATATATATATATATTTTAATTTTTTTTAATCTTTATTTTTGAGAGAGAGAGAGAGACAGAGACAGAGAGAGAACAAGCAGGGGAGAGGAAGAGAGACAGGGAGACACAGAATCCGAAGCAGGCTCCAGGCTCTGAGCTGTCAGCACAGAGCCCGACGTGGGGCTCGAACTCACGAACCGAGAGTTCACGACCTGAGCCGAAGTCAGACGCTCAATTAACTGAGCCACCCAGGTGCCCCTCTTAGCAACTTTTAAATATGTAATACAGGGATGCCTGGGTGGCTCAGTTAGTTGAGCATCCGACTTCGGCTCAGGTCGTGAACTTGCGGTTCGTGAGTTCGAGCCCCACGTCGGGCTCTGTGCTGACAGCTAGGAGCCTGCTTGGGATTCTTTCTCTCCCCCTCTCTCTGCCCCTCCCTTGCCTGTACTCTTTCTCTCGCTCTCTCTCTCTCCCTCTCTCTCTCTCTGTCCATCTCTCAAAATAAATAAATAAACATTGAAAAAAAGATCTACCCGTGTAATCACAAATCCAAGGTTTTGTCTTTTTTTATGGCTGAATAGTACACCAGATTTTCTTTATCCATTCGTCCACTGATGGCCACTTAGGTGATTTCCATGCCTTGGCTCTTGTAAATAATGTCGCAATGAACACGGGGTGCAGATATGTCTTTAGGACAGTGATTCTGTTTCCTTCAGATACAGACCCAGAAGTGGGATTTCTGGATCATATGGTAATTTCATTTTTAACTTTTTGAGGACCCTCCGTCCTGTTTTCCATAGTGGCTGCACCAATTTACATTCCCACCACCAGTGCACAAGGGTTCCTTTTTCTTAGTGGTGGCCACACCCTTCAAACCCTGGAATGGAACTTCGGGTTTTCTTTTGATGTAACAGAGCTGCAGGGTGTTTATTTCTTGTTTGTTTTTAAGATGTGTCTCAGGGCGCCTGGGTGGCTCAGTCAGTTAAGCGTCCGACTTCGGCTCAGGTCACGATCTCGCGGTCCGTGAGTTTGAGCCCCGCGTCGGGCTCTGGGCTGATGGCTCAGAGCCTGGAGCCTGTTTCCGATTCTGTGTCTCCCTCTCTCTCTGCCCCTCCCCCGTTCATGCTCTGTCTCTCTCTCTGTCTCAAAAATAAATAAACGTTAAAAAAAATTAAAAAAAAATAAAATGTGTCTCAAACTAGTCGTATTAGGGAAAACTCATCTTTATCACTAAAAGATGGGGTGGGGTGGGATGTGGGTGGCATTTGACCAGGAGTATAGCTTAGACTCTCAGTATCAAAGCCGAGTCTTCTCCTGTAGGAACTAGACAAGTCAACTCAACAGCTGGTAAGATTGAGATATTCCTCTGGATGGACTATAGTTTCTTTCACGAGTCTACCTCCTTCTTGCGTCCCTGTTTATCTTGCGATGAGGAAGTAACTGAAACCAGTACAACTGATGCATCTCAAGAATTTTCTACAAGTCAGTTTCTCTTCTTGTCTCAAAGGAACAACCTAGCTTTTTGGCTTCTCTAGGAGTCGGTGATATTGGGTCTACTTTTTGTGAATGGCTCCATTTCAGATTTTGCCTCCCACATGCGATCAAGATTTAGTCTAGGGGAAATAAATGTCATGCCTCATTCTCCACCCATCTTCCTTGCCTTCAAGGGCTAGCATGAAATGTGGGTAGCAGGACGGGGTGGGCCAGAAAGCCACTTCCCAAGACCCAGACCTACATAGGGCCTTCTCCGTAGAGTCTTGGTGATATCACTGAGTGCGGTTGGGCAACACAGTCATAGAGATGCCCTCACTGGATTTGAAGAAAACGATATTCATCCTTTGAGTTTAAACTTGCGCTCAGTTTTTACATTCAACTATCCCAGAGTACACAGGATGTTAATATTTAAAAGTGATCTAATTATAGCATGAACGAACATATTGCCTATATTTTCACGTTACGAACATTAATTTTTAACAATTTATGCATTTAAGATAGTCCATAATTTTAAAACCCTATTTTGGCAATTATTTTAAAAATAGAAGATGGGTAACTTAAGGAGTGATACTGGCTTGTGCAGCCATATTGGAAAACAGTCTGGAGGTTCCTCGAGAAGTTAAATCTAGAGTTATCATAGGACTCAGCAATTCCACTTCTAGGTATATACCCAAGAGAACTGACAACGTATACCCACACAGAAACTTGTATACAAATGTTCATAACAGAAGGGTTCACAGTAGCTAAACGTGGAGACAACCTAACGTCCATCAACTGATGAGTGGATAGAGGAAACGTGTACTCTCTATACACTGGAATGATACTCATCTTAAAAAGAAGTGAGCTGGGGGTGCCTGGGTGGCTCGGTCCATTAAGTATCCAACTCTTGACTTTGGCTCAGGTTATGATCTCACAGTTTGTGGGTTCAAGCCCTGCATCAGGCTCTGTGCTGACAGTGCAGAGCCTGCTTGGGATTCTCTCTCCCTCTCTCTCCGCCCCTCCCTTGCTCTCTCTCTCTCTCTCTCTCTCTCTCTCGCTCTCTCTCAAAAGAAATAAACTTAAAAAAATAAATAGAAGTGATGTACTGATACATGCCATAACACAGACAAACCCTGAAACCATTCTACATGAAAGAAGCCAGTCACCAAAGACCATATAGGGTATGATTCCATTTACATGAAATGACCAGAGTAGGCTGATCCATAGAGACAGAAAGTAGATGTGTAGTTGCCAGGACCTGGTGAAGTGGTAACAGGGGTGATGAAAATGTTCTCGAATTAGATGTATGGATGGTTGCACACCCCTTAAATATACTAAAACCACTGAATTTTCCAAAGAGTAGATTGTATAGTGCATGAATTATATCTCAATATTTTAAAACGTTTTTATTTAAGTAATCTCTACACCCGACGTGGGGCTTGAACTCACGACCCCAAGATCAAGAGTCGCACACTCCTCCAACTGAACCAGCCAGCCACCCCATCTCAATTTTGAGAGGTTATTAAAAGATGTGGTATTGGCGGGTGCCTGGGTGGCTCAGTTGGTTAAACACCTGACTTCAGCTCAAGTCACGATCTTGTGGTTTGTGGGTTCGAGCCCCATGTTGGGCTCTGTGCTGACAGCTCAGAGCCTGAAGCCTGTTTCAGATTCTGTGTCTCCCTGTCTCTCTGCCCTTGCCCTCTCTCTCTCTCTCTCTCTCAAAAATAAATAAACATTATAAACAATTTTTAAAAATGTGGTATTGGCTATTTTGTTCCCTGAGAGGCCCTGTTACCTCCATAGGACTCAATCTCTTAAGGAAGAGGAAGAAAATGAGAGACCAAAGACAAAATACATCCAGCTCAGTCTGAAGCTCACAGTTGTCTACCTGATTTTCAAGGACACCTTTGGGTTATGAGTAATTACACGGAGCTTTTCACACGGGGGTGGGGAGAATTTCACCTGCTTCTGCGCCAGCATAGTTGGAGAAAAGGAAAGACAGCAGCTTCAGCGAAGACTTCTGGTACAGCCCAACCACGGTCTCGTTCAGCGGGTCCTTGTTCTTGTCCAGCCAGCCGGCAATGTTGTAGTCCACGGTGCCGGCGTAGTGGACCAGCGAGAAGTGGGCCTCGGCCTTGCCTTTGGCAGGCTTGGGCTTCTGGAAGTTGTTGGACTTGCCCAGGTGCTGGTCGTACAGCTTGTTCTTGAAGGAGGTGTCTGTGGCCTTGGGGAACATGCACTCCTCCTCCAGGATGGAGAAGATGCCCATAGGCTGAAAGGAGAACAGACCATGTCTCAGCGTTTAATAGTACGTTTCCATGACTCCGTTGACTGCAGGAGCCAAACACAACTTCTTCGGTGCTACCGCTTTCTGGCTAAGAGCCTTGCAAGGTAAGTGCTGTGAGAGCAAGGTGTGATGACAGAACGGAACTAGCCGTGTAGTATGTGCTTAATGAACGCTTGTTGAACAAGAGAGCATGGAAAGAGATTGTATGTGTTTATTATAAACGTAGCTCACTTTTAGCTATCGGCTTACCCCCCAAAAAGTAAAGTTACATACCTAGACATAAAATACTATGATATATATATAAATATATATGATATATATATATAAATATATATGATATATATATAAATATATATATATAAATACTATGATATATATATAAATATATATGATATACATATATATATATATATATATATATATATATTTGTTTTGAAATTTACTGTCAAATTGGTTTCCATACAACACCCAGTGCTCATCCCAAAAGGTGCCCTTCTCAATACCCATCACCCACCCTCCCCTCCCTCCCATCCCCCATCAGCCCTCAGTTTGTTCTCAGTTTTTAAGAGTCTCTTATGCTTTGGCTCTCTCCCACTCTAACCTCTTTTTTTTTGTTTGTTTGTTTTTTTTTTCCTTCCCCTCCCCCATGGGTTTCTGTTAAGTCTGGACATCTCAGGAGCCACTTCAGAAAGATAAACTCATTCCAATGTGACAGTGCTCAGAATGCTATGGGAATTCCTTTTTTTAAATTTATTTTTTATTTAAAAAAATTTGTTTTTAGCATTTATTTCTGAGAGACAGAGAGAGACAGAACACAAGCAGAAGAGGGGCAGAGAGAGAGGGAGACACAGAATCGGAAGCAGGCTCCAGGCTCTGAGCTGTCAGCACACAACCCCAAGCAAGGCTCGAACCCACGAAACATGAGATCATGACCTGACCTGAAGTCAGATGCTCAACCAACTGAGCCACCCAGGCGCCGCCCCCCTCCCTTTTTTTAAAGTTTATTTACCTATTTTGAGAGAGACAGAGACAATGCGAGTTGGGGAGGGGCAGAGAGAGAGGGAGACAGAGAATCCCAAGCAGGCTCTGCACTGTCCGTGCAGAGCCTGATTCGGGGCTGAAACTCATGAATCTGAGCCAAAATCAAGAGTCAGAAGCTCAACCAACTGAGTCACCCAAGAGTACCCCCCTGCCCTTTTTTTAAGTTAATGTCCTCTGCTATTTTTATAATAACATGGTTCCAAGAACTCCTCACATTCTTGGGGAGAACAGAGCCCTTGGATCTTAACCACCCAGGTACCCCTTAAGGTGTCTGAATTATGCGTGCTTTCCAAACACTTACTCTTCAGCTTCAAGGGGATTCAGCTCTCTTAAGGCTGGGAGAGTAGGGTTAGGGTCGCCACTCGATTAGCAGGGAAGGGTGAGAGCAAAGATGTGGTGGTCCCAAGTCCCTGGGGAGCACCTCTGTTTCTCTACCTTCTCGATGAGCTCGATGCAGGCAGCCAGGTCCATCCCGAAGTCGATGAACTCCCACTCGATGCCCTCCTTCTTGTACTCCTCCTGCTCCAGCACGAACATGTGGTGGTTGAAGAACTGTTGCAGCTTCTCGTTGGTGAAGTTGATGCACAGCTGCTCCAGGCTGTTGAACTAGGGCGTTGCAAACACCAAAGAGCTCAAGTGAGTTTGGGAAACCCAGGGGGAATTCGGCAGAGCAGACACGAAGCGGAGGGGCCTTAACAGGGCCGCTTACTCCAACAACTCACGTCAAAGATCTCAAAGCCGGCGATGTCCAGGACCCCGATGAAGTACTGTCTGGGCTGCTTGGTGTCCAGCTGCTGGTTGATGCGGGTGACCATCCACAGGAACATCTTCTCGTAGACGGCCTTGGCCAGGGCGCCCACCGCGTTGGTCACCTTGAAGAAAGATCACTCGCTCATCCCTCAAATTAATGTTTATATGGTGGTACTAAGTTGAAGCATGAACCGGATGACATCTTCAGGGTCAAAGCTGTTGGAGATGGGTCCAACCTAATATTAAATATTTCTTTTTTTTTTAGGTTTGTTTATTTATTTTTGAGAGAGAGAGAGAGTGAGAGAGCACAAGAGGGATGGGGTAGAGAGAATGAGAGACAGAATCCTAAGCCGGCTCCGTGCCATCAGCGCTTAGCTGATGCCAGGCTCAATTGCACGAACTGTGAGATCATCACCTGAGCCGAGATCAAGAGTCAGCCGCTTAACTGACTGAGCCACCCAGGCGTCCCACCCCCAGCCCCCCATTAAAAATTTCTTGAAATGTTTGCTACCTTAGAATATTCCCCTTTCTGTGAGAACCATTGTATGTACAAAGATAACCTTCTAACAACCATGGTTATGACATGTGACTCTAGACCCTGGCTGCACGTAATTGAACCACAAGGGGACATTTGATCCAAGTTGGGTTGTACAAAGTGTCTCTCCTGCGAATTTGGAATTGGGATCAAAGACACTGGTCTCAGTCTCAGTAGGAGGCTGAACTACAGAGATGTGAAGCTGGGAGCTATGGGGTGAGCAGGAGAGATGGAGAGAGATTTTCTTCCTGGTGAGGACACAGGAGAGGAGAGCAGACAGCCCATGGAGCCCCCGGGAAGGAGCTGCACAGGGACTGCCTGGCTCCAGAGGACCCTTCAGTTTCTGGCTCCAGGCCCTTAGGATGCCCGATGGTACTCTTGATTTACATTCCTTGAGCTAGCTACACCTAGGGTCGTAAGAATGAAACTCCCCCTAATGCTGATGACAATTGCATATGTATTTCTGATATCTTCAACTGAGAGAGCTCTAAGATGATGGTTACTGTTTATTTACCTTTGAGAGTGAGAGACAAACAGAACACGAGAGGGAGAGGGGCAGAGAGAGAGAGAGGGAGACACAGAATCGGAGGCAGGTTCCAGGCTCTGAGCCGTCAGCACAGAGCCCAATGTGGGGCTGGAACCCACGAACCGTGAGATCATGACCTGAGCTAAAGTTGGACGCTCAACCGAGTGAGCCACGCAGGTGCCCCTAAAATGATGGTTAAAATAGCAACATCACTGAGTCAGCTGAACTCAGATCATCTCCATTACCTGCTGGACATTTTGGCCTTTAGTGACATACTCGTTCCCAACCTTCACCCTCGGACAGCACAGGCCCTTCAGCATTTCTGCAGAGTTCAGACCCATTAAGTATCCAGCTTTGTCAGCCACTGGAGGAAGAGGGGAAACAGCGTCACACAAAAACAGCAGCTGCTGATGTGGCCAGTCAGGCCCCAGGGGCCTCCCAGAAATGTTTCCTACGATCCTTTTGTTTTTGTTTGTTTGTTTTTAAATGTTTGTTTCTTTATTTTGAGAGAGACAGACAGAGAGTGCCAGTGGGGAAGGGGCAGAGAGACAGGGAGAGAGAATCCCAAGCAGACTCTGTGCTCCTGGCTCGTGGGTTCGAGCCCTGCGTCGGGCTCTGTGCTGATGGCTCAGTCTGCAGCCTGCTTCGGATTCTGCGTCTCCCTCTCTCTCTGTCCCTCCCTCTCTCACACTCTCTCTTTACCTCAAAAGTAAATAATAAATGTTAAAAAAAAAATTGAAGAAAAGATACAGTTACATAGTAATTTTGGAGTCTGATAATGCAGCAAAATGGTGTCTGAGTAAAGGAGGCACCATTTGGACATACAGCTAAGCACCTTCTTGATTTATGCAAGCTCACAGCTGAGGAAGAAGTACAAAACTTTGCCCCAACCTTCCTGTGTTGGAAGAGGTCAAAAGCAGTCGAGTCTTGGCAATTTCACACAGTTCACTGGGAGTTCAGTTGACTTGGGGACGGACCTGGCTGCCTGCACTGAACTAATCGAGAAGGTCGAGAAATGTTGTTCCCCTAGAGACAGCTCCTTCTTGGCTGGGACCGTCACCTTATTGCTGGCTCGGGAGACGAGCTAATCAAAATCCAGGACAGTATTTGTTAAGTGTTTAATAAGAGGCCAAATGGATACTTTCTTCTTTGCTCCAACTATCCTCTTTTCCTGCTTTGCCCGCTTAGGTGGGTGGTATAATTATTGTTCTAGTCACTTAAACTTGAATGCTTGGGGTTGATCATATCCCTCCTTTACATCCCTGATGTGCCTGTGGTCAGACAGGCATCAAATCCTGCTCACTTCACCTTCAAAATAGCTTGGATCTCCATTGTTGGGAACAGTAGAGTGGTAGAGAGCTTGGGCTCTCAACTCAGCCTGATGTTCACATTTTGGTTTTGCTTCCTTGTACTCATGGTTTCGTTTTTGTTTGTTTGTTTATTTATTTATTTTTTAAACTGGGGGTAGGGTGATTCTTGGTGGTTTCCCGTTGGTTCGGTTGTTGGGAAGTAGGCCTGGTGCATGGTGAGCCCTCAGCAAACGTTTACTTGGATTGGCATCCTCATCAGAGGACCTCAGGCCTGGATCACTTTCCCCTGTTCGGGCTCTTTCTGCTCCTAAGCACTGAGCACACGGCTGCCAGGGCTGGAAGGGGGCCTGGGCCCCCACCGTGATATTCATAATACGAGATCCACCCTTTGCCGAGGAGCCTGGTACATTTTCTTTTCAAACCCCCACACTCTTGGCAACCTTGACTGGTCACAGATTAACTCACACGCATCTCCCCTCCTATGTGGAGCGTCCGTGGTTTCTGGTGCCTATCACATCCATTCTAAGCTGTTTAGCTCGTCATTCAAGGCCTTTTCAAACTGAGGCCAAAATAACTACTCTTTAATTCCCATGTCTTACACTTGCACACATCCTCTTCTGCAGCCAATGTGGACCACTCTGCTGTTTATTGCCATCACATTCCTTCTCCTGCCCCCTTGATCATCATGTTTCCTCTGCCCAGACTACCTCTTTCCTTTCAACCATACCTTTCAGGATCTACCCACCCTTCAAACTCTGCATCAGTGCCCTCCTCCCCCAGGAAGCCCTCCTCGATTACCCCCAATCAGAAGTGCTTCCTGTTCTGAACACAGCCTCTCTCCCGCTGCTTATCTGGCACCATTGCCAGAGGCAGGATTCCAAGATGGCCTCCAGGATTGGTGCCCCTGGTATATATTCCCCGCATAATCCCCTCCACTTGTGTGGGGGTAGAACCAGTGAACGTGATATGACCTGTCACTCCTGTGAAGAGGTCACTAAGGAAAAGAGATTATCCTGGGCAACCCTAGCCTAATCAGGCAAGGCTTTATGGGCAGTGGTAAAGTCACGTATATTTTCCTGGTCTTTCTTTCAAGGCTACTGCACCCCTGTATCATCTGGGGTTCAAGACACAGTGCTTCCCATAGTGTGGGGATGTTATAACAGGTAGGATTATTGGAGATGAGCCAGTCTTTTACTTAACAGAACTTGGAAGACACGGTGGGAGAGAGATGAGGGGAAGAACAGGGGGTATGGAGGGGGGGTCCTGCTGCTGTGAGCCCCTCCCACTGCTCTCTGCTCTGTTTCCAGGAGGGGGACTGGAGATCATCCAGGTGAGAGCCATGGGGCGCAGGGAGATGCATACACTAGTCCATGGTTCGGGGTTCAACTTCAACAGATGTCAGAATTAAAGGCAATGAGAGGAGGAGACCTCCTCACCTGGTCTTAGGCTCAGGTGCTTAAGGACAGTATTCTGGACACTAATCATGGCGTGCACAGAGAGAAAGTGAAGTTCATGGAAGCATACCCTCTTAGAAATGTCTACCCCAAAATAACAGGTGAGCTGTGATAGCGAGCAGTAGTGGTGTGGACAGTGATTATTCATTCACGAGAATGCCCAGACGTGGTTACCTTCGGTGCCGTCAGGCTCCGCCTGCTCTTCTCGCTGCTTCTGCTTGAACTTCATGTTCCCATAGTGCATTACGGCGCCTGTCAGCTTGTAGATCCCGACTTTCTCCTCTGAGCTGAAGCCCAGAATGTCAATGGCATTCTGGGAGTTAGAAAAAGGACAGTTGTCACAGAGACTCTGTTTTCCCTGGTGAAGACCTCACCCTTTCTGTACAGTCCGGGAGATGGCATTTGCCCAAAGGAGTGGTTGACAGGTGGGATGTGTTAAGATAGGGGTTAAAAGCCATTTCTTTGTGGCGCCTGGGTGGCTCTGTCGGTTAAGCGTCTGACTCTTGATTTCAGCTCAGGTCATGATCTCATGGTTTGTGAGTTTGAGCCCAGCCGTCGTGCTGTGCTGACAGTGTGGGGCCTGCTTGGGATTCTGTCTCCCTCTCTCTCTGCCCCTCCCCTGCTTGTTTTCTCTCTCTCTCAAAAAAAAAAAAAAAAAAAAATATATATATATATACGTATATATATATTTGATTTAAAATCCATTTCTCTAACATGTTTATGTGGGAGGGGGAGATTATGGAAGAAAATGTAAATCGTCTGTAAGAACTGATTTGAATCCTTTATACATAGATTTGGGGCTGTTTTCTGGAGGAGGCCGTTGGGAACCATTGTGTGATAGCAGGAGAAGGAAGTGTCATGGAGAGTGTCTGAGGAAGTGTCCAACAGCTTGAAAGCCTGGCATGGTAAGCCGGGAATTCTGGTGTTGCTCAGAATTGAGACAATATGGCACCCCAGGCAACTAGAGCCTCAAGGGACAGTCATGGAAGAGAATGCCACCATTTTTCAAATAAGGAAGGGGAAAACTTTTGCAGAGCCTACCTGTGCTAGGCACATCCATATATCGCCCCGTTAGGTCGCTATGAGAACCTTCTAGGTGTGCAGATGTTTCCAAAGTTACAGGTGAGACCTGAGGTTCTAAAAGGATAAGTGACCTGCCCCAAGTCACACAGGCAGGATGGGATAAAACTGGGGCCGGACCAAGTGCTTGGGTCACTTCAGAGCCCACAGCGGTTGCTGATTTGGTCTGACAGCCCTTGGCCCGTCATCTACCACAAAGACTTAAATTAGCGACTCCTTCTCTGGGGTGTATGTGTTGACTATGCAGTAGGCCTTGCAGCCTGAGCCTAAGCAATCCCCACTGGTGGATTTGACATGTATGGACGTGCTGGTGAGCAGGTTGGTCAGTGTCAGCAGGATGGCACTCTTGGGGTCGTGCCCCCTTTTGGAGAGGGAGAGTCCATGCCAGGAGCAAACCTGCAGGATGAGAGGCCGTGATGGCCTCCTTGACTCCATATCCCACCCCATCAGATGCATATCTGTGTCCTAGGAAGGGGTCATTGTAGGTTAAGAGAGAAAACCTTTCATTAAATTTTGAAAGGAACCAGGTGAAAGCATTACTGTCTGGGGACCCTCTTGGAGAACGCAGTCTCTGGAAGGGAGAAATCCCCTTCTGCTCGGCCATAAACCATCGCCCAGGAAAAGCTCCATGAGAGGGATGAACAGTGTCGGCCCCTGACAGCTGGGGACCTATGCTGAGGACCTGAGACATCTTTGGTGACTTTAGGAATTACCTAAGGGGCGCCTGGGTGGCTCAGTCGGTTGAACATCCGACTTCAGTTGGGGTCATGATATCGTGGTTCATGAATTCGAGCCCTGCGTTGGGCTCTGTGCTGACGGCTCAGAGCCTGGAGCCTGCCTCAGAGTCTGTGTCTCCTTTTCTCTCTTCCCCTCCCTCCCCCTCAAAAATAAATAACAATCACAAAAAAAAAAATTTAAAAATTATCTAAGAGGCTCTTTCTTGGGGGCTGGGGAGACTTTGCCCAGGTCATTAACCCAATCTTTCCATCTTCATCAGTTGGTAAGGGCTGGGGAAAATTGGTAAAAATATATATAGCTAGGTTTGAGTTAACTAAAGTTCATTTGCCCAAGAACATCTCTTCTTGTCTTTTTTTTTTAATGTTTATTTTTGAGAGAGAGAGAGAGAGAGAGAGAGAGAACAGGGGAGGAGCGGAGAGAGAGAGAGACACACAGAATCTGAAGCAGGCTCTAGGCTCCAAGCTATCAGCACACAGCCCGACATGGGGCTTGAACTCATGAACCACGAGATCATGACCTGAGCTGAAGTTGGACACTTAACCGACTGAGCCACCCAGGCGCCCCACATTCTCTTGTCTTAAAACAATTAGCGTCACCCGGAAATGTCACAAAATGAAAGCCAAGGAGCTGGCACTGGACAGTGCCCCCAGCCTGTTGGACAAGACCCCTTTCCACCAGCTCTTATGGGTCCTGTGAGGGCAGAGCCAACAGCAGTGGAGATGAATTGCCCAGAGATGATGTCTGTCCGTTAAAAGTGCAATTAATTAAAAAAAAAAAAAAAAAAAGGAAGTCCTGGGGTTGGGCAGATCTGGCTTCAAACGCTCTAACATTTACAAACTCTGTCTTTGAGCAAATTGTGTGTTTTTTTCTTCTAAGACTCCGCTTCCATCTTTGTGACTCAGAAGTCATAGTCGTTACCTCTATCACAGGTTTGGGGGAGGCTTAAACAAGGTAACACGGACAAAGCCCTTATCTTAGTTCCTAGCTCATGTAAGTGCTCAATGCACTTCGTTATTATTATTCTAGTTATTAACCTTAGAAATGCTTCCCAAAGCTAACGGCTGGGGGGTGGGGGCCGATGGGTGCGCTAAGGATGTGGGAGCTGAAGGTGAGCCTGAGTGGGCAGGTAGCCTGAGGAGTGGAGCGTCTGCTACAGAGTGGGTTATCTTTCCTGCTTCATACTTGGCTGTGTCTTAAAATTTTTCTTGGGGCGCTTGGGTGGCTCAGTCAGTTAAGCGTCTGACTTAGGCTCGGGTCATGATCTCTCGAGTTCGAGCCCCGCGTCCGGCTCTGTGCTGACAGCTCGGAGCCTGAAGCCTGCCTCCAATTCTGTGTCTCCCTCTCTCTCTCTGCCCCTCCCCCACTCACGCTCTGTCTCTCTCTGTCTCAGAAATAAATAAACATTAAAAAAAATTTTTTTTTTAATTTTTTCTTAAAGAACCGTGCAGATGGTTTTGTAACCTGAGAAGTTCCAACGAAACCTTTCAAAACCTTATACGTGTGAACATCTAAAGTGCTGGAGAAGGGAACGGGAAGTCCTGTTTGGGAGAATGTTCTGGATCCCCCAAGGGATCTGCTGAGGTGGTGCTGGGTGCTTGGGAGGGGTGCAATCTGGACGAATTGTCTTGACATCTCCATCTCTGAGATCTTGGGTCTGGTCACCTAACATCTCTGGGGCCCCGTTTCTCATTAGATCGCTAGGATGCCTCTCCGTTCACAAGCGCAGTGATTCCACACAGAAAGAAAGGAGGAAGGAGAAAAGATGCTTACATCAGTTGCCAGCAGCTCTTTACTGTCATCGATGCTGGCCACGGTGACCTCTCCTTGGCTCACGAAGGGGAAGTCAAAGGGATTGGTTGAAATGAGGAGCAAGTCTGTGAAACACGAAGGAGGTCCCATCAGCGCCTCGCGCACCTCGTACGCGGGGTGTTTTTCCTACGTGACTGATTTGGAAGATGAGAGCAATAACCCCTAAGACCTTACCGATTAGTTCTGGCTTCTTGTTTGACATGATTTGGTAAAAAATGTGATAGCTTCTCTCACTGGACAGCTGAAATGTCACTCTGGATTTTTCTAAGAGATCTAAGGGAACAGGAAATAATGTGATTTGAGGTCCCTGGGAGATGCCTCTGTGGTCAAATCCCATGGTGCCCAGTGGGGTGCCCTGACTCACAGGTTTCGATGTCTGCAGATGCCAGCTTTCCCGTGGCTCCGAAATGAATCCGAATGAATTTCCCCTGTCCAATGGCAGTTAGACAAACATCACCATTATTTCATGTATATGGTAGTGTGGCTGGCTTTTGCTAGGGACTACCAGCCATGAGTGGGAAATGTAGGGTCACGGAGAAAGTGATGCCAGATGCAGAGGACTTGCCTCTTCTCTGTCTGCCTGGCATCCGGTGTCCCCATTCTGGGTCCATCAAGACTCAGATAGTTCTACCCAAAGCATCTGGCCCTGTTCCTCCAGCTCTGGGGATGCCCACAGCCTCCCTCACCAACTTCTGCTTGAGACCACCTCACGCTAGACTGTCCCCTTGGTTTTTAACCTGCTCTCTGGTACCCGGATTCCCAAACACTTCATGACAACTTTGATGGGTCTCATTGGATTGTCTTGCTGACCTCCTTTTTTCCTTCTGAGATTTCTTCCTTTGGTTTCCCTTACTGCTTACTACAGGCAAACCTAGCTTCCAGGCTCAGGCCAGGCTCTCTGGCTCCCCAAATACACATTCAGAGTCTGAGTTCTCCCCTTTGGAGGGGAGGCGAGAGGTGAAATTTTATGAGTGATTGGTCTCTACCAAACTGTGAGCAAATTTGAGGGCAAAAATGTTGCCTTGCTTATTCACCCATAGTCAGGAATGTGGTCGTTAGTAATATTCTCAATATTTTCTTCTTTTATTTTGAGCTTATTTATTTATTTTGAGAGAGATAGGGAGAGAGAGAATCCCAAGCAGGCTCCACACTCTCAGTGCAGAGCCCAAAAGGAGGCTCGATCCCATGAACCGTGAGATCGTGACCTGAGCCAATACCAAGAATCGGATGCTTGAATGACTGAGCCACCCAGATGCCCTGGTATAGTTTCTGAATGAAGCTTGAGAAGAGTTGGTGCAGGGTCAATGGAGGTATGAGTGAACTGTAAGTGTTGGTCTTTGGTATTGTTAGCTGCTCAGTGGGAGATGATGGAAGTTTTAGCCTGCAGATGTTTGGTGCGTGGGCGGAAGGTAGACAGAATAACCAGGGTGATCGTGACTTCTGGGTCTGGGCCAAGAGGAGAGGCCTAAGGACTATAGGGGGTGTCTAAAGGCATTGTCTTCCTCATGGCACCAGGTTAGCTCAATAACTGACTTGATGCCAATGTATGTACCATGTCTCTGCTGTGTAACATGCACCCAGGTCCCCTACGAGCAAGAGATTTTAGTTGTGCACAGGGAGGACAGATGTGCAAATGGGCAATGCACAGAGGACCGAGGGAAAGAAAGAAGAAAGGTCAGGGCTCATTGTCACAGTCCTTGATGGCTACATCTACTCTCTCATCGGTGACCACTTTATCTTTGAGAAATAACGATGAAACACAAGCTTGAGATTATCCACCTCCTGAGATGTGTGAAGTCCTGATGTACTTTTGCAACTACAGGCATAAATGAGGGCTTCACCTCGTGGTATTTGCTCACCTCCTGGTACAGTGAGGTTAGGTAGAGGACTGGTTGTTTATTTGCCGATGGAGGAAGTCAATGCCTCTTTGGCTGAGCTAAACTTAAGTGAGACATTGAGGGATGGAACATATCCTTCAGTATTTTCAACATCAACTTATTCCCAGGTTTTGGGCTCTCCTGCCTTCACAGGACTTTTCCTTTTCCCAATGCCTCTGACTTGGAGAAATTAAAGCTGCTCACTTAATTCACACTAAGGTTTATGTGGCTAATAAGCCAATGAGATTGCTCAGTGGACTTCAACATTTTAAAATGTGCTACCTCAAGGGGCATCTGGGTGGCTCAGTAGGTTAAGCATCTGACTCTTGGTATCGGCTCAGGTCATGATCTCACAGTTCGTGGGATCGAGCCCCTCATCAGGCTCTGTGCTGAGCCTGTAGCCTGCTTAAGATTTTCTCTCTCCCTCTGCAACCCCCCCCCAAAAAAGTTTCTGCCTCAAGAGACCAATTTTAGCATAAAAGAATCGCTCTCTACTTGTGGAACCTGAATCACCGTAACTTCAGGATGCTCTGAGATGTCGCTGTCTAGTTAGGAAGGCACAGATAATTCTCCCTCTGCCGAGAATGAGCCAACACATTCTTCAGTGTATCAGAATATCCCAGCAGGGCAGATAGATCTGAATCACGTGAGGGTAGAATAGGGCTGGCTATATTCTGGTTTATGTGGCATTTTTTAATATCCAGCATTTGAGGAGAGGGTTTGGTTCTGGGGTGGGGGTGGGGGTGGGGGTGTGGAAAATTGGACTGGGTCTTACAAATCTCGAGGAGTTGTCATTCCTCACAGTCTTGGCGTTTCCAAAGGCCTCCAGCAGGGGATTGGCCTGGATGATTTGATCTTCCAGCGTCCCCTAATAATAAACAAGAAGAGACAAAGGGAGGACTTTGGACTGTCCCCTGAAGGAGCCCCCTGGTGACTCGAATGTGTGTATGCTCCGGGCAGGGTCCAAGGAGAGATGCTGACCAGTCCAGCCCGGTGGCCAGTGCAGATGTGAGAAGGAACCCACGGCCTCACCCCCCACCTCCCGAGGAGGCTTCAAGGTCCCATCCAGGAGACGGTCTGATTAGTATAGCATTGACGTGACTCTGGTCACACCAGATTTCAGGCTTCATCTTGATTTTTCAGGCTGCCTTTCTTCTCTGATAACACTTCATTATAAAGCATGGATTTTTAGAATACATACACCCGTTACTGCATGCATCGGGACCCAACTAATAGATTTGGATTCAGAAGTATAAATAGAATTGAGCAATTAAAGTGCCCCAAGAGATCACTTATAGAAATAGTGGTTCTCAAAAAAATTTTAAGTAGCAAAAAATATGTCATGAGAACTATTGCTCAGAAGTCCGCTTAAAGAAGATGTCGGGCTCTGTGCTGACAGCTCGGAGCCTGAAGCCTGCCTCCAATTCTGTGTCTCCCTCTCTCTCTGCCCCTCCCCCGCTCATGCTCTGTCTCTCTCTGTCTCAGAAATAAACATTAAAAAAAAAATTTTTAAGAAGGCAGAACTTTTACCCTCAGCCCCCACCATGACTGCTTATCCTTCTGTCTCCAGGGCAGTTTTCAAACTCCTGTCCCGCCCAGCTGGTTCTCAAAGTGTGATCCCTGGACCAGTTGCGTGAACAGAGGGAACGTGATGAAAATGCAAAGCGTCAGCGTTGTGAATGTGAGATTGGCATTTCGGTCAGAAATTCTGGGCCAGGGGCTTAGCGATCGGTCGTTCACAAGCCCTCCTGGTGATTCTTACGTGCGCTCACCTGTTTTTTGAGAGCCCCTGGCCTGAAGCATCCCTCCTGGAGGGGAGTGCATAGTGAGTTGCTCACCTGTCCCTGGCTTTTCCTGACGGAGCTGTGGTGCCACCACCTCCCGCCCTGCCCCGCAAGCACCCTTAGGACACGACGCGGCGCACTGCCTACACTTGGTGCTCACCCACTCTTTAAGTTGGACTTATGCCCGCAAACCTCCCGATGGAGGGAGCTGCTTACCTGCATCTTGCCTGGCTGCTGCTCCTTCTTTTTGTCCCCAGTGACCGCAATTGTTGCAAAGTACTGGATGACACGCTTGGTGTTCACGGTCTTCCCCGCGCCGGATTCTCCGCTGCCGATTTAAAAGTAAGGGAGATAAAAGGGTGGAAGGGGCAGTGCCGGCTTCCGTGTCCACATGGTGCAAACAGAGGTTACTCACGTGATGAGGATGGACTGATTGTCTCGATCTGGAAATGCAGAGGGAAGAAGACGGAATAAAGAAACAGCAAACACACGGAATAAAAAACAAAAAACAAAACACAGGGCAACATCGGGTGTGGTCGGGGTCCATGTGGCGCTGACCTGAACGAGGGGTGTGAGGCTGGGGAGTGTCTAATCTTCCTCGAGACCATTGGTGCAGGTTTCCCAAATGTGGGATGTGCACCACGGACAGCGTGGCGAGTGAACAGTGAATCCCACAGTGTGCAAGTTTTTCTTGTTCATGGGTCTTTAACTCCTTGCCAGCCCTTTCTCAACAAAGAACAAGTCTCAGACTCAGGGCTTGTGGGAAGGCACGGCTTCTAATTAGAATCTATGGGCACTGATTGGTTGTCATTGAGATTTTCTTTTACCTTTACTCTGTACTCGTGGAAAATGACCGTGGTTTTCCATTTACAGTCGCTTATGAGTTGAGTGGTGTCCCTCACAAATTCATATGTTGAGATCCTTACCCCCAGGACCTCAGAATGTGACCTTGTTTGGAAACAGGGTCTTTGCAGGTGCTATTGGTGAAGATAAGGTCGCCCTGGGGTGGGTGGAGCCCAAATCCAATATGATTTCGGTCCTTATTAAAAGGAGAGGTTTGGAGATAGATCCACTCAGGGAGAACACCATGTAAAGGCAAATGTATAAGCAGAGTGATGTTTTTACAAGCCAAGGAACCCCACAGACAGCCAGGAAACCTCCAGAAACTGCAAGAGGGGCAGGGGACAGATTCTACCTCTCCACCCTTGGAAGGACCCAACCACGCTGATACCCCAGCCTTGGACTTTCCACCTCCAGACTTTGAGACAATAATTTCTGTTGTGTGAGCCACCTGCTTTATGGGATTTTGCCACAGCAGCCCTAGAAACTCATACAAATAGTGGTATTGGGGGCACTTGGGTGGCTCCATCAGTTAAACATCCAACTCTTGATTTCATCTCAGATAATGATCTCATGGTTTGTGGGATCAAGCCCCATGTTGGGCTCCACTCTGAGTGTGGAATCTGCGTAAGATTCTCTCTCTCTCTCCCTCTCTCTCTGGCCCTCCCCAACTCACATGCATGCCTCTCTCTCTCTTTCTCTTAAAATAAGTAAATAAGCTTTAAAACCACCCCCCCTCCACAGGGCACCTGGGGGCTCAGTCAGTTAAGCATCTGACTTCGACTCAGGTTATGATCTCACGGTTTGTGGGTTCGAGCCCCACATCGGGCTCTGTGCTGACAGCTCAGAGCCTGGAGCCTGCTTCAGATTCTGGGTCTCCCTCTCTCTCTGTCCCTCCCTTGCTCATGCTCTGCCTCTCTCTCTCTCAAAGATGAATAAACATTAAAAAAATATTAAACCCTCCTCAAACAAAAAAAAATAGTGCTATCGATCTTCCTTTTCAAATTGATGTAACTTTAGTTGATTTGCAGACAAATATGAAATGTACAGTAATGTCTAGGACTGAATGTGAGAGAGGGAGGGCTGAGGTCTGGACAACATGAGGTTTGGGAGATGACTTTCAGGGTCGTCAAATCTCAGAGGCTTGCTTCTGCTTCTTGAGTCTGCACCAAATTGAGTCAGGTGAAAGTGGCACAGGTCAAAGTGACAGAAAACAGGGTGTCGTCTCAGAGACGACACTATCGTCACATCTCTACATCCTGTGCCCTCCTGGAAATTTAGGGAAGAGACAGAGGAACCCGAGTCTGGGGAGGAAGACAGCGCAGGGACTTTGCTATGCGCATTTCTCCAACTTTGCTTTCTAGCTGCCACTAATAGGCTCCCTTCTAAGCATGCTCATATTGGGGGATTCTGTGGGGTTAGGGCAGGGCATCTCTCTGCGTTCCTGGTCCCCCCCCCCCCCCGCCCCCAGTAAGCATGTGCGCAGCGCGGCATCAGTCGTCAGCACTGGCCTACGAACCATGGCTGCTAATGGAAGATACTGCAAAATCATCATGCAATCATCGGAGTCTCCCAAGGTCACTTTGCTCATCGCCCCATCCAGATGATCGAAGGGCTTGAATAATTAGCTGAGAAGCAGTCCAATTAAAGGGCTTGAATAAGGAACTAAAAACTATTCGTAAAAAATACGGATTGAAGAAATGACTCACCCGTCAGCATGAACTGATAGGCGTTGTCGGAGATGGAGAAGATGTGGGGCGGGGCCTCCTGGCGCTTCTTGCCTCGGTAGGCGGCCACCACCTCGGGGTTGTACACCGGCAGCCACTTGTAGGGGTTGACGGTGACGCAGAAGAGGCCCGAGTAGGTCTGAGAAAACCAGAAAATGCAGCATGTGGATCTTGTCTTTACTTGGAGAGGGGGACGGCTTAATAAGGAGATGCCAAAGGGCACTCACGTAGATCATCCAGGCTGTGTAACGCTCTTTGAGGTTGTACAGCACGGCGGGCTCGTGCAGATGCGTCATCATGGCCATGTCCTCGATCTTGTCAAACTTGGGAGGGTTCATGGGGAACACCTGGTCACTGTTCAGGGTGAGTGTCTGGGGATTGAGAGGAAAAGCACATGATGAGTAGGAGAGCCAATGCTCTGTACCCCACTCTACCTGGTGCGGAGGAAGTCGTGAGACACTGCAGTGTGATCACCCCATTACCATGAACAGCTTTATGGATCATCTCCATTCCCAGAGATGATCCACAAAGAACTATCCTTGATTAACCTAATCCCGGTCAAACTGCATAACCGGTTCTGGTCTGGTGCCCCCTGTCAGCATGCCATCCCGTGTTGGGGAATGAGCCACAGGTACGCACAGCAATAGAGCCCTTTAGCCCTCGGGGTCCAAGTGGGACTCGGGACGGCCCAGGCCAGGGCAGGGCGGGCCGCCTCTGTTCGACCCATTTGCAGTGAGTGCTGATATGAGACAAAGGTCAAGAGGCTGGAAAGAAGTATTCCAGTGTATTCCGTGCATTTCCACCTCAATACTTCTGCTCACATGGGTTCCTTTGTCTCGAGTACCTTCACCGAAATTATGTTCAGAACCCCTCAAAGTTCAGCTCAGGCGACACCTCCCCTGTGACCTGTTTCCTGTCTCCCTATCTTTTCCGGGGTTCCATCATTCTTTGCATTTACAGCATTTGGGCTTGCACCATGGTCCGTGGTCAAACTGTATATTTCTGAGACTATTACTTAATTTCCCTTCTGTGGGTTTCCCCTCAGAAGGCAAAAAGGCGGGGATTTGTTGGTACGGGCCAAATCTCTTGAGGAAAGGAGACTCATTTGCCCCGCTGCTCTGCACTAGAGTAGATACCCAAGATAGCATAAGGGGAGATGGAAAATTCTGTGTATCCTGAACCTTCAGACATTGGGACTTGTTTCTTTTCAGATCATTCAGGGAAGCAGTGAGATCCTCAGCGTGTGACCGTGTAAGATTCCGAAAATGAGGCACAACCATGGGAGGGGCCCCCCAAGAATGACTGAAGAAAATTTATTTCCAGCTCAGTGCAAAGAGGCTGAAATCAGAGGTTAAGTTCTATAAACAAACAACAAATAAAATAAAGATCTGCCTTGTATGCCTGAGTTTGTGAACTGAGACTCATACCTGCCAGTCACATCTTAATTCCTACACAAGATGGTAAACTTTGGGAAGGCAGGTTGTGAGATTTGCTTCTGTCTGCAAAGCGATGGATGCCAGGCATGGTGGGCGTCCAGTGAATATTGAATTGAATGGTGCCCTGTAATTCTACATTAAGCTAGGAATTGCCTCTAGTGTTTTCTCTATAAGTCACTCTGCAGCCTAGGGAATGACATTTGCCTGGCCCACCCAGCAGCAACCAGCATCGATCTTTCCCTTAAATGGTCCAACCTCTGCCACCCTAACCTTCTCCTTTCTCCAAAGCAAACATCACAAAAACTCTCAAAGCCCAAGTCCCAGAAAAACGAAAGAAGCAGGAATGAAGGCATTTGCAAATGTCACTTCACTACGGAATAGATCAACGTTAGTTGTGTTCTGTCTTCACATTGCTACGGACTAGCATGTGATTTCCAATATTCCATGCCAAAGGTACATGAGAATGCCCACATTTTCAAGGACATCTGAGATCAACACTTACCCGGTCATCCAGCGTCTTGACCGTGACTTTGTCGTTTTCCCTGCTCTGGATCATACCTTTCACGTACATTTCCTTATCATCTACTGCAAAGCAGGCTTTCTTAGAATCAAAGGGGCGGTTTTGTGACTCGATTCTCTCCTTCTCTGGCTTCCGCAGGTAGGGAGCCGCCTCTCCAAAAATGGCCATCTCGGCATCAGAACTCATGACTGCAGGGGGGCTGGGAAGACCAGGGAGATGGCTGAGTCTGGAGCCTGGGTGACTCCTGAATCTGAAGGGTCCCACCCTATTATTTTTGCCCATCCCAGGGGGTCGGATCAAAAGCTCCTGGGATTAATTTAGGTCATGAGGAATCTAGGACCATGTCTAGGGGCTTAGAGTGGGCAAGGGGCAATGAGCTAAGGGAGAGACTGCATTCTAAGAAAAATGGTTGAGGGGTGGTTTTCATCCCTGGGTGCTGATTTGGGGGGGTATCTCTTAGTTCAGCTCCACGCTCGGAAGGAAGTCTGAACCAACCAGAGTGAGCCCAACAAAGGTGAGTCCAACAAAAGAGGACTTGGGAAGCACTTCCTTAATGACATACCTTGTTTGAGCCCTGTGATCTCAAATCTTAAGATCCCCTTAAGATTCCCAAATCTTAAGGGTGTCTGAAAACAATGATTGGGATGTTGATAGTTCCTAGTAGAAATTTCATACAGCCCAATGGAAAGTAATGACTTGAACATAAATAGTCTTACCACACTCGCTTAGAACATTCTAGGTAGCAAGCTGATGGGAAGCATTATGGACAAATACAGTGGTTCTACATTTTAATGTGCATCAGAGTTTACCTGGAGGGCTTGTTAAGACACAGAGGGCTGGGCCCCAACCCTGGAGTTTTGATTCAGTAGGTCTGGGGGAGGGCCTGAGAATTTGCATTTCTAGCAAGTTCCGAGGTGATGCTGCTGCTGCTGGTCTAGGGACCACATCTGAGAACTGCTGGCCTCAAACCTTATAAATGTGGTCCTTGAACCTGTTATAATTGCACCACCCAGAGATGTACTGGAAATGCAGAACCCACGCCGGATACAGAATCAGAAGCTGCATTAAAAAAATTTTTTTGGGGGGCGCCTGGGTGGCTCAGTCGGTTAAGCATCCGACTTCGGCTCAGGTCATGATCTCACAGCTTGTGGGTTCGAGCCCCGCGTCGGGCTCTGTGCTGACTGCTCAGAGCCTGGAGCCTGTTTCAGATTCTGTGTCTCCCTCTCTCTCTGACCCTCCCCCGTTCATGCTCTGTCTCTCTCTGTCTCAAAAATAAATAAACGAGAGAGAGAGAGAGAGAGAGAGAGAGAGAGAGACAGGGTGTGAGTGGGAGAGGGGCAGAGAGAGAGGGAGACAGAGGATCCGAAGCAGGCTCCAGGCTCCGAGCTGTCAGCACAGAGCCCGATGTGGGGCTCAAACCCACAAATGGTGAGATCATGACCTGAGCCGAAGTCGGATGCTTGAATTGACTGAGCTGCCCTGGTGCCCCCAGAACCTGCATTTTAATGAGATCTCCAGGTGATTTCTAGGCATAGCAGACTTGAGAGGTATTGGCCATCGTGCAGTGTCCTCCAAATTTCACTTGTGTGTAACAGTGTCAGGGTGTGACAGGCAGTGTTTAATTAGATTAACAGCTGCCTTACAACTCACTGGCTGGTGTGTGTGTGTGTGAGTATGTGTACACGTGCCTCTCCCTCTCCCTCTCTCCCCTTTCCCTCCCTCCATCCTATCCCTCCCTCCCCAAACCATCCCCCTCTTCATTGATCCTTCTATGTATTTTCCCTGCTTAGAAGCCAGAAAACCTGGCTTTAACGTCCCAGTGCTGCACTTGGTCAAACCACTTAGCTTCACCGGGCCTCTGTTTCCACTTAATTTTTAAAAAATGTTTATTTATTTTTGAGAGAGAGAGAGAGAGAGAGAGAGAGAGAGGGAGAGAGAGAGAGAGAGAGACCACAAGCAGGGGAGGAGCAGAAAGAGACACACAGAATTTGAAGCAGGCTCCAGCCTCCATCCGAGCTGTCAGCACAGAGCTCGACGTGGGGCTCGAACTCACAAACTGTGAGATCATGACCTGAGCCGAAGTCGACACTCAACCAACTGAGCCACCCAGGCGCCCCTCTATTTCCACTTAAAATGAGGTCGCAAGTCTAGCTTATTTCTAAGGCCCCTGCAGATGCTGTGACTCTCAGACTCCTTTTCTGCCTCTGCACCTGCTTGTCCCGCCCCCTTTGGATTCTGACCGCCCCCCCCCCACCCCGGGGCCCCTCCACTTCTTTTCCCCCAGTTACCCACCTTCCCTTTCCCTCCTGTTTCCCTCCTACTTGTTCTCCTGTAACTGATTATAGAGTGATGTTACACATATGTATCCCCATAGCTCTCTTAAGAGAAGTTCATCTCTTTTTCTAATAAGGCCTTTTACGTTTCCTATTAAAAGCAGGAGGATTGAACTGTTTATGGTTCTCTCTTGGAAGTCAGTCTCCCCCAGCTTACCCGTTATGAAATTGCTCTTCATGGGTAACAGTTGTTTTATTATTCCTTCTGGTGCCACTGCGGGGTTTTATTCCTACAGGCAGAGAAGCATTTGCTTCCCTCTGGGCCTTATTCGGCTAGGCTGCATCGTAATTCTACTTTGGTCAGTGCCTCCGCTGAACCATGGTGGTTAGATTTTCAGAGGAGAGACTAGACATTAGAAATTAAAGTGGAGAGCATTTAAAAATATTCATTAATTCGTTTAAAATTACTATTAGGGACACCTAGGGGGCTCAGTCGGCTAAGCAGCCAACTCTCGATCTCGGCTCAGGTCACGATCTCATGCTTTGTGGGTTTGAGTCCCATGTTGGGCTCTGTGCTGGCAGTGTGGCACTTACTTAGACTTCTCTCTCCTTTTCTCTCTGCCCCTCCCCCCCCCAAAATAAACTTAAAAAATAAGTAAAATAAAATTACTATCAAATCCATTACCTGTTAGCATAAATAATACATTTTTATGCAAATGACTATATTTTCCAGAACAAAAATGAATTAGTGTGAAGAGTAGCATTGTTTCTTATTTTTGCAACTTTCTTTAATGTCTGCTGAATAAAAGACAGCTGGATTTTCATGCCTGCTTCTGTACTCAGTCTGTTACTGGAAGTTTTATTTTTGTTGTTAATTTTTTTTCACATTTATTTATTTTTGAAAGAGCAAGACAGAGCATGAGTGGGTTAGGAGCAGAGAGAGAGGGAGACATGGAATCCGAAGCAGGCTCCAGGCTCTGAGCTGTCAGCACAGAGCCCAACGCGGGGCTCGAACCCATGACCGTGAAATCATGACCTGAGCCGAGGTCGGATGCTTAACCAACTGAGCCACCCAGGCGTGCCTTGCTTATTTGTTTTATTTTGGTTAAAGTAAATACAGAAAATCTGGCCTTCTACAGTTACGTAGTTTGGAAAAGGAGAGAGTATTTTCATTGTCTTTTCAAATAATTGTGAATATTCTTCTTAGATATTGTACCAAAACATGACAAGTGGTAGTTCCTTAAAGGCTAATTGCAATGTGGAATAAAACCTGAAACTGTATCTAGGAATATTTTGTACGATGTGGGGCTCAAACCCATGAACTGCGAGACCATGACCTGAGCTTAGTTGGACGCTTAACTGACTGAGCCACCCAGGCGCCCCCCGTATTTGAACTTTGAATGGATCTTTTCCCACCTGTGAACATCATACGTGAGTCCCTTGGAAAATACTGGTTCCCTGAGTTATACAAAACTTCCAAATGTTAACATGTTTCGATACAGTATATGAAACAATCACAATTATCAATGTCTGCACTGACTTCATTAGAAAATTCTTCAAGTATTAGGAACTTGTCAAGTTAGTGGTAGCAGATGCAAGTATTCAAAAATTCTAATTTTTGCTTGAAAGCTCAAATATAGGACCACCTGGGTGGCTCAGTCAGTTAAGCGTCTGACTTCGGCTCAGGTCATGATCTTACAGTTTGTAGGTTCGAACCCCGCATCGGGCTCTGTGCTGACGTCTCGGAGCCTGGAGCCTGCTTCGGATTCTGTGTCTCCCTCTCTCTCTGCCCCTCCCCCACTCATGCTCTGTCTCTCTCTCTCAAAAAATAAATAAGCATTAAAAAAAAAAGAAAGTTCAACTGTATCATTAGTAACAAATACTGTCAGGTGTTTTTCTCGAAATGATAAGCAGACTTCATTCCTTTCTGAGAACATGTCTGCCAAATATCCAGTTCTGGAAAACCACATTTCTTTCAAGTATTGATGGCACCGTGTGAATATAGTGGCTAGCTCATATTGCAACTCAAGCAACTGCGCATGTGCTTTTCCTGGAGACAACCACCTAACTCTGGTACGTAGCAGGAGTGCCTTCCACAGACTTCCCATTTCATCACAGAGAATATTCTAAATATATGTATGCAAGAATTGAAGGATGCTAAAATTAATAATTTTTGTTGCTGGAAATTGTAAGTAATTTTTAAGTACAACTGGCTTTTATTTTTTAATTTAGTTTTTTAAGAATTTTTAAATGTTTCACTTATTTTTGAGAGAGAGAGGGAGAGAGAGAGAAAGTGGGGGAGGGGCAGAGAGCAAGGGAGACAGAGGATCTGAAGAAGGCTCTGTGCTGACAGCAGAGAGCCCAGTGCAGGACTGGAACTCGCAGAACCTCATGAACTGTGAGATCATGACCTGAGCCAAAGTTGGATACTCAGTCGTCCGAGCCACCCAGGTGCCCCCAAAACTGGCTTTTTAAATTAAAAACAATTTTTTTTCCAACTAGTCTGGCTTGGTGGCATCCCTTGATTCGTAATAAAGCACCGGAAGTCTTGCCCACCCTTGTTTTGCATCATTAGGTTAACACAGTGAAACAAGGCAAATAGTATCTAGGCATTATTATGAAAATTGTCTGGATCTCCTGTTCCTCCTGAAAAGTTCTTAGGAATCTCTGAAGATCTGCAGGTTACACTTGAGAGTTGTCGGCACAATGAGGGAATCTTGTCAGGTTACAGGTGTATGACCTTACATGATTTAGCATGGGTTAGCATTCAGCATGATACCCAGTGTTGGAAAATGATCTACGTCAATCATTGGCAACAGAATCTCTGTGGCTGAGGCTGGGGAACCTGAATTCTTCCCAAGGGCCTCAAACCCAGCGATGTTTGGGAACTACTAGCTTGAGTCATTATTTTGTTCTCCTGAAACCACTCTTTCCAAAACCATGGCATGGTCCATCGGTCCTGCACAAAATGACCTTAGGCGGGGCGCCTGGGTGGCGCAGTCGGTTAAGCGTCCGACCTCAGCCAGGTCACGATCTCGCGGTCTGTGAGTTCGAGCCCCGCGTCAGGCTCCGGGCTGATGGCTTGGAGCCTGGAGCCTGTTTCCGATTCTGTGTCTCCCTCTCTCTCTGCCCCTCCCCCGTTCATGCTATGTCTCTCTCTGTCCCAAAAATAAATAAAAAACAAACAAACAAACAAAAAAACCCAAAAAAACCCAAAATGACCTTAGGCAAATATTTCTTAATTGTAATAATTATGCGTTCGTTAAATCTATTAGTGTATCAAAACCTAACTGTCATCAATTGCGAGGTAAATTATTTCATGTTTCAGAAATAAAAAAAAAAACGCACCTCACGACAGTCCTCATTTCACTGATTGTAAGATGCTTCTCATGATCAGAGATAATATTTTATGAAAAATGTGAAGAAAATTAAAATGGATCAAACAGGGTGATTGATATGAGCCTCACATTTAGAGAGTGTGCTGTTCCCGTTGATGCCGGTGATGTGATATAAGGCAGTGTTTTTCTCACACGCTGGCGTGCGGATGAATCCACCTGGGCGTGTTGCTGAAATGCATGTGTCGATGCAGCAGGTCTGGGGTGGGATCGAAATTCTGAAGATCTAACAAATGTCTCAGCTGGTGGTCCACACTTTCATAGCAAGCATCCAGGGTAGGGTGACTAAAAAAATGAATCAAAGAAGGGGCGCCTAGGTGGCTCAGTGGGTTAAGCATCTGACTTCGGCTCAGGTCATGATCTCAGGGTTCACGAATTCGAATCCCGCGGTGGGGTCTCTGGTGTTGGCGCAGAGCCTGCTTCGGATCCTGTCCCTCTGTCCCTCCCTCATGCTCTCTCTCTCAAAAATAAATAAACATTGGGGCGCCTGGGTGGCGCAGTCGGTTAAGCATCCGACTTCAGCCAGGTCACGATCTCGCGGTCCGTGAGTTCGAGCCCCGCGTCAGGCTCTGTGCTGACAGCTCGGAGCCTGGAGCCTGTTTCCGATTCTGTGTCTCCCTCTCTCTCTGCCCCTCCCCCGTTCATGCTCTGTCTCTCTCTGTCCCAAAAATAAATTAAAAAAGTTGAAAAAAAAATTAAAAAAAAAATAAATAAATAAATAAACATTAAAAAAAATCGAAGAAAAAAAGGAATCCATGTAAATAAAAACATTAAGGGACTTAACAGTACTGGTGTTAAATGGGTATATCACAGAATGTGTGACCGTGCGTAAGAATAGAGCCTGAAGATGGGGACAACCACAATAGCCCACGGACAAACTATTTTTAGGCATCTCAGAGAAACAAGACTTTCCTGTGGGTTTCAAGTCACAAAGTGCAGATTCTTTCCTTTTAGCCACTACTCTAACCGTGACTCAGAACCCAGGATCTCCTAATTTTACTACCAGGATGAGGCACGAGTCGTGTCAGCAACATCCTGGAAAAGGGGTTATCCCTCCTCCTTGAACACCGTCAGGGACAGCTCTCTTTGTTTTGGACAGTTTTCACGGGCTCAAGATTCTTCGTGCTGGAGACTAAAATCTGGCTTGTTGTAACTGCTGGACGACCCACCCGCATCCCGGCTCTTGGTAACAACAGGGGGAGTGCGAGCCTTCTGCCCACAAGACAACTCTGAACCCATCTGGCGGCTTCTCTGGTTCTTCTTAGCTTTCTCTTCTCCATGCTGAACGGCCTCCATCCCACCTTCACCTGCTTCCTCTGTGATGTGCTTCTGACTCTCCTCTACTGTCATGGCGAACCCACTGCTGTTAATCTCTCAAAGTATGACATCCAAACCACATGTCGTCCTCCATCACCTTGTGCCCTCCCCTCTCTTGACCCAGGTGCAACGCCCGAGGTGGCGACTGCCTTTTGGCAGCCCCGTCCCCCTGCTGACTCACCGCTCACTGTCAAGCAAAACCCCCTCAATCCTCTGCGTGCGTGCGGTTGCTAAGTCAGATCTTCTCGTCATAGTTATGCAACTGTGCTCTGCGACCCAAGGATAAAACCATTCATTCTTGGCTGATCAGCTTTGCCTTGTTAGGTCTGATCCAACTCTCTAGGCGTGACTCATGGTGCTCCTGGACGCTGCCCTCCCCAAGTCCCTTAATTAGCATCTTCTCTGTTTCAAAAACTGGATCTGGGCTTATATGCCCATGCAGCCCTGTCTCTTCATCCCCCAACTCTGTTCCTGTCCTTGGGGGTTTTGTGAGACAGCCACCCTGGTCCACTTAATCTCCATTGCCACCTTCTGAGTGCCCCACCCCCCTTTATCTGTTTGCCGTCTGGGCACCTGATGTCGCTCTTGAATTTCTTTCATCCCCCTTCAGGCTGGGAGTTCCTCAGCCACCATATCTTGTCGGCAATGGTGGGGTCATGACTCAATTATACTTTGGTGTCCTTGGTCCTAAGTCATCTGGAATTGTCTCTAGTAAATGCAAATCTTGCAGGGAGGTGGGAAGGAAAGGGCTTTTTATTAGTATAGGTTTGAATCGATCTCTGTTCTCTCGGAGGAAAGGCACAGTTGGGTGGATTCAATGATGTAGACTGCTCAAGGAACAGCAAGGTTAGCCTGTGTGTGAAGACTAATCATGACAGTATGAACGTTGAACGTTACCTTCTGGGCCAACTAACTATATTGACCTGGAGCTTGTGTGTCAAAATTCTGCACTGTATTTTATGCCTATTAGGGTAATGAGCAAATTTGGGGAACTATTCTTCATTTGGTAAAACCTGCATATTTTGAAATCTGCCTTTAGGAATACTTAAGTAATTGGTTTCAGTTTCCTCAATTTCAGCTCCTTATGAGCGCAGTCGGAATGAAAATAGGTAAAACAAAGTTTGCTAATTTCAAATCTGGTTGAAATTGACTCTTACCTTCTTGGTTTCCAAAGCGATGGTCGGTGTCCTTCAGGAGCAATGTGTCTTCTTGGGGGTCATTTCAGAAACCAAAACCAAACACAAACAAAGAACAAGTGAACTCTAAATAAATAAATAAATAAATATATAACATATATGTTTATATAACAGTTTAAATACATATAGAAACTGTGTTTGCTGCAAGTTCTGCTTTTAAAAAGGTACACAGCAGATGTGGGATGGAATTAAATTTGCCACTCCCCCCTTTGGTTAAATGTTTATTCTTTAAATAATTGGTTAATTACAACATACGGTTTATATCTTTTTAAAAAGTATCTTCTGTGTGTGCAAAGTACCATGTCAGTTCTTTAAGATGAGGTGCAAAGAAGAATAAAGATGGTCTCTGCCCTACGTGAATGCAAAATTTAGTAAGAGTTAAAGAGACACGATCAAATAAATCGTCAACCAAGGAAAAGTAACATAAATTCTGAAAGAGGCTGATGAAATGCTATGGGGCCTTAGGGAGATGATGCTTCTGGCTGAGAGTAGGGGGCTGTGAGCGGTCAGGAAAAAAAAAAGAAAGGAGGGAGAGGAAATGATCCAAATTTAACCTGGATGCTTAAAGCCAGTAGTTAATTCATTTGGAAATAAGAGAAAGGTGTGAATTGTAGGCAAAGCCTCTTTCAGGCGTGTAGGAAAAACACTCCCTTGAATAGTCTACATTCTCCTAGAGAGGATGAAGGTTAGGGAGGGCAGCTGAAAATTCGTCTAGGACTAAAGCATCTCCAGTCTAGCAGTTTATAACCTACGTGACGATCTCTAGGAGCCGTGAGAGTCTGAACATTTTTGACATCAAATTTAATTTAAGCAAACTTCCCATTTATTCCACAGTACTTCTATGGAACCAGGGGACCTGTCATGAAATACCATTTGGGCAGGAAGAGACATTTCAACACTTGGCTTATTATTTCTGTTGCCCTTTCCATCTCTTTCTCTTTTGAGTCTCTGATCATCTCCAGCTATATCCCCTGAAATTCTTACCAAAATTTTCAGGAAAAAATTCAGTGATTACATATTATATTCTGAGTCCTTAGTTTAAAACAAGTAAGACGTGGAGGCAGAATATGTTTTCTAACACTGGTTCCATCAAGAAGCTCTTGTAATTTCTTTGAACTTTGGTTTCCTTCTGCTAAACGAGACAGATGGACCAGAATAATCTCCAGCATTTCTCTTAGCCCTGTGAATGCATGACAGGAGGTACTCAGGTGGAGACGATGGCCTGGAATCAGAGTCTCCCAAGCCTGGGGCCCCTCTGATGGATGCAGTGTCAGACGTGACCCAGCCCACCGTCCACAAGGCACGCTGTGCAAGACCAGTCTTGGACACCAGCTAATCATGCCCACGGGGCATCCTAGGATGGATAGAATGCTTGGGAGAGCTTCTTCCTGCAATCATCTCCCAGAAATCCTGACATGGGAAACAATTTTTAAATAACCATAAAAATTTCAAATAATAGTTCAAGGCAATCACAGAAGAGACATCACAAATTAACATGTTTATTTGCTAACCGCGTGGTGTAACACGTACCTAAACAATTAGGAGAGAGGCGGAATGATGCGTCATATTCAGTTTTATTCTGCAGGTTACACACCTTTTGGTCTCCTAATTGCTTACAGTCTTGTCTTTTTCCTCCTTGTAAGAGCTTTTTGAAAGGCAATTATCTATCTTCCCGTATTGTCACCTGTCTTACCCTTAACACCAGACCTTACGCTTAGTAGGTCTTCAATAACGACTACCGTGTGGCCGTACCTCCTTGACCTGTAACCTGATGAGGTTTAATCACAGCTACACGGAGCAAACAAGTGGGCACTTGTGAGCACTTACCTTGAGATGCTGCGGCGAAGCAGTTTCGAGAGTGTGGCCCCCCAGCTCTCTTTATACTCCCAAATCTGCCAGCCCAGCACTCCAACTTGGCTATATTTGGGGGATCACCATTTACTTGTGAGATGTAAATGCGTCGTAGCCCTGATCTCTCACTCTTGTTAAATTACTTGGATAAATGACCAGCGGAGGCTGCATAATGCCAAGTCAGCTGCGTAGGGATTTTGACGTTGGACACAGATCTTTGAGACTTAGAGAGTCCTAGGGGCTGAGTGCACTGGGGCAGGGTGTGCTAAGAAGGTCAGTGAAGGGCAGAACCACAGGATGAATTGTCAAGCAATGGGCGATCAATAGCACGGACGGTAAGTCCATCTCAGCTAGCTAGCATTGATATGGAATGGTGCGTGCCTCTTCTCAGAAGTTTCTGGAAAATTTAAGATCAACCATTTAACACATCCAGTGTTATTTATTTATTTATTGTTAAAAAAAAAATCCAGGCATCTGGGAGGATGATGGAAAGCAGTCATCAGAGTAATTAGTTTTTCGTAGTGGGTTTTTCCCTGTGCTAATTGTTCCTAGATTGTGAAGAATTTTTGTGTTTGCTTTTTAGTTTTTTTTTTTAATTTTTAAAAAATGTTTTTACTTATTTTTGAAGGAGTGAGAGACAGAGCATGAGCGGGGGAGGAGCAGAGAGAAAGGGAGACACAGAATCTGAAGCAGGCTCCAGGCTCTAAGCTGTCTGCACAGAGCCCGATGTGGGGCTCGAACTCACGAACTGTGAGATCATGACCTGAGCCCAGGTCGGATGCTTAACTGACTGAGGACCCAGGCACCCCTTGCTTTTTAGTTTTTACACCTTCAACTTCATGGCCAGCCTCTCAGGTGTGATTTCCTTAAAAAAAATTTTTTTTTAATGTTTATTTCTGAGAGAGACAGAGACAGAGACAGAGAGAGTACAAACGGGAGAGGGGCAAAGAGAGAGGGAGACACAGAATCCGAATCCAAAGCAGGCTCCAGGCTCTGAGCTGTCAGCACAGAGCCTGATGTGGGGCTCAGACTCATGAACCACGAGTTCGTGACCTGAGCCGAACTCGGACACTCAACGGACTGAGCCACCCAGGCATCCCAGGTGTGATTTCTTTTTGTGGTTAGTATGCTTGCCTCTACCTGCCTGAGTTTGTTTTTTCTAATCTGGTATAGACCAGGAAGCAGATTACAAAGTTCGAATCATGCTGAAGTTCAGAGTCAGTAAGTTCCACATGAAATTCTGGAGTTCTGATGACAATACATGGTCTTTGTGACAGCTCTTATGGTTGCTTGGGTTTTCTTTCTTTCTTCTTTCTTTCTTTCTTTCTTTCTTTCTTTCTTTCTTTCTTTCTTTCTTTCTTTCTTTCTTTCTTGCTAGAACATAAGTGATATTTGAATGTGTAGAAAATTAGAGCCATTGATGGCAACACAGAATGACTTAAGTCATATATGATCAATGGTGACTCAAGAGTCTCATTCAGTCCTCCAGTGGGTAGTCTGGTACAGGTGGGGCATTGCCACAGGAAAGTTGACGTGTGCATAGAGGAGGAACAGGAACAGGAACAAGATGACACTGTGCGTAGAGGAGGAACAGACAGGAATAAGACTTCCATGTGGTGTTTTCCAAAGTAGATTTGGCAGAATACTGCTTCTGAGGGAAGCTGCAAAATAAATGGCCCAGTGGCGAACTGGAAGAATGGCAAACACTGTTGCCAGCCATCAGAGATTCCCTGAAGATATTAGCACATTAAGGGATCGGAGCCATCTTTTTCAGTGAACAGGAGTAACTTTCGTACCTGTGGATCTGATGGTGCAATCCCATCCTAGTCCCTGTTCCAGAAAACAAGAAGGGAACCAGAAGGCTGTAATCCACATGGAGGTTGTCTCTATTCCTTAGCAGCAGAGAAAGCCAGGAGAAAGCCACAGAGAGCCATCAGCCATAAACACAGCTGCTTTTATTCAAGGGACAGCCTTCTGCGTGTAGCAGATGTTCAGTAGATGTTCCAGCGAATAAATGAATCCAGGGGATCCATGGGGAATCTGTGGAGTGATAGGAAAGACAATGGAATCAGGCTCAGTTTCACTTAATAGTCGTAGTTTACACTTATTAAGAACTCACCGCATGCCAGGCTTTGTCCATATAGGTTCACTGAAGCTTTGTGATAGTCCCTTCTGTGAGGGGAGCACTAATATCTTTCTAGTGACCTTTTTACAGGCAAGGAAACTGGGCCGCTGGCAGTGGAAGTGAACTGCCCCAGGCCATGTGAAGAGTAAGTGGTGGGAACAAGATTCAAACCTTCTCTGACTCGAGAACCTGTGCCTGTAAGCTTTTACTTCCACAAGCATGTCAGTTTTGGGTGCCTGTTCGGCACGAGGTTCTGTGCTTGCAGGGGGGAATGGGGATGCGAAAGGGGGTCATTGCCTCAAAAGAGCTGATAAAAGACGTGGGGACAGGGCCCCTGGACGGGAAAGGAGAAGCCACTTTTCCAAGGTTCAGCTAAGCGTCCAAATGAGTGGGATGGGCCACGGATTAGATGTATGCACAAGGCATTTGAACCCCCTAAAGCATGTTGTATATGCAAAATCTCATCAGAATTGTTACTGGTGATAGTGATACTGCTTTGGAGGAGAGAGAGATCTCTCGAAGGAAGGAAGGAAGGAAGGAAGGAAGGAAGGAAGGAAGGAAGGAAGGAAGAAAGGAAGTCGGCGGCGGCCGGTGGGGGGGTGCTGCAGAGATAATAATGAACTTTTTGTAGTAGTTTCTAGTTCATCTTGCAGTTTCGTATATTATGTTTGATTTTCTCTACCAGCCTGAGGGGTTTATGTTGTTCATATTCATATTATTATTATTTGTTTAATTTTTTAAACATTTATTTATTTCTGAGAGACAGAGAGACAGGGCACGAGTGGGGGAGGGGCAGAGAGAGAGGGAGACACAGAATCTGAAGCAGGCTCCAGGCTCTGAGCTGTCAGCACAGAGCCCGACATGGGGCTTGAACCCACAAACCATGAAATCATGACCTGAGTTGAAGTCGGACACTTAACCGACTGCGCCACGAGCTTCCAAGGCCCAGTGAAGGAGTTGGGACATTGTTCTGAGATCACTGGGGGATCTTCTGATGTTCTGAGCAGCACAGTGAACATATATATGTAAAGATATTTGATGATGCTTCTAGAACTGATGGTAGGATATAGTGGAGAGGGGAGAACCCAGGGGAGCCCAGAACCATTTAGCAACTATTTAAAAAACCTTGCTGCAAAACTCGTTGAGATGATTACACAGACTCAGAGTCTGCGGGCAGGCAGTTAGAGAGTTAGCATTATCCCCTGGATGGCCCTACAAACTCAGATCTGTGTGAAAACTCTCCACAGCCCCGGAAGGCTGGCCTTCACAATGGTCGTGCCCTGCTGTCTCTGAGTCCATCCTGCAGATTCAAGGAGAAGAAGATTAATGTGGATCAAACTTTTTCTGCCTCACTGTCCCATTTAGGTATAGCGAGAAGAGAAAATGTTTAAACCTTGGAGATGAAAAGACCTCTATGGGCCATAGGCTTATTGTTTTGAGTCTTAACCCCGCATTGTGTCAGTACATTAAAATCTACTTGTGTTGAATACAAAAATAATCATGGTATGAAATAAGGAGGGCCTTGATTAAGTGAGATAGAATGAGATTTAAAGGGAGAGAGAGGGGTGCCTGGGAGGCTCACTTGATTGAGTGTCTGACCTCGGCTCCGGTCATGATCTCACGGTTTGTGAGTTTGAGCCACACATTGGGCTCCATGCTGACAGCTCAGAGCCTGGAGCCTGCTTCAGGTTCTATGTCTCTGTCTCTTTCTGCCCCTTCCCTGCTCATGCTCTGTCTCTGTCTCTGAAAAGTAAATAAACATTAAAAATAAATAAATAAATAAATAAATAAATAAATAAATAAATAAAAAGAAAGAGAAAACCCAAGGGATACCCTGAAGGTAGCATCCATGGGACTTAGATGGCTTCCAGGTTTGACCGCCTTTCATCTAGCCCTCATTTCAGCCTGGGAACCTAGGGGCATGACCCCAGCCCCAAGGAAGTACAGGAGAGAAAGATGAGTTTAGATTTTCAACATATTGAACTTGAGATGACAGGACGGAGGGACAAGTGTTCAAAGTTTAAAGAAGTCAAGGCTGAAGACCATAGGTCTATAGGGAAGGGGACTTTTTGGGGGGAGGGGAGCTGTCACCTGTATGGGGCAACACTTGAACTCATTAAGGAGGTTAAGCTCTCTCAGAAGAAGGCTGCATGTTTAGGAGGTGAGAGGAGGGAACGCAGAGTGGGGAGAAAAGGTCATTCTGCGGGTGGGCAAATACCTGAGTGAAGGTTTCGTTGGAGCCAAAGGGAACCAATGGGTTTGCATTTTACTTCTGCCAGTTAGTGACTGTGGCAAGTCACATCACCCCTTTTACCAACTGTGCTGTTTTCCCTTCAGCTGCAAAAGCATATGGATAATTCTGTTTCTGCCCAAGCAATGTGGACGGTGTGGGGGATCAAACAAAATACTGTCATTTCCATCTTGATCTGGGTGTCTCTGCACGCAGCCTGTTTCTAGCTCATGCCAGACACTATGTTTCCACCTGCATCATCCTTGATATAGACCACAGCAAATAATCCGTCAGCACCAAAAACCCAAGAGAGCAACATGGACTTTATTAAAGATTTTGTGGGGGGAGACGTGGAAGAGGGTTATATTACACTCCCTAGAGTTAAGTATTCAAAGTGGGCATCAGAAATGTCAGGTCTAGGGGCGCCTGGGTGGCTTGGTCGGTTAAGCGTCCGACTTCGGCTCAAGTCATGATCTCACGGTCCGTGAGTTCGAGCCCCGCGTTGGGCTCTGTGCCGACAGCTCAGAGCCTGGAGCCTGTTTCGGATTCTGTGTCTCCCTCTCTCTCTGCCCCTCCCCTGTTCATGCTCTGTCTCTCTCTGTCTCAAAAAGAAATAAACGTTAAAAAAAAAAAATTAAAAAAAAAAAAAAGAAAAAAAGAAATGTCAGGTCTACAAACTCCATTTTCCTTCACAAGGATGCTGGTGGTTTATTTCCTTTCCTCCCCGGAGTGTCTCCCCCAACTCTTACGGGTACTCAGCTCTGTTATGGGAGCCCTTCAGCTCTGCCATTCCTATTCAGCTGATTACTCAACAAAATAAGAGTCCTCAAGTAAAGAAGACTACTTTTGGCTTTAGTAAGTGGGGTGACCGCCTATTTTTACACTCACATGCCCTTTTGGGGGTCTCATCTTTATCCCACTGCTATCGCCTGCCATAGTCCATAGCTCACACACCCACACCATCATCCCATCTCTCCCAGACCTGAGAGGAGATCTGTGAACAAGGGCTTTCTCCATTCTTGTGACAAAATGGTTTTGTGAACTCGAAAGCAAAGGGAACTTTATTATTAGAGTCAGAACAAGTCAAGGGCGGTGATATTTTCAAGAGAGAGGGTCTAATGGAGACCACTATAGAGAAGCCAGAGAAAAAGAAGACTGAAAAGGGCATTGCATTGGTCAGGGAGGTGATCTTGACATTAATGTCAGCAGGATGGTGGGGGTGGAAGCTTTGATGGCAAAGGATTAAGGAGTGAGCAGGTGTCAAGGAGGAGGGAAACGTTTTCCTGATTTTCCTAGGAGCAAATCTCTCGACCAATCAGTATGCAAGATGCATTCAGAGGAAGCATAGACTTGGATGGTGCAAGAAAGAGAGAGGCAGTAGCAGGGCCAAATAGAGAGGACTAGGAAATAAGTGTGACCAAGGTCATTCCTCAGAGGGCTACTTGAGAAGAAAGGGCAATTAATTGTGCTGGTAGCGGGATCATACCTTACCCCTCACAGCCATGTAAGAGCTTATGTAACAGTTGAAATTTCAGCAAGCAGCAGGAAGTTCCCTAGCCAGGGACAGAAATTTCTGGGTGAAAGTCATAGGACAGGTACATCACTGAGTGACACTAATTCATATTTGCATTGCCTAATTAAAGATTTGGGTGAGAATATTAGATCCCAGAACCAGAGTTGGGGGGGGGTGCTAGAATATTATCTAATCTAATTCTGACCGTACAGAATCAGAAATTGAGGTTCCAGACAAATTACCTAATTAATGCTACAGGTGGAAACAGACTCCCTTCCTGTTCTACTTTCAAACCCAAGAGACCTAATTCAGAACTTGTTCAAATGCAACGTATACCCTTCTTCACTGCTGGCATTCATACATAGGAATTTTGCAAAGCACAGTTGATAGGGGATTATCAAAAGAATCATTTAAATAGATTCTCCTTAAATCTCAATGAGGAGATAGATCGATCAGCTTTACACGTGGGAAAACTGAGGGCTGGCAAGGTTGAGCGGCTAGTCATACAGCTAGTAAGTGGCAGAGGGGCACGAGAACAAACATCTTTGACTCCAAGTCTGGTTTGTGTTTTTGCTCAAGGCAGCTGCTTTTGGCTTTGCAAGATCCTGTAAGACACTAATGCTCTCAGAATTATACACGCTTCTCAGAATTACACGCAAACCAGGCAACCCTCTCTGAAACAACATGGGAGAGATTGTGTGGATGGTCTGGGAACACTGTGTTCAAAGAAGAAATCCTACTGGCAAGGTCTGCTCTGTAAACTGGAGACTTCCCTGCTTGGCCTCATAATCTGGACTGATACCCTGCCAGCAGTAGGGTCTCCTGTCATTTGCGTGTCATTTTTGTCTGTTAGTTGTGTTTTGGTTACTTTGGTTGCTTAAAGCCCCATTAGAACTAGGAACAGTATGACCGATTACTTTTAATTACTACTGTTGGGGGGCGCCTGGGTGGCTCAGTCAGTTGAGTGTCCGACTTTGGCTCAGATCATGATCTCATGGTTCGTGAGTTTGAGCCCCACATCAGGCTCTGTGCTGATAGCTCAGAGCTTGGAGCCTGCTTCGGATTCTGTGTCTCTGTCTCTCTCTGCCCCCCATTCCCTGCTTGTGCTCGGTCTCTGTCTCTGTCTCTCTCTCTCTCTGTCAAAAGTAAATGCACATTAAAAAAATTTTTTTTAATTACTACTGTTGGGATCTTAAATGATGTATTCTAAAATACGTGTATTCTTTGCCAGACATAGCCAAAATGTATATTTATGTTGCTAAGATCTGCATGCAATGTAGTAATTAAGAATGGACCTTGAGAGTCACAATGCGGAGGTTCAGATCCTGATTTCATAATTTAAACTGAATTTGGGGCAAGTTATTTAACTTTTCTGAGCTTGTTTCTTTATCTGTAAAATGGGGATAATAACAAAACCTAACTCATGGGGTTCTTATGATGATTACGTTAATGAATGCATGGCAGGGTATTATTTGGAAGTGATTCCATAGTTTGGGAAAGGGAAGAGTAGGCAAGGCCATGTCAGCAGGACAGCCTGAGATTTAGAAACCAGGAGCTTTCTCTAGAGCTTTCTCTGTCAGTGCCAGGGGGCTCTGGAAGCCAGGACAATGCCATCTTTCTTGTTATTTCCTGTCTCTTATGTTGCTGTTTGGTGAAGCTCACCAGATGACCACACCCTGACCATTGTCCATCCAGTCCTCCCATCCTACTGGATGTGTTTAGCCAATTTCCTGTTCAGATGGCGAAGAACGCTCTTAAGTCAACAGTACCCCTCCTCCCCCAAACACACACTCATACACACAACAATAAGACAAAACATGCAAGATGGAGCCTGGATACTGGAAAGCAGCATGACCAACTCTCCTAGTTTGTGTGGGATTGAAGAAGTTCCTGAGACTTTCAGTTTTAAGGTCAGTACAGTCCTGGGTAAATCAGATAAGTTCATCACCCTACCTGAAAGGTTGTTGCGGGGGGTATGATGGCAAAGCCCTCGAACCTGACTGAGATGGGGCTACCTAGAACCAGCTTGCGATCTCCCACCATGCCAGGATGGTGACGGAATTCATACCTGGAATTGCTAATTTTGAGGCTGTCATGCACAGAACCAGCAACATAGTGAGCATACACTCATTCAATCGTTTATTCAACAAACATTCATTGAGCACCTACTATGCGCTGGATTTTAAGTGCTGGAGGACAAAATAGGCAAAGTCTCGGGATGCTTGCATGGCTCAGTCGGTTAAGTGTCCAACTTCAGCTCAGGTCACGATCTCACAGTTTGTGAGTTCCAGCCCTGCATCAGGCTCTGTGCCGACAGCTCAAAGCCTAGAGCCTGCCTAGGATTGTGTCTCCCTCTTTCTCTGTCCCTCTCTAGCTCGTGCTCTCTCGCTCTCTCTCTCTGTGTCTCTCAAAAATAAATAAACATTAAAAAATTTTTTTTTAAATAGGCAAAGTCTCTGCCTTCCTGGAAATTCTATTCCAGTGTGTATGCATTGTTGTCTAGGGACAGACAATAAACAAACACCTGATGTCAATTAGCGATAAATGCTCCGAAGGAAAGGCAAAGCAGGATCAGGAAATAGCGGTTGTGTGGTGTCTAAACTGATAAATCAGGGAAAGTTTCTCTGAAGAGGTGATCTTTGAATAGACACGAAGTGAAGGAGCAAGCCATAAGAAGGCCCTGGGAGGTGAGTGTGCCTGCACAGGAAGGGAAAAAAGGCCAGTAGGGCAGGGGCCAAGGGAGCCAGGGAAATAGTAGCAGGGAATGAAGTGGCACAGGTGGCCAGGGGCCAAATGGTTTGGAGCCTTGCAAACTAAGGTAAGGACTTCGGGTTTCAAATGTCAGCTGTTATTATAATGGCAGCTTTGTTCTTTTTTATTGCATGCTGAGTATGGGCCCTAGCAGCAGCTCTGCTTCATTCAGTCCAACGGAAAGAATTTGGCTCCTGAAGATACTGTTCCGGCCATTGAGAATAAAAAGCTGGGGGGCGCCTGGGTGGCTCAGTCGGTTAAGCGGCCGACTTCGGCTCAGGTCATGATCTCGCTGTCCGTGAGTTCGAGCCCCGCGTCGGGCTCTGTGCTGACAGCCCAGAGTCTGGAGCCTGTTTCAGATTCTGTGTCTCCCTCTCTCTGACCCTCCCCCATTCATGCTCTGTCTCTCTCGGTCTCAAAAATAAAATAAATGTTAAAAAAAAAAAAAATTAAAAAAAAAAAAAAAGCTGGTTCTCCGTTTATACTCCAGTTGGGGTTTGGAGAGGGAGAAGTGGGTCACAGCTCTGAAAATGCGGGAAAACTCACCTGCCCTGCGTGGGCTTCGGGGGACGCGCCGTGAAACTCCTGGAACTAAACAGTTTGAATTTCCCACAGAGGGGAGGGGCCACTTCCGGCGCGCCCCAGGGCATCATGGGAGGAGTCGGGTGGAGGGAAGAAAAGGCCGGAAGTGGCCCGCCGCCATTGTGCGGACCTGGCTGAGGCGAGGGCGCGGCGTTGCCGGTGAGTGCGCGTGTGGGGTTTGTGAGGGAAGAGCGCCTCGCGCGTCCTCAGGACCTATTCGCGCTGGCGATGACAGAGAATAGCCGCACGAGGCCGGGTGGTGGCGCGGGGATGAAACTGGGCTTGGGGGGCGCGAACTTGAAGGCGGGGCCGTTAGAACCTTCTGGAAAATTCTTGAGTCCCGCACATTGCACAGGGCGCGGGGTTCGGTCGAATATACCTGTCATGCACGTCATGCCCCCTCCGGTTTGCGTTGCGCGCCGTGGGATAGACGCGGCATTGTTTTCCCGAATCCCGAGGAGGAGGACTGTGTTGCCCAAAAGGCACCACCTTTCCCGCCCACGCTCGTCACGCGGGTGTGTCAAGCTGTGAGCCCTTGTCCTTTGAACCTCTGACTCTAGTAGCTCCGTTTCCCCGGAGCGAGCCGTGAACCCCGGTTTCTGGGTGAACCCGTGAAGGTCAGGCCGCCGTGGGCCGAGAAGAGCCCTGCGTTGGGCGCTGTCCCCACGGGGACTGTTGTTTCTCCTTGGACACCGCACGGGCTCTGTTTTCCCTCGTGGGCTCCGGAAGCGGCCTCTTGGTGGCCCTCGGGGGCAGGAGGGAGGAATCAGGCTGGTAAATCCCATCCCTTAAGCAAAGGTTCTTTCCATCTGCCCACAGCCGAGTCCTCGGCTTCCCACTTAGGAAAAAAATGTGACCCATGAGGTCCGCCGTGAAGGTGGCCGGGGACACTGGTATGTGTGACATGTGCCCGGACCTCTGCCACGGCCGGGAGGCCGAGTTTACCGTTTGCTCCCTGACAGCTGCGGTGTCAGCCCCGGAATGTTAATCCGGCCCGACAGCTTGTGTGACAGGGAGCAGCTCTGAGCAGCTGTGCTAACGGTCTCCTCCGTCACATGACCCCCCCGTCCTCTTCACCTTGCTGTTGTCCGTTGTAGCCTCGTCTTGGCTGAGAAGTGGGTCGGAAATCTCCTTAAGGAGCAGGTGTTATTTACTCACTTATTTAAAAAATGTGAGCCTTTAAAAAAAAAAAAAAATTCCAAAAGTAGCGTTTGCATTCTAGAAAGACTGACAAATATAATCAAACACGGAAGGGGAATTTTATTTTATTTTATTTTAATTTTTTTTTTTTAACGTTTATTTATTTTTGAGACAGAGAGAGACAGAGCATGAACGGGGGAGGGTCGGAGAGAGGGAGACACAGAATCTGAAACAGGCTCCGGGCTCTGAGCGGTCAGCCCACAGCCCGACTCGGGGCTCAAACTCACAGACCGCGAGATCGTGACCTGAGCCGAAGTCGGCGCTCCACCGACTGAGCCACCCAGGCGCCCCTCAGTAATCTTTAAATAAAGGCATGAAATTATATTTGTTTCAGAGTTTGACACAGTAAATCTGTCTCCTCTGATGAGCTAGGGTACCACCTTTTTTTAAAGATTTTTTTTTTCCCCACAATCCCCCATCCCACATTTATTTATCAGTTCGTATCTTTTTTTTTTTTTTGAGTTTTTAAAAAATTTTTTTTTTAACGTGTATTTATTTTTGAGACAGAGAGAGACAGAGCATGAATGGGGGAGGGTCGGAGAGAGGGAGACACGGAATCCGAAGCAGCCTCCAGGCTCTGAGCTGTCAGCCCAGAGCCCGACGCGGGGGCTTGAACCCACCGACCATGAGATCGTGACCTGAGCCGAAGTCGGACGCTTAACCAACTGAGCCACCCAGGCGCCCCTGGAAGGGGAATTTTAAATCACTCCTAAAATTCTGGGGGCGCCTGGGTGGCTCAGTCGGTTAAGCGTCCGACTTCAGCCAGGTCACGATCTCGCGGTCCGTGAGTTCGAGCCCCGCGTCAGGCTCTGGGCTGATGGCTCGGAGCCTGGAGCCTGTTTCTGATTCTGTGTCTCCCTCTCTCTCTGCCCCTCCCCCGTTCATGCTCTGTCTCTCTGTCCCAAAAACAAAAAACAAAAAAAAAAAAAAGTTGAAAAAAATAAAATAAAATTTAAGAGATGATGAAAAACTTCTCATGGTGCTAACTCTTCTTCCACATCATGATTTTTTTAAAAAGTTCATTTATTTATTTTGAGAGAGGGAGAGCACCCGTGAGCAGGGGACGGGCAGAGAGAGAATCCCAAGCAGGCTCCTTGCTGTCAGTGCAGAGCCAGATGCAGGGCTTGGACTCAGGAACATGAGATCATGACCTGAGCAGAAATCAAGAGTTGAACACTTATTTGACTGAGCCACCCAGGCCCCCCCCCCCCCCCATCATGATTACTTAGCATTCCATCCTGTGAAGGTACCATAACTTACCCAGTTTTCTATTGACAATTTAGGTGCTCTAATTTTTTGTGCCTTGAAATATCCTAGTAAGTGTATGTACACATAAATGTTTTTATGCATATCTTTAATTATGAAATTTAGAAAATAGACTTTGTGGTCAAAGGCTATAGATGTTTTAAGGTTTGCAATAGTGGAGTCCCTGATATTGCAGTCTCCATAGCAATGATATTTTGTAGGAAAACAAAAAGTATTCATTAATGATTGTGCTGATCATCAAATGTTGTAAATATGCAATAATTAAGGCAACAACCTGATTGCAAAATAAGATGACAGATCTTGCCAAAATTGCAGAATTTAATGAAATTGATGGAAGTAGTATTAGAAATCTGCTTGAATTTTGGAAAGTATGGATGCAGCAGCAGTGAACTAGTTAACAAGTGAAGAACTGAAAATAGTGAAGCTGATCCAGTGTTTCACGAGAACTGAGTTCAGAATCAAAGGATTAGGAAGGCCCTTAAAAATAATGAAGCCATTACACATTGTTTGCAAAAAATGAGACATTCTTTATGATTGCATTGCAAAACTTCAACCTAATGGATGCCATACATAGTGTGTAAGACTGGGAACTTTCCCTTTCTCCCAACTCCTTTGTTGATTCCTTCTTTATTCTAAGAATTAGCAGAGAGTTGCAATTACAAGCTAAATCTTGTGAAATATAATAGAAAATAAACTTATTTCAGTAATTTTTGTTTTATTTTTTTAATTTTTATTTATTTTTGAGAGAGAAAGAGAGAGGGAGGGAGTGCACACAAGTAGGGGGAAGGTCAGAGAGGGAGACACAGAATCCGAAGCAGGCTCCAGGCTCTGAGGTGTCAGCACAAAGCTGGATGCGGGGCTCAAACTCACAAACCCTGAGCTCATGACCTGAGCTGAAGTCAGACACTTAACCAACTGAGCCACCCAGGTGCCCCGAGTTTGGTTTTATTTTTAAGGCAAAATCCCAATCAGATTCTTTCCCCAGAATTTACTATGCAGTTTTGGACTTCATTTTAATTTAGATTCACTTTAAAAGGGTTGTTTTCCCAGATGACATGTTTGTCTATATAGAAAATTGCAAGGAATTTATAAAAAACTTCCAGACTACTAAGTGAGTTCAGTAGGGTTTCATACAAAAATCAGTTGTATTTCTATATGCTATGTGCTAGTAACGAACATATGGATATCAAAATTAAAAATATAATACCATTTACAATTGCTTAAAAGCAAAAAGAAAGGAGGGCCTCCTGGGTGGCTCAGTTAGTTAAGCATCTGACTTCACTCAGGTCATGATCTCACAGTTTCATGGGTTTGAACCCTGTGTTGGGCTCTGTGCCGACCGCTCAGAGCCTGGAGTCTGCTTTGGATTTTGTGTCTCCCCCTCTCTCTCTGCCCCTCCCCTGTTCTCTCTCTCTCTCTCAAAAATAAATAAAGATAAAAATTTTTTTTAAAAAGAAGAGAAAAATTAAGGAAAATAAAAATTTAGGTGTGAATCTAACAAAACATGTATAGAACTCTATATGCCCAAAACTACAAAACCACTGATGAAAGAAATCATGGATCTAGATAAATGGAGAGATACACTAACTTCATGAATTGGAAGAATCAACAGAGTATGTTAATTCTCCCCAAAGTGATAAACAGATTTAATACATTTGCTATCAAAAATTCTAACTGTGGCTTTAAAGTTTGACATACAGTATTCTAATTATCTTACCAAAGCACTGTAATTGTAGTATGTCCCTCAGTGAAAAATTATAAACAGCTTTATGGAGGTATAATGACATATTACATATAGCACATATTTAGAGTGTATTGACATGTGCCTATGCTCTGATGCCATCATCTGAGTCAAGACAATGAACATGTCTGTCATCCTGAAAAGTTTCCTTCTGCTCCTTTGTAATTCCCCCTGGTGACCACTGGTCAGCTTTCAATAACTACAGATTAATTTTTATTTTCTAGAATTTTATATAAATGGAATAATAGAGTTTATAATTTTTTGGGGGGTTGTCTTCTTTACCAAGCATAATTAGTTGAAGAATCATCCACTTTTTCGTATGTTAACAATTTATTTCTTTTCATTGCTGAGTAACATTCCATTGTATGGATTTACCCCAGTTCATTTCTCCATTCACTTGTTCATGGACTTTTGGGTTGTTTCCATTTTGGGGTTATTACAAATAAATATATTATGGATATTTCTTTTGGGTAAATAACTAGGTGTGGAATGAGTAGAACAAATGGATTATTTCTAAACTTTTGAAGAAGCTGCCAAACTATTTTTTTAAAATTTTTATTTATTTGTTTTTTAAGAGGGAGAGAGTGCAAGTAGGGGAGAGGGGCAGAGTAGGAGAGAGAGAGAGAGAGAGAGAGAGAGAGAGAGAGAGAGAGAGAGAGAGAGAGGGAGAGGGAGAGGGAGAGAGAATCCTTAGGAGGGTCCACTCTCAGTGCGGAGCCCAACTCAGGGCTTGATTCTGTGACGTGGGTATCATGACATGAGCCAAAATCAAGAGTCGATGTTCAACTGACTGAGCCACCCAGGCACCGTTGCCAAACTATTTTTTTTTTAATTAAATTTAGGTTAGTTAACATGTAGCAGTCTTGGTTTTAGGAGTAGAATTTAGTGATTTATCACTTACATGTAGTACCCAGTGCTCATCCTAACAAGTGCCCTCCTTAATGCCCATCCCCCATTTAGCCACCCACCCCTCATCCACCTCCCTCCATCAACCCTCAGTTTTTTTCTGTGACATTAAAGGTCTCTGTGGTTTGTTTCCCTCTCTTCTCTCCGCCTCCCCCTCCCCATATGTTCATCTGTTTTGTTTATTAAATTCCACATATGGGTGAAATCATATGGGTAGGGGAGGACAGAGAAGGGTGGGGAGACACAGGATCCGAAGAGGGCTCCTCATTGACAGCAGAGAGCCTGACACAGGGCTCGAACTCATGAACCATATACCACATCTTCTTTATCCGTTCATCAGTTGATGGACATTTGGGCTCTCTTCTTAGGGCCAAACTATTTTCTGAAGTGATTATGTCATTTAACATTATCACTAATGGATGTGAAAGGTCCAGTTCTTGGCTAACACTTAACTTTTAGCCATTGTAATAGGTGTGTAGTGGTATCTCATTATGTTTTCATTGTTATTTACCCAATGACTCAGTGTGTTTAAATTTTTTTTCATGTGCCTTTTTGTCATCTGTATATCATCTTTGATGAAATAAATTTATTTATTTGTTAATTGACGTATAGTTGGTATATAGTATTATATTAGCTTCAGGTGTACAACATACTGTTCCAACATTTATATGTGGTACTAAATGCTCATGATGGTAAGTATAGTCACCATCTGTAACCATACGAAGTTATTACAATATTATTGACTTTATTCCCTGTGCCATACTTTACATCCTTGTGTGTTTAACTTAATAACTGCAAGTTTGTACCCCTTAATCCCCTTCAGCTGTTTCACCCATCTCCCCTCTCCTCCCTTCCCCTTTGCAGCCACAGTTTGTTTTCTGTATTTAGGAGTCTGTTTCTGTTTTGTTTGTTCATTTATTTTGTTTTTTTGGATTCCACAAATAAATGAAATCATTTGGTATTTGTCTTCCTCTGTCTCACTAATTTAACTTAGCATAATGACCTTGTAGGTCTATCCATGTTGTAGATGGCAAGATTTCATTCTTTTTTGTGCCTGAGAAATGGTCCATCGTATATAATATATATATCCACACATGTATATATACATATATACATATTTGTGTGTGTGTGTATCACATCTTTTTTATTCATCTACGAGAGGACACTTAGGTTGCTTCCATGTTTTGGCTATTGTAAATAATGGTGTACTGAACATAGGGGATGCATATGTCTTATAACTTTAGTGCTTTCATTTTTTTTTTTTTTTCGGTAAAAACCCAGAAGTGGAATTGCTGGATCATATGGTATAGTTCTATTTAAAAAATTTTGAGGAACCTCCATATTGTTTCCATGGTGGCTGCACCAATTTACATTCCCACTGCCAGTGCACGAGGGTTCCCTTTTTTCCACATCCTCTCCAGCCCTTGTTTCTTGCCTGTCATTCTGACAGGTAAATATTAATAGAATGTTTATTAAATCTTTTGCCTCTTTAGAAATTGGGTGATCTGTTTTCTTTTTATTGAATTTTTAGACTTCTTTAAACTTCTGGATACAAGTCATTTATCAGAGATATAATTTGCAAATACTTTCCAGTCTGTGGCTTATCTTTTTTTTCTCTTTATTTATGATTTTATTTTTATTTTGTTATTTTATTTTATTTTTTGAGAGAGAGAGACAGAGACAGAGTACGTGCAGGGGAGGGGCAGAGAGAGGGGGAGACACAGAACCCGAAGCAGGCACCAGGCTCCAAGCTGTCAGCACAGAGCCCGACGCGGGGCTCGAACTCACAGACCGTGAGATCATGACCTGAGCCGAAGTTGGACACTTAACCGACTGAGCCACGCAGGCACCCCTTCATTCTCTTTAAAACATGTTTTCAAAGAGCAAAAACTACATTTTGATGAAGTACACTTTTTTTTTCATGGCTTGTACTTTTGGTGTTGTAACTAAGAATTGTTTGCCTAAGCCAGGGTCACAAAGCTTTACTGTTCTGTTTACTTCTGGAAGTTTTTGTGATTGTAGTGTTGGGTTTCTCCTTGATCCAAAATTTTCTTGAAGAAAATTTCTTTGGATTTTTTTAAAATTTTAAACTTTTTTAGTAATTTGAGACATATTTGAGATCATAGGCTGTACAGTTTATGCTGTAAAGGTTTGAAGATGACAGGGTTGGGAGCTGGGGGCAAGTAGATGCTGCAGGAGGGACAGGAGGACATAAAATAGATCATGGTCCTGATCACCAGTTTTGCTCTGCTGCCTTCCCTCTTTCTGACGACCAGACTCCTACTGTTTACACTGCACCACTTTTTTCTTGTATCCTTTGTCCCTGTTTTCTCTTCTTAGTTTTTTTTTCTTCCTCGCTTTCTCTCTGACTCACTCATCCAGTTGGTCAGAAAATCCTTGTGCGTCACCTTCGTAACACATCCAGAATCCCCCACCCTAATATTTTCCCAATGCTGTTTCTCCAGTCTAAGCCATGGTCATTTGTTATCTTTTATTTTACTGTAGGCCCCTCACTAGTCTCCCAGCTTCTGCCTTTGCATTCTTCAGTCTATTTCTCAATGCAGCAGCCAGAGTTATTTCTTAAAAATGTGTGTTAATATGTCTTCTCTACTTAAATCCTCCAAAGCTTTGACATCTCACTCTGAATAAAGACACAAGTTCTCAGGCCCTCAGGCCCTACATGATCTGGCCCCTGGTTCCTCTCTTATGTCATAACTCTTTATTTTGCTGATTCTCCTCCAGCCCCTGTGACATGCTAACCTGCCCCTGCCACAGGGCCTGTGCCTTTTCTGTTTTTCCCTCTGCCTGGAAATACTCTGACCTCACATACTCAGCTTGGCTTACTACCTTGGTTCCTGCAGGTCTCTTCCCAAATGTCTTTTTTTTTTTTTTTTAAGTTTATTTATTTTGACAGAGAGAGAGAGGAGAGAGAGAGAGCAGCATGCACAAGGGACAGAGAGAGGGAGACAGAGAATCCCAAGCAGGCTCCTCACTGTCAGCACAGAGCCCAATGCAGAGCTCGAACTCACGAACTCTGAGATCATGACCTGAGCCAAAGTCGGAGGCTTAACCAACTAAGCCACCCAGGCACCCCTCTGGTGTCTAATTTTGTAGAGAAGCCTATTCTCTACAAAGTAGTGCCTCCCTCTACTTCTTTATTTCCCACTAGTACTTATTGTCTGACATGTTACATGCCTTCTTATTTGTTGGTTGCCTTTTTATCCTCGTAGAATGTAAGTTCCCAGAGGGCAGGAACTCTCTTTGCTCACTGTTGTACCTACACAGGAAAGAACAGTGCCTGGCACAGAGTAGATGCTCAGTAACTACTTGTGCAGTAGATCAGTGAATGGATCCTGTCTGTAGAGGCAGCCCTGGGGAGTATTTTCCTTAGTAGTTTGTAACAATCTAGAGAGTCTTAATAAAACCAAGTCCCGCAAAAGATACTTGTGGGGGTGGGGTGCAGGTGAGTGCTGATGGAGGTATAAAAAATTGAATGGTCTGCAAAGCCATATATCATATTAAAAAAATAGCTAGGTGAGAACTGTATTTGAGAGTAAATAATTTTGCAAATGAAAAATAATGACAGTATGGTTTAATTTATAAGTTTACTAGAGTTTTTATTTACTCAACATTAAAAGAAAAATAAACATCATAGCCAAGTGGCCCAGAATAGCACATTTTGTGCATTTCTTCAGCCCCTTGGCAGGATCAGGCAGCTATGTTCACTCCGCACTGATTTTCGTGTGGACCTCCCGGCTCTTTGCCCGCAGCTTGTTGACCTGGGACTCGGCAATGTCAGCGCGTTCCTCGGCCTCCTCCAGCTCGTGCTGGAGCTTGCGGAATTTGGAGAGGTTGACATTGGATTGTTCCTCCTGAGAAGAAAGAGAAACTTGTGAGAATGAGACTTTGTGGTTCTCATTGCACTTGTCACCAAACCAGATTATCTGCTCAACCCAGATATTTCCTTCTTATGGTCTGTTTGCCACGTCTGACTTAAAATCTGGACAGAACTTGTAACTTCAATTACATTTTTCTTTTCACTCTAAAGAATGAAAGAAATACGTCTGGAGTGGAAGGGACAACCTTGGTATGGCAAACCCAGGTGTATGTGAAATCTGTTTGTGATGCATGAGTTGGGTAGAAGGGAGGAGGAGAGCCACGTACCCTGATGGTGTAGTAAGTAAATGCAAGGTCAAATTTTAACTTTGGGACAACCTCACTTAACAAATTTGGCCATTTATTTTGACTCTGGTATACAGAGAAAGGGAAAAAGTGGGTCTGGGAAGAAGCATGCATCTATTGGTTTTACTTATTACCATTTGAGCCTCTTCCTTCCTTCCTCCCCCTCCTAACTTCCTGCCCGCTTCCTACCTACTGCACTGTGTCTAGAAGAATGGGGAACAACCAGGAAAAGTGAAGCTGGAGGGTCTTCCCGCTTGCCTTTATTTGTCACGGTGCAGTGGAGAGGTGGGCCCTGATGATAGTGGTAGTGCATGAACAAGTCGGTTGGGGTACAAGATTTATGTTTGGCTCTTGAGAACACTGAGTTTTGTGCATTTCTAGAGGAAGAGGAGTATTTATCATGGAACAGAGTTGTGATGGTATATTTTTTGCAGCTATCAAGTAAGGTGGGTTATTTGGAACTTTCTTCCCCCTCCCCCAACCCTTACAAATTGCTTAATGATAAAAACCTCTTCTTTTGAAGTCTTATTCATTTTCTACCTCAGAATAAGTTTTCTTCTTCCCTCAAGGGCTTAAGGATACTCACAGCCTCCTCAGCTTGTCTCTTGTACGATTTCACCTTTGCCTGTAGTTTATCTACCAGGTCCTGCAGCCTGAGAACATTCTTGCGGTCTTCTTCGGTCTGGGAGTTTGAAAAAACAATCTGCACTCAGCACAATGAAATGAGCCTACTACAGGTGGTAAAGGAAATCACTTTGGTATGATGGCAGGTGGGCCTGGGGTAAACTTGGTCCATGTTGAGGCTTCCATACTGTTAACAGTAGCCATTCTTGTTAAGTGTCCACTCTGTGCAGGCACTGTATTAGGGAATTAGACACATGTTCTTTAATCTTTACCTCCCTACTCTGGAGAGTAGATGCTGTTACTCTGTTTTATAGGTAATGAAACTAAAGTTTAGAGTGTTGAGTAACCTACCCAAGTTAAAAAATTAAGTGAGGCCAAATTAGGGTGAATACCCAGTTTATCTGGCTTTAAAACCTGTGTTCTTTTCTCTTGTATGCCATTTTCTAAAGGCCTCCATGATTTTCCCGGCTTAAGAAAGGGTCTGTGATAAGCAGTTGTAGCATTTACCCCTTAATTTATATATCAGGTTAATGTGTATCTATTTGTGAATACCACTTTAATAGTTGCCAGTTGTCAGTTTTCCTTTGAGCAGGAAGTCTGGATATTCTAGAAAGTTATTCCCCTTACCTGGTAGGTAAGTTCCTTTACTCTTCTCTCGTGTTTCCGCAAACCTTTAACAGCCTCTGCATTACGTTTCTGCTCATTTTCAACCTCTCCTTCAAGTTCACGTACCTACAACCAAGAAAGATATGAATACAGCCAATCTTGAAGGATATTAATTAGCTCAGGACCTGCTGAAGATACTGGGTGGATGTCCTCAGGGCGACGACAAAGATGGGTATCACTATGTAGGGAGAAAGGGTAGACGGAGTGCCCTTTCCCCTTCGCATATTCAGAGAGAGTGAGAGACCCACCCTGGCCTCCAGTTTCTGGATCTGCTTCTTCCCGCCCTTCAGGGCCAGCTGCTCAGCCTCGTCCAGACGGTGCTGAAGGTCCTTTACCGTCTGCTCCAGGTTCTTCTTCATCCGCTCCAGGTGGGCGCTGGTGTCCTGCTCCTTCTTCAGCTCCTCGGCCATCATGGCCGCCTGTTAGCAGTGAAACAAAACCGGTTGAGAGCTGGGCTGGCGCATCGGGATTCAAGTTCGAGCACCACCGTGTTGCCCTCTGCTCACATCCGTGATGGCCTTCTTGGCCTTCTCTTCTGCGTTGCGGGCTTCCTGGACAATGTCTTCCATCTCTCCCTGGATCTGGGAGATGTCTGTCTCCAGCTTCTTCTTGGTGTTGATCAGGCTGGTGTTCTGTTAAAAATAGTCAATGGAAGTTTACAAGACTTGCTGTCTGCCATCATGGGATTTTACATATGTTTTCCTTGTTGGCTTGTGCAGGGGACCTGATGGCAACAGTTTACTAAACTTTAAATATTTGTTCAGTGGAAAGTATTAATCATTTGAAAGGTTGGAACACTCCCCTCCCCCACTACTGTCCCAGTAGCTTTCTAATTTATGCATAAGGACTTTTGAGATTTAAGAATTCCTATAATTATCTTTCAATTATATTTCAAACAGACATTAGTAGTATTCTATCCTTAAAAGGTTGGAAATACTAGAAAATAATAGATTCTTTTTGTGAGTGCCTGGCATTGGGAGCTTTTCAGTTAGGATCTCTGTTAACTTTCATGGTTTGCTCCCTGGGGGAATACTCAATTAGTTTTATGAAAACATTTTATTAAAATTTTAACCCAGTGGTTCTTGGAGGGAATCAGTACTGCCTCAACAGGCATATGGGAACATTTGGGGGTAGATAATTTTGCTTGAGCACCACCGTGTTGCCCTCTGCTCACATCAGTGATGGCCTTCTTGGCCTGCTTGTCAATTTTGACAATTTTGCTTGTCAAAATCACTACAAGGTGCTACTGCATTTGATGTCCAGGCAAGTCAGCAATGTCTTGCAAGACACAAGGCCAGTAAACACAATAATGTTAAGTGCAGAAGTACTCCTGATGAGAAACACTACATAGAACATTTTTGGATTTGGGAGTTAGCAGATATCTTTATTCAAGTTTATTTTGCATCACGGTTTTCAAAATAGTCTAAAGAGTCAATTTTGCTTTTATAAAAACTCTCTCCCTTTTTTGGTAGAAAACCTAAAAAAAGAAGACAGGAACACACACCAAAAAGTCACCTACAGTCCCTTCATTCCAAGATAACTTGCAGTTAACATTTTAGAGCACATCCTGCATCGCTTTTTTTTTTTTTAATATATATATATACACATATTTACAGTAATGGAGTGTTTCCATACTTTAATTCTTATCCATCACCTAACAATACACCAGCATCTGTTTGCTCTGCAGGCCTTACCTGGGTGTGGAGGAGCTGGACGCGCTCACTGGCGTCCAGGAGCTCCTGTTCTGCGATTTTCCTGCTCCTCTCCGTCTGCTCCAGGGTCACCCGCAGCTCCTCGATCTCAGCCTGCAGCAGGTTGGCCCTGCGCTCCACCATGGCCAGCTGCTCCTTCAGGTCCTCCTGGCCCCGGAGCGCGTCGTCCAGGTGCAGCTGGGTGTCCTGTTAAGTAGAACAAAACAAAAAAAACACAACAAAACAAAACCAAAAACAAAACCTTAGACACTCTGAAGAGGACATGAACATTCCAGGAGATGAATTGGAAGAACTTACTGGTGCCAGGAGCAGGAGATGACAGTTCTGTCATTTGAGCGTGCAAATGGTGATGTCACCGGCTTAGGTGAGAGAGAATTATCAGGAGACAGATTCTCATTCTATTTATGCCATTGACTGGTTATTTTTTCATGTGCGAGTAACTAATGTCTATCATTTACAGAGCATTTTCCATATGTTCTACCCAGTACTTGACATCTGTTATCTCATTTGATTCTCAGAGGAACTCTATGAGATATGAGTATTTTCATTCTTATATTGTAGAAGAAGCAGCAGACGTTCTGAGAGGTTAAATAATTTGCCTAAAGTCAGGCAGCCAGTAAGTAACAAAAAGCTTCAACCTCAGGCTTATTGGTACCAAAGTCTTGCATTTTCTCTCATATCAAAGCTTATCTCTGGGCTTCTGTTTGTTCTTTTACATAATGTTCCTGTAAAAATATATTCTCTGTATATGTACATATAATATTTAATTTATATTTGGTTTTACCAGCATACTGTGAGCTACATAAATTGTTAAAAGAAAAAACTGGATTGTTTAGCACAAAGATGTTTTGCCGAATGGAAGACAGATAACTTCCCTGACTTAGCTGTTAATGTGGACCCATTTACCTTCAGGATGGCCTGGGTGTTCCTGTAGTTCCTCAGGGCCTCTGCAGCCTGGCGGTTGGCGTGGTTCAGCTGGATTTCCATTTCATTGAGGTCTCCCTCCATCTTCTTCTTGACTCTCAGAGCATCGTTCCTGCTCCTGATCTCAGCATCCAAGGTGCTCTGCATCGACTCCACAACTCTGATGTGGTTTCTCTTTAGTTGATCGATCTCCTCATCCTTTTCAGTGATTTTCCTGTCGACTTCAGACTTGACTTGGTTCAACTCCAACTGAATGCGTAGGATCTTTCCCTCTTCGTGTTCAAGAGATGCCTTAACAAAACAGTGATCAATTAATAATGGAAAGTAACTTGAATATTTGGAGTATATTTCCTTGTGAGCCAAACTCTTATTAATGTCAGTTGTCTGAGTTTACAAAGTATAATACAGCAGTTCCAGGAGCCTGCTAAGTACATCATTTTTTTTTTTGTTTATTCAGCCATAGATTATATAGGGTAGCTCTGTAATAAAGGTGCTTTGTAAAGTGTAAAGTGGTATATAAATAATATTCATAGGAGTAATAACAAAACCTATATGATTAAACTCATGGAATAAACATAAACTCTCCATGTGTTATCTTATTCAGAGAGAGAGAGAGCATGTGGGGGAGAGGGGCTGAGGGAAAGAGAGAGAATCTTAAGCAGGCTCCATGCTCAGCATGGAGCTTGACATAGGATTCGATCACATGACTCTGGGATCATGACCTGAGCCGAAATCCAGACTCTGATGCTCAGCTGACAGAGCCACCCAGGCGCCTCTCAGTCATAAACATTAAACATTAAAATGTTTATGTGTGCTATATGAATTCTTGTTGTAGAAATTCTCAGTTTTAAAACATATGTTTTTCTGATTGCAAAGTACATGTTCACTGCAGAAAATGGGGCAATATATAAAACAAAGAAAAACCTCCTATTGTGCCCCCCACCCAGACATAACCATCTTATTGTGGTACATTTTTTCTAGTCTTTTTTCCTACTTCTATATATTTCTGCATGATGACATTATAGTGTATATTCAGATGTGTGTTGCTTTAAAAATTGTCTACCATAAATATTTCCCCATGTTAATTATGTTTAGGGTTGCATAGAATCACATCATATGGATGTTCCTTGGTTGCTTCATCTTTGTTCTTGGATTGCACATTTTTGTGTTTTTAAGATAATTTTCTTGAGATAGAGTTTCAGATATAGAATTGATGGGTCATAGTATTACATTAAAAAAAATTTTTTTTAACGTTTATTCATTTTTGAGAGACAGAGAGAGACAGAGCATGAACGGGGAAGGGGCAGAGAGAGAGGGAGACACAGAATCTGAAGCAGGCTCCAGGCTCTGAACTGTCAGCACAGAGCCTGACACGGGGCTTGAACTCACAAACCGCAAGGTCATGACCTAAGCCAAAGTCGGACGCTCAACCAGCTGAGCCACCTAGGCGCCCCCATAGTATTACATTTTTAAGCTTTTGCTAACTATTGCCAAATTGTCCTTCATAAAGATTGTGTGCATAATAATGGATCCACTGCCTGCTTTGGGTGTATTCACCCATGTCTTTGATTCCCCCCCCCCCCAAACATCATAATATGTACCTCTGCTTCCTCTAAGGCAGCCTGAATATCGCATTTCTCTTGTTCCACTTGCTTCTTTATCTTCTCCAGTTCATGGATTTGCTTCCCTCCCTCAGCAATCTGCTCCGTGAGGTCAGAAATCTCCTCTGTGGGTGAATAGACCAGGGAGAGGTGGTCAGACTGGTGTGGCATGGAAGGGTCTTACCACGGCTGTCGGAAGTACAGAAGTTCAAGAGCACTCACGCTGCAAGTTCTTGTTCTCTCGCCTCAGGGTTTCCAGGTGATCCAGGGATTCCTCGTAGGCATTCTTGACCTTGAACAGCTCAGTGCCGAGAGAGCGGGACTCCTTCTGGGAGGCCTCAAGTTCAGCTTGAGTCTCCTCATACTTCTGTTTCCACTCTGCCAGGACCTGAAAAGCAGCAAATTGTCAGCCTCTGCAAGGAGACAGGGAGGCCAAGTAAAACTCTGATGAAGTTTCAGCAGGCTGGGCCACCTTGTCGAAGTTCCTCTGCTTCTTGTCCAGGGCCGCGCAGGCCGCGTTTGTTCTCTCCACGTCGAGCATGAGGTCTTCCACTTCGTTCTGGAGCCGCTGCTTCGTCTTCTCCAGGGAGGCACATTTGGCGTTCACCGCTTCTACGTGCTCCTCGGCGTCCTGCAGACGTTGGGCCAGCTTCTTCCTGAAAAGTTAGCCAAGCAATTAAGGAGAGTGGTCAAGAACAGGAGCAGGCGATCACCTCCTTGGTCCCCTTCTCAGTCCTGCTTCTGTAATGGTGCGTTACGTATGGTCATCCGAACTGTGGCAGCCAGAACTGCTTTCTAGATTGTTGCTGTATGAAAAGGTCCAAAATGGTGAACAACAGAATTCAGTTCTTAGAGGCTGCTGTTAGCACTCTATTATATGGGTCTTACTGTGTAAGTGATTCAGGACTTTAAGGACTTCTGATTGAGTATGGTTGCAGAAAATGATTATCCAGGACAATTTTGTTGATTGATTTATATATCTCATCTCTTTCCAAAAAGGATTTCAGGCTAACTAGGTGTTTTACCGGGCAGAAATGTACTGAGCGTATTCATTTGCTTTCTCAGCCTTTCCGTTTCATTTTATGTACTTTATCCCCAGAGAAAGATAGCTAGTTTCTTCTAATACATATTTGGAATTCTCACCAGAGAAAGAAATTGGTGGATAAATCAGAATAATTCATGCTGTTTAAGCAAAGGCAGGTTTAATTTTTCCTTCTGAATTGCCTACATTCTTGCTTCATTCCCTATAGTGTTGCCAGCTCTACATACTTAAGGTACAGAAAAGCCTTTAGCCCTGAAGTCCAAGAAGATCTATTTGAAGGTCCCCTTTGGTCTGTACACAGACTAAAGCTTTATTTTATTTAGACTAACTGTGGACATTATGTACAATTTGGTGGCCTCCAGCTATGTCTTCTTATTACAATACTTAAGAAGGTGGGCTCTGGAATCAGAATATCTGGTTCTAATCCTAGCTGTACCATTTATTGTGTGCTCTTGGGTTAGTTGGTTCACCTCTTGTAGCCTCAGTTTCCTTGTCTGTAAAATAGGGATAAAACATGATGTTGCCATGGATACTAAATGAGCTGACATATGTATAGTACTTGACACATAGTGTGCAGTCAGTAAATTTCACATCTGCTGTTACCCTCATGTTATCATCATCAACATCATCATAGTGTTGCTGGGAGTTGTTGAGTTGTGCAGCTAGGAAACCACGTCGTTTTCTTCCCCCAGCGTTCACAGCACATACTTGGCCTCCTCCAGCTCCTCTGTGCGCTGGATGGCGTCCGTCTCGTATTTGGTCCTCCACTGGGCCACCTCGCTGTTGGCCTTGGACAGCGCCCTCTGCAGCTCGGCCTTGCCCTCCTGCTCCTCCTCGTACTGTTCCCGCAGCAGGTCACAGTCGTGGCGGGAGGACTGCAGGGCGTGGGCCAGCGCGTTCTTGGCCTGTGGAAGTACCATTTCAGTGACTTAAAATCGTTTATTCAGTGCTACATAGTTCACATACCCAGAGGAGAACCTAACTTGACGTGTTTAGATTTGCTTAGCCGAGAAGACCTTTGGTAAAACTCACTTTTGTTTCTTCCTCCAGCTGATGTTTCAGCTCCTCAATCTGTTGTGTAGATGCTTGTTTGTTCCTTGAAAGCTGAGAGACCAAAGCCTCTTTCTCATCTAATTGTCGGGAATATTCACCTAAGAACAAGAGAAGTAGATGAATTTGTTAATGGCATAAAAATAAGCTCAAGCTTTCTTATGTATCTGTATATATTTATATATGTGTATCAAGTATATACTTTATCTGCTTCTAACTATGAGTATAGCACTGGTTAGAACTGGAGTTAAGCAGCAGAAATGCCACAGGAGTGTAACAAACTACTCTGCTCATTCTTCCTTTGTATTCTTTCTGACCTGCTCAGCAGATTCCAACAGTTCGTTTATTTCCCTCTAAAATGGGAGAGAGTAATGCTGTTTATTCAGAACCCCTGGAATCACTTAAAAAATTTTTTTTTAATGTTTATTTATTTTGAGAGAGAGAGAGTGCTAGCAGGGGAGGGCCAGAGAGAGAGAGAGGGAGAGAAAGAATCCCAAGAAAGCTCTACACTGCCAGCGTAGAGCCTGACACGGCGCTGGAACTCATGAACCAGGAGATCATGACCTGAGTCGAAATCAAGTGTCGGACGCTTAACTGACTGAGCCACCCAGGCGCCCCACCTCTGGGATCACTTTTATTTAGTACGTAGTTTCAGGGCTCAGGAAAAGTCCCCCACCTGCTTCTGTCTGCAGACGCGCTCTCTGAGCCGTCAGGTCATTGATCAGCCGCTGCTGCTCCTCTTCCTTGGTCTTAAGTTCACTCACCTGGTCTTCTAGAGTGCGGCACATCTTTTCCAGGTTCCCCTGTAGGACATGTGTCAGTGAAAGGTGAGACATTGAATGCAGTAAAAAAAAAAAAAAAAAAAAAAAAAAAAGATTCTTCAAACAAAGGTTTTTTTAATGTTTATTATTTTGAGAGAGAGAGAGAGAGAGACAGAGCGTGGACAGGGGAAGGCCATAGATAGAGGGAGACACAGACTCCAAAGCAGGATCCAGGCTCTGAGCTGTCAGCACAGGGCCTGACGTAGGTCTTGAACTCATGAACTGTGAGATCTTGACCTGAGCCAAAGTCAAATATTTAACCGACTGAGCCACCCAGGTGCTCCTAAAACTTGATTCTTAAAATATTTTTAGAGTGAATAAATTCAAGTCAAGTGTGAGTAGGAAGTTATGGCACCAACTTTATGGGACAGGCTAGGATTCAAATATGATGAGTGTGGAAATGTCCTTGAAGTGGTCATCGTTGGAGCCTGTTCATTTATCCCACTGATACTGATGCTTGCTTAACGTGGATTTTGCAATAGTCTTAAGGGGTCATAACTAAGTACTGACAAAAATGAAGTAGAAGGGAATATATTAGAATATTAGGAAATACTAGTGTTGTAAGCTGCCAGCAAACAATGTTTAATGACAGAACAATGAGTGTTGTTACAGGTTATTAATTACCATCATTTGTAGATGGTATTTGGTACCTTGGCCTTGGAGATGGTCTCCATGTTACTGGCCAGGTCGTCAATCTCCATCTTCAACTCGCTCTTCTCCTTCTCCAGCTTCTGCTTGACCCTCTGTAGGTTGTCTATCTGCTCCCCCAGCTCGGCCACGCTGTCCGCGTGCTTCTTCCTCAGGGTGGCCGCCGTGGCTTCGTGCTGCAGGGTGGCCTCCTCCAGGTCCCTGCGCATCTTCTGGAACTCCGCCTCCCGCTTCTTGTTCATCTCGATCTGGGCGGAAGTGGCCCCGCCGGCTTCTTCCAGCCGCTCGCTGATCTCCTCCAGTTCCCGGGAGAGGTCTGAGCGCTGCTTCTCTGCTTTGGCCCGGGAGGCCCTCTCTGCCTCGATTTCCTCCTCCAGCTCCTCGATGCGGGCCTGGGGTGACACACACACATTAACATAAACTCATCTCAATCTCAGGGGTTTTGGGGGTACAGAAACAAATGGAGGCTAGATGATTCACCTGCAGCTCTTTGATTTTCTTTTGTAGTTGAATTTCTACTGCCTGCTCATCTTCAATTTTACTTAGCAAATTACTGATTTCAAATTCTTTCCTTCAGACAAAAGAATGAGACATATTAGTACTCCTAGGAATTGAAAGATGATACCACACAGGATGTTTTTCTGGAGTTCCTACTTTTTGAGTCTCTCATCAAGTTGCTGTTTCTCATTTTCTACATCCATTGTGGATTCTTGGGCTAATTTTAGGTCTCCCTCCAGTTTCCTCTTTGCTCTTTCTAGATCCATGCGGAGTTTCTTTTCTTGCTCTAATGACCCTTCAAGCTAATGAGAAAGGAAAGTATGTTAAACATTGAAAGTGTATTTAAAAATATCCTTCACATGGATATCAGAACCACACTTACGTCATCTACTTGCTGCTCGAGCTTGGTTTTAGCTTTGCTCAGCGTGTTGACCTTGTCTTCTTCTGCCTGTAGGTCATCCAGGGTCTGCTGGTGGGCCTCCTGGAGGGCCTTCCTCTCCTTGGTCAGCTTAGCGATGGTTTCGTCCAGGCCTGCCATCTCTTCCGTGAGGTTTTTCACCTTGAAAAATTAAAGAAGAAATGGTATCTGCTCTAAAGCAGGTTTACTAGGCTGGCAGAACCTCGATATGGTAGAACAGAGTGTGATTCGTACCTTGTTCTCTGTGGCATGCTTCTCCTTTTCAACCTTGGCCAGGGTCAGCTCAAGGTCATCGATGTCTTTCTTGAGCTCTGAACACTCGTCCTCCAGTTTCCTCTTCTTGGCCGTCAGCTCGGCGTTGATCTCCTCCTCATCCTCAGCTCTCTCAGTCACCTCCTTGATCTTGGCCTCCAGCTGGATTTTGTTCTTAATGAGTTGCTCACACCTTTCCTCTGCATCAGCCAAGGCATCAGCTTCCTGTAGAGGGATTCATTAAGATATTTAGAGAACTTGTTACTGATTTTGAACTTGTTCTTTGCACAAAGTAGTAGTGTTTGTTGAATTCTGGTGACTCTTTCAGTATGAATGTAAATTAAACTTAATTGAACATTATTACATGGCTTAGAGAGATGCAGCTAATTAAAAGTGAGACTATAGATTCAGAAGCAAATTAACCTGAAAAATGATTGTATTGAAGCATTGACTACACAGTAGTGTCTAGAAGAGTGATAGGCCAATGGAAGCCTGAGCTCTTGTCTCAGTATTGCCTCCGTATGGATGAACTCAGGCAAATTGCTTTAGTTCTATTGTTCTCACTTTTCTCATAGGGAGTTGAGGGAGTGGGAATAAATGACCACTAGGAACACTTTAGCTATAATATTCAAAGATTGTGACTTAGATTGGTTAAATTTGGTTTTGATTATTCTCTGCTCACCTCAAACAGCTAGTTGCTGGACTGGATTTAGAAAGGAAAAGAAAAAGAACTTAAACAGTTTTATGCCTATGAATACCTTTCCATGCACCATTTGTCACACACTCCCAACCTTCCTGATAGTCCCTAACAGTGCTGTAATTGTCCACAATTTTCATTTCCATTGTACGGAACACCTATTAGTCTCAATGTGAATTTTAGAATATACAAGAACATGCAATTTTGAGGCACTATATAGCTCCACACATTTTTTTATGAGTGACTAAGGGTCTCAAAAATCAGCTCAGCCTTATTAGATTACTCTAGCCCGGGGAATTTCTTTAACTTCTCACTCAGTGCTGGTTTTGTTCATATCTTACGTTTTTTAGTTTAAACACCTAAGTGGATGATAATGGGGACTTCCCAGTGTTCCTTTCCTGTTATTTTTAATAGTGATGCACTCGATAAATATTTATTCACTGATGATAATAACTGTGAAGAGAGGTTAAGATGGAGAGGCTTTTGATCTTGTGCTTTTGGGAAAAGGTAACCTTCATGTAAGCGAAGTTATCAGAAAGAAAAGCTGAAAATAGCTTGACGATTTTAGGTTTCTTCATGACATTGGTGGGCTTTAGGTCCAAGGAAATGGGAAGTTACATTTGGTCAGAGCCCAGAACTGTCCCCCACCCTGATTACAACTCTTTCCTGAGATAATAAACAGAAGTCTAAAGACTCGGGGTCTCTATCGAAGGAAGAATCGCAGAGGGTACTTGGCTCTACTTTAGACTACGGTTACTCAGTTCAGGTAACTGCAAACAGGTTTATTGAACTAAATCTCAGTAGGGATGGAGAGAAATAAGAGTAATGATTTTTCTTTCATTTCAATACAATATCCTACACTGCGTTCGGAAAATAGGATGATCCTTGTGAGGCTGGGATGAAGCCTGCAGGGCAAGTGGGTAAAATATTGACTGAGTTTTCGCTTTAAACTGCTTCCTTTGTGGCTGTTAAAATTGTGATGTTATTGAATACGTGCTTTAGTCTTCCCTTTTCCATTTGTAATTTGGAAGTCATTGTGCTGTGTCTTCCTCACAGGACTATTGAAAGGTAAGCGAAATGCTAAAAACAGTAACTTGAGATTTTCTGTTTCAAGATGAGGTTATTTGTGGGGCGCCTGGGTGGCTCAGTAGGTTAAGCGTCTGACTTCAGCTCAGGTCATGATCTCATGGCTCGTGGGCTCTGTGCTGACAGCTCAGATTCTGGGGCCTGCTTCAGATTCTCTGTCTCCCTTTCTCTGTCCCTCGCCTTCTCACACTCCGTCTCTGTCTCTCTCTCTCAAAAATAAATAAAAACATTAAAAAAAAAAAGATGAAGCTATTTGTAAATCCAAAATATCTATGCCTTCCAGAAACGCTTCCATAACGTGGTGTATCCCAAATACACAGTACTCACGGATTGAACCTGAAGCTGCAGGTCATTTTTCTCTTTCAAGAGAGTGACCATCTTTTCCTCCAGTTCCTTCCTCTTCGCCTCTGACTTGGCGAGTTCGTCTTTGGTTTTCTGAAACTCCTCCTTCATGGTGGCCATCTCCTTCTCGGTCTCCGCGCTCTTGAGAAGGGGCTTGATCTTGAAGAAGAGTTTCATCCAGGGCCAGTGCTTGACGTTCATGAAGGCGCGGACATTGTACTGGATGCAGAAGAGGGCTTCTCTGAAATGACGTGAAAATATCAGTGTAGATTGATCCGTCAGAGGCAGCGTCACTGTTGTTATTTTGTATTTTCCACACAAATACCCCTTGTAATGATCCCGTATGTAGAGATGATTTATACGCAGGCTTTGTATACACACACACACTCCTGCTGGTTCCCCGTCTAACCACTTTGCTAATGTATACTGCTCATACCAAATAATCCTGTGTTCTTTTTAAAAGCAATTTTTTAATGTTTATTTTTGAGAGCATGAGAGACAGAGTGTGAGCAGGGGAGGAGCAGAGAGAGAGGGAGACACAGAATCCGAAGCAGGCTGCAGGCTCTGAGCTGTCTGCACAGAGCCCGACGTGGGGCTCGAACTCACAAACTGTGAGATCATGACTTGAGGGAAGTTGGACGCTTAACCAACTGAGCCACCCAGGCACCCCTAATTCTGTGTTTTTAAGACCTGACCACGCTAGCAAAGGAGCTGACCTTAAAGTGGGAATACTTTGCAGGTATGAGCAACACATACCAATTTAAGATCATTTGGATATACAGTCTTAGTGATTTGGGAGTGGGCGTGGCAGTTGTAAGCTGAGTGTGCCGCTTGGCTGCTGGCACACAGATGTGAGCTGTAAGATGGCATAGGGTGCTTTCTGTGTTTCCCCGCTGTGTGAACTTCTGATGTAGCCTGTCTTTCTTGAAGCCTTTCCTCTTATTTTGATTACCACTGAATTATCCACTCATCAACTTTTGTTAGCTTCTTCAGACAATGTACTGATGTTTCTCAAATTCTTTTAAATGCCTCTCATTCTTAGTTGTTTAAATTGTTAATTTCTGCAGGGGATTTAGTATGCATTGAGCACTCAAATTTGTTTTATTTAAATAAAATTTTAAATAGTAATAAAAGACACCCCTTCTGCAGACTGTAGCAATAGACAAAACAAGGTTTGACTACCTTGTAGCAATGTGTAGGCCTCTTTATTATTAAAATGTAAATTCTGTTTCTGTATAGGTGCAAATTACAAGAACCATGACTCTGAGAAGGCAAATACCATGCAGAAGCCATAATGTAGACACATGGGAAAGGCTTGGGAACACTTACAGTGCAAATCCAAATAAGCACAGATGAGCAAAATGAACGCAAATTGTGTGTGTGTGGGGGGTGGTAGGGAGCACAGTAGTGCTGGGTAGAGCAAGCTGGACGAGGTTTATTGGAGAAAGAAGTGCATGTTCTGAATTGGTAAGTAGGGAAATTAGGATGAGGGGAAAAGGCTGGGGCAAACATGAAAACAGACAAGTGAATTGTCTAGCCTGGCTGGAAAAGGCTGTGTGGCTGGGGATGACGGATGCAGTGGGGAATAGAGACAGCCTTGATGGCCACGCAGGGAAACTTGGATTTGACGTGAAATGGGAGCCACAGACTGAGATACGGCCTGATGAAAATGGTGCTTATTGCCGAGTATTCTGGCAGGTCTATGTGAGGTGGATGGAAAAGGAGAAATTGGAAGGAGTCCCAAATGTGAGGGGTTAAGCAAAGGCTGATGTGTTGTAGGAGTGAGTTCTGAACTGTGTGAGAAGCACGTATCAGCCACAAAATGAAAGTTAATGAAGAAAGAACACTGAGTAATAGTCCCCAAGGGATCTTACAGTTCTGATAATCTGCACAACTTTTACCTCCTTTGCAACATCTTCTGATATTCTACCCTCATTAGGAATCCCCTGCAGACAGCTTGAGTTCTTGTTATAATCTGGGCCAACTTTTCGTCTCTCATTTCTTCCAGAAGACCCAGAAGGCCAGCTTTGAAGAACACCTGGAGGAAAAGTGAATCCCATGTCATCCCTATAGTACAGAAGATGCAGAAATGGTGAAGGGAATGGGTCAGGTATGCATAGATAACAGCTATACCTTGGTATGCCCAAATTTATATTGGGTGTGATCAATATCAATAGAGGCGAGAAGTTTCTCAGAAGCCTTCTTGCTGTCGATGAACTGTCCTTCTGGAATAGCACTTGCGTTTAAAACTTTGTATCTGTTCAGTGAAACAAAGAAAAGAATTATTAGGGAGGTGTGATTATATGTGGAAACTGAGACACCAAAAAGAAGCATTAACAAAAATCAGATAAAAAGTAAAAGTAGAAAATCCACATGTCGTTTTAAGTTCCAACAGTAAAACAATGTGATTTTTCTTTTGCCTAATGCATGCCTCCTTCCTGTTTGTAAGAAATACCACCCCTTTGAACTGTTCTCCTGCCCTGCTACCACGGGACTATATTATTTGACTTCTTAATTTTACAGTATTCACTGAGTAGGGTACATGAGACACAGGATACATGAGACACAGAGGACAACAGTTAAGGTGACAGAATGGTCTGCAGCATGCAGTGAAATACAAACAAAGAGAGACAGGCCTTTGTTTAAAATCCCCATATAAGATTCTGCTGGGGAATCCCTTCCTGCAGATGCGGATGCCTTCCAGCACTCCGTTACACCTCAGCTGGTGCAGGACAAGTTCATGCTCCATGGCCCCTACAAATAGAAGAGTACTTAGTTTTGGGTAGTCCATTTTCAAACTTGTGCCTGTTTGATTATTTCATGCTCTTATATCTTACCAGGAGTTTTGGTTTCATTGGGAATGATACACCGTACAAAATGAGGGTGTGTGCTCCTCAGATTGGTCATCAGTTTATTTAAATTTTCCTAGAAAACCAGACAGAAGGAAGTTCTTGATGAGGAAGTTTTATTTCAGAGTGCTTTTTTTGGTAATTATTTGGACTAAACCTAGACACTCTCTTAACTGTTAGGTATTAGCCTATGAGGCTTCGATTGCTCTGTATTTTAAACGTCTCAAGAGCTCTAGCCTGCCAAATAACCACCAGGTCAAAGTGCTGGGAAGAATGCAGCTCTGTAAAGGTATTCATTTATAACATCTAGGGTCTGCCTTATAAACAAGCTGCAAATCCAGTAGCCTTGATGCATAGGAATTGTTCTCAACTGGGAATCAGAAGACAAAAGACTGTGGTCTCGTTCTGCCAGCTAATGAGCTGCTTGACTTCTGTAAAATCCCTTTCGACTCTCTGGGCATTAATCTGAAGAGTTGAGATTACCTCTAAGGCCTCTTCCGTCTGTCTCAGTGCTGGTAATTTTCACAGTAGTAGTTTACAGTGGTAACCTAGGTTAGCCATTCCTTCCTCAAGTTTATTATTCCCTGGGACCTGTGACTTCTTGTTTTGTATTGTTTTGTCGTTTTTTTGAAGAGTCTAAAATCCTGAGACTATATAACCTTGTTTAGGTGGATTTCGGGTGCATAGGAAGAATGATCCACAGTCTGAAGCATCTGGAAGGACTTATTCCAGAAGTTGAATAACTGTTTATGACCGATGATGATGTTTTACTCAACTATAGGAAACTCAGATGTAAATATTTCTTAGGTATACTCTGAGAAGGCAAAGTGGCTTTTTTTTTTTTCTTTCATGTCTCATTTAACTATTCAGAAATAAAATAATTACTGTGAGCTTCTAATCTTGAAGATACATACAAGGATGAGTTGATGAAGCAAGAGCCTCCATGAGATAATGCAATTTGATAGAAAAAGGACAGGCTGGTTTTACTGTTTCAGTCATGGATTATATCCTCATTTTAGTTTTAAAAGGAATGAGACTTAGCCATACAGATTCTGACAAAGCAGCCATTAATCCAGACATTTCACACACGTCCCTTTGGAGGCGACAGTTTTTAAGCTACCTAACAAAATCACATTATTTGTAGTAAAATTGTTGTTATTTTAATCTCAAGATATATTTTCTAAGCTTAATCATCCATATATCACTAGGCTTGGCTTTAGATGATTTCCAGCCATTACAAAAAATTCAATCCACCTCAGAGGATGAAGATGTGTTTTGGTGGAGGGATGTCCTAAAGAGTGTATCTCTGGTTCCTTCTCAAACAGGAACTCGGGAGCATCTCAAAGGGCAACATTAGTAGAATAAAGATACGGCTTCCCTAGGGATAGCCTTGAAGTTCAGCTATGCTTCTTTAGAAATCAGCCTGATTATGTAATAAGTAAGCTTCTAAGGATGTTTTGGCATTCCTCAATACATCAGATGATCATAATGAGGGATAATGGGTAAAGCATCTGACCCTGTAAGAGTGGTTTTGCTTTGGTTCTACCATGATAAGAGAATATTAGAACATTCTATTCTGTTCTAATTTATTTCAAACCCTGTAATTATGATAATTCATAGAAACTTAATAGGATTTTGAGGAGCACCTGGGTGGCTCAGTCAGTTAAGGTCCGACTTCAGCTCAGGTCATGATTTCACAGTTGGTGAGTTCAAGCCCCACATTGAGCTCTGTGCTGACAGCTCAGAGTCTGGCGCCTGCTTTGGATTTGGATTCTGTGTCTCCCTCTCTCTCTGCCCCTCCTCCACTTGCTCTCCCTCTCTCTCTCTCTCTCTTTCTTTCTCTCTTTCTCTCAAAAAAAAAAAAAAAACCATTAAAAAAAAGAAAATAGGATTTTGGGATGGACTTTGTACTTTACCCTGAAGAGGGCTGACACAGTCTGGAAAGAGGAGCCCTTCTTCTTAGCACCTTTCTTTGTACCACTGTCTGAGGTAGAAAGAAAAACCCATCAATTAAAGTAGAATCCTAGAGGCTGGAATGTTGTATGGACATTCTGGGGGAATAGGTTTAATATAGACGGAAGGCACAGAAAGTACCTGCTTCAGCACTAGCATATGTGGAAAAGAGACTGGCCAGAGTCTTCATTGCGGACTTTTGGTACAGCCCAACCACGGTGTCATTCAGGGGGTCCTTGTTCTTGTCCAGCCAGCCGGCAATGTTGTAGTCCACGGTGCCGGCGTAGTGGATCAGCGAGAAGTGTGCCTCGGCCCTGCCCTTGACCACCTTGGGCTTTTGGAAGTTGGCGGACTTGCCCAGGTGCTGGTCATACAGCTTGTTCTTGAAGGAGGTGTCCGTGGCCTTGGGGAACATGCACTCCTCCTCCAGGATGGAGAAGATGCCCAGTGGCTGGATTCAGAAAGGTGGATATTAGTGTCAACCTGCCTTCTCTCAAAAGATACAGACATGGTGACTTTATTTGATTAAATTATTAGAACTGCCAATTAAAAAATATGTAAAATACAATAGGGTCATAGCTCACAAAGAAGTCCTTTTGTTATCACTAGAATGATGTTTCCACCATTCCTTGCCATATTCAATCCAAAGCAACATTTTCAGTTAAAAGAATAGCTGAATTCAGACTCCAAATGTCAGCAGAGCATGTCTGGGCAGTTTGTTAAAATCTTCTGTATCATCACACTTTTTGCCTATTGAGTGAATTAACCTGCTGTCATTGTTTTATTTTGCTACGAAAAGGACTTACTGACTTAGAGTGATGTTTCCTTTAGGTGCAGTAATTGAATAGTAAAAATAACCCAAACCTTATTTAAGACATTTTCTGTATTTAATCTCCTTAAAGATAGATTATGGAAAAGCATAAGTAATTGGACTTCTTGACTTGTGAACAGATTACCTTTCATACAGGCCTTAGCTGGGTTACATGTGTACTAATTTTTATCTAGAAAAAAGACTTATTTTTGCTGCTGACACCTGGGATCGTAGCAGGGATAGATTGAGGACTAATGAGGTACTTCTGGTAGCAGAGCACATCACCTCAGTTGAGTTCTCAGAGCTGCTTAAAAACCGGGTTGCGTTGCTGTTAGAACCAAACCGTTCAGGACACAACAAAACTAAACACTGATCCTTCTCATGTAAAAGTTGAAAAGAGGGAGTTCGTTCTAAAGAGGAATTCTGATATCCATCTATTTAGATCACAGTGATACTTTCTAGAATTGCTTCAGACACTTGGGAGGGTTGTCCTTCCAGTCAGCCTTTCTTAACAAGTCAAGCGAACCTTCTCGATGAGCTCAATGCAGGCAGCCAGGTCCATCCCAAAGTCGATGAACGTCCACTCGATGCCCTCCTTCTTGTACTCCTCCTGCTCCAGCACGAACATGTGGTGGTTGAAGAACTGTTGCAGCTTCTCGTTGGTGAAGTTGATGCACAGCTGCTCCAGGCTGTTGAACTAGGGCGTTGCAAACACCAAAGAGCTCAAGTGAGTTTGGGAAACCCAGGGGGAATTCGGCAGAGCAGACACGAAGCGGAGGGGCCTTAACAGGGCCGCTTACTCCAACGACTCACATCAAAGATCTCAAAGCCGGCGATGTCCAGGACCCCGATGAAGTACTGTCTGGGCTGCTTGGTGTCCAGTTGCTGGTTGATGCGGGTGACCATCCACAGGAACATCTTCTCGTAGACGGCCTTGGCCAGGGCGCCCACCGCGTTGTATACCTTCGTGGACAGAGTAACGATTGTTGCCGTTACTAAAGACGTGTTGAGAAGGCTGGGGATGTGTGTGATTCATTGAGGCCGTTCACTTACCTGCTGCACAGTCTGGCCTTTGGTGACGTACTCGTTGCCGACCTTGACCCTGGGGTAGCAGAGGGCTTTGAGCAGGTCAGCAGAGTTCAGACTCTGGAGGTAGGCTGCCTTGTCAGCAACTGCAGAGACACAATTCAAGAAATGTTGTTTAATAGCAGATATCCTCTTTAAGCTAATTTTCTATTTTCATCTAATTAATTTTCTTTACTCTTCATAAAAAAAAAAAAGCTTTAAGTAATTATGTAGAGGGTCAGATGAGGCTTTCTGTACCTGAGAGCATGTACTCGCTAATAAATAGTCGGCTATACTGGACTTTGGTGATTTATTGCAAGTAGCTTTTGAGAAATTCATCAACAGTGAACATATGTCCAGTGTTTATTGTGACACTTTATGTAAGGCAAAAGCCGTTGTCTCTGCCCTTAAGGCAGACACATCAGGTGTAGTTGGAAGGAGAAGATAAATCCATCTTAATATTTACCGTTAGAGAGGGATAAAAGTGTGACTGTTTGGATCCTCATTTCAGTTTTGCTCCTCCCAACTTAAATCTGCTCGTTCAGTTTCACTCTCTGAATATGAGAGTATTAAATTTCACCATGTGACCCCTACAGGGTCTCTTTCTAAAATTGTGTCAGTGACTATAATGTAAATGCCATATGTCAGGTGCAGAGTAACTGCTGAAAAGTTTAGGAGGAGGGAGAAAATATGTCAAGCTGAAGTGGTCAGGAAAGGCTTCAGGGGACAAATAACGTCAGCTTCCTTGGTAGGTCCTGTATGTTCCACACGTGGAATATATGATTTTTTTCTTTCTCAGTTTTTTTATTTTAATCTTACTGCCTAGACTGTGTATGGGTTTATATGCAGACAGCACACACATGCATACAGATGTCTAGGGACATCCTTCAGCCCCAGCCCCATGTTTGGGCAGATCCCGTATAGCCAGCCACCAGTTTACCCAGCTAGTGCTGAAATAGGCTGATAAGCCACCATTGCCAAGGCAGAGCAGAAGCACTGCGCCGTCTCATTCTCTCATGATCTGGCCCCAGGTTGTGCTCTCAGATATCTCTTGATAAGTGCCTATAAGGGTTCATTTTCACTTGTTTGGGCTGCTTAGAAATGATGGCGATACAGAGACATGAGGAAGGAATGGGGGCGAGGAAAGCATGCCGTGTGTGTAAATACATATGTGCCCGTCAGAAGTCCAGTTGTGATGAAGTTGTGAGTTTAGAATAGCCCCCCTCCCCCCCCACCATATTCTTTAATTCAGGCCCAGAAGGAGATTCATCTGGTACCTTCCGTGCCATCTGGCTCGGCCTGCTCCTCACGCTGCTTTTGCTTGAACTTCATGTTCCCATAATGCATCACGGCCCCTGTGAGCTTGTAGATGGAAACTTTCTCTTCAGGAGTAAAGCCCAGGATGTCAATGGCACTCTGGCAGGAGAAAGGACAGAGGTGAGGGCAGAAGAAACTAACTTATTTTGGAGAATTTATACTGTGTCCTAAGGTAACCACACCTATAGTGGGCTGTTCACACACATAATGCATTTTTTTACAGTGTGTGTGTGTGTGTGTGTGTGTGTGTGTGTGTGTGTGTGTGTATGTATGAATGAATGAGTATGAGTGTGAGTGTGTGAGTGACTTACATCTGTGGCCATCAGCTCCTCTTGGTCATCAATGCTGGGGACTGTGATCTCCCCTTGACTGACGAAGGCATAGTCATAAGGGTTGGTGGTGATCAGGAGCATTTCTGGGTACACAGAAGTCAGGGTATACATTTTACACTAGAAGTTGTTAATAAAAATACTAATGTTCATCTGTGAATTTAAGTTATTTCTTACCAATCAGATCTGGCTTCTTATTGGAAGTGATCTGATAAAAAATATGGTAGCTTCTTTCTGCCTTAAGCTGGAAAGTAACTCTAGACTTTTCTAGAAGATCTGGAAATAGAAGTAGATATTTAGAAAAAAAATCAATGCTGCTGAAATATTAAATGAACCTTGGTGTCTTTACTAAAATTGGGAACATTGTATTTGGCTCCATTGAGATTTCTACCTGATGGTCAATCCTTTTGGTGTTACATATGAGAATTCCAAATACATATGGCAACTGCCCAAGTTTCTCACCATTTAAGAGCAGACACTGAAGCATGTCTGCTCTAGTAAAAGTAAACTTTTAATATGGGAGACCCATGACTTCTGTATTATAATTGATCTGTAATATTCCCCTCCTTTCTCAGGGAGACTTTGTGGTGAGTGGCTCCTTAGAAACACCTACCAAAGCTCAGATCAAGAGCAAATCACAGAGAAGCGTTGTAAACCTATAGGTAACTCATAGGAACCTGTAAGTAGTCCTAGTGTTTGTCCTAGAAAAAATGTCAGAGTTGCTCTGTGGCAGGAATTTCAGAATGTGCTCCGGAACCATCAGTCTGCATCGAGGTAGATGGGGCATGCGGTGGATTATGTCTAAGTCTGGCCATTAGCTCATGGGCAACACTGGCAGCAGGCTCAGTGCACACCAGGTGTTGCTGAATATGCCTGCGAAGGAAGTCACCTGTCCCTCTGTTTTGATTTTCAGTGGTCCTATTACTCACATGTTTCAATATCTGCAGAAGCCAGCTTCCCTGTAGTACCAAAATGAATTCTAATGAATTTACCCTTGAAAAGAGAAAGATTACTTAGTATTAAAAAGTTGAAGGGCACAGAATGATGCAATCGAAATGATAATTCACACATGCTTTCTCGGGCACCTAAGGGCTGAGAAGAGCCTTCTGTGACCAAGAGACTCACAAAGCGAGAGGAGTTGTCGTTCCTCACGGTCTTGGCGTTGCCAAAGGCCTCCAGTAGGGGGTTGGCGCTGATGATTTGATCTTCCAGAGTCCCCTGCAAAGGCAAGCACGGTCCTCACCTCCGGGGCTCCAGACTTCCTGAGAGCCCTGACATCTTGAGTCTGACCCCAGACCCACCTGCATTTTGCCAGCTTCCTCCTTCTTCTTCTCCCCTGTGACCGCAATTGTTGCAAAGTACTGGATGACACGCTTGGTGTTCACGGTCTTCCCCGCCCCGGATTCGCCGCTGCCAACACAGTGACCAGAGATGAGAACAGAACTACTACAACTCACGTTGTCTATATCTAAGACAATCACCACAGACCAGAGGAGGAAAAAGTCACGTACGTGATCAGGATGGACTGGTTCTCACGATCTGTGAAAGAGAAATCAAGACCATCAGTTAAAAAATGAAAACAAGAACAAGAACATTCAATATAAAGATTATTGAATCCATTTAGATCAAACACAGCTTATTCTTTTTAACGTGTTGAAGATGTCACCTATGAATGTAGTTTTCTAGTTAGCCCTCAAATAGCTCTTGGCTCTTGGAGTAAAATTTGTGAAAATTTGTGAAAATAAGAGGCAAGCTATCATCTGTTTCCTTTTGTATTTTATTTTATTTATTTATTTTTTAATGTTTATTTTTGAGAGAGAGAGCACATGTACACGTGTGCATGAGCTGGGGAGGGGCAGAGAGAGACGGAGACACAAAATCCTAAGCCGGATTCATGATGTCAGTGCAGAGCCCAGTGCAGGGCTCGAACTCACAAACCGTGAGATGGTGACCTGAGCCGAAATCAAGAGTCGGACACTTAATCCACTGAGCCACCCAGTTTCCCTTTTTTTTTGTATTTTATTAATTTAAAAACCTTTGTGATTAGAAATTTCAGATACCAAGTAGAGACAATAATATAAAGAGCCCCCTGGGTTCCCATCATACAGCTTCGACAATTATTGTCACTTAGCCAATTTTATATCCTCTGTACTCCCATTCCATCCTCCCTGGATTGTTTTAAAGAAAATCCCAGGCATCATGTAATTTTATTGATAAATATTTTAGTACGGATTATAGAATTTTGAAGTCATAATGGATCTTAGAAATTACTTAGGCCAACTCTTTTATTTAACAGATAAAACAGCTGAGACCCAGAGAGGAATAAATGACTTTTCTAATAACAATTACATAGCTTGTTAAGCTCAAAGATATTCAGGTCTTCTGTCTTGCAGTGTATATATTTTTCTACTACCTAGCCTCCTCCCAACTCTTGATAGGACTCATTTGACTGCTGGTAACACTATCGGGAAGGGATCTGGAATTATAAATGTGTTCATTTAGTCTTATGTTCCCTTTAATTTTATGTACATTTCAAAATAATAAAAACAGAAATTGTCACTAGTTATATGCTGATATGTTGGATCTATACCAATTTTCTGATTTGTTAAATATCGAATTTTGTACTCATGGATTATAGATTTGAGTGAATTCTCAAAAAACCTATTAGGGAAACAGATACAAATCTGCCTGTTATTTAGATGTGGATGTAGACTTTAGGGATCTTCAGAGTTCTACTCAGAGATGTAGATACGGATTTTAGAACATACTCAAATTGATTTTTTTCCCAATAGCAGAAAAATTATAAAAGATCATATCACATCTCATGGGAGCACAGATAAGAAAACAAAGTTCGAGGCTGTCTTGCCAATGCTAAAATAACATTAACCAGGTCAAATGCCATGGTTTTGCATGGTTTTATATGCGAATCACGTTTGGGAGCCATGAGTAATCTTGGATTTGGAGCAGCTCCAAAGTTTGGGGAGTGGAGACCTTGGTGGGGGTGGGGGTGTACATAGCAGGGTCAGTGCAGCTGCTGAGTATTAAAACCTCCAAAATGAGCCAGCCTTTGGATCATTTCTGGAAGGTAGTTAACTTCTGTTGACAACCAAAGAACAGTTTCCTGGCATGAAGTCCTTGTAGAATTGCTGGCCAATTTGTCATGGAAGATTCCTATTTTATTCCTTTCTCCTCTCTTGTCTCCTTTAATAGACAGCTTAACAACAAGTGCAGCAAAAACAAACAAACAAATAAAAACCAAAAGAGAATAAAACCCTCTCAGTTTCCAAAATCCTTTGGAACAACAGGAAACTCAGGAATTTCGAATATTTCCAAAGGCAATACATTTGGTGTGTGAAGATAAAAGGTTTTAATGCTGTACTTGGGCCTATACTGTGTATCAAAGCTGTTTGTTTATGCTTTGATAAGACAGAAATAACACACTTTGATATGATTTCAAGAATATTGTCAGAGGAAGAGGTATTTTTATTTTCTTCCATTCTAATAGGAAATGCTTCAAAATCATCAGGAAGAAAGTGGTAGCTCTTTCTTTACACGTGTCCTACCCCCAAGGCTGGCAATATTAGCTGTGTCATTTAAAGATAAAGACAAGAATTTGCAAAGCTTTCCAGCTATAGCTGGTAACTACTTTTCTTGATTGCTGTGGATGTGTTTATTTTATTTATTTATTTATTTATTTATTTATTTATTTATTTTAACATTTATTTTTGAGAGAGAAAGAGACAGAATACGAGCAGGGGAGGGGCAGAGAGAGAGGGGGAGACACAGAACCGGAAGCAGGCTCCAGACTCTGAGCTGTCAGCACAGAGCCTGACATGGGGCTTGAACTCACAAACTGTGAGATCATGACCTGAGCCGAAATCAAGAGTCGGACACTTAACCAACTGAGCCACCCAGGCACCCCTGGATGTGCTTATTTTAAAATAATCAACTTGAACTTTTTTTTCAGGAATTAAAAAATATAGTGGACGACATCTTTGCAGAGGTCTGCTAATTGTTTTGGCTAGGCTTCCACTAATAGCTGAGTTAGTATGGGCAGGTCAGTGAATGAACTCAGCTAGCTTCTCTACTCTATGAAATGGGGGTGGCTGCTGGGAAGAGCGTATGACATTATACTCTGGAAGTTCCTTGAAAACAGTGAGGCCCGTGTGGCTGCAATGTGTGATAATCAAGTTCCAGTCAGAGTCTGTTTGCTCATTAAAGATTCCGTTTCCACATTTCTGCAAATGGCTGCATCACTCACCCGTCAGCATGAACTGATAGGCGTTGTCGGAGATGGAGAAGATGTGGGGCGGGGCCTCCTGGCGCTTCTTGCCTCGGTAGGCGGCCACCACCTCGGGGTTGTACACCGGCAGCCACTTGTAGGGGTTGACGGTGACGCAGAAGAGGCCCGAGTAGGTCTGAGAAAACCAGAAAATGCAGCATGTGGATCTTGTCTTTACTCAGAAAGGGGGACAGAATAAGGAGATACCAAAGGGCACTCACGTAGATCATCCAGGCTGCGTAACGCTCTTTGAGGTTGTACAGCACTCCAGGCTCGTGCAGGTGCGTCATCATGGCCATGTCCTCAATCTTGTCGTATTTCGGAGGGTTCATAGGGAAGACCTGGTCCTCCCTGACAGTTAGAGTCTGGCAAGGAAAGTGAGAGATGACTTGATATTGACAGCTTGATGTAGGATTGGTTTGTCTGTTTGGTTTGCTTGCAAAACTATAATTACAGATACTTTTCATTATATTATTCAGTATTCTTTAAATAAAGGCATGAAATTATATTTGTTTCAGAGTTTGACACAGTAAATCTGTCTCCTCTGATGAGCTAGGGTACCACCTTTTTTTAAAGATTTTTTTTCTTCCCACAATCACCCGTCCCACGTTTATTTATCAGTTCGTATCTTTTTTTTTTTGTTTTTTTAAAATTTTTTTTTAACGTTTATTTATTTTTGAGACAGAGAGAGACAGAGCATGAATGGGGGAGGGTCGGAGAGAGGGAGACACAGAATCTGAAACAGGCTCCAGGCTCTGAGCTGTTAGCACAGAGCCCGACGCGGGGCTTGAACTCACGGACCGCGAGATCATGACCTGAGCCGAAGTCGGCTGCTTAACCGACTGAGCCACCCAGGCGCCCCAGTTCGTATCTTTTTTAAAAAACTTTTTTTTAACGTTTATTTAGTTTTGAGAGAGAGAGAGAGAGAGAGAGAGAGAGAGAGAGGGAGGGTGGGGGGAGGGGCAGAGAGAGAGAGAGAGAGGGAGACACAGAATCTGAAGCAGGTTTCAGGCTCTGAGCTGTCAGCACATAGCCGGATGTGGGGCTCAAACTCACGAACCATGAGATCATGACCTGGGCCAAAGTCAGATGCCTAACCAACTGAGCCACCCAGGTGCTCCATCAATTTGTATCTTTTTACTCTTATTTTAAGAGGTTAAATTTTTAATTTTTCCTGGCCATTCATTACAAGAAACTTCAATCTGGGGGTGGGCGGAGTAATGGGGTTATTAATACATTATTTAGCTAAGTAAATAATAGTTTTCTGACAGGAGAAGCTAGCTTCTATTCCCCCCACCCAAGATCAAGTTTGGGGATTTAGATTGGGAAGTAGGGTTTGAGGGGATGCGGTGGCGGCTGATTCTAGTGTGTTGAAGTCCTGTGGGTGGATGGGAAGTGGAGGAAAGGAGATAGCTGCTGGGACCTTCCTCTGCAGTCCAAATCGGGTGTCGGGAACGTACTGGAAGGATGTTTGTGTTGGCCATAGGCTTAGAGATTCTAAGCCATTAGAGCTTCACTTTGAGGTGAGGAGACCCAGAAATACAACAGGGACTGTTCTCTCCCCGTGTTTATACTCACTGCTCCACCTTCAGTCTTGACCGTTACTTTCCCTCCTTCTTTGCTCTGGATGGTGCTCTTCACATAGGACTCCTTGGGCTCCGCGACAAAGACTGATGTTTTAGCATCGAAGGGCTTGTTCTGGGCCTCAATCCGCTCCTTTTCCGATTTTCGGAGGTAGGGAGCTGCTTCGCCAAAAACCGCCATCTCAGCATCTGAACTCGCGCTCATGGCTGCGGTTTACTTAGCAGAGGATTCTGCCTTGGGGAAGACGTGGGGGAGAGGGAGAAATAGAAACCAGAAGTTACACCTGGGAGCTAGGATTTGGAGTGAAGGAAGGAAGTGTTGAGCCCCCATCGCTGGGGCTGTCGATGCTCCCGCAGGTTGTCATCTGCCAGTGTCCTCACACAGGCCCCAGGACTGGTCTGGAGCGAGGTTGTAACTGGAGGCTTCATTTTTGGTACCTTGCAGATTTTCTTTCCCAGATCACGTTTCTTAGTCCTCAGGGCTAGGGTGCCTACCTGGGAGTCTTTGCATGTTTGAATCTCTGCACTAACAGCATCTACAGCTGGAACTGCAGATGGATTGTTTTAAGGCAGCTTCTTCAGTCCCCACTTTTCCTTCGGGGTGATTGGGTCTGCCACACACTGGGACCATCATGCACTTAGGGTGGAAGGTTTGTCTTGTGGGAAGGAAGGGTGATATTTTCAAAGCGTTCAAAAACTTGCTTTATGTTTTTACTTTCTAGGTGGCCATTTTCTTCTCATAAGGCACATACTATTTTTAACATCTACTTTACGTTAATATTTGGTGTTAAATCTCTTGGTGGGTTGTTAAAAGAACCTCCTAATAAATTCTTAATACTGTGTATTTTTGTCATTTGGCTTGCTACCAAAGAGACTTAGCATTGCCTTAATTCCAGAATCTCTTCTGACACTTTGTTTTTGGCATGAGGGATTTCAACAGTCAGTTAACAGATCTAACCACAGAGAAATGAGAGCATGAAGAAGGTCCTTCTTCCCACATGCATTCCACAGGCTTCTTTTCTTTCCACCAATAAAAAGAAAACTGACAAAAATGAAAGGGTTCATCACAGGGAAACCATTCCGCTGATTGATAGATGGGCCTCTGCAGTGTTGGCCTGTTACACGGATTGAGTTGTTCCTTTCCTTTCATTTGTAAATTACTTGGGGAAGGGCCAGGGTCTCTCTTAAATTAGGTTCCGTATTTAGCACTCTGTGGGTGTACCACTGGGGACTTTTTAGATGAACAATAATAAATCTTTCTAAAAACAAATAACAATGAATCATCAAAAAGTAGCTAAAACATTGTGGTTTTCACAAGATGTTTGTGTTTTCGTTTTTTGATAAGGATCTTTCCAAGAAGTTTCAAAAATATCTGTAAAATGGCTAAGTATCAATGCTTTGCGATAGAGGGAGGTCGACACGCACAGAAGAGTCTCTTGCCCCTCGACCGGTCTACATGTAGCTGAAAACTCATTGTCAAAATTCTTTCTGTCCTAAGTATAGTCCTTTAACCCTGAACTCAGGTGAGGATAGCGTCAGAGAATAAGGCTCTCTGGAATAGTGTTTTCTCAGCATTTATAAGCAGTCGTTGGAAGTAGCAGCTACTTAGATAACTGCAGAAATGTGGAAATAGTGTACAATTAAGAGTTGTTCCCAGCTTTGTTAGCCTAAATGCCCTCTGTCATCAACACATCAATAAAGCTGAGGCTTACCTCCGGAGTTCCAGATGAAAACGCAGGTTCAGAAGTGGCTGACACTGTGAAACAACAGATTTCTTATTAGCAAAGCTGTGGAATCCCAGTAAAATAGTTACAGAATTAAAACTGTCCTGGTCTAAATCTTGACTCTGAGAAAATAAAAGTCAGAGTTGGGAGGGACGGTTTCATGCTCAGAGGTGGGCCATGGGGTCAACTCTCCCTGTCCCGGGGTCCCTGGGGATCCTTGAAGCCCCAAGGCCCCCCTGTCACTCACCTCTGGGTTCTTGGTGGCGATAAGGCAGGCGGGGTCCCCGTGCTTATATAGGCACCCGTGTGCTGACGCTGTGGCTCTCTCCTCTTTGTTAGGGCAGGACATTTGGCAACATGACCCTCAGCATAATTTGTAATGACATTTGGCATGTTTGGATATAATTAGAAGTATTCATATCATTTTGAGTATGTGAACCGATCGCCTATAAATAATTTGACAGGGACCAATCTGCCAGCAGAGAATGCTTTCTAGTATGCTAGGAAGGTGATCTCTGACCGTGCCTGGTGGGGCCCCAGAGTCTGTTCCTGTGAGCTGTGTTCGATTTGGCAAACTCTTTCACACATACCTGTGGTTCTCAGTGACACATTGCTGTCAGGGCCTTAACCACTTGTCCTTATTTGTTACCATAGGAACCCTCACTCCATTCCCTTGGGTCCCTGCCAAGGCTTACCCTTGGAGTCTGGGCTTGGGCAGCTGTGCCAAGGTGAGAGGAGAATCTGCACCGAGTCTCCACCGTTGGCCCCGTGCCCACCCACTCCACACTGAAAAGATTATTTCAGTAGAACATAATATGTATTCATTGTAGGGAAAAAATACAGATAAGCAAAGAGAAAAAAAAAGTATCTATAATCCTACTATGCAGAGATAAAATAAGGTAGAGAGGTATAAGTGGATTCATACTCTATACGTGCATATCGTACATAGAGGTCTTACAATCTACTTTAAGAATTATAGGTAATTTTATATAATTTACACCCTTATTCTTTAAACAGATTATATTGTGATCATTCTTTTTATTTTTTATTTTGTTTATTTTTTAAAGTTTATTTTTGAGAGAGAGAGTGAGAGCGTGTGCTGGGGAGGGATAGAGATAGGGACAGAGGATCCGAAGCGGGCTCCATGATGACGACACAGAGCCCAACACGAGGCTTGAACCCATGAATCGCAGGATTATAACTCAAGCTGAAGTCACACGCTTAACTGACTGAGCCACCCAGGCACCCCTATGATCACTCTTTTTAAATTAATATTTTTCATTTTTAAAAGGTCAGGTATATTGAGGTATAATTTATGTACAGCGGAATTCACTATTTGGCTGACAGTTGTATGAGATTTTTTTTTTCTGCCATTTAAAACATTTTTAACTGTGACAGTAAATTCCCTTTCTCTGTTGTATAGCTCTAAGGCCTTTTACACATGCACAGATTCTTATAGACACTGCCACAGACAGGACGCAGAACAATTCCATTTATGTGAGTTCTGACATGTGTGTAATTGTGTGACCTCTTACATACAAATTACATGAAAAATTAAAGCCTTGAAGATGAGGCTAAAATTCTCCTTTGATGAACTCACAATGGAGGTAGCTCCCTTCTCTCCAGAGGTAACCACCTATTACCAGTTTGGTGTATAATATTCCAGACCTTTTCTATGCACTTACTAAGTTATAGTTGGGAAAATATACATTGGTAAAACTGGTCTAAGAAAATTGGCTCATTGAAAATATATAATTAGATGTTTAAAGTATGTTTGAGGTAGTATCATACTTTACATTTACCAACTTGTTTTTTGTTGTTGAGTTGTTGTTCTGTACTCTTGGATCATTTTCCATATTAGTACATAAATTAAAATATGCAACAATTTAAAACATACACAAAAATAAAGAAAATGGTATAGGAACCCATTATATTCATCCAGCATTAGTAATGATTAGTTCATGGTCAGTCTTTTTTTTTTTTTTTTAACATTTATTTTTGAGAGAATGAAAGAGAGAGAGAGAGAGGCAGACGGAGGATCCAAAGCAGGCTCTGCACTGACAGCAGAGAGAGTGACGTGGGGCTTGAACCCACGAGCTGGGAGATCATGACCCGAGCCGAAGCCAGACACTTAACCGACTGAGCTACCCAGGCGCCCTAATTCAGCCCAACCCACTGCCCTATACCCAGAGGACTGACTTGATATTACTCATTTAAAAATGTCTGTGTAGAATTCTCTGTGATTATATGATTTCTTTGTTAGGTAAGTTGCAGAAGGTTTCTCCTGGTCTAATAGTGATCTTAACTTTGCTGTGGCATCTCAGTCTTATGGACGTTTTAAATTTGTATGTAGTCAAAGTTACAAACTTTTCATTTGTATTTTTGCTTTTTTGTGTGTATCGTAAAAGAAGGCCTTTTCTAAATCAAGGACTCAGGGTCATGAATATGTTCTATATTTTCAATCTAATGCTTAAAAAAATATACTAATGGGTGCCTGGATGGCTCAGTCGGTTGAACTTCCAACTTTGGCTCAGGTAACTATCTCAACGGTTTGTGAGTTTGAGCCCCACATCGGGCTCTGTGCTGACAGCTCAGAGCCTGAAGCCTGCTTTGGATTCTGTGTCTCCCTCTCTTTCTGCCCCTCCCTCTCTCACACTCTGTTTCTCTCTCTCTCTCTCAAAGATGAGTAAACATTACAAAAAACTAAAAAAAAATATAGAGAGGGATTTGTAATCTAGAGATTTGTGTGTGTACGTGAATGTGTATGTGAATATAATGTTTCTGAATTCCATATTTTGTACCATGTTTCTGTGGCAATAGCACATATGCTTTGATATGTAGTAGGGTAGATTATCCCTAATTATTCATTTATTTTAAAGTTGTCTTGACAGTTTTTGCATTCTGTTGTATTAATTTTAGACTCTGTGTTTCAGATTATATGGAAAATCCTGTTGTGATTTTGATTTAGGTTAAATTGAATTAATAGGTAATTTAATGAGAGTTGGTGTCTTTTTAATAGTGAGCCTCTCAATCTACAAGTACGATATATTTTCCTGTTTATTCTGTTTTTTATTTTTATTTTTATTTTTATTTATTTATTTTTTTTCAACTTTTTTAAATTTATTTTTGGGACAGAGAGAGAGACAGAGCATGAACGGGGGAGGGGCAGAGAGAGAGGGAGACACAGAATCGGAAACAGGCTCCAGGCTCCGAGCCATCAGCCCAGAGCCTGACGCGGGGCTCGAACTCACGGACCGCGAGATCGTGACCTGGCTGAAGTCGGACGCTTAACCGACTGCGCCAACCAGGCGCCCCTATTCTGTTTTTTAAAGTGTTTTTCAGTCATTTTTTCTCTAGTTTTTTTTCTCCCAGAAATATCTTAAAATATTTCTTGTTATGTTTGTTCCTAGCAATTTTAGTTTTTTTGTTGCTCTAGTGAATGGGATTTTTCTTTCCACTTGGGTTATCACTGGCATGTGGCAGCCAAGATTGTGTGCCCAGAACCTCTGTTTTGTCTGTGGCAGCAGGTACCCACTACCCTTCACTTCACAGCACCGGGGCAACCACATGACCCTGTTTTGGCTAATGAAACGCAAGCAGGAGTTGCTGGGTGGGACTTCCAGAAAAGAAAGTAGACTCCACTGGTACTACTTTTTCCTTTCCCTTCTTACTGCTTTTTGGTGTAGAACACAGATGTAATGGCGGAGCTCCAGCCTTGAAGGAGAGATCAAGAGAAGTTCAGAGACAGTGTTGACATGTGTGAGTTGAATTTTATTACATAAATAAAAAAATTAACCAGTCATATTAATAAGGCACTATTCACTCAGATTTTCTGTTCCATACAAACACAATCTCTGACAGACACGCAGTGTTTCAGAAAGTTAGTTTTACTGGTATCTTTCATCTAACTCACTTGCTGAACTTCCTTATCCCTCCTGATAGTTTATTTGATTCTATTGGGCTTTTGATGTATCATGCACAAATAATCACAGTTTTGTGTCTTCTTTTTTTTGTTTTTTTGTAATTTATGTGTTATCTTTCTCTTATTGCATTGTCTGAGACATTTAGGACAATGTTGAATACTAGGATACTTCATGTACGAGATGAGTGATCCTTATTTAGATCCTGACTTTAATGGGATTGCTGCTAATGTTTCCTCAAGTATATTTGCTGTGTACTTTAGTTTGCCAATAATTTTAATCACAAAAATGAATCGAACTGCTTCATCCTTAGGTATATGATACGATGAAGAGAATTGAAAACATATACAAAAACTTATACACAAATATTCATAGCAGCATTATCCACAGTAGCCAAAAAAAAGTGGAAACAACCCAAATGTTCATCAACAGACAAATGGATACACAAAATGTGGTATATTCATATGGTGGAATATTATTCAGCCATAAAAAGGAATGAAGTACTCACACAGGCCACAGCATGGATGAGCCTCAGAGACACTATGCTTGAGTGACAGACGTAATGCACTTAGGTTTGATGATTCTATTTGTATAAAATGTTGAATAGGCAAGTGCATAGAGACAGAAAGCAGTTGAGTGGTTTCCCAAGGATGGTCTGGAGAGGGGAGATCGGGAAATGACTACTAATGGGATTTCTTTTCGAGGCGATGAAAAGGTTCTGAAATTAAATAGTGGTTATGACTGCATAACTTTGTGAATCTACTAAAATGACTGAATTGTACATTTAAATGGTGAATTGATGGTATGTGACTTAAATTTTTAAAAAAGCATTGGATTTTATCAGTGTATTTTGCATTTATTGAAATTATTCTTTCTCCTCAAATTTATTAATATAGTGAATGATATGGCAGATTTTTTTCACTTTTACCACTAAAATTCATGAAATAAAAGCCATTGAGATAATATTGTTTAATTTCCTGCTGATTGGTTTAAGTTTACTTTTTTTTTTTTTTTTGGTAATGTGGGATTTCTACATCTGAGTTCATTATGGGCCTAGCATATAGTTTTCTTTTCTTATGCTGTCCTCTTCTGGTTTTGATATCAACATCGTGCTAGTCTTGTAAAATAAATAGCTTCCTGTTTCTATTTTCTGCAATATTGTGTTTAGAATATGAATAATCTGTTCCAGGAAGATTTGTAGAGTTCCTTCAAGGAACTCTTTTAGTCTGTAGGCTCTTGGTGGAGGAATCTTTTATTTACTTTTATTAGTTTTTTTATGACTATTGATTAGTTTGTTCAGAGTGTCTATTTTTTTTTTTTTTTTATTTTGCCCATTTAGAAATGTTTTGTTTTCCTAGCAAATTGCCCATTTCATGTGAGGTTTCAGATATTTTGACTTTTTTTGTGCATATCTGTTTATAATAAAAACCTCCTGATCGATTCTCTTTTATTCTTTATTCCTTTTCATTTGCCTTTTATATAGTTTAATTTTATTCTTTTTATTTTAAACCATATTTGCTAAAGTTTTGTCTTTTGTATCAGTCTTTTAAATTTAGTTTTACGAAATAACTTTTTTTCCTATTTTCTATTTTGTATTCTGTTTTTAATCTCATTCATTCCTTTCTTTTATTTCTGTACGTTTATTTTATTGGTCTGTATTCAACATCTTAAATTGAAAGCTTCATTTATTTTTATTCTTTCTTATGATCTCATGGATTTATTTGTGGTTATCAATTTTTCTTTGGTAACCACTGTGGCTAAATTCCAGAGGTTTATATGTAGTACTCTGCTTGTCTTTCACTTATAATTTACATTTTAAAATTTCCATTTCCGTCTCAACTCCCAAATTATCTAAAGCATATTTGTTTTTTAGATTTTCAAATGAATACATTTGGGCATTGGGGGGAGGGTTCTCTTTTAGTTGTTAATTCTTTTCATCACGTGCATGTGAGTGTGCAAATTTAGTTTGGTTCCTGGTAGACTTGATAGGAGTGAGGGACGTTGTTCGTGTGTGTGTGCGTGTTTGTAAGCAATAAGATTATCAGCACCCCAAAACCTCTCATGATCCTTCTCATTAGAACTCAGATTTCCCTCACCTAAAGGCAACTACAATTTTTACCTTTATGACAGTCATTTCTCTGCTTTTCTGTATAGTTTCACTCTTTGTGTATGCAGCTGTAAACAATACATATACTTTTTTTTTTTTTTTTTTGCCTAATCTTGAGTTTCATATGAATAGATAGAACTTTACTTATTCTCTAGTAGTTCACTTTTTTTGGCACAACAATATTGTGGGATTTTTTTTCCTCCATGAAGTTACGTGTAGCTGGATTTTATTTTCATTATTGTGCAGTATTACATCGTATGATGATATTCTGTTGTATACATAATTTGGGGTTATTCCCAGTTTTTTGCTGTATTTATTTATTTATTTATTTATTTATTTCAAGATGAAGAGTGTCACTTCTGTGGTATCTTGTTCTAGAAATAGTTGGTGGTTCTTTTGTGGTTTTGTACCTGGGTAGTTGTTATTCCATCTCTTCTTCCTCCTCTTTTAGCAGCTTTATTCAGGTAGAAGTTTATATACCTTCATCAATTTTAAGTGTATATATAATTCAATGATTTTTAGTGGATTTATGCAGTTGTGCAACCATCACCGCGATCCAATTTTATAAACACTTACATTGAATTAAAATGCTCCTTTGTGCCCTTGTGCATTCAGTTCCCATCCCAACCCCAAACCATAGACAAACACCGTTTTCTGTCTCTATCATCTTGCCTTTTCTAGAAATTTCCTATAATGGAGTCCTACAGTGTGCATTCTGTTTTGTAGGGCTCCTTTCCCTTAGTTTTGGAGTTCATGCATGTTGTCACTTGTATCAGGAGTGTGATCATTTCTTTTGCTGAGTATGAGTCCATTGTGTGGATGCGTCACATTGTGTTTATACATTTACCAGCTTATGGCCATTTGAATTGTTTCCAGTTTGGGGCTATTATGAATAATGCTGTTAATAATACTCCGTACAAGGCGTTGTGTGGAAGTTTGTTTTCATTTCTCTTGGGTCGATAACTAGGGGTTGAATAGTCAGTCCACTAGGTTGTGTAACTTTTTAAGAAACTGCCAAGTTCTTTTCCATAGTCGCAGTACTATTTTGCACTTCCACTAATCACGTGAGGGTTCCAGCTTCTTTCCATTCTGACCTACACTCGTGTTGTCCTTCTTTTCACTGATAGGCATCTGAGTGAGTGTAAAGTAGCATCTCCTTGTGGTTTTAATTTTCATTTCCTTAACGAATAATGATTTTGGTTATGTGTTCGTGTGCTTGCCATTTATGTATTTTCTTTAAGTGAAGTGTCAATCTAAATCTTTAGCCCATTTAAAAAATTGGATCATTTTCTTACTAATTACTTGTTAGAAGCTATTTATCAGATGTATGATTAACAAATATTTTCTTGCAGTCTGTGACTTGTCTTTTCATTTTCTTAATGGTTTCCTTTGAAGAGTTGGTTTTAAATTTTATCAAATTTTAATTTAAATTTAAATCAGAATTTAAATTTTGATGAAGTCCAATTTTTTGATGAAGTCAATATTTTCTTTTATGGGTCATGCTTTTTATATGATATTTTACAAATATTTCCTAATGCAAAGTCAGCAATACTTTTATGCTTTCTTCTATACATTTTATATTTATAGTTCTTACATGTGGGTCTATATTCTGTTTCAAGTTAGTTGTTTTTAATGTTTATTTATTTTTGAAAGAGAGAGAGACAGAGACAGAGTGTGAGTGGGAGAGGGGCAAAGAGAGAGGGAGACACAGAATCTGAAGCAGGCTCCAGGCTGTCAGCACAGAGCCCGATGCGGGGCTTAAAATCACAGACCGTGAGATCATGTCCTGAGCTGAAGTCAGATGCTTAACTGACTAAGCCACCCAGGTGCCCCTAAGTTTTTTGTTTTTTTTAATGAAGTGTACAAATTTTAACATTTGTCTTTACAATTCAGCTTGGTTTTTGTGTTATTCAGTCATCTATGTTTTTTACTTTTGTTTACTTGGCCTATAGTTTCTCTAGTAGATGGAAGTTAAATTCATCGACTACGATTGTTCTCAGATGTTTCAGATTTCGTTTGTGTAATTCAAAGATAGTTGTTAACTTCATAGAAATTTGTGATCAGTTGATCTTTCTGGTAAACTGAATCTTTTAAAATAAAATAGGAACTGTCCCTGCTTCATTTAGTATTTTTTTGCCTTGAATTCTATTTTTGCTAATATTTTGCTATATTTGCTTTTACTTTTTTGGTAGCATATAGATGGGCCATCTTTTCCCATACCTTTATTTTTCAACTCTTCTGAGTTTTTTTAGTTTACATCTGACGTTTAAAAAAAAAACAAGTAGTAGCTACTTTGAAAATCCAGTGTGAGAGCCTTTTTTTAACAGGTAAGTCTTAAATTAAGGGCAGCAATGTGCACAATGCTTTATTTTATTTTATTTTTTTAATTTTTTGTTTATTTATGCACAATGCTTTAAATAGCAACTGAATCAGATGTTATTTTGTATGATTTTAGGCAAGTCACTTAACCCCTGTAAGCCTCAGTTTGTTCATCTGTTCAAGGAAAGCAATAACAATTACTTCCTACTATCTCACTGGATTTATGTGAGTATTCAATGAGAAATATATAGAGAACATCTGGCAACACAGAACGTATTTAATAAATATTGACTGCCATCACTCTGTTTAAAATAGTATGAAAAATAGGGCTCTGTGGCTGTGAGTCATGGAATATCACTGGAGTCTTAACCAAGAAGCTGATGTCATAAGATTTGTGTTTTAAGCACAGTTATGGTAGCAGCACGGAAGGTGGATTGGAGGAGTGAGGCAGAGAGAAAGAACCCACTGAAACAGTTGTTGTACTATTTTAGGAGAGCTGAGAACCTGCTGTAAGCCAGCAGCTCTTGGAAAAGAAAACGAAGAGGGTGTGAGCAAGAGGTACTTAGGTTGTAGACTTGACTCTGTTTGCCGCTGGTGAAACAAATAATTTTAGATGTTCAGGAATCACCTAAATTTATTCTACCTGAAGACAACTAAAAATAAACAGAATTTCCTGAGCTTGGGGGGTAATACTTCTCATGGCAAGGGAACACACTTGGAAATACTAGATAAAAGATAGAGGTATAACTTTGATGGAACATTACAATTCCAGAGTTTGCAGTAAAAGAATGTATTTCTAGGGATAATGAATGAGCTTTTACCAGACAATGAGGTAACAAGCCACCCTAACTAACATCAAACATTATTTTAGGAATATGGTGGTTAAAATAGTATAAAATTAGTGTAGGTGAAGAGAAGTAGATCAGTAGAACATAATATCGTTCAAAATGGGTTCTTGAATGTATAGCAATTTAGAATATGATAAAGGTGGCATTTTAAGTCACAAAGGGGGAAAAGAAGGACTAGACAGTGAATGGGGTTGAGATTTAGCATTCAAAAAACAATTAAAGTAGGTCCTTGCCTGACACCACTGATAAAAATTAGTTCTAGATGAGCTGAAGTCTTAAGCATTAAAACAAAGCACAGTTATAAATGTAGTAGAAGATGTGTACATATCCTTCACATCAAGAAGAAAGGGAGATACAAGCAAATGGAAAAAAAAGCCGAAAGATATAAATGGGGACAGTTCACGGAAGAGGCAGGACAAATGGCCAGTGAACTTGATAACACGCTCAGCCTCAGGAGGCACAAGCTCAGATAACAGCCAGCATATCTCACCCATCAGTTTGACAGAACAATTTCCTAGTAGCAAATGGTGGTGCTGGAGAGGGGACGCCCTCCTCTGGTTCAGGTAAGGGTGTAAAATTCCAGGGCAATTTGTTGCTTCTTTTGAAATTTAAAATTGCCGTAATTTCCCCTTACTCTTTTTTCTACAGAAGCAGAGGGAACAGAAGATAGGTCAGGGTTGTATATTTAACATTTCTTCTAATAACGAAACTTTGGAAACGACTTAAATATCCATTCAGTTACTTCGTCTGTAATTTAAGTGGCCACCTGTTAAATGGTGGTGCTCCGTGGTCAGTGGTTGATACCTGACACTCACTTGAATCTGAGAATAGGATAAGCATGATACATTTTCCACTGCTTTTCTTTGAGTTGTAACCCTGGAAATGGAAAATCTTGTTTAAAATAACATGAAACAATGAAGAGTTTTAATGGGCAATATAAATAAGAAACTGAATTGTGAGGTATAGTTTTGCTGAAGTCTATTTATTGGTATATTTCAACCCTTCTCCGATGTGCAGATATCTCTTACACAATTGTTGTATGACAACTATTTAACTTAGGGTAAAAGCCCCTCCAAGGTCTGGCTCTTATTCCTTGTCCTTACTTTTCTTGCTAGTATCTGCTTACAATTAAGCCCAGGGGCAGCATTAAATTACTCTGATGATCCTTCTGTTCTACGAGTGCATATGTCAGAAGTTAGCTTATAATTCCTAAGATTCCCTTTGCTGTGAGGATTTGTATGTTCTCTCCCTCCAGTGAGGAAAAGCAGAGGGATTACAGCAACTAAAGGCATCATTACCTTTTTACATGAAATTCTGTAATTATCTCATCTTCAGACAAAGGGAACAACTCACCTTTCATAAGATTCATGCCAGAGAGGAATGTTATGTAGATTCCTCTGTGTTCGTGCATGTAGGTCAGTTATTGTTGTTATTGGTGAGTAGCATTTCATTGGGAGGGTATAGCATATTTTGTTCATCTGTCCTCGTGCTGATGGGTATTCTCATCTTTTTGTGAATGTGTCTTTCATTGCTTTTGGTTAAATTCCAGAGTTGAATTGCCAGATCAAAAGGTATATAGGTGTGTATTCAACTTATAAGAAACAGCCAAACAAGTTTTCAAAAATAGTTGGACCATTTTACATTCCCAGTATTCACATATGAGAGATGTTGCCCAGCGTCCTTGTCAGCATTTGTCATTGTCTGTCTTTATAATTTTAGCCATTCTTATGGATGTCTATAGATATCCAGTGGAATTTCCTTGTGGTTTTTAACTGTATCCTCCAGACCAGTGATACTGAGCATCTTTTAATGTGGTTATTGGGCCTTGACATGTCTTCTTTTTGAAAGTGTCAAATTCTTAAGTTTATTTTTACTGGATTGTGTTCTTTTCCTCATTGTTTTGTATGTGTTCTTTTTTTTTTTTTTTTTTTTTTGAGAGAGAGCGAGTGGTGGGGGGGAGAGAGAGAGAGAGAGAGAGAGAGAGAGAGAGAGAGAATTCTAAGCAGGCTCCACGCTCAGCACAGAGCCCAATGTGGCGCTTAATCCCACTACCCTGGGATCATGACCTCAACTGACTGAGCCACCCAGGTGCCCCTGTAGGTGTTCTTATAGAACAGATATAATAAAGTTGTTTGTTGCAGATATGTATTGCATATATTTTCTCCCAGCCTGTGATTTACCGTTTTGCATTCTCAACAGTATCTTAGCAGTACTTTTGATTTTGAAGAGGACAGTTTATCTTTTTTTCTCTTTATTTAGTACTTCTTATGTTCTGCTTAAGAATTTTTGCTCAAGATCACAAAGATATTTTCCTACATTTTCTTTTAGAAGATTTATAATTTTAGGATTTGCATGTAGATTTGTTTTCCATGTTGAGTTAATTATTGCATATTGTATAAGATACTTTTTTTATACAGATATCTAATTGATCCAGTATCATTTCTTGAAAAGACTTTCCTTTCTATATTAAATTGCATTTGCATCTTAGTAAAAAGTCATTTGATTGTGTGTGTGTGTGTGTGTATAGTATATATATATATATATATATATATATATATATATATGTGTGTGTGTATATATATATATATAGATAGATAGATTTATATATCTATAGTCTATACTTGTTTATATATACATATACATATGTATATATATGGTGGATTTCTTTTCAAGATCTCTATTCTTCTCTTTCCATGTATACACACACACACACACAAGTATATAATTTATTTAGATCTTTACTTTCAGCAATGATTTATAGTTTATAGTATAGAGGTTAAAAAATTAAAAAAAATTTTTTAATGTTTATTTTTGAGAGAGAGAGGGAGAGACAGAGAGTAAGTGAGGAAGGGGCAGAGAGAGAGGGAGACACAGAATCCGAAGCAGGCTTCAGGCTCTGAGCTGTCAGCACAGAGCCCAGTGCGGGGCTTCAACTCATGAACTGTGAGATCATGACCTGAGCCAAAGTGGGACGCTTAACCAGGTGGCCACTCAGGTGCCACCACTCCTCCCAAGTTTTTAATTAAGTTTATTCCTAAAATATTATGTGATTTATTTGATGCTATTGTAAATGCTATTCATTTTTAGTATTTCACTTTCCAATGTTTGCTGTTAATATAAAAATAAAGCTTATTTTTATATACTGACCTTACAATTTGACACATGCTCAATTTACTTCTTGGATTAAGTTGTTATTATAGACTTATTTAATTATTCATATGATTTTGTCATCTGCAAATAAGGACAGTTTTACTCCTTTTTTTCTTTTTTCAATATCTGTGTCTTGTATTTTCTTGTCTTACTTCATTGACTAGGACCTCCAGAGGGTTAGCTAGACCAGTCTTAGGTAGGGAGTCTTCACTGTTTCATCATGAAACATAATATTTTAGCTATGCTGTTTTTTTTTTTTTTTGATAGGTGCCTGTTATGTAGGTTGAAAAAGTCCTCTTTTATTGCTAGTTTTCTGAGAGTTTTTCTATTTTTAATCATGAATGTGTGCTGGATATTATGAAATTCTTGTACCACATCTGTGATGCATTGAGATGATCAGATAATGTTCACTTTTATTCTGTGAGTATGATGGGCTTCGAATGTTAAACCAGCCTTGCTAGTAGGCTGTCCATATTTTGTCCTTTGGCTGGAGAGAGTAGGCTTTTTATGGGGCTTTTTGTCTATACCCATCGGTGTTTGTGTTGTCTTCTTTTTCAACTCCGAATCCCGGGCATATGAAGCAGGGAACTTACCTGGTCCATCTTCTCTCCACCACTCAGAATCTTTTATGTTAGTTTGATATATAATGTCCAGGGGTTTTAGTTGTACTTAGTGGGAGGAATAGGGAAATTAGGTCAACTCCATTTTCCTGGAAACAGAAATCCTGGAAATCCTTACTGATTTTTAAAAAATCAATTACTGAGAAAAAGGCATTAAAGTATCCTTTGCTTTAGGATTTTTTTTTTTTGGATGGTATATATAAAATATCTAGCCCAGTGTGTGTCACAGATTAAGTTCTTATTAAATTATTATGTGTCCCACAAATATTTCTTGAGCACTTGTTACATGGCAGGCAGTATTCTACTCATTGGACACTGAACAGTGAACAAACATCCTGCCCATGTGGAGCTTATATTTTAGTAGAGGGAGACAGATACTAAAATAGTAGTCAAGTGGTCAGATAGTCAAGTGGTTGCATGGACAGATTTAAAGTAAATCAAGGGGATAAGAGGTGTAATTGGCAGGAGAGGGGAAAAAGGGTTGCCTTTTGATACTGAGTAGCCAAGGAAGGCCTCTGGATTAAGGTGTAATAATCCAGAATCCTGCAGCTGTGAAGGAGCAAGCTATGTGGATGTCCAGGTAAAGAGCAGAGAGCCTTCTCTCCTCCAGTGAAATGACGGATTACTGACCTTGTTTCTAGGCAAAGACTGTCCTCAGAATCTTCCCTTGATCAGCTAGGGTGAAAGTCCGGGGCTGTGCATTACTTCCCAGGATGAAGAGCTAGAAGATCTCAGTCTGGCTTTATCATATATTAGTTATACAACTTTTGACAAACCATGATTCTCTTTGTACCTCCGTCTCCAAAAGGAGTCTGTCTCACATAGTCGTGAGTATCCAGTAACTGACAAAGTGTATGTGGAAGCATTTTGCAAATAAATCAGAGTCCCACAAATGTACTGTGATTATATCATGATTTTTTAGAAAAAATCTCAATGTTTATTTTTGGGAGACAGAGAGAGCATGAGCAGGGGAGGGGCAGAGAGAGAGACACACACAGAATCTGAAGCAGGCCCCAGGCTCTGAGCTGTCAGTACGGATATAGATGCAGGGCTCGAATTCACGAACTGTGAGATCATGACCTGCGCCGAAGTCAGACGCTTAACCGAGTGAGCCACCTAGGCACTCCATGATTGTACCATTATTACTGACGGTGCTGTCCAGCTTTGACTCTAAGGCATTTCGATTGGATTTTAGTGATTATTTAGCTCAGTGTTTTCATTTTACAGATGAAGAAACTGAGGCTCAGAGAGGTTTGACTGAATTTATAGGTATAAATGCAGGACTATAGATATCATGTATAATTTCCTTTTTGGAAAATTTTGGTGATAATGTAGAGCTGTGGTTTTCAGACTATTATCCTGGACTAGCCACATCAGCATCACCTGGAAACTTGGTAAAAATGCAAATTCTTGGGCCCTACCTTTGACCTAATGAGTTAGAAGCTCAGGAGGTGGGGATCCTTAATCTGGGTGTTTAGGGTGCCCTCCAGATGGTTCTGATTCAGGCTATACCAGAGTCCTGATGTGGGGGGGGGGGTGGTTCACGTAATCCATAGACGCACGAGGAGGGTGCCAGGCGTCCTGATCCCCAGGGGCAGCCCTACGTTTTGGGCAAATGGTTTTTGTAGAGACATTTTTAAAGTCTCCCCCTTTCTCTCCCTTCAGGCACGTTTCAAGACACTTTTTTCTCTAGATGCTTTCTTAGTTGATTAGCCAGTAATTCCAGCTGAGGTGTTAGTGGAGATTAGTGCATTTCCAATGTAATAGGAGGTTAGAAAAGTCCATATCTTTTGGGATGCTGAAGATTTCAGTCTCACAGTGGGAGATTTAGATATGAAAGAGAAGGGGAGGTAATGGAGAGGGATCATGAGATTTCTTCTGTTCTTGCTATCTGTGTGGTTATGAATGGAGTTGGAAAAAAGGTTTCATGGTATTTTCGAGTATCAGTATGTCAGTGGTACCAGTATTTGCTTTAAGTAACCATGGTCTTTAAGTCCTCGGAAGATAGAGAAGGAAAGAATCTGGCCTTGTTATAGATTCTGAGATTTTTTTAGTGTAATGATTCCTGGCTGGATACCAAAAATGCTAGGGCATGGCTATGTCTGTCTAGTTAACCGCTTATGCGCTTGAAGTGGGTTTATCTAACCCGTTAGGTTACCTGACAGTTGCCCCGTGTGGCAGTCCATAATCTTCTTCCAGTCTGTTTCTCCCCATCACAGGAAGTCTTAGTGTTGCCATCAGGGAGGAGTTGACGTAAACTACCTCCCTTGTTCCTAATTCAGAGTTGTTCTCGGAGATGGTCTCCTGCCTCCCCACTGCATGCATCCCATTTGGGTCCTCAAATCCAGCATCCGTAGTTTATGAACAGTTCCCAAGTCTCAATGGTCCCTCATTTCATTTAAAGGAAAGACAAGGGTGTTATAAGCATTTCTGGATTTTCATGTGTGCTTTTGTTGTGAGAGATAAGGAAATTAGCCTGTAAATATCTAATCTGTGAGGAAGATGAGGAAGAATATTAACCAGAGTATCTGTGACTCTTAAAATCCTTGCTGTTTTAATCAGAGACCCCAGGATAATTGACCCATATATAATGAAATCCACTCCCAATTCTCTACATGAGCAATTATTTAAATAGTTAGGAGACAGAATAATAAAGCAATTGCCCTGGGCTTTTGAGGTCAATAGGTTAACTCTACAGAGTTTAATTAAAATTTGCTAATAAATGTCTGCCTACCTTAGGCAGGTTATTTCATTAGTCTTCATCATGGCCTAAGTCAAATATTCCTTATTAATTATTTTTCACCGCTCTTAAATCCTCTTCTTATGAAGCAAGCAGTCTTTTCATTACTAATTAGGATTCCCACACTGGGGAAGGAGATTCCTTGAAGCAGCCGCCTCATTAGAAAGGGATATCCACCACTGTAAATGAATAAATTGGGATTCTACTATCTTATTTTTTAGTATATGTGCTGCCGAAGTGAGCACTACTGTCTTATTTTTTAAAATAGCTACACAGTGAAGCCAAATTGCGAGCTTTAAAAAAGTATCAAAGAAAAGACCACTCTGGCAATGGCTATGGTATATTTCAGTCACATTCTTTTTGATATTAATAGGAAATTCCCTTTCTGATTCTTCCTTAAAATATGCATGGTACTGAGAAAAATCAGGCTCTTTGGGTTTGGTAAGCAGAATTGTATGTAGAAATTAGGTCAATAGGAGGATTTATCTAAGAAGTTCTGTCCGTTTTCTTGGAGGGGTTCAGAGGAAGAGAATCTCCCCTAAAAAGAAATAGAATCTGTAATCACAGAGTAGCTGGGAGTTTTGAATGCCATGAAACTGTGTTACTTCTTCACTGCTCTTCCGGCCCTTTCTTTAGACCAGTATTGGAGGCCTGCTTGCACTCTGCATTTTTGTTCATTTCCATCCCTGTCATCTCTAATCTGGACCATTTCAGCAGCCTCAACAGTCTCTCCAGGCTCTGGTCTTTCCTCTCCTACTCCATCCTCACCGGAAATGTGTCAACTCTCCTCCTCATGAAACTTCTCCAGGTTGATGCATATCCTGATTCGTCAGCACCACACGAGTCAGGTCCCTTCATAGTCAGGCCTTGCTGACTGAGGCCCTTGCTCACGGAGCCTATGCTTAAACCACTCTGAAATCTCATGCTCGTTTTCTCTTCTTAGAATGACCAGCTCCATTTCTCTTTCACCCGATAACCATCTACTCATCTTTTAAGAGCTGTGTTAATTGTTGTTGTCCTACTGGCTTGATCTCCTGCAAGGGGGGGGACATTTGTGATATCCGTGGTGCCCATTTCTGTACAGACACATACTTGGTAGTTAGTAAAATTGGGTGAATGGTTTTGAGGGTGCACTGAGCACCTTTGTATCCTTTCGGGGAACTGCATTTCATTTGCCTTCTATTCAAGTTGGTTCACTGACCACACTCATGTTTGTCATCATCTTTGATTGCCCAGTAAGCGCTTAACAAATGTAGAATAAATGAATTAGTTCTGATAGTTCTACAGAACTTGTGATTAACAGAGACATATATTTTTAGATTGCAAAATTCTCTGCAGATTTTATTGCCTTAATGCTACAGTGACATGTGACAGTGACAAAGAACTTCACATTTTGCGCATTTCTTTGGTCACCTTTCAGCATAAGAATGAATTACTCTTCACTTATGATTTTTGTGTGGACCTCCCGGCTCTTCACCCGCAGCTTGTTGACCTGGGACTCGGCAATGTCAGCCCGTTCCTCGGCCTCCTCCAGCTCGTGCTGGAGCTTGCGGAATTTGGAGAGGTTGACATTGGATTGTTCCTCCTGAGAAAAGAAATGCATTTGAGAGAACAAGAAAGTTTGACATTTTTGGATTCTCATTGCCTTCTTTACTTCTAGAAGCAGCTACTGATGGATTTGCTTCATAAGTGAGAAAACAAAAAGTTCTATTGTTTGGTCATGTACTTATCTGGGGGTAGGGCATCCCACATGCTCGCCTCTGTGAATGAGTGGGCTTAACAAACCCCCCGCTTGGGCTTTTTCACTGGAAAGAGTGTCCTGGAAAACTTAAGATGCTATAATGTCAACAAGGAGATCAAAGTAGCGGGAATCTGATTCTATGAGACAAACTTGAAAAAGTAGGCACAGTCGGGGCATCTGGGCAGCTCAATCTGTTAAACATCCGACTCTTGATATTGGCTCAGGTCATGATCTCACAGTTGGTGGGATTGAGCCCTGTGTGCTTGGGATTCTCTCTCTCTCTGTCCCCTCTGCTGCTTGTGCTCTCTTTCTCATAATAAATAAATAAATTAAAAAAGTAGACACAGTGGTACTATTGGGTGCAGAGAATCTTAAGGGAAGTTTCTGAATTTAACAGGAGGAGAAAGATAACAAGATGAGAAAGCAGCCAAATGAAAAGGAAATGTTCTGATGGATTTATTGTGAAGTTTGTTCAGCAGAGCTTAGACTTCAGAGCCCTCATTTGCACAGACCCTGTGAGTGCTGGAGATTTCTGGGAGTGGCAGAGTGTTCTAGATAGGGAAGTAGGTTGTAACCAAGAAGCATTTCTATACTAACATGTCTGGAAAATTGCTTAAAGAGGTCTCAGAAGAAATGAACCTGAATCTAAGGCTTCAGTAATTAGTGGTAAATTTATTTTCATTCCAAATACTCATTTTCAGACCTGATTTTATATTCTTTGCCTTAAAGAAAGACTCTTAAATTCTATAAACTTCAGACTCCCCGAAACCTGGACCTGCTCTGGACTTTTCTGTCTCATTACGTAGATACTCACGGCCTCTTCAGCTTGTCTCTTGTAAGCTTTAACTTTGGTTTGTAATTTGTCCACCAAGTCCTGCAGCCTGAGAACATTCTTGCGGTCCTCCTCCGTCTGAAATGTAAGAGGCAGCAAATAGTGTTGTTATTTGAAAACAACGCATTATTTTCACTCTCTTGAAAGCAAGTGGGCCTGAGAAATATGGAAAGGCAGGTCACCTGGTAAGTGAGTTCCTTTACTCTTCTCTCATGTTTGCGGAGACCCTTGACAGCCTCCACATTGCGCTTCTGTTCAGTTTCTACCTCATTTTCAAGCTCCCTCACCTGGAAGAGAAAAAAGGTGTTTAGCAATTTGGCTGTAACTGGCTGCACGAACAGGTCAGGAACTGAATGAACTGATGGACACCCACCCTGGCCTCCAGTTTCTGGATCTGCTTCTTCCCGCCCTTCAGGGCCAGCTGCTCAGCCTCGTCCAGACGGTGCTGAAGGTCCTTCACCGTCTGCTCCAGGTTCTTCTTCATCCGCTCCAGGTGGGCGCTGGTGTCCTGCTCCTTCTTCAGCTCCTCGGCCATCATGGCCGCCTGTTAGCAGTGAAACAAAACCGGTTGAGAGCTGGGCTGGCGCATCGGGATTCAAGTTCGAGCACCACCGTGTTGCCCTCTGCTCACATCCGTGATGGCCTTCTTGGCCTTCTCTTCTGCGTTGCGGGCTTCCTGGACAATGTCTTCCATCTCTCCCTGGATCTGGGAGATGTCTGTCTCCAGCTTCTTCTTGGTGTTGATCAGGCTGGTGTTCTGTTTCAAATTAATAAGAAAAAGGAGGGGGGGAAGCACATTTAATTATATTCTGTTTATACTATCATTTTTATTAGTGTATACAGGCAAAAATTAGTGATCCAAGAAAATTTCAGCATAAAAATCAAATGAAAAGTTGACTCTAAGTTATGCCTTCTCTTCTTATTCACCCATACTTCTGTTAATGAATATTTTCTTAAATTCTAAGGTAAAATTTGATTTTTGATGCCAAAGATGTTCAACAATTACCATTGGCTGCCTGTAAGCATGAAGCACAACTGCGAGCCAGGAAAAAAAATGTAAAGTGCTGTGGCTCATGGAAAATGGATTACTGATTTTTAGTTGTTTATTCACATGTGGTTGGCTTCATATTTAAAGTACATAAATAGCATCATTATTGGTACAAAAATTAACAAAGGACCTGTTATGTTTTGGAAAACTTGATGGTATTTAAATGTATTTAATCAACTCAAGGATACTAAGCATGAGTATGAAAAACACTGCATTTTAATTTGAATTTAAAATTATTTGTCCTACGTGATTTTAACGTTTCCATGATGGCTATTTACTTATATTGCAGTTTTTAAAAAGTATGTAGTAATATATGTTTGTTACAAAAAAGAACATATAAATTAGCAAAATAAGAGGTAAAGAATAATTGTTATACTCTCCCTACCCAGAGATAAGCATTGATAATACTTTTGTTTATCCTATATATTTTTTACAAAAATGATCATGCTTTATATATTATGTTTAAGTTGCTGTTTTCACTTAGTATATTGTGAACATCTTTCCATGGCAGTAAATGCATACTGTAATGGCTCCTTATTAGCCATCATGAGGCTCTACCACCATTTATTTAGCATATCCATTATAAACAACAAATGCTGACTAGCAGTAATGATGGCCTCTGTGAATTTGAACTTAAGAGCTTCTTTTTATATTTCATGTAGTTAGCTTTTATGTGTGTCTGGGACACACAAAATTACTTGGTGGCTTATTCTTTCTCCTCTATTTTATTTGCTTATCTATTTGCAGCTTAGATTTGCAAAAGACAAGATGGCCACTAATGTCATATGTATGGTTATTAGCAGATCGCCTTTTGTGCTTTCCTTACGAAAGTTTCTAGAACCCTAAATTTTTTCTAATCAGCATGATTATGGCAGCCTACAAATACACTTGTGAGCTGGCTAGGCCCGCCCCCACTTCCCAGTATGTCTTAGTAATGTGCATTCTCCAGAACTTCACGAAGGACCCTGGCCAGGGTTACTCCTTACTTAAAAACAAGCTTATCCCCTCAGATTGTCTTCAACTTCAGGAAGTGCCTTTGCTCAGCCATAGTCCTGAACCTCACCTGGGTGTGCAGGAGTTGCACACGCTCACTGGCATCCAGGAGCTCCTGCTCGGCCACCCTCCTGCTCCTCTCCGTCTGCTCCAGGGATGCCCGCAGCTCCTCGATCTCAGCCTGCAGCAGGTTGGCCCTGCGCTCCACCATGGCCAGCTGCTCCTTCAGGTCCTCCTGGCCTCTGACGGCATCATCCAGATGTAGCTGAGTGTCCTGCACAGAAAGAGGCAAAGACTCTTACTCATGTTCCAATGAAAGTGAATACAAATTTCGGGTCATCGACACATCTTGTTCTCAATAACTTAGAGTATGGTTAGAGAGAAAAAATGAGAAAGTCCCTTTAATGACATTCTCTGTAGCCTAGGGTAGCAGATCTACTCAAAAGAACATGATGTTATATTTTAGATTGTGAATCATAAAAAAATACCATGGCCAAAGCTACAAAATTTTGGATCAAGAAAGCATCCTCAGAGATGAGCTAGTCTAATGATGTTGTTTTACATATATTAAACAAGTGTAGATATATGTATTTTAAAAATATGTGTATATACTTATATACATTATACAAATAAGGTTCCTATAAAGTGATTTGTGCAGTGTCTTCAGCTGACAAAGTGAACTTTTCTTTGACTTTTCCAGAAGCAAGCTATTTTTCAGCTGTGTATTTTTCAGCAGTGTAAATTTTCAACTGATTACCATATTATTTAGGTTTACGGCATATAAATTGCACAGTTACACCTTGACTGCATGACACCATGTGTGTTTATCCCAGTGTACCTTCAGTATTCCTTGTGTGTTTCTAAGATTCTTTATTGCCTCTGCAGCCTGGCGGTTGGCGTGGTTCAGCTGGATTTCCATTTCATTGAGGTCTCCCTCCATCTTCTTCTTGATCCGCAGGGCATCGTTCCTGCTCCTGATCTCAGCATCCAGGGTGCTCTGCATTGACTCCACCACTCTGAGATGGTTCCTCTTTAGCTGATCGATTTCTTCATCTTTCTCAGCAATTTTCCGATCAATCTCAGATTTCACCTGGTTTAACTCTAGCTGGATGCGAAGGATTTTGCCTTCTTCGTGCTCAAGAGATCCCTTTTTAAAAAGCAACATCTAGGTTACTCTTGGTTCTCAACCCCCTCAGGATCTTCCCAGGTATAATCTGCAACTGGCCCTTGGGAGGGCAGGGAGAGACCAAAGAAAGAGGCAGGCCACTCCAGCTTGGTAGTGGCTATTTAATAATAGCAAAGTGACTTGGGTAAGAGGCTTGTCTTGAATGGCAGGAAGCAGAATGAATCGTGCCTCTGCCCACAAAATTTTAAAAGTTTACAAAGAGGCCATCAGTGGATTTAGTCACGTGTACCGTCTAGGTGTTCTCAACACCACACCACTGTCTCAAGGCTGTTTGTGGAGCAGCCCCTGGGAGCAGGAAAGGCAAGCGGAACCCACATTCCAAGGACAGGGGAGGTCAGTGGGTGTCACGTCTTTTTGATGATGTTTCCCAATTGATACCTGAAGAGCTTGTTGTTGTTTGTTCTGCACATTATGATGATTTCTTGAAGGCGTTAAAAAATGCACAAACTTTCATACATCTTAATTTAGCCTGTTCTGCATTCCCAAGGAAATTCAGTATTTCTCACTGAATTAAGGAGTTATCCCCTGCAGCTTTACCACATGACAGATCTCAGTTGCTATTAATTTTTCCATTTATTTATAAGGCATAAGTGAGCAAACGAAACATGTACCTCTGCTTCTTCCAGGGCAGCCTGTAGTTCACTCTTCTCTTGATCTATTTGTTTCTTTACTTTCTCCAATTCATGGATATGCTTTCCCCCCTCCGCAATCTGCTCCGTCAGGTCAGAAATCTCCTCTGTAGGTTCATAGTAAAACACCAAATTCAGTTGAGAAAAATGAAAACTTGAAAAGATGCCTCCCTGCCATTTTGGAAGGAGAAGAATTACAAAGACTCACGCTGCAAGTTCTTGTTCTCTCGCCTCAGGGTTTCCAGGTGATCCAGGGATTCCTCGTAGGCATTCTTGACCTTGAACAGCTCAGTGCCGAGAGAGCGGGACTCCTTCTGGGAGGCCTCAAGTTCAGCCTGAGCCTCCTCATACTTCTGTTTCCACTCTGCCAGGACCTGGAAGTACATCAGAACTAAGCCTCTGTAATCAAGAGTCAGGCCACTTTCCCCCAAGAAGCTGGTCATTGTGGGCCACCTTGTCGAAGTTCCTCTGCTTCTTGTCCAGGGCCGCACAGGCCGCGTTTGTTCTCTCCACGTCGATCATGAGGTCCTCCACTTCGTTCTGGAGCCGCTGCTTTGTCTTTTCCAGAGAGGCACATTTGGAATTCACGGCCTCCACCTGTTCCTCCGCATCCTGCAGCCGCTGGGCCAGCTTCTTCCTGAAACGTTGGTCAGTGCGGGTCACCAAGAGCAGAGTTGAAGCCACCACAGTGAACTTAATAAAGCTGCTGACTAGGAAAGCATGTTTTCCCCAAGAATTTTTTGCTCCTGTGTCCACAAATTGTTAAGGTTTCCTAAAATGTCTTCTCAGTACCCATTTTGTCTCTTTAATTCTCCCTAGTGAAGTCTACTCTTTATCTCTGGGGTTGCCAAACATACTCCTGAGCCAGGCCTTTTTGTGTGCATGGTGATGGTAATGTGTGTGTGCGTGTGGGAGAGAGATGAAGAATGAGTAAGCGCTTCAGCTGAGTGAGCAAGGTGAGGGTGTGAGAGGGTGACGAAGTGACGGCCGTGAACAGGAGGCATGTCTTCAAAGATGCTAGTGCTGAATAGCATCGTAAAACATGTGTTAACATGGTCCTCTTTATGGATGAAACTGGGGCCCAAAGTGACATGTCTGAGGGCATATGATTAATGACTAATGCTCTGGGTCTGAAGCCCCAGACAATAAATATTATTCCATAATCACATTTTCCCCAAATACCTTCCTTCACCAGCCCCCTTAACTCACAACCTCCCCCAGCCCATGCTCTTATCTGGAGTGCTCCCTCTGGAAATGCTTGCCAAACCCCTTCATTCTGCTTAATTCTAACAACTACCAAGCTATATCCAATATAGAGAAGTTTCCTTCACTGGGAACATAATGATTATTGCCTTTCCATGTGTAACTCCCATGAGTTTTATTCCATTAAAACTGTACATAATTAATGAATAAGTTTATTGATACTGGTTGTTAAATAATGACAGAGTATGATAGTCTCATTCTGAACTTCTAAATACTCCAGGTAGGGATAAACTGATTATTGCTAATTATAATATTCATAATAATGTATCAGACAGCCTCAGTGTCTCCATTTTTTCTTATATTGAAGGAAATTCTACTCAGTTCGTAAAGGATATGCTGATAATTTTTGGTTCATTTTGTTAGAAAGAAATTTAAGATATTTTTGTAGTAAACGAGATTGTGGGGAAGGCTGTGGTCTTGGCCCTTTCTTCAATGGACATGTACCAGTTTATAAAGAGAAAATGGTGGTTTCCACCACTCTGTAATCAGATAGGCTGGTATTTTTCACCTATCTTCATGTCTGGAGTATTGTTTCTTTCATTATTTTATCTTCACTGTTTTTAAACTTCTCTTTCTGTCCCCATCACTAAGACCCCGTACTTGGCCTCCTCCAGCTCCTCTGTGCGCTGGATGGCATCTGTCTCGTATTTGGTCCTCCACTGGGCCACCTCGCTGTTGGCCTTGGACAGCGCCCTCTGCAGCTCGGCCTTGCCCTCCTGCTCCTCCTCATACTGTTCGCGCAGCAGGTCACAGTCGTGGCGGGAGGACTGCAGGGCGTGGGCCAGCGCATTCTTGGCCTGAACCAACCAGAAAATGTGCATTGTAAGTTTATGTTCTGATCATTGGTATTCTCTAAGTGAAGCTCAGTTGTATGTCATGCTGCAAAGTTCGAGGGATTGGAAATCTCAGCTGGAAAATTCTCACCTTAGACTCCTCTTCCAGCTGCCTCCTTAACTCCTCAATCTGTTGTGTAAATGCTTGTTTGCCTCGTGATAGCTGAGACACCAGAGCCTCTTTCTCATCCAGCTGTCGTGAAAATTCACCTGGGAAAGACAAAACATGAGAGCTTTAGTTCTGTTTTCTAGGTGCCAACTAGTTTACAGACTGCTGTAACATCAGAACTCTTATTCCATGATGAAAAGAATAACTCAAGAACTTTGATATGGTTGAGGTGTTATTTCTTTTTTTTAAATGTGAGCTTTCTTTGATATTTCAGGATGGATATATATATATATATGTGTGTGTGTGTGTGTGTATGAATAGATTATTATTTTTTTTTTAGTAATGCCACGACAGCAAATATCTCAGTCCAGGGCTTAATTTTCTTCCAGTTATAGCTTAGAACCATACTTTTTACCATCTCCCAGTAAAAAGGAGAAGGAATGACAAATCAGTGATACTGGACACATGTGGCCTGAGAAGTGATGGGCATCCGGTGGGCGCTCACAAGTGGAGGCCCGCCTTCCATTCTTGGCCTCTGTGCGCATCGGCCGTGCACCTGCTGACCTGACTCTGTGTGTAGGCGCGCCTTCTGGGCCGACAGCTCGTTGATGAGGCGCTGTTGCTCTTCTTCCTTCGTTTTCACTTCACTGAGCTGGTCCTCCAGTGTGTGGCACATTTTCTCGAGGTTTCCCTGTGGTGGGAAGTAGGCAATGGGAAGAGCAGATACTTTTATTTGTGAGTCTGGATTTGGAGAGAACTACTTGTGGAAAGGAGCTGAGTTTTATGTACTTTTCTATCTACTCCAAAGCCCTGCATGGTGCCTTGGATGTAGAGGCACATAACTTGGGCTAAATGAATACACATATGATTATGAAGATTAGGTCATTTCCTTTTGGAAAATATGAGCATCACTTAAATTCTGTATCCTGTAGAGTATGGTTTTTAGAGAAAATTTTTTTTCATGTAATTACATTCTTTCGTGGTCATAGTGACAATATTTAAAGTGGTTTCTACAAATAAGATAGGAACACTGAAGTGATTCATTTCAATAGAGTGATGCCTAACAGACGTAAAATGAGATAACATTGAAAGTTCGTACAGTTAGATTGGATATAGTCATATATAAACTCTATAAAATGAAAAGGAGACAAGTTAATAAAAACCTTGGCCTTGGAGACAGTCTCCATGTTACTGGCCAGGTCGTCAATCTCCATCTTCAACTCGCTCTTCTCCTTCTCCAGCTTCTGCTTGACCCTCTGTAGGTTGTCTATCTGCTCCCCCAGCTCGGCCACGCTGTCCGCGTGCTTCTTCCTCAGGGTGGCCGCCGTGGCTTCGTGCTGCAGGGTGGCCTCCTCCAGGTCCCTGCGCATCTTCTGGAACTCGGCCTCCCGCTTCTTGTTCATCTCGATCTGGGCGGAAGTGGCCCCGCCGGCTTCTTCCAGCCGCTCGCTGATCTCCTCCAGTTCCCGGGAGAGGTCTGAGCGCTGCTTCTCTGCTTTGGCCCGGGAGGCCCTCTCTGCCTCGATTTCCTCCTCCAGCTCCTCGATGCGGGCCTGAGGGTGACACAGCAACATTAATGGCAACTCGTGGCAGTTTTGATTCCTGTGATAATGTGGACGAGGTGGAGGTTGTGACTCACCTGTAACTCCTTGATCTTCTTCTGTAGCTGCATGGCGAGGGCCTGCTCGTCTTCAATCTTGCTTTGCAGATTGCTCATTTCAAACTCTTTCCTGTCAGAGGAGCAACAAATAAGCTCTGTCAGTTCTCTTACCAGTCCTCTCTGCCACATATGGTAGAATATCTTTATGCTGCTGTGTTGAGGACATGAGTAGTACACGTTTTACAAGTCAATACTGTACCATTTTCATTTAATAAAAAGTCAAAGATGCCATTATTTGTTTTTTTATGTGTACTCCAAAGTAATATTTTGGAGATCTTTAAAACATATATTTGGCCTGAATTGACAGATGAATTGACAGACAACAAGCAGATTACAATTTAACTATATCATGCTCACTTTTTAAGTTTTTCATCGAGTTGCTGTTTGTCATTTTCGACGTCCATTGTGGACTCCTGGGCCAGTTTTAGGTCTCCCTCCAGTTTCCTCTTGGCTCTTTCTAGGTCCATGCGGAGTTTCTTTTCTTGTTCCAGAGACCCTTCAAGCTAAATTTATAGTGTATTTTATTTATTTCAGTCCTGAGGCACTGAACCATATGTTACTGGCCACCAAAGATGCACAGGAGAATTTTAAAAGATGCACCAAATAGCATGGGAATTTTAATGATTATTTTCAAACCCACAGAGAAAGGCATATGTCACAACTGTTTGTTTTATCTTAAGAGGAAATACTGTGTTTTTCACACTTACATCATCCACTTGCTGCTCGAGCTTGGTTTTAGCTTTGGTCAGCGTGTTGACCTTGTCCTCTTCTGCCTGTAGGTCATCCAGGGTCTGCTGGTGGGCCTCCTGGAGGGCCTTCTTCTCCTTGGTCAGCTTAGCGATGGTTTCGTCCAGGCCTGCCATCTCTTCTGTGAGGTTTTTCACCTTAGATTTGAACAGATTATAGAATGTTAATGACATCCCGTCATCTTGACAAAAAACATGGTAATAGCTTAGGACAGTGTCAGCCTAAGATGGAAAATGGAGATGAGAAGCTAACCCAGGCCTCCATAGCTGAAAAATATGGGAGGTAAGGGTCAAGGTAATTAGATAGAAATGGTGAAGATGACATATATATGATGGTACTTTTCTTTCATATTCATTGATTTTAAGATTAAACTTTTAGTTAAAGTATTTCCGTAACAAGCTAGCACTTTTAAACCCTCTAAAATGGATCATGATTGTACCTTGTTCTCTGTGGCATGTTTCTCCTTTTCAACCTTGGCCAGGGTCAGCTCAAGGTCATCGATGTCTTTCTTGAGCTCTGAACACTCGTCCTCCAGTTTCCTCTTTTTGGCCGTCAGCTCGGCATTGATCTCCTCCTCATCCTCAGCTCTCTCAGTCAGCTCTTTGATCTTGGCCTCCAGCTGGATTTTGGTTTTAATCAGCTGGTCGCATCTTTCCTCTGCGTCAGCCAAGCCATCTGCTTCCTAATGGGGGAAATTAAACACTTCCATTTGTATAAGCTATATCTGCAAAGACACAATAATTTATTAAAAGGTGGATACTTTAGTGACTCAACCAGTTTGGTCAATACATATGCCAACTTTTAAAAGTCCAGTAGACAAAATGTTAGTAATTTTAATCCACTGATTAAGTATAGTAACAGTTTCCTCCAGATATCCATGTGTGGAAGACCAAATCGGGAAAACTAGCCCTTTGGCCAAATCTGCACTTGTGCTGCTTTGGAAGGCAGTTGTTAATTCTTGGACTCGGTTTTCTCAGGTTTGAGGGGTTCATTAATTTAACCTTTTCCTCACCCTGGTAAGAACAGCATAACTTCTATTTTATGCACAATGTATTCCCTAAGGAAACAACAGTCTCATCTAAGAGAAGGTTCTATAAAGGAAGGAAAACATCTTTGGATAACTTTATGACTTTGCTCTCTGATTTCCATACTACGTATGGATGTGCATATGAACATATGTAGCGTAATTTGTGACTTCATGTCTATTGCTTCTTCAGGTCTGAGTCTGAGTATTTTTGAAAGATGAACAGTGACAACACATATTTTAGTGGAAACCATTGATTTATAAACCTTAAACTAAAAATGTTTCATATCTACTTATACAGCGTTTGGAGGATAAGAAGTGGCTGAGCTGTGCAGGGACTAATGCTCACAGATTGAACTTGAAGCTGTAAGTCATTTTTCTCTTGCATCAGAGCTACCATCTTCTCCTCAAGTTCTTTCCTTTTTGCTTCTGACTTCGCCAGCTCTTCCTTGGTCTTCTCAAATTCTTCCTTCATGGTGGCCATCTCCTTCTCAGTCTCGGCGCTCTTGAGGAGGGGCTTGATCTTGAAATACAGCTTCATCCAGGGCCAGTGCTTGACGTTCATGAAGGCGCGGACGTTGTACTGGATGCAGAAGATGGACTCTCTGTAGGAAGAACAAATATGGAAATGAAGAAGAATGTGGGCAGTGACTGGCACTCAACAGAAGTAATGACTGCATCGGATTCAACTATGAAAATGTGGAGAACGAGGTCCCTCACCTCCTCTCCATCATCTTCTTGAATTCTACTCTCATCAGGTACCCTCTGCACACAGCCTGGGTGCGTGTGATGAGTTGGGCCAGCTTTTCATCTCGCATCTCCTCTAGAGTTCCCAACAGGCCAGCTTTAAAGAAAACCTGGCCAAAGAACAAGCGAGATATGTCATTTCCACTCAAGAGAAAGTCCCAAGGTGATGAAATTATGATAGAGATTTAGGTAGATTGGTACCTTGGTATGACCGAATTTGTACTGGGTGTGGTCGATATCAATAGACCCCAGAAGTTTCTCAGAAGCCTTCTTACTATCAATGAACTGACCCTCTGGGATAGCACTTGCATTTAGAACCTTGTATCTATCAGAATTTAAAGAATATGAAAGTTTGTTTTTCTTACCAAAACTCATAGTAACTATCATTGAAAAAATAATAGACTGAGTTTTGAGGAAAAAATTCCATTAAAATAATCAAGCAGTGCTTTAGATAAACCTTGGGAAAATATGTTTAAAAACAGTATAATATAAACCAAGGCTTCATTCTTTCTGATAATTGCATTTCAGTTTTCTTTTTAAAAAAATGCTTATTTATTTCTTTTGAGAGAGAGAGAGAGAGAGAGAGAGAGAGAGAGAGAGAGAGCATGAGCAGGGGAGGGGCAGAGAGAGATGGGGAGAGAGAATCCCAAGCAGGCTCTGCACTGTCAGCATGGACCCTGACACAGGGGTTGATCCCACAAACTATGAGATCATGACCTGAGCCAAAACCAAGAGTCAGATGCATAACCGACTGAGCCACCCAGGCGCCCCAGAATTTCGGTTTTCGGGGAAAAGTTAAAAGATGTTTGAATTGCATGGCAATAATGATCTGGACTAGCACATTGAAAGGGAGAAAAAAATGAGACACAAACCTCTGTTTGAAGTCTGCATAAAGGATTCTGCTGGGGAATCCCTTCCTGCAGATGCGGATGCCTTCCAGCACTCCGTTACACCTCAGCTGGTGCAGGACAAGTTCATGCTCCATGGCCCCTTACAAACAAACAAACAAACAAACAAGCAAGCAAACAAACGTGTTGTCTGTATGTCTATAGAATAGTGAAGTCACACTGGAGTCTTACTTGGATGTCAGAAGAGTCTTACCGGGAGTTTTGGTTTCATTGGGGATGATGCAGCGTACAAAGTGGGGGTGAGTGCTCCTCAGGTTGGTCATCAGCTTGTTCAAATTCTCCTGAGAACCATAGGGAAAGTTTTAAAATCGTTTTTTGTTGCATTTACGTGAGACTCCCTATCAAGGATCTGTAGTTAATGGGCTCCATTTCATGAATAAAGTCAATGTAACTGACTACAGTAGTTGCTTCCAGAGAGGGTTTGATTTCATGTGAAATTTGTTCAACGCTAGATCTTTTAGATTTGGAGCTTTGAAGGGAGATGTTTCATATATTGTAAGGTTTGAACTCACACTGCAGGTTTTATTTTTGTTCAATTTTTCCTAACACATTTTTCATTTTCCTTTGTACAACATTACCTTTTTTATGTTTCACTATAGATCTCTTTTAAAAAAGTTTTTTTAAGTTACGATAATTTAATTTGTCACAGAAGTAGTTTTTTTGGCATTCAAGAATATACTGTACCCTAAAAAGCGCTGACACTGTCTGGAAAGAAGAACCCTTCTTTTTGCCACTTTTTTTTCCACCGCCACTTTCTGAAAAATAATATAGAAGAATTAAAACTATTTAATTTGTACCATCCATAGGTATAAGGACTCCCAAGATTCCCTCTGGAATTTAAATGTGCACTCATTCACTTGTATCATCCCTCATCTTCCCTCTGTATCTTTCCTCCTTCAGCTCTGGATTAGGGAAATAGATGCATTGGCTCACATTATAGGTATTCAGGAAAACAACAACAGCAACAATAAAAGAACTGTGCATGAAAAGGGTAGATGTGGGGAAGAGGTAGGACCCCTCTCCTCCAAATCAGCAGAGGGGGAGTGCCAGAAGACAGAGGAGTAATGCCGCCTTAGTGCACACATCCCCCAGAGAAGAGGCAAAGTTGCATGCATGGTGCCAGGGAGGTGAGCCTCTGCTAACCTGCAGGCAAGTCCTGCTTCCTGTTTGCTTGTGTTTCTCTACCTCTGCTTGCACATCTAGTCTTAGGGGACTTAGGAGAACACAACTTGCATTCCTTAAGCACTAGTGCCTTGACAAAGGATTTCTTCATCTCCAGCTTAGCTGGATCCTTTAAGGAACCGATACTATCAAAATAATTGAAATAAGCTGTATGATCTTGAGCACGTCACTTAACCTTTGAGTCTCTGTTTCCTCATGGGTGAAATGAGGCCATGGACAAAATGATCCATAGTGTCAATTTTAGCTCTGAAAGCCTATGATCATAAGACTCACTAAATATACTTCCTATCATTAAGTCCATATTGGCCAGTATTTTCATGTTAGGTTTTGAGATAACTATATCAGTCTCTGATAAAAAGTATATTTTTGTTTTGTGACTCTAGGAACATATTAGTGATATTAACAACCTGCTTCAGCACTTTGTCCCCCGGCAAAGAGGAGAGCCAGAGTCTTCATTGCGGACTTCTGGTACAGCCCAACCACGGTCTCGTTCAGCGGGTCCTTGTTCTTGTCCAGCCAGCCGGCAATGTTGTAGTCCACGGTGCCGGCGTAGTGCACCAGCGAGAAGTGGGCCTCGGCCTTGCCTTTGGCAGGCTTGGGCTTCTGGAAGTTGTTGGACTTGCCAAGATGCTGTTCGTACAGCTTGTTCTTGAAGGAGGTGTCCGTGGCCTTGGGGAACATGCACTCCTCCTCCAGGATGGAGAAGATGCCCATAGGCTGAGAGTAGGAAAAAAGGGATGATAATATGAGTCCCTCAGAAAAGTGTGCTCTAATAGTTTATGTACTTGGTGGAAACCTGAACATGTTCCAGAATAAGAGTTCGGGTGATAAGAAATTCAATAGGCATGGTTCTACTTTGCTGCCTCTCCTCTGCTACTGAAACGTGAAACAGTCCTGTATCAAGGACATATGGGAAATATATTTGCTAGAAAGACTCAATTAAAAAAAAAAAGCCCATCTGTGCCATTTGGCAAACTTTATGTTCAGAGTATAAAATTAAATTCCGAAACTACCATTTCAAAGCTGAATTCTTTATCCCGTGTATGTATCTATCTAAATACTTTTTTCCCTACTGACAGTGTAATTTCCTTCACCTCAACTCTAGACATGACAAAAGTATGAAGAGAAGAGAAATTGAAGCTAATGATTAAAAATGGTCTGTTCCCAGGAGAAAAGTGCATCTCACGTTGTATCATTAGAACTCTCTGTACTCTGTGCTATGTTCCGCACTCTGTGGAGTTGAGTGATGATAATTAGGTTTTGCTTTGTAAGCAGATCGACTCCTTTCAGTGGCAAGTTTGATATGAACGACTGATAGAAAACTCAATGTTGATGATGTTCAGTCACAAATTGTCTCCCCAAACCTATTTTGATGTTCCATGAACTGAGTACCACACAGTTTTTGTGAATAGCAGAGATACTGTATCACCAAATTAAAGTTATTTTCCTCTAATTGGGTAGACCCAGGCTGATATTACCCCCTCCTCTTTCATATTTTGATGAATTTTGACATGAGTGTGTGAAGTTGTCATAGATGGCGGTTGTACTTACTTTTCCCTTTCGTCTGCTCAGGCTAGTGTTCGCATGTAACCATGTACTGTGTGGGCTTCCCTAGGCATGTGGTGAGTGCCCAGTGCACATTCGAAAGTGCTTAATGATTGCTTGTTGGGTTTTAGTATACACACAACCGATAGAATCATTGCCCCACCTCTTTGATAAAGGGGAATTTAGGGCTCCCCTTCCAGGTAAGGCTGTTTATTCAGCAGTCCACATGGTCTTACTGACTGCAACAACTGAAAAGCTGCCCTCCCAGCCTATAAGACACCTTGACATATCCTGCCTTGATACCCGTGAAGGATGATTCATGCATGGCACACCATCATGGGACAGCCAGGATCAATGACCGTACTCACAGGACTAGCTGTGATTTCATTCCTGTCACCCATCCCCAAGAGATCATGTAGGAACAAAAGTGAGGGAGAAGGAAGTGAAAAGAGGGAGAAATGTGAATCCTTGTGTCTGTGGATGTGTATGTATTGCAATCATTTTTCTATGAAAAACTACTCCTTAATATGTCGCTTGTGATGCACCATGCACCTGGTCACTGTGCCCAGGAATGTCATAAAACACCGCTGCTGGTTCTTTGAGAATTGGGATTGCAGTTCATTCAGCATGAGGAGGTGGACAGTTTGTTTTTCACATACCGAAGGCTTGAAAAGTCCTACTCACCTTCTCGATGAGCTCGATGCAGGCAGCCAGGTCCATCCCAAAGTCGATGAACGTCCACTCGATGCCCTCCTTCTTGTACTCCTCCTGCTCCAGCACGAACATGTGGTGGTTGAAGAACTGTTGCAGCTTCTCGTTGGTGAAGTTGATGCACAGCTGCTCCAGGCTGTTGAACTAGGGCGTTGCAAACACCAAAGAGCTCAAGTGAGTTTGGGAAACCCAGGGGGAATTCGGCAGAGCAGACACGAAGCGGAGGGGCCTTAACAGGGCCGCTTACTCCAACGACTCACATCAAAGATCTCAAAGCCGGCGATGTCCAGGACCCCGATGAAGTACTGTCTGGGCTGCTTGGTGTCCAGCTGCTGGTTGATGCGGGTGACCATCCACAGGAACATCTTCTCGTAGACGGCCTTGGCCAGGGCGCCCACTGCGTTGTATACCTTCGTGGACAGAGTAACGATTGTTGCCGTTACTAAAGACGTGTTGAGAAGGCTGGGGACGTGTGTGATTCATTGAGGCCGTTCACTTACCTGCTGCACAGTCTGGCCTTTGGTGACGTACTCGTTGCCGACCTTGACCCTGGGGTAGCAGAGGGCTTTGAGCAGGTCAGCAGAGTTCAGACTCTGGAGGTAGGCTGCCTTGTCAGCAACTGCATGAACCAGGTGAGGATGGTAAAAACAAAACAAAACAAAACAAAAAACACAGTGTGCACAGCTTAAGGTGTGAAGGACAATGACAAAGAGAAAAAGTTCTGCTCAAAGAGTAATATGTGCAAATGTGGCAAAACCATTTGTTCATATTGCTTCAAAAGTATTGCCAACTTTCACACTAACTTTAGTCATTTTTTTTGAGATGATAATTTGGAACTTGGGGAATTGATGCTCTGTGTGATATTTAAAACATAGCTAAAGTAGACCACAGATAAAAATAATTTGTGAAATTCTAACCTAGAGGAGTAGTGACAGGAAAATTCCGATCAGTTTTTTTTTTTTTTTCCTCCAGTGCATGTGGGCACACAAATTATTGACTGGGATGAAAAATGCTTTAATCAGATCGTAAATACTAGCGTACAGTAAGGCAGTGAAAAATGGAATCGGCAGAAATCACGTCTCCACAAATCTCAGTTGTGTAAAACATGTAGTGTGTGTCATTTCTGTTCCCTTCTAGTTTTCCCCACTGTCGGATAAGTCAAGAAAGTGAACCCAGGGCCCTTGCCCTTGAGGAACTGATGGTGTCAGCTATAATCTCAATTGAACGACGTGAGCAAGCAGGGAGTGTAGGTACCTTCGGTGCCGTCAGGCTCGGCCTGCTCCTCACGCTGCTTCTGCTTGAACTTCATGTTCCCGTAATGCATCACGGCGCCCGTGAGCTTGTAGATGGCAGCCTTTTCATCAGTGCTGAAACCCAGAATGTCCACAGCACTCTGTGGAAAGAGTTGGATTTGACTCGGCTCGCAATGATCACCATGGCAGATGCCCTCAGTACACAGGGGCCTGCCTCCCCACCTTCTCACCCTGTCTTGCCTTTGCATTTGACTAGCACTTTGCTGTCTAAAGGCACTCCTGTTCTTTAGCACTTAGTTCCACAAAGCAGCACCAAGAGGTATGCATCAGTTTCCCATGGAGTCAGGTGAACAGGGAAGATCTTATGCGACTTGTCCACACTCACCTAGCCAGGACTCAGAGCCTTGGCTTTGGATGCCAAGGCCAACGCTCTTCCCGTTTCTCCACATGACCCCAGCCTTGCCCCGTATGTTTCTTATCTCGTGGGTTCCCTTTGCCTCACAAGTCTGTTTGCTCCTTTTCCTCCTGTGTTGTCCCAGCCAAATATGTAATCCTAGCCTGCCTTCCTGGACAGGGCAGGTGAAGTTGGGAAGAGGGTATGAGGAGGACAGCACATGCCCTGTATTTTTCCCCATGTTCTTCTATGATATCAGGTCCCGTGAGATGCCTGGCAGGGAACTTCACCTGGTTGTTCCTCATGCAGGGAAGACACATTTCTGAACAGAACTGCTTTCATTGAAGTATTGTTGTATCTTTTTTCTCTATCAGATTTTGATCACCTTCTTAGTTGCCCATGTTAGGCTTTGAGAAAGCAGGGAGAGCTTGGTTATGTAACACTCGTGTCTCCTAAGACTCTCCAGATAATTTACTTCCAGCTCACTGACCCGACCTTAATATTACAGAAGTCTTGGGGCAAGACTACTAAGTTTTGTTTTTTTTTTTTAACCTGTCAACTCCTAACACTTTTGGACATAGGAATAATAATGGGTTAAAGCTTGTGAAAGCTGTTATTTATCAGATAAAGGCACACAAATAGTTCATAGAGTTTTTGAATGTAATATTTTAAGAGAAAAAGTATTCTTGTAAGCAACTCTCAATCTTGTCTTGGGAATATTGGGGTGTTCCCACTGGTCTTAAAGTTGAGAATAATTGAAGGTTGACTATTCAGAAATTCAAAAGAAAACTTGAAATATGTATAAAGTATATGTATAAAGAAAATAAAAGAGCAATGATCCTTAAAAAAAGAAGAGAAGGGAGAGAGAATCTATAGTTCCCAAAACTAAACGTTCATGGAGTCCCAAAATGAATTTTTGAGGTAGAGAATCCATTTCTTCAAATGCTACATGGGGTGGAGTTGGGGGGGAGAAGGGAATACCATTGGCCCACAGAGTTACATATGAAACAAAGTTCGTATTTACGTCCAGTTACAGAAGAACTGTGGAAATATCATGTTCTGTTAAAAATCTTTTAGCTCCTTTTCCAAGACTCTTGGCTGCAGGGTGTGACATAGGAGAAATGTCACTATTGGAGTACAAAAATGGACCCCAATGACCAATGAGAAAAAAAGAAAAAAGGAGCAAACCAGCTGAGAAATGCCTAACGCTCGATGTTTATTCCAGACTTTTAAAGTTTTCTGATACATGGTAGAGGTCATTGGAACATCCTATAACTTTGTTCCAAGGGTAAGGAAGCCTGAAAGGTAATATTGCCCCTAATGTCTTTCTGCTAATGCTGTTCACTCTATAGAGGAGAGTGTCATATACTGCAAGATGAATTTGCTTTTTCCTGTTTTGTACCTATTACTTACATCTGTGGCCATCAACTCTTCCTGATCATCAATGCTGGGCACTGTGATTTCACCTTGACTGACAAAGGCAAAGTCGTATGGGTTGGTGGTGATCAGGAGCATTTCTGTGCACGTGGAAAAGAACAAGTATAGCCAGAATTACTTTGGTCATGAGAAACTTTTTAGAGGGACTATTAGGAAGAAGGGCTTTTATTCTTCCTCGGTGGAAATAAATCACAGATACTTCTTACCGATAAGCTCTGGTTTCTTGTTGGACATGATTTGATAAAATATGTGGTAGCTTCTTTCAGCCTTTAGCTGGAAAGTAACTCGGGACTTCTCTAGCAGATCTAGAAAAGCAGATCGAGCACGTTTAAAAGAAAAGGCACAATGGAAAATTAAGCATTTGAAAAGTTCACCCAACACAAATAAGATTTTCAATATATTCCCTGAAAGAAAAAGATTTTTAATCCCTAATATTTATTAACTTACATGTTTCAATATCTGCAGAAGCCAGTTTGCCTGTTGCACCAAAATGGATCCTGATGAATTTTCCCTTAAAAAGGCAAAGGAAGACTTTTCGTACACATTCAAAGGCAGACAAATGTTTTCTTTAGCTACGGACCGAACCAGACGGTAAAGATGTCGACACCACACGTCCAGAAGTGTCAGTGCTGATGTTCACGTGAAAAGGAAGAGCAAGAGACTCACAAAGCGAGAGGAGTTGTCATTCCTCACGGTCTTGGCGTTGCCAAAGGCCTCCAGTAGGGGGTTGGCGCTGATGATTTGATCTTCAAGGGTTCCCTGAAGAGAAATGAGGAAGATGGACAAAAAGACCCCGGAGAAGATGAGTTGCAGTCTGCTGAGGTAGCCTCCCATTGACTTCCTGTCCTGCCCCCTTCTCCCTTCGCAGACCTCTGTAACTTTGGGGAGGCTTTCTGCAGCAAGTAGAAGGAAGACAAAGTGGGGGAGGGAGGTACTCCAGTGACATGGCCTTGATTTCTGTCTTCCGCAATGCCTGGTTTTTCCTCCTCATAAATGGTTGTGAGAACTACTACCTGGCGCACCCAGCAACAGTCAATCATCTCATTCTTACAGCCCACCCAAGAGTTATTTTCCGTATTTGGGCGTCACCTACATTGGTGGCCGTGGCTCTAAAGGACTTGGTCAGATTTTTCAGAGCCTCTGATGTCTTGCATCCTGGGAAGAGTATCATACCCACCTGCATTTTGCCAGGAGTAGGTTCTTCTTTTTTCTTCTCTCCAGTGATTGCGATGGTTGCAAAGTACTGGATGACACGCTTGGTGTTCACGGTCTTGCCCGCCCCGGATTCACCGCTGCCAAGTCCACACGGAGGGACAAGTCAGAGTCTAACCACTACCGCTACCAAAATCCAACAGAAAGAAAGGCACTGAAATCTACATACGTGATCAGGATCGACTGGTTCTCACGATCTGTGAAAGAGAAACAGGAGATAATGCTGAAAAATACACTTAGCACACAGATTAACGCAGTGCTTGCAAACTCAAAATTGCCTTTTAAAACCCCCCACTCACACACACAAAAATAACTATATGGATTGGTGCTTTGCTTTTTTCACAAGATTTTTTTTAAAATAAGTAGCAAAAAGATGTGTTAATTAGCCAGTGTGTTGCACTCCTGCGACCTTTAGTGTGACATAGAACGTGTGATGCACTATTTCAACAAAATGTCTGTGAGAGTCATGTATCAATATCCAATGAGTACTGGCTCCATTATCCATTTAGCCACTTGGTCCATAGTGCAAAATCTCATCATGCTATTAATGTCCCATCCAAAGTTTTGTGTCGTGATTGTGGCGACCTGTGAGCTTTCAAAGCTGTGAGCTTTCAAAGCTCACTCTCTAGGAGAGAGGACACATTAGCTGTGATTAAAATGCATAGATGGTACCTACATTTGGTTAATTTTGAGCTGAAATTAGCATTAATTAGTATGGATTTTACCATGGAAATATAAGCAAAATTCTCTATGTTTTTGGAACTGGTCCATTTTATTCTAAGTATATTTCCCAATTTTATTATTATAGTATACTACTTGCCATATTAGCATACTATCATTATTATTATGTTTGTGCTGAACATTTTATTCTCAAAGTACTGCCTCTGCGTCTTTTGTGTTATCAGTATATACTTGCTTCATAAATGACTCCGTAAATTGTAATTATGGACTCACCTGTCAGCATGAACTGATAGGCGTTGTCGGAGATGGAGAAGATGTGGGGCGGGGCCTCCTGGCGCTTCTTGCCTCGGTAGGCCGTCACCACCTCGGGGTTGTACACCGGCAGCCACTTGTAGGGGTTGACGGTGACACAGAAGAGGCCCGAGTAGGTCTGGGAAATGACAAGCTTGCTCAGTCAGCAATCACCTTGGAAATACTGCTCGATGTGCAAAGGGAGAGGGACCAGAGCACCAGGATGGTTCTCCTAAGGCTGCCTCCCACCCACACACACCCTACACAAGATGCTTCAGTTTGCCAATTAATTCAGCATTAAGTAGATGGCTTTTCCCATGCACATTTTCAAATACATTAGAATTCACAACAGTAACCAGATGATTAGTCTTAATATTATAATAACCAAATCAAAAAATAAAGTCTTTAATAGGGTTTAGCTAACATAGTTCATGAAGTTAGTGGAAAGTGAAAAGAAAAAGAAGGGGGTGCTCACGTAGATCATCCAGGCTGCGTAACGCTCTTTGAGGTTGTACAGCACGGCGGGCTCGTGCAGGTGCGTCATCATGGCCATGTCCTCGATCTTGTCGTATTTGGGAGGGTTCATGGAGAAGATTTGATCTTCCTTAACTGTGACAGTCTGTTAAGAGAAGGAGCTGGTGCTTATCAGCTGAGGAACAGAAAAGCATCAGTTATGTTTGCCCACCTCCCTTTGTGTTACTTACAGCCCCAGCGTCAGTCTTCACCGTCACCTTCCCCCCATCTCTGCTCTGGACTGTGCTTTTCACGTAGGATTCCTTAGCATCCACCACAAAGACAGAATTCTTGGCATCGAAGGGCCTATTCTGGGCTTCAATGCGCTCCTTTTCAGACTTTCGGAGGTATGGAGCTGCCTCCCCAAAAACGGCCATCTCAGCGTCGGAACTCATGGCTGGGGGTTATTGGCGGCAACACAACACAGGTGTACCTAGAGGGCAGAGAGAGCCTGACAGTGAGGCTGGGGGAGCGTGGACGTTGTCCTCTTGGTTTCACGTTCCTGTGCCTCATTGGCCTTGCCCGTTTCCTCACTGCTGCCTGTCGGGATCACTCTCGTGTCCTGTACAAAGGTGCTGAGGGATCAGATCACAGGTTGGAAAGCCTTATATTGGCAGCTTCATGTTTGTGACATTTGAGGCCTCCATTGCATCCTCTGTGTTGTAAGGCTTTGCAGAGAAATGTGGAAGAATTCATATTTCAGTCAGCAATGTTTGTGATGTCCCAAGTGTGTTCAGAATATTCTCTTTTTCTGCTTGCTTAGCTTTGTTTCCTTTTTCCATTCCCCCTTCCCACTTTTTTTTTGACATTGCAATGATACAAAACCATGGAAAATAACTCTTTTCAATGGCTTTACAATCTGAACCTAATGTAAAAACTCACATTTTTTGTCCAATTTTTCTCCTGGCCCAAATTTTTAAAATCAGATACATACATTGGATGTCATATTTTTAAAATTAGATTGATTAAAAGGTAAATCTGTTCATTCAGGACACGGTCCAAAATGAAAATAGTTAATAAGCACAAATAAACTCCCAGTTTAGGAGTGCATTATTTAGGTATCAGGTAAATAAAGGGAAAAGTAAATGCAATGAAAGTTGAAAATCCAACAAATGATTTTTCCCTAAGCCAAAATTAAGTTTCCTTGATCACTTCTTAAATTATGTGAAAGCAGTGTTATTAAAACAGAAGATAACTTTAGAAAACCGTTTTAATTAAAAAAATTTTCATAGCGTTTGTGTATTTTTAGTCTATATTCTCTTTGTTTTTAGCTGGATTTCAGCATACCAGTTATTTTTATCTGATTCTTATTATTTCAGATCTCTCTTTCTTCTTCCTTTAAAAACAAAACAAAATACGAAACAAAACCCAAAAACCAGTTCTTTGAATATCTCTTCTGAAGTGGATAGCCAGTATAAAGTTTCAAGCCAAAATGAACTTAAAATTTTTTTCCCACTGACAAATTAATTATGAGAAAATACATCCTCTTGCCTTGATGGCAAGGATGAGACAAGCGACCAGTGACAGAAGGTGACTTCTGTGGAGAGGAAGAGGGGCTGGCTTCTGGAAAACAGTGTCTTGGTTGTCAACGACAGTGAGAACAGCAGCCTTCACCTCAGGTGGGCTTTTCAGAAGGGGTCTTGGTATTTTGTCATCTGCATTAAACATCCTCGCGATTGAGATGTTAGATGTGGAATTTGCCACATATTCTAGCTCTAAAATCAGTCCCGTTCACACCTATGAAAACCTCTTGATGATCCAGTGAAATTTCAACATATTTCCAGGGGACAAATATGAAATATTTAACAGTTTTTTTCTTCGAAGGAAAAATTTTATCCTGTTAATGTTATTTTTTGTTTCTGTGTTTTTACACAAGGCCATTTTGGATTAACAGCACACTACCACGTAGAGATTACTGTAATGCAGTGTATTCACCGAACACAGAAAGGAAGTCACCCTTGCCGTCTCATGTCTGAGATCAGTGGTTTCCCGACCTGTGGGGTCACAAGCCCCCAAGGATCCTCAGGGTTGTTGCAGGGGACTCTTGAATCCATCTGGACAGCGATAATTGCCTCCAGTTTGAGCAAGCAACATCATCAAACAAACAGTGTTTTCTGTTAGAAAGTCTAAGTGACTATAGCTTCCCATTAAATATAAACTAATTAAAAATGTATTAAATGTGTAGCTGTTTTTCATCATTATGTATCTTTCTAACGTAATACTAAAAGTACAGGTCCCAACATGCGGAGTTGGTCGGGGGGAGGTCCATTGAATGTTTTGATTCTGTGGAGGAGAACTTGGAAACGACTGGTTTAGGTTATAGATGGCAAGAGCTGGGAAGTAGCTTAGCAGTCACCTAGAATGTGGTGTCCTCATTTTACTGATAAGGAAAGTAAGACCCAGAAAGGTGAAGGGGTCATGCAGCACCACAGAGGTGTGACGGCGGGGCTGGGGCACGAACCTGTTCCCCTACATCCAGGGCCAGTGCTAATTCCACCGCGGTACACTGTATTTAAAGACCCGTAAAACCAACTGGCTTCCCTCGGGCAGCCAGAGCTCGTGAAAAGCCTGGATTGGCACCTGGAAATTTTGACTCCGCGACCAACGTGTTGTTGATTTTACCAAATGGTCTCTATAATACAGCTTTCCTGGTTAAGTTGGACTAGCAGTCCACATTAGAATATTACACGTGATTGTTGGCATTCTTTCTGAAGTGCTAACAGCACATGAAGGAGACTAGTCATTAAATTTCGCGTGGGTAAGTGGTCTGAAAAGTCAATATCTTACGCGAAGCCATTTTTAAAGAACAGCTGCTCCTTGTATTACCCTATTCCCATCACTAAACCAGGAAATAAAATGGTAGCTCTTTAGGACTTAGCAGTAGAGATCCCTTTGTTGTTTAGAGTGCAGTAATAAATCACTCTTACCTCGTGTGTTACCAGATGAAGACGGTGGCAGGCTCAAAGCAGACAACTACTGTTGAAAGAAAAAAAAAAAACTAAGAGAATGTAGATTCTTCTTTTTTCCACTTAATCACAAAATACAAGTAACTATATTGTGTACCGTGTCATTCTTAGGCATGGTGGAAAGAAAAATTAAAATTTGGAAAGAGTAGCCATCTCCCTTAAGTGAATGGTCCTCACCACCAGGACTGTAGAACCAGCCAGATGCCCTCCACGTATACATACCTTGAGGAATTTTGAAGAAGGACGGGACCAAGGCATGTGGGCTCCACTTTTATAGAGACTGTTCTGCAAGCACAAGCTGCCGCCTCAGCTGTCCGAACTGGAACCTACTTGGCAAAACCGTTTTTGGCAAATCTCTTTGCACAATATTCACTGACTGTGGCTGTGAATGGATATAATTAGAAATATTTCTTGTCACCTATAAATAATTTGACAGAGGATAACCTAGAGTTCTTTATAGGCATTTGATAGGGGACAGGGATTCAGGGCTTCTAAGACTGTTTCTCCAGCTTCGCTGTTACATCATTCACCATGGAGTTCAAAGCCAGGCCCCCACTTACTCTCCTGCCTCTAAAGTTGGTCCAACAGAACGAGCTGGACGTGAGGAACTTAGGACTAATTGGTTTTTAGCACTTAAAGCCATTAAGGAGCTGGGATGAATTTTAGATCGGACACTGTCTTTGGAAGCAGTGAGTGATAGATATTAAGGCAGAAAATTCCTAGCCAGGGTCCCGATTTTAGAAACACTGGCGATAGATGCTTTTAAAGTCTGAAAAGCTAAACATGATGGAGAAAACGAATTGTCGGGTTAGGCAGTGGCAGTAGACCAGTGCAGGCCTCGTAAGGGATTTAGAACAGATATAAACACTTCTGTACCTTTTCTGAAGAACTTGCCATGGCTACGTCCAGCTCATTTGTTTTCACTGAGGGGACACCAGGATGCCGTGTGGTGATCACGCGTGTTTCCCCTGCATAATGGAAGGAGACACAGACATGCGTCCCTAGTTCACGGGCAAATCCTCATGACTAGCTGTAGCCCTAATGAGGTGGGTACTACATACTTTGATTTAAGGTGGGAGGAAAGACGTGGTATCCATAAAACTCTTGTGGATTGAGAAGATGAGTGGGAGTATGCCATATGCCCATGATACTTGTAAATTGAGTTTTGGTGGTTTTGCCACATACACAGCTGTTGCCCAATATGACGGGAAATCTATCTACTCTAAGTGTGTCCCTGAGATCCGATGTGATATTTTTTACTATCATCTGCTAGCTTAAATTACTGATTAATGTGATCACTATTTTTATGCATCCTATTGAGTTAGAATTTTCTCTTTAACACATTAACAGACTGAATCTTTTATACTTTTTTTAAAATTTCTTTTGATACAATCCTGTGGAAGGCAGACATTATTTTTATTTTCTAAAAAATCTCTGTGGAAATGACTCTCAGAAGTTCAGCAATGTACACAAAATGTTGGGGGTCTAAGAAAGAGGAAATGTCTTCTGATTTTTTTCTATGTTAAGATTTTCACAACTCATTTATTTTTACTTCTTTTGGAACTTGGTACCTAAATTCTAGACATAATAACTATATTATCAAGCACACCCACCACTTTTAGAACTAAAAGATCGAAGAAGACACTGTGGATGGGACCAAGACACAGGCTGAGTTATGCAACTATAGCTAGTGAGGACTGTACCTAAAACACAGAGCTTTGACAAACTGCAGAGACCGACTGATCATCCAGATCTTGAAAGCTCTGAAACGGGGCAGGGGTCTTGTGGAGACTGGCATAGACCACCAGGAATGGGTCAGAGAACCTTGCAGAGCTTGGACAAGGACAGAAGAGTAGCAGCGCTGAATGAGGGAGAGGCCTTTCCCTTATACCTGCTTCTCTAAGGACTGTGTGAACAGGAAATACAGGAAAACAGTGCTAAGCCTTCTTGTATCTGTGTGGTTCTTTGTGATTTGGATGCTGTGTTTAAGCAGTTTGGATAAGAGCTTCTCCCTTGCGTGTCCCCCCATTATCCTTGCAGATTTGGAAATGTTATAGGATTCTGTGATCTTGGACTCCTTCATCTACTAAAAGCATAAATTTAGTGAAAACCTGAGATTCCCTTTATCCTATAGAGTTGTATGAATTAAATTAGGCTATGTAAACAATCTATAGTATAAACTGCCTTTATGAGTAATAAAGGCATTACAGATGATTATTATTGGAGGTTATATATAATCACTTAATTCTTAAATATACACACCCACAGACATACACCCACACACACATACCAGGGGCTGCTGAAGCAGACATTTTGTAATTCCAAGTAAAGGTCACAATGACATGCTGACACTCCTGAATGTACCACGGGAGTCCAGATGGTAGTAAAGGACCGCAGAGAGATGGTGGCTAGGAAATGTCAGCGAACAAGATTATTATTGTTGTTTTATGGTTTTATTAGATGAATTTTGTCCAAAAATTATAGTTGGCACCCAGTCCTAGCTTCTGTGGTATCTGGCATAGCAGCACAGCCTCAACGAAACCCCTTGAGATTCGGCAAGTCACATTTGTTGTTTGTCTTTTTAAAAATTTGTCTGGGACTCCCAATGCGTCATCACTGTTGAAGAGAAGTTGCATATTCATTTTAAGTCGGTTGTTTATAACACTGAGCAGAATTCTCATTCCAGGGTGTGGGTAGAGTCATTCACTCGCTTTTCTACTCTACACATACTTACTAAATGTCCACTGTGTACCAATAAATTACCCAAACTGGCCAAGCTCATGCTTCAGTCAATGGGGGTGGACATACACAGACAAAGAAGTCAGATGACACTACATGCTAAAAGGAACAATAAAACCGAGTAAGGGGGAAAGGGAGAACTGTACCAAGGTGGGCGATCTTGGAAGGCTTTTCATGGAAGGTGACAGACATTTGAATAGAAGCTTGAGGGAAGTTAAGAAACAAGCAATGTGGGTATCTAGAAGAAGAATATTTCAGACAGAGAGAACAGAAAATGTAAAGGTCCTGAGGCTGGAGTACCCTAAAGTGTTGAAGGATCAGTGAAGAAGCCTGAAACAGAAGCACACTGTCAGGGGACAAGGGGTAGCGTGGCGGCAGACGGAGTGGGAAGGGTCAGTTAACGTAGGAGCTTGTGAGACCATGTCAGGACTTGGTTTTTAATCTGAATGAGATGGAGAGCCAGAGGAGAATTTTAGGAAGGGGGGCAGTGTGGTCTGACTGAAGATTTAAAAGAACCACTCTGGTGCCTGTGTTGAATGTAGATTGCAGGGCAGCAAGGGGAGGCCAAGGAGAGGCAGCAGGCTACTCACTGCCACAGTGTAGATGGATCATAATGGTGGCTTGGGCCGTGTTCCTGTTAGTGTGGCTGACTTACCATACTGCCCCAGATGATGGCCTAAAACAAACATTTTATCATGCCTATGGATTTTGAGGGTCAGGAATTTAGAATCTGGAAGGAACACAGCATCCTTTGTTTTATAGTACCTGTGTTCTCTGAGAACAAAACCTGGGGGTGATTCAACAGCTAGGGGCAAGTATTATGTCCCATAACAAAAGCCAGAGAACAAAAGGATTGTTGAGAAGGGTAGCTAATAAATACAGTGATGCCTGGGGGCAGACATGGGGTCCAGGGAAAGTTTGTTAAAAAAGGGGAGAGACTAAGCATATTTGTGTTGATGATGAGGATTCTGTAGAGTTAATACAAACTGATGACACAGGAGAAGAGGGAATTATTGTGAGCAGCAAGGCAAGGGGGACTGGAGTCCAGAGGCTCTGATGGGAACATGGACAAGGGTTAGGTTAGGAAAGAAGACGGAGAGTGAGAGCGAGATGCAGGTTAGCTGATAGATTTGATGGTGGGAAGATGAGGGGGTTCCTATTTGCTTGCTTCTGTTTTCTCAGTGAAGTATGAGGCAAGGTCACTGGCTGAGAGTGAGGACAGTTGAAGGAGATGTAGTGGGTATACAGAGAGAAGGTGTGACGTGTTCTCTTTGAAGAGGGAGAGGCTCGCCCAGGAGTACTGAGTTATAATCTTGTAGTTAAAGTGAGACCAGGTTAGCGGATCTGTTTTTCTCCAGCAAGTTCAGACGCTTGGATGTAGCCATAGAGAATCTGGGTTTAACCAAGGTGAGACTTTGTCAGGCAAGTGAAATTTAGAGAGAAGGCCAACGGAGTGAAGAATCTTTTCGAGTGAGTTATTATAATGTTGGGCCATGAAATTTAGGCCTGGTTAAAGAAGGAGGTGAAAGAACATATCAGAACAATGAAAAAGTGGTAGGGGTCAATGGAGATGATGGGATATCTGGAGTAGGTGAGCTGGAAGAAGAGGCGGTGTTAGAGATTGAATGGAATGAATCCCGCTTGGTGGTGATGTGTGATTATTTCATATGTGGTTGGATTTGATTTGCTAATATTTTGTTGGGGAATTTTGCATCGATGTTCATAAGAGACACTGAAATAGTTTTTCTTTCTTGTAATATCTTTATCTGGTTTTGATAGTAAGGTCATTCTGGCCCCATAGAATGAGTTAGAAAATGCTCCCTCTGCTTTTTTCTTGAAGACATTGTGGAGAATTGATATTATTTTTCCTTAAATCTTAGGTAGAATTCACCAGTGAAATTATCTGAACCTGATGATTTCTGTTTTAGAAGCTTATTAATTATTGATTCAATTTCTTTAATAGATGTGCATCTATTCAGATTATTTATTTCTCCTTGTATGCTTTGGTAATTTGTGCAGAGACTGAATGGGATGCTTGAGGTTGAGATTTTTGTGAATGTACAGATCTTGATCATGACAAGGGCAGTGATGACTATATACTCAGCTACCTCAAACTATTCCCCAGAGCTAATTTTCTACACATGCAAATATATAGTGTATTATATACAAATATATCATATTTGTATATAAATGTATAGGGTGTATATATATATTTATTTATACAAATGGGATTATATATACTGATGGTCTTCAACTTGGTTTTTTACTCATTATCATGTATAGAAATGCTTTCCATAGTGGTATTTATTCATTTAATTGGTATTTATTGGGCAGACATACAAGAGTTTAAAAAAAGAAGTCCGTGCTCTCTTGGAATTGACATTTTGATGGAAGGGGGTGGTGGATACAATGAATTCATTAAAAAAAAAGTTAAAGATGTATTTTTTATTCTATGTGACGTGCTATGAGAAGTGTAAGTTAGAGTAACAAGGTAGAGATTACTGTAGGCAGGGGGCCACATTGGTGTGGCAAGCAAGATAGACTTCTTTGAACCAAGACTTGAATCATGCGAAAGAATTACCTCTGAAGAGATCTGAATGAAGAGCATTCCAAGCAGGGACAATTGTGGGGAAGTGAGTGAAGGAAAAATAGGTCTGTATCTTCAGTGTCTACCAAGAGCCACGTGTATATTCTCAGTATTTGATTTGCCTCATTTGATCCTCATGCAAACTTCAAGAGTAGAAAATGCCATTATGCTGTCTACTGAAAAGGGACTGAGCTGCAGTCTGGTTCAATAAATTGCCCAGGATCACATAGCTAGTGTGTATGGTGGAGCGGAGACTCGGCCCAGGCAGGGCCGCCCCCGAGACTGTCACCTAGTCACCAGCTCTACAGCCTCTAGTGTCCCTTCCAACTCCGAGATTCCATGTTTTTTTAGTGATTTTACTGACACAATGAAAGCTATGCCAGAAGTAAACAGCTAACAGAATGATAAATGAGAGACCTCCCGTCAAATTACTGATTTACATTTTGTGAAAGCTGCATTTTATGAGAACTGCATGTGGTGTTATGTTGTCCTGTTGTTGAACATGCCATAACCTTGCCCACCAAGCCAGCATATCCAAAACCAGGATGCCATAAGCAAACTACCCCATGATACACAAATCTATGCAAAGTACATGATGCTAAAGAGATAGAGAAATGTAGAGACTTGTGTTTTCTGTGCCACAGCATGTAGGGAGAGCCTTGAAGATGTTTTTCAGAAATTCTGTCTTGGGAGCACATCAATAATTTGTCCCTACACGACACGTAAGTTTTGCTCGCTTATCACCCACCCCTTCTAGCCGTCTACACCTTTCCACTTCCTTGAATAGAGTGAATACAGGAGCACCTACTAGGTGTTAAAATTAACTCAGATGCACACAGATTCCTGGGGAAGCAAGTCTAGATGGGAAAAGAATGGGGAGACAGAATCATTCAGCTCTTTCTAATTATTCTCTTTCATTCTTTAGGGACTCCCTGATTCCCAGGGCTTGGTATGTACTTGTTTGGCTCACTCTTGCTCCCCGCCAGGTATTAGCTGACATTCCTACTCTTATGTGTAAGAAGTCATGTGCTGTCCCCACCATGCAGGCAACATTAATAATTAATATTTGACAATCTATTTTCCCATGTATTGGTGAACTGTAATAAAAATAAATCAGTGGGACAAATCTAATTTTAACTTAAATCTTTTCAAATTCTCTGTCCTTCTTAGTTCCAGTTAGACAGCAAGACACACGTCTAGGATCGTTTTTCTGTTCAAGTCTTACGTATGGTGCTAAGTGTCCCATTCCAGAAAACAAGTACCAATAAAGTGTTGCCGTCCGTGCTGATAGCTGGTATCTTCTACACAATTGGAAGTACTGGTAGGAGGAGAATATATTATATTCCCAAGTGGCAGGATATCAACAAGAGAGAATTGTAAAGAAGTAAGAGGCAGTTGTGTAGGGGAAATGAAGTAAATCTTTTAGTATTCCTGTGCTGGTTGTTTGTGGATGTTTTGCATTTCTATAAATGTCACTGTGTAAACAGTTGCCCATTGGTTTTGAAGGTGTTGAAAGTAAGAGAAAAGTTTTAAGAAACTATTTTTTCCCTAAATATATATTGTAGTTGGGCAAAATTCAGAAGTAAAATGTGAATAAATACAACTCTTTTTCTTTAAATGAGTAAACCAGACTGATCAATCTAAATTCTGGAATTTCCTTGGGTAACAGGAGAGATCAGACAGATTGCAAGAATTGAAGAGGAGAGAGAGACAGGGTGCATTAACTGAACAGGAGCCATGAGGCAGGATAGAACATCTGAGCAGAAGAGATAAGACAAGATGCAGTAATTGAAGGGGAGAGACAAGAAAGCATGCAATAAATGAGAGGGAAAGAGAGAGAAAGGACAGGATGCAATAACTGAATGGGAAGGACAAGGTAGGATACAGTAATGGAAGAGGAGAGATAAGAAAACATGCGATAAATGAGGGGAAGAGAAGACAGGATGCAATAAATGAGCAGGCGAGATAATACAGGGTGCAAAAATGAATGGGAGAGATCAGACAGGATGCAATACCTAGGCGGGAAAGATAAGGCAGAATGGAATAACTGGGCAGAAGAGATCAGACAGGATGCAATAAATGAGCAGAGAGATAAGAAAGGATGAAATAACTGGACGAGAGAGTTAAGACAAAATACCGTGACTGTGAAGGACACACGGCCAGGGTGCAGTAACTGAACATAAGAGATAAGACGGGGTAGAATATCTCGGTGGGAAAGAGAAGACAGGAAGGGATAATTGAACAGGAGAATGTATACGTAATTGCTCTAGAGAGATTCTTCTTCCTATTAGGGATGGTTGCTTGGAGCCAGTGCCCTTGAAGGATAAATAGGGTGCACTTACAAAAGAGGAGGCGAGAGTATGATGGTCAGAGGCAGCAGCAGAAGTGAGGAGAATAGGACAGTGAGATGAAAGTACAGGAAAGGAACATTTCCGTCCACCTGCAGGTCCTAGAACACTTATCAGGGGATGCTTTGACTCTTAAATAAGGCTTTAAAGGGAACCATGTCGAAGCTGAGACTTAAGGAATGGTTAAACATTTGTCAGATGGATAAGAAGGGGAGGGCATGAAGGCAGCAAATTCAAAGGTATGGAAACTTTCATTCATTCATACTTCCAAAACGTTATTATTGAGCAGATACTCTGGTCAAGGCACAATGTCAAGTGGAGGGATATACGGGTGAATAAGGAAGACCCCAAACCTATATATGCTTCATGTAGCATCCATTTTAATGAGGGAGAATGACATTACTTATTTGCAGTTTAGTTAAGTGATAAGTAAAGAGAGCATACAACAGGGAAATCAGACCTATTCGGGAGGGTCTAGGTCTTTTTCTTAACATAGTGAAATTTAAGCTCAGATTTAGAGGATGAATAGGCCCTAGCTAGTCGAAGTATAGAGGTAAGAAGTGAGAGGGTCCTTGAAGCCAAGGCAGGTGAGAAGGCTCAGAGTATGTCCCTAGAACTAAAAAGGAGATCAGTGAGGCTGAGACACACAAGAGGAAGGCAGAGTGTATCACAAGGTGGAGCTTACAGGGTAGGCGATGGCCATCCTCAGGATTTTAATCTTTATGCTACGAGAAAAGAGGGGTGACTTTAAGCGGGACAGTGATGTGGCCAGTGTATTGTTTTTAGAAAGCTCTCACTGGCTGTAGTTTAGATTCTGTCAGAATGGTTTAGACTCAGGAAAGAAGAGTAGATGTGTGGGAGACCAGGCAGTAGATGATGGCAGTTTGGATAGGGAACGTGGTGGAAAAGACAGAGTTGATGGTCTTGAAAGATATTTAAGGGCAGTGAAGAAAAAAACATGATGACCGATTGGATATGGGCGAGTGAAGGACAGGTTGGTCGGTCTCAATGCTGGTTCCTAAATAGTTAGGTTGAGGAACTGAATGATCACTGTTGCCATGTGCTGTGATAAGGAACAGTGCAGGAATACAAGAGAGGCTAAAGGATTGGAGGCTATGGTCATGAATTAATTTTGGCCATGTTGAGTTTAAAGTTTCTATTAGCAGAGACATTAAGCCTGGAGTTCAGAGTACAGAACTAGAGTTGGGGTGTAAATTTGGAATCCATACGTTATGGATGGTAATAGAAACCAAGCGAGCAGGTGAGATCATCCAAGGAGAAATGTAAACTGAGAGGAGAAGGGGGCCTAGGATGGAAACTTGGGTCACATCACATTGAGTTCACAAAAGAAAACTTCCTTCTTCTTCAGAAGAACTTCAGAAGAAAAACTTCTGATGGTTAGACAGAGGCAGATGAGATGATGAAGGAGAATGAGAGAGGCTGGAGAGCTGGAGCTATGAAGGACACCAAAGCAGGTCAGAGTTTTGGAAATGAAGGGAAGAATACATTTCCATAAAAGAGAATGGTCAGATGTGTAACATGCAATTGAGAGGTTGAGGTGATTAAAGATTGAGAAGTGTCCATTCGATTTAGCAATAAAGACGTCACTGAGGATCATAGTGAGATCCATTTAGGTGCAGTGGAGGGAACAAACACCAGCCTGGAGTGAGTTGAGGAGGAGGTGAGGAAAGGCAGCAATGTGTATATGTAACAGTTTTGAGAGATTTTGTCAGAAAGTAGAGACATGAGAAAGGAACTAGAGTGAAGAATTGGGTCAAGTGAGAGTTTTAAGATAGGATGCAGTAGAGTGGAAGATATTGAGAAGAAGGTGGAAGAAAAGGAGTGTCCACTGTATATTCTGAGAAGGGGGGAGGGGATGAGATTTAGAGTAGGCAGATGAGGCGGCCCTGAATTTAAATTGGAGGAGCGACCTCCACATTCGAAGGATGAATATGGCTTGGCAGCAGAAATGGGAGGCCATTGGCATCTGAGAACACCTAGTTTTTCTTTTAAGCAGGATGTGAGGTCACCTTATGGGGCCAAAGGCAGGGAATGGAGATTTGAGGAGAGCAGAGATCTGAAATAGAACTAGAGGGACTGAGCAAGTTGACTGCATAACTCCAGCACCAAAGGCCCAGCGGGGTCCGTGATTGGGAATTTATACTGGTACCATCTCCTTGGAAATGTGGAGTAGTGAACTGTTGCATTCATTCAGGTTTGGTTTCTTTCCACTTGAGTGTGGCAGGGGATAGGAGATGGCAAGCAAGTTTGGGGTTTTGTGAAGAGAGTGGACAAAAGATTATGAATTTTTGCTTGCTTGGAAGAGCAAAAGGGGCTGATGAATATGGAAGAAATAAAAGGTCAGAGGTTATTGGAGGTACAGTGTGGTTAAATAAGAATGTTAGATTAGGGATAGGGCAACATGCAAGCTGGAAGATCAGAAAGGTGGTGCTTGATTTGGTGAGTGTGATGTTGGGGCCTTTTCCAGAGTGGGACTGTGGACGAGGTGCAGGGGAGGAGAAGGCAGTGGAGGATGGGAGTCACTGGACTAGAGACATCATCCATATGGATGAGGAAATCTCCCAGGAATGTGGGAAAAATTGGGTGATCAGAGAAGAAGGGCCAAAATCGTACTGAAGGAAGTCAGTCAAGGACCGCAGCAGGTGTGGGGGATAAGCGGAACAGCAGGAATCTCAAAGAAGGAAGAACTCTCTACAAGAGGATGAGCAGCACTGGGGATGGAGGCAGGATATTGCTTGTAGCTCAGGGCTCCTTAAGAACTTAAGTTCTCAGAGCCTGAGAGAGTAAAGGTCACCTGTTAGGAGAGCTTCCAGGGGAGCATTGCTATCAGGGAAGGGTAGATTTTAATTTATAGTACAGCTCAGGATGCAGCATTAGGATGAACACTTGTCTCTAAGGCTCAGTAGAAAAAAAAAGTGAAGGTGCATATCAACCCAGAGAGATTTCCCCCAGGAGCTGAGGTCCGGAGGAGTGCAGCCGGATAATTTAACTGACTAGATAGTTTAAAAAAAAAAAAAAGTAATCTGGTATTGTTCTTTTTAAATAGGTGTATGGTTCTTGGGGCACCTGGGTGGCTCAGTCGGTTGGGTGGCCGACTACAGCTCAGGTCATGATCTCGCGGTCTGTGAGTTCGAGCCCCACATCGGGCTCTGTGCTGACAGTTCAGAGCCTGGAGCCTGCTGCGGATTCTGTGTCTCCTCTCTCTGCCCCTTCCCTGATTGCTCTCTGTCTGTCTCTCTCAAAAATAATAAACATTAAAAAAAAATTTTTTTAAGAGGTGTATGGTTCTTGTATGTTCTTTTGTTACATTCCTGGTCGACAAGATACTTGCTATTTTACTTGCTCCTTGTCTATTAAAAATGAGGTGAGGAGGCCCATGCCACCTCCAGCACATGTAACTCCCTGGTAGTGATACCAATTCTAATCATGATGAGGACAATTGCTGCAGCATGGTAGAAAGGCACAGCGTCGCAAGCCAGAGAGAAAATAATGAGAAGGGGGAACTGACTGAAAAAAAGATTAATTGGCCTTCCACTGCTGTCAGAAGTACTGGGAGAATGCCTTGTAAGAGATACCGAACTTTCCAGAATGAGCACAAATACTGCAAATATATTCATTCTTAACTCTCGTTTCACAACGAGGGAGGAACTCAGGAAAACAAATAACTAAACACATCGCAGTGGCAAAAAACAAAAAAATCTCTTATATTTAAAAAGGACTAGAAAATCTACAGAATATTTCTCTCTCAAGGAATCCCTAATCCCAAATTAATAGTTCACGTAGTTATAGTGGAGAGTTTGCATTATTAATATTGTTGAGGGTCTAATCCAAACGTTTTATATTTTCACTTATTTTATGTAGCTAATTAGTGTTTTAATTTATTTCTACTCAATCTTGGGATCAAGAATTTCCTACTATCTTATGAAGAAAATAAGTTACTTCCTTAATAGAAATCAGCCTCTCTGATAGCTAGCTGATGTTTTACCAAGTGAAACTTATCAGATGTTCCATGTTGTGTACACCTAATGCCCACCTCTAGTTTCACCTGCTCCCCCCTCCCCAGGGACAAGGGGGGTTTAGGGCATTTACCAACACGGATTGGCCTGGCTGTTCCTATCCTATTTTATTCTTGGTGACTAAATCCTTCTCCATAAGATATAAGCAAAATCTCTTTCCTTCTCTTCTTGATGCAGAAAAAGATTAATTGACATGGGGGCGGTGGGGGGGGGGGGTGTGTGGAAAGAGAGACTCACAAGTTATTTGCGGATAAATTTTTTATCTGCAAAAATCTGGAGTAGAAAACAGAGTGACAAAGATGTTCACATTTTGTGCATTTCTTTGGTCACTTTTCAGCATTTGGTTGAATTACTCTTCACTTATGATTTTCGTGTGGACCTCCCGGCTCTTCACCCGCAGCTTGTTGACCTGGGACTCGGCAATGTCAGCCCGTTCCTCGGCCTCCTCCAGCTCGTGCTGGAGCTTGCGGAATTTGGAGAGGTTGACATTGGATTGTTCCTCCTGAGAATGAATGGAAATGCATTTAGGAGGGAAAAAAGGTCAGGATTTCTAGTTTCTTAGGTCAATGGGTCTCAAATTTCTTTTTACTTGAAAACACTTCACTCTAGTAAACCTTTTTTTTTAAAAAAAACCTAGAGAAATGCTCTTGAATTTTTTTTTATTTTTTTATTTTATTTTTTATTTTTAATTTTCCTTGCATGCTTCTTGAACTCATGGATAACAAGGAGGGACAGGTGACATTTGCCACCAGGATTTCTAAAAGTTCTCCTTTTTAACATGTAAACATCTTAGAGCCATTACTAAATATGTCAGTTTTCCAAACTTTTTGTCCCCCTGAGTCTGGTGAATGAAACCAAACCTTCTAAAAATGCAGGTACACCACCTGTGTTATACTGAGCTAATAGCCTGGAGTATAAATTATTGCTTGTTGAATATAAATTATTGCAACTTAATGCAGTTTACAAATTAAAGAAAACTTGTTTCTTAAAATAGTTTTGAGTAGTCTCTGATTATGTTTGAACAGATAATCAGTGAGTTTGGGAAGGCCAGTTCGGGTTTAGTCTTTAGTAATTGTCCTTTTTTAAAAGGCTCATTGACAGCTGTCCATAATGTGGCATTCAAATTTTGAAGTGAATAAAACTTAGAATCACTAAATAACAGAGCTTGAAAAAAACCTCAGATCTTCCTCTTATAGATGAGGAAAGTAAGAGCCAGAGAGACATGTTAAGTCTCTCTGTCACCACCCCCCCCCCCAACCCGCGCCCACTCCCTGCCCCAGACCTTAGAGGTCAGCAGAAAAATGAAAAACATTCATGGACAAAGGAACTAATTTGTGATAAGTAGGTATATATATATATACCCATACTTAAATACTTAGGAAATCAGCATTATTTATTACTTAAGATAAATCATAGGCTAGAGAAGTGAGATAAGGTGGAGTGCCAAGAATCTGCTGATTTGAACATAACCAAGATCTTCTGAGCTCAGTGGTTTGAACATAAGCGGGACCTTCTGAGCTCCAGGCTTAATATTTAACTGCTTACTTGTCACCTTCACTTATGTATACAGTGGTATTTCATTGTTTCCAAAACAGAATTCCTGTTTCTTTCTTGCCCTGTGAATCTGTTCCTCTCTTAGTTCTGCATTTTAGTCCTTGCTGTGCCATCCACCTGGTTATGCAAATCACAGACTTGATGAATTGCCTTTGATTTCCTTTTTCTCTCGCCAACCAAGGGCGACCTTTTAGCATATCCAGTAGTTTCTCCCTCCAGAATGTGTCTTGAGTCTCTCCACTCTGTCTGCTCCACCACCATTGTAACACAAGCCATGGGACCGCCTGGAAAGCCTCATAAAATGTCTCCTTGTACTGCCTGTGTTACCCAACAGTCCATTCTCCACAAAGTAGCCAAAATATACTTTAAAGAGTATAAGCCCAGGCATGACTGAGCAGTTCAGAACCCTCCTGTGGCTTCCCAGGGTCCCACTGTACTTGGAATACAATCCAGACTTCCTACCAGGGCCTAGAAGACCCTGTGATCTGCTTCCTACCTCACTCTACTGCCTCTTCTCTACTGCTCTCTCCGTGGTTCTTTCTGTTCCTTGAACCAGACTCTTTTCCACTCAAAAGCATTTTGTTGCTCTTGCCCTTCCCTGGAACCATTTTCCCTGGCTCCTTGAGTGGTTGGTTTCTTCTCATTCTTTAGAATGTCATTGACCATTTTCCTTTGATCCTTCCTCACCATACCCTCCTTTTCTTTCATCCCTTAAATGAAGTTGGTTCTGCCATATCTGAGACCAGAGGCTGCTCAGTCACTCCAAGGGGTTTGGAACTCACCGCTTCCTCAGCTTGTCTCTTATAAGCTTTCACCTTCGCTTGCAGTTTGTCCACGAGATCTTGGAGCCTGAGCACATTCTTGCGGTCTTCCTCAGTCTGAAATAATATTTTTAAGAGTGAGTCTCTTGAGAGTACAAACACCATCACATTTTGTTGTACATTTGCTTTTTGATCCCTTGCAAACTAGGGTGAAAACCTAGACAGGCCATTTTCCTTACCTGGTAAGTGAGTTCCTTTACTCTTCTCTCGTGTTTGCGTAGACTCTTGACAGTTTCAACATTGCGCTTCTGTTCACTTTCAACTTCTCCTTCAAGTTCGCGTACCTGCAAAAACGTGGACATTTTAAAGACATTTACTGTGATCCATTCACTCAACGGATTTCTGCTTCTTCAAACGACCTGTGGTGCTTCTTTCACTCTGTTTTATATCTAGGTTTCAGGCCCTAGTCTAATTGTCCCCTTAAAAGCTCTTTGGCAGCAAGGAATGTGTCTCATTCCATCTCTGTATGCCCCACTCATCCAGCAGCACTAGGTCCTCAAAAGGCCCTGGACTGGAATGAGGAAATGTGCCATCAGAAGACCCACCCTGGCCTCCAGTTTCTGGATCTGCTTCTTCCCGCCCTTCAGGGCCAGCTGCTCAGCCTCGTCCAGACGGTGCTGAAGGTCCTTCACCGTCTGCTCCAGGTTCTTCTTCATCCGCTCCAGGTGGGCGCTGGTGTCCTGCTCCTTCTTCAGCTCCTCGGCCATCATGGCCGCCTGTTAGCAGTGAAACAAAACCGGTTGAGAGCTGGGCTGGCGCATCGGGATTCAAGTTCGAGCACCACCGTGTTGCCCTCTGCTCACATCCGTGATGGCCTTCTTGGCCTTCTCTTCTGCGTTGCGGGCTTCCTGGACAATGTCTTCCATCTCTCCCTGGATCTGGGAGATGTCTGTCTCCAGCTTCTTCTTGGTGTTGATCAGGCTGGTGTTCTGTTAAAATAACAAATTTAGAAATATTTAGTATATGAGAGCAAAGTTGGGATGCCAGACTTCTAATGAACTCACAGGCTAGTTAATTAAGTAATTAGTATCCCTCCTTGTTCAATAAGTTATCTGAGATGACAATATATTTTTGAACGACAATCAACTTCGGATGTCACAGTACAGATAAATATTACTAACCCACAAATATTAAATGTTTTAAACGTTATCCTCCATAAAACACTGTGAGTACATTCTGAGATAAAGCTACGATATGAGCAAGAATTTCATTTTCATTCCTTTGTATTTTTCACTCTTCTGTTATACTCACTTGGGTGTGGAGGAGCTGGACGCGCTCACTGGCGTCCAGGAGCTCCTGTTCTGCGATTTTCCTGCTCCTCTCCGTCTGCTCCAGGGTCGCCCGCAGCTCCTCGATCTCAGCCTGCAGCAGGTTGGCCCTGCGCTCCACCATGGCCAGCTGCTCCTTCAGGTCCTCCTGGCTCCGGAGCGCGTCGTCCAGGTGCAGCTGGGTGTCCTGTGGAATGAACGATCGTTGAGACACCTCGTTCTCAGGGCTGCAGTCTCCCCAAGCCCCTTGGGGCCCTTTTTCGAACCCACTTACTTTGAGGATGCCCTGGGTGTTCCTGTAGTTCCTCAGGGCCTCTGCAGCCATGCGGTTGGCGTGGTTCAGCTGGATTTCCATTTCATTGAGGTCTCCCTCCATCTTCTTCTTGAGCCTGATGGCATCATTCCTGCTCCTGATCTCAGCATCCAGGGTGCTCTGCATCGACTCCACGACTCTGATGTGGTTTCTCTTCAGCTGGTCAATTTCCTCATCCTTTTCAGCGATTTTCCTGTCGATTTCAGACTTGACTTGGTTCAACTCCAGCTGGATGCGCAGGATCTTTCCCTCTTCGTGTTCAAGAGATGCCTTTAATGACAGCAAGGGGTGACGTTAGGGAATGGAAGTTTATGGTATTCTAGAAATAGGAATTAGTTCTTACTTTTTTGCTACCATAAGACATCTTTGTTCCCTCGTTACAGAAATTTCTACAATGTGTTGTTGGTTTTATATATTTCTGTCTCCCCAGCTCGATCATTCCCTTGAGGGCAGGGACCTTAACTTACTTGTTTTTGTTCCTTTGGTGTCTAACACAGTTCTGACTAACACCTGTGTGTTAGTTGCATGCATAGTCAAGTCTCCATCCTCATATGTAGTACACAGAGTGAGAATTACTTTTCTTTTCTCTTGATTCAAGAATTTCATCAATTTTACATGCAATAGACTCTAATTCCCCTTGTAATTGTTTTTAGAATGTATGATAAAATGTCTACCTCTGCCTCCTCTAGAGCAGCCTGAAGTTCAGACTTTTCATGTTCAATTTGCTTCTTTACTTTTTCTAGTTCATGGATACGTTTCCCTCCTTCTGCAATCTGCTCAGTAAGGTCAGAAATCTCCTCTGTTGGTGAACAGAGATATAAAAAATTTGTTCAGTGAAGGAAAACATTTTTTCAAATCTTTGGTTAAAGAAGATTAAAATGTACTCACGTTGCAAATTCTTATTTTCCCGCTTCAGGGTTTCAAGTTGGTCTAAGGATTCCTCATAAGCATTCTTAATCTTGAACAGCTCTGTGCTAAGGGAGCGGGACTCCTTTTGGGAAGCTTCAAGTTCAGCATGAGTTTCTTCATACTTCTGTTTCCATTCTGCCAGGATCTGCAGGGCAAAGGGCAGTCAAGAAATTTAATGGAGAGAGTTTGATGGGATATGAGAACCATCTATTCTGGCAGCTGACAGGCAGAGTTGGGATGACCTGAGACTGACAAGTAGTTATGAATGAAAAAAGTAGAAACCACAGGACTTGTCTTTCCCCACTGCCACCTGACATGGAGCAGGAGCTCCCAAGAACAGCTCTTTCAGATAGTTGGAATAAGGCCACTGAAGGCAGCAGGCTTTGGTCCCGTGTTGAATGCCAAGGCAGAGGCTGCAGCACAAGGTACCTTGTCGAAGTTCCTCTGCTTCTTGTCCAGGGCCGCGCAGGCCGCGTTTGTTCTCTCCACGTCGATCATCAGGTCCTCCACTTCATTCTGGAGCCGCTGCTTCGTCTTCTCCAGGGAGGCACATTTGGCGTTCACCGCTTCTACGTGCTCCTCGGCATCCTGTAGACGCTGGGCCAGCTTCTTCCTGAAAGGTGAAATAAGGACAATAGAAGTGAAGGCCATCAGCAGAATTGGAAGTTTCCAGGTATGTACAAAAGAGTGCTTTCCACAACCAGACTCCTAACAGTCTGCTCTTCAAGCTTGTTTTGTAGGCCTAGTTCTGTGTTGACTCATTCCCACTCCTGCAAACTAAATGCTGACAACAGTCCAAATTTCAACATCACCACACTTCATAGTCTGGTTTTAAGGCCATCTGTGATCAGCCCAAGCCAACATTTTACCCATTAAGGTCACTGGTTTATTCCTTCTCTGTAAAATATTAATATCTGTCTTGAATTACTGTTACGTATGTCTTGCCTCCACTGAATTTTCATCTCCAGAAGGTAGAGTGTGTATCTTGCTAATCTTTGCAAGACTGTCACACATGTTAAGTACTCAAATGTTGGATGAATTGAATTCAAATGAATTCAAATTCATTACCAAATATGCTTGATTTTGCCTAATTGTGTCCCTCCCTTATTTTTCCTGGCTTTCCATTAATCCTTTAATAAAAATAAACTTTTCCAAATCAATGTCAATTTTGCTTTGTGAGCTCCACTGAAAATCTCCTCTAAGGCATCCACCCAAACATGATTCCAACCACATGGTTGTACACTTGTCACGGGATAAACGACTAGCTCCCTCCTGAAACCTTTTGAATGAGTAGGTTTCTTCTTGTCAAGATTCTCCCTCTTCACAGTTGCATCTCGAACTGTTGATTGCATTGAATATTTGGTCCTTTTTGAAACCATGTTTTCCTTTCTTATTGCAGAATTTATGTTTTCTTTTTAGTCTTTAATAGTATATGTCTTTGTTCCCCTACAAATAGCCATGTTTTTACATCTCAGAAGGACGAGCTATGCTTTGAAATCTTGGTTATTTTTCCCTTACATGCCTAACATCTTCGAACAATTTTTCCATTAGTGGCTGAGAGGAAGGAGAGGCACAGGGCAATACAGTTAACTCTTACTCTGTCTACACCTTTATAGATAGAATGATGCCCAAAATACCCCCTTTTGAAAATAGTCGTTCAGCTTCCTCTTGCCTTACCTGCTTTCTCTTTTTGCCCTCTAGCTTAATTCTTTTCCTGCACTGCCAGATTGTCTGTCTTGCTTTGGTTTGCGTTCATGCGTGTTTTTTCCATTGTTTTTAAATTTTGTTTTTGGAGCAATGGACATTTTCCCATATAGCGCTTATAGCAGATGCACTTGGTTAACAGGGATATTTCCATTTTAACTAAGTCTAGAACATACTTGGCCTCCTCCAGCTCCTCTGTGCGCTGGATGGCATCCGTCTCGTATTTGGTCCTCCACTGGGCCACCTCGCTGTTGGCCTTGGACATTGCCCTCTGCAGCTCGGCCTTGCCCTCCTGCTCCTCCTCATACTGTTCGCGCAGCAGGTCACAGTCATGGCGGGCTGATTGCAGGGCGTGGGCCAGTGCACTCTTGGCCTAAGAACGTAGAGATCAGTGACTTAATTTTATATCTTTAAAGTGATATTTAGTCTCTAGGCTCCTAGAGGTCACCAGAAGAAAATCTATGGAAGTAAGAAAACCACAAATAACCTCAAAAATAAGGATAGTGACAACAACAAGTAGGGCTTACCTTTATCTCCTCTTCAAGCTGCCTTTTTAGTTCCTCAATCTGTTGTGTGAATGCTTGTTTGCCCCTTGAGAGCTGAGAAACTAACGAGTCCTTTTCATCTAGCTGGCGTGAGAATTCACCTATTAAGACCAAGACGGATAAAACTCAGCCTTACTTTTGGAAATCAGAGCTCTGAATTAAAAGCTGGAGCAGGGAAAGGGAGCTGAGTTTGAAACACTTTGGAGAGTATGGATTACAGCAAGCCACCAACGTCCACTTCAGTTCTGATGAGAAAATCTATATGAGAATGAGAAGTATGGAAAGCTTTGAGGCAGATTACATACTTACAGGCAACACAAAACATTTTGCAAGGTATTTAAGATTATTTGATCACAGTAGAAATTGGTCAAGAAACATGCAACAAGAAATGTAAATCAAACCAACAAAACATCCCAGTGCTTCCTGTCTAAGGCAATAGTGTTGTACTAGTGTACCTTACACTGAAAGTTGATTGAAACAAAGAATTTATTGTATGGAAAATAGGAGACTTTGACCGATTCCCTCCATCAGTAGAAGTGATGTTCAGAAGAAAATCCTGGAAGCATTTTTATGTTAAGAAATGATCAAATACCCTTCCACCCCAGAATTCATTGGTTTAGGGGGCCTGAGCAGTTCCTAGACTAAATGGCATTTAAATCCAATCCAACTCTTCAGGCACCATAATTCAGAAAACATGCTGTGCTGTATTAAAAAGGGAGGAAAGACTTTCAGCTCCATTTTTGAACTGGTTACCTGGAAGCTTTATCTCTTTAATAAGAATGACAACTTTCTCTTTTTTCCATACCACTAAATTCTAGAAGGAACTTAGGAAAGATTCTTAAGATTCTTTGAGAATACAGGTTTTCTTCTTCCTGCATGAAGTATACTAACTATCTGCATGACAATAACACAAGCCTTACTTTGAACTTTGTTCTAGAAAGAACAATATTTGAATGGATATGAAAAAGTGGTTCTCCAACACTTTGATCTGCCTATCACTTTAATAGTCCAGACAACCCATAAAATAATTACCATCTTGTTAACCTCTTGCTTGAGGAGGTAGAACTTTGGTAAAATAGTTGGTAAAACTTTGGTAAAAAGTTAATTAGGGGAAGGGGTTAATGCACAGACTCTCCAATTTGGGAAGTCAAAACTCTACAAACATCCCTTGAAGGCTCCGGGGGGGGGGTTGTAGTACTATTTCTCTGCATGATGGTGCTAGCTAGCAGCAGTTGGCCAGACTTCAGGAAAAAGAGTGGAGTAAGCGTTCTTGGACAGCCACCTCATCATTGCCATAGTCTGTCATTTTTAAAATGTGGATTACATTACACAGGCCGTTGAGGGTAATAGAGTAATAAATAACTTGGGCAAGCATTTTGAAAGATGAAAATAAATATTGTGAAGATACACTTTAAATCTGATAACTTGATTAAAGTCAAATCTGCTTTAAAATGTGAACGAGCAAAAGAGCCTGGATCTCTTTAGTGAAATCAACAATTACAACAAAAAAGAAAGCAGTCCGTGCCAGGGGTCAGTAATGTGTTCCTACGAGTGGTGGTGGGTGGCCCCCAGGCAGATAGTATGTGATCTCAATTAAGTCATTGCAGAGGTTTTCAGCAAATTAAGCATCCAAGCTAAATTTGTCATTCAAGGTCAACACTGGTCAATGGCCCACCTGATTCTGTCTGCAGACGCGCTCTCTGAGCCGTCAGGTCATTGATCAGCCGCTGCTGCTCCTCTTCCTTGGTCTTAAGTTCACTCACCTGGTCTTCTAGAGTGCGGCACATCTTTTCCAGGTTCCCCTGCATCAAAAAGTGGTAGAAGGCATCTCAAGCAAGTATTTGGACCACAGAAAATTTCAATAATCCACACATTCCATACGGTGGTGCTTCCTTATTTGGAGAATTAAATATCTTTACAAGCAAACAAAAACTACAGAGGCCTTGGGTTGTGGTGGAAAGAGTAACGAATGACAGAGTCTAAACGTGCTACCAGCAAATGGCTTTGGGAATTTAAGTCTTAAATCAGGTGGCTTATCTCTGAGATGAGAATAATGACACTTGATTTTTTTGAGCAGCAAGTTTATGTATTTGTGCTTAAGGGGAAAAACAAAAGCCTAATCAAGGTGAGGTGTTTTTAAAAACCCCAAATGCATAGTTGAGTTGCTCTCATTTGGAAGAGCTGAACTTTCTTTCCGCCCTACATGTTCTTTGGGTGTGGCTGTTCTCACAGCAAAGAGTGGACGCTTTGCCATCACACCCTGGGTGTCCCTCGCTCCCGCCAGTCACCTGCTTGTGCTGCCAGTTACTAAGGACTCTTGACCGGCTCACTCACACCTGTCTCACAGAAATCTCTTTAAGACTTAAACCATGGTTGTACCTTGGCCTTGGAGACAGTCTCCATGTTACTGGCCAGGTCGTCGATCTCCATCTTCAACTCGCTCTTCTCCTTCTCCAGCTTCTGCTTGACCCTCTGTAGGTTGTCTATCTGCTCCCCCAGCTCGGCCACGCTGTCCGCGTGCTTCTTCCTCAGGGTGGCCGCCGTGGCTTCGTGCTGCAGGGTGGCCTCCTCCAGGTCCCTGCGCATCTTCTGGAACTCGGCCTCCCGCTTCTTGTTCATCTCGATCTGGGCGGAAGTGGCCCCGCCGGCTTCTTCCAGCCGCTCGCTGATCTCCTCCAGTTCCCGGGAGAGGTCTGAGCGCTGCTTCTCTGCTTTGGCCCGGGAGGCCCTCTCTGCCTCGATTTCCTCCTCCAGCTCCTCGATGCGGGCCTGAGGGTGACACAGCAACATTAATGGCAACTCGTGGCAGTTTTGATTCCTGTGATAATGTGGACGAGGTGGAGGTTGTGACTCACCTGTAACTCCTTGATCTTCTTCTGCAGCTGCATGGCAAGGGCCTGCTCATCTTCAATCTTGCTTTGCAGATTGCTCATTTCAAACTCTTTCCTGTCAAAGGGGCACTTTATGTCAGTCACAGAAACAGTAGTAGCACTTTCCCCATAGACGTGTTCTCATTGCTTACTTTTTGAGTTTCTCATCGAGTTGCTGCTTGTCATTTTCAACATCCATTGTGGATTCTTGGGCCAATTTTAGGTCTCCCTCCAGTTTCCTCTTGGCTCTTTCTAGGTCCATGCGGATTTTCTTTTCTTGTTCCAGGGATCCTTCAAGCTATAAGTTAATAATGCATGAATATAGTTCCTGAAACGTTACCATCTTTTATCCCAGGTTTGACTTGTAGACATTTAACTCCTATCTAATCAGCAGCTTATTTTGATTTTTCCATGAATTAGGCAAATTTGTCCCACCTATTCCATTCTCATAACTATTCACTTAGTCCCAGGAATCATCATTTGAAAGGTGAAGTGTACCTCATTACCATATGATTACAGTAAACTGCCAGGGAGACAGCATGCCTTCCCTATCTCCCCACCGGAATCCACTGTGACTGTGCTTCACCACACCCACAGACCCCACAGCTGTGTTTCTAACCATGACTTTTGTCACTTCCTCCCTGATGCACACATTTATAGCGGGTTCTCTATTTGGTATCAGACTACGTTTAAAGCCGAATTCATCTTCCACATTCTTTATTTGGAAACCTTTCTTCCTGTGAGAGAGAATCTTACGGATGTTTACTACTTCTTTGCTATTGCTATGCTCCCCACTTGGAGCATCTCTCAATTTCTTTGCATGGCCTCTTGCTTTTCAAGCCCAGGCCAGACCCATTTTGTTTGTACAGATTTCTTTGGTAAACACAAGCTTTCCTTTTCCCTGAGTCTTTTTATGTATATTGTCTGTTAACCAACAACTTTCTTTATTGATTTTTTTTGACTTCTTGAGTGTCCATCTTAGACCTTGTAGCAAAGATAATGTCCTATACACATATCCATTGGAAGCTCTTGAAAAGTCCTCATTACATCATAAGAATGCAAACTCATGTTTACTTAGTTTGTTACAAAATTTAAAAAAAATTTTTTTTTACATGATTTTAGGCTTACGTCATCCACTTGTTGTTCAAGCTTGATTTTAGCTTTGGTCAGCGTGTTGACCTTGTCCTCTTCTGCCTGTAGGTCATCCAGGGTCTGCTGGTGGGCCTCCTGGAGGGCCTTCTTCTCCTTGGTCAGCTTAGCGATGGTTTCGTCCAGGCCTGCCATCTCTTCCGTGAGGTTTTTCACCTTGAAAAATTAAAGAAGAAATGGTATCTGCTCTAAAGCAGGTTTACTAGGCTGGCGGAACCTCGATATGGTAGAACAGAATGTGATTCATACCTTGTTCTCTGTGGCATGCTTCTCCTTTTCAACCTTGGCCAGGGTCAGCTCAAGGTCATCGATGTCTTTCTTGAGCTCTGAACACTCGTCCTCCAGTTTCCTCTTCTTGGCCGTCAGCTCAGCGTTGATCTCCTCCTCATCCTCAGCTCTCTCAGTCACCTCCTTGATCTTGGCCTCCAGCTGGATTTTCGTTTTGATCAGCTGATCGCACCTTTCCTCTGCATCAGCCAAGCTGTCTGCTTCCTGAGAAGGGATAATAGGCATTTTTAGATTGTAGTTCTTTGGACATTTTCAGATTTTATTAATATTTCAAAACCATATAAGTGAATTGTGTTTTAAAGCCTTAGGTTACTTTTTGTAAACTTCCCATCATCTAGGAAATATTTATTGGGCACTTATTATGACACTGGAGATTTTTTTTTAATTTAAGGAATTTAAGTCATGGTTCCTGATGAAATTATGATACAGTTTTATTTGATAATGATGCAGTTCAGGACATACTATGCCAAAATATGGCACCATGGCATATTGTGTACCATAAACTGAAGGAGTTTGAGAAAATGGAAGATGCAGGAAACCCACTCTGACCTCCTTCCCTCACCCTAAAACAGGTCATTAAACTCCCGTGTAGAAAGTGCCCTTCCTGTACTAGTAGGAAAGAAGACATTCTTATCACCAGAGATGAGAATTGGGGGCCAAGAAGGCTGTATAAACAAACCTTGTTAAACTAACCCTTATCTTTTTAGTTACTTTTTCACCATTTATTACTCTTAACTCAAACCCCTTTGTCCTGTCAAATCTTTACAAATTTATTGCCTGTCTAAAAGATATATAAGCTTCCTGCTCTGCTTATTTCTTTGGGTCTTCAGTCTCTTGCAAAGGCTCCCATGTACGTGTAAAAATTCAGTAAATGTGCATGCTTTTCTCCTGTTAGTTGATGTTGGTTGCTTTAATTTTCAGACCCAGCCAGGGACTTTAAGAGGGTCCAGGAAAACTTCTTGTTCCCCTAATGATGACCTATATTTAATGTGTTGGTATATAATTTCAGATAAGTCTCCTTTCTTTCTTTAGTATTTATTTCCAGAAAAGTTTAGTGTGTAAAAAACAGACAAAATGGTCAGGTATCCAGCAGGTTGCTAGAGGGAGGGGTAATATCAGGAAAGTAACTTAAAGGGAAGATGTCTTACAGTGACAGAGTAGCTGGGAATCACAGGAAACACATGGAAGAAATAAGAGGCACTAAAAATGTTCAGAGGTGGTGCTTAAAGAAGTACCAGGTGGGTTTCTCATAAGTTAGAATAGAAACTCTGTGGGAGCAGGGGCCATGCCTCTTACTTCAAGTTGTATCCCTGGTGCTTGGAACATTATTCCGTATTTATTAAATGTGGAGACTTGACAGAATGATGTTGGAAAGAGGTCATACTATTCTCAGAGGAGAGGAGTATGATTGGAAACTGAGGTATACCTTGCAGTTAGCACCTGGTTCTCGAAGGTGTGATGAGCCTCTTGTCATTTTGGAAAAACTGTTCAAAGTCACAGTGCCAACCCAGGTAGGTACAGACAGTTCATCTTTCTTTACATCTTCTAGTGAAAGGCCCTAAACCTGTACGTCCAACTGGACCAAAGTAGATGTTCTTCTGAGCTCAGAGGACTGTAGGACAACTCTCAGTACTCAGGTAGTGGGTCTCAGTAGCAAACGGAAAGTCTCTGGTCATTTGCGTCACAAAAGTGGGTTAAGCAGTGGTGTTTGATCAAACATTTCTTCCAGGTCTTCTGGGTGTTTATTGGGACATCAAGCAAGAATGTCAACCCTGTCTCTCATGCTTTGGATAAAAACTGACACTGTCTATAGAAAGTGTTCCCATTATCCTTGTCATGATCCTACTCTTTCAGGTACTGGAGAGTTTCTAAAGATAGAACTGTCAGGGAAGTTGCCAGAATACTGGTTTCAAGTGAATGTATTTTCATCATGATGTGTCCTCCCTCTTCACTGTGAATATTGTTCTTTTCACTGGTCTAATTTGCTCTTCTCAGTAGGGAGAATCTTGGGGAGCAAAGATCACCTCATTTTTTGACCACATTCTGCTAGGAAAAACACTAGGGGGAAAGGGAAAATGCTTTTGTTTTTCCTTTTAAACAGCAAAGAATCCTACTGCAGTGCTTTGTGGTAATGTTGTGTATGGGATTGTGTGGATCTTCTATGGAGTTGTGAGTTAGGAAAGATTGATAGTCCCTTAGTGAGGTGGAATCTAGACCTTTCTCTAGCAATTGCTGAGCTGAAATTTTCGCATCAGATTGGGTGCTAAACAAATGGGTTCTGATACTCACAGCTTGGACCTGGAGTTGCAGGTCATTTTTCTCTTGCATCAGAGCTACCATCTTCTCCTCAAGTTCTTTCCTTTTTGCCTCTGACTTCGCCAGCTCTTCCTTGGTCTTCTCAAATTCTTCCTTCATGTTGGCCATCTCCTTCTCGGTCTCGGCGCTCTTGAGGAGGGGCTTGATCTTGAAATACAGCTTCATCCAGGGCCAGTGCTTGACGTTCATGAAGGCGCGGATGTTGTACTGGATGCAGAAGATGGACTCTCTGTGACAGAAGCAGAAACGTTCCAAGTCAGGTTCTCACAGGAAGCAGAGTGAAAAGGCCTTGGCTGCTGGGGCTCAGTAAAATATCTCTGTCAATACCTTCTCTCCACCATCCTCTGGTACTCCACTCTGGCCAAGAAGCCTCTGCACCTGGCCTGGGTTCGGGTAATCAGCTGGGCCAGCTTCTCGTCTCGCATCTCCTCTAGAAGCCCCAGAAGACCAGCTTTGAAAAAGACCTGTGTGGGGGGAGGATTTGCAGATCAGAAACTGTACATAAACTTCAAAGGGACATGGATAGCATCGGGTGGGCTTTAGAGACCATTACCTTGGTGTGACCAAATTTATACTGAGTGTGGTCAACGTCGATGGACCCAAGGAGCTTCTCAGAAGCCTTCTTGCTGTCAATGAACTGCCCTTCAGGGATTGCACTTGCATTTAATACCTTGTATCTGTTTAGGCCAAACAAATAAATGATACAGCTATTGTCACCAATAAGAAATCTTCTTGCCTTATTTTAGAAATGATGTAACTTTTGGGTAGTCTAACAAACATAAACAAGAAATCATATCTACGTCTTTATTCTCTGCATATTCAAAGGGTGTCAAACTTTTGGCATATCAGCATACCAAATGATCAATACAGAGTCTGTTAAGTGTGTTTCTCTTCTCCTCAATTCTAATAGAACGTATAAAGGATTTTTATTTCAATCAAAAAAGTTGAAATAAATAAAAGAACCTCTTAAAATAATTTGAAGTGAGAAAGTCTGACCTCTGTTTGAAGTCTGCATAAAGGATTCTGCTGGGGAATCCCTTCCTGCAGATGCGGATGCCTTCCAGCACTCCGTTACACCTCAGCTGGTGCAGGACAAGTTCATGCTCCATGGCCCCTAAAGGGAAGGATACACATGCCTTATTTCATGGTCTAAAGCAAACACACTGGCACTTGTCTGGATGTCAGAAGTGTCTTACCGGGGGTTTTGGTTTCATTGGGGATGATGCAGCGTACAAAGTGGGGGTGAGTGCTCCTCAGGTTAGTCATCAGCTTATTCAGATTCTCCTGTGGAATTAATGAATATTTGGTTTGAAAGTGTGCTCTTTTCATACATTCATATTTACAGACATAATCACTGTGACAACCGTGACATTGCTTCAATTCTAACGAATGGTATCCTAATTTGAATTTGCAAAGAGTTCTTTCTGGAATTTCCACATTCCCAAAAAGTCCTTTCCTTTCCTGTTTTTGTGCATTATAAACATATTTGTCTACAAGTTGTTGAGGTGGTTGTTCATTGCTTTTGAATCTCCTAGCATGTGTTGTAGACTTAATATGATATTCTAAATGTAGGGAAACACCCCACCCATACTGTTTCACCTGGATATGTGATCTGACGTTACAAGTAATTCAGTGTCTTATTCCAAATCTGTCATTTCTTTATTTACCCTACTTTCAATTGTATCTGCTTCTCTATCACATTCCTATTCCTTTTCCTAATTACAGAGCTGTGTCCTCCTGCTCATTCCACAGAAAGTGGCCTTTTAGTGCTTCACTCTGGGAATTGGCAGAAAACCAACAGCCATGTTACCAACTGTGAGAAGGGTTCCAATTTGTGGAAATCCTGTTTGTTTGTTTGTTTGTTTGTTTGTTTGTTTTTCCAGAATAACTAAAGCTTTCATTGTTACAGATGGGATTGTCCAAAGAAAAGCAAATTTTCCTTCAAGAGCTATTTTTTATCACATCTGTTTTATACCCTTCGTTTAGAATCAGCCTCCAATTCCCAACACTGTTCTTCTGTCTTTGGCTTTCAAAATCCACTCTATTCAGTTCTGTGCCAATATATACCTAGGCACGTGCATCATTTGGAGACTCCCACATACTCCAAAAAATCTCGTTTTGCTTAGTCCTATCCCAATAGGACCTTTTAAATGTCAAATGACTTTATTTCCTGGCATTCAGATTTAATTTTGTTATCTGATACTGACTTCTGCAATTCACTGTCATCCCTCCTGACACCTTGTCTCCTATACACTGAAGTGTCTCTTCCAAACTACCCCAGACCCTCTGAGACTCCATTCTACCACCACCAACTGACCTAGATCTTTGAGTCACATTCAGTTCTGGAATCCTTGCAAGATTACTCCCCTTGCCCCACAGATACAATAAAATTGAAGTTCTTAAATCAAATAAGAGAGAGCAAAGGATGTTTGTACCCTGAAGAGAGCAGACACAGTCTGGAAAGAAGAACCCTTCTTCTTGCCGCCTTTCTTCCCACCACCAGCTTCTAAGGGGGGTAGAGAGAGCACAAGCAAATCATCAGACAGGCTTTCTCAGTATATGTTTTATACATTAAATGAAAGATGACTTCTGTTGCAAGTTACCTGCTTCAGCAGCTGCTCCCCCAGTGAAGAGGAAAGCCAGAGTCTTCATTGCGGACTTCTGGTACAGCCCAACCACGGTCTCATTCAGGGGGTCCTTGTTCTTGTCCAGCCAGCCGGCAATGTTGTAGTCCACGGTGCCCGCGTAGTGGATCAGCGAGAAGTGTGCCTCGGCCCTGCCCTTGACCACCTTGGGCTTCTGGAAGTTGGCGGACTTTCCAATATGCTGCTCATACAGCTTGTTTTTGAAGGAGGTGTCTGTAGCCTTGGGGAACATGCACTCCTCCTCTAGGATGGAGAAGATTCCCATAGGCTGAGAGTAGAAAAAGAAACAGATGCTGTTTGAATTTTGTCTACTTATAGAAATAATATGTAACATCATGATCCTATTTGAGTAAATTCATCTTTTAATTTCTTACAACTAATGAAGACTTATTCCTTGGGCCAGAAGTCGTTAAGTTAGCAAATATGTATCAAGTGCCTCTAGAGATCTAGATGCTGTGCTGGGCTCTGGGATGTGATGGTGAGGGAGATGATCGAAGGGCATGCTCTTGTGGAGTTTGTGTCTCGCCCCAAGGCTTTACAGCCGTATTTCTCCCATTGTGACTCAAAAACTGGTTGCATCAGAATCACTTGATGAAAATTCAGGTTCCAAGGCCCCCATCCACACTGACCAAAAAGTTTTTCCAAGGGTAATGTGCAATTTTATTAAGTACTTGTGGTGAGTCTTAAACCGAACTTTGAGAGCCTCTGCTTTTAAGTACTAGAAATTGGCATTTCAGTTACCAGTAATAATGAATCTAAGGATGACGAAGTGATAATAAGTACAAAATACTCTATCTAGTGCTCTTTTATAAGGAAAGATGGCTTTAAATATGAGGTCATCATTGCAAACCATTGGGAAATGTAGAGTTCTGTACGTTAAAGAAAATATTCACTCTCCTTTTACCAGGATATCTACCTTGGAGTTAGCAAAAGAAGGAGTTTTCCTGATTTTGTTTACCAGTGGAAATATTTTAAGATTCTCACTTAAATACTATTCAGCAGTATACTCTGTGACCTGAATAGTCATACGAACCTTCTCAATGAGCTCGATGCAGGCAGCCAGGTCCATCCCAAAGTCGATGAACTCCCACTCGATGCCCTCCTTCTTGTACTCCTCCTGCTCCAGCACGAACATGTGGTGGTTGAAGAACTGTTGCAGCTTCTCGTTGGTGAAGTTGATGCACAGCTGCTCCAGGCTGTTGAACTAGGGCGTTGCAAACACCAAAGAGCTCAAGTGAGTTTGGGAAACCCAGGGGGAATTCGGCAGAGCAGACACGAAGCGGAGGGGCCTTAACAGGGCCGCTTACTCCAACGACTCACATCAAAGATCTCAAAGCCGGCGATGTCCAGGACCCCGATGAAGTACTGTCTGGGCTGCTTGGTGTCCAGCTGCTGGTTGATGCGGGTGACCATCCACAGGAACATCTTCTCGTAGACGGCCTTGGCCAGGGCGCCCACTGCGTTGTATACCTTCGTGGACAGAGTAACGATTGTTGCCGTTACCAAAGACGTGTTGAGAAGGCTGGGGATGTGTGTGATTCATTGAGGCCGTTCACTTACCTGCTGCACAGTCTGGCCTTTGGTGACGTACTCGTTGCCGACCTTGACCCTGGGGTAGCAGAGGGCTTTGAGCAGGTCAGCAGAGTTCAGACTCTGGAGGTAGGCTGCCTTGTCAGCAACTGTAAAGACACAATTCAGGCATCCAGTGTGACCTACTGTGGGCCCCACAATTCATAGGAGCAGAGTGATGAGTGAATCATTTTATAGAAAGTCTGTATGGGGGTAAATTTGCATACATCCATCAGAAGCTCAGCTGTAAAGGAAACATGAATATGGAGTGGGCTTTTCGGCTCTGTTACCTTCGGTGCCATCTGGCTCGGCCTGCTCCTCACGCTGCTTCTGCTTGAACTTCATGTTCCCATAATGCATCACAGCCCCCGTGAGCTTGTAGATGGAGACTCTTTCATCAGAGGTGAAGCCCAGGATTTCGATGGCACTCTACCAGGAAAAATGAGAAGACAAAAGGACAGAAGACACTAACTTATTGAGGAGAATTTATACCTTATCTTTAACCACACCCAGAGAGGGGTGTTATTTTCATTCCCATACATAATGGATTAAAAAAAAAAAACACCCCTGCATATGTAACTTACATCTGTGGCCATCAGCTCCTCTTGGTCATCAATGCTGGGGACTGTGATCTCCCCTTGACTGACGAAGGCATAGTCATAAGGGTTGGTGGTGATCAGGAGCATTTCTGGGTACACAGAAGTCAGGGTATACATTTTACATTAGAAGTTGTTAATAAATGATTAACGTCTAGCGTATAAACTTAAGCTCTTTCTTACCAATTAGGTCTGGCTTCTTGTTAGACATGATCTGATAAAAAATGTGGTAGCTTCTTTCTGCCTTCAGCTGGAAAGTAACTCTAGACTTCTCCAGAAGATCTGCAGTGGAAAGTAGACACTGGTCAGGGCAGAAAAATTATAAAGTTCCTGGAGTGATTTTGGAACTTGGGGTCATTAGCTGCTTCTCACTGGCCCCTTGAGATTTCCACGGAATGTCCCCCCGAGGTACCACATATTGTGCCTCTGCAAACACCATTGCAGTTATTCTTAGCACCTCTGGAAAGAAACTAAAGCCTGCCTGGCCCAGGACATAGACATTTCTCATGCAGAAGATCCTTGACATTTAGAGTATAATTGATTCTCAAGAACCCCTGTCTCCCCAGGGTCTCTTCTCACTTTAAAATAGACCATTAAGAGCAACGTTTATCAAGGCTCAGTAGGCAACTCATTTACCCTCATGTTAGTGTTTTCCTAGAAAAAGTTGAAATTCATTCTGAGGCTGGATTATTTCAGACAAGCCCAATGGCTCCCGGCAGTTCTTACGGAATCATTAGCTCATGACTGAGGATAAAGCACTCTGTGGGCTATGGGTAAGACTGGCATTAACCATGGGCATGTTTGGCAGCAGACTGGTGTTTCACAGGCTCCAGGCTCAGCAGGAGCTGCAAAATGTTCCTCCAAACCATCAGTTGTCATTCTTGGATTCTGTTGAGGAGGTCCTGTTACTCACATGTTTCAATATCAGCAGAAGCCAGTTTTCCCGTGGTACCGAAGTGGATCCTGATGAATTTACCCTTGCAAGTAAAAATGATGATGTTATATACCAGACTTGAAGCGCACGAGAAAGAAGAGACTGCAACGATAGTTCAGGCATGCTTTCTCGGGCACTTAAGGGCTGAGAAGAGCCTTCTGTGACCAAGAGACTCACAAAGCGAGAGGAGTTGTCGTTCCTCACGGTCTTGGCGTTGCCAAAGGCCTCCAGTAGGGGGTTGGCGCTGATGATTTGATCTTCCAGAGTCCCCTGCAAAGGCAAGCACGGTCCTCACCTCCGGGGCTCCAGACTTCCTGAGAGCCCTGACATCTTGAGTCTGACCCCAGACCCACCTGAATTTTGCCCGAAGTAACTTCCTCCTTCTTCTTCTCCCCAGTGACTGCAATTGTTGCAAAGTACTGGATGACACGCTTGGTGTTCACGGTCTTCCCCGCCCCGGATTCTCCGCTGCCAAACAGAGACCAAACATCCGTGAGGAATCAACCTCTGTGACGAACGAAAGTGCTTCCACTAGCAGCATTTACTACCTTATGCGTCGATCTTTATATGTCTTTGTCAGTTCATATTATTTCTGTTGCTCTCCACTGATAAGAAGTAGAGAAATCCATCCATTAATCACCTAACACATACTTCTTGAGAGCTTAAAATGTGCCAGGCTCTCTTCTAGGTGGCCTGGGGTTGAGGGGGCCAAAGGGCAACCACCCACAACTATGTGGGAAGTGAAACCGTTAGTAAAAAAAACTCTATGAAACAATTATGTGTTCTTCAGTCTCCTTAGATTAAAGACATGACTTAGGTTAAGTCTTTGAAGGACTGGACGTCTCTCAAGGAGGCCTTAAAAATGAGCTACTGGTAACATTCCCAAACGGCTCAGATGTTCAGGAGGTGGTATGTTATTCCCTTCCATGCACAGAGACGGGATTTTATACCATCTACTCTCAGGAAGGTTCTTTGTAGCCTTTAAGACTGGACTAGCAAATGACAAAATTTGGGGCATTGTTATTTTATATTCTGAGGTAGTCTAAGCCCTCCAACAAGCTATAAACACTATCTATTTCCAGGCTGATCAGCCATCGCCTCAGTATGGGAACATTAACTATTTTGTTTTTCTTTTTTGGTGTCTTTTTCCCAGTGCAAATAAACTGCCGGTGAGTCCCAGGATAGTAATACATACGTGATTAAGATAGACTGATTCTCCCGATCTAGAAGAAAAACAGCAGGCAATCAGCATATATACAAGTTACACAAACAAAACTTTCTGTGGGGATGGACCTGTGATGTTGAGTGTCTCACTTTAAATGGAGTTTTTAAATACATTATTGTCAAGTTATGTATGACATTATTCTTAAACCTCTTAAGTTGAGGAGAAACGCAGAATGCTGTTATATCTTGAATTCCTTAAGCTGTGACAATAAGCATGTCCTGGTTTAAGACAAAGAGCGGGGGCTCTGGGCTGATGGCTCAGAGCCTGGAGCCTGCTTCCGATTCTGTGTCTCCCTCTCTCTCTGCCCCTCCCCCGTTCATGCTCTGTCTCTCTCTGTCTCAAAAATAATAAAATAAACATTAAAAAAAAATTTAAAAAAAGGGGCGCCTGGGTGGCTCAGTTGGTTAAGCGTCCGACTTCGGCTCAGGTCACGATCTCACGGTCCGTGAGTTCGAGCCCTGTGTCGGGCTCTGGGCTGATGGCTCAGAGCCTGGAGCCTGCTTCCGATTCTGTGTCTCCCTCTCTCTCTGGCCCTCCCCCGTTCATGCTCTGTCTCTCTCTGTCTCAAAAATAATAAAATAAACATTAAAAAAATTAAAAAAAAAAAAAAGACAAAGAGCGATACTTTCCAAAGCCAGACACTGTCTAGTTGTCAGCTGTGGATTCCGGTAGCATGCTGTCTGCTGGTCAGTGCATGAAACTTTCTGAAAAGTGGGTAATCTACTAACGGTTTGGACTATAGTTCGGTAGGTTTAAATAGTTCATCAAGCCAAGGTTGAGGTGTTGTTTCTAAATGAATCAATTGGCCTCACAAAGAAAAAAAAATTTTTTGCCTTATGGCCACAGACTGCACCCCAAATTCTCATCAACCTTCCCCAAAGTATGGCATCGGGTCGAAGAAAGATCAGATGAGGAGCACAAAATCCTTTTAAAGTGGGGGACACAGCATCTGTTCATGTGTGTGTAGCCCCCAAACACCATCTTCATTCAAAGAGAGGGCATCTTCTCTGAGATGGTGTCTGATGACTTGAGAGATAACAATACTCCTAAAAGCATCAGGTTTGTGGTCAGCAAGAAACTTAAGCACAAAAGGACTGAACGAACGTGTATTTTTCATTTCTATTCAGACAGTGTGATTCAGTTGTTACTGAATCTTAACTCTTATTATTTACATCTATACAATAAATTATGTATTCCCAAGAAGGAGACTGCAAGCAAATGCAGCTGAATCAAGGTGGAGCGGTAGTGTGGCCTGGTAAAATCACGGAGTGGGAGTCTGGAGAGCTAGGTTTTAGTTCCAGCTTTGACGGCTTGTAATTCTCTGTGTATTAATTACCTCTTCTGTACAACCAGGGGGGTGGATTAGATTATTTCCAAAGATCTTTTTAGCTTTAACAAGTTGTGACTCTAGGGGGTAAAGTAATTTGTATGAGAAACACTTGAGCCACTCACCCGTCAGCATGAACTGATAGGCGTTGTCGGAGATGGAGAAGATGTGGGGCGGGGCCTCCTGGCGCTTCTTGCCTCGGTAGGCCGTCACCACCTCTGCATTGTACACTGGCAACCACTTATAGGGGTTGACAGTGACACAGAACAGGCCTGAGTAGGTCTGTACCAAAAAGGGGGAAAGAAGGAATATAGTCATTTCATGGGGACCTTAATAATCTGCTGTTTTTCAAAAATATTAACTGCCTGCACAAGCAGAAAGGCCATGAGAATGAACTCACGTAGATCATCCAGGCTGCGTAACGCTCTTTGAGGTTGTACAGCACGGCGGGCTCGTGCAGGTGCGTCATCATGGCCATGTCCTCGATCTTGTCGTATTTGGGAGGGTTCATGGGGAAGACTTGGTCCTCTTTCACGGTTACAGTCTGGCAAGTCAAATAAGAGAGGCCAGGTCAAAAAGTGTCAGCTCACCTTGCGCCAGGTGCCGCACCGTCTCATCATCTCAGACACTTTACTCACCGCCCCTCCTTCAGTCTTGGCTGTCACCTTCCCCCCTTCCCTGCTTTGCACTGTTGCTTTCACGAAGGACTCTTTAGGGTCCGCCACAAAGACTGATGTCTTGGCATCAAAAGGCTTATTCTGGGCCTCAATGCGCTCCTTTTCAGACTTTCGGAGGTACGGAGCTGCCTCCCCGAAAATGGCCATCTCGGCGTCGGAACTCATGGCTGCGGGTTATTGGCAGCAGCCCAGTCCAAGACCCTGCCTAGGAAAGGAAGGAAAAGTATTACAGACATTCAGATATTACATATTTCACGTTTAGAAAAAGAAAACATTCTGTATTCACTTAGCATTGCGTAGAGTGTGACCACGTTTGGCTAGAGATGAAATATGGGTGTTGGTGTTTTGGGCCAGCACTGATAGGTACTTAACTTAGTCAAGCATTTGGAAAGAGACTGTGGTTTCTGGCTCTGGCTCACCTGCTGTATGACATGGTAGCTGCTTTCTGTTTCATCTGTATACACATTCATTTCTGTTAAGTTGCCTGTGACTGGCTTATACAGGGCACAGAGCTAGGCTCTGACAGGGTTTCCTCCAGCTCTTTCGCTGAGAGTACTCTTCCAACTGGATTATAAGCACCTTGCAGGCAGGGAGTACTTTTCCTTCTACAGCATCCTTCATGCCTCTTACAACACATGTGGGATACATGCAAGGGCTCAAAGCTGGCTTTGTGAATTTGCAGCACAATGGATTTCTGTTGCTAAAATTCTAGGAACTATTTTGTACATAGTGAAAACCTTTTCATTACAGATTTGGATTCATTATAGACTCACAAAGACTACCTAAATCAAGGAAAGCAGAAACGGGGGCGGGGGGGGGGTGGCTTTGCTTTGCGTTGTTTTGTTAAAAAAAAATTCTATTTTACATCAATGTTTTCTTGTTCCCATACCGTAATTTTGACAAATTTGGCTTCTTCACCTGTCTGTAGTATTTCTGAAAGACTAATTCTAAAATATTATTATCTGTTTTCTTGCTTTATTATTGATAATCTCAGAAAAATTTCACAAAATTTCCTTTCCAAGATCTGTCTTTTGCCACTTTAACTAACATTCATTAATCCTGTGCTTAATGATAGTGATAGTAGGTAGTGATAGATAATAGTGATAGATAATGATAGTGATCATAGGTAATTTATTTTATAATCATAAAGATATTTTTCCAGAAAGACTCAAAGCACTTGTGTAAGGTTTCCCATGCTTTTCCATTCAAGCTGCAGGGATTTGAGTAACACAAAATGCTTTGTCTTGCTGAAAATGCTCAGTCATTTACATATCTTTCTTTTTTAATTTCCATTTTATGGACTGTGAAACAACATACACGTTTAAGCCACTTTTCCAAGGCAAGGATTCAGTTCATTCAGATAGCCTCTCATGGTTTTTTTATATTATATGATGTTGAGGCAAAGCTGTAGTATAGGAAATTTACATTTTCTCAATAAATGAATAATAACACCAAAATGTTGTATTACATGTTGTAACTCAGTTATTTAAAAGATAGACTGCAGTGCTGGTAATAGAAAAAAATTGTGTATAAAACTTCTCAAGACTCTAAGAAAGCATTTTCATATATTGCAGAGGCTATAAATTAATGAGAACCAGTTTCTAAAGTCCCCTTCAGGATTTTTTCAAGGGAAGCATGATCAGCCATGAAATGAAAATGCTTTCAATTTATAACCCCCCGAGCACTCTCCAACCACCTTCAGAAGATTTCTTGCCTCCTGTGAGGAATAAGAAAAAAAAAAAATCAGTATCTTACCTTAGAGATGCAACCTTGAAGTGGGTCAGAACTGTAAGAGAAAGAGCAAATTTCTTCTGATTAAATTCTAACGGTTCCCAATAATAGCATAATTGTTAGGCGAGAATCAGGAAATGACTGGGGACACTGAAACATCTAATTAAAATTGCCACGGAGTAAGTAGGTGCCTTACTGGAAGGGCTGCCAGGGGCAGGGAAACCGGGATGTGTGGCATGTATGAGGGCAGCCAAGTATCCCTTACCGTCTCCAGACAGAGCCCTGTCCTCACACACACTTACCTTGAAGCTTTATGAGGAAAGACGAGCCAACTCATTCCAAGGGTACTTTTATAGGGTCAAATATGGAAAACACGTAGCCTCCTCCTCTTTCTTAAAACATATTTGGCAAAACATGTTTTTGGCAATGAAGGTCTCCAAGCATAATTCCCCTCATATTAAAGATGTTTGGATATAATTAGAAGTATTTCCTCTCACATTGGGTTAAGTATATGAATCAATCTCCTATAAATAATTTGAGAGGTCGGCAATCTGAAAGTGATCTGCCTTTGGAATAATGTAAGGTGTTGTTTCAGAGACAGCTATGTTCTGCCATCCCTGGACTTTGTTGCTGCCGTCATTCTGTTTCGCTGAGCTGCCTGTGTGAAGTCTCTTCCACTGGCTGAACAATTGCAGATATTAGAGTAGGAAGGGAGGTTGCAGCTCTTGACCAGAGTGGTAGGAAGAGGTGGTTAGTCGCCCCCAGGAAGGCATGAGTTTTGTTTGTTTTCTTTGCAACTTATTGTGCTTTCCTGAGGGTGCTTGGAAACGTAATTTTGAAACTTGCTTCGTGAAGAGCAGCCAAGGACAGCTTCCTTTGTTGCGTCCAGTCGGCTCCCTCTGATTCACTGTCAGATCAGGCCACTCCCACTTCAAGCTGGCTCCAGACTTCTTTGCCTCGCCAAGCTGAGGTGTCCACTTCTCTCATTTTTTGAAAATGCAAGTTGCTTGTGAAATCCTGTTTCCTCTATGAAACTCAACATAGGAAAATATTAGAAAGCAGGGCATTTCTCTGTCTAGAGGCAGCACCCGTGACTTCTCCACCAGCTACCCATGGTATATATTTCACATTTTGCTTACAAACAATACCTGAACATTGTTTTCTATTCTGATTTTTTAAGAGATGTTTGTTATTGTGTCTGTCTTGTGTCTCTCTGTGTCTGCATTGTCTGTCAGCGGCTGAGACCCAATTTGCTGCATATAGTCTGTTTGACAACAGTTCCTGTATTCTTGCACTTACATTTCAATCAGTTTAATGAAATGGGTCACCTTCTGAAAGCAGGTGTCTAGAGATACCGGTTGTAGTGGTCATGGGATCTATTACTGTAAGGGACCATCAGACCCATATTCCTCATTTTACTAAGGAAATAGCGGAGGTCCAGAGAATAGAAAGGAGTGACCACAAATTACTCAGCAGCCTTGACCCTGGTCACCTGATTGGTATGGCAGCCCAGCGTGCTTTCTGGCATCACTCTTGTATCTGGAGTAGATTAAAGCCATCAGGAAGGGTCTTACAGGAGTCATGCGTCTGATGGGAGCCTTCCTAGCCAACTCCTAACCTGCTTGGTTACCACAGGTATAGATAGAATTTTACTTTCTTTCATAACTGGTTTTTTTTTTTTTTTTTTTTCACATTCATTTTCTTTAGCAGACCTCCGAGAAATGTGGGCAGTGATTTTCAGGAAGACAGAACATTTTAATAATGTTCTCAGTAGGATTTGATATGAATTTTAAGGTAGTCCTTTGACCCACTCTGGACAGATTTTGCAGTAAGTTTGTTGTAAGACATTGGTTTTGGTCATTACTGCCAAGTTACCAGGCACTGAAGCATTTATAGGTGGTGTGGGAACAAAGTGAAAGCGGGGCCAAAGCAGTGAGAAGGGTGATCCCACAGCCTTCCTAAGGCCAGAATGACAGTGGGAATCCTAGTTACCTGCTAAGCTGCTTCCTTGTGTCTGATTTAAGTCACTCTCCTGCAGTACATTTAAACGAATATACTCTTGCTTTCAATTCACATGGATAGTGACCACTTGGCTTTTCCTTTATGCTGTCTAGGAAGGTCATACTTTTGGCTCTGCATCTCAACTGAATTCATTTTTGAAAATTTTGATCATCAGGGTACCTATGTGGCTCAGCCGGTTAAGCGTCCAACTCTTGATTTTCAGCTCAGATCATGATCTCATGGTTCATGAGTTTGAGCCCCGCATTGGCCTCTGTGCTGATGGCACAGAGCCTGCTTGGGATTCTCTCTCTCTCTCTCTCTCTCTCTCTCTCTCTCTCTCTCTGCCCCTTCCCTACGTATGCTGTCTCCCTCTTTCTCTCAAAGTAAATAAATAAACTTAAAAAAAATCTTGGTCATCTAGAAAAACTTCTCTGAGTAATCCAGATTGCTACCATATCTGGGTTTTTGCACCACAGTGATACTCATTATTATGTGTGTTGAATATGCACCTAAGTTATCTAGGGACTCATATTTTATCGACACTTTTGATCATTTATTTATTTTGGCTCTTCACATGATTATACAGGCAGCCATCAAATCTGGAAACATAGGCTAATAGCTTATTGATATTACATTGGAGTATATAGAATAATATTCTCTTTGTCTCCAGACTTGATAGGCACCCTGTAGTTTTCCTAGGGAGAAGGGTATATCTCACTCTTGCATGGCATACTCATTACCCGATGTGTGTTCTGTGAATATATGGTGTATCGGCATTAGTGCTGAAAAAAATCCTTGTGGGCTAATGATACTAATACTTTGGATTTGTATTCTTGATAACATCAAGGAGAAGTAATGATATAGTGTAGTCTATTTGGGAGTATAGCCACTGTCATTCTTTGCATAGACCTGGAAAAGTAGGTTTATGTTAGGTGGATCAGGAGCTTTCTAAGATCCTTCTATGACCTGGCATTAGGGAAAGGTTAGAAAGAAAGGAAGGTGACCCTCAGATTTCTTCCAAAACAGACTTCCCTGATAGGCAACAACTTTGTAGTCTTAAAGTATTTTTATAGACTTAAAAGTGAATGCTACTTCTTAATGGCAGGTTGAGTGTAATTGTTTGATAGCCTTGTGATTATTCTAGCTTTGACGCCACTTTAGGAGAAAGAGAAAAGACCAGTCTAAGAATGCTGTTTGCAAAGTACCCTATGCTCTTTATTTCCTTTGCAGTAGGGTAGAATAGACAATAATTACAGAAGGAAATGACCAAAGACTTCACATTTTGTGCCTCTCTTCAGTCGTTCCGTAGCATCAGGACATGATCACTCTTCACTTATGATTTTCGTGTGGACCTCCCGGCTCTTTACCCGCAGCTTGTTGACCTGGGACTCAGCAATGTCAGCACGTTCCTCGGCCTCCTCCAGCTCGTGCTGGAGCTTGCGGAATTTAGATAGATTTGTGTTGGATTGTTCCTCCTGAGAATGAAAATGGAATTGTAAGGAATCCCCACTGTGCATCTTTCTAGACCCTGTAGATCTAAGGGAAGAAAGGACTTGGCATGTATGGAGAACTTAAAATACTCAGCAGGGAACCTTGTTGTCTTACTGCCTCCTGGATTTTGGTTATTATTGAAGTGAACATTATGATTTATTTGGGGCTTGGTGTCCCACAAATAATTGCAACCCTATTTTTGCAATGAAAACATATTAAAAGATGTGCACCACAAGTAAAGCAGAAAAAATATATAAGAGCAGAGCAGGCAAGAATACTGAAGTCCTGCTTCTTGTCAATGCTTTCTATAAGGTGACTGTAGGCTCGAGATAGATATTCTTTATATAGATATAAAGATAGATATTCTTTATCATATAAAGGATGAATTTCTTAATAGTGTCTTTAAATTGAAATAAATGTTGAATTTTATATGTCATTTTGGAACATTTCAAAACAATCATTTTTTTGTCCTGTTTTGGATGTAATGATTCTACTGACAGATTCGCTAGTATTAAGTAATCCTTACACTGAAGGAATTAAGCCTATTTAATCATGATGGACAATCCCCTTAATAAAATAAGGTTTCGGCGAGTTAGTTATTTATCTTTGCTGTAACTACATTCATGAGTAAAACTGCCTTTAGTTCCATGCTGCCCTCCCCCCCCCCCCCCCCCGCCTTCTCTCTTGGACAGGTTTTGGTATGAGGGTTACGTGAGCTTCTTAAAATGATCTGGAAAGCTTTCCATCTTTTCCCATGCTCTGGAATGGCTTACATAGCTCAGGGATTATCTGTTACTTGAAATTTTGAAAGACCTATCTGGACCTGAGTCCATTTTCAGAAGTAAATGGACTTTTATAGCCTCCTATAAAAATCATCAATTTTTAAAAAAATCATCAATTTCTGTAAGATTTCAACTTTGTTGACAGATTTATATTTTATGTAAAAAATAATTTTCTGATTGTGTGGTTTTTCTCTTTTCTCATTTATTTCTTTATTTTTCAGTAATCTTTTCATCTAACATGGGGCTCAAACTCATTACTCTTGAGATCAAGAGTCTCATGCTCTTCTGACTGAGCCTGCCAGGCATGCCCCCCCTTTCTCATTTCTAATGTGTTTGTATTTTCTTTCTCTTTTTCCTTGATTAAGCTAGTTATAAGTGTATTTATTTTATTAACTCCCCAGAAATGATCAGATATTACTGAAACTATCAAATTAGAAAATAGTATACTCTAATTTATCAATGTCTACCTTTATCTTTAACAATATTTCTTTCATTATTATTTGTAATTTCTTTATTGGACTTTCAGTTTATTTATTTGTTTTTCTTTTGATTCATAAAGCAATGAATTGTCCTCCAAAGACAACTTTGACTACATTCTTTAGGTTTGTAAAAGTAGCATCCTCTTTGAAGTTTTATTTATGATTAATAAGTATTCAGTAATTATGTTTTTTCTTTCCAATTTAACCCAAGATTATTTAGGAAAGTTAGTGTTTTAAGCATTTAAGCATTTGGGAATTTGTGTTTATATTTTCCTGTCACTTTACAATTTTATCACACTATGGCTAGAGAATGTGAGCTGCATTATTTCTACTTTGAAATTTTTTGAGGTTTCTTTGTGTATAGAAAATTTATTTTATTTAATTGAAATGTTTTAATGTTTATTTATATTTGAGAGAGAGAGAGAGAGAGACAGTGCAAGCAGTGGAGGGGCAGAGAAAAAGAGGGAGACAGTATTTGAAACAGGCTCTAGGCTCTGAGCTGTCAGCACAGATTCCGATGCGGGACTCATGAGCCATGAGATCATGACCTGAGCAGAAGTCGGATGCTTAACCAACTGAGCCACCCGACTGAGCACCCAGAAAATTTACTTTTAAAATCAAGCCATTAACATTACAAAATTCACAAATGTTTTTAAGGAGTACAAGTCTTCTAAAAAGCAAATGGCTTATTTACTACCGGGAATAGTAAACCTTAATTATTAGCTTTTCTTAATAAGGGACCTCTCTCTTCCCTACCATCTTAAGGATACTTACAGCCTCTTCAGCTTGTCTCTTGTAAGATTTCACTTTGGCCTGAAGTTTGTCTACCAAATCCTGAAGCCTGAGAATATTTTTCCGATCTTCTTCCGTCTGAAAGATTATAAAAACCACAGGGCCTTACTTCAAAACCACTTGACCATTGTATCATTGTATATGAATGTTTCACGTATGTATGGGAAGCACTTAGCTGATAAAAACTTCTGGTGTACCTGGTAAGTGAGTTCCTTCACTCTCCTCTCATGTTTGCGCAGACCTTTCACGGCATCAGCGTTGCGCTTTTGTTCACTCTCAACCTCTCCTTCCAGCTCACGCACCTACAAATAAGTAGGCTCTTAAGAACTTTGAACTAATAAGGCACCAGGAGTAAATGGAAGTAGACAGAGATTGAGAGACCTACCCTGGCCTCCAGTTTCTGGATCTGCTTCTTCCCGCCCTTCAGGGCCAGCTGCTCAGCCTCGTCCAGACGTTGCTGAAGGTCCTTCACCGTCTGCTCCAGGTTCTTCTTCATCCGTTCCAGGTGGGCGCTGGTGTCCTGCTCCTTCTTCAGCTCCTCGGCCATCATGGCCGCCTGTTAGCAGTGAAACAAAACCGGTTGAGAGCTGGGCTGGCGCATCGGGATTCAAGTTCGAGCACCACCGTGTTGCCCTCTGCTCACATCCGTGATGGCCTTCTTGGCCTTCTCTTCTGCGTTGCGGGCTTCCTGGACAATGTCTTCCATCTCTCCCTGGATCTGGGAGATGTCTGTCTCCAGCTTCTTCTTGGTGTTGATCAGGCTGGTGTTCTGTTAAAATAACAAATTTAGAAATATTTAGTATATGAGAGCAAAGTTGGGATGCCAGACTTCTAATGAACTCACAGGCTAGTTAAGTAATTAGTATCCCTCCTTGTTCAATAAGTTATCTGAGATGACAATATATTTTTGAACGACAATCAACTTCGGATGTCATAGTACAGATAAATATTACTAACCCACAAATATTAAATGTGTTAAACGTTATCCTCCATAAAACACTGTGAGTACATTCTGAGATAAAGCTACGATATGAGCAAGAATTTCATTTTCATTCCTTTGTATTTTTCACTCTTCTGTTATACTCACTTGGGTGTGGAGGAGCTGGACGCGCTCACTGGCGTCCAGGAGCTCCTGTTCTGCGATTTTCCTGCTCCTCTCCGTCTGCTCCAGGGTCGCCCGCAGCTCCTCGATCTCAGCCTGCAGCAGGTTGGCCCTGCGCTCCACCATGGCCAGCTGCTCCTTCAGGTCCTCCTGGCCCCGGAGTGCGTCGTCCAGGTGCAGCTGGGTGTCCTGTGGAATGAACGATCGTTGAGACACCTCGTTCCCAGGGCTGCAGTCTCCCCAAGCCCCTTGGGGCCCTTTTTCGAACCCACTTACTTTGAGGATGCCCTGGGTGTTCCTGTAGTTCCTCAGGGCCTCTGCAGCCATGCGGTTGGCGTGGTTCAGCTGGATTTCCATTTCATTGAGGTCTCCCTCCATCTTCTTCTTGAGCCTGATGGCGTCATTCCTGCTCCTGATCTCAGCATCCAGCATGGTCTGCATCGACTCCACGACTCTGATATGGTTTCTCTTTAGCTGGTCAATTTCCTCATCCTTTTCAGCGATTTTCCTGTCTACTTCAGACTTGACTTGGTTCAACTCCAGCTGGATGCGCAGGATCTTTCCCTCTTCGTGTTCAAGAGATGCCTTTAATGACAGCAAGTGGTGACGTTAGCAGGGAATGGAAGCATCTGAAAGTTTATCTGCACACCTTTCCTTCCATGAATTTTGTGCTGCTTATTTTTTTAATTCAACCTATGTGGACGTGCCTAAGTATTTTCTGACCTTATTTGTTTGTAATGCACCATTTGACCTATACCTCTGCTTCCTCTAAAGCAGCCTGGAGTTCACACTTCTCTTGTTCCACTTGCTTCTTTATCTTCTCCAGCTCATGGATACGTTTCCCTCCTTCTGCAATCTGCTCCGTAAGGTCAGAAATCTCCTCTGTTGTTTGGGTTAAAGACAGGTAGAGATTTAATCAGACAGAGGACATAAGAGAGAGGTTCCTCAAGGCATGGATGTTGCTGAAAGTGAAAGGGACTCACGCTGCAAGTTTTTGTTCTCCCGTTTCAAAGTTTCTAGCTGATCCAGGGATTCCTCGTAGGCATTCTTCATCTTGAAGAGCTCAGTGCCGAGAGAGCGGGCCTCCTTCTGGGAGGCCTCGAGCTCAGCGTGGGTCTCCTCATACTTCTGTTTCCACTCTGCCAGGATCTGAGAAACCGGGAGTGGTTATCTGCTGTCAAGTACCAAGGAAGACAGCGGAGAGCAGAGGCTGCAGCACAAGGTACCTTGTCGAAGTTCCTCTGCTTCTTGTCCAGGGCCGCGCAGGCCGCGTTTGTTCTCTCCACGTCGAGCATGAGGTCTTCCACTTCGTTCTGGAGCCGCTGCTTCGTCTTCTCCAGGGAGGCACATTTGGCGTTCACCGCTTCTACGTGCTCCTCGGCCGCCTGCAGCCGCTGGGCCAGCTTCTTCCTTGAAGATTATATATGTTTGTAGGGAGGAGTGAACCAAAGCAAGAGAGAGGAACTATTACCACACTGAAGAGTGATGGAAACTTCATATTAACAATATGCATGTATTCATTCAACAAATATTGATGAGCTCCTTCTATGAACCAGACACTGGATACGTAGCAGTGAGCAAGACAAAAGAACAAAAAAGAAGGTCCCTGCCTCATGAAGCTTCCAAATGAGTGCAAGACAGAAAGGATAAGGGAGCGAGAGTATGCACAATAACATCTTGCAGATATAAGTGCGATGAAGAAAAGTAAAATAGAGTAAGGGTTGGGCAGTTATTCTAGATATTCAGGGAAGACCTCTCTGAGGAGGTAGCATTTGAGTCAAGATCTCAAAAGTCAGAGTGAGCTGGAGGGAGATCTGGGGGGAGAGCATTCCAGCAGAGGGACCAGCAAGTATAGACCCTTGAAGCCACAATGAACTTGGTGTGCTTGACAGACAGTAATAAGGCCTAGTTATCTGTATAATTATTTGTTACTCTTTCCTCAAGCACAGGAGGGCAGGTATCATGTTTGCTTTACTCGTGTCTCATTCTCAGGGCCTGATAGCAGCCGGCAAACAGGAGCTAATTAATGAACGTTTATGGGCGACTTCACGGAGGGTTGGATCTTTCGGGGTCAATGTGCAAAGCTTTCTGCACATTCTCTCATATCTGCACACGTACTTGGCCTCCTCCAGCTCCTCTGTGCGCTGGATGGCGTCCGTCTCATATTTGGTCCTCCACTGGGCCACCTCGGTGTTGGCCTTGGACAGCGCCCTCTGCAGCTCGGCCTTGGACTCCTGCTCCTCCTCGTACTGTTCCCGCAGCAGGTCACAGTCGTGGCGGGAGGACTGCAGGGCGTGGGCCAGCGCGTTCTTGGCCTGTGGAGATAGTTACAGCTTCCTTTTATTGGATATTTAATGTTTAATTCTTGAGTTTCAAACCCTTTAAAAGTTGGTGTGACGGACTCCAGTTAGGGTTAGGTCATACGACAAAAATGAGTCTGACAGTATTATTATTTACCTTTATCTCCTCTTCCAGCTGCCTCTTTAACTCCTCAATCTGTTGTGTAAATGCTTGTTTGCCTCGGGATAGCTGAGACACCAGAGCCTCTTTCTCATCCAGCTGTCGAGAAAATTCACCTGATCCACAAAAGAAATGACACCATTTTTAAAAGTGAAGAAACAATTTTACAAGCCCATATTAGAAGTAAATTTTAACTCTTAACTCCCCTCCCCCCACCCCCTGCATTGAGTGCTCAAATGATTGAATTTTCTGCTGGCATCTTCATGCTTAATGTCAAATTTCTGATTTTTATGAGGAAACTTACATATTGATCTGAATGTATAAATACAGCTGAAATTCTTTTTGTTCTCTTCCATAACTAAATCTCTCTGGGTATATGATATTGTGCCAAGTCTGGTTATGGGAGCCAGGGTACTGAATTCTACATGATCGCTGTTTCATCAGACTTTTGAGACACGGGCTTATTATGCATTCCCCATTCAGGAATTTGGTTCACTTTGGGGTGCCTGGATGGCTCAGTCAATTAAGCATTGGACTTTAGCTCAGGTCATGATCTCACGGTTCGTGGGTTCCAGCCCCGCATCGGGCTCTGTGCTGACAACTCAGAGCCTGGAGCCTGCTTCGGATTCTGTGTCTCCCTCTCTCTCTGCCACTCCCCCACTCATGCTTTTCTCTCTCTCTCTCTCTCAAAAATAAATAAACATAAAAAACCTTTTTTTTAAATAAAGGAATTTGGTTCACTTTGATGTATAGAAACAGAAGCTCAGCCTGTAACAGGAGTCCCAGGCCCCAGGCGACAGTGACTCCTAATCCCAGGCAGCCCCTCCGTGCGGCCAGCCACTCTATGCTTTTCTGGAGCAGAGCTTGATCCGCTGCTATTGAAGTCTTTGTCTCTCGCGTTGTCCCCAAGTGACCTTGCAAGTAGGTCGAGAGTCTGAACCATTCCGTGAACCACGCATGTTCTCAGTTTTTATTAGGCTCTCACGTTACCCGATCGGTTGTTTCAACCGCACCATCTCCATTCTCAGTGCCCAGAAGAGGAGAGAATTACCGGATTCGGTCTGCAGGCGTCCTCTCTGGGTCGTCAGGTCATTGATCAGCCGCTGCTGCTCTTCCTCCTTTGACTTCAGCTCACTCACTTGATCCTCCAGCGTGCGGCACATCTTCTCTAGGTTGCCCTGTGAGAAGAAGTAAAAGCAGGAGACAAACACTCTAAGATCATTTTGCTGTTGCTAAAATTTCTTATAAGACAGAAAAGCACTTATTTTGACGTAAAATCAATCAAATTCTTGTATGTGCAATGTGATACATAAGAATTCTTTTTGTTATGTTATGATTGCTCTGTGAAGTTGAGAATATACTTTGGGATTTTTATTTATTTAATTTTATTTTATTATGAATTTTTTAAAGTTTATTTATTTATGAGACAGAGAGAGACAGAGTGTGAGCGGGGGAGAGGCTGAGAGAGAGGGAGACACAGAATCCGAAGCAGGCTCCAGGCTCCGAGCTGTCAGCACAGAGCCCGATGCGGGGCTGGAACCCACCAGCTGTGAGATCATGACTTGAGCTGAAGTCAGATGCTTAACTGACTGAGCCGCCCAGGTGCCCCCTACATTGGGATTTTTAAAGAGCTAACTGTGAAGCTCCATGCACTATTAATATAATAAATTTGAATAAATAAATTAATATAATAAATAATATGCTTTAAATGTAAGATTCTTGTAAGAACTGTATGGTGTATTCTTCTAAAAGCATGTATTCAAATACTTGACTGCCTTTATGTACAATGAAACTTGGCTTATTGGGTGCTTGAGAATATTGGAGACCTGTGTTCTCCAGCTGGACCCTGTGAGAACATAGGTGACCTATGTTCAAAAGCTGGTCCTGTCATTTATTAATGGTGTAATGGGGCCAATGTGCTTAACTTCTTCAAATTTCCGTTTCTTCATATGTTAAATGCAAATAATAGAGATACTAGTTTCTTTCTTGCTTACCTCCTAGATTACTGTAAAAAACAAAGGACATAATGTGTGTAAAGTACCATGTGCAAACTATGCTGCATACGTAAAGGATCATTTCATTGATGACAAATTGCCAGGTTCTAATACCTTGGCCTTGGAGACAGTCTCCATGTTACTGGCCAGGTCGTCGATCTCCATCTTCAACTCGCTCTTCTCCTTCTCCAGCTTCTGCTTGACCCTCTGTAGGTTGTCTATCTGCTCCCCCAGCTCGGCCATGCTGTCTGCGTGCTTCTTCCTCAGGGTGGCCGCCGTGGCTTCGTGCTGCAGGGTGGCCTCCTCCAGGTCCCTGCGCATCTTCTGGAACTCGGCCTCCCGCTTCTTGTTCATCTCGATCTGGGCGGAAGTGGCCCCGCCGGCTTCTTCCAGCCGCTCGCTGATCTCCTCCAGTTCCCGGGAGAGGTCGGAGCGCTGCTTCTCTGCTTTGGCCCGGGAGGCCCTCTCTGCCTCGATTTCCTCCTCTAGCTCCTCGATGCGGGCCTGGGGGTGGTGAAAAGCATGCACTTAGCTTCTCTGTGTGGTAACTGTGCCTCTTTGAGCCAGACTTTTAGAAATACCAACTTACTTGCAGCTCCTTGATCTTCTTCTGCAGCTGAATGCCCAGGGCCTGCTCATCTTCAATCTTGCTTTGCAGATTGCTGATTTCAAACTCTTTCCTTTTTGGAAAGTTGCAAAAAATAACAATTGAGTGTATACTCACCACCAAAAGCAAGTTCATAAACAGTTCTTCCACGCTTACTTTTTGAGCTTCTCATCAAGTTGTTGTTTTTCATTCTCAATGTCCATTATGGACTCCTGGGCCAACTTGAGGTCACCTTCCAGTTTCCTCTTAGCCCTTTCCAGGTCCATGCGGAGTTTCTTTTCTTGCTCCAAGGACCCTTCAAGCTAAATATAAATCATGTTTAGTGTAAAGGAATGCTTAGCTTCCTTTCGAAGAAAATAATTTCTTCAATAATCCAGGACTTACGTCATCTACTTGCTGCTCGAGCTTGGTCTTAGCTTTGGTCAACGTATTGACCTTGTCCTCTTCTGCCTGTAGGTCATCCAGGGTCTGCTGGTGGGCCTCCTGGAGGGCCTTCTTCTCCTTGGTCAGCTTAGCGATGGTTTCGTCCAGGCCTGCCATCTCTTCCGTGAGGTTTTTCACCTTGAAAAATTAAAGAAGAAATGGTATCTGCTCTAAAGCAGGTTTACTAGGCTGGTGGAACCTCGATATGGTAGAACAGAATGTGATTCGTACCTTGTTCTCTGTGGCATGCTTCTCCTTTTCAACCTTGGCCAGGGTCAGCTCAAGGTCGTCAATGTCTTTCTTGAGCTCTGAACACTCGTCCTCCAGTTTCCTCTTCTTGGCCGTCAGCTCAGCGTTGATCTCCTCCTCATCCTCAGCTCTCTCAGTCACCTCCTTGATCTTGGCCTCCAGCTGGATTTTCGTTTTGATCAGCTGATCGCACCTTTCCTCTGCATCAGCTAAGCCTTCAGCTTCCTAGAGTTGGAAACAAAATCAAAATTGGAAAGAAAGAATTAAATATTTCACAGCGATAACAATGTTAATCTCTGCTGTTGGATCTTTGGCTTTAAAAAATATGAACCACCTCCTGTATGCAATCCAGGATACATTGCGGGAAAACCAAAATGAATCAGATTTTATCCTGTTCCTTCAGAAGAGTGTATTCTCTGGTAGATTAGAAAGCCTACCCCCAAAAAGCTACCATGAATTTAGAAAGCAGTTAGTGACAGAAGAGATCCGAGAAGTTCTATTAGAGGTGGTTTCCTTGAATGAAGTGGCATTTGAGTTGAGCCTTGAGAAGTGGGTAGGATTTGATTTTGTAGAAATCAAGTCATTGGGGGATGGAGCAGGAGGAGAGAAAGCATTCCAGTGAGCGTTTCAGGAGGCAGCTGCTAATTAACTGGTTCTCTTTGTAGAACTGGAAGATGATCTCGGTTATGATGTTCTACATTCAAGTTAGGGCATAAAGTAATCAAGGAATTCTTGGCAACCTGCTATGTCTCCAATTAAGAGGGTTGGGAGTGAACAGGATATGAGTGACAAATTGATATACACATTCATCAGGAGACTCCATATCAGCCTTTGAATCCACAAAAGAGTAAAATGTGCTGCATGTACCACGTAGTGAATGTCGTGTGTAGGACAAATTCTTAGTAAATCTCTAGGGACAACAGAAGAGCATTCCGGATAGATCTGAAGGGGGTGGGCACAGAAGACAGCTCTTTTTCCTTCTGTGATCAAGAAGAAAGAGTTATTACACTGCCTACACTTGACAGAAGAAACCAATTTTAATCAACAGGAGAAATATATGATTTCGTGATGAGTAAATTATACCAGACCAATTCAGTTCACTCCGAAATGAAAGGCAGTCTCATAAATTACATTTCAGAGTTGATGGAGGCTGTTCTGAAATGACTGGTGCGGGAGTGAACAGCGAGTAGGCTGGAGGGAGGAGAGGGCTGTGGTGGGGGGGTGGGGAGTGTGGGCAGAGCATCTTGGGTGCTGACACAGCAATCCAGGTGTGACGTGATGGGGCACAGCCTGTGCAGATGGATTGGAAAGAATGGACCCGAGTTGTGGAGATCAGTGACAAACAAGAATTCCCTAAAATGTGTTGTAGAATTCCTGACATTTGCCAGCTGTATGTATTGTGATTTAAGACTCATGGACATCCATGAGTTTAAGGAAGTTTCAGAGATTAAAAAAAAAAAAAATCAACTCTGTACATGCTATCCTCCCCTTAATATTTCATTTGTGATAGTTTTATGTTAAAATCACTTCCAAGGACTGTCTTCAAAATTTTTAGAAAAGAAGTAATAAATCCTGTAGTTTGATGAAATTGTGGAGGATGGGTGACAGTGGTCTGTTTTACCTTATTGCTCCTGGTTTGGGATGGTGAAAGGATGTATGGACTTGACTGGAACCATCAGAGTGCACTGACCTTCTTCCCCCAGTGAGTGTCCCCACACCGACTACCCAACTCTTGCCACTTGCGGCCACTCGCATCCCGATTGCAGCACCTATAGCGTGTCACCACCACTTACAGCCTGAACTTGGAGCTGCAGGTCGTTTTTTTCTTTCAACAGTGACACCATCTTTTCCTCCAGTTCCTTCCTCTTCGCCTCTGACTTGGCGAGTTCGTCTTTGGTTTTCTGAAACTCCTCCTTCATGGTGGCCATCTCCTTCTCGGTCTCCGCGCTCTTGAGGAGGGGCTTGATCTTGAAGAAGAGTTTCATCCAGGGCCAGTGCTTGACGTTCATGAAGGCGCGGATGTTGTACTGGATGCAGAAGAGGGCTTCTCTGAAATGTAATTGGTGCAAGTTAGATACTGTGTGGATGAAGAAATGAGATGAAGTCTTGGCAGTGAGAGCTGGAGGTTCTGTCCCACCCTGTTCCTTGCCTACCTTCAGAAGCACAGATGGAAGAAATTCTACTTTGGGATGATGGTCAAGGACGTGTTAATCACTCACCTCTCTTCATCAGGGCCTCTCCAACTTTTGGTGTACCTAAGAATCATCTGAAGGACTTGTAAAATACTAGTTCCTGAGCCTTATCCCCAGAGATTCAGAGTCAGAGGATCTGAGATGGGGCTCTAAAAATTTGCATTTTTAATAAGTTTGCAAAAGACACCGACGATTCAGGTCTAAGGACCACCCTTTAAGAACTGCTGTATACCGGGGCGCCTGGGTGGCGCAGTCGGTTAAGCGTCCGACTTCAGCCAGGTCACGATCTCGCGGTCCGTGAGTTCGAGCCCCGCGTCGGGCTCTGGGCTGATGGCTCGGAGCCTGGAGCCTGTTTCCGATTCTGTGTCTCCCTCTTTCTGCCCCTCCCCCGTTCATGCTCTGTCTGTCTCTCTCTGTCCCAAAAATAAATAAAAAACGTTGGAAAAAAAAATTAAAAAAAAAAATAAATAAAAAAAAAGAACTGCTGTATACCAGTGCTTCTCAGGCTTTGCCACTGGAACACCACGAAGAGCAGTGAAGGGGAGCTAGACCCCTGAGGGATGTGGGTGTGGAACAAAGGGCTTCATTAAAGAAGAATTTCTGTGAAAATCTCTGGTTTCATGTATTTTAATGTTGTGTGAATTTTGCACTCTACTCTGTAATATTCTCACATTTAAAAAATCTAAATTATTTAAAAAATGAATTACCTTTATATATAAGCAATTAACTTCCCAAATACATACATATATGTGTGTATGTATATATAAATATATATATATATATAAATTTATATATATATATATAAATTTATATATATATATATATACATATAGTGGTTTATAAGCAAACTTATTATATTTAATAAAATAGAATACAGTATAAGGTATTAACATAACTACAGGTGATAGAAATAAAATTTGTTTCATGTAAATTACATATATATTTACACACACGTGTATGAATGTGCATGTGCCAATATAAATGCATTTCTCAACATGGGCCCTGTTCACACGCATTCTGCAGTTTGAGACACCTGGTTCTTTGCACTTAGAATTCTGACCCTGCATCAAATCAGATCACCAGAAAGCTATGTATCTTGGTGACATTGTATTAACTTACTGAAAAAAATCTTTCACAGATAAATGTCCTTAATGTTTTAAATCATAACAGCTTGATAATAGAAATAATCAGATGGAAGAAGTGGTTTCTACATCTTGCATAAAAATCACTGTGGAGGGGCACCTGGGTGTCTCAGTCGGTTAAACATCCGACTTCAGCTCAGGTCATAATCTCACGGTTCATGAGTTCAAGCTCCAAGTCGGGCTCTGTGCTATCAGTTCGGAGCCCACTTCAGATCCTCTATCCGCACCCCCCCCCCAGCCCCTCCTCCATGCTCTTTCTCTCTCTCTCAAAAATAAATATTTTTTAAAAATCGCTGTTGAGTTTTGCTTCAGCAACTTTGGGACAAATTAAAAGCCCTAAACTCTGGTGCAAAAAAAAAAAAAAAAAAAAAAAAATCACTGTTGAAAATACTGTCTGCTGTTCAGTTCAATGTGTCTAATTTAATGATCTACCCACTAAATTCACACTGGTTTATTTTTACACTGCTGTATTTTCTCTTGTTAGATGAGAGCTATCCACTCTTTATGCCCCCCCTTTTACCCTGAACACTCAGAATATGTTTCATGATGATGACCCCTACCTGAAGAGTCAGTATAGGACTCTTACTCATTCTTGCTGACATCAGTGGCCTTATCATATCTGAGTCTTAAGCCACCTCAAATGTGTTTCTGAAGCAGAAAGATGTGAATAAATAAATAATTTATATTTATACCTTCTCTCCACCATCCTCTGGTACTCCACTCTGGCCAAGAAGCCTCTGCACCTGGCCTGGGTTCGGGTAATCAGCTGGGCCAGCTTGTCGTCGCGCATCTCCTCTAGAAGCCCCAGAAGACCAGCTTTGAAAAAGACCTGTGGGGGGGGGGAGGATTTGCAGATCAGAAACTGTACATAAACTTCAAAGGGACACGGATAGCATTGGGTGGGCTTTAGAGACCATTACCTTGGTGTGACCAAATTTATACTGGGTGTGGTCAATGTCGATGGATGCAAGGAGCTTCTCAGAAGCCTTCTTGCTGTCAATGAACTGCCCTTCAGGGATTGCACTTGCATTTAATACCTTGTATCTGTTTAAGTAAATAATAGGGTTTTTTTTAAGGTGGTTTATGATGACACTAATAGCAGATAAACATTAAATGACCTATTTAGAAAATTGGAGCTTTAAAAAAAAGTATTCTCCTTTGTTCACAGGAAGGACTTCCTATACGTAGTTGGTCAAACTAGCATCAACTGTCTCTTTTTACCCCATTTCACCTTCCTGCACAGCTGTAGCTTTCCTTTCTGCCTCATCAGACCTTGTTCTCAGGAAAGGATTCTGTGATCTTATTCACACCAAGATGTAGATGACCAATAAAATGTAACATGTAACCAGCTCCCTGGAGCTGCTGCCAGCCCATTATCCCCTAGGCCTCTTGTTTGACTCCCAAGATGGACTTCTCTAGGGAGGAGAAAGTTGCTGAGGAGCTGGTATGGTGAATGTTCTGGGAAACCTTGTGAAACTGGTGTGTGAGACAGAAAGATGAAGATAGGAAGTGACAGAAAAGGACCCACTGGGAGATATATACCTGCATGGGGGAGTTCCTAACTCAGACACCAATAACCATGTGACTTTGAGCAAGTAGCTTAATCTCCTTAAGGCTCAAGTTCATTCATCTATAAAAGGAGGTGTTGATAGGACTTACCTCTACCGACGTTTTGTAAAGATTAAATGAGATAACCCAAACAGATTTACACATTAAAAAATGATAGTTCTCATAATTATTGAAGTTAGTGTATATATCTGTGGGCTAAGCCAGGAGCTTGGTAAAGCCCATGAAAAGTCTGGAGTATAAAATATGTGGTCTAGATTATAAAGGTGTTTTGAGGCTTATCACTTTTCACTCTTTTTTTGTGGCAAATCAAAAATAACAAATAGAGACATATTTTTCACTAAATTGTTTTGCTTGCATAAGTATATTTATATTAAACTTTAAGATACACCGTAATTAGGAGAGCCTGACCTCTGTTTGAAGTCTGCATAAAGGATTCTGCTGGGGAATCCCTTCCTGCAGATGCGGATGCCTTCCAGCACTCCGTTACACCTCAGCTGGTGCAGGACAAGTTCATGCTCCATGGCCCCTACAAATATACATATTTATTCCACTGTGGAGATCTTTTTTGAAGGGAGGTGTGGCAGTCATGCTTTGTGCTTTCATTCTAGAGCTTCTTACCAGGAGTTTTGGTTTCATTAGGGATGATACACCGCACAAAATGAGGATGTGTGCTCCTGAGGTTGGTCATCAGCTTGTTCAAATTCTCCTGTGAAATCAGGAAAAATCCTGTTATCTCCAACTTTAATATGGTTATGAGTATTTGGCGGTGTCTATAAAATCAATGCCTATGGCTGAGTTGAATGACCAGCAGGAATCATTTTCATGTAAGGTAACACCTTGCCATGCTTCTCCTGACATGCAGGTTTCTCCTTAGTCCCTCTTTCTCCACTTGAGTTAGCAGGAGTTACACAGCCTGACACATGATCTTTTTCAAGCAAAGTCCTACTTCCTCCCTGGTCCATGGCTTTCCATAAACATTTATAAGGCCATTGCCTTCCCATTCTAGCCTTCCCATACTGGTTTCACTTTCTCCTCCCAAACTCTCCATATTCTCCAGTGAGTACATGCATGCCTACATCATGATGGGGCTTTTTCTCATAAATATATCTGCCCTTTCAGGGCAGAAAGATTAGCTAAAGGGGAACAATCTACCAGTTGTAATCGAGGATTGACTGGACTAAGAACAAGGATGCCATATTAAGTTCCTTCTAAGCTAGCTGCTAGATTTTCCTTAGTTTCACTGATGATTTAGTCTCTCTGAGTACATGTCATTGCTTAGTTTCACGACTTGACTAGATTATGAATGGTAGAGTATTCCGTTTTACAAAATTTCCTGTCAAATATTCGGCTTTACTTGGCTTGTCATGAAAGACGAGCTAATGATTTCTCAGTAATTTGAACCTCTTCTCTCCAAAGATCGATGAACAGAAGCCATTAATCAGTGTCAGTCTTTCCCTAAGTGACTTGTGGAAAGAAGAGTCTGTGCTTTGAAAAACAGATTTTCCTAAAGCAACTGGGGAGTGTGAGACCCAGTTTTGTCCTTACTCGGAAAAGGGCAGACACTGTCTGGAAAGAGGAGCCCTTCTTCTTGCCACCTTTCTTGGCTCCACCACTCGCCTCTGGAGAGAAAATAAGGGAAGGTGTCACTCAAGTGTATTTTTGAATTGGCAGGGCTGTTTCGTGCTTATTTATTGCCGACTTCTGCACACATCAAGGGGAACACTTTGGGGAACACTGCTGGCCTCTCTGTTGGAGACTGAGTGACTCTTACCTGTCAACTAAGCTTGCATCCACTCTTCTGTGATTTTTTTTTTCTACATTTTAAGGTGAAATGAAGGGATTCACTTCACTGTATCATAAAGATGGATCCTTAATGTTAGGACACTTGGGGGACACAGTAACTTCAAAAATCATCAGTGGAAGCTAGTCTAGATAGGGAGAGCTCTGTCACTCCATTGTCTTAAATATTCCTAGATACTCAATATCCAGTAGATGTGAAGGAAGAAGCAGGAGAGAATCCAAGACACTGAGGCTTTTCATTGGTTGAGATCCTAATAGTTCCTCTCTGACCATTTGCAGTAAGGCCTCTGTCAGTGCTGGAGTGAGACACACATGTATGACTGCAATGCAGCCTATTTACTCAAAATGTGGAAGAGCAATGGGTCTGGCCCTGCCATCCTGAAACTGGCCTTGAGCTAACATCGCTTTTTGTAATACCTAGAGAAAGTGTTACAGTTTTTGAGCATTACCTGCGTCAGCCGTTTGAGCTCCAGAGAAGAGGTAAGCTAGAGTTTTCATTGAAGACTTCTGGTACAGACCGACCACAGTCTCATTCAGTGGGTCCTTGTTCTTGTCCAGCCAGCCAGTTATGTTGTAGTCCACGGTGCCAGCGTAGTGTATCAGAGAGAAGTGGGCCTCTGCCTTGCCTTTGACCACCTTGGGCTTCTGGAAGTTGGCGGACTTTCCAATATGCTGCTCGTACAGCTTGTTCTTGAAGGAGGTGTCTGTGGCCTTGGGGAACATGCACTCTTCCTCCAGGATGGAGAAGATGCCCATAGGCTGGATTAAAGCAAAGAAAAATGCGTGTAAGGTACACGTGAGCTGCAGCAGTGAGCTGCAGAGTAGACAAGACGAGGTTACTGAGTGGACAGATCAGGACACCTTCTCAATGAGCTCGATGCAGGCAGCCAGGTCCATCCCGAAGTCGATGAACGTCCACTCGATGCCCTCCTTCTTGTACTCCTCCTGCTCCAGCACGAACATGTGGTGGTTGAAGAACTGTTGCAGCTTCTCGTTGGTGAAGTTGATGCACAGCTGCTCCAGGCTGTTGAACTAGGGCGTTGCAAACACCAAAGAGCTCAAGTGAGTTTGGGAAACCCAGGGGGAATTCGGCAGAGCAGACACGAAGCGGAGGGGCCTTAACAGGGCCGCTTACTCCAACGACTCACATCAAAGATCTCAAAGCCGGCGATGTCCAGGACCCCGATGAAGTACTGTCTGGGCTGCTTGGTGTCCAGCTGCTGGTTGATGCGGGTGACCATCCACAGGAACATCTTCTCGTAGACGGCCTTGGCCAGGGCACCCACTGCATTGTACACCTTGAAAAACAAAAATACCTCTCTTGAGGTTATCAGAGGACTGTAAAAATGCTCAATTCCTGTTGACGAATTTGAATTATGCACCTACCTGCTCTACAGTCTGGCCTTTGGTGACGAACTCATTGCCGACCTTGACCCTAGGGTAACAGAGGGCTTTGAGCAGGTCAGCAGAGTTCAGACTCTGGAGATAGGCTGCCTTGTCAGCAACTGAAAGCAAGAAAGGGTAGAACAATGTTATTATGGCCCAAAGCGACCTACTTGCTCAAAAAAAGTTTTTTTAATCTATAGACATTTTATGCAGTGTTTTCAGAATATCTTTTTGAGCATTCTTGCCCATTTTTTTTCCCACTGAGTTCAAGACTTTATGGGTAGTGTGCCCTAAAAAACTTCATTAATGTTAGGAAACATCTATCTAATATGAGGCTTCACATAGTATATTATCTGGGTATGCTTTAAAACTCAATTCTTAAAAATGAATTTGTCTTCCTAGACAAATGCAAGGGTAACAAGTTTAAGAATGTGATTTTCAAACAAAAATAAAATCAGGTGGTTGACTTGGTTGATACCTTCGGTGCCATCTGGCTCGGCCTGCTCCTCACGCTGCTTCTGCTTGAACTTCATGTTCCCATAATGCATCACGGCACCCGTGAGCTTGTAGATGGAGACTTTCTCTTCATTAGTAAAGCCCAAAATATCAATAGCACTCTACCGACATAACCAATAAGATAACTGTTAGGTTATGATCTACACACTTACTATGCATTGTTCACATTCTGATTCCTGACTTGTTGGTCAAACTCTCAGTGCTAATGGGGGTGCAAGGAACTCTTTAGAGTGGGTGTATGGGGAGTTGGTCAACCAAAGGCCAGCACTGAACATAGCCTCTAAGATTCAAAAAGTAAACTTAAGAGAAAGAACAAAATAGTAAATTTAAAGGACTTGTTATTTTGAGAAGTGGTATTGATCTCATTAAGTGGATTTCAAAAAAAGTGGTTTAGGTAAATTCAGAAATGACAGGTTTTTAAAAGGGAAAGTAAAATGTTGTGGGACACATCTTAATCCTTCTGGTTGGCTCTGGGTGGCACATCCATGCTTGTCTTTGAACCCTCTTTTGCTATTTCTACAAGAATCTGAATATTTATCTGGAGGGACCATAGCTTCTAACCCAACATCATTCTGATTTTCTTGCGTTCCACTTACATCGGTTGCCATCAGTTCTTCCTGATCATCAATGCTAGCCACACTGATCTCCCCTTGACTGACAAATGGGTAATCATATGGGTTGGTGGTGATCAGAAGCATTTCTGTGTACGTGAAACAGAGAAAAGGTAAGCAGAATTATCCCCTTCACTAAAACAAGAGATGTCTAGATAAATTCTAAGACACTGTATAAAGCCAAAGAAGATTATCCCATACTGGGAAAAGTTATATCTGTAAGAATGGTCAGCACAGCACTGACTCTTTAAAATCCAGAACTGGAAACAACCTAAATATCCTTAAAAGGGTATGGTTAAGTAAATAATGCTTATCTCTACCATATAACACTATGCAACCATTAGAAATAATAATGTGCAGCTGCGGTTGGTGATGTGGAAAAAACCATGATACGTTATTATTCAATGAAAAAAGTACATCACAGGAGAGTATGAAACTGTGATTCCAGTTATTGTATGTATGTGTTTCTGTATTCAAGGTGCATATACAGAAAATTACTAGAACAGTGTCCACCCAAGTGTTCACAGTGGTTATTTCATAGTGATAGGATTTGAGGGTGTTATCCTCAGTTTTTCTTTTGGATTTTTATCATAAGCACATGTAAAATTACAAAGCTATTTTCAAACTCCAGATGATAAACCTGACAAAATTCAGTCATGGAATACGAGGTTGGACCATGCATGGAGGGTGCTGGTGTAATCATTCTCGAAAGGGATCATGACATTTCTTACCAATTAGTTCTGGTTTCTTGTTTGATGTGATCTGATAAAAAATGTGATAGCTCCTTTCAGCCTTAAGCTGGAAAGTAACTCTGGACTTCTCTAACAGATCTGGAAGTAAACAAATGACAAGCGGAGCAGTGCAAAACTTCACGCAAGATGCGAATTTTACTTTGGGTTCACCTTATATAGGTTATAAGCAACAGAAATGACCGCAAAGGAGATCCAGGCACTTACATGTTTCAATATCAGCAGAAGCCAGTTTTCCCGTAGTGCCAAAGTGGATTCTAATGAATTTACCCTTGAAAGGAAAACTAATATTACTACTTTGTTTTTCAATCATATCAAATCTTCAAGAAACTCAAAACACTTGGAATGCTAATGTGTTAATATTTAGAAACTTTTTTTAGTGTTTATTTTTGAAAGAGAGAGTGTGTGCAAGCAAGTGGGGGAGGGGCAGAGAGGGAGGGAGACACAGAATCCAAAGCAGGCTCCAGGCTCTGAGCTGTCAGCACAGAGCCCGATGAGGGGCTTGAATCCATGAACTGTGAAATCGTGACCTGAGCTGAAGTTGGATGCTTAACCAACTGAGCCACCCAGGTGCCCCTATCTTTCATTTTAAAATTGTGAATAATTGGAGGTAATGACCAGAGAAGAAAGAACTCAGATATATGGTGGTCACATCTTTTTAGATGGGACTTGGATCCATGTTATGTGCTCAGAGGGAAAGGAAAGATTCGTGCTGCAATATAATGTGAATGGAAAAGATTCAGAGAATGTCTTCACAAGCATCCCATGAATGTTGACCATACTAGTGACCAAGAGACTCACAAAGCGAGAGGAGTTGTCGTTCCTCACGGTCTTGGCGTTGCCAAAGGCCTCCAGTAGGGGGTTGGCGCTGATGATTTGATCTTCCAGAGTCCCCTGCAAAGGCAAGCACGGTCCTCACCTCCGGGGCTCCAGACTTCCTGAGAGCCCTGACATCTTGAGTCTGACCCCAGACCCACCTGCATTTTGCCAGCTTCCTCCTTCTTCTTCTCTCCAGTGACCGCAATTGTTGCAAAGTACTGGATGACACGCTTGGTGTTCACGGTCTTCCCTGCCCCGGATTCTCCGCTGCCAAATAAAAGCTAAGTCAGAGGAGGTTCCAAACGTGGCAACTGTCACAGCCATGAGAAGAGAGCATAAAATTTGCTTACGTGATCAGGATTGATTGATTCTCTCTGTCTATAAAAGAGAAATTATAGACATTTAATACTGGGGTTTTTTTGTTTCTTGGTTTTGTATATTTGTAAGCAGTAAGTAAAATGGAACAAACTTAGTGTTTTTCAGACTGGCCTCTGCGATCCCTGGGGCTTCATGAGCCTGAGGCCTCCGGTATCCCTTTCGTGTACCCCAGTCCCTCCCTGCACCCCACCACTGACTTTAGCATACGTGCAACCATTTAAACAGAACACTGCAAACAAGCACCAGATCTTGTCTTTTTCATATTCGACCACTAAGGAAATATTAAAAGTGGACTTGAGTCTTCACTTGGGTTCAGATGACAACTCCAGCAGCAACGTATTTATTGTAGGTGCAAGAAACAGTATGTGGGATGGGGTAAATATAGCGCAGAAGTATAGCTTTGGAAGTAATCATGGCTTTAGTCATATTTGGGGGGAAAGGTTTGTTCTACTGTTTTACTCTCCCAAGATGAATTCTCTAAACCCTTTCCCCAAGTATCTTAGATTGGGCTAGCTGAGACAGTATTCTAGGAAGAAGATTCATGGTGTAGCTGTTTTAATACCAAACACACCATGTTCAGATTGGTTCTGGGCAAAGGGCAAGAGAATTTACGCCTCCTGTGATGTAGAGAGGGTATTCATTGGTCATAGTTTCTGATGTTGAGGATAAGGCCACAGTGGCAGATTTTACTCTTCTGGTTTTTGGCTCTTGGTAATGGAAACACAGTCTGTGTATGTGATTGTGTGTGTGTGTGTGTGTACATACATGTAAACAGTGTTTTATAATTTTTGCTCAAGTTTTTCTAGTTTCTGAGTCACTCAAAAGTCAGTTCTCTAACTATGGCCAACCTCTGTTGACTTTTAAAAGTTTAAGAGATCATTATCTATTATGTAATGTTAGGGATTGCAAGTTGTCTTTTACACCTTCTCTTTTCCGGACTGTCTCCAGCTCAACCAAAGGGCTCAGAGACTGTGTTGAGATGGTTAGAGCCTCTTTCTCTTATTGTTCTGCTCTGAAAAGATTATGAACATACAAAGCATTCAACTCACCTGTCAGCATGAACTGATAGGCGTTGTCGGAGATGGAGAAGATGTGGGGCGGGGCCTCCTGGCGCTTCTTGCCTCGGTAGGCGGTCACCACCTCGGGGTTGTATACCGGCAGCCACTTGTAGGGGTTGACGGTGACGCAGAAGAGGCCCGAGTAGGTCTATTCAAGGGAATAAAAAAGAGCAGCTATCCAAAGGCTTCTCCTGCTAGGTGTGCATTTCACTTAAAAGAAATCTGACCCAAAGGAGCACTTTAAGTAAGTACCCTACATTTCTCGAAGGCATTGGCATGAAAACTAGTTGGAAGTTTCAATAATGAGATAGTAAAATCCATGAGGGGAGGGATCCCAATTTAGAATTTTTACTATTCCTTTTGGGACTTATCACAAGACTTTCACATAGCAGGAGCTCCAAAGGTTGGTTTTGTTGTGTTTCTTCATGTGTAGGATGAGACATTTTTTACTCTGTTTTAGGAAATATGCATAGATTTCCTTTGCAGCATTAAGATAGTTCAAATTCATGAAAAAGGAAGTTTGGACACACCCGAAGTGCCCAACACTATGGAAGCAGTTAGGTGAACTACAGGAAATCTTCTAAAGACAGTGGGATGCAGGCATTTAAAAAGGCATTTAAAAATGCATGAATGGGGGCACCTGGGTGGCTCAGTTGGTTGGGCAGCTGACTTCAGCTCAGGTCATGATCTCACGGTTTGTGAGTTCGAGCCCCGTGTCAGTCTCTGTGCTGACAGCTCAGAGCCTGGAGCCTGCTTCAGGTTCTGTGTCCCCCCCTCTCTCTCCCCCTCCCCCACTTGTATTCTCTCTCTCTGTCTCAAAGGTAAAGAACATTAAAAAAAAATAAAAAATGCATGAACGTATTTAGCAATATGGGGGAAACATTTGCAAATTTCTATGAAGCTCTAAAGAAACAGGACACAGAATGGTGTGAATACATTATGACCAAACAGGGAGATTTTCAAAAACTTGGACAGCTGGTGTAAGACAGGCACTGGCCAGTCAGCATGGACACTGGCCCTGAGCAGCAGGTGCACCTGTGCAGGTGTCATCCAGCTGCATAGCAGCACTGGCTGAAGCACACAAAAATGTCAGTGTGATATAGTAAGTTCAGTTCTGCAATGTTTACTGGGCATGTATCATGTGCCAGACCTCTGCAGGGCACAGGAGCAAAACCTGAATGAGATGCCATTCCTTGGGGAGCTCTGGGTTTCCAGCCCACATAGGGGACAGACATGTGAATGGATGGCGGTGGAAACCCAAGGTCAGTGCTGTGGCTGGGGCAGAGACCATAGGACAGAATGTCCTGCTCTGCCGGGGGAAGGTGGAGAGGTTAACTCGAGGAGGTGGCATTCATGTAGAAGGGACCAGAACACACGGATACTGGTTGCTGTTATTTTGGAGGAGTGTAACTGTGTGAAATTTGGTTCTTAAAACATTTTTATGTGTTGAGACATAAGTTTATCATTTCCCTCTGGATGATTCTACAACTAGGGTGGGGGGGAGTGGTAGAAATGTAGGCACATGGTTGAGCCATAAACAGTAGCTGCTGCATTGTTGTTCAAGGGACATGTGGCAAACCCAGTGCACATGGATGGTGGCCTTGCCTGGCTTTGGATGGGAAGACGGAGAATGAAGTCTGGTTGTTGGGTTGTGCCTTACGATAGCAATAGTGAGCCTTTTAATTAGTTAACTAACTGATGTACTAACGAGTTAACTTGTGTGCGAACTAGTTACGCTACTAGTGAAAACGAAACGGGTCACTACTTTTGACCCATTTATACTAGAGTGGAAGCAGTAGACTGGCAGGTCGGTGGTGATGGCGATAAAGACCACTTGGGGCTGGGGCAGGGGGTGCTCACGTAGATCATCCAGGCTGCGTAACGCTCTTTGAGGTTGTACAGCACGGCGGGCTCGTGCAGGTGCGTCATCATGGCCATGTCCTCGATCTTGTCGTATTTGGGAGGGTTCATGGGGTAGACTTGATCATCTTTCACTGTCAGAGTCTGGTAGGTAGGAAGGATAACTTTTTGTCAATTGAGTGACCAAACCAAAAATCATCAGTCACGTGTGGCCAGCTCCATGGACTCTACTTACCGCTCCCGCTTCAGTCTTCACCGTCACCTTCCCTGCTTCTCTGCTCTGGATAGTCCCTTTGACAAAGGATTCCTTGGGCTCCGCCACAAACACAGATGTCTTGGCATCGAAGGGCCTATTCTGGGCCTCAATGCGCTCCTTTTCAGACTTTCGGAGGTACGGAGCTGCCTCCCCAAAAATGGCCATTTCCTGGTCTGAACTCATGGCTGCTGAGCTCAGAGATCCTAAAGGAGACGGGGCATTTCACATTAGAGATTCTGGACTGCCATGTGTGTCAGTAGATCTCTATGCACTGATGATATTTCACGGAGAATCCACTTTTTGGAAATTTCACCAGGCAGGTCCACTGTGCACCATACTATAGTTACTGGAACAAACATAATCACAAGGTCTCAGATGTATCGAGGGTCACTGTGTAACCATCACGGTACCCAGGGCTTTACACGCGTTATTTTCTCCCATCCTCCAACACTAGCATTCTAATCAGGGAGCTGAGTGTAGTCTCTGCATGCTGCTGAGGGGCTTGTGACCTCGGGGAAGGCGCTTGATCTTTCTGAGCCTCAGTGTCTCCCTCTTTAGAACAGGGATTACATCTGCCTTTCTTAATTCACAGCCTGTGAGATACACTACAGATACCTTGGGGAAAAAGGTCAAGTGATGACTCAGAAAGCAGTTTGAAATAGCGCAGGCTACCATTTAGATGTAAAATGTCATTTATTGCAATGTAATACAATTCCATTTCTTGTCCTGTAATGTAAGAGAACTTTACTTCCTCCTTTAGATTTTCAGCCAGAAGCGCTCAAGGTCAGTGGTTTGGGGGATGATAATTTTGTTTACCTCTTTTTCTCTACTTGTGTGCTTATTAGAGTTTGTCTAACATAATTTCTTTGCGTATTAAATCCAGTTAATCCATTAACCTAACTGAGGATAAAAGCCATAGCAAATGTTATCCTCATTTTTAAAAATTATTTTTAATTTATTTCACTGAAGTTTAGTTGACCCTCGATGTTATTATTGTCCTCATTCTTCTACACTGAAGGACTCCCTTGGCCCTTTCAGATCTCCTTCTGGAGAATGCAGGCTTGGACTGCTCTATTCTGTTATCTGCCGATTGCCAGCCGCATCAGTAGAATGAACGGTTTGGCAAAGAATGTTACTGCAGTCATTACAGGATCAGGTTACTCGAAACTCATTTTGATCAGCTATCCACCAGGGTCTTCCTTCAGAAATGCGGTGGACAGTAGTAGTAGAAAGGGCACAGAAATACCTTCATGTGTGTAACAAAAGATTCACAGTATCTTAATTTCATGCAACACTCAGCACTGGGCACGGTAACTTCTTAAAAGTTTTCATGAAGTTTAAAGGAAGCATTTTCCTAGGTTCCTTCTTTCTTATATGTTAGAGATCATGTTTGCTTAATGAACTCCAATAGCAGGATACATTTTTATTAAATTTGAGATTTTTAGCAAGAGAATCTTAGTGCAGATTTTTCCCCCTACGGAATATTCTATTAGCAAACTAGCAATTCCATTAGCAATTTTCTTGCCAAAATGTCACCCCACCAATGATTGCTTGCATCCCAAATGACTATATGTGCATTGTCCGCTCCTTCCCTCTTTCTCCAGCACCTTTCCTGAAGTACGCTTGTTAAGGTATTTACTGAGACCAGCACTTTCTCAAAGGTTGCTAAGTGACACAGATCCATCCCAGAGGCTCTCACATTCCCCTCTAGGGACTGGTTAGTCTGAATCTTACCTTGTTAGCAAGTGGAGATGTAGCCTGGAAGCAAGACAGTTCTGTAAAAAAAAAAAAAAAAAAAAAAAAAAGGAAAGAAACACTTCATTAGTTAACGTGCACACACACGCACGCACACACACAATCCTATCTGCAGTATTGCTTTCTATTGTAAACAGCAGGCAACAAAGCCATGGATGTGAAACATGTAGTATCCGAAGGAGCAGTACCGAGCTAGCAGCTGCAGCCGACACAGGGCAGCAGGCAGCGTGGCCAGTGTCCCTCTTGAAAGCCCGTTCCCTGTTCCCACTTACCTTGAGCTTTTTAAAGCAGGCCAGTCAGCCTCATTCCAAGGGCTCTTTTATATGGAGAGCTATGGAAACAATGCAGCTGCCTGTTCTTTCTTAAGTCAAAAGGAATTGTTTGGCAGAAAAGTCTTGGCAGTCTTGCGCCCCTGCATAATTCTCATTCATATTAAGAATGGTTGGATATAATTAGAAATATTTTTCTTATTGAGTATGTGGATAAATCTCCTATGGATAATTTGAGAAGATGATCTGAAAGGAAGGTTCAGGCTGGTGGATAAAGGCAGTGACCAGGCAGCCAGAATAACTGGCCTCTCTCATAAATTCCTCGTGGCCTTGCTGGGCATGACACTCAGCTTTGCTTGCGCCACTTTTCATATTCTGCATATTCGATGATAGAAATAAAGTACAAATGTTTATTTTGACTTTGCGACGGTTAATTTTCACCTGTTGGTCTTTCCTTTCCAGCCTGGCAAAATCAAGTTGTGTGTCTTCGACAATTTAAAAAGAAGGAAGGTCCTGTCCTAGTGCTGGTGTCCTTGTAGTTTGCGGGAATACCCTTGTTCTTTCACTGTTTTCTTTTTGCCCAAACTCATCCTCCCTACAGCACATGGTTTCCTGCCCACATACTCATTGGACTTGCCTGCAGTAAAAATGGTTGAATGTTTTTTAGTAGTAAAAGGTGTTTTGGGGACTACTTCCCAACATTTTCCATGTCAGCACAGCCAGAAAATGATGATATATTAGTGTAGTTACACTAGAGTAACATGGACGTGACTTAGCTCTATCTGTAAAGGGCTTGGTAAGAACATTGCTTTATAGTTCTTATATTTCTTTACATTTATTTATGTGATGTAAATATGATATATTTACATTAAGAAAAATACTAAATACTGACTGTGCCTGAAACTTCCAAAGAAGATCTTAAACTTTTCAGGAGAAATTTCAGCTAGATTCCATGAACAAAACTTTTTTTTTTTTTTTTCTTAATGCTTATTTAGTTTTGAGAGAGGGAGAGAGTGTGTGAGCAGAGGAGGGGCAGAGAGAGAGGGCGACAGAGGATACGAAGTGGGCTCTGGGCACAGAGAGCCAGATTCAGGGCTCGAACCAGGGCTCGAACCATGAGATCATGACCTGAGCCGACGCTTAACTGACTGAGCCACCCAGGCGTCCCTAAACAAAACTTGTTTATATGTGGCTTTACACTTGAAAAAATGACACACATTTCCTGATCAAATCTTTTAAAACGATGACATACAGTATTTGCATTCTTGATAATTACTATCAAGTAATTATAAAGTTTGCACAAAGTTTGTACAAGAAGGCAATCAAAATGTAAAGCCATATTTTTTTTTACAACTACTGAAATTATATCTTAAAAATTCACCAGCTCTTCTTTTTTCTTTACCGACAAATATAATGTTGAAATTTCTAGATTAATGAGAATAAATTTTGAATCCACTTGAATTCTTTCAATATCAAATATTTCCGAAGATGTTGAAGCTCTAATCTTCAAAAAGCCTACGTGTTAAAGAAGTCGCCCTGCTGCTTGGTTGGCCACCATTAAAAGGGCACATCAGCCACAAATACACAGAAGTGCCTGATGCATTCAAAGTGCAAGTTCTGGAGCTGCCTCCACCTGGAAAACCTACTTGGCCTTCCAGCATGCCTACTCTGGCTGGCCGCACTCTGGGCTGCATGCCCTGTCCCGGGCATCCTGGAACGCCAACCTGCCCGGCATATCCAGGGGTCCCTTGCCTGCAGCTGGCAGCCTCACACTCCCAGCTGGCTGCAGAAGTAAATGTCCTCCTTGCTTCCACTCAGCCCATGGTAAACACCACCATTGTACTTGCCTCCTTTGGGGATTGTAGGGTACACTGTCAGACTTTGACTCAGCCAGGCTACCCTTTGAGGAGCCCTTGGGTAGGCTTCTCACAGCTAGAGACCACTTCCCAATGCTCTGGCCTCCCAGCGCATCCAGCCGTCTCAAGACTGAAGGGATCAATGTTTTCGTGGCACATCTGTAACCTTTCTGATGCCAGGACACACTGGGTGGGCAGCTCTGCCTTAAGATGAGCTGTGGTTCTGTCTCCTGATAGTAAGCAGCCATTTTTAGTGCCAAACCGATATTTTGATATTTTCTTATTCCATTCCTGCTGCCCATGTGCATTATCTTTACGCTTTATTAAATTTTTATTATTGGCCACAGCAACTTCTTACTTGACATGTCTCTGGAGGCAAGGGAAACAAAAGCAAAAATGAACTGTTGGGACCTCATCAAGATAAAATCTTCTTGCACAGCAAAGGAAACATCAGCAAAACTAAAAGGCAACTGACAGAATGGGAGAAGATATTTGCAAATGACATATCAGAGAAAGGGTTAGTACCCAAAATCTATAAAGAACTTATCAAACTAATACCCAAAGAACAAATAATCCAGTGAAGAAATGGGCAAAAGACATGAATAGACACTTCTCCAAAGATGATATCCAGACAGCTAACAGACACATGAAAAAATGTTCAACATCACTCATCATCAGGGAAATATAAATCAAAACCACAATGAGATACCACTTCATACCTGTCAGAATGGCTAAAATTAACAACTCAAGCAAAAACATGTTGGCAATGATGCGGAGAAAGAGGAACCTTGTTGCACTGTTGGTGGGAATGCAAACTGGTGCAGCCACTCTGGAAAACAGTATGGAGGTTCCTCAAAGAATTAAAAGTAGAATTACCCTACAACCCAGCAATTGCATTACTAGGTATTTATCCAAGGGATACAGGAGTGCTGATTCGAAGGGGCATATGCACCCCAATGTTTATAGCAGTGTTATTGACAATAGCTGAAGTATGGAAAGAGCCCAAATGCCCATCAACTGATGAATGGATAAAGATGTGGTGTGTATATATACAATGGAATACTGCTTGGCAATCAAAAAGAATGAAATCTTGCCATTTGAAACAATGTGGATGGAACTAGAGTATATTCTGCTAAGTGAAATAAGTCAGTCAGGGAAAGACAAATAATCATATGATTTCACTCACATGTGAAATTTTAGAAACAAAACAGATGAACATAGGGGAAGGGAAGGAAAAATAAGATAAAAACAGAGAGGGAGACAAACCATAAGAGACTTTTAAATACAGAGAGCAAACTGAGGGTTCCTGGTGGGGTATTCTGTGGGGGGGATGGGCTAAATGGGTGATGGGCATTAAGGAAGACACTTGTTGGGATGAGCACTGGGTGTTTATATAAGTGATGAATCACTAAATTCTATTCCTGAAATCATTATTATATTATGATTAACATTATAAATATGCTAACTAATTTGTATTTAAATTAAAATCTATATATATAAAGAAATTCATTATTTTGTGTTCTTTGTAAAATTTCCTTCATTTTTAGTCATCTCATGATTATATATTCTGCTTCTTCAGGTGGTAAAATCCTTTGGTGAATACCATAGTTACAGGTAGAAGCTGTCTAATATATTATTTTTTGCTGTAAAAAAGAAAAGGAGAAGCCTCATTTCCAGTGGTTGAGAAATATTCCTTAATTGTTCCTTGTGCCACTTGGCTCATGATTTATGACTGGTAGATGTTCTCTGAGAACTAGGGCCTAGGAATATGTCAGTCATGATAATCTGCTTTTCCACTCTGCAAATAAGCCAAAGATGTACATTTATTTAGAGCATTTTTCTTGACTTCACCACTGTTTTGGCCACTGGTCTAATGAGTCAGGGGTTTTCTACCTTCAATTCCATACCTTTGGGATATCTGTCACATTTAGACCTAGTAACAACTCAGTAACAGAAGGAATTCAAGAGTGAATGCTGGTCTGTGCAGAGGGAGGAGGTTCAAAGGAAACAGTGGCCATTGACCCTGTCTTCAGGAGCTTGTACTCTGAGAAACCAAGAAGATCACTAGGGAAGTGGCTCAGGTCACCTGCAGAACAATGTGATAGTAGCTTTAAAAAAATACAGTGTAGGGGCACCTGGGTGGCTCAGTTGGTTAAGTGTCTGACTTTGGCTCAGGTCATGATCTCACCATTCATGAGCCCCGCATCGGGCTCTCTGCTATCAGCACAGACCCACTTTGGATCCTCTGTCCCACTCTTTTCTGCCCCTCCCCCACTCTCACACGTGCTATCTCTCTCTCTCTCTCTCAAAAACAACAAAACAAAACATTAAAAAACTCAGTACAAGTTCTCTGCAGGGAAGGAGCCAAGTTTTATGCATCTGTTTGATCTTTCTCAATACTGAGAATGGTGGGAACATATGGAAAATATCCCCCAAATTCTAGTTTACAAATTTCAGATGGTCCATGTTTCTCTATCCTAATCACTCTTGTCCCTGTCAACTGAAATTGGATCTTGGATTTGACTTTTGACTACACATCAATTCGATATCCTTAGAAATTTACTAAACCTTCCCAAGGCTCTGTTTCCTGATCTATAAGCTGGATGATGAAGTAATACACCATAAGGGGATTTGAGGAGTAAGTAAGATAATAGAATGCTTAGAAGCTTAGAAAAGTGTATGGCACCTAATACTAATTCAATAGATGTTAATTATTGTGATTACTATGGCCCCCATCTTTTGTTCAGTCTTACTCTGTATTCTGTTGCAGTAAAGTAGTTTCCTTTCTGATTCCTCTAACAAGACCTGCTTGTTTCATTGATCATTTCAATTACCTGAGAAACATTTGCAGAGCACATGCCAGGCTCCCCACTGCCATGGAATGCTCTCCTCCCTTTTTGTATCACTTCTATGTCTTACGTATATTAAAATCCAGATCAGTCTTTCCCAGACATTTTTCATGGTTCTTCTACCTGATAGAAGAAGGGTAGTCTGGCTTAGAAAGAGACAAGCTGGTGTAAGCTGTTATATTAAGATAAGAGTGGAGACTTGAGAGCCTGGTCTAGGGAGTTGGTTGTGGAAATGAAGAAGAAAGGAATGCTCTAAAAATTGGTTAGCTGGTCATCTCCAGGGAGAGGAACTGAATGTGGAGGGGAGACTGATGTTTCATACCTATACCCTTTGTACCTTTTGAATGTCATGCCAAGTGCACGTATTACTGTTTAAAAACAAAAAGTGGTGATTTATCAAAAGAGGATTCCTCCAAAGTATGAAACAAAAGCAAGGATGGAATTGAAAGACGTCTGACCACAGAATTAAAGAGATGAGAGACTGAGTTCCAGAGGAGTCAGAATCTAAGAGGTAAGTTTTCCAGTGGCTACTTCTCACTCATTTCTGTAGACTGGATCCCAGACCCATCAGCTTGGGTGCTGATGTTGTTTTCCAGAAGTGTTGGTCCTCTGGTCCAATCTTGATGCCTTTGCACCAGCAGCCCCCATGTTTAAGGTCCCATCAATAGGAATCTACACTTTTCCAAATGTCCAGTCATAGAATTTTCTGAGAATCTACTTTATAAGAAAATAGCAAAATGGCCTATGGGAGCACTCATAATTTAAAGTTTTCAAGAGAAATGGTGAGGATCATTCAAAAGCCATTTATAATTTGATTTTGTCATATATTACATGGTTCTCTTTAGTAGTTTCAGATTGAACTTTCAAAAAAATTTTTAATGTTTATTTTTGAAGGAGAGAGAGAAAGAGCGTGAGCGGGAAAGGGGCAGAGAGAGAGGGAGACAGAATCCAAAGCAGGCTCCAGACTCTGAACTGTCAGCACAGAGCCTGACTCAGGGCTGGAACTCACGAGCTGTGAGATCATGACCTGAGTCGAAGTCGGACACTTAACTGACTGAGCCATAGGTGCCCCTTGAGCTTTCAAATAATACATTTTTTGCTCCTTATTTGAAACAGGTGTGGGAGAGGGAAAGCTTGTATCTGTGAACACTCATGGGTGGAACTGTTCAGGAAGTTTCTGGAAACATGCTGTACTAAAATATAAGAATCCAAAGGCTTGGGGTGCCTGGGTAGCTTAGTCAGTTAAGCGCCCAACTCTTGACTTCAGCTAAGAAATCAAGCTCACAATCTCATAGTTTGTGATTTCGAGCTTCACAGTGGGCTTTGTGCTGACAGTGTGGAGCTTGCTTGGGATTCTCTCTCTCTCTCTCTCTCTCTTTCTCTCTCTCTCTCTCTCTCTCTGTCTCAAAATAAATAAACATTAAAAAAAAAATCCAAAGGCCTGTGGTATGTAAAGCATGCTGTTTAGCACTTAGGAGAGAGGAAGTGTGGACCATACTTGGTGCCTAACATCCAGCAATTCTACACAAGGCACATGATCTATAGGTAGATAAGGGAGTTGGGTGACCTTTCATGGTGACATTTGGGAGAAGCAATACAAACTCCCTTGAGACTAAAACCAGTGTTTGTTTTTCTAATTACAAAAATAACATAGGTATATGGGTTGTCTAGAAATTTGGAAAAAGAAGAACAAAAGAATGAAAGTCAAGAGAGATGATTTCTTAATGGTGGATGTAGAGAAAAATGCACATCTCAGCACTCATTTACCAAGTTGTATCCAGTTAATTATCCAATTAAGAGGTATAGTCAGTATGTACATGGTCTCTGTTTTCCTCCTGCTTATCAAGTAATAAGCATCAGTGCATATTAGTTGAATAGGGAATAAATGAACATTTTGCCAATGTCACTATGTACATGGCATTTTGTAGCCTGTAAACATATTATAGGCATTATCTCAACTTTTTCCTTTCAAAGCTCTGGGATATGGATAAGGCAGATGAACTCTTCTCTTTTCATATTTGTACAAACTGTGATCCAGAGGGGTGTGGAATGGCTTGCCTAAACAGAGTGGACCCCAAATAAAGATTTTCTTCTCCACTCTCCCTTGTTTATAATGCTGAATATATGTAACTCTGAATGCTACTCATCCCAGAATGGCTCTGACTCCTTCAGGTTGACTGTTAGGATGTAAGTTAGTAAACCAACTGCCAGCCTCAACCTGGCATCGTGCAATATCCTGCGGAAGTTAAGATGATGTACTGATATGAAGCTAACAATAGTTATTCCAGAATGCAGGAGAATTTTAAGTTTAGAGCTTAAAATACAGTGTAGGGGTGGGATAGCTTCTCTGCCCTCCCCCCCACCACCACTTTGCTACCCTGTTCTCTCAGTCACCTCGAAATTAGTGCACTGGCTGTGACAGTACACGCAGATGTCGTCAGTGAGGGATCAGGGACGACTTCACAATAATGACATCTCCGATGGCTTGTGAGGGAACACCCTGGATTTGACAGGAGGCAATCCAGGAAGAAAGGAGTTCTAGGTGAGGGGCAAGAATGGAGACAGAAGGGATAGAGGGAGAAAGAGGGGTAATTTGAAGTCTGTTTGAGGAGGTGGAAGTTGTCTTGTCTGACTGGAGTGGACCCCGTGTGTGAGGGATGAGTCTCAAGAGAGACTGGGCCACACGATCAGAAGCTGATTCTACAACTAACTCATTAGGAACAAAACATCCTGTCCCCAAACTGCAAACCAGGCTGACTAGAGCACCTGCTGTATGAGCTTTTTGCCTTTTCTCAGACCATTTGCCACCTCCCAACTCCCCCAGTTTCCTTATTTTCCAGTCAGTTTTGCACTCTGATTGGTTTCCCATCCCCTGTATCTGCAGTAGCCTCCCCACAGCTGGGCTCCTCCTCTGTCCTTGATCTCTCCCTCCCTTGACCTCACTTGATCATACTGTCAGGGCACCCAACCCTCCGCCCTCTTCCTTGCCCACGGTCCTCCCTCCCACTGACCCCTATTGAGACTGGAAACAGCTATGACTTCCACCAGCAAATATGCTTCCTGCCCAAGCCTGCCCACAGCATGTGACAGCAACGGGCCTCAAATGCTGGGCACATGAGTTTGACTTGATGTGAATAAATATTTAACCCCCTAAATTTGGGGCTATTAATCAGGACAACACGGCCATGAGTTGCTATAGAATACTATACCATTGAGCACTAAAATCATCACATATGCGACTTAAAGTGAAATGTATCTAATGCTTTCTGAGAAAATTTTATTTTACTCAATTTAAATGAGATTTAAAGTCAATTTTTAGGAATGAGAAAAATAATTCAGTTAACCAAATCCTGATCTGTTTATCTTAGAAGCAAGAATAAAAACTCAAGGGGCGCCTGGGTGGCTCAGTTGGTTGAGCATCTGACTTCGGCTCAGGTCATGATCTCACAGTTTGTGGGTTCGAGCCCTGTGTCAGGCTCTGTGCTGACACATCAGAGCCTGGAGCCTGCTTCCGATTCTGTGTCTCCCTCTCTGCTCCTCCCCCACTCATGCTCTGTCTCTCAAAAATAAATAAACGTTAAAAATTTTTTTTAATTAAAAAAAAATATTCCATCTTGCTAAGATCATCCCCTCTCCTAAAAAAAAAAAAAAAAAATAGGAAAGAGAAAAAGTATGAGTTGGGGGTAGGAATGGTATTCTCATGACTGAACAAGGAAAGATTTTTGCTATTTCTGTGATCTGGACATTTCAAGGAGACCCCAGTAGTGTGGATCAGCGTCCTCAAAACTGCTGCTTTTTCTTTGTGCTTTTGGCTTGTCCCAGTCTAACAACTGGTCCAGTGGACAGGCGTTGATAAAAACAAGGCTGTACTCCAAGGCTGAGGAGTATTTTTAGGTCTTGAGGAAGAAGGTTTTTTTATTTGAAGGAAAGGATGGTAATGTCATCCAAAGTCCTGTGTGGAAGCTGGGACTTGGCAAGACCCGAAAAGCATACTTCAAAAGGAATGCGGCCAAAGGCCAAGCTTTGAGAAACCATATGCTGTGGAGACCCAGTTCTTCTGGTCGTCCGAGAAACTGAACGGTGGAAGTTCGAGTGGATTTTCTCATACTTTGTCCCTTTTACGAACTGTCAGTGAACACGGGCATTTGCTCTTTTCAACTGCCTTGTGGGAGGCTCAAGCCTGTACTCTTTCCCCTTTGAGCAATAAGAACAAAAATAACCCCTGAAACTCCTAAGATATGTCATAACCTCATGGGAAAATGTTAGCTGGTCAATCTTCAACAGTCCTGCAAGTAAAAATTAGGTGAAGAAATGGATTGAGGATTAGATGCCTACGTGTATACGTACCCATGGGTGTGGTGGTGTTTATGTATGCCTAGCACACACACCTGTGCTTAATCTAAAGTGCCCTGTGCAGGGGCACCCGGATGGCTTAGTCGGTTAAGTGTCCAACTCTTGATTTCAGCTCAGGTCATGATCTCACGGTTCGTGGGTTTGAGCCCTGTGTTGGGCTCTGTGTTGACAGCATGAAGCCTGCTAGAGATTCTCTCTCCCTCCCTCCCTCCCCCTCTGACTGCCTCTCTCTCTTTCTCTCTCTCTCTCTCTCTCTCTCTCTCTCTCTCTCTCTCTCTCAATATGTAAATAAACTTGGGGTGCCTGGGTGGCTCAGTTGGTTAAGCTTCCAACTTCGGCTCAGGTCATGATCTCACAGTTCATCAGTTCCAGCCCTGTGTTGGGCTCTGTGTTGACAGCATGAAGCCTGCTTGGGATTCTCTCTCTCCCTCTCCCTCTCTCTCTCTCTCAAAATAAGTAAACTTAAAAAAAAAAAATTCCCTGTACAGATAGGAGAAAGGCAGGAAACACAGAGCTACCTGTATTTGTTTGATGCTTCAGAAACCATGGGGCCTGGTTGGGGTAGCCGGATGTTTAGATAGGCCCTCCTCCCTGAGGGGATTCTAAGTTCAACAGTGATTCTAAGCTGGCATTCAGGAAAATCAATAATTTAAGTGAAATGAGAAAATTGAACTTCTGGAAAATGTCTTCAGTTGAATCTTGGGATGTTGGTTGAGCTACTCAGGACCCGTGGGCAAAGGCTTTAACATGTCTTTATCTATAGACTGCTTTTAACTGTGTCTGGTATTTGCCTGCTGGGGAGACTTCTTCCAGAGGTACCAGAGACCAGCTTTCCTCATCATGTGTCCTCTGGATAATTAGTCCAGCACCACTGACAATAAAGGGACTTTGTGGTCATAAAAGCTTAAGACACACCACATGCTATGTCCTTCTGAAGAGTGACCATGCACGCTGGCATTATAAAAGGTCTTAGCACAAGTCTGCCTTTATCATTTTAAGTTGTTCACATATTTGTTCAGCCACGGGCCTTTGTTCTTTTTGGTTTTGTACTTGCACCTTACTGCCAAATGCAAGAAAGCATTAACACAACATAGAATTTTACCACAACATCTCTGAGTTTTGGTTTCCTGTGTGTGTTTCTGTGTGGACAGGCCATGTCAGCATCACTTGGGAGGTTATTAGCAATGCAGGTCTTGGGACCCTGCCCGAGACCTACTGAATCCCAGTCTGCAGATGGGGCCCGGGGAATCTGTGTTTTCAAAAGCTCTCCATGTGATTTTTTATCATATTAAAGTTTGAGAAGCCCTGATATAGCTGTTCAGTCAACTATCACATTTCTTAGATGATAACAATCCACCAGGCCTTATGGATTCTCTCCTTGGCTTTTAAGGCCCCACTCACCCAACCAATCCAAACTTCATCTACCTTTGTCTCCAACTCCACACCCTGATTACTATGTTCTCTACTCCACGTGGCCACTGCCTTGCCGATGCTGTCCCTGCCTGTTTTTGTGCCACAGACACCCCAGAATAATGTTGTTATTTTTTAAAGATTTTTTAAGTTTATTTATTTTGAGGGGGGAGGGGCAGAGAGAGAATCCCAAGCAGGCTCCGGACTATCAGCATGGAGCCTGACACAGTACTTGCTCTCACAAACCGTGGAATCGTGACCTGAGCCAAAATCAATAGTCAGACACTTAACCACCTGAGCCAACCAGGTGCTCCCAGAATAATGTTTTTCATGTTTACTTATTTTTGAGACAGACAGAGACATAATGCAAGTGGGTTAGGGGCAGAGAGAGAGAGACACACACAGAATCCGAAGCGGGCTCCCGGCTCTGAACTGTCAGCACAGAGCCTGATGCGGGGCTTGGAACTCACCAGCTGTGAGATCATGACCTGAGCCGAAGTTGGATGCTCAACTGACTGAGCCACCCAGGTGCCCCCCAGAATAATGTTTTTAAATGAATACAATGAAACATTATTTCAAGATTTCAAAATAAACCATTATTCTGAAATATGGTTATCAAAATATTTTAAAATCTGTGTTAATAAAAGGAATAAATATATTTGCATTTGTCACGTAAGATCCGGAGGCAGATCTGTAACTGTTATACCTCCAGAGTGGTGATGCTTTCTAAACCATATTTTGAAATACCTACAATGCTGAAAGACGATATGAAAATACCTATAATTTTTTATTAAAACATTTTTTAATGTTTGATTTATTTTTGAGAGAGAGAGAGAGAGAGAGACAGAGCACCAGCAGGTAAGGGCAGAGAGAGAGAGGGAGACACAGAATCAGAAGCAAGCTCCAGGCTCTGAGCTGTCAGCACAGAGCTGGATGTGGGGCTCAAACTCACGAACCTTGAGATCACGACCTGAGCCGAAGTCAGACGCTTAACTGACTGAGGCACCCAGGTGCCCCAAGTTTGTTTGTTTGTTTGTTTGTTTGTTTGTTTGTTTGTTTGTTTTGAGAGAGAGAAAGAGAGAGAGAGAGAATCCCAAGCAGGCTCTGAGCTGACAGTAGAGAGACCGACTTGGGGCTCAAACCCACAAACTGTGAGATCAGGACCTAGGCTGAAGTTGGATGCTCAACCAACTGAGCCCCCCAGGCGCCCCACCTCAAACACCATTCTTGGTACTGTTGACACCTGCTCAGCTTTGAGGCCTCAGCATAAAAGTCCCCTCCTTGGGAGAGCTTTACAGGATACCCCCCCAGACTAGGCAGGTACTCTGTTATGTACTCTCGCTGGAGCCAATGAACTGGTTTGACAAGTGAAGCTCATTATTTTGATTTTGAGCCTCATGTCCACTCAACTGCTCAGATGAGAGCCCTGTGGAGACAGAGAGTGTCCACAATCCCTACCCCAGTGTCTGGTGGGTATTTGCTCAACAAACACTGTTGGATTGGGAGGCATTAGAAAGGTTAGGGATGCCCCCGTCTACACTCTCCTTTGTATCTGTGGAGAAGGTAAGGTCTAGCGAGAAGCCTCACGCCTAGTTGGAAACTATAGCTGAAAATGGAAACTATAGGCGCCTGGTGGCAGTTGTAAAAGAAGCCTTGAGGGGTTGGGGTTGATCCAGGTGCAGTGCGAAGGTGGGCACTCAGCCCGCTGTCCCATCTTGTGGGAAGAAAAAGACCAGCACATAGTTACCTCAGATTTTCAGTAAACCCGTTACTCTGTACTGCTCATCCTCAAGCTCAGTTGCTAAGTCTCTTGGTTAAGATGAGCAGAGAAATTGGGGCTCAAACCCACAAATTATATTACGTTACAAAATGTGTTTTACAGTTCCAAAGACTGCTGACTTGCAACCAAAAACAAATGTTTTTTTATAAAAAACTGTATACGTTACACTTAAAATTTTCTTTTCTTGTTATTGTTTGTAGAAAGCTATGTCCGTTCCTTTAAAGTGGTAAACTGTGTCATAAGAGGGTAATTTTACTCAATGACCTTGTGATAATTAGCTGTGACCTCCAAATAGAGCTCCGATTTACTGAAGCAAAATAACTATAAGATTAAGAGCATAGCTAAAGAAATTCCCTGGTAGCAGTGAGTAAAATTATATAAGTAAAATTAAAGTGACTGACTTTAGGATACAAGACGGGATTCACCTTTGGAGTAGTATTGTTTATTCTGTTGAAGTAATTTTGAATTGCATTTCTATTATTTGAGGCATCAATAATTCCAGCAAAGGTGTTTTTATGTGTGTATATAAATATATATGCTGTATTTGTATAATCACTAAATATTTTTTAGAACCATGTTTTTCACACTGTGTCTTTCCATTTCTGAAATGAGATTGATCTATGTGTTTTTCTAAAGAAGCTGCAGTGTTTCCTCTTGTGTCTTCTGTAGAACATACTTTTTTTCCTTAATGTTTATTTATTTTGAGAGAGAGAGAGAGAGCATGAGCACAGGGGAGGGGTAGCGAGAGAGGGAGAGAGAGAATCCAAGCAGGCTTCACGATGTACGTGCAGCGCCTCACCAGCCATGAGATCATGACCTGAGCCGAAATCAAGATTCAACGGCTTAACTGACTGAGCCACCCAGGTGCCCCTCTAGTTTCTTATCTATAACTTCAGAGTCATAGTAATAGCGATGCTGTAAGGATCACATACAAAGCTGTGTGTACAGGGTTTTATAAACGCAAAACACTACATATAATGCTTATGTGTACACGTGTGTGTGTCTATGTGTAAACGATTACACATGTACGTGTAAGCTGTCACTGCTGATGTTCCTTAGTGGCCTGCTTTTATAAATCTCACAGGAAATGCTTCTCAAGGGATTTCAGTGGCTCTAGTCATTAGCTATTCACTCTCTGAACCCCACTTAGTAACACTGACTATGACTGGCCGTCATTTTTAAGAACACAGGACATTCTTTCCACAGTTTAACCCCGTGTTGGCTTTCTCTTCCCGTTTTTATTTGTCTTTTGAAAAGTATTAGAAAAGGCAAGTTTCTAAACTCACAAACCTTGGGTCTTAGCCAGAAGACTCTTTTTATTCCTCGACAACTACTTCTTACTGGGGAACTAGGGGTCTGTATGGCAAAGGGACAGGCTGGGCCTGGATGAAAAGCCCTGCTGGCCAAGAGGGTCTGGCAGGCACCTGGCACGGTGTTCCTTCTCCCGTGACAGCCTCTCAGACTCCCATGGCTCCTCCCGTTGGTTACATAGTCACCAAGTAAGTCGGTGTTTAATAGTATGTAATACCTCGCTGTATGCAGTGAATAGGTTTTAAAAATGAGGTACGTAGAGTGAGAAGTGAAGGCTGTCCCTCCTCTCTTTGCCTTCTGTCCCACTATTAGCAGTTCAGAGCATGGCTCTCAAAACCATGTTGTATGTGGGTTTTTTTTAAGTTTATTTACTTATTTTGAGAGAGAGAGGGGGAGGGAAGGGCAGAGGGAGAGAATCCCAACCAGGATGTGCACCATCACAGAGCCCAATGTGGGCCTTGAACTCACGAGCCATAAGATCATGACCTGAGCCGAAATCAAGAGTCAGATGTTCAACTGACTGAGCCACCCAGGTGTCCCAACGTTGTGTGAGGTTTTAATATGCACACCCAAAGATCTTTTATTTATGTTTATTTATTTTTTTTGTGTGTGAGAGAGAGAGAGAGAGAGAGAGAGAGAAAGAGCTAGTGCTTGAGCAGGGGAGAGAGGCAGAGAGAGAGGAAGAGAGAGAATCCTAAAAAGGCCACATGCCCAGCGTGGGGCCTGACATGGGGCTCTATCTCACAAGCATGAGATCTCCACCTGAGCTGATGTCAAGAGTCAAACACTTAACTGACTGAGCTGCCCAGGTGCCCCCCAAAGATCTTTTTAATAAAGCAATTATTCTGTTAGCTCTACACTGAAGCAATTAAACATTAGCTCTACACTGAAAAAAAAAATCTTTTCATGTCAGAACATACATTGGTATACCTATTCCTTAGTATGAATATATGTTATTTAACTTCTGACGGACCTTTCTTCCTTCCTTCCTTCCTTCCTTCCTTCCTTCCTTCCTTCCTTCCTTCCTTCCTTCCTTTCTTTCTGTTTTGTCTTCTTTCTCTCTTTCTCTTTGCTGGTACAAACAATGCTTCAGCAAACATTCTTGTAAACACACACACACAGACTTTTATAATCTTGTTTCATACAATTAGGTCTTTAATGCATATAATGTTTGTTTTATACATAATGTGATATAACTATACTTTAAAAGAAATAGATACTAATTTGTTATCAACCATTTATTGAATAGTCCATCTTATTCCTGTTGGTCTGAAATGTTAATTTTATCATAAACCAAATTTGTATGTATGCCTGCTTCGGATTCTTTGATTGATTTATTTATCTTTCTACAGATCTGTGTCTCTGTACCAGCCAGTTATGATAATCTTATAGGATATTTTCAAATCTGAGAGATCAAATCTTCAAACATTGTTCTGCTTCAAAATGTTTCTGTTATTCTCATTCTTTGTCTCTTCTGTCTGACCTTTAGTATTAGCTTGTCAAGTTCGATTTCAAAATTACACTGGAATTAAGAATTTGTATATAATAAAATTGGCTTTCAGGGGGATGCATGGTTCTGTGAGTTTGACACAAGCATAGATACGTGTTGGTACCATCACAATCAGGATACAGAATGGTTTCGTAGCCCCAGAACTCCTTCCTGCCATCCCTTGGTTGTCACATCTTCCTCCAACCCATCAATTCTCTGTCCCTAAAGTTTTATCTGTTTGAGAATGTTATATAAGTGGAATCCTACAGTGTGTTGCTTTCTGAGGCTCACTCGGCACAATGTATTTGAGATTCATCCAAGTTCTTGAGTGTATTGTTAAGTAGCACTCCATTGTGTGGAGGTAACCACAGCTTATCTGCTCTCCCCTGCTGAAGGACATTTAGGTTGTTTTCAGTTTGGGGCCATTATGAACAGAACTATCTTAAACACTCGTGTACAGATTTTTCTGTGAACATAACTCTTCATTCTTCTTGGGTACATGCCAAAAAATGAGATGGCTGGGCTGTATGGTGAGTATAACTTGGTGAAAACAAAAACAAAAACAAAAACCTGCCAGACTCTTTGCCAGGATGGCATGCTGTTTGGCCCTGCCACCAGCGAGGCCTGAGAGCTCCAGCTCCTCCATGTCCTTGCCAGCACTTGGTGGTATCAGCTCTCTACTGTAGTCATTCTGACCAATGCAATGTTACCTCATCGCGGCTCTAGCCCGTGTTTCCCTCATGGTCAATGATGTTGAACATCTCTTCGTGTGCCTGTTTGCCATCCTATTCTCCTCATTGGCGAAGTGCCTGTTCAAATCTTTTGCCCATTTTTAAAATGTGTTATTTGTTTCCTTAACCATTGAGTTTTGAGAGTTCTTTGTGTATTCTGAACACAGATCTTTTGTTGGGAGTGTGATCGTTGCAGTCACACAGACCCTACGTTCAGAAGGGCCCCCCACTTCATGTGACGCTCTGCACTCAGGGTCTTGAAACTCTTAATAACTTTCAACAAAGGACCCAGTACTTCCAGCCTGTACTGGGCCCTGGGCATCATGTAGCTAGTCCTGTGTGTGGGGTGTGTGCTGTGCAAATACTTTTTCCCAGCCCACTGTTTGTTTTCCCTCTCATTCTCTTAGCAGTGCCTTTCCCAGAGCAAAAGTTTTAAATTTTGATAAAGTCCAGTTTACCTATAGTTTTCTGTGACAGATTGTGTGTTTGGTGCCATGTCCAAGAACTCTTTGATCACAAAGATTTTTTTCTTCCATTATCTTGTAAATGTGTTACAGTTTTACGTCTTGAGATATATGATCTGCTTTGTGTTAAATTTTTTTATAGTAGATGAGATTTAGGTTTTACATCAGAATTTTGATTGGCAATATATTTAAGTTACAGATTAATTTAGGAAGAACTGACATCTTTACAACATAGCTTCTTTATATCCAGGGACATGATAATGTGTCCTTCATTTAGTCAGGTCTGCTTCCATGTCCGCAAAGCTTCGTGCTTTTATTCAGACACATCTTGGTCTACACGTACACACACCTATTTTATTACTTATTCCCAGATATGTTGTAGTTTTTGTTGCTACTTGATATGAGACTTCTTTTCCATCTTGTTCGCTAATTCTTTATAGTTGATGAATAGAGCGGAAAAGAAAGCTGTTGCTTTTTGGATGATCTAGTGTCACAGATACTTCCTAATGGGTTATGCTACTTGTCTGCTTTAGGCAGGTTCCCAAGGAGATGACTTCTTCCCCTCACTTCCCAGCTCTCCCTGTGTGAACTAGGGGCGGAGAGTGGGGTCCAAGGTTGCTCACAGGAGCCGCCAGCCCCATTGCTGCAGGGTGCCAAGTGCATTGTTGTCAGCAGAGGGTTTCAGAAGCTAATTACCTCAAACAATAAACACATTTCGTCAGTTCAAATTCATTCAGCTGCAAGTAACAGACTAATTAAGTGGCATTTACTTTTAAAAACGTGTTTTATTTTACAGGAAATCTGCAAGTATGCCATTGGTTCAATAATAACGTTGGGAATACAAATTCTTCCCTTTTAGACTTTTTTTCAAAATAAACTTTTGGTTTGGAATTATTTTAGATTCACAGGGAAATTGCAAAGAAAATACAAAGAGTTCTCCTACATTCTTCACCTAGTCTTCTGGGTGTGACCATCTCCTATAACTATAGTACATTTGTCAAGAGAAAGCCATTCGTGTGGGTTCATTATGATTAACTAAACTACAGATGTTATTGAAATTTCATCAGTTTTCCCACTAATGTTCTTGTCCTGTTCCAGAATCCAATCCAGGGTACTTCATTGCATTCATGCCCTGATATCTCCCCAGGCTCCTCCTTGGCTGTGACAGTTTGTCTGTCTTTGCTTATTTTTCATGACCTTGACACTTTTTGAAGTGGACTGGTCTGGTGTCTTCGTAGAATGTTCCTCGGTTTGATTTTGTCTAATGCTTCCTCGTACTTAGTTTGGGGTTATGGGTTTTGGGGAAGAATACCACAGGGCTGGAGTGCCCTTCTCATCACCTCAGTTGGGGGGGTAGGGGTATGTGCTATCAACATGACTTACTTATCACTGGTGAGGTTAACCTTGTGAGAGTCAACTGATAATGTTGAGCTTGATGACAGGGGTATTTTCTGCCAGATCTTTTAGTCTATTTATTATGGAGAATTCAAAATATCCATAACAGTAGAGAGAATGTGGGTCTGTATCTAGCTTAGCTGTTATCTATCTATTTATCTATCAATCTTGTTTCATCTGTACCTCTATCCACTTTCCCATCAGCCTCCACTAGGCTATTTTGAAGCAAGTTCTAGACATCACATTTAATCTATAAATATTTCAGTATGGATCTTTCAAAAGATAAGGACTCCTAGAAACATAGCCACAAGATCATTAACATTCATAAAAAATGTAACTGTGATTTCAAAACTGTTTCTGTTTTCTCGTGGAGGGCATGTGGTTCTCTATCCTTGCTGTTTAACGGTTGCAAGAGAGCCTCTCTGGCTTCAACCGTCACATCTAAGTTCAAGACAAATCACTGGGAGGCAGAGTAACAAGAAATCAGAAGCTTTCCCAGGTCCCTTCTCCCCTCACCCACACCAACAGATTTCAAAATATGTTTCATGGGCCAGAACTGTGTCACGTGGCTCCCGTAAGTTACAAGGGAGGTTGGAAAAGCTAGCATTTGGCTTCCCAGCCTTTCTATAATGGAGCATGGCATGGAATAATGAAGCTGGGAATAGATGCTTAGTGAGCCAAACTGTAGTCTTTTTTACACTAATTTTGGGAAGAGAAAGGTTTCACTTGGACCCTTCTCCATTCTGTGAGACTAGTCATTAGGACCAGACAAGGACAGAGCGGGATTGGCAACAAGAACAGCTGAGCTGCTGAGCCATAGTTGTGTTCATGTTTGCCCTGCCATTGGCTTCACAAGGACATCGGCTGGGACATGGCTACACCTAGTAGTGGAGGCTGAAGCCTCAGCTGTGGGTGCTGGAACCGTGTGGGGCTGGAACCAGTCTGCCATTTTACTTCGTCTTCAAACAACTTGAAGATGTGGATTTAAAGAATGTTATGCAATAGGACATAAAGTCAGGGCATTCCTAGGGTGGTGAATAGGCTAAGTATGTGCTTGGAGAACTACCAATGGGAGAATGGATAAGCTACCAAGGTAGGAGTACTGTGAGAAAGTTTAATTTTTATGAGTTTAGCAGGAATTTTGCAAAATAAAAAAAAATAGAAGCTACCAATTTTTGGTGAATCTAGGAGATACCATTATTTTATGTACTTCTAGGAAAGAAAATATGCTGCCAATAAACTGTGACATCTCATTTATTCTAAGGCACATCCTGACTTCAGAAATGTTGAAATGTGGGGGAATGTGTCTTAGTGTTGATGAAATGCATTTTAATTATATTACACAAGTAAGTTTTGGATTCTGTGTCACAGAATGTAAACTCTCTAAAAATTGAGGTATATACAGATCAGTGAGATTTCACCTGTGTATCTACCTCTGTAACCATCATTTAGATTAAAGATACAAAACGTTTTCCCCATCTCAGAATGTTTCCTACATCTCTTCCCAGTCAATCCCAACCACAAATGTGGCCACTTTCTGATTGTTTTTCACATAAATTAGTTCTGTTTGTTCTGGGACTTCATATAAATTGAACCTTCAGTGTGTACCCTTTTGTGTCTGGCTTCTTTATTCAGCCTAATGTTTTTGAGATTTATCTAACTATGTAAAAATGTAATAGTGTGTTTATCCATTCTCCTGTTGATGGATATTTGGATCATTTCTAGTTGGTTGGTTGTTTTTTTTTTGTTTTTGTTTTTGTTTTTTACTATTGTTGACAGAGGTTCCATGACCATACACGTAAAAGTCTGTGTGGGCTTGTATTTTTATTTCTTCTGGGTAAATAACTAGAGTGGAATTACTAAGTCTAGGGTGGTGTATGTTTAACTTTAGAATAAACTGTCAAACAGTTTTTCAAAGTGGTTTTACCATTTTATGCTCCCACTTGCAAGGTATGAGAGCCCCAGTGTCCTCACATCCTCACCAACACTAGAAATGTTAGTCCTCTAAATTTTAGCTGTATAAATAAAGCTCAGAGAGCTCTAATCAGGTAAATACAGTGATCATGGAGAGATGTTAGATTAGAAAAAAACAGTTTTAAAAAGGGTAGAATAGTTCACAGGGGCTAGGAGATTACCCCAGGAGGAATGACTGACTGCCAATGGCGAGGAATTTCGAAGGACTCATTTCAGATCAGTCAGTGGTAAATGGTGGAGATGGTCTGGAAAGAAAAGGGGGCAGACCCCTTTTACAGATATTCAATGGGGTATTTTCTTTCAGTGGAGGGCCTTTGTGGAGGAAGACTGACCTAAGAGTTTGCCTGGGTAAAGGGGAATCTGTTGAATGCACTACAAACTTCGGTGCCTGGGAGAACTCATGACCTTGGGTCTGGAAGCAGTAGAAGCCACTGGAGGTCCAGAAAGGAAAAGGAAATTGCAGAAGGCAATAATACGTTGGCGAAGCAGATCTGGACTGGAGCACAGACTGGGATGGAGAGTGGGAGTTGGGGATCAGATGAGATTTCTGATTGCATGTGTGGGCAGAGCTACGGAGACACTCTGAGAGAACAGGTGGGGGCTTACAAGGAGGAACCATGGACAAGCTAGATGGTGTCCTTCAGGTTATCTGGTCCAGTGTGCTGCCCAGTACAATGATGCGTCTGGCTTCAGCAAACATGTTCTGAAATGGTTCCTTGTACTGGTATATCAAGGGGTTAACTGGGTTCTCCAGCTACTCTTTTAGAAAGACAGCATGCCCTAGGCTGTGGGACTTACTTCATTGCCTCTGTTTGCATGTGTCTTCTCCAGACTGTGCCCGTGACAGTATGAGACTTTATGCTAGCTCTCTCACAGGCCACCATCCCTACCTAAAGCCTGGAGCTAGAAACCCCTTATAAGGCCTGCTGCCCCTCTCTGTTGGGTGACACGGGGTGGAAACTGCTCCTTCTTCACTCAGCCTTTTGCCACTCTGTTCCTCTAATCTCAGAATGGACACACTGACTATGGTCTATGAAATTTCTTTCTTCAAGAGTTAGACAAGAGAATTATAATGCTGGAGAGTAAAAAGCTGATGAGAGCTAACCTTCACTGCGAGCTTGCTCTATGCTGCCAGTGGTTCCAAGAGCTGTACGTGCATGCTTTGTTTAATCTTTTTTTTTTTTAATGTTTATTTTTGAGACAGAGACAGAGACAGCGTGCAAGTGGGGGAGGGGCAGAGAGAGAGGGAGACAGAGAAACTGTGAGATCATCACCTGAGCCGAAGTCCGGACGCTCAATTGACTGAGCCACCCAGGCACCCCTTGATAGACTTTATTTTTAAAGCAGTTTTATATTAACAGAAGAATTGAGCAGAAGGTTTAGAGTTGCCTAATCTCCTCTCTCCCTCTACCCTCACAATTTCCCCTATTTGTCTTAGTGCAGTATATTGTTTACAATTGAGGAGCCAATATTAATACATAATATTAATATTAACAGGTCAGTAGTTTACATTATACTTTTTGTGTTGCATAGGCTAGGGGTTTTGACAAGTAAATAATCTCATGCATTCGCCATTCCAGTGTCATACGGACATTAATTTCTCTTTCAGGGACACTGTAGCTTGGTACTCTATTGATGAAAGAACTGTCCTTGACCACCAAGGCGTCTGTCCCTGATGGAAGTCAGTGGGTCCCTACTGTTATGGCAAGGAGCTTTGAATGTCCTTCCTGCTTTGCAGGTGGTTTCTCCTGGCATCCCCAAAGAACTATATATGTATATATGTAATATATACTCCCAGTAGGGTAATATGAGTCATGTGCATTGGAAAGCTTTCCTGAAGTCATAAAGACACTGGGTTCCAAACACACCTGGCCCCAAAGGTTTTGGGTTCGGAGTCGTAGGCCTGTGTTGCTTAGCATCCCCGGCAGGGTCGGCAGCAGCACCAGAGAATCAAATACTTGTTTCTGCAGAGAAATGATCTCTGCACATATTCACACAAAGTGGGAAAAGTACAGATAAATATCTCTACGTCAGTTTAAGGCAAATCTTGCTGCCAAGGTGCAAATGTATCTATGGTTGAAAAACAAAATTCAGCCAAGTAAATTTGAAGATCCAGTTGGCTTTATTAAGCGATTCATGAATTGGGTAGCATCCTATCTAGCAAGTGGGGCGACCTCTGAGGAGTTGTACAAAATGGAAGGTTTTTAGAGGAAGCAGGATGGGCCAGTAAGTTATTAACAAAAGAAAATAAAGGATTATTTCAGGCAAGGTCCCCTTCCCCCCACTGCCCCTACTGGGGAGGACAGAGAGTCTTATCATGCAGATTACCTCATCATCCTTTGAAGGATAGAGAGGGCCCATGTGACAGATGACCTCACTGCTGCTGACCAGAAAATTCCTGACTGATTGGTTAAGACTACATTTTTAGGGGAGGTTGAAATTGTAGTGAGGATAGGCATTAAGCCTTTGTTTGGTGACTTGACCTAGCATAAGTGACTCCATCTTGGGCCTATGTTTTTCTTTTTAACTCTATCTATCTCAAAGTTTCTGTCTTTTCAAAGCATGTGGATTTCACAATTTCAGATGAGGGATGGTTGACCTAGACAATGCATGGCAAAGTGGAACAAACGCCAATATAGAAGGGGGTGTGGACACACAGTTGTCTTATGTCTGTAGCCCTTAGCTGAAGCTGATTTCAGAAAAGAAGTGATACAGGAATGGAGTGGGTGGGTATTGACTATTTGTATAAGAAATTTCTTAAAGTATATCAAAGTTTTTATTAAAAGTAAATTCCAATTCAAGGAACCTGAAACAAGTGATATTATCAAGGATTCAGACTGGTCTTTCTGCTTTCCCCTGAGAGTTGTTTGCTCTCAGGTTGGCTCTCCTCATGGTTCCAAGATGGCTGCCAGCAGCTTGCAGATCTCCACGCTTCCCCACTCAGGTCCAGAGGAAAGAGAAAGCATCTCTCTCGGACAAGCTGAAGTCACATGCCCATGTCTGTTGCCAGGAGTCGGGAAATACCACGATTGATTTAGCCTAGGTTATCAGCCTCAAACTGGCTATGCATATCCTTAAAGGTAAATGAAGACTTTTTTAAAATGGTACATAGGCTTAGATAGTTTTAAGGCAATCAATTTCTATATATTCATTTTTCATACTCACTCTTGCCTAAAATTGATCTACCTGAGAACCTGTCTGCAGGTGAGGCCTCAGTTGGTTCTTTTCATTCCGTTTTTCATGATCACCCTTCTCTTGCTCCACCAGAACAGGGGGCATGTCTCAGCCATCCCAGCCATTACCATGGTGTGTTGACCCAGGCCATAAAAGTCTCTGGGGTACACTCCAAAAGGACAGTTTTGCAATGTTCCTGTTGAACAAGCTCCTTTAATCAAGGCTTTATGACATTCCCTGTCTTACCCATGGATTTGGTTGGGGTGAAGCATGACTTAGAAAGCCAGCATTAGACCACCCTGGTGCATTCTGAACCCGGATTTAATAGATGGAGTGTTAGGACAGTTTCCATTGGAAGCCCCAGCCGTGCTTAGAACACATTCTAAGAAATTCATGAGAACACAGCAAAGGGGACTAGGTGAGGGGAAAAGTGCTGGTGGCTGATCTCCTGGTGTCCCCTCAACCAGACGCCTGGGCATCAGAGGTGACATGATTGCCATGCATGACATTTGTATTTGGATTGAAAAGTGAAGAGAAGCTTCACCTGACAGAAAGTAAGTCTGTTTGGCTGCAGGTTTGGCCGTGAGGGCCGCATTTGCCAACATGAATAGATGACGGACATTTTCTGTGTAAACACAGCGAGTGAAATCTGCTGTGGCACGGTTTCTGTGAAATACATTTAAAGCATGCAGTGCAAATTTTATTTTATAAAAATGTATCGGAATGCTTTATTGACATTGGCAATACTTTTATTTTCCACACCCTTTCTGGGTATATTGGGTGAAATAAAGTGTCTCTTAGTAAGAGAATGTCAAGTATAGTTTAATGGTCATTTGCTAGATAGGTAAACCCTTTGATATAATTCCCCCAAATTGAAAGAATGAATGACTCTAACAGGGAAACAAGTCCATTAGCAAGACATGTGACTTCCAAATCTTTGTTCCCAACACAATTAAAGACAAACCCTAACTGACTTACCAGCTGATTATTAAGAAGAATTTTTTTCATAAACCACTGTGTGGTTCTGGCATATAACTTGTGTGCATAATAATAAAACATTAATTTCTGGGATAAAATTCCTTCTCTTGCTTCTATTTATTTATATGAATGAGGTCTCTGCACATACATTTATAGAAAGAAAATATAACAATAGAATTAATCCTATTTCTGAAAATTTCTCAAAATGAGTAATATTTATTCATGGATTTATGAACTAATAACTAAAATATAAAAGTGGCCCCATTTATCTCATTAAAAAATGCCTTTCTGATACAATTTTACTATTAGTGTTTGGGCATCATTTAATCAAAGTCTGTCCTATATTTAGATTTTTATCAAAATTTACTAGCAATAATTGTAATAATAACTTCATGAGGAAAAAGCTAACTTGTAGAACCTTACGGTCACAATAAATAAGTTAATCTCAAATAATGGACATTTTTTATTGCCCAGAGAAATAATAGCTTGCAAAAGAAATGTTACATTATGGTCAGACTCTGAGGAAGAAATAGAATAGAAACCCAATTTTTAAGTAATAAAAAAAAAATAACAGTGGGAAATTCGGTCTGTTATAGAAGAACTCATTCAGGTGTATTTTAGATGTTGGGAACCAATTGCCACAGTATTTGGAGTTTGTTGTATACCTATAAAAAATGAATTGACGGTTTTATTTTAAAATGTCAGGAGTTACATATACAGGATTACTTCTTTTGCATCTAAAACTGATAATGAAAGATTTTGGATGTCAACAGAAAAATGTGTAAGGGTCACATAGTTTTTCAAAAATCTTTCAGCTGTACATCAACAGTTAAAAAAAAACAACCAAAAAAACAAAAAAAACAAAAAACAAAAAAAACAAAAAAACATTGATCAAGGTGGCTTAGGCCATGTGCTCCATCCATCCCTGGAGATCCCCTTCCCTAGAACTTTCTAGATACCCAAACCCAAACTGGAGAATATTAAGAAGGGGCAAAGGAGACTGGCTGATGCAGAAGCCAAATAAAAGGGGGGGAAACCATTCAAAGGTCAATAAAGTCAAGATAAGTTTTTTTTCTTTGTCAATATGGTGTGTATGTGCTTGTTTGAAGGCAGAAAGGAGGATCCAGTGGTGAAATGGGGTCTAGACGTCGTCCAGTGAAGAGGTCCTGGGGGAGGAAGGGAAGAAAGAGGATTTAGAGAGGCAGTGGGAGTGTGGCTTTGTAAATAGGTTGTGGCAACTGGCTCTGACATCCCTGAACTTGAATGGCCTGAGAGATGGACAGGCACAGCTGGTTACTGCTGAGAGCAGAGTCTCGTGGGGATTGTTGTGGTCACAGAGCAGTGTTTTTCTGCAGCCACAGCCTTAACCCCAAGCTACCTGAGACCAAAACCCATCTGTTTAATAATTATTGAAATAATTATTATTGGTCAGAGGGTGCAACTTCCAGTTTTAAGAGGAATAAATTCTGGAGATCGAGTGTACAGCATGGTGGTTATAGTTAATACTGAATTACATATTTGGAAGTTGCTAAGAGAATAAATCTTATATGTGCTCACCACAAAGAAGAAATGGTAATTCTGTGACAAGATGGAGGTGTTGGCTAATGCTGTAGTGGGTAGCCATACTGAGATACATGGTGTATCAAGTCAGCACATTGTATGCTTTGAACTTACACAGTGTTATATACTAATTGTATCTCAATAAAGCTGGAGGTGAAAAAAGGGAATTGCTGTTGGACATGCCCCTACAATGAAAAAACACGCTTCCAGGACATAAGATTGGGTCCCGGAACTTACCCACCTTGGTTCCAAGCAGCAACCATTATAACAGTTGTAACCGTTATAACAGACTATTGGTAAGTCCCTGGAGATAGCCATGAACATAGCATGATTTTTGTTTTAACTATTTATTAATTCACAATATAAATACAAAATAAGTCACCAAAAAACAAAATTCAACTGAGTAAATTTGAAGATCTAATTGGCTTTATCAAGGAATCATCAATGGGGAAGCATCCGATTAAGCAAGTAGAAAGGAGCTCCGAGTGGAAGGCTTTCCAAAGTGGAAGGCTTTCTTGGACAGAAGGGAGCTGGGACAGGGGTGTCACAAACCAAAGAAAGCATTACTTCAGGCAGGGTTGCCTTACTGTGGGGGAGGGGCAGGGCTCTATCCTACAGATCACCTCCCTAATGTTCTGCTGATTTGTTTAAAATTCCACTTCAGGGAGAGGCTGAAACTGCAATTTAGGTATTAAGTCCTGGTTTGCTAACCTACAACTTAGCACAAATGACTCCATTCTAGGCCTGTTGTTCCTTCCTTCCTTCCTTCCTTCCTTCCTTCCTTCCTTCCTTCCTTCCTTCCTTCCTCTCCTTTCTTCCCCCCCTTCCTTCCTTCCTTCTTTCCTCCCTCCCTCCTTCCTTTACTCCTTCCTCCCTTCCTTCCTTCCTCCCTTCCTCCTTTCTTTCTTTCCTTCCTTCTTTCCCTCCTTTCTTCCCCCCTTCCTTCCTTGCTCTCTTCCTCCTTCCTTTCCTCCCTCCCTTCCTCCTCCTTCCTCCCTCCTTCCTCCCTCCCTCCCTCCCTCCTTCCTTTCCTCCGTCCCTTCCTTTCCTCCCTCCCTTCCTTCCTTCCTTCCAACAATTCCCCGCTTTTTGACCAGACTCTCAGCCTAACTGAAAAATGTGATCAAAATTTAAGGCATTAGCACTGTTCTCAGCTACTCTTCTATAGTTCTCACAGCTTTTACTGATACTCTGGGTGACATTCATGGGTCATGATGTTTTCTTTTTGTGTTTCTATTTTGTTTTGCTTTTGCTGAATCTCTGTGGTAGTCACAGGTCATGACTTCAGACTCACAACTTTTTGGCTGGTCATTTTCTTCATTTTTTTTTTTTCTTTCTAATGTTCCAGTCTTAGAGAGATCATTTGCTTGGTGGTTAGAAATTGCAAAATGCATGTAAAGCCTTTGAGAGAATACAATGCCCCAGGGAGATTACTATGAGTATTATAAACAGGATAATTCCCAACATCTGTAGTTATACTCTGGAGCCATAGTTCCCAAGACCCAAACCAATCAAAATCAAATAAGTAAGAGATGCCACTAAAGGAGTCACCTTTTTAAGCCAAGTGACTTGCTTGGTGATCTTACGTAACTGAGTTTCAACTTCCCCAGAAGTGTTACTTGTGCAGTATGTGATGTAGGCCACAGAGCCTCCCTGCTCAGCTAAAAGATCGTCAAGGGCTATCCTCTTGTTCAGAACGACTTTGGCCAGAGAGTCTAAGGATTTTGGAGGGCAGTATTGCTTTAGCCACAGATTCTGCAATACTTTCAAGAGTTGAGGAGAGGCTCCTGATTGTAATCTAATGTACATTTATTCCAAACCAGGGAAGCTGGGCCCTGCCCAAGGGAGCATAGCCTGAATCATGAATGCTTCCCGGTAATTCACATTTGAATCTGTGGCTCGGGACTGGAAAAGTGACAGCCATGGAGGCCAGTAAAAATTTAAAGGTCTGTAAAGCAAACATGCAGTTTCATTCTTAACTCTTGCCTTGTGCCCCTTTCTTTGCATACAGCCTGGACGGAGAATTCCCCAAATTTGGGGGCGTTGGCTGGAGACAGGTAAATGGACTAGCGCTTCTCTAGCATCACGGGCAGATGAGAGTTTTGATGACAAATCCATCGGTTACCTCGCAATAGCCTGGGGGTTATGAATGATGGTGTTATCCTTCCGGGCCAATGCCAGTGTGAAGGAGAGAAAGAAAAGAAGACAGGGTTTCATATTTAGTTAAAGTGTGAAGCCTTGATCTGGCATCTTGGGTGGAAACAGTCTACATCAATGTCTGCTACTTCTCCTCCTAGTCAGTTGGGTTTGGAGGTCTCCAGTATTTGTAGAGAACTGGAAGCCAGGTGGACACCTTTTCAGCTGTGAGATGTGTGTCCAAGGTCCAGGCTTCTGAGGTTTGGCTGTCATGTGGGTAGTGAGGAGGAGCTGGTATAGTCCCTTCTGAAGGGATTTAAGGTCAGTCTTTGTTCTCAGTGATTCCAAACCAGAAGGGGAGGAACGATTAGAAACATTAGCAAGTCCTAGTCGGGTATTTGCAGAAACCAGAATTCAGGATCCAGTCCAACACAGAGGTGTGTCATAAAGATGACAGCCATCCCATCAGCTCCATCCCAACAGCTCCCATGTTACGAATCCTTGTTCTGCTTGAATCCAGTTTTCCCATTAGTTTTGGGATGTCTTACCCAGTTCAGTTTAATGATCTTAAAGTTGTCAGAAACCTGTATTCTAGAGTACTTGTCATGGGTCTTCTTGAAGACAGAACACTTTTGCTGAAGCACTTCTGTAAAGCATCGAAGTAAAATAATAACTCTGTAAATGACAGACTTAAAAATGTCCATCATTAAAGATCCGTGGAGAGTTTATTATAATTATAATAAAATGGACAAGGAAATTTGGTTATTTCTGTGAAATACAATATTTTAAAATGATAACTGGAATTATGGTAATAACATTATACCCGGAAATATACCTATACAAACACAACATAAAAAAGGCTTAGTATTACTTCTTATTTGATAATGCTTCCAGTGTGGTTTAACATATCCAATTAACATAATAGTAAAACATCTTTCTTTTTATAAGGAGAGAGAACAAATAAGGAGAGATGTTCCACGGACCCTATGAAAAATCTCACATATATTTGTTGTCAACAAGAATTCATTTAGAATTTGATTTGGGGGGAAGTCTGTAAAAAAAGTATCAAAAGGTTTTAAAGCACTTGGTCAGCTAGGATCACAGGTCACTGTGACACAGTAGTTAGTTCTCTGTTTAACCAAAGTGACAAAGACCACAGGCAATTATAGAAGGTTACATAGTTCTGAGAAAAGCTTAACTCTTTTAATACTCAGAATACTAGATTTAAGTAATCAAAGACCCTCTGAAGACAGTAAACACAGAAAGTGATTGATAAAAAGATCATTTAAAAGGTAGAGAATCCATGAGCATGGAATGTTTTTCCATTTCTTTATATCTTCTTCAGTTTCCTTCATAAGCTTTCTATAGTTTTCAGCATACAGATCTTTTACATCTCTGGTTAGGTTTATTCCTAGGTATTTTATGCTTCTTGGTGCAACTGTGAATGGGATCAGTTTCTTTATTTGTCTTTCTGTTGCTTCATTATTAGTGTATAAGAATGCAACTGATTTCTGTACATTGATTTTGTGTCCTGCGACTTTGCTGAATTCACGTACCAGTTCTAGCATTCTTTTGGTGGAGTCTGTCGGGTTTTCCATGTATAATGTCATGTCATCTGCAGAAAGTGAGAGCTTAACTTCATCTTTGCAAATTTTGATGCCTTTGATTTCCTTTTGTTGTCTGATTGCTGATGCTGGAACTTCCAACACTATGTTAAACAACAGCGGTGAGAGTGGACATCCAGCATTCTACTCGAAGCTAGAACAAGTAATCCTAAAATTTGTATGGAACCACAAAAGGCCCCAAATAGCCAAAGTAGTTTTGAAGAAGAAGACCAAAGCAGGAGGCATCACAATCCCAGACTTTAGCCTCTACTACAAAGCTGTTATCATCAAGACAGCATGGTATTGGCACAAAAACAGACACATAGACCAATGGAATAGAATAGAAACCCCAGAATTAGACCCACAAAAGTATGGCCAACTAATCTTTGACAAAGCAGGAAAGAATATCCAATGGAAAAAAGACAGTCTCTTTAACAAATGGTGCTGTGAGAACTGGACAGCAACATGCAGAAGAATGAAACAAGACCACTTTCTTCACCATTCACAGAAATAAACTCAAAATGGGTAAAGGACCTGAATGTGAGACAGGAAACCATCAAAACCCTAGAGGAGAAAGCAGGAAAAAACCTCTCTGACCTCAGTCGCAGCAATTTTTTACTTGACACATCCCCAAAGGCAAGGGAATTAAAAGCAAAAATGAACTATTGGGACCTCATGAAGATAAAAAGCTTCTGCACTGCAAAGGAAACAATCAACAAAACTAAAAGGCAACCAATGGAATGGGAAAAGGTATTTGCAAATGACATATCGGTCAAAGGGCTAGTATCCAAAATCTATAAAGAGCTCACCAAACCCCACACCCAAAAAACAATCCAGTGAAGAAATGGGCAGAAGACATGAATAGACACTTCTCTAAAGAAGACATCTAGATGGCCAACAGGCACATGAAAAGATGCTAAACGTCGCTCCTCATCAGGGTAATACAAATCAAAACCACACTCAGATATCACCTCATGCCAGTCAGAGTGGCTAAAATGAACAAATCAGGAGACTATAGATGCTGGAGAGGAGGTGGAGAAATGGGAACCCTCTTGCACTGTTGGTGGGAATGCAAACTGGTGCAGCCATTCTGGAAAACAGTGTGGAGGTTCCTCAAAAAATTAAAACTAGATCTATCCTATGACCCAGCAATAGCACTGCTAGGAATTTACCCAAGGGATACAGGAGTACTGATGCATAGGGGCACTTGTACCCCAATGTTTATAGCAGCTCTCTCAACAATAGCCAAATTATGGAAAGAGCCTAAATGTCCATCAACTGACAAATGGATAAAGAAATTGTGACTTATATACACAATGGTATACTACTTGGCAATGAGAAAGAATGAAATATGGCCTTTTGTAGCAACGTGGATAGAACTGGAGAGTGTTATGCTAAGTGAAATAAGTCATACAGAGAAAGACAGATAACCATATGTTTTCACTCTTATGTGGATCCTGAGAAACTTAACAGAAGTCCATGGGGGAGGGGAAGAAAATTAAAAAAACGTTAGAGAGGGAGGGAGCCAAAACATAAGAGACTCTTAAAAACTGAGAACAAACTGAGGGTTGATGGGGGGGTGGGAGGGAGAGGAGGGTGGGTGATGGGTATTGAGGAGAGCACCTTTTGGGATGAGCACTGGGTGTTGTATGGAAACCAATTTGACAATAAATTTCATATTAAAAAAAGAAAAAGGTAGAGAAAACCTAATGGACCAATCAACTCAAGAAAACTTGTCCTTTCAGTAGATGAAAGACAGTGAATGTTTAGTTACATATATTTAATAGATATTAAAGCTTATTAAAAATTTTTTTAATTCATATAGCTTGACCATATGTAAAATTCCTTTCCCAAGATACCTTCCCATGAAACTTCTACAACCTTCTCTTTTATATTTAGTGGGGTTTTTTTGTTTTTTGTTTTGTTTTGTTTTTTTTTTTTTTAGGTTTTGTCTTATGTTTTTCCTTTTGAAGCAACCAGCCTCACTTTAGGACAAAGTTGTCTTCTTTTTTTTCTCAATCAAAAACACATTTCCATTCCTCCTCATCCCTTCTCTTGCTGAAAACGAGCATCCTACTTTCCTTGCACACAGAGGTATTTCCCTTATTGTTTCTAGTAGCTTACATGTAGATTGAAGTTTTGGACCTTAACAATCTTAATTCTAGGGAAAATAAAGAAGCAAACCTTTGTGAACTGCTATTCTAGCAAATTTATGAATACATTTAGACATTAGACAGAGTTGGCCACTGTTTCAGCTGTTTCGTTGCTGACAGATTTTGTAAGAGGAAACATGAACTTATTTGACCTTTAGGAAATCCAGGTAGAATGAAGACATTACATTTTATGCTTATAACTCTAAAGTCATGCCTGTTTTTAATTAAACTGATAAACTAGCTTTAATACCAAATATTTTTCCACATCACATGAACCTGTAATTTCTTTGGATTAAATATCTGTTTTATTTCTGAGAATTGAATTTATATAAGCATGCAATTTTCTTTTACCAATTAGATAGAGCTGTTTTACAAATTAATTTTTGCAATATCATCCCAGGTGGCAAATATCACACATTTATAACCCCTGTATATAGACACATTTGAACATACACACGGGCTTCCTGGGTTCCATTCTAAAATTTTAGCCATGAGGGGTGCCCAGGTGGTTAAGCCCTTGACTCTTGGTTTCAGCTCAAGTCATGATCTCATGGTTTGTGGGTTTGAGCCCTGCATCAGGCTCTGTGCTGACAAAGCAGAGCCTGCTTGGGATTCTCTCTCTCTCTCTCTCTCTCTCTCTCTCTCTCCCTCCCTTTCTCTGCCCCTCACCCACTGGCACTGTCTCTGTCTCTCTCAAAATAAACTTAAAAAATAAATAAATAAAATTTTAGTCATGATATGGGTTTTGGTGGAGAAGGCACTCAAGGGTTTTTTCCCACTTAAGTTTCAAATGACCTTTCCCTCTTTTGTTTTTCTCCTGATAAGAATTACCTCCCTTAAGTTGATATTTTAAAGAGATGACCTAGGGGCACCTGGGGGAGGTTTTAGGATTGGTAAAAAAGATTGGTGGGCTTTGAATTCTCTCTGGAGCCCAGACCTTGGGTCCTGTGAAGACTAAATTTGTACAACAGAAATAGCTGTTTTTAATTCCTCAAAGAACTGGGTTGTTGCTAAAGGATATCAGAGGACTGATACATCCATTCACCAATGTTGGAATGCTTTTCTTTCTCCCCGGGTACATTTAGCTCAGGGGAAAAGGCCGAAAACAAAGTTCTTATCAGGCTCTGAATATTGGCCTCCCTCCTGGCCACCTCCACCATAGAGCTACTTAAAAAATTCTTATAAATATCATGTCAGTTTTCAGATGGAACAAATAGCAAATACTTCTAACATCTTAAACCACCCCATGGATCCAAGAGGTGTCCGCAGGAGGGTGCAGAAGGCATTATCTTCACAAGATCTAGGTTCACTCCCAAGTATCCTGACCCATGGCCTGGATTTGGAAAGTAAGTGTAAAGGCTGCTGTTAGGCAACAGGCTTGAGCAACGAAAGGTAGAAAGGGCCCATAGCGGCCACCTGGTTGAATACAGACAGGCCCATCAGGTGACCCACCTCAGAATATCCTTAGGCCCTAACTAACCAATGGGCTACTTACAACCAGGCACAGTTAAATTCCATACATCCCCACGCCTCCTCACCTTCCCCCTTTAAATACAACCCCCACCCACTGCCTCCTTGCAGTCTCTCCTTGGCGGTCCTGCCTGCCACTCCCTTGTGGTGTAGTCCGTAAACTTCTAGCTCCTCTGTTCTCCCTTGGGTAAATTCTTTCACAGCCCACACCACCAGCTTCCACCCAGTCAGGTCTCCACATTTGGGCGCCTCCATCTGATTGGGAGGGACACTACATTAGACACAAAGTCTCCACATATAGGGCCACCAAATGTAGTCTCTCCCTGTTGGATGGGAGCTCCAAAATGTGGGTGACCTGATCAGATGGGAGCCAGTGGCCCAGGCAGTGGAAGGATTCACTGGAAGCAGAACAGAAGAGATAGAAATTTACTGAATACACTGTAAGGGAGTGATGGTAAGATAGCAGAGGAGAGAATGTCTGTCATGAGGCAGTGGTGAGAGGTCACAGTTACAGGGCAATGTGAGGGAGTATGGGAACAGGTGGAATTTTCCCTTTTCTGGCAATCGTAGGAACTGTGCCTGGCTACAACTGGTCAGTTCTAGCCTATGGTTACTTTGAGCTGGGTCACTTAATGAGCCTGTTTGCACAGTGGTCACTGTGGGCCCTTTTAGCTTACTCAGGTTTCCATTGCTTAGGCCTGTTGTCTATAAGTGGCCTCTACATGACCTAGTGTCAATCTAACCTGTTCTGGAACCAATTTACCCGGAACTTGGGAGTCTTTGGGTCAGGCGGGGAGCACCTAACATAGCTTTAAATGCTTGTTCCATGCCCACAAATTTCTGTGGCTTTTCTTATTTCTGAGATTCCCACAAGCAATGAGCCTTTAGCTACACCAAGGATAAACATATGCAGTGTAATATACCAGCAGTCATCAAGAGATATCACCACGTCTTGGCCAAGAGAGTGGGCTGTGCACCACCACAAATTCCCCGGGAGCCTTGGATGGGGGAGAGGACTGAACCAGCAGGTGACAACTGGAGGCTCCACACAGATGGGGAACTGCACACTGTCACCGACAGATCCCACATGGGTCTTGGGACACAATTATGGGCTGGGGGTTTTCCACTCAGAAACCTGGGAACTGCGGTCTGAAAGACACGTGGGTCCAGGCAAAACTGTCTGCAAGCTCAGGTTGGGCTCTGAAGAGAACCTTCTGCCGTCTCCAGTTGACCTGCCCTGTGTTGGAAAGCCGATTAGATCAGGAGCTCGATGCAGAGATCAGAGCTCACAACAGAGAGGAATTTATCCACAGTCCACAGAAAGTGAGGAGAAGAACTCAAGAGGAGTTCATAGCTTCCCTGCCTGTGTTTCTCATTGTTCCCAGATACTGTTAGCATTTTGCTTTGGATCCCACCTCTGCCACCAAAAAACAATTCACCTTGTATGAACACATACATTTGAAGTAAATCTGAGGATTTAATTGGTTTATTCAAAGACTCATTAATAGGGGCGCCCAGGTGGTTCAGTCAGTTGAATGCCCAACTCTTGATTTTGGCTCAGGTCATGATCTCATGGTTCATGGGATTGAGCTCTGTGTCAGGGTCCATGCTGAGCATGGAGTCTGCTTCAGATTATTTCTCTCCCTTTGCCCCTCTCCACCACTTGCACTCACATTTTCTCTCTCTCTCTCTCAAAAGAAAAAAAAAAGGGCCAGGGACGGGGGGAGGGGGGGCGGTGCTGGGATCATGAATAGGACAGCATCCCATTGAACAAATAGGAAGGAGCTCTGAGGAGCTGTACAAAGTAGAAGGCTTTCATAGTCAGAAAGGGACAGGGACAGGACATCATAAACAAAAGAAAGCATTATTTCAGGCAGGGTTACCTTACTGTGGGGGAGGGGGGCAGGGCTCTATCCTCTCTAGTGTTGACCAGGAAATTCCAGACTGATTGGTTTAATTTTCCACTTTGGGGAGAGGCTGAAACTGCGGTTAGGTTAAGGTGTTAAGTCCCAATTTGCTGACATAGGGCTGAGCACAAGTGACTCCATTTGGGGCCTGTTATTTCTTTTTTTCTCACAAAGTAAACATATCATGAGATTACAGCTTGATGAATTTTTACAAACTGAACACACCAGGTCGTCAGGTTCCAGGTCAAAAGCAGCAACCACCTTCTACGGGATATTCTGCTAACGTTTAAATTTAGTCCGGTTTAGGCCTGAGGCTACAAAAAAAAAAGAAAAAATGTAGTCTTCCTTTGAAATACTATGATGGCAGTTTTAGAGTAAACTGTTAACTTGGTTATATGAGTATTTCACTACTGGAAAATGGTTTCAGGAATATTTTGCTCTTAAAAACCACATCTTCAAGCAAAAATCTGAATTGCTCACAGCGATAATTGTTCTCTTTTGGTGCATCAGCAGAATCTGTCAAATGAAATGGTAAATTGGTGAGAAGATAGGGGTCTTTATGAAGCAGTGATGAATGAGCCAAGAAGCAAAATACTAGGTTGCAAAACAGTGGTAACTGTCTCTTATTAATTGGACTCAGGATACTGCTTTATAAACACGCTTTATGAGTGTCATGAATCTGTTAATGGCTCGTTAAAGGTGTTTTGCTTTGTAAAGGTGGTTATTGTTAGAGAAAAAAACTTGTGCTTTTACTTCATTTTATACCAGTAATAATATCAATTAGTATCCTGCTTTATATTTTTATAGAGCATTAACATAATCATTTTAATTATTCATATTTCTTCTTTTCTTATTTGTATATCGATGCAGATCTGGTATCTGTCTATCTACATTCAATCCACAGAGGCGTGTTTATGTAAATGGAGTGTTGGACATTGTACCTGTGTTTTATTTTTATTTAAAAATTTTGTTCTTAATGTTTTCTTTTTTATTTTTGAGAGAGGGAGAGAGAGCATGAGTGGGGGAAGGGCAGAGAGAGAGAAAAATACAGAATCCAAAGCAGGCTCCAGGCTCTGAGCTGTCAGCACAGAGCCCAACGTGGGGCTCAAACTCACAGACCTTGAGATCAAAGTCAGATGCTTAACCTACTGAGCCACCCAGGCGCCCTGTACCTGTGTTTTAAAACATCAGTGGTTAGCTACAGGTTTATAGTAATTTCTTCCCCCTACTGGGGTAGGGTAGAGGAAGCAGTTGAGGATGGGAATGGGAAAGATAAGAGGCCTAGAGGTCATGGGCGTTACTCTGCTGAAGTTGATTGTCAAACGAGGGGCCCAGATGGCCAAGTGGCGGTGGAGGGGACATGCCTGCAGTGTCCCTGGCTCCCTTAACCTCGGGATGCTGTTGGCACTGAGTCCTGGGAGAGGGGTTGCCGTTGGCTCACCTCCTCCCAGGTGATTCAGCATTTCCCTGTTTCCTTGCCTCCTTCCATACAGCAGCTCCTGGGCCAGGCCATGTGTTTACATACGTGCACCTGTTTGTATGTGCACACCCTTGTCCTATCACACACTGTTTATTGCGAAAATAGCAAACATTGACATTTGTTAGGCTGAATATCAACAGTAGCCAAAGAAGTCTGGCGAATGTCAGCTCTCTCAACTTCGAGGCATGGTGTCGTACAGCAGATCTCTAGAACTTACGCATTTTCGAAACTGAAACTTTATACCTATTGAATAGCAACTCCCAGTTTCCCCCCCTCCCCAGCCCCTGGCAACCACCCTTTTCCTCTCTGCTTCTGCATTTTAGATTTTTTGTGTAAGTGCAATCATGCCTTATTTGTCCTTGTGTGACTGGCTTATTTCACTTAGCATGATGTCTTTGAGGCTCATCCAGGTCACATATGGCAGGATTGCCTTCATTTTAACGGCTGGATAATATTCCATTGTACATAGACCACGTTTTCTTTATCCATTTATCCATCAGTGGACATTTAGGTTGTTACCACGTCTTGGCTATTGTGAATAAGGGTGTAATGAACATAGAAGTGCAGATACCTCTTGGGAGAGGTATTTTGATTCTTTTGGATGGACACCAGAAGTGGGATTGCTGGATCATATGGTAGTTCTATTTTTAATTTTTTTGAGGAACCACCAGACTGTTTTCCACAGTGGCTGCACCATTTGTGAGTATGTGATATGTTTACATAAGTTTTTTAGGTAATACTCTCATTGCAATATGGTCGTGGGTACAATTTCTACTTCTTGAGAAATGCCCACACCAGTAGTTGTGCCATTTTAAGCTTTTAGCTTTTGATAAGAAAGGAACTTGACTATAAGAAAGGAACTTGAATATTGGGAAGATCTTACTCTTTGATTCTCAAAAAGTGACTTTTGTCGGGGGGTGGTGTGCCTGGCTGGCTCAGCCAATTGAGCCTCTGACTTCGGCTCAGGTCATAATCTCACAGTTCGTGAGTTTGAGCCCCACATGGGGCTCTGCACTGACAGCCTGCAGCCTGCTTAGGATCCTGTCTCCCTCTCTCTCTGCCCCAACCCCACTCATGCACACACATGTGTGCACGCTCTCTCTCTCTCTCTCTAAATAAATATTTTTTAAAAATAGTGACTTTTATCTGTCAAAGATAGTTTAAATCTGCCTTTTGCTTTTTTCTTTCTTCCCAGTGGGTTTTCAATTTAAGACTTTAGATTCATTATGTTGTGCCTTCATTTAAATTTTCATTCAAGGTAATTCAAATGTGATGGATGGTCTTTAACACCCTACCACTCTCTATCAAAAAACAGTTGCAAATACACCCTTTCAGGGGGGAAAGTTTATGCCCACTGTAAGGGCAGGCTTGTGTCAGCACTCTGTGAAATGGAGACAGTGGTTTGGAAACTCAGAATTGTAGGTTACTGACATGTAGACATCAAGAAAGTTGCACATGTGTTTCCATCGATGGAAAAGTGTGAAGGTGACTGGTGATTGGAGAGCAAGTCACACATGGAGGGAGGAGTCTAAGGCAGCAGACCCAGAAGGTAGAGGGAGGGGACCAGAGTGGATTTGAGGAGCGAGGATACCGGTGGTGGGAGCACAGGGCTTGGAGAGTGCAAGGGGGGAAGAGGAGGCAGGAAGAAAACAGAGTGAAATAGGTTGAGAGGTGGCCCCTGGAATATGAGAGAGAGGACCTCCTGATCCTGTAGCATGCAGGGACTGAAGGGGGGCTGAGGCCAAGATGGGAGGGTTGGCGGGGGGGGGGGGGGGGGGGCAGTGACATCTGTTCCCAGCAAACCCACCAGCGTTCTACCTGCCTGTAGAATTCTGGCCTTGAAATAGCTCCCATGGAAAGCTAGCACGTCTAGAAAAGTAATTGGATACAGAGCATCTGTCAGTTTACTGAGCCTCCGAAAGACAAGAGCTTGATTTCCTGACTTGTGAATAAACATTTACTCTACTAAGAAAAATTAAGGGATTCCATCTCCTCCACTTAAGTCTAAGTCAGAGAACTGAAGGCATGGTCCTGCTCCAAAGCAAAGTGAGTCCATTTTTTTGATCAGCTTAAGGGAATATTTTTACTTGTCAAGTGTTCCAGAAGTAGTACATAAGGATATTGGTATTGTGTATTTTGCCAACTATTAGTAATAATTATATTAGACAGTTGCCTTAATAGAGTAATATGTCTTGTACAGAGATTTTTTTTTCTATTAATCAATTCACCAGAATACAAGGGTCTTTGCCAAAGACTTCATACATCCTAGCTGAAATGTCCTCACTGTTAACCTTCCTGAAAGAATGAAATAGATTGATATGAAGGAGAAATACCTTGGTTTAAGAAATGAAGTATATCTGTTAATAATGAAAGGAAAATGTGCTTATTTCTTCTGGGGCTCCCCAGTGCCCAGGAACGTCTTGAGCACAGAAGTGTTAAGCACAGTGTTGCCCTTGGAAGTCTCACAATCAACCTGGTGAAAGATGGCTTGTGTTGAAAGACAAACCACCTTCATCTGGAGCTTGTAAATTTGAGCTGGGGACACATTTGTCACATAGCAACCTTGAAATAAACAAGGTGGCTGCTCCCCCAGAAATAGGAGTTTTATTTGCTGAGGGGGTTGGATCAGATAATCTTTCTGGTCTGGTACAGCTCTAGTCCTCTGTGGCCTGTTCGCTGCCTTTTCAATACACCTGTGGTGAGGGATTTTCAATTCATCTCAGTGGTAGTATAACCCGAAGAGTTATCTTTCAGAGGGCAGTCAGGGAATTATGTATCGATAACTGAAAGTCACAAATCTGTTGGCCAAACAGTTCTACTTCTAGAAATTTAACTTGTATGCTAAGTTCCACAGGTGCACCAATGTGTATACACACAAAATTCACCATAGCAATGTTTGTAAGGAAAAAAGTAGGATAAAAACCCTACATATCCATCAGTGGGAGACAAATGAATACATTATGATTACTCATTCAATGAAATACTAGTCAACATCTAAAAATATGAGATAAAGCTGTATGTGCTCATATATGTGTATTCTTATCTCCCTGAGGACATATATATATTTGTCTTTTTTTTTTCCCCTCCAGCACTTAAAACAGTACCTGGAACATAATAGGTGCGAATAAATCTTTTAAGTGAGTAAAGATTCATGATGAATGAGTCTTAAAAGTGAGTTTAAAGATGCCTATTATAAATGTCCCCAAAGCACTGTGTATTACCCAGGGCATTTCATAATTGGATCCTTGGCCATTCCCAGTTGCATTTGCAGGAGATATGAATATTTTGTACCACTCTGCCCTTAAAGGGTAGATAGTTTGTTTAGAAGTGATAAGGCTTTATCCCAAATCCAGGTGACATTCCTGGGTTATAGGGGTGGAGGTGGGGAAAACGCCACAAGCACTGTCCCCCAGTCAGAGCACTGCACAAACCAAGCTCATGGCTGCAGGCAGCTCCAACTGTGCTTGAAACCTGAATAGGAAAGAAATTGCCAGCTGCTCCATCTGAAAACATTTTCCGTGATTCCTTGTTAGTTTTTACCACAAATTCTTTAGCTCAGCAAAGTTTACTCCTTAAATGAGACGAAATATTTCAAAAGAATGTATGTTTGCAATGAGTGTGATGGAGTTAGACTTTTTCATATGAAGGAGTTTGAAGATATATACTTAGTGAGACGAGAGTAATTTTTAAAATGTTCTTTTCCTGAAATGATAATGTAAGAGACAAAAATCCTAACATTAACCTAATGGTTACCACTGTTTTGATAGGCTGGGATTTCAGTTCTCCTTAGCTATTTTATTTCTTTACCTCATGTTTGTTTGTTTGTTTGTTTGTTTGTTTTCCATTCTGTCCATTTCAGTAAAACACTTGGGGATGTGCTCTTAAAGGAACACGTCCTAGTCTTCGCATCCCCAGTCTTTTATAGAAGAGATCATAAAGCCTAATAAATATAACCACACCTGTTGGTTAGTGATACACGTTACAGAAAATAAAACTGCTGCTCGTTTTCCTTTTTGTGTTTACAAGATTATTTAAAGATTTGTTTCAAAAGAACTCTGCTGAAAATATGGAAACTCGACATCATCGTAAAAGTTGCTAAGATGCTGGGTGCTGGATTTACAACTCCACTCTCTCAGCACCCGCGTTTGTGGTAGATAAGCCAGGTCTTGGCAGCCTGTTTGTAGCCACTGAAACTTGTATGACTCTCAGACCGTCAGAAACTTAGTATAGCTTCTGATGGACAGCTATATGGCTTTCAGGACCATGGTATTACACACAAGGAGTGGGGAGTTATGTCCTCCCTCCTCGAGAGCAGAGTGTCTACATCAATTACTTGGAATTCTTCTGCATGAGTAATTCACCTCTTCTCCCCCATTTATTCATTTAATTTTTTTTTAACGTTTATTTATTTTTGAGACAGAGAGAGACAGAGCATGAACGGGGGAGGGGGGCAGAGAGAGAGGGAGACACAGAATCGGAAGCAGGCTCCAGGCTCTGAGCCATCAGCCCAGAGCCCGATGCAGGGCTCGAGCTCACCGACCGTGAGATCGTGACCTGAGCCGAAGTCGGACGCTTAACCGACTGAGCCACCCAGGCGCCCCATCCCCCATTTATTCATTTAACCAACTATTGGTGTCAGTATGGATATTTATTTTATACTTTGAGTTATAATCCAATACTGCTTTATTTCCTTTTGTCTCAAATTGTTCCAGTTTTGGCCATTGGGAGCTGTTTCAGTTGGCTCCTGTGTCCCTTTGACCTACTCCCATGTGTGTTTCTTGGGGGGGGGGAGCGGTGGGGGGAGGTAGGATTTTGTTTGTTTTGGGTCAGCACTGCCTGGCACTATAAGATGCTCTGGGCTCATCTTCTATACTTCCCTCTCTAATCCTTCCTTCAGCTATTTCTTCAAGGAACTCTGCTTCCTTTTACTGGGGAATGGTATTAGAAACCAATATCTAGGCTTGAAGTGTGCTTGCTGCTAATGGGGTCATTACTTTTAGGCCTTTCCAGCTGACAGAGCAAAGAAACATAGGTGTGAATCCTAACCTGTGTATATGTACATAGCAACATATAACCATCTGTCTATTAAGCTAAACAGGAGTTAATCCTGGTGAACCTTGGTCTGTTCCACATGGATCATTCTAGCCTCCTTCCTTTGCTTATCTGTAAACTCCCACTCCCAAGAGTGAGGAACCTGCATCCCAACATTGGCCATGAGCTTAATTGTTCAATATCAGTGCATATGTATAGCAGCATCAGACTTACTACCCTATACCCCCACGGGAAACAACTTCATCAACTAGAGTACAGAGCATATGCTAGGCCCTTTTGTTTTTAATGTTACAGACTCTATTCACCCCTAAAGTTATTAGGTCACCACCTTTTCTCCCTCCCCTCCCCCCTTCATCATTACTGTTTCATACCTTTGTAATATAGTTATATTCCCTTCTCATGGTCTGCATTCCTTATCGGGATCCCCTGGCCTCCATTTAGATTTTTTAAATCTAATCATTGGATTAAATTAATCATTTAGTTTTTTAAAATTTTCGTACATTAAAGTTCACCCTTTGCTCTATGGATTTTTACAAAGGCATAATGTCATTTATCTAACCGTTGGAATATCATACAGAATGGTTTTACTGGCCTCAAAATCTCCTGTGCGTTACCCATTCATGCTACCGCTTCTCTACAAATAAATTAGCCTAAAAACAGAACATCAGTCTCTAACTTCCTGACAATGACACCATTTAACTTTTTAAATAATAATTATGGGGCGCCTCAGTCGGTTAAGTGTCTGACTCTTGATTTTTGGCTCAGGTCATGATCTCACAGTTGTGAGATGCAGCCCTGTGTGGGGCTCGGTGCCGGGCACGGAGTCTGCTTAAGATTCTGTCTCTCTCCCTCTCCCTCTGCCCCTCCCCTGCTTGCAATAAATGAATGAATGAATGAATGAATGAATGAATAAATAAATAAATAAATAAATAAATAAATAAATGTTAGTATTGTGAAATATACCTACAAAACGGCATATCCAAGATGTATGTATGGTTTTAAAAAAATAGTAAAAATTTTCCTATCTTACAGTCATGATCTTTCAGAATGTAAAGGGACCTCATACAGTTCACACTGGGGCTACAGAGGCTTCCTGGCTGTCCAAGGTGACGCAGTGGCAGGGTCACTGGTTCTGGTAACTGGTTCTACTGATCCTTGATCTAGTGGACTTTTCATTGTTCAGTTATAAAATGCTACCATATCTTTAAAATCAAATACTTGATATTCATTTTGAACAAGGATCATCTTTTAAGTCAAACTAGATGCCTAATGATTGTTACCTCCATTCTCTATTACTTTTTGATTGATACAAACGTTATTTTTCTCTAGACCTTCAGTGGAGGAAAGGCCCAAAGATTTCTATCTCATTATATAATGAAGGAAGTGAGGGAATAGCAGTGATTTCTAAATACTAGATATTATGACCCTGTGGCTTTTAAAATAGGGACAGATTCTAACAAAGGGATACTTAGTATCCCATACATCCTGGTGCTACTCAAAGTGGTCCACAGGCCAGCAGCATCCACATCACCTAGGAGCTTGTTAGAAATCCAGAATCACTGGTTCTGCCACAAGATGCTGAATCAGAATCTGCATTTACTGAGATTCCCAGGTCATTCATATGCGTACTTCCTAGTCCGGGCTCCAGGATGCATACATAGTTAAATGTCCACACAGCTCACATTTAGAACACAGAAAATCATTTTCCAAATTCTAGAGTCCCATAAGGAAGGAAAAATAGAGTTTTCTAGACTGTCTTTATCTCCTAACATACTATTTCTCATATACACACAATTAACGTATCCCTGAAAGCAAACAGTCAAGATATCTGTCTGTATACCCTTAACACCCTTTTATTTACCACAGGGAGCTGTCCTAAGCTAAATGCCTAAGAACAGGATCCGGTCCTGTCTCTCACCTCTGTAGGATCAGGAGGGATCAGTAGCCTATGAAATTGCAGATTCCCCAAATGAGCTCAAGTCAACTTCATTCGGTGTCATTGTTAAATGACAGTTTTGAGACGCAGTGATAACATATGGAAATCTATTGAGTCAGCAATGCAAGTCTCAAAAATGAAATGCTGTAGTGTAACAAAGTATGGGTCTCAAATTAATCCCTATGTCTGGGTTTTTGATTGCCAGTTATATGTCAAACCCTGAGCTGTAAATTGCTAATTTGATGGATAATGGCCTGTCGGCAGATTGGCTTGAAGTAACAATTGAAATACATTTCAATATATTTTAAATATATTTTGAACAAGCCACAGCAGGATAAACAAACAGCTTTGATCTCCGTGTCCCGCACTGACAGGGTAATTCCTTGTGGTGGAAGTAAGCATCTCCATTGTGTGGTGTTTAGCAGCATCCTTGGCCTTTTCCCAATAGAGGCCAGTAGCATGTTCCCTCCCCTGAGATGTGATAATCAAAAATATCCTGGGGTGCCTGGGGCTGAGTCGGCTAAGTGTCCAACTCTTGGTTTCCACTCAGGTCATGATCTCCTGGTTTGGGGGTTCGAGCCCCAAATGGGGCTCCCTGCTGCCTGTGCGGAGCCTGCTTGGGATTCTCTCTCTCCCTTTCTAAGTCCACCCCCGCCCCCCGTGCTCTCTCTCTTTCTCTCTCTCTCAAAATAAATAAATAAACTTTTAAAAAAAAGTACCCTTAGACATTGCCAAATGTTGCCCTGAGGGGCAAAATAGCCCCCGGTTGAGAACCACTGTCCTATGCCAACATTCACACCCAGAAAAATGTGTGTTCCTTGGCAATATGCTGAGATCATAGCCACAGTGTATCAGACAATGAAGCTTCTGCACAGTGGCTGGAAATATCTAGAAGGTTGAATTTTGAGGATGAGGTCACTTAGTTAATAAGCTTGGTGTCTTCTAATGTCAGCAGTCTACCACTGACATTCAGTTATGGCTGATATAGCGGTTTCTTGCAGAAGGCCTGTGGTAGCTTCTCCTGCCTTTGGAATTAGGAAATCCTGTGAAATGCAGTCATGACCCAGGACAGAGCACTGTTTGGATACGCAGAGCAACCAGTTCTCGAGAACAAGAAGATGACTTTTTCAGAGTTTTACACTCATGGTGACTCCTTATTCTCCTTGACCATAGCCCTGGACTCCCAGGGACCCTTAAAGGATCGTCAGTTCAGGCTGCCATAACAAAATACCGTAGACAGGCAGAAAACAGAAATTTCTCACAGTTCTGGCAGCTGGGAAGTCCAAGATTAAGGCATTGGCAGGTTCAGTGTCTGGGAAGAGCCTGCTTCCTATGTCATAGACAGCCATCTTTTCGCTGTGCCCTCACGGTGGAAGAGGCAAGGAACCTCTGTGGGAGTTCTTCTGTAAGGACACTGATCTCATTTGCGAGGACTCCACCCTCATGACCTACTCACTATTCGAAGGCTCCTTCTCCAAATACCATCATGTTGTGGGTGGGTTTCAATCTCGGAGACATACACATTTTGTGTGTAGCAGGGAGAGAGAGTCAGAGAGCTAACTCCTCCCAGCTGTGTTTAAGCAAAGCCTTCCTATCATGGGCTCCGGGAAGAGGATTGTGTTCGATTAGATCCAGGCATTATTCTATAATGCTCCCGGCTCTAAGAGTTTACTTCCAATCCAAATGTCCTCTCCTCTACAGAGCTAGGGATGACTGAAAATAGCAACAGCCCCTAAAGTGGCCTCTAGGAAGTTTGCCCTTCTTAAAACATGGCTCCCGTGGCCCTCAGAACTCAGGGGCATCAGCTCAGAGACAGTTTCTCCCGTTGTCCTCTTACCGGTTCGGGCTTTTGCATGAGAGATAATGTCTAAGCTTCAAGTTTCTTTAAAGACACTAGTTGGATCACTGAGATCATCCCTCTAATCCCTTTGCTGCACCATAGACCCTTCCAGTCCTTCCGAGTTCACAGCTCCCCCCACTGTACTTCCCGGCTGCTGCTTCTGCTCCTGGCCCACCATCTGCCCAAGGCCAGTCCTGGTCTTCATTTGCCAGACTGCTCACCTGTTTCCATCTCAGTCCTACTCCTTCCCAAGCTCCCTGGGTGGAAGGAGACACTATGACCGCCACTGCCCTGTCCTCCCATCCTGATGGTGCAGCTATGGACACTGATGTCGTTGACCCCCTTTCCGGAGCTCTGCGCCTCAAGGGTGGGGGTGGGGCCTGCTCCTCACTGAATCTCTGCACCCCCACAGCACTTACCCATCTTACCCATCATGGCTTTCATCATTTGTGTGGAAATAGGGGGACACTGTATCTTCCAATGTCTGGGGTGTACAGTCGATCCTCGTTATTTAGAGGTTCCATATTTGCTAACTTGCCTAGTTGCTAAAATTGACTTGTAACCCCCAAATCAGTCCTCGTGAACTTGGGTGGTCATCATGGACATGCTCAGCATATGATGAAACACTTGTGTTCCTGGCTGAGGGACAAGAAGGTGACACAACTGCCCTTTGTTTCAGCTCTCATACTGTCACCATGCCCTTTTCCTCCCATTAGCTGCCACTTTTTTTTTTTTTTTTTTTTTTTTTTTTTTTTTTTGCATTTTTGTGCCTTTCGTTGGTAATTTCATTGTTGCAAACCCAAGTGTGGTGCTAGCCATTGTTCAGTGTTCCAAAGTGCAAGAAGGCCAATGGTGTGCCTCACGGAGAAGACACTCGTGTTCCGTAAGTTTCGTTCAGGCAGGAGGTGTGCTTTTGGTGGGACATTCAACGCTAATGGACCAACAATATATATTAAATAAGGTGCTTTTAAACAGGATGACACATAACACAAGACTATGTGTTGATCCCCTGGTGCGATTGTTGTGACCAGAGGCTCACAGGAACTGAACCCTGTGTCTCCCCTAGTAGCAATCACTCAATATGCACTAATTTATAATTAATTATATATGATTACATATGCAGGTGCTCCCTTGAAGGGTCTACAAAAAGCTGATGACACTGATTGCTCCAGAGAGCAAAACTAGGTGGCTGAGCGACGGGGTGGGAGGAGACTTTTTATGATACTGCCTTTTGTATTTTGTGCCATGCAAACATACCCATCAAAACATTAAATGTAGTCATTTAAAAGCAAATCATAAAGTGAAAAAACACCATTTAGTGTTATTTCTCTTCAGTGTCAGGGAAACAAAGCAACTACTGCTAAACATCTGGTCTATCAGGTGACACTTGACTTGCTCCCTGATCTTTAATGTCCTACACCAGCTCCCCCATGCTCTCTCGGCCTTCTCAGCCCTGCTTCTCCCCACCCCTTCGTGAATGATTCGGGTATCCCTTCCTCATGAGAAACACTGCTATCCTCTATCCCTCCAGTCTACTTTTCCATCAAAGTCCTGGAAAGGTTTCCTGACCACTTTTTCCTTTCTCTGTTGCAACTACTTACAGCTCACTGTCACTCAACATCCCCTCCTGATGTTGTTGGTTGGCTTTAAGTTTCAAGTCTCTCCAAACGCGTTACCAGTTCTTGAGGATGAGATGGGGGTCTTCCTCCCCTTTGAACTCCTTCAGTGCCTGGCATGTAACAGACAGTAATATTGATTGATTGATTGATTGATTGATTGTCCTTTATCATTCAGTACCAAAAGCATTTTTATTGAAGCCTTTATTTCTAAGTAAATTCCTATCCAGTTGTGTAAAACTGAAGCCTAGGTGATTATGCTTTAAGAGTAGCATGAGGATTTTGTTTGGAGCTCCGGGAATGACTTGTAACTATTCTACGAGATGGAAGTAGGTTATTCCATCTGTGAGCAGAGAATCTAGAAACCAGATTTTTATCTCAAATAAGTCACAAAGTGGGAAGGGGTCTGAACTTAGTTTTGCTGCGTTGTTATAGTGCTGACCACTGTCTCTGGCACCTAACATAACTCACTGATCTACGAAAGCCTGTCAGGTAGCTATAATGAAGCCTGTTTCATCGATGAACAAACGGAAGCTTCGCTAGTAATCTAAGCATAATGTAGCTGAGAAACCAGAACTGAGCTAAGAACTCAGGTCTGAAAGTCTACCACACTGGCTGGCTTGCCCCCATACAGAACAAACAATAAGCATTTTGAACAGATAGGAGTGAAAGTACCATTTTGGCTGTAAATTCACAGTCTTGTGCCTTTGGGTAAAACACAGGGCAAGAACATTTGAGATGGTCCCAGGCAAGGCACTGGATAACTATGACATGTGCTCTAAGCGAGGAAATAGAATGAGGGACTTTGCCCCCCTTCAAAGTGCTGGTATCAGCCGGCAAAAGTTCTCGATCCTGGATGAACTACAATAGACACACCTGGGGACTTTAAAAAATACAAGTAAGAAAAAAATAAAATAAAAATATGAAGTACAGATAGGGAAGGCATTCTGACCTAATTATTTTGGGAGGGACTCAGGCCCCCGTTATTTCATAAAGCTCTCTCCAGAGGATTCCACTGTGCAGCCAGGATTGAGAACCACCGGGATGGAACAATAGAGAGGTGCAAGGACCAAGGCATTTCTCTAGTGTAGTGGCTTTAAAATCTGGTCCCCAGACCAGCAGCATTTGCATCACCTGGGACCATGTCAGAAATGCACTTTCACATTCAATCACTGAATCAGAAACTCTGGGGTGGGGGGTTGGGGGGGCTGCAATCGTATTTTAGGTTTTAGAATCATTTTAGGATGATTCTGATGTGTGGTAACGTGTAAGAAGCCCAGCTCTTCAAGCAGGCAATTCACTGAAAAGGGAATACAGATAGTCAGTAAACATGTGGAAAAATGTCCAGGAAAATACAAATGACAATAACAAGGAAGTACACTTTTAGTCTTTCAGATTGGTAAAAATGTGAAGGATTGATAGTATGTAGTGTGGCAATCGGATACAGGAAACACATACTCTCAGATAGGACTAGTGGCGGGGAAACCAATGCAACATCTCCGGAGCAGAGTTTGGCAGATTAATTTAAAATTTTAAATAAGCTTATCTCATGACCAGGCCGTTTCCTTTCTTAGCCTCTCTGCTACAGAAACCCTTGCCCCAGCGCATAAACACACGCATACGAAGATATTCATCGTGCTGTCATTGGCGATGAGGGGAAACTGGAAACAACCTAAATACTCACGGATAGACAGACGGCTAGATAACCTGAGAGCACAGCCTTCCTATGGGATACTAGGCAGCAGGGGAAAAAGGAAGATGTGGCTCTAAGTGTGCAACTCTCCCTGAGACAATGTGGCATGCAGAGGCAGGTTGCAGAAATAGATATAAAATATGGCACCATTTAAGCTAGGAAAATCACACCCAAGTGCTCTAAATGTTCTCCGTGAGTGCAAACTTATGAAAATGCATAGACCAGCTCTCACCTCTGTAGGGGACAACAGTAAGGGGAACAGATAGAATCAGGTGTGAAAGAGACTTCAGACTTACCTATAATTTTTAAGTTTCTTGTAACGTTTATGTAATGAAGTATTTCTTGAGCAATGAAAAACAGTTTTTGAGAACACAAAAAACACCCATGGAAATGTTCTACTAACTTGATGATTCTTAATCATTTTTTGGTCATGACTTCTGGGAATTTGATGAAAATTCCACACACACACACACACCCTCCCTCAGCCCCAAATTCCACAAAGGCATGAAACTTTTTGTTTAATTTCAGGGAGTTTCTAGATACCCTGATGCCTCTTAGGGCTTCTGGGTCCTGGGTCGAGAGTTGCTGGCCTGCCTGATCTTTGAGGATCCTGAACAGCTTTGCTTTTCCACCTTGGGTTCTATGACCCCGTCTTCACCGTATGTGTCCCGGAGGAGTCATAATGTCTGACAGCTATTTTTATGAGCGTCAGCAGCTCTTCTCCAGCAGATTAAATTTCCCCAGAAGGTAGATTTTCGCTGACATCTTAATACTTGGAAAGGAGCGGATGATCCTTGAGGAGTGAGTGAATATAGCATATGGTTTGCCGAGCCGCAAACAGAAGCTGATCTGTGTCAAGGAAGCTCCAAGTGTTATGCATTTGCTTTGAGACATCATCAGGTTCTTTTTTTAAGTTTTGCAGTGTCATTCTGCCTTCACATGCGCACGGACCCCTTTCCAGACCCTCTGGCTGTAAGAAGAGATTTTTTTTTTCTTTTATGTTTTCAAAGAAGAAAGGGGGCAGGAAAACAGTATCTTTTCACTTGTAAAAATTTTAATCAATTTCCCTTTTGCTATCCCCAAATGGTCTTATGAAATGAAGGCTTTTATGTGTCCTCTTTGAGTCTACTTTAAACCGTCTTGAAGGGCAAAGTTGGTCCTCATAAAAGTGAAGCTCCTTGGTAACCTACTTCTTACTAAGTTCCTGAGCTGCCGGTGGATTTATGGCCCTCAAACACTGAGTCTCATCTTCAGTGTGCGTGAGTGCCTCCCATCCAGTCTCCCGGGGAAGCACTTTCAACCCTCTTACTGTGCCCACCTCAGTTCCTCGTTGCTTTTCACACCATGGCAGGTTTGGGAGAGCCCTGGAGAGGTTGGTTATGAATGGATCTATTTATCCTTCCTCTGGCTTCTCCTTGACTTGGTTACATTCGGAGTAGGAGACGAGAGGTCAGAGTACTGGATGGGATCAAACTGGTGCAGCCACTGTGGAAAACAGTATGGAGGCTCCTCAAAAAGGTTAAAAATAGAACTACCTTATGACCCAGCAATCACACTGCTGGGTATTTACCCAAAGGATACAAGAATACTAATTCTAAAGGGATACATGCACCCCAATGTTTATTGCAGCTTTATCTACAAGAGCCGAGATATGAAGCAGCCCAAGTGTACATCAGCTGATGAATGGATGATGAAGTTGCAAATATAATGGAATATCATTCAGCCACAAAAAAAAGAAGAAAATCTTATCATTTGCAGCAGGATGGATGGAGCTAGGGGGTATTATGCTGAGATAAGTCAGAGAAAGACAAATTCCATGTGATTTCACTCTTGTGGAATTTAAGAAATAAAGAAGTAAAGGGAAAAAAATAGACAGACAAAGCAAGACACAGACTCTTAATTATAAGACAAAACTGATGGTTACCAGAGGGGAGGGGGTGGAGGGATGGGGATGAAGGGGTGCACTTGTGGATTTGAGAATAGGATGATGTATGGAAGTGTTGAATCACTAGGCTGCACACCTGAAACTCCTGTAACACTGTCCGTTGACTAACAGGAATTAAAATAAAAACTTGAAAGAAACACCGTATGGCATTTTCTAAGAAATGTGGATGGTCATACCTTCAAAACAACAACAAACTCTGGCCTTTATTCAGTAAGGATGAAAATGAGTATTCCTGAGTCCTTTCTCCTCTTGGAGAATATTTTCTGCCCTGGGCATTGAAGCCTGTCTGTGGGCCGGTCCAGCCTGCTTTTTCAGGCTCGCTGCTTGCTTCCGTGAACTCTTGGTTTCAGCCACTCTAAAGACCCCTTCCTGCTTCCAAGTCCTTTGCCCATGCCCTTCTGGCCCACCCTGCCATGGCCCCAGCCACATTCATATTTTCTTTGTTCATCATGATCTAGATTCCAGTGTAAAATTTTCAGATAGCATTTGCTGATCAACGCAGTTGACCATACTCATTTTGCTTTGAGTGTTTACAAAACTTTATCTCTTCTACTCATAAGGTACTCCTCACCTTTACCTCAACAAATGTGGTTGAACACTCACTGTATTCTGGGTGCTCTTTGGGTTCTGGGGATACAAATGAGATTCTATTCCCATGGAGCTATGTTCAAGTGTGTGAAATAGAATGAACAGGCACACAGATAAATGCACTAATTTCAGAGTGAAGAAAAGAAAGCAATGATATAATAAAGTGAACAAGAAAGATAACATTAGATAAGATGCTCAGGAAAGGTTTCTGTGAGGAGAAAGCATTTGAGTTGAAATCTCTACGGTCAGAAAAAGAGCATTAGGCAGACAGAAAGGGCACATACAAAGGCCCTGAGGCAGGAAGGAGCTTGGCATGTGGGTGGCCATGGGTTTCCTTGAAATAAAGAGATTTTATAAGATGACTGTATTTCCTTTGCAGCATCTAGCCCATAATAAGGCAATCAGCTCCTAGACTGTTCTCTCCATGAAGGTGGATTCCATGTCTATCCCACTTCCCATGACTAGTAGCACAGTGACTGTCACATACTAGACATTCAAATTGATGAATGAATGAAGGATGAATGCTCATTGAGTAACTGAATGCCTTCCATCTGGTCTGATAGAAACTTTGCAGCAGAGCCAGAATGGACAAAAGAACTCCTTCTTTTCCTAAATGTTAGTCCTTGCTTAGCCAGCTCTCTTCAAATCTCCCTTACTATTCACTCAATGAAGTCAGACAAGGCACTGAACTCCCTTTTCGGAGGAACACTGTACTCATGAGAGATCTCATATATGAAATGTTTGGAACTTTTGGAAGCTGCTCAATGAATTCAGGCAATTCCTACAGCATGGCTTAGCAGGTGGGAAGCCGGAAGTCACTGTATATTAAATTTTACTCAAGCAGCAGTAGGAGTGCAGTGTGACCAGTCCCTGCCCTTACTGCTGTAGGATTCCAAAGCTGGCACCGCTTTTAGGCTTTCGGAATGTGGATAAAGCATTCCATCATGTTAGCAGGACACTATTTTACCTTCCCCGCTGCTGAGCTGATTGTTGTAGTAATCCCAGGGCACCCGTCTGGCCCTTCTCTTGCATTCTCTCATGGAGAAGGCTGTGCTACAGTCATTCAAAAGTGATCCCTAGTGGAGTGGTGTCTTTAGCGAATCGAGGAGCCTGTCCATTCACAGTAGAAGCAATAATGTAGTAAGATCAGTTTTCAGGAGCATCAAGTCCAGTAAAGAATGTAATCAAGAGCTCTGTTAAAATAATGAACTTGCATTCAATAATGAACCTTCACACAGCACTAGTTGAAACCAGACTCACTGCGGCTTTCGGTGGAAGTAGAAGCAGCATAAATGACTGTGAACATCTTTGAAATGGCTGAGAATAATTTACTCTTTCAGTGTCCTACCTCTGTCCAGTATTCCTAGTTAGGATTACAAAATGGTAGAGACAGTGGCTATTGGCTCAGACGGGGAAGTGGATGAAACACTTTGATGCCCTTCCTCCCGTGAAGCTAAGAGACACCCCAGTTCACTCCATCAAGGGGTCCATTTTTTCCCTAAACAACAAAAAGCAAGTGCTTTCGCAGTGATATTTCCTAGAAAGAATTCTCAGCCCACACCTATTTCCAAACCCACTCTGCTGCTATTACCACTGCTGACGGCAGTCCGGACCTGAGCACAGGTGCAGAGAACACCCATATGCTAACAATCTCTCGTGTGACTCCTGAGCCAAGCTGACCTCATAGCTAAGCTTTAGTGTTGCATAGCAAGATGAGAACCTGGGCTGAGTATTTATTTTTTTTTCTTCTTTTTTAGAAATTTTATTTTTTTTAATTGACATCCAAGTTAGTTAGTGCAACAATGATTTCAGGAGTAGATTCCTTAATGCCCCTTCCCCATTTAGCCCATCCCCCCTCCCACAACCCCTCCAGTAACCCTCTGCTTTTCTCCATATTTAAGAGTCTCTTATTTTTGCCCCTCTCCCTGTTTTTATATTATTTTTGCTTCCCTTCCCTTGTGCTCATCTTTTCTGTGTCTTAAAGTCCTCATATGAGTGAAGTCATATGATATTTGTCTTTTTCTGACTAATTTCACTTAGCATAATACCCTCCGGTTCCATCCACATAGTTGAAAATGGCAAGATTTGCTTCTTTTAGATTGACAAGGAATACTCCATTGTATATATAGACCACATCTTCTTTATCCACTCATCCATCAATGGATATTTGGACTCTTTCCATACTTTGGCTATTGTTGACAGTGCTGCTATAAACATTGGGGTGCATGTGCCCCTTTGAAAGAGAACACCTGTATCCCTTGGATAAATACCTAGTAGTGCAATTGCTGGATCTTAGGGTATTTCTATTTTTAATTTTTTGAGGAACCTCCATACTGTTTTCCAGAGTGGCCACACCAGTTTGCATTCCCACCAGCAGTGCAAAAGAGAGTCTCTTTCTCCGCATCCTTGCCAACATCTGTTGTTGCCTGAGTTGTTAATGCTAGCCATTCTGACAGGTGTGAGGTGGTATCTCACTGTGGTTTTGATTCGTATTTCCCTGATGATGAGTGAAGTTGAGCATTTTTTCATGTGTCAGTTGGCCATCTGGATGTCTTCTTTGGAGAGGCGTCTATTCATGTCTTTTGCCCATTTCTTCACTGGAGTATTTGTTTTTTGGGTGTTGAGTTTGATAATGGACTGAGTATTTCTTAGCACACTACCTAGTTGTTTTCACCACTCAACTTAAAATGTCAAGTTCAACAGTGACCCGGTGTAGTGGCCAGAGTTTACTATCGTGTATGTAATAATAATGTGTAGCTGATGAGGGTGGGAAGAAGAGACAGAGGATGAAGTGGTAGTGTCCATACTCCTGGTTTAGCCCCCTTTTGACCACTTCACAGTTACTCTCTGAAAGAGCAATGCCTGTGATGCAGTTTGAGCTTAGACACCGACAAATGTTAGTGCTGGTGCTAATCATTTGACTGGCTGATTAATTGATTGATTGAATTAATTAAGTTGGGGACCAGTTCGGCAGCTGTACTCCCTAAGTATTTCCTGCTGCACCGTTATATCTCCAAAGCATTGTCCAGCCTGCAACATTAGAGGGCCTCACTAGAAGGCAACCAATATGGCCTGGTGTAAGCACACTCGTGATCTCTCTGACTGATGTTGAACCCAGGTTGGAATGAACTGGAAAGTCCTTCTGAACAGCATGGGGGCACATCATGAAGGATTATTATTTGCCACACAGTTACAATAAAACTTGTTTTCTAACTGGTGTCTACTTATTTCCAGAAGAAGCAATTTCCCTTCTTTCTGGGGAGTTCTCAAGGATGCTTGACTCTTAGAACTCAATAGCTGAGGAAAATCTTGACTCGTTCTCAGGAAAAATCTTCCCATTAGATCCTTATGTGTCATCAAATAAGCCCAGTTTTCAGAACATACTTTCCATCTCGGACCACTTTTCATAAAAAGAAAATTTACAAAAGAAAAAAACCAAAACCCCACATTTACAACTAGGAGGCTATCAGCCAAGACTGAGGGTCCGCTCAGTGGACTGACACTGCTTCTGATTTAGCTTCTGCCTTCAATTCTTTGGTGATCTGGGTAATATGACTTCGACGCAATAACTGTGAGCCTCGGCATGCAAATGGAAAAAAACAGCGGTTTCCAAAGTCCTGACTGTGTTTTCCAATTACACTAGCTTTCTCCACCCAGTTTAACTCACTTGATGCATTCACTTACCCTACAGGTATTTCAGACACCCAGCTGACTCACTCTAAGAGGCCCCCAGCATGCCTTTGGCCCATTACTAGTACTAAGTCACTATAAAGATGAGGAAGACAAGGCAGGAGATGAACAGCTTTTGCCTTTTGCACAGAGTCTAGTGGAAAAGACAGTGACGCACACCGATGGTGAAGAGCCATCTGTGGGAAGCTGGATTTGAGGGTGACACAACGTGGAGAGCACAGTGGGGAGAGGACAAGGAGTTCTTGCAAGACCAGGAATTTGTTTTCGCTGAGGAGGGGACACCACTGGCATTCGCTGTTGAAAGGAGGCTTTGCCAGACAGAGAATAGAGGAAGCGCATTCCCAGCGGGTGGAACCACGTTAGCAGCACACCCCACATGGAGACGTAGGGGAGCCTGATACGTCTGAGAAAAGTAACTGTCCAGGCAGCTACTGTCTGAGGTGTGGCAGGGCACACACGAACACAGAAGAACCTGGAGAGCCCTGTAGCGGTGAAACACAATGGGGCTTCAGTCAGTTCAGGTCTGGGCACCATGAATCAGCTGCAACCACTAACAAAACCCAAAGGGCTCCTTGGTTCATGCTGTGATATTACTGAGGCCCAAGGAGCAGGACTTAGGAGGCAAGAGCGTGTGCTCTGTTGTGCAACAGACTTGAGTATGTTTCTTGGCCACAGATCTTGCTGTAATTGTGGGTTTGGAAAATTATTAGCTCCTCCTAAACCTCAGCCATATTACCAGTAAAATAGGGCTAGGAGTAGTCCATCCTTCTTAACTATGAACATGAGGAACAAGTGAGAGAATGTACATGACTGGCCGGTACACAGGAGGTGCTCAACAAATGTTGCCCGGTACACAGGAGGTGCTCAACAAATGTTGGCTCATATCCAGGAGGTGCTCAACAAATTCTGAGTTCATAATAACACGATTCATAATATCCGGCGAATAACATATGATTGATAATGACGTTTCCTTGGTCAGGGTCAGTAGAGAAGCCCAGGGTCAGGTAGATCAAGTGAGGTCAGATAACCCCATCACTCGGTTTCTGAGAACAGCCCTGGTGGGATTTACAGCTTGGGCCCCATGTCTCAGCCAGATTTATAGTGTGGGAAAGACATGCCCAGCAGGCTCATCTGTCCTCAGATTTCTTACCCCCATCCCCCCTGCCAGGGATCAAGGAGAGGGAGCCCAAGCCTTGGATTATGAAGACATTCTTGCAGCTCCCTGTGTAAAATGATAATGCCAAAGGTTCCTGGCCCCAAGCACAGGAATATGTCCCCCATCCAAGGCTCCTTGTCCCCACATGATTACTAGGTGCCTGCTGATATTAGACCCTAGGGACTATCTGTAAAGTCCTTGTTTCTTTCCCCTTTTGTCTTTTGTGTGTTTAACAGCTGCCTTGTACAGGTGGATACAGGGTGTGTTTCTACTTCCTGGGAGTGGTTGTTGCCTTGAAAAGAGATTTTTTTTTACTAGACTTGATTTTTTAAGAGCAGTATTAGGTTCACAGCAACACTGAACAGAAAGTAATAGAGCTTCCATATTCCCTGCCTCCCTGCCCAGCCACCCACACCCTCCCCAAACATCAGCACCCCCAGAGAAATGGCACATCTATTACATTCGATGAACCTATGTGGACACGTCATCTTAACCCCAATTCCATAATTTACATGAGCGTTCAGTCTTGGTGCTGTACCTTCTGTGGGAGTTGTTAACTTTTTATGCCAGCAACGTTTAAGATTGCGTTGAACTACAAAAACAAACAAACAAACAAACAAACAAACAAAAAAGTAAGAAAGGCATGAAGAAAGGAAGGAGAGGAGACAAAGGGCCATCTGCTCACCCAGACAAGTCTCATCCCCAATCTCTGAAGCTCTTAGTAAAGGTTAGTGATAGTTCTTGCCTAAAATGTCCATATTCTTCTCCTGTTTCTGGACTCTGCTTCTACTGTCCTGCACCTGTCTCTGGGCCTTCCTCTTCCTGTGGAGATAACTCCTGCCTTTGAGGCTTTTCCTTGCAGCGTTTCCCCCACACACACATATTTTCCAGGGCTACATGATGGGCCCCTCCAAACTGTGATAGGGGAAAGTGTTTTGAACTAGATGTCTCAGAAAGGGACGGGGGCAATTCTGGAGAGATTTCTTTCAGCCCCTAAGACAACTTATTTTAACTGCTCTGGCAAAGTTCTTGTAAGGAAATCTAAGTCAGCATCTTGCTCTGACAGGTGAATATGCTTGTGTGAAGTTGGCTGCTCCGGGAGCCCTGGGCAGTGCTGAGACGTCCTTCCAAACAGGGACCCAAACAGCTGAAGGGCTCCAGTTACCCAAGAGGTGAGTGACGTGGACACTTTGCCAGTTGTAGACAGGAAAGGAGTGGGGCGAGGGAGGTGCTGGAGGGAAGGACAGAGGAGAAAGGAAGGACAAGGTTGTGGGGGGAGTGAAGCAGGACACAGTGGGCCACAGTCAAGCAGCCTGGGGGAGGGAGCAGAGTCCTGTCGCTGACCATACCCCTTGCCATACTTTGGGGGACAGGGATGCCTCCCGCCTTGAACCTCAGGGTGTGATCAGTGATTTACCAACCCCGAATACACCCTGCCTGAGGTGGAAACCATTCCGGGTGACTCCCGGGGTCGTGAATGTCCTCTCGTGGCGAGTGACTGTGGCAAACGAAGTTAGCTGCCTGCAAGCTGGCAAATGGAGTCTGTCCTAAACCTTCGATTCAGGATTTGCATGTGTGTGAAGTTTTTTTTCAAACAGAAAATTAAAATGCACACCCATTTAAATGTTTTCATTTTACCTTGTTTTTGTTCATTTGCATGTCCTGTATTTTTCTAAAATACGGATGAGTTGTGCTGGCGATGATAAAGATAAATTATTTCCAGCTGTAAAAATTGAATCAGTTTGAAAAAAAATTACAAAACAATTTTTTTTTTTTTTTTAGTTTTACAGAGGATAGGATAAAGGGATACATATCGTTGGCCTTGTTTAACTTGTGGGATGGAGGTGGAACTGGAACAAGAGGTGGGGGTAGGGGCTTGTCAGCCTTAAACTGTCTCTATATTGCTTACATCATTCAAATGAGTGTATGTTCCTTTTGCCATTTTTTAAGGAAATTCAGGAAAGAAAGGAAAATTTAAAAAAAATTTTTTTGCCATGTGTTTTTCAAAAGCAAATCTGTTTCATTAAGTGAAACTTTTAATTCACTTTTTGAAATTGTACAAAATGTTGTGAATTGAATGTTATTTTCTTCACTCTTTAGCAGATCCTTTCTGCCAATTTTACATGTTTCAGCCCACCTGGCAAAAGTTTTGCATTTGTCCCTCAATATGGACCACACGGGCCTTTCTGTCACAAGCAACTGTTTCCACCAAATGGATTCAACATGCGCCTTTAATTCAGAGCTTCGGTAGTCAAATGACATTTTTTCAACTATGAAGTTTTGTTTGAGCTGACAAAAAAAGTCTGGGAAATCATTTAACAAATATCCATGACTCACCGTCTTGGTTTAACGAATGTCATTTTCCCATACTTGCTTTAGATCTTTAAAAACCGTTGCAATTTAATAATAATAATAATAATAATAATAATAAACATACTAGGTATTTATCTCCTGCCTTTATTCCAGTAGTAAATGTGTCCCTGAAGCTGGTATGCATCTTACTGTCCAGTGTTTTATACTTTCATTTTGTGGGTGCATCCATAAACGATATGCACCATTATTTTATATTTTACCATACCAAACCAAAGTAGTATGGTGCTGTCTATGTAATTAATTTTTGCTATTTTCATCAACTTTTTTTCTTGAGGTTTATCCAGATTGATACATGTAGCCCCCGTTCGTCTGTACACATCTCGTTGTATAGCTCATCTGCAATTTTTTTATCCATTCTCTTACTCATAGACATGCAAGACATCTCTGGGTTTTCCCCATTATAATAACGGCTGCATTGAACATCTTTGTCTCTGTGGTCTTGTGCACTTGAACCAGAGCCCATCCTAGGGATGGTCCTTGCAGGGAAACCACTGGGTCACTGAAACATCTTCTAACATTCAAGAGAGAGGGAGACACACACCCAAAGTCTCGGTCTTCTTCAGGAAGCAGGTTTAGTAAGGACTCTGGGTCATTTCATCGCCCCCAAGGGTGAATTCCCCACTTCTTTTCATTACTTTTCTCTCACATTGGAAACCTGGGAGCCTTCCTCCTTAGAATCCAGGTTGCAGAGAATTTGTTGGTCTGAACTCAAAGAACTAACTCATCCTGAAGCAGAACTCATGAAAGTTTTATTTTTTCCTTTCTTTTCTGTTTCTATTGCATGGTGATTCAGAACATGTTAAATAAAATATCAAGGCCAATGAGCTTATTCAAGAAAGAAAATGTCTTGCTAACTGGGATGGTAAATTCAAGACCCTGAATGGCTATGAGCTGGACTGAAGGATGTCCCTGGGCTGTTACTTGACAGAATGCTGGAATGGTATTTTTCCCCTCCTTCTAGATCAATTTCAGCGTGTTCCCATCAGCAAATTCCCAGGTGATGGATAGGCAGCTTCATTTTAAGAGTCTGTTGGTCACAGTGGTGACCTGTGGCCTTTCCAGGAGAGGTAAAATAAATCCTCCTGATGTTGCCCCCTCCTGCCTCATGCCAGCCTTGTCATAAATCAGTCCTCCCAACCTGAGTGCTTCTCAGGACTGACAGACCCTGTGAGGATCAGATGATGCCTGTGCTGCCTGGTACCTGTGGTCACCTGAAGCTTCCTCAGCCCCACATGTGAGCACCTGCTCCAAAGGTGTGCAACATGTGCCCCAGACCTTCCCAAGCTTCCCGCTGCCGTCAGGAGGACCCCTAGCCCTTTGGGTTCCAAAGTGTGCCACATGCACCAGGCATGATACGCATTGTGAACTAAGGTGGCCTGCCGCTAAATCTGTTGCATTTTAACGGTTAATTTTTAGGAGTATTTCACAAATTGTATTGCATTGAAGTTCAATCGTTAAGTCATTGGTTGTAAAGAAAAATATTAAAAACATGAAGATGCATGTGTCTATGGCAAACATTATGAAGGTATTGTGCGAATGACTACATTGAGGAGACATTGCCTGAGCCAAAACATAGTCTGGCTCAGTGTGCGAGAAGTCACAGCTCATCTGAGCATTACACCTAGTGAGTGTTGCTTTGGGTACATCTCTTCAGTTCAGTTGAGTCTGAGCTTACCCACCTGGAAAATACAAGGGTTGGAGTAGGTCAGTGGTTCTCGGCCCTGCCCTCACCTTTGAATCGCCTGGGAAAAATTTTAAAATACTGATGCCTGTCATTCTCTGCAGACCAACTCCATGATCATCTCTGGGGTTCGGCCAAACATCAATATATTTTTTTAATGTTTGTTTGTTTATTTGTTTATTTATTTATTTTTTGAGAGAGAGAGAACATGTGCACATGTGAGCAGGGGAGGGGCAGAGAGAGAGGGAGAGAGAATTCCAAGCAGTCTTTATGCTGCCAGTGCAGAGCCCAATGTGGGCCTTAATCTCACGAACCATGAGATCACAACCTGAGCCGAAATCAAGAGTCAGACACCCAGTCAACTGAGCCACCCAGACTCCCCCAGACATCAGTAGATTTTAAAAGCTTCTTCAGGTGATTACATACAGGCAGGATTGAGAACCAGTGGATATAATGATATCTGAACTTCCTAGGATAAACTAATTTTCTGGCCCCTTGGGTAGACTATAAAATACTGTTTCAGTAACAGTGGGGGAGGGTCATCACCCTCTTCAGGCTCGGCCATAACCAGTGTGATATTTAACCACTGGGCAAGCCCGGTCAGCACAGATCTATAATCCTCATGAGGGCAGGGACTATGTCCTTTATGTGGATCTTACCTGTTGGTACCATGGTGCATGATATAGAGTAGGTGCTTAATAAATGTTGGATGAACATGTTTTATTAGGATATGTAGGATTAATCATCAGAAATTTGTAACCATACTCACAAGAGACTGGTTTTTATGCCTAATTTCCAGGTTATTTGTTCCTAAAAGGAGCTCTCAGGGTTCAGGAAGTGGAACCAGTCTTTGTCCCAATGCAGTCTCTTCCTGGCAAAGGGGATCCAAAGGTTACTTGGAGAGCACAGAGCAGAAGTTGGATCTTCTTATGTGCTATTGTTATCAAGTTCTGGTGATCGGATGGCCCGGTCTCCATTTCTTCAAGGCTATTTTAACGTACAGGGTCAGGATCAATCATGCAGAGCCAGATGATGAATGACAGATGCTCATCGTCCCACTTTCCCTTTTCAAATATTCATGCAGACCACCACCCTGCCATGCACACTCGTTACCACAACAGTTTCTTAAGTGCTGGACAGGTTCACGTGGAGTTTGGCTGCTTGTTAATGACATACTCAAGGCAGGCACTTTAATCTCGGTAAGGTCACTCCAAAGCACTCTGCAAGATGGGTTACTTCTGGAAAGCTGTCCTGTAGACAGCTAATCCCATCCTTCTTGAGGGCTTGACTTACAGAGACGGCATCTGCTGACCTTTCTTTTTGGGAGCCACCTTATTTTGAGGGCAGTAGCGTTTGTCCACCGTCTACAGTTACCACAACTAAAAATACTTGGGAGGGTGAAGAAACTTCAAGGGGACTTTGCAGCCAGGACTGTATTCCTTGTATTTTGCTACCATATTTCAAGGCGGTAGCCTTTTTATTGTACTGAGCTGCATGTTACCTGCTAGACCAGTGTTTTGTGTCATGGTTGATTAGAAGCAGATCTTTATGCTGAGCCTTGTGATTATGTTGCCTTTTCCCTGCGAACGCACCCAACAGCCACGTTGCCTGTGATTTTCCTGATGGCACTATGGCCACTTAGCCTCAGCATACAGAATTAGCCACCTTCCCCATGCATCATGCCAACGCTTCACTTTTCTCCGGCCCGTGTGAACTTCCATCCTTCTGTGGCAGCCATAATCCCCTACGTGCCACCACCATCTCCGGGTCCGGTGGTCTAATCGGAGCGCTCCCACGGAGACCTAAGACCAGAGGAACAGAGGCGTGCTGGTGTCGTGTGTGTGCTGGTGTTTGTCTAAGGAAAAGCATGGAGTGTGCCGCTGTGGTTCCACGCTGAACGGTGGGTATGTTCCTCCACCTCTGCCCGCCTTCAATGCCAGTGAGCTGTGTGAGTGCCACCCAGCGTCACTCAGCTGCCAACAGTCCGAGTCCACGCGTGCATCTGCTAGGCTCCAGCACTTGCCTCCCTGCTTTCCAGTGTGCTCGAATCAAGGGAGGTCCTTCTTCCGTATAGAAATGTTAGAGGAACGCTGAGGACTTGCTCTTATATAAGGAAACTCGTCCTTAAAGTTAATGTACATTTTCCCTCCATTTGGCCTAATTGCACCAGGGGAGGTATATGTATGTCCTTGCACATCGATACAACATTTATGGAAGGACATACAAGAAACTGGAAGCAGTGATTATTTTAGGGAATGTGACTTGATGAACTGGGGTAGGAAAGAGGCCTTAATTTTTTTAATTTAAGAACCTTTTGTGCTGTTTTAGACCACTTCCTCGTCCATTAAATAAGAGATTCTATCTGAAGGATCAGATGGTCTTCTGAGCCCCTTTTCTGAGAGTCTGTAATTCTCTTGAATGGAGGGGTACATTTTGTATTTCTTTCTCTAACCTTTTTAATGGAATTCAACTCTGCTGATTATTTTAGAAACACCTCCTTTTCCCACCATTGCCGGAGAATGAAATTTTCCATGCTGTGAATTCTCTAGGTAAATGAGTCTAATCCCTTTACACTGCTGAACTTTGGAATAACTTCTGATGGAATATCTGTAAATCGTATGACATACTTTCCCATCTTCCCTGTTTCTCTGCAGCTATACTGAGGTACATATAGTTCACATATCACAACATTCACCATCCAAAGTTCAGAGGCATTTAGTATATCCACAGGGATGTACAAACATCACCATGCTCTAATATTAGAACATTTCAACACCCCCAAAAGAAACTCCATCCCATTAATCTGTCACTCCCACTAAACTATTTATGTCCTTATGGATTTGCCTATTCTGGATATTTCACACAGATGGAATCATCTCACATGTGGTCTTTGGTTTCTATCCTCTTAAACAGAGTAAATAGTATTTTACCATTTCTTGATAGTATAAGCTTCTTATCATTGACACGGTGCTCACGAGAACCTCAAGACTACGGAGGCAGGGAGGCTGTTGGCCTCTTGATTCCATGGCCCATTACCATGCAGGGGACTCGGTCAGCTCTCTGCTGCCCAGGCCATCAGGCAACCTCTGGAATACCTTGTCTTATGACCTTGGACTCTCATTTTAACAATCATTTCCTTTCTGATTGCCCCACTTTTGCAAATTAGTTCTCCATTAGTGCATAACTGGATCCGACCGGAGGTCCACATGTCTTGTCTTGACCTAGGCTCATAATGTAACTCAACTGTAAACCTCTTTGATGCATTTCTCCTCCTGGAGTGATTAAAAAAGCTGAAACCTTCCCTTCTCTTGTTGCTATCTTGAGCATCTCGTATCATTCAGTCAGCTAAATTCCATCTTGGAGATAAATCCCGCACAAGTATTTTATGATCTCTCTGGTTTAAGCAGCGCTAAACCCTTTGATTCCTTATATCCTTCCTCTCCCCTTTCTTAAAATAGTCTGTAGTTTGTGTCAAAGATTTCATTGACTTCCCTTTCTCTAAAATTGTATAATTGTGAAAGAACAGGTTCCCTTATTTCCCTCGAAGAGCATGCATAATCAAAACATTCTCGGATGCAAACCTCCAGGTAGGGTGGGGCCGGGCAGCCCCTAAATCGGCAGGGCAAGTGTTTGCCAAGTCTAAGAGCATTTGAATGTTTGGCTCAGAGAGAGGCTATTTGACATCTGAACTATCCTAAAAAGCAGAGTCTCTGCAAGTACTCCCTTTACCTTTTGGTAGGAATGGAGCAAAGTGGGGAAGAGCCGCGGGCCTGGGTCCGACTCTCACAGGGGCTGTTTGCGGTTTGAGTCCATCTGGCAGGGAGGGGATTGTCCCATTTTGAATTTAGCTGGAGAAGCATGGCAGGGTCTAACCGGGAGTGTGTCGTGGGAATTTGAGATTCCAGGGCTTCTCTCATGCTCAGTATCAGGATAAGCCCAGAAGTATGGGGCACCCATTGCCGAGAGCGGCTCTGAGACGTGAATCTGGAGACCCGAGAAAATTCAGTCTGTGTCGGGGAAACCACCCCTTGTTGGCCTGCCTTGGGCGGAGAAGGGTGGTGAGTAGCAAAGTGCCTGGCGCACAGCAGACTCTAGTAACTCCCCACCAAGTGACCAGATCTCACGTGTTGAGTCTGAGCAGTTGGTAGGAACTGACACCAGATGTTGAGGAAGATCTTCACACCATAGGCTTGGCGGGAGATGCCGTGACTTAGGCTCGATCTGCCGCAGGTGCAGGGGAGTGACTGGAGAGAAGCAGAATGTAGGGCGAGTCACCGTGGGAGGTGAGAACAGAGTCTGAGCTTGAAGACGTGGAGGTGGCCCTAACTTGGAGCTGGGCACCAGAGAAGAGTTTGGGTACATCCAGCTCTGGGTGACCTGGTACCAGGGGGCTCGCTGAGCTCAGATCCTGGCAGACTAGCAGACAGGATACGCTCGCCCCAGGGGAGGTAGCCAGAATCCCGGCGGCCGGCACAGCCGCTGTGCCCTGGGCCCGCCTTGGCCCCACCAGGAAGCAACTCTCCATACGTGGCCCAGCACTGCCCTCTGGTGGCCAAGCCCATGAGCTGCTCACTGGCTTAGAAGGATTCCCGGGGGAGCCTCGTTTGTTTACAGCTTCCTAGCAGATGCCCTCAGCATTTGGGCTTTGGGGCTAATTTAACTAATCTACGTGAACCCACTCCTGCTGTGATATGAGTACAATAAGCAGGGAGAAGAAATGCACTCCGCGCCTCTGGTTCCAGACAATTCAGTTAGCCTTTAAAAACTACCATTAGCAACACCGCATGGGACCGGCATTGTGCTCGGCCCTTTACTCGCGTCCTAGAACTAATCTCCAGGAGAGGTGCTGTGATTACTCACGTTACAGAGGAAACATCAGGCTCAGAGAGCAAGTTGCACTCCTGCTGCAAGACTGGGACGTTTGCCTCCGGTGCACTCTACCTGTTAACCGCGGTATCCTGCCCCCGCCCCCACCCCGGACAGTGGGAATGACGGGAATGGAGGGGGCAGGGGCGCTTGTATTTTATCTTCTGTTTTACAAATATATTTTAATGATGCGTATTGGGAGACGTGGTTTTATAGGAATAGGGTCGCTCTTTTTTTGACCCCCTGAAGAGTCAGGAGAGCAGCTTTATTCTGTCTGTTCCTCTGCGCGCGCAGACCCAGGGCCAGCAGAGCGCATTTCTCAAGGCCGATTTCCGTCCCAGGTCGAAGCTTTTTGCTAGCCACTAGGGGCTGCCCCACCGGGGAAAATGGAAAATGCTGGCACGTGGACGTGCGGCATCTTTGGAAGAGCTTAGACTGGAGGTCGCTGGGAAGTCTGTACAGGAGAACCATTGCTGGGTGGAAGATGTGTTCTAAGTCCTCTGTTCCCCAGTCTGTGACGCTACCAGCGGACGGCAGTGCCCGCTCTCGCCTGCAGGTGGCAGCCACGGCTCGGTTTCGTGCCTGGGATCCCACGGTTGACCTGGGGTCTCAGTTCTCTATCCACCTGAGGGGACTTAACAGACTGCCCATGGCCGAGGGGAGGGGGAAGGAGTGCACCCCCAGAGATCCTGACTTCTCTGGTCTTGGGTGTGGCCCGGGCCTTGGGATTTTTAGAGCTCCCAAGTGCTTGTAGAGGGAGGGGCTGACGCTGGCATTTCTGTTGGCTTAGTGGACAGCCTGTTTCGCTTTCTTTTCTTTCAGGGAACCCTGCAGGGGGAACCCGGGGATGCCCCTCCCCACCTCCGTCCCCCACCCCCACCCCCAGCGCTGTAAAGATCACCGGCTCACTTGGGGAGAGGAAAGAAAAAGGGCCCTCCCAAAACGAGAGGGAAAGAAGAAACAAGAGCCCACCCGGGGCACTTGAAGCAGTGGTAGGCAGTCGATTCCCTCGGGAAACAAATTAAACGAAGCCATGCAGGGCGGCAGAGGAATATTCTAGAAGGCAGGGTGATACACTGGGATGCTGTTCATAACAGCAGAAACAGCTGTTTCCACAGGCCTGTGACACTGGGGCACAAACCACGTTGCTGTGGCGGGCTGGGACCCGGGTGAGGCCAAGTGAAGCACTTGGTAATTATGAGAACTAATGATGTTTCAATGTGATTTTTTTTCAATCAAAATCAATGCAAAAGAACCCATGATGAACATTTTATTTTTTATTAAAATTTTTTTTCAATGTTTGTTTATTTTTGAAACAGAGGGAGACACAGCAGGAGCAGGGGAGGGGCAGAGAGAGAGGGAGACACAGAATCTGAAGCAGGCTCCAGGCTCTGAGCTGTGTGCACAGAGCCTGATGCCGGGCTTGAACTCAGGAGCTGTGAGATCATGATCGCAGACCGTGAGATCATGACCTGAGCCAAGTCTGACGCTCAACCGACTGCGCCACTGAGGCGCGCCCCAAATATTGACAGTTTAAATTAAGGCTGGACGGGTATCTGTGTGTCCTCCTTTTGCCTCGGCTTTGATATGCAGCACAGCCCTGCTCTGGACGTCTCCAGAAAAATCCAGGCAAAGGACAGAGGGGCGTCTTCTCCCCTCTGTTGCCCGCACTTCGCCAGAGCCACCCTCTGCTGAGTGGCATCCACAGAACGTGGGGACAGGGGCGGCTGGCAGAGCAGTGCTGCCACCTAGTGGAGCCTCTAGGTGTGAAAGGAGATGCCCAGCAGCCATCCCGGGGCAGCTTGTCCCGCACCTCACCTGGTAGACACTACCTGGGGCCTTGTTGGGGGCGCGGGGCTGAGGCAGGGCAGCAGGGCCTGTGTGCACAGGTGGGCCAGGAGATAGGGAAGCATGAGGTAGTGTCGCTGGACTCCGGTAGTTCCTGCAGGCTGGGTACGCCCGCCCGGGGCAGAAAGTTCCCGTGACACAGTCAGCAGGGCCAGAGCCAGTGGGGTAACCTCGAAGCAGTCACTTACCCTCACTGTTTAGCTAAGGACGTGGAAGAGGGGGCTGCCTACGACCATGAAAGAACTGGAAGCAAAGTTCAGACCAGAACTCAGATGTGCTCACCGCTGGGTCGGTGTCTGGAGTGACTAAACTCTGCATGTGTGTACGTGCATATGTGCATGTGTGTGCATTGTGTGTGCATGTGCATACGCGCATACGTGTGTGTGCATTGCATGTGTGCGCATGTGAGCACACGTGCATACCTGTGTGCATGCACGTGTGCACACATGCGTGTGTGTACATGCGTGTGCATACGTGTGTGTGTGTAAATTTGAAAACGCAGGGTGTTGGGGTAGGAACTGTAGTACAAAGGTAAGTGAAGCAGTAAGTCACAGATCCCACTTAGGATCCAGGGAATAAAAACATGTCCCCAGAAATGTGTACGAAGGATCAGGGGGTGACCATCGGTGGATGTGGGGGACGGAGAGAACTCCAGATGTGTTAGGATTTCAACAGATGGAGGTGACCGGGCGGGAGGAGGAAGGGCGGCCGTACCCGCAGGCGTGCGGGATGTCGGGTGGGTGTCAGTCTGGGACCTGTGTGCTCAGCTCATAGGCAGAGGGGGTGCTTGATGATGTCTGGGCAGAGCAGTGACAGCTCAGAGCTGTGTTTCCAACAGGCTTGACTAAGGAGGACCATGCCGTCTGAGCCGGTGTGAACGGACCGGTCTGTGACATTGGTCGCCTCGAACCCTAATCACTTTTTGGCCAAATGGCTTGTGACCCACGTGTAGCTCAGATCCCCACGTCTTCAAATCACTAACTGCTGAAGTCCAAAAAGTGGTTTCAGTCAACCCGTGGAAGGCAGGAGGAGACTGTCAAATTTGCTTCTTCCTTTTGCTGTGGAGCAATGATTGATGGTCAAACCATCTTTATCTCCGGAGCTCAGAGTGATTTAAAACACAGAACTATTAGTAGTTCCTTACAGAAATGGCTAGACACACACACACACACACACACACACACACACACACACACACACACAAAGCCTGTGTGTGTCTTCAGCCCCGAATTTCAAGCAGTGGATCAGAGGCAGTGGATTGCTCAGAGCTGCGAGGGAGAAAGGTGGGCGCGACCCGGACCCGGTGGGCGCTGAACCGTGTGCCCAGCAACGGGCCCCTCAGGCCTCAGAAGCGGCCCAGAGATCACAGTGCGGAATTTGAATCCCCGCCTGGGGGGCTGTCTGGGGTCCCTCATGGCTGACAGGACTGACTCGCGCTTGAGGGCAACCCAGCTGGTGTCACCACTCCGAGCTCTCCCCAAGGAGGCTCAGACGAACGGGGAAGAGACAGGCGGCAGGAGACTCTCTATTTAAGGCTCCCTCGGAGCGCCAACAACCTGCTAAGGTCACAGCTGAGCTGCGCTTCCCACGGGAAATGGCCTTCTTGTGCCCTGTCCCACGGAGCCTCTCGGAAGGTGACAACGTGGCCCACAGGGCTGTGCCCTTTTGGCCGCGGGGAGATTATTTTTGGCTGCAGGTTTTATCAGGTACCTTTACTTATTGATCGCTCCTGACACCAAAGACCCTGTGAGGGTCCGGATTTACTGTAAGGACTGAAAGCAAGTCACTTACAAGGTAAAAAGTCGTGTCCTTTTAACTTTCGGACAAGTGGTCACCGTGTCTGAAGGGTCACTGTCTGTGCTGCGTCCCCAGGCGGTGGCGGGAAGGAGCCTGGTAGAGGATGTGGGGAGAGTGCCTAACGCTGCATCTGGCAGCCGAGGTCAGGGTCTCCTGGAAGGCTGCCCTTGTCATTCCTTCATCAGCACGGCCAGGCCTCGGCCTGGCGGGGGGGGGTGGGGGGGGGTGGGGGGGGGGGGGGGAGGGTTGCTGGTAGGCAGAGGGGCGCTGACTTCTCTCTGCCTCCTGACTGGACGGGCTGTGCATGTGAGGAGAGCATGTACTCCACCCTCTGCAGCCCAGGGAGGGGCTCACATCCCAAACCCGCCCTCCTCCCAGAGACCTGCAGGCCTTTCCGCGGTGCAGGTGGAGATGTGACCGGCTCAGACGGCCATAAGCTGGTGGGCGCAACCGGGGACACAAAACAGGAGGAGATCTTAAGTTTCTAGCTTGAGGAGACTTCCCAGAAAAGCTGGCTTTTGCCCCTGCAGTGGTACCGAGATGCCCTCAAAACGGGCGCTCACGGGGTATGCCTTGTTCTTCAGGCCTTCACACCCGTTGCCCATGGGACAGACCCCAGGCCCAAAATAGGTGCAGCTGCTACGGAGGCTCATCTCACCCAGAGCTGAGGCCGAGCCGTATTTGGAAACGTATGTCCCCCCACCCCCGTCCTTCCCCGCCCTCCCCACTCTGAGCTTTGAGGCCTCAAGACCTGGGTCCTCCCTCCCTGTCCTGCTCTAGCTTTCTTGGGGACCTCTTCTCCCATTCCCTGTGCCTGGGCCCCTAGTAAGCAGCGGGTAAATGACAGATGAGTGAAGGAGCATCGAAAGAAACACAGGCCTGAATCTTCTAGCAGCCAAGCTTGGGGGAGGCTCTGGCCCTGGGGCTCACGAGCTGCCAGCCTCCAGCCTTGACACCTCACCCCCACGGGCCTCCTCTCCGACACTTGATTCTCCCTTCAGGCTCCTGAGCTGGGGTGAAATTGTTTCAGAAAGCCAAGAAAATCAAGTTGGGGGTTAGGACGGCTCACAGATTTGTAGAGACCCCTGCTGGGGTATTATTGTGTCTTTGCTCCCGATCCTAGGAGGCAGTCAGTACGGAAAGAACAAAGAAGACCACAGGGTTTTCCCCAAGGGCACACAATCTCCACCACTGTACTTTTCTTGCCGGGAATTCCGTTTGGCCTAAAGCACTGAGCCCCTGCTGTTCACAGAGCACCTCGATCACTGCTAAAGGGATTGACTTTCTTATGCTCTTAAAAAAGCGTGTCACCCTGTCACCTTCCTCCGTTTCCCATTACCTCTGTGTTTTGTTTTTCATCATTATTCCTTGAGTGCTTGTGTTTCCCTTACTGTCCTGGAGGTCCGAGGTTCTGGCTTACTTTGATTTTTTATGCTTGAGTCACTGGGTACCCCTGTGTTGATGATAACTGTCCCCCTTTTTTTTTCCTTCCAATCTAAGCTGCCCTTTCTCTCAGCAAGCTGCTGTCAGGTTTCTTGATGAAGGTGGTCTAAGAGTGTGTATCACCTGCTCCCCTAAATCTCCTCAGGGCTCCTGAGCGAGGGTCATGTGTACTTTGATAAAAGGCTGAGAAGGCCCACAAATGCCCGGGTGGTGGGGGCTCCCAGCTCCTCACTGCCATGGAAAGCCTGAAACATCTTAGCTAAAAATAATCAGTGCCCTAATGGCCTGCCTCCGGACGCACGAGAGCCTCGGGAATGTCTCGGCATTGCTCAGGGTAAACCAGATCACTGCTCAGCTCCAGCAGGCGGCCTCAGAACCTCTGAACCTCAGCTGTTTTTCACAGTGGGATTATTGGTAGGGGCAGAAATAGAGCTCCGTGTCCTGGTGGCTTCCTCACCCCACATTCCTAGGCACACTTTGCTTTATTAAAGCTCTCAGCTGTCACCGTGATCCAAGCGTGGAGAAAGGAGAGACAGCCCTCAACAGCTGTTGGCGGGCTGCAAACCAGCCAGTGTGCCCCCATAAGGACATGTTACTCTTATTAGAAGCTGTGTCCCTCTTATGTCCTTAAGAAGGGGGCCATCTGCCAATCATAAATCAAGATCTCGTCTGTTCCAAATACAGAAGAAGTTGACCATCTTAGTCGGCAATCCCTTTATAGCTGACGAATTTTTTTTTTAATCGTGTGCTCCAGCATGTATTTCTTGTGTAATTAAAAATCATAAAAGGTAATAAAAAATAGAAATCTGCTAAGAGACTTGAGGCTCCATAAAGAATCCAGAAAGTCAGAGGTTTCTGGACAGCATAAGAATCACAGGGAGAGGAAATAAATAACTTCCATGCTCAAACCTCAGGGGAAAAAAAATAAAAGAGAAAAGGGAGGCTGTTTAGAAAAAGGAAAAGTAATCTGAAGTGGCCCTTAATTTGGAGGTAGTGGGGTCCTACCTAAAGAAGTTAGCCAGAAGCGGAGGGACCCTGCACCCTCTTTTGTCATCCTGTTTTGGGGCTCACGTGCAGCAGAACCAGTGGGTACTGCAAATGGGCGAAAGATCACCCACGTTCCTACCAAACGGTCATCTGGCCCAAAGGAGGGAAGACTGTCTGAAGAAGGGGTGGGCTGAGTGGGTGGGCAAGAGAGGGTTGCGGTGGAATCCCTGGAGGAAATCAACACAGAGAGTCAGTAGTTAGAAAAAAATTCACACTCTGGGTTTTGTCAGCCCCGTCCTAACACGCCTGTGCCGATGCCCTCATCTCCCCAGTGTTTCTCAAGTCGGTTTTGCCTGCTGCTGTTTGCGTTTTGGGGTCTAGAGAGATTCCCAGCTCTGCCATTTTGACCTTGAGCAAGTTATTCTATTTCAGTGTTCCACGGAAGACGTGAGGCAGTGTGTGCTGGGAGCCCACAGTAAGGGTTCAATAAATAGTGCCTGAGATCATCATCCTCCCCTCCGCTCCCAGGCAAGGCTTCCTCTCTCCTGCTGTGTGGCCTGCTGAGTCCCTATTTGGAAAGAGATCGTGGTTTCATTTCCCCTCTGCAATAACAAGGCCTGTATTTTCTGCAATCATGACATTATGACTTACGTTCCCTTGTTTTACGGAGCAAATGCACTGGCAAAGTTGTTCGTAACAGGAACTCTTAGGAAATTTGCTTTTCCGTTTTACCCTTCACAAAATTAAAGCCTACTAGAGATAGTCATGGATCGCTTCCAGAACCAACTGTTCATCACCTTCTCCTTTGTGGGAAATACGGTGCTTTGCTGATAAGAGGACATATCGGGTCCTACAGCCCCAGAGGTTTTGAAATTTGTGGCCCCAGTTCTGTGTAGAATGCATCGGGGCCTTGTCTATCAATTTGTGAAGTCTGAAGTTCTACAGAATAAGTTTACTTCAAAGATGGCCCTTCCTTCATTCCTTCCCTTCCTCCCTCCCTCTTTTCCTTCCCTCCTTCCTCCCTTCCTTCATTCCTTCCTTCTCTCTTCCTTTCTTGTATTTTAGTATGTATTTTTTCAAAGACTATTTCAGAAAACATAATCATAACATCACATTATACCTTGAAAATGAACAAGAACCCCATGGCACTATCAAATATCCAGTCAATATTCACATTTCACCAACGGGGAGGCGTGTGTGTGTGTGTGTGTGTGTGTGTGTGTGTGTGTGTGTGTTGTGTGTATGTCCCTCACAAAGCCATGCTGAGCACTCGGTGGACGGGTCTGTTAAATATCTTTTAATCTATAGTTCTCCCTCCGTTTCTTTTATGTATTTTTCCTCGTAATTTATTGATTGAGAAAACTGGATTTTTTTTTCAGTTGAGTTCCCCACATCCCGGAGTTTATTGGATCTCGGGTCCCTGTCGCCTACTGTGCGCTTCCATCAGGAGGTGCATAATGTAATGTCCGGTTGTCTGTGTTTTTGCGACACCAGTAGCCACAGTCCATCAGGGGCTCATGATCCATATCACAATTGTGACGTTCCAGTTTTTGCGACTTCTGTATTTACCCGTTTGACAACGAGAGACTGTCTGCTTCCTGGGGCGCCCACCTCCCATGGAAGGCCACCTGTAAGCAGTCCTTATCACTTCTGAGCGGCTCTGAGCCACCGCCAGCCTTTTGGGCCAGCCTCAGGCCTGGGTCCCCATGGGACCTGTTCCCACTGTGACTTCCTCCCAGCAGCCACCGCCCCAGAGAGCCATGTCACTTTGTAGTCTCAGTGTTCCCAGAAAGTATTGAAAGCAAGTCAAAGAGACACGGTCTTTGAGACAAAATTCTCTGAAACCACTGACACGTGAAGTCTGACATTGATATTGGCCTTCTTTCTAGTGACGGATCGAGGAGGTGCTAAACTCCATGCTGGGTGCTGAAGGGAACTCCCCGCTGGGCCTTTGATGCCCGCAGAGTCTCTCCTCTTCTAGAATTGGACAGAGGAGGGAACTTGGCAACTCTTTCTGATAAGTTTCATTATGACAAGAAACAGATGATTCCGGGTTGGAAGGAGCTATTGCCAGCAGCAGCTCAGCCAGAGAGTTATAGTGACTTCCTGCCATTTTCCTCTCTCTTAAGGCAAAGGCAGGTTCACCCTGGGTAAAGGGTAAGATTTTCCGTTGTGAGGCTTTGAAATAGTGCAGACAGAGCCAGGGACTCAGTGGTAGATTCAGACTGAGCTCTTGGACAGGCCCAACACCAGCTCCTTCATTTGTGTGTCCCCGATAGTTGGCACAGTGCTTTGCTAGACTCCGGGGGGCCTTCCTGGTAGGCTGTAGACAGGGGACTCTGCCCCTTGCCCTGTAACCCTATTCAACAGGAGACAGGATTTTCCCCGACCTGAACCTTTGTGTCTCCCTCATGTCATATTGAGGGGCAACTCTTTTAACAAACTCCCCCATTTTGCTCCCCCTGCCAAAGCAGTGGTTAATCTAGGAGTATCTTTTCCTTATGATCCAATCTCATATTTAAAAGCAGTCTTGGGGCACCTGGGTGGCTCAGTTGGTTAAGCGGCCGACTTCTGCTCAGGTCACGATGTCGCGATTTGTGGGTTCGAGCCCCACGTGGGGCTCTGTGCTGACAGCTGGGAGCCTGGAGCCTGCTTCCGATTCTGGGGTCTCCCCGCCCCCTCTGCCTCTCCCCTGCTTGTACTCTCTCTCTCTTTCTCTCTCTCCCTCAAAAATAAACATTAAAAAAAATTTTTTAATAGATAGATAAATAAATAAATAAATAAATAAATAAATAAATAAATAATTTTAAAAAAGCAATCTTCCTCTGTTCCCAAATATACACACCAGAGGAGTTTGTCAAGCCATCTGCCTACGGAGATTTCAACATTAGGCATAGAAATCCCCAAGCAATGAACCATTTCCACACAGGGAAGAGAAAACAAACACAATGCTACAGCCTTAAGTTGAAAAGGAAGCAAAGTTTAATGCATGAGAAGAAGCAGCCACATGGGAATTAACTATAATGGCCAGGAACCATGAAAATACACATTTTGCGTATTTTCTGCCCTGTTCCAGAAGAGAGCTGCTCACTCTTCACTCTCATGGACCACCATCTGGAAAGAGAGTGGGCACTTTGAGTTGCATCAGACGGCAGAGACACATTTCCTCCTGACCCCTCTCCCCACAAGCACCAGGGAGTTGCTTGCTTGGGTTTTTCAGGAGGACACAGGATATTTTTTGGACCTCAGGAGAATACACGACTGCATCCATGGAGGCAGTCACCCCATAGCCTGAGAAACTGGCCCCCAGGGAACAAGCCCCATCCTCAGGGACCTGGTACCCCTGGTTATTTGCCTACAGGTGCAGTGAATGAAGACCAGCGCCAGCAGAGGGCGTCTGAAAGATCTCAGCAGGAAAACACTCCTTCCTTTTCAGGATGGTGTTTTAGTGCAAACTTGTGTTCCAGTGAGACTCTTCTTAGCTAAATGACTTCAAGCAGACCCCTTGCTTTCCTGTGCCTGAGACTGACCAGTTCTAAAGTAAAGGCTCCTCCAAGGTTGCTTCCTGCTCCAAAGTGTCTGCATCACTGTGGGTTCTTCCCAGGTGCCCCGGAGCCACAACCCTCGCCTACACCTGCCGCTCTCCGTCTAGTGCCCATGGGGACCACTCACCCTGCTGGAGGTGAAGTCGCGGGTCTTGGCGCGAAGCTTGTTGACTTGAGATTCTGCAATATCGGCACGTTCCTCCGCCTCCTCGAGCTCGTGCTGAGCTTTGCGGAATTTGGTGAGATGCGCATTGGCTTGTTCATCCTAAAACCAAAGAGCCCAGGCAGGGAAGGTGAGCGCGCGCCTGTCTCAGAGCTCCCTGCGAGGGACAGGCCAGGCTGCTGTTGGAAAATCACAGTGTGTGTCTGACTTACAGCCTCCTCGGCCTGCCTCTTGTAGGATTTGACTTTCACTTGAAGTTTATCCACCAGATCCTGCAACCTCAGCACGTTCTTCCTGTCCTCTTCACTCTAGAAGCAAGGACACAGCGTGCGGCCAGAGGAGGGGGCAGAGTTGCACGAGGTCTGGCCACTTTCTCTGGGGCACTGGGTTGCTTCCTGTATTCTGGAGCGGGAACCCAGGGCGGTGTTTGAGCTTTGCAGAGAAAACGCTTTGCGGAAATGCTTTCTTTCACTTACCTGGTAGGTTAACTCTTTGACCCGCCGCTCATATTTCCTCAGGCCCTTGACGGACTCTGTGTTCTTCTTCTGCTCCCCTTCGAGCTCAAACTCCAGCTCCCGGATCTGCAGAAATGGGTGGGAAGTTAGTCTGGGGCTGGAGAACGAGCGGTTGAGGCCAGAGGCTCAACCAGGGCTTCCTCCCACAGGTACCCGCGTCTCCAGTTTCTGGATCTGCTTCTTCCCGCCCTTCAGGGCCAGCTGCTCAGCCTCGTCCAGACGGTGCTGAAGGTCCTTCACCGTCTGCTCCAGGTTCTTCTTCATCCGCTCCAGGTGGGCGCTGGTGTCCTGCTCCTTCTTCAGCTCCTCGGCCATCATGGCCGCCTGCAATTGCATCACACCACAAACCCACCAAGATGCATACAGAGGTCAGGTGCCCTGGAGCTACCAGAACCTGGGTACCCAAGGACCAGAGTCGTGCTAGAGAAAAAGGACGAGGGACAAGGCGGTCCCTGAGTCCGCTCTTCCACAGTGGAGCATGAGAAGAGCTACACCAAGTACAGAAAGTAACCCGACTAACACAACCTCCGGGGACTGGATGGAAAATGGGCTCTTCCCTTTCTGACACTGGCCTCCCTGGGACCTTCCTCACCACCCCAGGAAATTCTTTGCTTCATTATCACCAGCGTGTGTCTTCAAAGGAATCTGAGACCTGCAGAAGACCGGGTCGGTACCCACAGTGCAGGTTTGGGGATAGTGAGCCGAAGGGAAGGTGGGTAGGGAATGGAGGCGTGGGCGAGCAGAAGGGCTGCGGTGGTCCCCACAAGCATCAGGTGGCACTATGAGAGCTGTGTCTGGTGGGGACAAGCCTGCTCAGGCCCAGGCGGCTTCAGGCCAGGCCAGGTGACATTCGGTGAGATAGTGACATCTCAGAGTTTCATTTTCATGTCTGCAACAAGTGAGATGTTGAAGGAGAGAACAGCATACCTGTCTGTGGACCTTAGAAATAGACTGTAATCCTTTCCAGTCTTTTTTTTTTTTTTTTTTCCTCTGCCCCATTATTTATCACATTGGCCTTTTAAATGTGCGGAGGGGATGTGCTGAGTCGGATGGAGGGGAGGCAGATTGCAATTTGGGAGCAGAATGCACCCCACGTGTTCCCCCCGGAGAGGCCCCCAGCTGTCTGGTGGGAACTATCTCAGGCTTGGGAGAAGGAGGGGCTTTAATGAAACGCAGATTTGGCCGCCACACAGGGACAGCACGGGAGAGCCTTACGTCTGTGATGGCCTTCTTGGCCTTCTCTTCCGCATTCCTGGCGTCCCTGCTGGCATCTTCAACCTCGCTCTGGAGCTGCGTGAGGTCTGTCTCCAGCTTCTTCTTGGTGTGGATGAGGCTGGTGTTCTAGGGCGGGGAGGAGGGCCGTGTCACCCGGCGCGGGTCAGGCCCGGGTCTCTCCCCCTCCACCGGCCCGCCCGCCCCTCACCTGGGTGTGAAGCAGCTGCACCCTCTCGTTGGCGTCCAGGAGCTCCTGCTCAGCCAGCTTCCGAGCCCTCTCCGTCTGCTCCAGGGTCGCCCGCAGCTCCTCGACCTCAGCCTGCAGCAGGTTGGCCCTGCGCTCCACCATGGCCAGCTGCTCCTTCAGGTCCTCCTGGCCCCGGAGCGCGTCGTCCAGGTGCAGCTGGGTGTCCTAGGCGGAGAGTAAAGGAAAGGTCTAGTTGGCGTCGAGGCATGAGGGCCACGCGTCTAGTCGACGTCTTTGAGCGCTTGCGGACGGGAGAGTCTTTCCCGCCAACGAGCCGTCCCAAACCTTCAGCTGCCCCTGGACGCTGCGGAGGTGCTTGAGGGTCTCCGCAGCCTGGCGGTTGGCGTGGCTCAGCTGGACCTCGATTTCATTCAGGTCCCCCTCCATCTTCTTCTTGATCCTGATGGCCTCGTTCCTGCTGCGCACTTCGGCGTCCAGGGCGCTCTGCATGGTCTCCACCGTCCTCTGGTAGTTTCTCTTCAGCTGCTCAATCTCTTCGTCTTTCTCGGCGATCTTTCTGTCGATTTCTGATTTCACCTGTGTCAGTTCAAGCTGGATTCGGAGGATTTTGGCCTCTTCATGCTCAAGGGCGGCCTTGGGAGAAGAACAGGAACAGTGCCCGTGAAGGAACAGAGCCTGCTACATCACCCTTTGTGGGGGCATTTCATAACCGTAACTCAACAGCATTCAAAACTATCTTTTAAAAAATTCCCTTTTTAAAGAGCTGGTGAATGGATGAAAAAGATGTGGTTTCTATATACAATGTAATACTACTTGGCAATGAGAAAGAATGAAACCTTGCCGTCTGCAACGACGTGGATGGAACTGGAGGGTATTATGCTGAGTGAAATAAGTCAGACAAGGACAGATATCGAATGTTTTCATGCATATGTGGATCTTGAGAAACTTAACAGAAGTCCATGGGGGAAGGGAGGGGGAAAATAGTTACAGACAGAGAGGGAGGGAGGCAGACCCTAAGAGACTCTTAAATACAGAGAACAAACTGGGTGTTGATGGGAGGGTGGGGGAGAGGGGAAAGTGGGTGATGGGCATTGAGGAGGGCACTCATTGAGATGAACACTGGGTGTTGTATGTAAGTGATGAACCACAGGAATCTACCCTCAAAACCAAAAGCACATGGTATGTTAGCCAATTTGACCATAAATTATATTAAAAATAAATTTAAAAATAAATTAAAAATTTCCTTTTTAACTTCAGTGCAGAAATCATATCTGTTTCACTGCCGTTTGTTTTTTATTATCTGATCAAACAGTAATAGCATTTAAATCAGCCTATCCCTTAGGAGCATAAAGCGCCTTATGGATGCTTTAAATTCATCTAAGATTCTGCAAGATCTCACTTTTAGACCTATCTTAATGTAATGATTTTTCCCCAATAAATCCAAGATAGTCCACAGGGGTTGTTTCATGCCGGCAGACAGGAAAGGAGCCGGCATCAGGAAGGTGGCTTGGCAGAGATGGCAAGGGTGACACAGGGCGAGGCCAGCGGGCATCCCTGGTGGGAGCTGTCCCCACGGCTGCCTGCCCGGTGTCTGCTCACCTCCGCTTCCTCAAGAGCCAGCTGGATGTCTGCCTTTTCCAGTTCGATCTGCTTCCTTGATTTCTCCAGTTCGTGGATGGTCTTCCCATTTTCAGCGATTTGCTCCGTGAGATCTGCTATCTCCTCTGCAAAGAAATCAGTTTGGGTTTGCACGTGAGCGCCTCCCCACAAGCACCTGCGGGAGGCCCTGTAACCAGCCCGTCCTGGTTCTAAGGTGGCTGTTTCCCAGAGACAAGACAGCGGACAGACAGACAAGAGCTCCTCAGTCACCCCAGCGGGTGACGAGCACTTTTTGGACATGCTCAGAAGGACGCGCGAGCAGGGATTTGCGTCCCAAAGCCATGCCCGCCCCGGTGACAGCACCAAGGCAGACGGCAGGCTGTCTAGAGCTGCTTACGCTCCAAATTCTTGTTCTCTCGCCTCACGGTTTCCAGTTGATCCAAGGCTTCCTCATAGGCATTTTTCAGTTTGAAGAGCTCGGTGCTCAAGGACCGGGACTCCTTCAGAGATGCCTCCAGCTCTGTCTGGCTCTCCTCGCACTTGGTTTTCCATTCGGCTAGCACCTGGAACGCAGGCATGGAAGGGGTCCCCTTCCTCAGCTCTTCTCCAAGCCCCGAACTAAACAGAAGCGTGCAGGTAGCTAAGCCTAAAAGTGCGGCTTCACTCAATACCATCTCTTGCCTTAGTTCCTTGTTCCTGATTATCTGACTGATGGAGATTTCCTCCCACAAATATACCCGAGATCAGTAACATATCAGCAACGGTTGCCATGTCTAAAAAGCCCATGGATCCTTTGAGAAGGAATTCTCTGCCCTTTTCTTAATATGAGAATGGCCCTGAACTTCTAAAGACTTCCTTAAAACTTCGGTTCAAGTCAACCTTCGTGTCCTACTAAAAGAGAGGCTTCCAGAGAGCCTCCCGAAGGGACCCGAGTTAGATTCCCTCGTGTCAGCCCCCCCAGACACACCAGCAGTGTGGGGAGCGGAGACGTATGGAACGGAACAACACTGTAGCAACTGGTTTGTCTCCCCCGACAATGCTCGAGAGGGGCCTCCACCCCCAACCCATGCCCGTTTCATTTTACACGGGGGGAAAAGCCAGCCCGGTGAAGTTCAGGACTTGCCCAAGGTCGCGCTGCCGGTCGGGCCGATCAGGACTGGGACCCAGCCTCCTCCTCCCAGGACTGCAAGGGAGTCCCCAGCACCAAGCGTGCAGCTTGCATGGCGCTGACCCCACACCTTGTCAAAGTTCCTCTGCTTCTTGTCCAGAGCGGCGGCCATGGAGTTGGCCCTTTCAACGTCGACCATCAGGTCCTCGACCTCTCCCTGCAGCCTCTGCTTGGTCTTCTCCAAGGAGGCGCACTTAGCATTCACTGCCTCAACCTGTTCCTCAGAGTCTTGAAGGCGCTGAGCAAGTTTTTTCCTTAAAGAATACGAAAGAGAAGCAGATGCTATTTAAATCTCAATCCTCCTGAACAGCACTATTCATCAAGTCGGAAGCACTCATCTGTGTGACTGAAACAGCCGCCTGTTTTCATAAGCCCAGGAGAATTTCCTGTCTGCTAAAGCACAGTGATCAGTAACCTGCCTTGTGTCTACCAAGATCAAGGTTGTTTGTCTTCATGAAATGTGCTGCTGCCAGGTCCCTCCAATGGCACACGCAGTGCCACGTTAAAAGATGTTAAGAGAGGTGAGGGAAGGGGCGCCTGGGTAGCTCAGTCGGTTGAGCGTCTGACTTCGGCTCAGCTCATGATCTCGCGGGCTGGGAGTTCGAGCCCCGCGACGGGCTCCGTGCTGACAGCTCGGAGCCTGGAGCCTGCTTCGGATTCTGTGTCTCCCTCCCTCTCTCTCTCTGCCCCTCCCCTGCTTGCATTCTGTTTCTCTCTCTCTCAAAAATAAATAAACATACAAAAGAAAAAAGAGGTGAGGGAACACCTAGTAATGCAACAAAACCATTCCCAAGTACATAGTTCAAAAGTCAGTGCCCTCTGTCAGTATCATTTGAGAGTTCTCATTCCTCTAAAGGCAAATGGAGTTGCGTACTTGGCCTCCTCCAGCTCCTCTGTGCGCTGGATGGCGTCCGTCTCGTATTTGGTCCTCCACTGGGCCACCTCGCTGTTGGCCTTGGACAGCGCCCTCTGCAGCTCGGCCTTGCCCTCCTGCTCCTCCTCGTACTGTTCCCGTAGCAGGTCACAGTCGTGGCGGGAGGACTGCAGGGCGTGGGCCAGCGCGTTCTTGGCCTGCAAGAGTCAAGGAAGAGGAGAGCCCCCGGTGGATTAGCATTTTGGTGTCTTGCACCGTGACCCTGCTACCGTCGCCTCCTGAGTCAAGTTGCTGTGTTTTCCCACAGGTGGTAATGGAAGAGGAGATCAAGGAAGCACTCCCTTGGATTTCCTACCTTACTTTCTTCCTCTAACTGCCTCTTGAGCTCCTCTATTTGCTGGGTAAATGCTTGCTTGCTCCTGGAAAGTTGGGACACTATGCTTTCCTTTTCTTCCAGTTGACGACTCAGCTCACCTGTGTCCAGAAGGAGATATTTTCATTGTATTCACTTTTTCATTCATTCGTTCATTCATTCATTCATTCATTCATCAAGTTCCTGCTATGTGTAAGGCACTGTGCTAAGATCTGGGGAGAGACTAAATGAGCAGGTGTGGTCCTTTCTTGGGGGAGAAGAGAGGTGTCCATGAAAAGGAAACCAAAGACACAACTGATAAGATATTGTTATAAACTCCTAGAAGCTTGGAGTGACTTTTGCCAATAAAACCCATTGAGAACGATTGTAAATTTAAACATTACCACCTAGGGGCACCTGTGTGGCTCAGTCAGTTAAGCATCCAACTTCGGCTCCGGTCATGATCTCACAGTTTGTGGGTTCAAGCCCCACATCGGGCTCTGTGCTGACAGCAGAGTCTGGAGCCTGCTTAGAATTCTGTGTCTCCCTCTCTCTCTGCCCGCCCCCCCCCCCTCCGCCCCAACTTGCACTCTCTCCCTCTCTCTCTCCCAAAGATAAATAAAACATTAAAAAAAAACAACCATTACCACCTAAAAATGCCCATCAGACCTTCCAGTGGCTGGTGTTTCCAGCTGTTTATTGGTTTGCCATGAAAGAGAACTAATGCTTTCTTAGGACTTTACAGCTAGTGATTTGAGGTTAGACTCTTGGGTAAAGGTGGTAGGTTGAGGTTTCTATGCTTCTGCGGAGGGAAGAGGGGAGAGTTGGGGGGGTGGGTGGAGAGGCCTTATGACTCCAGAGGTGAATTCCCAAGAAATTCCCAAGGTTATTATAGAAAGTGGCAACTAAGCCTCTCTTCTTCCCTGTGTTGGTCGTGGCTGCTAGCAAAGGGTTGACTGATTCACTGGGATGATGGGCTGGAGGAGCAGGGCTGGGGGCAGGGCACGTTTCCTAGGTGAAAGCCCCAGATAATGTTTCCCTGTATTTCCACTACTACCCAGCAGGAGCCTATCCAACCCGGCCGTGTTTCTTGATCTATTGTCTGAAACACTTGACTCCATACCACATATCTGAATTCGTGCGTGGCAAGATATGGAAGAGCCAAGAGCCTTATTTCTAGTCCTGTTTCTGACATTTAGATCCTTCTTGATGCAAGGTATTATTGGTGTTGAAAGAGCTTGAGCCAGGTGATGTTCTGGATCCCTTCTCATTCTGGTCTGCTTCTCTTCACCCCTGTTTTTACTGAACTCTGAATGGTGCCCCCCCTTCATGATATTTTGAATGATCCCTTTTTTGTTATTCTAATGGATTTTCTCTGATAATATGCTTTCCTAGAGGTTCTCCCCACACAGTGCTGCCCTTTCCTGTCGACCAGTCGCCCCCCACCATAGGCGACCAGAAGGCGTGGCCCCTCCCATCCCATCGCTCACCAGCCTCCGTCTGCAGACGGGACTTCTGTGTGGCCAGCTCGCTCATGCTCCTTTGAATTTCCTCGTTCTTGCCCCTGGCCTCGCTTAACTGATCCTCCAGAGTTCGGCATATTTTATCTAGATTGGCCTAAAGGATTGAGAAGGGGGAGAGAACCAAGTCCGTATTCAGACCGCAAAGACCCAGAGGCGGCTCTCCGCAAAAGCACTGGGCCCCGTCCTGCCAGAGCACCTTCGATTTAGACACGCTCTCCACATTGCTGGCCAGGTCGTCGATCTCCATCTTCAACTCGCTCTTCTCCTTCTCCAGCTTCTGCTTGACCCTCTGTAGGTTGTCTATCTGCTCCCCCAGCTCGGCCATGCTGTCCGCGTGCTTCTTCCTCAGGGTGGCTGCCGTGGCTTCGTGCTGCAGGGTGGCCTCCTCCAGGTCCCTGCGCATCTTCTGGAACTCGGCCTCCCGCTTCTTGTTCAGCTCGATCTGGGTGGAGGTGACGCCTCCCGCCTCCTCCAGCCTCTCGCTCAGCTCCTCCAGTTCCCGGGCGTAGTCGCTGCGCTGCTTCTCTGTCTTTGCACGGGTTGCCCGCTCTGCCTCAATCTCTTCTTCCAGTTCCTCAATCCGAGCCTGTGGAGGGCAGCCATTCACCCATGGGCAGTCGGTCCCTAGAGTGACTCACCCTGCATGTCAAGCATGGGCTAGTTTCCATTCTCATTAGATAAACCAAAGTTTAAGCTTCTCCTATAGGAGGAAACGTTGCTCATTTCCTTTAATACAAGTTTTTCCTGCCCCAGCGTGGTCATTACCTCTGCAGTGACCAACCCAGGATATTGTCCCTTCAACTACATGTTGACCCCAAACACCTTTGTTATGTATTTTATTTTAAACTATGGAAAAATTGCTCATCGCTGCTGGGTCAGCCTAGCAGAAAGGCAACCAATGAGGCGGGCATTCCCGTGGTCCTGCCCACCTGCTCGCAATGGCTTACAGCAGGCGGCACCCAGCCTACGGTGGGCGACCTTCATGTGAAAGAAAAGTCCAGGATTCCTCCTACCTGTAGCTCTTTGATCTTCTTCTGAAACTGGAGGCCCAGAGTCTGCTCATCTTCCATTTTGCTCTGCAGCTGACTGTATTCGAAATCCTTCCTGTGGAGGGAAATGTAGAATGCGTGAAGACAGAACAGCCAGAGGCTTGGAAGACTGAAAGCAGTGGTTTTAGGACCTACTTCTTGAGCCTTTCATCCAGCTGCTGCTTATCACTCTCCAGATCTAATATGGACTCTTGGGCAAGCTTCAAGTCTCCCTCCAGCTTCCTTTTGTTCCTTTCCAGATCTACACGGAGCTTCTTTTCTTGTTCTAGGGAGCTTTCCAGCTGAAAAGGACACCATATCCTTTTGAAAACAAATGCTCTGCACCAGAGGATTTGGGGGGTTCTTCCAACCCTGAAGTTCTGGGACTCCCAATTAGTACTATTTCCTTACATCATCAACTTGCTGCTCCAATTTGCTCTTGATTTTGCTCAGAGAGTTGACTTTGTCCTCTTCGGCTTGGAGGTCATCCAGGGTCTGCTGGTGGGCCTCTTGGAGGGCCTTCTTCTCCCTGGTCAGCTTTGCAATGGTTTCATCCAACCCAGCAAGTTCTTCAGTAAGGTTTTTAACCTAAGAAGAGGCCACAAGCAATTAGAAGAAGAAATGAAGTCTGGTTCGCAAGGACTACACGAAGCTGGAAAGACCCACGGAGAGAGAGTACCTTGTTCTCTGTGGCATGTTTCTCCTTTTCAACCTTGGCCAGGGTCAGCTCAAGGTCATCGATGTCTTTCTTGAGCTCTGAACACTCGTCCTCCAGTTTCCTCTTCTTGGCCGTCAGCTCGGCGTTGATCTCCTCCTCATCCTCAGCTCTCTCAGTCACCTCCTTGATCTTGGCCTCCAGCTGGAATTTGGCTTTGATCAGCTGGTCACACCTTTCCTCTGCATCCAACAAGTTTTCACTTTCCTTAAAAAAAAAAAAAAAAAAAAAAAAAGAATCATGACTTCCTTTGATGAGATAAGGTTTGTGACATTTCCAGCACCTTGGTATACATGAAGTCCTTTATGAAGCACCCCAACTAAAAATCAAAAATCCCACCCCAAGTCCAGTTTTTCTAAATAATCAAATCTACAAGAAAAGTTAAAAAAAAATTCTAGACACGCACAGCTTGCACTTGGAGCTGTAGGTCATTCTTCTCTTGTACTAGAGTCACCAATTTTTCCTCCAGTTCCTTCCTCTTCGCCTCTGACTTGGCGAGTTCGTCTTTGGTTTTCTGAAACTCCTCCTTCATGGTGGCCATCTCCTTCTCGGTCTCTGCGCTCTTGAGGAGGGGCTTGATCTTGAAGAAGAGTTTCATCCAGGGCCAGTGCTTGACGTTCATGAAGGCGCGGACGTTGTACTGGATACAGAAGATGGACTCCCTGAAAAGAAAACATCGATTATTTCCAGGAGAGAGCCCCCCCGCCCACCGCTGCCTTCCCCAAAGGGCTCATGCTTGAACAGAGACCCTCCTCGACCTTCTCTGCACCATCTTCTGGAATTCCACACGCATGAGAAACCCCCTGCACACCGCTTGTGTCCGGGTGATCAGTTTGGCCAGGCGGTCATCCCGCATTTCTTCCAGCGTTCCCAGCAAGCCAGCCTTGAAGAACACCTTCCGGGGGAGAAGGATGATATGAGTCTGTGTGCTGGAGAAGTCTAAAAGGGACTATGGGCCAGCATCTGTCAGAACCAAGGCATTACCTTGGTATGCCCAAATTTGTACTGAGTGTGGTCAATATCGATGGACGCCAGCAGCTTCTCACAAGCCTTCTTGCTGTCGATGAATTGTCCCTCAGGGATTGCGCTGGCATTCAGCACTCGGTATCTGCCATTGTAGATACAGGGACAATCATAGACCATCAGCAAAGATGTAAACATTGGAGACCAACTAGTTTGGGCCTCTCTCCTAATAGGCAAGAAGGCCAAGGTCCAGAGAGGGAAAGAAACTCGCACACAGTCACACTGCTGGGTGATGGCCTTTAATACAAGCCTCCTGATTCTCAGGGAAGGTCTTTTTCTGCCATATTTGATATCAGACAAGCTCTTGAGAAAACATGGAAGAAAGAAGTGCATACATACTTGGCCAGGAGGTACGTCAATCATTTTACCTGAAACTCTGTACCTGCTCTGTTGAAACGGGCCTTTTCATACCAGTATTTCTCCCTCTCAAATCCCAGCATCTACACACCTCAGCAAGAAGCGTATATGACATTTTATCACACACCTTTGCTTAAAATCTCCATACAGAATCCTATTTGGGAATCCCTTCCTGCAAATGCGGATGCCCTCCAGGACACCATTACACCGCAGCTGGTGCAGGACAAGGCTGTGTTCCATGGCCCCTGAGAAGAGAGGTGAGAAACATCAGCTTCACGCAGGATCTCCTGGAAACTGGGCACCATGTACAGCACCAGCAGGTGTCTTACCTGGAGTTTTGGTTTCATTGGGAATTATACAGCGCACAAAGTGAGGATGAGTCGTTCTTAAATTTGACATCAACTTGTTGAGGTTTTCCTAAAAGAAAAAGACTACATTTGACAGGCTGCTGTAGGCTTTTACAGAGACAGAGATATATCGTAATGAAAAATGAGGCATCTATTTTGAACTTACCATGAATTGTAAAGGACGAAATCTTTTAACTCTTTCTTTGAATACCCCAATGGCTAGAGGTGCAGGCAAGTAACCGATAACAATAGCCTTTTGCTTCACAGTCAGCTGGAGACTAACCATGTACAAAATGCTCTCTGAAATCAATTCCAGAAATGCGTCTGGCTCCACAGGGAGCTTGGGATGCTATTGCCTGTGTCCTTTTGGCAACTTGGAAGGTTTGTGCTGAGGACTCACCCCCTAGGCCATCTAGCCCAACTCCTTGCTGTACAAAGTGATAATGAAATTCTGGACCCACATTTGTTACACCTCATTTACATATTTGTATATTTATATAATTATTATATTATTATAGGTTCATATTTTATCAAACTGCCACTCAGCTCCCCGAGTAACAGCAATCAGATTGAGACCACATTACTATTCTTGAATAAACCAAGGTTGTCTCCATCGCTTAAACCAACTGCAAGCAAATAAACTTGTATTTTTCTTACCCTGAAGAGGGCAGACACGGTTTGGAAAGAAGAACCCTTCTTCTTGGCAACTTTCTTCTTTCCACTGTCAGCTGAAAGACATAAAAGATGGCGCACACTCTTATCAGATCTACAGGGATCTTTTGGGCCTGTGAACTGAGGCACAGGAGACAGCACGGACACAAGGCGCTCTGTGGAGTCTCTTACCATCTGCCGTAGCAAAGGTGGCGTAGAGGTGTGCCAGGAGCCTGTTGGAGGACTTCTGGTATAAGCCGACCACTGTCTCGTTCAGCGGGTCCTTGTTCTTCTCCAGCCAGCCCGAGACACTGTAGTCCACAGTGCCTGCATAGTGGATCAGCGAGAAGTGCGCCTCAGCCCTGCCCTTGACCACCTTGGGCTTCTGGAAGTTGCTGGACTTGCCCAGGTGCTGGTCGTACAGCTTGTTCTTGAAAGAGGTGTCTGTGGCCTTGGGGAACATGCACTCCTCCTCCAGGATGGAGAAGATGCCCATAGGCTGGATTAAAGCAAAGCAAAATGCGTGTGAGGTACATGTGAGCTGCAGCAGTGAGCCGCAGAGTAGACAAGACGAGGTTACTGAGTGGACAGATCAGGACACCTTCTCGATGAGCTCGATGCAGGCAGCCAGGTCCATCCCGAAGTCGATGAACGTCCACTCAATGCCCTCCTTCTTGTACTCCTCCTGCTCCAGCACGAACATGTGGTGGTTGAAGAACTGTTGCAGCTTCTCGTTGGTGAAGTTGATGCACAGCTGCTCCAGGCTGTTGTACTGATGCCAAAATACAGAGTTCACATGCAGAGTTAGACGTCGAAAACCAAAGACCCATCAGCCTCCCTCTTCATTGCCTCAGGCTCTGCTAACTCATTCACTCCCCCCCCCACCCCCGACACGGGCATGTTCTTCAGGGTCTAGCCCAGATCACATCTCCTCCTTGGAGACTTCTCTTAACTTCCAGCTAGAAGGTGTTTCTCTGTCCCCCGAGTCCCCATGGTCGGGATCTCTCCTGTGCACCAAGCACGGTCTGCTTATTTTGTAGTTACTCTTAGGTGCACAGTACATACCTTCTGTTTTCCTCTACAAACTACAAGCTCATCTTTCATTCGCCAGCATGCCTTGTGTCTCTTGTAGACACAAAATATATGCTCTCACGGATGGCTATATGAGAACCTAGAACAGCAGGGTATTTATGTGAAAATCCCGTGACTGGCTTATCAACTTCTCTATGTGGCTGGCTCTTCCTATGCCAATAATTGCATTTGAGTTCTTTCTTTTATCCACTTCACAATGTCTTTTATAAAATTCCACTTACCACGCATCTCCTCCTCTCTTGAAATTATACAGCCCCCCACCCCACAAAGTACTTCTCTTCTACCTGATCCACCCTACGGTGCCCTACAGGGTGTGCTGCTCTGACAGGTTGCTCACCTCAACCTGTTCCCTCTAGGATCATCATGACCAGTCCCTCCACACACAGCCACGTGAAGACATGAGCACTGGGAACACAAACCTCAAAGATCTCAAAGCCCGCAATGTCCAAAACACCAATGAAGTGTTGTCTTGGCAGCTTTGTGTCCAGTTGTTGGTTGATGCGAGTGACCATCCACAAGAACAGCTTTTCATAAACTGATTTGGAAAGGGCATTCACAGCATGGTGGACCTGTTAGAGGAAAGGTCACTGGGGTTGGAAGGTGATGGCCGTCGGGTGCCTGTGTCTCTCCCAGCCTCTAAGCAGCCACTTACCTGATCCACGGTTTGACCTTTGGTAACATACTCATTCCCAACTTTCACTCTGGGGAAGCACAAAGCCTTCAGGAGGTCCGAAGAGTTCAGGCCCATCAGATAGGCTGTTTTGTCGGCCACTGCCAGGAAAAGAAAGACAGAGGGACACCCGTCAGGCTTGGCAAAGTAGAGGAACCACTCTGAAAATCATCCAGATGTTTCAAAGCTTGGTGAAGGTTGTCTTGTTTTATGTTCCATATCTTTATATTTTTAAAAAACGTTTATTTATTTTTGAGAGACAGAGCATGAGTGGGGGAGGGGCAGAGAGAGAAAGACACGCACACAGAATCCGAGCAGGCTCCAGGCTCTGAGCTGTCAGCACAGAGCCCGATATGGGGCTCAAACCCACATACTATGAGATCATGACCTGAGCCAAAGTCGGATGCTCAAACAACTGAGCCACCCAGGCGCCCATGTTCCATATCTTTAAACTGCTGGTATGTGGCCAACGGAAGCCAAGTCACTCAGAGGATATGATAGCTTTTATGAAAAGGTAGGACTGGGTTCCGGAAAGCCCCGGTCATGTCTCATTGCCTCGGAAACAAGCCCATTCCAGTGATTCAGCAAATGGGGATGGTAACACTAGGCATCAGAGCCCCAGAGAGGTCCACCTCTCCAGGTGGAAGAAGGATTAATTGCTTTCAAACGAGGCACCAAATGATCTCCACGGACCCCCCCCCCCCCCCAGCTCGGGCTTATGTCCTGTTGTGGTGATTTTGTACCTTCGGTGCCGTCAGGCTCTGCCTGCTCTTCCCGCTGCTTTTGCTTGAACTTCATGTTCCCATAGTGCATCACAGCACCCGTCAGCTTGTAGAGTCCAGACTTCTCTTCTGGGGTGAAGCCCAGGATGTCAATGGCGCTCTGGCATTCAAAGAACAGCATGTTAGTCCGCGGACCCTCGTGATGGAGGAGGGGCACCCCGCACGTATTGCCTCTGTTTTACTTACGTCGGTAGCCAACAGCTCCTCTGCGTCATCAATGCTGGCCACCAGGATTTCACCCTGGCTGATGAACGGGTAGTCATAAGGGTTGGTTGTAATAAGGAGCAGCTCTGAAATGACAGATTCAAAATCAAGAGGTCCCCCAGGTGCAAAGAAAACATCCACCCAGTGGATTTGATCTCCTGGATTCTGGGCTGAGGTTCTCACTGCTGGAGCCCAAATTGAGCTTAGAGTTAAAAATCTCTTCAACAGCTTCCCACTACTCAGGCTGTGGCTGACCATTTAAAGTCCAGGGAAGACTTTGCAGCCTGCCCAGGCAATGTAGATTAGGAGCCCGAGAGAGCATTAGAGTTCTCTTGCCTTGCACATGAATGGTGCATATCAGTGTAGGTTGGGAAAATGTAATACAGAAAACTGGCTTAGTGGGGGTCAGGAGAGGAGCCCCCATGGAGGGGAAGCACAGGTGGTTTTCCAAACCCCTTGAAAGGCTGCAGCGTGTTTCCAGGCTTGGGACCAGAAGGCGGGCCAAGTACAGCCAATGAGCAAAGACCCTGCTCACCTAAGCCTCTGTTGGGTATGGAACAAGGGGCCAGGTGAAAATCCTGTCCTGGTGCCTCGAGGTATTTGGGGAGAGGTTGGGTCCTACGTCAGGACACTAGAGGGCGCGGAAGGACAATTAAATGCCTAGTTGTTGAGAAGGTGTTTTTGGAACCAGTGCTAAATCCAGTCATGGTTTCATCTTGTTCCTGTCCACTGGATTCTGGTTTTTTGTTTTTTGTTTTTTTCCAAATTGACACATCACTGTCAAAATAGCCTCATCTATTCCTAAAACAAACTTCTTCCGTTGGCTACCTAGTCCCCTATATACAGGTGCAACTTTCCTTGGTCCGGTGACGCCAGAGCCCGGACGCCTCACCTATGAGCTCAGGCTTCTTGTTTGAAAGAATCTGATAGAAGATGTGGTAGCTTCTCTCAGCCTTCAGCTGGAAGGTCACTCTTGATTTTTCCAGCAGATCTATGAACACAAACATGGCACTGTTTTCCAAACCGGCCCCACCACCCCGAGCCGCCATCCTGTCCGTAATCTACTTACAAGTTTCAATATCTGCAGAGGCCAGCTTCCCGGTGGTTCCAAAATGGATTCGGATGAACTTGCCCTATGGGAGGTGGGGCGAGGAAGAGACACCAATGTCTAAGCGGTTGCAAATGTTCCCGCTAGTCTCTTGGGCAGTGTGAACAGGAGCTTTATTTCCCTACCTAAAATTAAGTATGTCTCCTTCTCCCTTCTCTGTCCATTTTGAGGGCCCCCTTTCTTCCATGCCCTTTGCTCCACATTTCCTCCAAACGGCCCCCACCCCATCCAGTCATAAGGTAACAGAGTGATTTTTTTTTCAAGATGTAAATCAAACCATATCACTTCCCTGCTTACAGAATCCCTCAGTAGCTTCCTGAATAAAATCCAACCCCCTTCTTGTGGCCTCCACATGACCAGACCTCTGTCTTCCTCTTCCCCCACCTCTTGGGACCTACCTCCTGCCCACCTTGCTGCCACCATGAGAACTCTCTCGGGTCCCTTGACTACATAAGGTCTCCCCCCGCCCCAGAGTGTGCTTGCTTTTCCCTTTGTCCTTCCTCATCCTGCAGATCTTGGGGTTCATGGGCCAGTACCCCCCCCCAGATCCCTTTTCTACCATTCCTGTCTTAAGGAGATCCTGCCCCCAGTCACTCCATCACACACCCCATTTGTGGAGCTTTTCATGAAGGCATCATTATCTAAAATGGTCTGGTTGCTGTGTTCCATTCCATCGTTGCCTGTCTCCCCCCCCCCCCCCCCCCCCACACACAGCCTGTTGCCTCCGAGAGGACAGGAAGATTGCCTGTCCTGAGGGCCCCAGAGAAAACCCCAGCTGAACTGAACTCAGACTCACAAAGCGAGATGAGTTGTCGTTCCTCACGGTTTTGGCATTCCCAAAAGCCTCCAGCAACGGGTTGGCGCTGATGATTTGGTCTTCCAGCGTCCCCTAATGCAAGGAATCGCGGGGAGGAAGAAGCCGCGAGGGACGGGGGAACCACTCCCTGGCCCTGTCACTCCCACCCACCCTTGCTGTCCAGGGCAGAGCCCACCCCTCCTTGACTTTTCCAGTTCAAGTACCGACAAATCCTCAACATGGCCCACTTCACACCCTCTTGCTGTTTTGTAATACAGTGAAACCTTGGGTTGCGAGTAACTTGTTTTGTGAGTGTTCCGAAAGACAAGCAAACACTTCTAATAAATTTTAACTTGATAAATGAGCAGTGTCTTGCAATACAAGTAGTACATGATGCTCAATGTCACATGATCCCAACTGAGCCAATGGTTCTCGAAACTCACTTTGATAACATGAGTGCTTTGGATTACAAGCCTGTTTCTCCAACGAACTCTGCTCGCAAACCAAGGTTTTACCGTCCTTGGGTACACTTGGGTGTCTTGATGTAAAATTCCCATAATGCTTCATTCAGTCCCTCGGTTCTTCAGTTAGTTGGGTCATCTGCATTCATGTGGTACTATTGTCATCTGTTTGTTTGGAAAAGCACGTGTGGCTACAGTTTTCCTAAACTGGTACATGTGATTCTGCCATAAAAAGAAAAAGCTCTCCGGGCACCTGGGTGGCTCAGTCAGTTAAACCTACTTTGGCTCAGGTCATGATCTCTCGGTCTGTGAGTTCGCGGTCTGTGAATTCGAGCCCCGTGTCGGGCTCTGTGCTGACAGCTCAGAGCCTGGAGCCTGCTTTGGATTCTGTGTCTCCCTCTCTCTCTGTCCTCCCCCACTTGTGCTCTCTCTCTCTCTCAAAAAGAAATAAACATTTAAAAGATCAATAAAGAAAAAAAGAAAAAAAGAAAAAGCTCTCTGGGCTGCTCCCCAAATGACCTTCCTTAGTTAAGCCTTACATCCCTGTTTCGTAGGAAATCACAGGATCTGGTCGTGTAAGCTTGACCCCATACTGGGTTGTCTGCAGTCATGGGCTCTCTGAGGACTTCAAGTCTGAGCCTGCCCTCCTTGCCTTGAAGAGAGGGGAGTGTGGCCTCCTCACACCCCTCGCTGTGAGGCTGAGACTATGGTCACAAGCAGAAGCAGGGCAAACCCCTCCCCTTCCCTATACCTTCATCTTGGAGTCCTTCTTCTTGGCCAGGTCTCCAGTAGCCGCAATTGTTGCAAAGTACTGGATGACCCTTTTGGTGTTCACAGTCTTCCCTGCCCCGGATTCTCCGCTATTTGTTGTGACCCAAAGAGAGAGAGAGAAAGAAACACGTCCTGTAGGTATAAACTGCCTCCCCAAGATGTCACACAGAGGCCTGGACGTACCCCTGAGCCACAGCGGACACACACCTACTAGACCAATGTGAGAAACTACTCAGAAAGGCAGAGGCCCCAGGGAAGCCTCATCACTTCTGAGCTGCCCCAGCGGCGGGCGATCCCAGTTTCCTGAGACCTTGCACATACCCTCTTGCCCATCACCATCTCCATCTTTTTATCACAGACTCTGCTTTAGGTACTTTCTATTTAAAAAAAATTTGTTTAGGCTTCTTTACTTATTTTGAGAGAGACAGAATGTGCAGGGAAGGGACATAGGGAGAGGGAGAGAGAGAATCCCAAGCAGGCTCTGCACTGTCAGTGCAGAGCCCGATGCAGGGCTCGAACCCATGAACCGTGAGATCATGACCTGAGCTGAAATCAAGAGTCAGACACTTAACCGACTGAGCCATCCAGGAGCCCCCTTTCTAATCCACAGAGCAAACAGCACCTTTGCCTCCTGCATTGGAGACAAAGAGCCACAGCTATGACACTTACGTGATCAGAATGGACTGGTTTTCACGGTCTGCAGGAGGAGAAAATAAAATAGAGTTGATGGCGGCAGAAAGAACTTCCCCATTTTGTCAGGCGGTCCAGGTTCACTACGCCGGTCCTCTTGCCTGTAGCATTCTGTGTGGTCCCAGGGGTGGCTCCAAGAGCCTCCTCTTTGACAGTAAGACTCAGAGGGTAAGGCTCTGCTTCAAACCAGCCAGTGACTTCTCATCTAACCAGGCCGGACCACATGACATTGGCAATCTTTATTTTCACCCCGTAAACATGTCGGTTTCACAGGCTTTACGCAATGCTTGCATTCAACCCAAACTCTCTAGCAGGGCCCCTGCAAGGCCCTAAAAGATCTGGACCCTTTCAGCCTAAGTCCCTCTACCCTCCTCTCTTCGTGCTGGAGGGTACAGGCTGGCCCTCCATTCCAGCGCCACCCCCATCCCCCCCTCTGGAGACGCACCTGTCAGCATGAACTGATAGGCGTTGTCGGAGATGGAGAAGATGTGGGGCGGGGCCTCCTGGCGCTTCTTGCCTCGGTAGCCCTCCACCACCTCGGGGTTGTACACCGGCAGCCACTTGTAGGGGTTGACGGTGACGCAGAAGAGGCCCGAGTAGGTCTGTGGGAGTGTAAAAACGGGGTGTATGTGTGTGTGTGCATGAGTGTGCGTGAAAGCCTTTGCTTTTATTATTATCTCACTTTCCTTATGCTAAACTTGTACAGGAGAGATTGATTTCTCTTCAGCAATGGGGCAGATGACTGAGAGAGGGGAGCCGCTGGCCCTCCGGCAAATGACCCTGCCCAGACCTGGAGCTCAGCCTGGCTTTCCTGCCCCTGCCTTCCCTCCCTGCTTCCAGCCTCTCTTCCCAGTCCCCTCTTCCTCTGTCACCTGCTGTCTGTCTCTAGCCCCTTCCCTCATCCTCTCCTCCCATTTCCCCTCTTTTGTTGGACAGCTGAGTCGAACACTAGGCTTTCTGATGCTGTTACCCACACAAATGTCCCCACCTGCCCCCACCCCCCAGCACCATCAGACGCCCCAGGAAGTGTGGGCACTCACATAGATCATCCAGGAGGTGTACCGGTCCTTGAGGTTGTACAGCACGGCTGGCTCGTTCAGGTGCGTCAGCATGGCCATGTCCTCGATCCGGTCGAACTTGGGGGGGTTCATTGCATACACGTCCTCGGGTTTGACCACCAGGGTCTGCGTGGGAAGAGGTACAAGGACTACCTGGGGTCCGCTGTGTGTGTTTCCCCCTGCAGGTATCTGTCTGGATCCCACAAAGAGCCTGGATCCCAAGGGGCAAGCCCTGGGGAAAAGGCCCCTCTGACAGCGGGAGAAGATGGGGCAGTGACAGCACGTGATTGTTTCTGTCACTCAGGGATTGTGCCTTTTGCTCTCTGCAATGGTCCCATCTCTGGGCAAGGCTGGCGGGCGGGCAACCTGCCTTCTCCTGGCCTCAAGCAGGGATCTACTTAAACCACCCCATGCAACTAGCCCTCCTTGGGACGGGTCCAGACCATCTTGGTTATGTCTGGCTTTCCCCTTCCCTGCTGCCTCGCAGACCCGCTCTCAGCTTCGCCACCTGCCACATCCCAAGAGCCACCCTCCCGGAGCCCCGGTGCATGGTGGCATCGAAGGGCAATTCTCACTGCCTGTTTTCTTCACCCCGACCCACTGACACTATTTCCTCTTCTCTTTCAGATTTTCTTGTTCTTCTTTTAATTTTCTTTTAAACTTTTCTCGGAACATTTCCAGATTCTTCTGGTCTCGATTCCAGAGAGTAGTGAAGTCCAGAATTTCTCCAAGCACCCCCACAATGTTCTGGGCCAGAATGTAATAGGCCACATAGAGGGAGGCTGCCTTTTCACATGGCGCCTGTGTGGTCCACTAGGACCCCCTACCCGTTTCCCATACTTCATACTTTCCATGCTTCCTCAGATGGCTACTACTAGAAGGAAATAGGGAAACCCAGGCTACCAAGCAAGAGTGTTTTACTAAAGGAGATCTTCTCACAGTTGGACTCCCAACCCCACACCCCTGCATTGCCCCTAGAGTGCTGTGAACATCAGCAAAGGCTCCTGAACGCGAATTGCTTTAACCAGCCACAACCGGGATCTTCGCCCACCCTGCAGCCTGAGGCCATCGTTACTAGGGTTTCTCCGAGGACACCAGGGAAGCCGTGTGGGCGCGGGCAGGGGCACAGATGCTGGGACCCCAGGGATGGACAGAGGGCCCAGCGGCCTGCAGGGGGCGTGCGCAAGGCTTACCCGGTTGTCTTCGGTTTCCACCGTGACCTTCCCATCCTGAGTACTCTTAATTCTCCCCTTGGCATATTCCTCCTTTGAGTCGACCACAAAGCAGTAGGTTTTGGCATCAAAGGGCTGGTTCTGAGCCTCGATCCTCTCCTTTTCCGACTTCCGGAGGAAAGGAGCGGCGATGCCGAACACTTCCATCTCAGTGTCACTACTCATGGTGTCACTGGAAGGCGGACCAGCAGGTGAGCCCTGGAGGGGACCCCACCCCGTTCCAGGCCCGAGTCCCTGCGGCTCTACCTGAGCCGCCCTTCACTCCCCGGGGCTCCACCCACGGAACCCCAGGGCTGCGAAAATCAAATGTGCACATATTTGCCTGGTGGGTTCTCTGCACAAAATGCACAGAGCACAGGAAATCCAGGCTCCTGACTAGTTGAGGCTTGGATGGGAAGGGGCCCCAGGGCCGAGTGCAGCTCTCTGCACCTCACTTTCCTCTTCTGCGAAGCCCCGGTGGTGCCGAGGGAAACTTGACAAATAAACGCCATTCTTCAAAGGCAGGGTGCTAAGTGGCAGATCGCTAAGGAATTTGGGGGCATTTGGATTCAAGGTGCTCTCTCCTCACACAAGGAAGCCTCTGCTTCCTTCGGTTGCTAAGACTACAAGTGGCGTCAGATGCCAGCATCCGTCTGGAAGTTTCCTCTCCAGCCTAAATTGTGCTTGTCTGAGCCCTCTTGGCTCTGAGCCCTCAAGGCCACTGGGAGGCAGGAGAAACTGGTAACCTTGAATTACCTGGAGCCTTCCAACCTCAGAGGGACTGGACCTTTCTTACCTGGAGAGTCACACCCACAGGAAGGCAGCAGGAAGCAGCAGCCGTGGAAAACCTGACCTGCAATAAATACGCAAAAGGCAAAGTCAGGGCACGTGGGAGCATCCGGTTCAGCTTTGAAACGGCTCTCTGTGGGATAACTAAGTAAGACTAACAGACAAATGACTTAGGAAGGGCCTTGGCCCAGAGGCAGCTGGAGGAGCAGGTGGGACGTGACCCACAAGCAAGCCATTAAGGCAGTAAAAACCCAGGCTGCCCCCAAATCTGGCTGCTATCAGCAGGGCCTGCCATTCAGAACTGGGCAGGAAGGTCGTAATCCCTGTTAGGAAGCTTCTGGTTCCCGCAGGGGCAGGTCTCCTAGACTTCGATGAGCAGAGAAGATTCCCTGACATTGGCTCCCGGCCGCACAGCCGGCGTGGGCTTGAGGGGACAGGGCACCGGACAGACACACAGCCCAGGTGGGCCAGGTGAGGGCAGGGAAGGCGCTGCGTCCCGCCGGCCATCTGCACGGATCAGAGACGCCAGGGGAGTACAGCGAGCCATGACGGACAGGCCACGGTCCACGGCGTGTGCAGCGGGTTCCTGCCCAAGAGGGCGCTCGACGACGAGGTCAAGGGGAGAGAGCGGAGGTGGAAGGAGGGCCTGAAGGCCCCCTGCTTCGGTGGCTTGCTGGAGGCAGAGGCGGATGGCCACTTGGCCCAGAGAGATCCAGCTCCACATCTAACTGATTTCTTACCAAAGCCAGGCAGGGCCCGCACCAGCGCCCAGCCACTCGGAGTCGGTGTCCCCCGGGGACGCAGAGTTGAAAAGGGCCCCCAAGAGGGGCGCTGTGACTTACCTCCGCCCGGGGAGAGAGGGAGCTACAGAGGGGCTGCTGCCTCCTGGGCTTTTATAGGCCCCCCGCCAAGCCCACGGCTCAGCCCTTCTCTATATTTGGAAAGAGAATGACCGACACCACAGGCCGAGAACCAGCTCCTTCCTCACGTTTTTTTTGGTCGTTGCCAAGGGACAGGTATATATAGAAATGAGCGGGATCCGTCACCATTTTCCAGCTGTGGAGGTTGGAAGTTTGAGATGCCTTTCTCTGAGCTTGGGGCTGGCACGGCCTCACCCGTGGGGATGTAAGTGGCCGTCTGGCTGCAGAGGGCCCGGTCCACAGGCGGCTGGCACTTGGCGGTCAGGGCGAGCCGGGCCCTGAGGCCAGAGTGCAGCCCATCCCACCGCGGGGCAAAGGGGACGAAAACTTAAATCCTCTGGGAATTGTGAGCAAGACTTTTGTCACAACACAGGGCTGGGACAAGGCTGTGCGACGGTAGAGTTTGTGCCGGGAACAATACCAACAACAACACCCATAATAGTAACTCCTCCGTCACCTCCCCCCTGCTGCTTTCACCGTGTAACTTTCTGCCTTATTAGGATCATTTTTAACTTAATCCTTTTTGAAACCCCAGTAGGACCACCAAGTACATGAATTCCAGGGAGCTATTCTGGCCCCAGTATTCTCAGCAACAGCTGCTTAAGGACCCGCTGTTATTAAGATATATTACTAATCGGGGAGGACCAGCTGCTGGCCTGGGTGGGGGGCATGGGGGAGCAGTGGGGCCTGCAGAGAGGGGGGGCGCAGGGGGCTGTCTGACACATGCGGGTGTTTCCAAATTGAGATTGGAAAAATAAAACCTCGGGACAAGAGTAAGGGTGTATTTGGGGCACCTGGACGGCTCAGTTGGTTGAGCGTCCGACTCTTGACTTCGGCTCAGGTCCTGATCTCATGGTTTGTGAGTTTGAGCCCCACGTCGGGCTCTGTGCTGACAGTAAGAAGCCTTCTTGGGATTCTCTCTCTGACCGTCCCCCCCCCCCACCTCAAAATAAATAAACTTTAAAAGAAAAAAAGAGTAAGGGTATATTTGAAACTTTCACCCATTCTCCTTCTATTTTTGTTTGTTTGTTCCTTCACCCCACCCACATTTTTCCCCCCCTGGCCAAACCCTTGGGAGGGTGGCCAGGTGGGCATCCTGTGGTTAATTGTGGCCAGAACTGGGTGTTCCCACTTGAGAACAGGAACTGCCACCTAACGACCCTCCCGTCCTGAGCCCAGACAAGAGGCTGTGCAGAGAGGCATGCAGTAGGGAAGGGGGAGCTGGGCCACAGTCCCCGTGATGAAGGGACAATAATTAAACACCCACTGTATGCTGGTCCCTGTGTGGGTCACATCAGGAAGATTCAGAGGAAATGGCAAATGCAGGCTTACGCTGAGTGGTTTCTATTCTACATGATGAGTCGTTGTTTCCATGCTAACCCCCCTGCCTGCTGCACCAGCCAGCTGGGACGGCTGGGTTTCACTGCCCCTTCTCCTCCAGTTTGGACTGGGACCCCCGTCCCTAGAGCCCCACTTCCTCCGGGGAGAGAACACTGGCCTCCCAGTCTCTGGGCGTGCCCCGAAGGTCTGTGGTCTCCTTGGGGCTCGTCCTGCCTATTCGGTGACACCCTTTGATATCTGCTGGGCATCTCGGGAGGCCGGATTAGGATTAGGACCATCCCCTCTGAGACCAGGGATGTTAGGAAGCTTGGGGGTGCTGAGCACCTGTGACAGGGGCCTGGCGCCTCTGGGTGGTGGGCGGGCAGGGTGGGCCATGCTATTCCTTCTCAAGCACTCACGGTGCCTGGGAGGGACTTCATGGGACTTCAGGGTTTCCTTTTTGTAGCCACCCATGTACTCATCTCTCTGTCCGACCATGTCCGTACCCACCTCTGGAAACCGAGGGGCCATGTTCTGTGTAGGATTCCTTCGAGTACCCGTCACGTGGTCAAGCTCAGCACCCGCTCTGAAATGTCAGTGGCCGCCAACCCCAGCTTTTCCAGAATCACCCAGCCTTTCTCCCTTCTCCCCATCACGTTTGTGGTCATAGGATCTGAAGCGTCAGCTGAAAGACTGGACAGGCCATTTGCTAAACAAGCCCCTCTGCATGTGAGGACATGGAATGAGGGGGTGGGGGGCTTGCCCAAGGCCATAAGGAAGAGGACTCGAGTCCAGGATGGACTCAGCTCTCCAGGAGGAGCTCCCAGGAAGGCAGAAGTGACAGCACAGAAAACAGTGCCAGTGCAGAAAACAGGTTAAAAATTAGACATTAGAGAGGCACCCGGGTGGCTCAGTCGGTTGAGCGTCTGACTTGATTTTGGCTCAGGTCACGGTCCCAGCCTGTGCTAGGCATGGAGCCTGCTTGGGATTCTCTCTCTCTCCCTCTGCCCCTCTCTCCCACTTGTGCTCTTTCTCTAAAAATAAATAAAATGAAAATAAAATCTGTTTAAATAAAAAAAAAATTATGAAAAACTCTAGACATTAAGAATTAAAAGATCTGGCACTCTGGAAAAGCGTCTTTAGGAGAGGGAAGAGCCACGTGTGTGCATATGTGACGTCGGTAGGCTACGGTCGTAACAGGTCACCTTGTAAAGTGCAGGCCTTGGGCCTCACTTCTCTGAGCCTCTGTGTCCTCATCTGTAAAATGGGGATGAGGCAGCTGCCTCACAGACTACGTGTGTCCATTCAGTAGGATCTCAAACTATCAGACAGGCCGTGCCATGCGTTGGCACATGGTAGACGTTTACATTCTCCCGTGTATCTGAAGGCTTCCAAGTAGTTAGTACAGCAAGGCTGGTTTTCTTGAGGACCCTGAGTAGATCATATTGAACATTTGTTTATTGAGATGAGGGGGAAAAGGACTTATATAATATGAATATTCTCTTGAAAGATGTCCATCCAAAGAGAGAGAGATCTTAAAGGGGAGAACCTCTCCCCGCATGAAGGGAACGGCTTTCAGGGGCTAAGCTAATGGTCTGCAGGCATGGAGTCTCTCCTCTGATCGGGGAAGAGGGGAATCAGATGACTCATTAGTATATTATTAGCCGGCTTTTTGGGAACAGGAGGAACCCTTGTTCCTTCAGCACTCACTCGGCTAGAGCTAATCCCCTCAGCCAGGGCAGAGAGCCACATTTATTCCTGGATGAGTTAGAAACCAAGTGCATTGTGTCTCAAGAATGCTTGGGAGGCAGTAATGAGGGCGGCTGGACTCCCCTTCCCCGAGCCTGGCCGTCTCCTCCCGAGCCCTTGTCTTCTGCTGCTGTTTGATGCCCGCCGTGCAAGGGGACCCGGGGCTCTAGCTTCACGGTGCAGTGCCGTCGAGGCCACTCTCTGCCAGAGCATGAAGTCAGCGTTTAGAGCAGATGCCTCCTAGATCAAGTGCTTTCTCCGTGTCCCGCTGTGGTGGGGATTAGGTGTCACTTCAAGCAAGGCACTCGGTCATGCTGAGCCAAGGCCGGTCCTGGCACTTGGAGGGAAGGATGGGGGTCCTGAGCCCATGCCCAGAGCCCCAGGTTGAAATTCAAGTGGGGGAGCGGGGGGCCCATAACTATTCTTAAATCTAATTCGGCCAACACCCACTCTTCCTAGCTTTCTGGTAGGAAAATCTCCAAATGTACAGCTAAGTTCAAAGCCTCGTAAATGAACACCCGGGACTATAATGCTGCTGGGTTTGAAGCCAAATCCGTGCTCTGAACTGCCTCACTGTGCACGTGGGAGGAGTTCAGGGACATGGATGGTTGGGGAGTTAGGACCTGAGCCAGGAGGAGGTTGTGAAGTGAACCAGAGCAAACTGCTTGAAAAGGTCAAACCTGAATCTATAAGTGAAGGGCGGGAGGTGTTAAAATGTGAGCAGATCAGGAGATAACTCCCACCCCGGAAAGCATAAGGAAAGAACCCACAGAGCACAGAGATGAGCAAGCAAGCCAGCCAGGGCAGGATTGGAAGTGGCCCGGCCGGCCAAGAGGGGATGATGAGCCCCATACCTGCTGTGCTGCTGTCACAAGCGTGCTCTAGATTCAGGTGATTGATGGGCCCTTGTGGTTGGGAGCACGGAGCATGACTGAAGCCGGGAAGAATGTCTTGAGCTGATGGGGAGAAGACGGGCATTCCAGCGGAAGGCACAGGCATGGCCCAGGGCCTTGCCAGGGGATTTGGGGATAGGAATAGAGAGTAACGCAGGGGTCAGAACAATGCCGTAGAGAGGGAAGCAAGTCAACTGGGCCACGGGCTGCATGTCAGGCATGGAAGGCAAAATTCAAAGACCACCGAGAGCTTACCGATGGGATGCCAGGGAGAAAAAGTGGTGGCTGGTTTGGGCAGCGGCAGTTGGTGAAGATTTAAGGCATAGCCTTTAAATCGAAGGATAGCACTGAATTTTTTCACTTTAAATTGTGGTTTTCAAGTTTAGCCGTACCTTAGAGTCACCTGGGGAGCTGTTAAAAAAAAAAAAAAAAGAAAAACAAAACCTTGCCATAAGCAATTGGAAGACCTGACCTCATATTGCAGAAAAGGCTCCGTGGCAAAAGAGAAAAGAAAACGCTAACGCGTAAACTTAATGCGATATATGCGCCAAAGTCTCACCATAGTAGTGAAAGACACACAAATGGATTTTCCTTGCTACCGGATAGGATGATGCAACATCACGAAGATGCCGATTATGGCCAAGTTATTATAGAAGTTCATTGCCATCCCAATAAAAATAGCAACATTTTTTTCTTTTCTGGAGCAGGATAGTTAATTCTAGATTCCTTATGTGCACAGTAGAGAAAACCCTGAGAAAAGAAGCCACAGGCAGGACATTCCCCCAGAAACCAAAGCATACACCATAAAGTCTACATATTGAAAAGTGTCATTCTGGGGTGCCTGGGCGGCTCAGCCGGTTAAACGTCTGACTCTTGATTTGGGCTCAGGTCATAATCTAACCGTTCGTGAGTTCAAGCCCCACATCAGGCTCTGTGTTGGCAGCGGGGAACCTCTTGGGATTCTCTCTCTCTCTCTCTCTCTCTCTTTCTCTCTCTGTCTCTCTCTCTGCCCCTCTCCCACTCACACTGTCTCTGTCTCTCTGAAAATAAATAAACTTAAAAAAAAAAAGAAAGAAAGAAAAAGAAAAGTGTCTTCCTGTGGTGTCTGGGTGGCTCAGCTGGTTAAGCATCTGACTCTTGATTTCGGCTCAGGTCATGATGGTGCGGTTCGTGGGTTTGAGCCCCACAGCAGGCTCTGTCTGTACCTACATTGTGGATGGAGCCTGCTTGGGATTCTGTCTCCCTCTCTTTCTGCCCCTCCCCTGCTCACGCTCTCTCTCTTTCAAAATAAATAAAAATAGGGGCGCCTGGGTGGCGCAGTCGGTTAAGCGTCCGACTTCAGCCAGGTCGCGATCTCGTGGTCCGTGAGTTCGAGCCCCGCGTCAGGCTCTGGGCTGATGGCTCGGAGCCTGGAGCCTGTTTCCGATTCTGTGTCTCCCTCTCTCTTTGCCCCTCCCCCGTTCATGCTCTGTCTCTCTCTGTCCCAAAAATAAATAAAAAAAAAAAAAAAAAACAAAAAAAAAAAACAAAATAAATAAAAATAAACTTAAAAAAAAATAGAAAACTGCTTCCTGGTGCCTGAAGAGGCAGACAGACCACAGAAACATAGTAGAAAGGCCAGAGAAAGGCCCACATATATATGAAAATGTGGTTTAGGATGAAGGCGACATTTCAAGTCAGTGGAGCAAAGACAGAGTCTCTCTAATGGGCGTTGGAGGGACAACTGGATGGCCATTTGGGAAAGATAAATTTGGATCCATACCCCATAGCACACACCAGATAAAATAACAAATGTATCAGATCCACATGTAAAGAAATGAAGCAAGCACTAAGAAAACATGAGTGGAATCCTTTATACTCTGGGAATGGGGAAGGCCTACCACGCCTTAGAATTCAGAGCGGTAAAATAGAAAAAAAAAAACCAAACCAACAACCAGAAATTCAGCATCATAATAATTAAAACTTCACAAGTCAAAGAGCATCTGGGTGGCTCAGTCAGTTGAGTGTCTAACTCTTGATCTAAGCTCAGGTCTTGATCTTATGGTCGTAAGTTTAAGCCCCACATTGGGCTCCATGCTGGGCATGGGGCCTTCTTGAAAAAAACCAAAAAAACAAAACACCTCACAAGTCAAAAGACAAAAAGTTAGCAGAGTCAAAAGACAAATGACAAATAAACAATAAAAAAAAAAAAAAAGGAAAAATAGGGGCGCCTGTGTGGCTCAGTCGGTTCAGTATCCAACTTTGGCTTAGGTTTTGACCTCACAGTTCATGGGTTCAAGCCCAATGTCGGGCTCTGTGCTGACAGCTCGTGCTCTCTCTCTCTCTCTCTCTCTCTCTCTCAATAATGAACATTTTTTTTAAAAGGAGAAAGTGACAAACTGTAAGAAAATATTTGCAATTTAAATGGCAAAGAGCTATAACCTCCTTAATATATCAAAAATTTCTTCAAGTTGAGAAGAAAAACAAAACCCTCAGAAACAAATAACAAACAAACAAGGGGACAATGCACAGAGAAAGATACACAGGTGGCATTTAAAGATAGGAAAAAAACGCCCATCCTTATTTTAAGAGAAGCCTATATTGAAATTTCACTTTCTCGTCAGTGGGAGTGGAGAAAATCCAAATGCTGGACAACAGAGTCTCTTGAGGAGCTGTGATAAAACACGCACTCTCGTGCTTTTCTGGAGGGTGAAAAAGCGTGCACTTGCTATGGAGGAGAATTTTTACACATTCACTGCATTGAGTATGCAGTTTCTCTTTGGCCCAGCAGAACCACAGCTAAGAATCCACCCCGAAGATAGGAGTCCACAAATGGCAAACCATCGTAAGCATCAGATTATTTATTGTGAACTGTTGATAACAGTAAAAGATTGAAAGTAGACCAAGGATTTATCTATGGGATGGTTATCGAGGAGGATGATTCAGCATCACAAAGATGCTGGTTACGCAAAAAAAAAAAAAAAAAAAAAAAAAAAAGAGGATCCACCAGGAACCAATAAAAATGGCTACTTTTGAGGGGGAATAGGGTCATGAGAGCTTTGCCTTCTAATGTGGTTTTTGACTCTTGAACCACGTCAGTGGTTTATGTATTCAGAAAAAATATTTTTTTTAAAAAGGAAGGAAAAAAAAAAACCGTTCCCAAAATTGAACACGAACAAAACGAATAAACCTAAAGTGTATCAAATTCATAACATACCCACACACAGAAAAGACTTCATTCCTGTCAATTCTGAAAAATACTCTGGATATTCTTAGGGAGATGTGTTCAAAGCATAAAAACAACCAACAGGCTTCTCCATAGGTTTATTGCAAGTTGTAACACCGGGTTAGAATATGGAACAATTTAGATGTTTTTGGATAATGCAAATAACAAAATTTTCATAAAAAACAAGCATTGCATGGGGAACCAAGATTTCACTCTCTATGAGAAAAACGGCACAAGTGTAAAATAAAAAGAAGGCGAGAAGAACCCAGGAATGTTCATTTGAATTGGAGCTGTTAGTGTGAATCAGTTGGAGTGTCTGGTAGAGTACTGACTGCGTTTGAATATCAACAGATTGTATAGGAGATAGTCAGTGAGTCCTGAAGTAAGACAAGACCAGGTTGAGGAGTGAGGGGATTCTTCCTCCCAGAAGAATGCCACTAGCAGACCAGACAGAATGAGAAAATGAGCAGTATCATTTTGCTACCTCCGTTGTAATTGGTCAGAGCAGGGATCATTAATGACACTAAAACCACTGGGTCAAAGCGTTAGGGAGAAGGATATTTACCACCCTAACTGGGTGATGAAACGGGGCACCACAACCTGACATCCTCCCACGGGTGGTGCAGGATATCCTCCTTGAGACAGTCCTGCCGGGATGTCTAACCTGAACCTGACCAGGCCTCTGGACACAGCGTCATGCCTCCAGAAAGTAGAGCGAGGAACAGAGGAGTGACCCCGTGAAGAAGAAATCACCAGTCAAATCCAGAATGTGGGACATTCCACAAGAAAAAAACTGGCCAAGACTTCAAAATGTGTCATTACTTTTTTAAAAGTTTATTTATTCATTTTGAGAGAGAGAGAGAGAGAGAGCCAACATGGGAGGGGCAGAGAGAGAGAATCCCCAGCAGGGTCTGCACAATCAGCTCGGAGCCTGACATGGGCCTCAATCCCACCACCCTGGGATCATGACCTGAGCTGAAATCAAGAGTCTGGCACTCAACCAACTGAGCCACCCAGGCACGTCCCAAGTCTATAATTGTTATTTAAAAAAAAAAATCTGCTTGAGGTTAAAAGAGACCACAGAGATAGAACCAGATCCAATACATGAACCTTGGTGGGATCCTAGACTGAAAAAAAGAAATGAAGGTGGGGAGAGAGGGAAGAAAGAACAGTCTGGAACAATTTGAAATGGCATTTGGGGACAAGCTGAGGAAATCTGAGCTCAACTGGCTATTAGATAGGAATTATTGTGAATTTTCTTAGGTGTAAAAATGGGATTGTCCTTCTATAAGGGGCTCCAGCCAGAAACATGAGTCCTCTGGGATACAGACCATCTCTCCAGTGAAATAATTCATTCTAGAAGAGCAGATTCAGGGGTTCTCAGGAAACAGAGTTATAATGAGTGAAGAGTACATTTACAAATGATGTAGCAACCAGACCTTGTGGGAAATGTTCCTTTTGTCAATATTTTTTTTCTGATAATAAAATTAACATTCATATAAAAATCTTTATTTTATAAGAAAATATAAGATAATGAAGATAAATAATAATTTCCGCCACGGAGACTAATAACTGCTAGTATTATATATTACTTCCAAGTATTTTTATATGCCTATCCATATTTGTCTTTTCAAAATAAAAAGGGGAGATTGTACATATTTTCTACTAAAGCAGCACATACTTACTGAAAAATCAAATGATACTGTGCAAAAATGTATTTGTAATCAACTTTGCATTTACATGATGTTATTGTGGACATCCTTCCAGGTCAGGAAGTTTAATTTTTTAAAATTTATTTTTATTTTTTGAGAGACAGCACACGAACGTGAGGGAGGGGCAGAGGGAGAGGGAGGGACAGAATCCCATGCAGACTGCACCCTCAGTATGGAGCCCACCACAGAGCTCAATCTCATAAACCGTGAGATCATGACCTGAGCCGAAATCAAGAGTCCAATGTTCAACCAACTGAGCCACCCAGGCGCCCCAATGTCAGAAACTTTAATGTATACATTAAATATTATATATGTATAATATTATATATAATAATATATATATTTTTAGTTTATTTATTTATTTTGAGAGAAAGAGTGAGTAGGGGAGGGGCAGAGAGAGAGGGAGAGAAAGAATCCCAAGCAGGCTCTGCACTGTCAGCGCAAAACCCAACGCAGGACTCAAACCCATGAACCGTGAGATCATGACCTGAGCCGAGATTGCAAGTTGGATGCTTAACCAGCTGAGCCACCCAGGCACCCCACGATGTCAGAAACTTTGCATCATCATTTTTAATTGTGCCATGCAATTCCACTATGTAGATGTACCATAGTTAATGTAGTAAATCCCGTTTTAACAAATATAGTGACGAATATCCTTTATCTTTGAGCATTTATCTATTGCTGTAGGATACATTTCTAGAAGTAGGATTACTGAAACGTATTGCTTTTGGTTCATATAACCATGCCACTATACAAGTCTCCCAAAGGATCACATCCATTCACAACCCCCGCCCCCACATGCACCCCTGCCTTCCTCCCTGTGTAAGGGTTATTTCCCCACACTTTGCCAACTCTGGGTATCATCACTCTAATTTGTGCCAGTTTATATATATATATATATATATATATATATATATATATATATATATAAAATATTTTTTTAAGAGAAAGAATGAGTGGCAGAGGGGCAGATGGAGAGAAAGAGAGAAAGAGAGAGGGAGGGCGAGAGAGAGAGAGAGAGAGAGAGTGGGGTGGGGGTGGGGGGAGGGAGAGTCCTAAGCAAGCTCCACGCTCAGCTCAGAGCCAGACTTGGGGCTCGATCCCATGACCCCGGGATCATGACCTAAGCCGAAATCCAGAGTCGGACTTTCAACTGACTGAGCCTCCCAAGTGCCCCCAATTTGTGCCAGGTTTACAGGTGAAAAATGTAACTTCCTGAGGTTTTCCCTTGTTTTTCCTCTGTTATGAGTGAGGCTGAACCTCCTCTACTTCTGGTCATTTGTAATTCTACTATAAATAGTTTTCATGGCCTGTGTCTTTTTTCTCTGTAGATGCTAATATTCTTTTATTTTAAGAACTTTCATATGTCAAGGATTTTGGTAATCTCTTGTGTATATTACCAATAACTTCCTCATTTGCTCCTTATCTCATCTGAGCCTCCCAGCAATCCCAGAGCAGGTGGAATTATCCCCACTTAATTGTTGTGGAAACTATGAGTCGGTGCCCATGTTTGGGTTTCCTTGCTCGGAGTGTGGTGCACCCAGCTGTCCTACTGCTCCAACAGGGTCCTGATGGCAAGTAACGTTTATCCTCGACATGTCAAAATGTCTTAAACATATGGTCCTCAGTTTCCTCTTCTGTAAAAAGAAAAACATGGAGTTGGATCAAATGATCCCTTACATTCCCTTTAGCTCTGCTCTCTTTCGGTTCTGTGATTCAGAGCACAGGAGAGATCCACTGGGACGAAAGGCGTTGTCTGCATCCTCAAATCGTGTGTGGCATGTGGGAGGCAGCTGGGTTGTCTTTCTCCACGTACGAAGTCCAGGGTGAGTGTCTGTGACGGTGTGTTACCAAGAGCGTTTCCTTCCTGGACCTTTCCCGGGGCTGGAAGTGGGAACGTGACTCTGGCCCTGTCTCTCCCCAGTCGAAAGCAATTCAAAAACAGACGACAACATTGATAAACTCCAGCATTTCTGTGTCATGGCGGGAGGTACTAGGTCAAGGTAGCTACTTCCTCTTCTCATGATCCCAGCAGACATCATCAGTGGATCAACACACACCATCTGAGCCAGGTCACAGCTTCGTAATCCTTAGAATTGTCTTACAGGAAGCAGCAACTATTTGCTTAAAATTGACACAGGGATAAACTAGTTGTCTTCCTGATACTAGGGTGTTTTTCCTAAAGATCTCTTTCTCTTTTTTTGTAATTTTTTTTTGTTTATTTATTTTTGAGAGAGAGACAGAGTGTGAGTGGGGGGGTGGGGGCGGGGCAGAGAGAGAGGGAGACACAGAATCCAAAGCAGGCTCCAGGATCTGAGCTGTTAGCCCGGAGCCCGACACAGGGCTCAAACCCATGGACTGTGAGATCATGACTTGAGCTGAAGTCACTCAACCGACTGAGCCACCTAGGCATCACAAAATTAAAACATGTTCGTTTAGGTGGGTTTAGGAAATAGATCCTCAAAAGTAAGAAAATTTAAAAAAAAATCCATAAACATATCATCATTGTTAATATCACTTTGGTATGTATTTGGGGGGTTTATATAAAAAATGAGATCAAACTTTTGCCCCTTACTTACCCGCGTGAAGTATATATTGGATATCTTTCATATCATTAAACATTAGTCAACCATTCCCTTTCAAGGGTCCATGGTGCTGCCCTTAAGAATGTACGATGGTTTATCCCCTGTAGCTGGGTACCTTACAGATTCCCCCTAGGCTGGGTCACCTAGGTTGCTTTTTGTGGTTTACAATTTCTATTATCTGCTGTTACAAAAATGTTGCAATGAACAGATCTTTGCGCATGTCTATGGTTCTTTTCGTGGGTAAATGCATAAAGATGAAATTGCAGGCTTGCTTTAGAATGACAAATTGCTGGGGGCGCCTGGGTGGCTCAGTCGGTTAAGCATCCTACTTGGGCTCAGGTCATGATCTCGTGGTTTGTGAGTTCGAGCCCCGCCTCTGGCTCTGTGCTGACAGCTCGGAGCCTGGAACCTGCTTGGGATTCTGTGTCTCCCTCTCTCTCTCTCTCTGCCCCTTCCCCGCTTGCACTCTGTCTCCTTCTCTCTCAAAAATAAATAAACATTAAAAAATATTATCAGAATGACAAATTGCCATCCGGAGAGACTGCCACACTTTTATAACCCACCAGTTCCACGAGACAGTCCACTTCTCCCTCACGCGCAGTGAGTAACGTTCTTTTTAGCATTTTGTCAAAATCGTCAAATCTGTCAAAAATTCTTCTTGTTAAATTTTCATTGTTTGATCACTAGTGATGCTTTTCTTTTTTTAAATGGCTGTTAACTATTTGATATTCTCCTTTTCTGAGCTGCCTCTTTATATCCTTTGCTCAGCTTTTCGGTGGGTGTTTATCTTCTATTGCCTAACGGGTTTGTAAACATGTCTTATGTACTGGTGTTGGTAACTTTGTTACATATGTTTTTTGATCAAGCCTAGCAGTGACTTACTCTATGCTTTCTGCCTTCAGAACCATGTTTTACAAAGTCTTCCTCTACCATTTTAGGTAGGCTTTTATGCTGGCAAGTAACAGGGGCTCATTCAGAAGCTCCAGAAAAAGAAGGTGGGATGGGGAGGGTGGGCACTGTAAGAGCAGGTGGAGGTGAGATCTAAACCAGGAATCCCCAGGCACGCTGAAGCACTCTGGAAGTCTCCAGGGTCAGTTTGAATGGGGGAAGAAAATGTCAGCCCCTCTGCTTAGCTGCATATATGTTTCAAATTTGTATAGGGAAATAGAGCAAACATACGTAAGATACACACAACTATACACATTCAGTTTGTAGAATAATAACACAAATTCCCATGTACACATCACCCAGGCTAAAAATATCATTTATTTGCTATCTCAGCCTTTCAAATTTCCCGTTTTTGTCTTTTTTTTTCCCCCACGTGTTACCTCTGGCAACCACTGACAGGTGTATTCATGGAGTAGTATGTGCATATAATTTATAAATAGCTAAGGGTACATATGTTGGAGGCTGCATTTCTTATTTAAAAACCTGTTACTCCAAAAGCTTTGAGATGGCTGCTCAAGGAATGGTCTCTCCTTTGGGGTTCCTGCTTGTCTCTGTCTGCCTGCCCCCTACTCTGCCCACAGGGCCCCTTTGCTCACTGCCTTGCGTGCACGAAGCTGACCGGCTTAGTTACCTTCTTCTGTTCGAGTACCCAAGGGATGAGCTGAGTGGTCCAGCCTGTGAACTGGCCGCCCCCGGGCTGCAGCGCGTGTGACCGTGTGGTACAGCAGACCATCCACTGCTGCCCTTAGGCGTGTGGGCAGGTCACGCACCGTGTCACCTGGGGTAAACTTACCCCCAGTGGGATAGCTAACTACTCACAGGTATTGCCTCCCAGAGCCTTTATTATTAGTCTTTATTCCTGAATTCTTAATCTACCTACGTCCATTTTAATCGATTCCATTTAAGAATCTAACATTTTTCATTTCACTAAGTTCATTCAGTTCTGATACTAATTGTTAGGAATCGTCACCCATATACCACGTTTGTTACAAAGTTTTATAAAAGCATGTATCTGTTTCCCTATTTCTACGTGTGATTTGATCTATATGGTGAATGCGGTTTATACCCTGCACTTTTAAAATTTGATGGCTTGGTAATATGTCATAATATTGGGGAGGCAAGTCTTTTTCTTCTCTTTGCCATTATTTTTACCACCTTCTTGTACTTTCCTGTATAGCTTTTCCATAGCTATTTTTCATATTTATTTTTCCAGATTAATTTCAGAATCTTTCTTGTTGAGCTTCCCAAAAATGCCATTGGAACTTTTTAAAGTAAGGTTTATTGAGGCGTATGCGTGAGATCTATGTTGTGGATATGCCTAAATTATACGCTAACTGCCAGGCCCTTTTGAGGAAGGAAGGTGATCCTCTGCAGGGCTCCGTGGCCCCACTTTCAGTCTTACCAGAGCCTGAGCTGCCCGGGAGACAGGCAAGTTCAGCCTCTCCCAGACCTACTTCATTACTTGAGCTATTCTCATCAGCCCCGGGGCGACTGGAGGGCAACGTTCCTCAATCTTGTTTCAATTCAATTCTCCAAGATGCCCACGGGGAAATACTGCATTTAGCCCTGATAAGGCCTCACAGGCTAACCTAACAGCGTATCTTTTTGCTTTTTGCTGTAATTACATCAACAGAGAAACCCTCGGCATCCTCTGTTGCAGAGAAGTTCTGACAGGGAGTGATCTATGTGTTTGATTAAAATTTGAAAAATGGAGCGATCCAACCATTATCAGAAAATGGAATTTGTTTACTTGAGAGACTCTTTCAAATTATGTGTTTGATGGAAGGAAAATTAATTAAAGAGAGGGCTTCCTGGTTGGGGGAAGATGAATTACTTTATTAGTTTTTACTTTCCCTCTTCCTCCTGGGGAGAAATGAGGGGGCTCTGCGGCCTAGAGGGGACGGAGGTCAACGTGTCGTGGAACAGTGGTTCTCAAACCTTCATGTGAGTTACGAATCACCTGGAGGTCTCGTGAAAATGCAGGTTTTTGATTCAGGAGCTCTGGAGGGGAGGCTGAGACCCTGTGTTTTCTAGTTAAGCCCCGGGGTGCCACGACACTGCTGGCCCAGGGCCACGCTTGGGTGAAAGGGCTGGGAGGTGGTTCTTGTATTGGTTTTACCACAAACCTGCAGAGGAGTCCCCACTCGGGCCTTTCCTCCCCCACACGACGAGGACCTGCTGGAAGGTCTGCGACACGTCCCATAGCCAGTTGGCATAAAGGCCTCAAGGCCATCGTGGAGACCTCGCGGCCCAGCGGACACAGCCCAGGGCTCTTGGTAGGACTGGTTGAGACCGGAAGGCCCGCACACATCCACAAGGTTCAGCTTTGGCATCATCTTCATGGAAAATGGCTGAAGGGCCGCCAACTGCAGACCCGCCCAGGAATACTTCAGATGGCTCGACTACACGGCCGTGTCCCTGGGTGCGTCCCTAAAAAGGGCCTTGACAGGCACAGGAATCATCAGAGCGGCCCCCAGCTTGACTGACAACGGCCAGCTGCTGCTCATGGCTGCGGCCAGCGAGGAACATGCCTGCTCCCTCCTTCCGCTGGCGGCCCGTGGTGTCCCGGGCCCAGGAAGCCTCCAGGAGCCTCTGAGCAAGCTTCTGTGCCTCACACAGCCGGGCCGTCTCTGTGCAGTCCACTCCCCCCACCGCTTAACCAACCGAGCCACCCGGGAGCCCCATAGAGCTGAATACGTTTCAGATGTGCGTGTCATTGACGGGCTCACGCTGTCCCTTTGAGCTTTGCCATCAGTAAGCACCCAGCTCCTGCCGGGGTGGGAGCGCCAGACGCACTGTGCCTTAGTCTTCCCTGTCCTCGTGGCGCTTGGCTTTGTGCTCAGTTATTCCTGCTGCGCAAAGAAAACAACTAAGAGCAGGGTGGGGGGCAGCCTTTCCCATGTGGTCCAGCCCAAACACCGCCACTCCTGAGGGGGAACGCATGGAGGCTTGTGGGGGCCGTGCCACTCGAAATCCCGCGTGTCCTGGGCTGAGTGCAGACACGGACACAGAGTCCACGTGCAACCTGGACACAGCGCACCTCTGTGACAACGGTGTCGAGGCCCCTTGCAAGGAAAGCACCCAATTGTAAACTTGACTTTTCACTGACTGCCTATTTGCTGATATTAAACAAAACACCCAAGCTTCTTTGTTTTGGTTTGTTTTTTAATTATTTTTTTAATGTTTATTTTTAAGAGAGAAAGACAGAGCATGAGTGGGGGAGGGGCAGAGAGAGAGGGAGACACAGAATTCAAAACGGGCTCCAGGCTCCGAGCTGTCAGCACACAGCCCGATGCGGGGCTCGAACTCACAGACCGTGAGATCATGACCCGAGCCGAAGTCAGATGCTTAACTGATTGAGCCACGCAGCGCCCCCCCGCCCAAGACTTCTCTGGATGTGATGATGGCACTGTGGCTATGTTCTGCAAAGACAGAGCTGGCATCTTCCAGAGTCACACCCATGGGGCACTGGGGTGGGTGGGGGTGGGTGCCTGTAGCTGAAACCAGATCAGCCCTGCAGCGATAATGAAAGCAGCTTGGTGACGGGCGTTACCAAGTCCGCTGAACTATTCCACACTTGGATTGGCTTTTAAAACTCCCACCATGAAAGGAAAAAAGAAAATTCGTTTTCTTTCGATTAGACAGCCAGATATGTTCTCCTGAATTAGTACACAGGGTGCGTGACTTTTAAGACCGCCCCCACCCCGCAATGAGGGGGTACATTAGAACCCGGACTCCTACGTGAACCAAAGCAACAATTACAGCGGGGGGCTCTGTGCAGATGGGTCGGGCCAGGCTCTTGCTCTCAGCCCTTCCGTAGACTGTAGAGCCAGAGTCCCTGCCGTGCACAGAATGTGACACCGGGCCTCTTCTCCAGCCTCTACCTGCCGTCCTCCCTGGCTCCCTGAGCTACTGTGACGCCAGGCCCCTTGCTATTCTTGCTTCCCAAGCACACTCCGGGGTCAGGGCCCTTTTCCTGGGAGGTTCCCCCCAGGTACTCACACAGCTCGCTCTCAGGTTTCAGATGGTCACCCCCCAAAGGACCGTCCATGACCAGTTAATGCCGGTCCTCCCCATCACTCTTCAAACTGTTACTTCTCTTCTTCACAGCACTCACTGACACCATTTAATACATCTGCTCAAACTCCGTCTACTTCACTACAGATAAGGGGACTTCATGAGGCCTCCGTGCCCACCAGGTCCTTGAGAAAGGACCCCGTCACACCGCCTGCTCTTACCGTATAATCGTGCCCTGGTGTTCTTGTGTCGACCAAATGCCTCAAGTTTCTGGTTCGAGCCTTATGGGTTTTTTTCCAAGAAACTTGTCTCTAAATCTGAATGCCATTTAAGCAAGCAGATGTGAGCAGTTCGTTAAGGCAGGACGACCAAACAGGTCCAGGAGGTACGTGCGTGCCAGTACGGGGAGGGGGTCAGAACAGGCAGGGGCCTGTCACGAGACCACACACTTCAAGGCAGGCTCAAGTGGACCCGTGACGGAGGGAAGGCAGGACACGCTTCTAACCAACCCACTTGTGGACACCGTCTGTCAAGCAAGGCCCAAACCCCCACGCTCACCAGGGCCAGAAGGAACGGCAGCCCCCACCTAGAGGCATGTTAGGCACGTGCTGTTCTCCTCGGCTTCTCGTGACTGTGACGTTGACCCAGGGCCAGCGGTGCTGTGAGCACTCCCAGGTCACGGGCAGGAAAAGAGGTCTCCGAAGGGTTAGCTCGGCGTGCACGGTCCGTGTTGAAACCAGATCTGGTTTCGGTGCCACGCGTTCCTGAGGAGCAAGACTGTGATGGTTCTGGGTGAGCTCGCAGGCTGTGTGCTCAGCGCACAACTTCCAGCACCTGCAGGAGAGGCTCTGGACTACGTGTGTGCACGTGTGCACGTGTGCGTGACAGGGTCAGGGGAGCACGGACAGGACAGCTCAAGTTTGCCCTGAAAAGTATTTTGTCTCTGGCTAATCCACCACCTAACCTTGGCGAGAACAGTGGGCTAATTTCATTATTGACCAAAGTCAGCAATCAATAAATGTACAGTAATAGGGGTGCCTGGGTGGCTCAGTCAGTTAAGTGTCCAGCTCCTGATTTCCACTCAGGTCATGATCCCACAGTTCGTGGGTTCAAGCCCCACATCAGGCTCTGTGCTGACAGCGTGGAGCCTGCTTGGGATTCTCTCTCCCTCTTTCTCTGCCCCTCCCCCACTTGCTATCTTTCTCTCAAAATAAATAAAAATAAACTTAAAAAAAACCCACCAAAATATATATACAATAATATAAAAAACTATAACAATTAAGAGTCACGTAACAGCCGGGCATCATCTGTGCTAGTCACCGTAGCAACACGTGGGGCTCGAACCCACGAACCGTGAGATCACGACCTGGGCTGAAGTCAGATGCTCATCCTGACTGAGCCACCCAGGTGCCCGTAAGAGATTTTAAATATTGATGATTCAAGGTAAATACATCCCAATGCTGTTTCTTGGTTTGGGAATAATGGTGATTTTTAACTTACTCCCTCCAGTTTTTGTGTATATTCCAAATTTCCTTTACTGAGAATATAGTAAAATTGTGGAAGAAGAGCCAATAGACTTTAAAATACATCTTAGCAACGAATAATGAATGATGACCGCCTGAGTTCTGGAGGTGTTAAGGAACGCTTGGCTAGGGGCGCCTGGGTGGCTCAGTCGGTTAAACGGCCGACTTCGGCTCAGGTCATGATCTCGCAGTCCGTGAGTTCTAGCCCCGTGTCGGGCTCTGTGCTGACAGCTCAGAGCCTGGAGCCTGTTTCCGATTCTGTGTCTCCCTCTCTCTGACCTTCCCCTGTTCATGCTCTGTCTCTCTCTGTCTCAAAAATAAATAAACGTTAAAAAAAATTAAAAAAAAAAAAAAGGAACGCTTGGCTAAAGGGGTAACTACATCCCGTTAGCAAATAGGAGGAGCCACCCATATCATTAAGAACAACGGGACTCTTGGGGCGCCTGGGTGGCTCAGTCGGTCGGAGCGACTGACTTCGGCTCGGGTCATGATCTCATGGTTGATGAGTTCAAGCCCCATGTTGGGCTCTGTACTGACAGCTCAGAGCCTGGAGCCTGCTTCCGATTCTGTGTCTCCCTCTCTCTGCCCCTCCCCTGCTCATGCTCTGTCTCTGACTCTCAAGAAATAAATAAATGTTAATAAAAAAATTTTTTTTAAAGAGTAATGGGACTCGTGACTATGAGTAGAAAGTATAAACTCAGTGGATGAAAAATGCTCTGCGTGGGTGGCTGCTCTTTTAAAAGTAGCTCACGCAGATTTAAATTGTACTATATGAAAAAAAGATGTTGAGGGATTGTGGATGACTTCAAAAATTTAGTCTTTTTATGGACTTAAAGCAATAAAAGATATTTTAACTTTTTTATACTTTATTTTGTGACAGATAGACAGCAAGTGGGGGAGGTGAAATCAAGAGTTGGATGCTTAACGGACTGAGGCACCCGGGCGCCCCAAAAGATACTTTAAAATAACTCATCTGCAATTCCAAATCCCTCTACTGTGGGGGGTACCTGGCTGGCTCCGTGGGTAGAGCATACGACTCTTGATCTCAGGGTCATGGGTTCAAGCCCCACGTTGGGCACAGAGCTTACATAAACAACAACAACAACGTCAAATCGCTCTACTGGGTTCCCATTAGCCTCCAGCCCTCGGGTGTTTTACTGTGGACTGACCAAATGGGTGTGTGTTCAGTGAATCTCGCCCCCTGGACCTCAGGTTACCAGCTGCCTCGCGGATAGCCGGGTGCATGAAGTACTTCCGTGCATGCTGCACAGGGAGGATTCTTCTACTTTTCAAATAAACAACAGCGTTTCTAAAAATACGAATTCCCTTGGAGAGCCCAGCATGAGCACTTGAAGGTCTGCAAGGGATACTTTGTTGAAAGGCAGCCTTCGTTCTGATTTCCCCGAACTCACAACTGGAAAGGTTGCCTGCCCGCCACAGTGCACCCCCAGGCTTGGTTGGATTCACACGGTCACGGTCAGCACCCCACGGCAGTGGGTCACGCAGGGGCTTGACCGGGCACGGAGACCCACGTTCTAACCTAGGTTCACGAGGAAGGGCAGTAGCCGCATCTCTGGGACTGTCCCCTCGCGCTTAAAACGAGATTTGACGTCATCCCTGCTTCTAACATCCTGATTCTAAGCCTTTAAACTTGACACTGGAACGAACAGCAAATGCGGTTCTTCAAAAGCCGCCGTTTGCTCTCTGGATCCTCGTGCAGCTCTAACCTGTGACATCGGAGAACGAAGACTCCATTTTATCTGGGGCCAGCCTGCTGCAAAGTGACCCACACAAATGTCCTGTGGCCTAAAGCAGACCAGCTTCTCTCACGTCTGGCATGTTAGACATTTGGTATTTTCTTTGTCACATGAGACCAGTCCTTCAGCGAAGCCCCTCACCTTCTTGACAAGGTTCCTAGGAAAGTCATTCCACCTTGGCGTTTACAGGAACTCAGTCCTGTGGCTATTTCTTCTCTACCGGATACGGGAGAACGGCCAGGTGCCAGCCGGTCAGGCTGCTGGCACAAAGCCACACAGACTGGGGGCGGGGTGCGGGGGGGGGGGGGGGGGGGCTTCAGCGTGGCTCATTTTCTCACCAGGCTGGAGCCTCCGAGCCCGAGATCAAGGTGTCAGTGGGGTTAAGTTTCTCATGGAGCTGGTCTTCTGTGCCCCCGCCCTCTTCTTTAAGGACACCAGTCACACTGAGCGAGGGTCCACCCTAACGGCCTCATTTTATCTGAGTCACCTCTGCAAAGACGCCCTCTGCCAATACAGTCCCATTCTGAGGTACTGGGATCAGCACTTCACCATCCGAATCCTGGGGGCGGTGACCATGCAGCCCATGGCCGCTTTGGAGTATAAGGTTTTCCTTTTTCATGTACTTTGACGTATTTCTTGTAGGTTTAACGCAAGTATTGTGAATTTAAAAACCGCGACAGGCCTGTATCATGTGCACGTGGAACCTAAGTGATGTGCAAGAGTGTGTCTGACTATAAACTGTACCCGTTGCATTAGGATTTACTGAAAACTTGGGGAGTACTTGGCCCTGGGTGGCCGCTTCTGGTAGGAAAAAGGGACCCTCGAGCCCAGACGCCCAGGGAAGCTGAATTCACAAAGGATTCACACCACTACTCGTTCTCCTCAACGGCTGTGTGCACAGCACGCTGTTAACAGACACACCAAAGGATGGGTCAGCTTTTCACTTGTGCAGATCAAAACGCTGCTTCCCCACAGAACGGTTTCTCCAGCCTGATCCCCAGGCCACCAGCATCTGAGGCACCTACATGTTGTTTGTGAACACAGGGGTCCAGGGTGCCTGGGTGGCTCCCTCAGTCTGACTTCGGCTCAGGTCATGATCTCGTGGTTCGTGGGTTCGAGTCCTGCATCAGGCTGTGTGTTGACAGTGCAGAGCCTGTTTTGGATTCTGTGTCTCTCTCTCTCTACACTTCCCCACTTACGCTCTAAAATAAAATAAACATTAAAAAAAAAAAAAAAAAATGAGCGTACAGGTCTGCGTCCCACCCGGAACCTGCGAATCCAGCCCTGGCCGGAACCTGAGCTCTAACAAGCACCCAAGGGGCCCACCCGAGTCTGCGGGTCTGTGCTGCCGTGGACGCACCCACCCTTCACCACAAGAAAGGTCACACTGTCCAAGCTGCAAAACCGAGCACACCTTTATTTCACACCCACTGCAACCCAGCCAAGGCAGAGGAGAACCCTGTGCCACAGTCCCGATTCAAGATCCTCCTTTGCCCATTTGGTAGCTGGCTGGAAACCCGGCACATTTAAATGAAAATCACATAAAAGGACCCGAGAAACTGACCCATCTTCCCCAAACAACAGACTTCTTCGTTTGTAAAATCAGCAGGTGCCGATGGAAGCACAATACAAACTTGACCATGGTGTCTGTTCGCACGGAAGACTATACTTAAATGCTTTCAGGTCTAAAAACCCAACTGTGAATGTCCAAGAGCCCGATTTTAATTTGACTGTTACCAGCCACCAAGAACTCGAAGAGGAAAGCAAGGGCACTGTGGAAACTACTCTTCCTGGAAATTCAGCCCCACAACCCGGGTGACAAGGGTCCAGGACACAGGAGAGACAGCAGTGCTGATCCGAGGGCCCCTCTGACGTGGAGAAATGCACCTGCTGAGTCTCTCCTGAGTCCATCCCACAGCTTCACGGTAACTTGGTCCTCCGGTCTCAAGCGACTATTCGGTTGTAATCTTTACAGTTCCAAGAATCGATTTTGGCTGAACCCAAGGGTAACATAATACCCATTTGTACTGCACCCATAATGTCCACAATACAGATGTTCTTGCGGTACGAAGGCCATTCTGTCGGTTGCATATGTATATACACAGATAGATGTTGGCTCCTATGGGAGACAAAGCTTTTCTCCTCTTTGGCAAGAGAACATCCACCCGGCGCCACTGCTCTGGCTAGCTCTTTTTCCTATGTTCCCTCATGTGCGCAGCAATGGAACCAGCTATTTCTGCATTCTTCTTGTTCTGGCCAAAATAATCTAGAAACTGGCCATCTGGTCCAATCAAGTACATTATTATTGTATGATCCACCTGCAGAGAAAACGGTGGGGGAGGGAAAGGACAAAAAGATTACCAAAATAAGTCGCTTCTTTTTCTGATTAAATGCTGCAGATGAGAACTTCACATTAATGATTAAATAACCTCTGTAACATGTATCGTTTACAGAATGCGTCTAAGCCTATTTTCATAAATTCACGGTGACAAATATCTAAAATCGTTTGCATTCCAGCACTCTCCACAGACTACTGCCTTAGACATCAGCTAGAATTTGGGATTCTTCTGGTTCTGTCCATAACACACACATGCACTCGATCTCGGGAGAATCGACTTCCAAGAAATGGATGCTGCTTTTGGAAGAAACGGGTACCTCATTGCTCCCAAATGCTGCCTACCACACTGTATCAGAAGAACCCAGAAAAGTCACCACTACTGTAAGTGTATGATTTATACATTCTGGAATGCTATTTAGTCCTGATATTAGTGACTCACGTGGAAACGTGGAAATAAGGGTTTTTCTCCCCCAGGAAGCTGGCATATACTCTGCCGAATGATCCTATCTGAGGCAGATCACCTGGGCCGTCCTCAGGAGACATACATGCTACCCCTCCGAGGAGTCGTCTTACAGTTATCTATTTTCCGAGCAAAGTTCTGAAAACATTCCTACCTCTAACCTAAGCTTGGATCAGTCATACAGTTTTTATTTATATGCCTGCACTTAATCCAACTTTAAATGAGCAGAAGGCTTGGCGCTTAAGGAGTCCTTGGAATTTATTGCAGGCTTGATTGCTATTTGGCAAGACAAAAAGAAAGACCGAAATGTGATCACACATACCGAACCGGAGACACCCCCAAATACACCCGCCACACATTATAGGTCTGTGAGGTTATTGCTTTTTTATATACACACATTTGTAAACACAGAGCAAATGGAAAGAGCCACTTGCCTGCGCACAGAAGGAAAGAATGTGCCCCAAGAGCTCAAACAGCTGGTGATTTCACGTGTCCTGGAATAATTCGCTGAAGGAGCAGGATGGGGGATCAGCGCTTCTCCGCATATCTGATACCGACTCAGAACTGGGTCTCCAGCTCACGCTTTACGCCTTCCTCTGTATCTATAGCTTCCGTTTTTCTGTTTCTTTTTGTACTTGATTCTCTCACTCCCTTAAAAAACTAAAATTCCAGGGGACTTATGTTATGAGTGTTCTTACTGGAAATTACTTTCTAGTACAGAACGAAAATACTGTTCTACCCGTATCTGTCAAACTTGTCAGTGGCCGTGTCTCAACGTCCAGCTGGCTTGTGGGCAGAGCGAGAGCTGTCGTATGTGTCTAACCCACAAGTTTAGAGTTCTAGTAGGTCCCAGGACAGATACAGGAAGCCAACGTTCACCGACAAGCTCTGTCACATGCCACTTCGTCCCGAGCCAGGGAATCCCACTCCTCTAGAAATAATCCAACAGGCTGGAGAGGAAGTTATAGAACAGTAAGAGCCAGACCGAAGCTGAGAACCCAGGCCTGCCCGATTTCACAGTCCGCTTCTGCTGCCACCTTGCTGCACGATCTCTGCCAGCGTTCTGCGGAGCAGTGTGTATGCTTCACAGACACATGCATTTTTATGTTTTGCAAAGTAAATATATGCGCATAAAAATCGAAAAGAATATACGGTAAACTTCTACAGGGGAAGCCTGCCACTCCTTCCAGACTTCCAGGAGTCCCTCCCGTTCTCCTCCAAGGGAACCACTGCCACCAGATCCTTCTGGATTCTTCCAGAGAAAACTGTCCACATCTGTTAGCGAGTGTACATACCTGCCTACTTCTTTCTATACAGAAGCAACAACGTCCTGTAGGCGCTTTCTCATTTAACAAGGTGTTGGACACCGTTCTCCGCCAGTAAGTACAGGGTAGCTTTTAAAAAATGGTTGCCTGGTTCTTCCCTATGAACAACACTGTAGGGTACAGGTGTAGAAAAATCCCTCAAAGTAGAATCTCTAAGGTAAACAGTATTCCACTTTAAACGCTGACAGATACTGACAATTTTGGCTTCCGAAGAGGATCTCTCAGTTAAATTCCTATCATCTATGCACAGAAATGCCCATGGTTCCAAATTTCCTCCCAACAGCATATTCCCTTTTTCCCCAAATTAGATTTTGATAATACATTTCCAACTTTTGACCTTTGCTGATCTAACAGGTACAAAATAGCATTGCATTATACAATTCACACTCTTTCATTAGGAGTGGAACTGCACATCTTTTCTTGGGTTTGAAAGCCAGTTATGTTGTTTTTCAAAAATACTTCCTACTTAATACTTACATACGAATGTAATATTATATATATATATAATGTATGTATATATATATATATATATATATATATGTATCAATAATATATATATATAGCTTCCAGTGGACCCTAAATGGTTGGCACACCCATTTCTTTAATTTTTTTTTTTTTAACATTTATTTATTTTTGAGAGACAGGGCATGGGCAGGGGAGGGGCAGAGAGAGAGAAGGAGACACAGAATCCAAAGCAGGCTCCGGGCTCTGAGCACACAGCCTGACGCAGGGCTCGAACTTATGAACTGTGAGATCTTGACCTGAGCCGAAGTCGGATGATTAACTGACTGAATCCCCCCAGGCGTCCCTGGCACATCCAATTCACATGTACTATCAGTCTGAAGATTCCACGGGCACTCAAAAGCCAGAAGCTTCCCCTTTGCTACCGCTGCTTGAGATTAAGAAAACCTGATTCCCTCACTCCCTGCGGGTCCTTAAATCTTGACTGAAGTTTCCCACACCATTTTGCGGACGAAAATCTGTGACCTCAAAGGACAGAAGTCATACCAATGAAAAACCTAACAAGCTGGAGAGTGCCTCCCCCTACTGGTTGATTTAGCAAAGAACTCATTGGTTCTTTTTCATTATTATTAACTCCAGTGGAGCTAACATACAGTTCCATTAGCTTCAAAGGCACAATTCACTGGTTCTGATCAAAAGGTCAAATTCTTAGGGCAGTAAACCAGTATTTCTCAAAATCGGGTCTAGGATGTATTCCAGAAGGTCCAAGAAGTCTCCATAAGACTTAGATATCTGCATTTTAATTTTTAAACTTAAAAAAGTAATACTCATATTCTGGATTATCTGCGTGACTATCTTATAACTGAATACAAATCTCCGTGGCCAAATACGTGTCTATGTCTATGATCTCGCACACACCTGCTGTCACTCCTGGTTACAGGGCAGACAGCATGAAAATGATGTGTTCTTGCTGGGTCCCAGACCAAACAGTCAAGGAAGACGACACCAACATTTCAAAGTATTTTAAAGAACACACGAAGGGCAGTTGATTGTATAGTTGGGCATCCGACCCAAACCATGTTTTGGAGACAGGCTCCTATAATTAATCACTCCACCCGACCAATGTTACAGAGAAACCAGAGCATGACAGCTGAGGGGGAAGAACTGAACTAATACTAAATGGCAAGGCCAACTATTAATGGACAGGAAAAAGTGTCCCGTTTGAGAAGAAAACCGGGTGGGTGGGTGGTGCTGATGCCCTTTGTTGGTGCTTCACTGTGAAAGCCCAGGTAAGAAGAGGGACCGGGTGATGTGGACACCTAGGGCTCCGGGGGCAGTGCTGGAGAATGTATGAGCTGTGCAGGAATGAACGCATTTCTGGTCGCCATCATCAGAAAGCAAATAGTAAACACGTAATTGTGCATATAATTCATATTTGAATTGAATATAATTGAAGTATATAATTCATATAAAAATAAACCTGATGGAAAGTCTATCTTCTTACAGCTTTCAGTCTTTTCTCTTGATTTTCAGAACTCTTGCTCATTCCAAAAACGCAGTTCTCCATGGCCTAACACTGCTCCTTACACCTTTTCCCTGGGGACATAGAGAACCTAGACAATGGGTTTTATTATTTTATTATTATTATTTTTTTGGAGAGGGAGAGAGTACGAGTTGGAGACAGGGGCAGAGAGAATCTTAAGCAGGCTCCACGCTCAGCGCGGAGCCTGACGCTGGGCTCGATCCCACAACCCCGGGATCATGACCTGAGCCGAAATCAAGAGTCAGACGCTCAACCAAATGAGCCACCCAGGGCTCCTATATATATATTTTTTAATGTTTGTTTATTTTTGAAAGAGAGAGAGACAGAGCATGAGTGGGGGAGGAGCAGAGAGAGAGAGGGAGACACAGAATCTGAAGCAGGCTCCAGGCTCTGAGCTGTCAGCACAGAGCCCGACGTGGGGCTCGAACCCACGAACTGTGAGATCGTGACCTGAGCCGAAGTCGGATGCTTAACCGACTGAGCCACCCAGGTGCCCCAGGGCTCTTATATTTTTAAATTTAAATAAAGCTTTGTCCCCAAATGATGGGTTCTCTTTATTTCCAACATGGTATCCAAGTACCATGTTCTACTGAATCTAAAATACCACTCATCATATATTTTCCCATAATTTTCTGGGCCACTAAAAAGGAAAATGGGCAATTCAATTATAAGGACACTGAATATACATTAAATCAGCATCCTTAAAAAAATTATACTTCTATTATCCTTTCAAATATCCCTAATTCCTGAGGAATTTGTGATGATCTCAGCTTTTCTCTCATTTCTACAGCCCACTGTCAGACCGGCACAAGCGTGCGGTCTGAGCACCGGCCTGTGGGCGGCACTCGAGCGTCTACTTACGATGTAGTCCTCGTCCTCGTCCCTGGGGCCAGGACTGTAATACACCCTGTACGCTCTGGCCACTCGGTCGATCTCTTCTTTGGTGCCAGTCAAGCCAACCAGTTTGGGAGAAAATTCTAAATTAAAAAAAAAAAGAGAGAAACACAGTGAAAAATAAGAAGCGAGTGAAAGCACCCCCCATCCCCTGCCTTCAGAGTCTCTGCTGCTGCTTTCTCCCCGTGTGTCCTGGTCCCCCCCTCGTGACTCACGGGAACAGACACGCACACAGAACAAATGCAAACTCTCCCTTGTAATGAAGAAGTCACGTTCACCAAGACAGGCCACATTCTGAACCATCAAACACACCCTAACACATTTAAAAGGACAGAAACCATACGTGTGCTCTCAGATCACAGTGGAGTTGAACTCAAAGTCTGTAACAGAAAGATCGCTGGAAAATCCCAGGACACACAGGGACGAAACATACTTCTGAATAACACATGGGTCAAAGAAGAAATCTCAAGAGATATTTAAAAGTATTGTGAACTAAGTGAAAATGAAGACACAACTTATCGAAATGTGTGGGATGCAGCCAATGCAGTCCTTCGAGGGATATTTGTGGCACTGAATTTATACAGTGGAGAGGACCTAAAATCAGGAATCTAAACATCCCCCTAGGAAGCTAGGAAAAGAAGAGCAAATTAAATCCAAAGTGAGAAGAAAAGAACTGGAGCAGAAATCAATGAAACTGAAAAGAGGAAAAAAATCACTGAAACCCAAAGCTGGTTCCTTATCACATGGAAGTGAAATCCTTTCAAAGTCCTCTTGTAATGATCTGGAGGGAATATGTTCTAATCATTTAAATCACATTTCTTATTAATTTAGTTGTTTTTAAATACTCAGATACGGTTCTGAGACATGCTCAAGCTTAAAGATACTACCACGAATTAAGCATTACAGTGTTTTGTTGTATCCTGAAAAAGAGGTTTGCTTTTTGCTTCACAATTCACTCGACTCTGGTCCAGGGCTGTGTCTCATCTTCTAGCAAATAACCTCTCGGCATGTATTTACTGTTTGGTTTTTGGGATTTATGGAAGTGAGCTGGTGAAGTCACCAAACCACCACGGGGATGGAAGTACAACACTGGGCAGCAGTGCCTTCTTCCAAAGGCAGAGAGGAAAAAAGCCTGTTTTCATTTTTCGGACTAATCCAACCTAAATTGAAAATCTGTTCAGCTACTGAAAAAGCACGATGGCTTGTTTTTCTTTTCCACTCTGAGTAAACAGAAAGGTAAATGAAGTCTGAATTAGTTGTATATCCAAAACTTTTAAAAAATATTGCTGAAATTGCAATAATTTTCTAAATATGAACTTAAAAATGTAAAAAAAATTATTAAGTTTCTTTATTAATTTTGAGAGCAAGTGAGTGAGCACACAAGCAGGGGAGGGGCAGAGAGAAGGAGAGACAGAATCCCAAGCAGGCTCCGCACCATCAGTGCAGAGCTGGATGCGGGGCCCAAACTCATGCACTGTGGGATCATGACCTGAGCCGAGATTAAGAGTCGGACGCTTAACCCACTGCACCACCCAAGTGCCCCAAACTTAAATATTTTCAAATCCGCCCACCCCATCCAGTGCAACTGGTCAAGATGACCATCTCTGCATGTATGTGCTGGTGGAGAATATTACCGCAAGGGTTTTGCATTTCAGTTACAGGAACTCAGATGCCTACTTATCGGGAGATATTTAGGATTTGGTTAATTTATGGTTAAAAAGAAAATAGCCGCCAATGTAACACACACTTCCATCAGAGATCGTTTATCACCCCATGAGTTATACCTGCTTTTTACTGCTTTTGGAATAAACTATGCCATTGTTCAAATTTCTGCCTAACCTGCAAACAGTGAACACAAATTCACCTTGAATATCTAATAAAAGCTCTAAAACTTTAAGAAAACATAAGCCTTTGTAACCTTGGGCTGGACAAAGATTTCTTACACATGAAACTAAAAGAAGGGTCTCTAATTGTCTCTAAACCAATAAAGTGCTCTTCAAACCACACCAAGTGTGGGGAGACGGGCAGGAGCCAGAGCTCTCATGCACGGCTGCTGGGAATGTGAAAACGTACAACCACTTTGGAATACTATCAGTTTCTTAAAAAGATGAACACACAGCCACCACACGATCCAGCAGTCAGGCGTTTACCAGGGAAATGAAAAGTATGTGTCTGTACAGAGGCTTGTACATGAATGGTCTTGGCAGCTGTCTCTCTCTGTAAATAGCTCCAAACTGAAAGTGACTCCAGTGTCCATCATTGGAATATTACTCAGAAGATAAAAAAGAGTCAACTGATAACATGCTAAATCATGGACGGGTCTCAAAATAATTATGCGGAAAGAAGCCACTAAAAACAAAAGAGTACACTAAATAATTCTGTGGACACAGACTTCTAGGAAATGGAAACTAATCTATGTTGACAGACAGCAGATCTGGGGATGGGACAGGGGCAAGGGCACAAGGGGTGACAGGTATATTCATTTTTTGGTGGTGGTGATGGTGTCACAAGTCCAGACATGACAAAAGAGAACTGTGCACTTTGAATATGTACATGTTATCATATGTCAATTGTATCTCAATAAATACGTTAAATGACAAGATACAGCAGGTCCTTCACAAAACACACTTTTAAAAAAACCTCAAAGCTTTAGATGATACACATTGCAAGGGGTCATATAACAAAATTAAATGTAGAAGTACTCATGAGCTCCTCTGGCCTAAATCAATTTCACCATAATGAGACTTAAAATTCCAATTCCTGACTTTTGAGTGCCCATGTTCCTGTCACTCCTATAACAACAAAACAGATTCTTATTCCCGCCATGTTTTCAGCTGAAGAAACTTGGATCCTAAGAGATTACGCAACTTGCCCAAGCTCCTAAGAACGTAGGCGTTCATCCTTAATTCTACCGGCACTTGGTCTTGAGAATTGCTTTCTCTTAGGTTTTAACCTGCATGTGATGTTTCAACTGAGATTCTTCTATGAAAAGTTATAAATGTGCTTCTCATACTAAATGTTCTGGATTTATAAAGTATACGGTAGGAGTTCACACTGTGCTCACATCTCATAATGTCGCTAATCTTGGGGCACCTGGGTGGCTCAGTCAGTTAAGCGTCCAACTTGGCTCAGGTCATGATCTCACAGTTCGTGAGTTTGAGCCCCGTGTCGGGCCCTGTGCTGACAGCTTGGAGCCTGCTTCGGATTCTCCGTCTCCCTCTCTCTGCCTCTCCCCTGCTCGCTCACTCTCTAAAAATAAGCAAACTTAAAAAAAAAAAATAATAATGTCGTGAATCTCCCAATGTCCATACTCCCAGGATGTACATCTGTCCTATTACAGAGAGAATGAGGTACAGAGGCAGAAGGAGAAGCAATGTGTTCTGCCTCTCAACTCAAGATTCTGTTAACTTAGTTGATATCTGAGGCCAAGTCCGGTCCTTCCTGTGACAAAATACAGAGAGCTGTGCATCAGGAATTGAGAAACTTGTTTCTTATTTGCTTATTCACGGTCACAACTGAGCCTCACCTTTTTTATTCACCTGTAAACCTGACGACGACACCATCTGTCCTCCCGTGTCCACGAGGCACGTAAGGTCGAATGAATCCATCTTTCAAGAACTCTAAGAGCTGCACAAATGTAAAGCATTATTAATAGGACCTACCTTTCACATACTTGGCGATGGCTTCTTTGGTGTCCCTCTCTGGGTCGATAGTGATGAAAAGCGGAGTTAAATTTGGCAGAGTTGGAATTCCATCTGAAAGAATATTCCCACTGGTCAGTACTCACGCTCCGGGGGAAAAGATGAACGCTGGCAGTTACAGCAGAGAGAGCGGGAAGTGCTACAGCGAGGGTTAGGGAAACACAGAGACACCTAAGCGTGGAGGAGAGGACGGGGAAGGGATGGGACGGCCTGCGAGCAGGTCCCCAGAGTATCTGCGGTGGGATCAGATAAGAATCCTACTGAGCACCTTCACCGGTGCACACGCGTTACCGGGGTCCCGTCACGTGGGCATCTCGTGTTCTGATCCAACGCGATGTTTGCGGTTTTCCCCCCACCACACCTCAAGGGCAAGGTGAACTATTAGTGAGGACTGAATCCCCGGAAACAATCCGGTTTAAGGATGGAGGCCTGCCTCCTGTCTGGGCCTAACCAGTGCGGCCGACGGCACATCACAGACCACGCCGCCGTCTTGCTGGTCCGTCACGGGGACGACGACAGTGTCAGTGACGGATGTCTACAATCAAGGGACATTAAGCAGCGCTGAAGGAGACCAGACCTCACTCACATTTTTAAGCAATTTAACATTTGGCATCAGAACAAGCTCCCTCTGGTAGAGAATATGGTCGTGGGGATCAAAGCAGCAAATGAGCCTGATGCTGAAATTTTATATTCTCAGAAAGCAAATAATTACAACACCTTGCCCAACGGAAATCCGAGGACGTGAAACTACGGAAAAGTAGTTTTTACAGTTAGCGGTGGCTTACCTATCTCATCCACGACTTGAATCATTTTTTCTAGTTCTTCTGGACAGATATCAGGGCAATGAGTGAAACCAAAATAAATCAGGACCCACTGACCCAGGTAGTCTTGGTCAGTGACGGGCTCTCCAGTATGAGTCGTGAGGGAAAACGGGCCCCCGAGGAGAGGCTTTCCCAAGCTCCGCTGCCGCTCCTTCTCTAGCTCTTAAAGAGATACAAACACTCACGTTAAACAAGTCAATCTAACCACAGGTACTGAAATGCCTGATGTACGGTCAGTACTGTACTAATGACTGTGGGGGCACAAAATGTGCTAAACAGTCTGTTTTCTAGAAACTTAAAAAATATTTCAAGAAAAACAATCCTATGACAATGCAACAAAACCAAATTGAATGGAATGGTATGTAGAGAGGACTCTAAGAAAGTGGTAAAGTTATTTCTTCTTCTTTTGGAATAGTTCAGTCCTGTCATCAGGTGTGGCCGTGGTGGGGGAGGGGCCACAGGGGCCCAGAGTGGACTGTCTGAGCCCAAGTGGGGCAGGGGGGTGGCTTGGCACCAGGAGTCTTAACCTGAGTGTCCCAAGGGCATCTGAATGGGGTGGGGACAGCAGTGATGGGACCTCAGTTCTATACAGGGGATTAGTAACAAGTAAGTAAATTAAAGATAAGCGTTATACGTGGCAAGAGGTAGAAAGATGGGGAGAAAAAACGCAAATGCAGTCTGTAGTACTGTGCAGAAACTGGAGGTGCCAGGGTCAACTTTTGGCTGCAAGATGCGTTCACACAGAAGCAAACGTAGATGTAACCACATCTGTCCACTGAGAGGACCCTGCAGTGGACACAACCCAGCAGCAACGAGCCCTGGGTTCTAAGTATCATCCTCCACTAAAAGCGAACAGGGCTTTTTGGAGACATGGCGGGTGTCAGGGCCATGGCAGAGAAGTACAAGACGAGCCTGGAACATCCTGTCACGTCAGACCGAAGGAAGAACTCAAAGAACACTGGAGACGTGTCCCAAGGAACAAGAGCTGCTCAGGCTGCCAGGGACCAACAGGGGACAGTGGAGCATCAAAATAAAGAGAATATGGGTTACGATTCATTAAATACGTAGGAGAGCACGAGTCCACACGGATATAAATAAACGGAGAGTTTGATGTGGACTGGGATGAACATTTAAGTGTGTAAATGCACACCACGAAATATATACTAATTACATTTTCGGGACAGAAGCCTGACAGACACACCCTCAACCTGAGCACTATCAGTAACGGGACCAAAGGAGGCCCTGTGCCACCAGACTAGACGCAACGAGAACGGAGCACGAGTTCAGTGACATTCCTGCTGAAGGAACGTGACCCGAATCTGATCACGAGGAAACCAGACAAACCCAAACTAAGGGACACTACTGGCCTGTGATCTTCACAGTTTTCAAGGTCATCCAAGTCTCGTAAAGATGGAGAAACTGCTACAGACTGAAGGAGCCTAAAGAGACAAGTAGGTACAAGGCCTGGTTCTGAGCTGAACTCCTGCTACCAAGAAGGCCAAGTTGCAAAACTTGAATGAGGCCTGAAGACTCGATGGTAGTGAACATGTCAATGTTCATTTTCCGATTTTGGTGGCTGTATCATGATTAAATTGGAGAACGTACCTGCCTGTCTGTAAAAAAGTACACAATGGAGTAGAGATGATGATGCATGTCAGCAAACACTCTCAAATGGTTTAGAAATACTTGAATTTTTTAAAGTTTATTTATTGAGAGAAAGAGCAGGGGAGAGGTACAGAGAGAAAAAGGGAGAGAGAGAGAGACAGAGAGAGAGAGGGAGAGAGAGGGAGAGAGAGGGAGAGAGAGGGAGGGAGGGAGAGAGAGAGAGAGAGAGAACAGAGAGAAGAGAGAGAGAGAGAGAGAGAGAGAGAGAGAGAGAGAGAAACCCAAGCAGGCTCCACACTGTCAGCGCACAGCCCAACACGGGGCTCGAACTCGCAAACTGTGAGATCACGACTTGAGCCGAAACCCAGACACTTAACTGACTGAGCCACCCATGTGCCTCTGGAGATACTTTAAATATCGTTTCACAATAGGGTTTTTAATAAAACAAATATTATCGCAGGTGAAATTCCAAACTAAAGTCAAAAGCTTGCTTATTCTAGAATGGTCTCTGCCACTACTTTTCCTGGCTTGTTTTGTTTCTTTGTGAAACTAAAGGAGCTTAATTTCTTACTAGAATATGAAAATCCCATCAATAAAATACTGGTTGTTACACAAAACAAACAGGTCTCTATATCAATATGGGCCTTCTACTGCTAAGATTCTAGAAGCCTATGAATTCTCCCAGATCTAAACATATCCTTTGTATCACGGCTTCAAAACAGACTCTGAAGAACCAGAACAGATTTAAGTGATATTTTATCTTTTTATTATTTTTTCAACGTTTACTTATTTTTGAGACAGAGAGAGACAGAGCATGAACGGGGGAGGGTCTGAGAGAGAGAGGGAGACACAGAATCGGAAGCAGGCTCCAGGCTCTGAGCTGTCAGCACAGAGCCCGACGCGGGGCTCAAACTCACAGACCGCGAGATCATGACCCGAGCTGAAGTCGGCCGCTTAACTGACTGAGCCACCCACGTGCCCCGTGTTATATTTTAAAGTTTGACTAGAAACTTTTAAACCCAATCTTAAAAGCCTGGAGTAGTGACTAAAATATAAAGTTCTCGTAGCCAATTTCTGGACATTTCAAGTGCTAAGCCAGAGCAGTTCCTGGCACTCCCTGACCAGATTCTCCCTATTTCTCTCCATCATCCAAGGTCAGCCTGTGGCCCTTCCCTCTGCTGATACTTGGTGGTCTGTAGGAGGGGCTGGCCCTTCAGAGGCTGGGGAGAACCTCTTCTAGTGAAATCCTTCTGTGTCTGCTTCCCTGTCACGAGCACCTCGATGGCTGGAATGCATCTAAGTCATCCTTGGGAACCCTCTGGGCGTCATACCACCCACGCTCCCATCTGTTCACAATTAAGTCTTCATATTGTTACACAGTGGCATCTGAATACAGATAAAAACACAATGAGAAACCAGGTGAATTCCAAATCCAGTTTGGAATTCAGTGAACAGTACTGAACCAATCTTAATTTCTGAGTTTTGATAAATGACCCATGGTTATATAATTTGTTAACAATAGGGAAAGCTAGGTGAAAGGTACATAGTAACTCTCTTGTGTCATCTTTATAACCATTCTGTTCATCTAAGATTATTTCAAGATAGGAGTGCCTGGGTGGCTCAGTCGGTTAAGCATCCGACTTCAGCTCAGGTCATGATCTCGAAGTCTGTGAGTTCGAGCTCCGCGTTGGGCTCTGTGCTGACAGCTCGGAACCTGGAGCCTGCTTCGGATTCTGCGTCTCCCTCTCTCTCTGCCCCTCCCCTGCTCACACACTCTCTCTCAAAAATAAAAAAACACTAAAAACTTTTATTGCAAGATAAAAAGTTTAAGAACAAAATAAAAGATGCTAAAAAAAAAAAAAAAAGAAAGGTTTTATTCAGAGCTGAGCAGAGGATATCTACTTACTCTCTGTCTTTTCTTTCTTGAAGTACTTCATTCCAGCCAATAAGGCTCCACCAATAGCAAATGTGAATGCTAAAGACTTCCAGGAAACAGGCTACTGGGGCAGAGATTTTACAAACAAAAATACTAGTCAGATGCAAACATGCAATCGTCCTACATTTATTACTATGGTAGTTTTTAACATACATAAACACACATCTTGATCTTCTTCAACATGTAGAATGTTTCGTGTTGCTCTGGGATGAGAAAATACTGGGGCGCCTGGGTGGCTCAGTCAGTTAAGTGTCTGACTTTGGCTCAGGTCACGATCTCACCGTTTGTGAGTTCGAGCCAGCCCCGCATCGGGCTCTGTGCTGACAGCTCGGGGCCTGGAGCCTGCTTCGGATTCTGTGTCTCCCTCTCTCTCTCTCTCTGCTCCTCCCCCATGCAAGCTCTGTCTCTCAAAAATGAATAAATGTTAAAAAAAATAAACTGAAAAAAAAAATACTTGACAGTATCTGTGGATGCAATTCCATCCGGGCTCCCAACACAATTACAGAGGCATTCCTTTTCAAGAAGAAATTCCCTAAGTCCATTTCCTTTCATGTGAAAGAGGACCTGAAGCTCAAGTACCAGGACTGTTAACACGTGTGACCCTGACCATAGTGGCTGATTTCAAATCCAGTTAATTATGTGTTTGTGCTGATACGGAAAATATAAATAAACCAAATAACAATTTGGGAGGTCACTCTAACTCTGGCTTCCAGAAGTAACAAAGTCAAAGTAGAAGAGATCTAAAAATGGAGCTTCTTGCAAATTGCATGAAGTTAATTCTTTGTACTCTTTTTCAGGTCCCAAGGTAAGTAAGATGTCCACTACCTTGGTCTAATTCATTACCCTTCTCCCCCCAGCTTCTAAAACCCACTTCTCTTAACCATCACTAGTGGGGAGCGGCTCTCAGGTTTTTCCAGATCAGAACTAGAACCTGAGCGAAATCAAAGAGGGCATACCCAGCACGCAACTACGACCCACATTTTGCTCAATTTCAACGTACACATCGAACATCTAAAGCGGCGTTCAAGTGACAGGAATTAACATGCTTGGATTCCTCACTCCTGGTCAGTTCAAGGTTGAGACCTTCAAGAACACCCCGAACTCATTTTGGGGGCAGGGGGCACAAGAGCGCACTACAATCCAAACCCGAGAATCCAACCGCGGGGAGGCGTCGGTTCTCTCTTCCGCGCTGGGACCTCCCGCAAACCGAGGGGGTCGCGGGATGAGAGTCTGTGACCGCGTAAGGCTGAGCCGAGGACCCTTCCAGGCCCGGCCGAGTGGTTTCCGAGATTGCGACCAAGTGGGATGGGGAGGTCGCGGGCCGGCGTGGAGACGCGACGGACAGAGGGAGGGCTCCGGCTGTGCACTCACCCCGGGCTTGGAGGGCCGCGTGGGGTCTCTGCGGCCCTTCGGCTCGGGACCCGACGACCCCGGTGGAGGTGGCGTCGCCGTGCAGAGGGGCCGGTCTCCCCGGCAGCTGCGTGCGAGCTCCGAGGTCCGTCGCGCCTCCTCTCGCAGCGCGCAGAGTTGCCTCATCCAGGCTCCGGCGGTCCCGTCCGCCGGGGCCCAGACCCCGAGTCCGTGGGGCAGGAGACGCCAAAGTCGGCTCCCCGGAAGCCGCATAGCGGACCCCGGTATCCGTAAGAAGCCCGCCATGGACCTAGGAGACCGCGCCTCCTCTGGCCCGCCCCCCAACTTCCGGCGCCGGCTCCACTTCCTCCGGAAGTCGCAGGGGGCCGCTCTTTCCGCTCCGCTCGTTGGTGGCGAGGTTGCCGAGCCGGTAGCCCGGGAGGACTTGGCCGCGGACCCGCCGCGCGGTAGGTGGTTCCTTGCGGCTGGAGGCGGGTCCGGCCGGGGCTGGGCGGGGGCTTCGCGGCGCGGGCGGGCGGCCGACCGACCGGGGGTGGGAGGCTGCGGCGGCGTCCGGGCCGCGCGGCGGGGGCGTGGCGGCAGTCACCGCCCGCAGAGCCCCGGTCCTCCTGGACGCCGGCGGGGAGCCGCTGGGCTCTGACTGCGCTGCGCCCCCAGTGTGGAGGCGGACCTGTCGGGGTAATTGGGGCGGCCGCGGTGGGGTAGGAGTGCCGGGCGCCCGCAGTCGTCCCCTCGCCGCGATGTCACCTCTCTGGGAGCCACGGCTCTGGCTCAGCCCGCTGGGCCCCGGCGTCCCAGGGTGCTCTCGCCGACGCCCCTCCCCGCCTCGGTTCCCGGGTTCAGCCTGGCGAGTGAGGCCCTCACCTGGGACCCCCTGCCTTGGGGGGCAGCCCGCGTTCACGGCACGGAGCATCCCTGCGCCTCCCATGCTCGCGGAGGTACAGCTTGCGCGCGCACACACACACCCTCACACCCTCTTCGCCTTCTTAATCTCTTCGCGTCTGCACTCTTGACGCCTCCCCACCCCACTGGATTGGCAAAACACTGGAAAATGCCCAATTCTCTTCCTTAACTTCAGGTCACACTCCCGCGTGGCCTTTGTCAGCGAGCTTCCAGTGAGCAGAAGCAGCTCGTGTCCCAGTGATTGGGGGACTGGGGCAGGCTGTGTCCTCGAGCCCGCACCACTGGCCCAGGACGGTCAAGTTGGAGCCCGGTGATGCCTGAGTTTCTTGCTTCTGGAGTCGAACTGGGATTTTCTGGAAGTTCCGCTCCAAGTACATGGTGCACTTAAGATCATTTTCAAAGTAAAATTTTCTGTTCTGAGATTGCCCTTGGGTAACTTTTTTTTTTTTTTAATCGTCTTATTTCTGTGTATTTGTTTGCCCAAGGAGTTTTCCCACAAATTGCCAAAAAGATTCAGTAACAGCTTGCTAACTCAGGCAAGGAGCACACAAAATTATTGTTTATCTTTTTTAATTGCTCCTTTGTATGTTAAGTATGTCGATCATAAAGCTTAAAATTCAGTGTTGTTTTTAGCTGGTCTGTTAAATTGTGTTTGCCAAAGTGATTCCTTCAATAGCTTTATTCTTAGTTTGTTTACCAAAGCATTTTTACAACTTTTTTTTTTAAGTAAAAAAAATTATTTATTTTTATTATTTATTTTTGAGAAAGACAGCATGAGCAGGGGAGGGGCAGAGAGAGAGAGGGAGCCAGAGACTCCGAAGCAGGCTCTGTGCTGACAGTAGCTGTTTGGCGGGGGCTCAAACTCACGAGCTGTGAGATCATGACCTGAGCCAAAGTCGACACTCAACCGACTGAGCCACCTAGGGGCCCCTACAACTATTTCTTATTACATTTATAATATTAAATAAAATACTCATTTGTAAAACCATTCTTGACTCAAAGTAGGTGTTTTAAAAATACATGTGGGATGAATTGCTCATCACACTTCTAAACCTGATTTTATGGACCCGTGAAACTCTAGTGTTAAAAGATCCCTAAGAAGTTTTCTGGTGTAAACCTGTCGCTTTTATTACGACTTTTAAACCATGGAGATCAGCAAATGAGTTTTCCCCTTTCAGTTAGATACTGTTCTTGAAGGAGACGGGACCTAGATAATATCATCTAACGTTTGTTCTATCAGTAGCCACCAGGCTGATCAGATTTTGTGCTTGACCTAACGTTAGGCTGTCTTGACTAGGACAGGACTAGCCTGACTTTGTGTGGCTCCCTGTCATTGACTCTAAGTCTAAAGTTCTCTTTTGGCCAGCAAAAGAGCGGACACAGGATTAAAGTGAGAGATGGCTAATATCTGGGAAAAGATAAGAGCCCCGAACAAAGGTCTTCCCCGTTTTTATTAGGATCAGAAGGCTTATAAATGTGGTGATGGACGTGCACAAAGGGACAATGAATCTGTGAATGTTAACTTGTGGACGTGAGGGAAAGGGGGGTCTTAAGGATATTCGGGGATGGGGGTTTGGGTTAATACAAAACAAAATCCAGGCGCTGGGAAGTCGGGCTGAAGGTTGTTTACAGCAGACAGGAGGCAGGACCTCTGTTTATCTTAGCTAGCCTAGGGGATGAGACAGGTAGGAGGAATAACCTCAGGGTTGACAAGGCACCTTTTCTTTTGTTAACCGTCTATGCTCCAGGCTGCTTTGCCTGCAGCATGGGGTCCATTGTCCAATTTACCTAACCTGGCCCTATCCCCCTGTGAAAGCAGCTTCTGCCATAGGACTAAACTGGGGTGCTTCCACCTTGAATATCTAATCTTGTTTATTTCATATACCGGTGTACTGGGCACCTTTGCACCGTTTCTATTTCAGGACTTTGCCCCTCCCTCTCTATTCTGGGGGCTCTGCACCCCCTCTCTATTTTGGGGTGCCTTTGCACCTCCCTAGTCCTGGCACCTTTGTGCCTCCTTATCCTCGGGGTGCCAATTTGGTTTACCCAAACTCAGGTTTGAGTGTTTTAATGGCTTTGTATTTCTTTAAGCATTGTTAACCCATTGGCGTAAGCCCGGGGGTGGGGGGGGGGGTTCCTAAGCTCATCCCCCATAGCTCCCAGCACTGTAACTTGTTCACTTCATCTCAGGTCCAGATTCCTGCCCCATGTGCCTAGCCACAAACCTTTCCAGCCTCAGCTTTTCTGTTACTGTAATATTTAGCACAATTAAATGCTCAGACTGCTCACCCCCGCCCCCCCCCCCCCCACCTTTTCTTTCCACAGCCACCCATCCCATGGGCTCTGCATATAAAAACTTTGCTGACTCCACCTGCCTTCTTCCCTAAGATGCTTCTGGCTTAGCCTCTGAGTGTCTCTATCACAGTGGTTCCCCTTGCCAGTCTCTCCTTCTTAATACCTGGACTTCTTTGCCCACTGCTTTGGTTTCCTTTGACAATAGCGTAGGGCCGTCTTCATGCGCAAGTTCATCATAGATGCTTGAGGGAACTTCGACCTGGAGCTTCACCCTTCTGCCGGTCTTATTACTGAAGTTTTATTCGTATCATCTTGTAGCAAGTTTCCAGAAAATAAGCATCTCTGAGATATTTCTTCCTGATTTTTAAAAATTTTTTAATGCTTATTTATTTTTGAGAGAGAGAGAGAGAGAGAGAGCGTGTGCATGCACAAGCGGAGGAGGGGCAGAGAGAGAGAGGGAGACACAGAATCCAAAGCAGGCTCTAGGCTCTGAGCTGTCAGCACAGAGCCCGACGCGGGGCTTGAACTCACGAACTGTGAGATCATGACCTGAGCCCAAGTCGGATGCTTAACGAACTGAGCCACCCAGGTGTCCCTAGAGTTCTACAAATGATGAGCCTACCTTGACACATCATAATTAGTGTTTATAGTTTGCATTAGGATTCAGTCTTGGTGTTGTATATTCCCTGGATTTTGACAAATAAATAATGACAGGTATTCTCTGATATGGTAGCATACAGAATAGCTTCACTGCCCTAAAATCTTCTGTGCTCCACCTGTTCATCCCTCTTTCCCCTTTGACCCCTGGCAACCACTGATCTCGTTACTGTCTCCATGGTCCTGCTTTCCCAGAATGTCATATCTTTGGAGTCCTATGGTATGTAGCCCTTTCACATTGGCGTCTTCCTCTCTCTTTTTCTTTCTTTCCTTTTTTTTTTTTTTTTTTTTTTTTAATTTTTAACGTTTATTCAGTTTTGAGAGACAGAGCACGAGTGGGGAAGGGGCAGAGAGAGAGGGAGACACAGAATCTGCACAGGCTCCAGGCTCCGAGCTGTCAGCACAGGGCCTGGCGCGGGGCTTGAACCCATGGACTGTGAGATCATGACCTGAGCCAAAGTCAGATGCTTAACTGACTGAGCCACCAGGTGCCCGTTTCTTCCTGTTCTTAAAAATCATTCATGCCTAAGGAGGTTTTCACAAAATGCTGCCTGTGTATCATGCACCATGACTATTGGAAGGAGTTTTTGTAGGAATTTACTAATAAAGTTTTTGAAAACCTGGTAGAGTTTTCTACCGTATTCTGATCTATAAAAAGCTGTAGTAGTTTGGTTATTTTGAGGTTCACTAGGCAGGTGTATTTCCTGATGGATAATTAAAAAGTAGCCTGCAGTACTTTGTGATTTACAAGGTGGATTGCCGTGCACTATAAGTGAGTTGAATCTCACAAGTGCTGATGAGGGTTATCTCGCTCCGGGAAAAACTGGGCCTACAGTTCACTTCCAGGTCTTCAGTTCTAGAGCCTTCAGCAGCCATCCTGCTGCCCGGTAACTAAAACGTCGGTAATGTCACATACAGTGGTGTGCGGTCCAGACTTTGAGAACAAAGTCCCACTTGAAACTTGGGATTTTCCTTTCTTTTCAAGAGCACATTATTTCCTTAGGTCTTCTAATCCGTCTAGACTTGATCTTCTCTACAAATCCTCTCAAAAAACCTTACAGACATTTAGAAACACGCAGAAAAGTAGAGAGAGTAAACCTCCCGTGCCCATTACTCACTTCAGCAGTTACCCTGTACTCACCCACTTCTGTGTGTATCTGGCGGAGGACGGAGGCCATGGAGGCCACTCTGAAACACTTTCATGCCTTTGGTGTGTTTAGTAATTCCTAGTTTCCCTACCGGAGGCGTGTGAGCTTTTTATCTCTCTGTCCACCAGGAGCAGTCTTTCTGAGCTCCAGGCATCTTGTAGGGCCAGACTGTAAAAGACGTTGAATTAGTTTCTTGGGTCAGTCCCTGCCCACTCGGGGTTCTTCTTTTTGACCCGCCTTACTCACCTCTGACCCTAACAGTCCTTCCCTGCATGTGGCCTGGCCCCTACCCCCTGCTTCATGCCTTTCTCCTAACAGATTGCAGTAGCAATTTTCATTTCTGTTTTTCAAAATAATTTCTTTATTTCATAAAATGGTATTTCCCTGTCTTTAGCCTTGTTTTCTTTTCTTTTTTCTTGTAAATTTTTTTTAACGTTTTATTTATTTTTGAGACAGAGAGAGACAGAGCATGAATGGGGGAGGGGCAGAGAGAGAGGGAGACACAGAATCGGAAGCAGGCTCCAGTCTCTGAGCCATCAGCCCAGAGCCCGACGCGGGGCTGGAACTCACGGACCACGAGATCATGACCTGAGCTGAAGTCGGCCGCTTAACCGACTGAGCCACCCAGGCGCCCCTCTTTTCTTTTTTTTTAAGCAGACTTCACGCCCAGCGCAGAGCCCAGTGCGGGGCTCGAACTCATGGCCCTGAGATCAAGACCTGAGCTGGGATCAAGAGTCGGATGCTTAGCCGACTGAGCCACCCAGGCGCCCCAGCCTTGTTTTTAAAAGCTCTACGTCTTTGACATTACACGTCTCCTTTCTACCTCAGAACATGCTACTGTTTCCAAGTGTGTGGCCCCTGCTGCTTCTCTGCACACTGCTTAATTTTCATTAAGAGGTTGGCAAATCTTAGTTTGCCCTTGAGTCTCTCTAAACTGTATTCCAGTGGAAGGTGTATCTGATGGGACCTTAGAGCCAGTTCCGTTTGGCTTTACTGAGAGGAGAATTTAATGGCTGATAGAACGAAACGATCAAGCAGGGACAGGTGGGTCCAGGCATTCAACTAATGTTTCCAGGAACTTGACTTCTTTCCATCATTCTGGTCTGCTCCCATCTGGGTTGGGTTTCTTCTCAGGTCGCCTTCCCCAGCAGCTCCAGTCTTCGCCGTCAGCTTTGCACCATAGTTCTGGTAGTTGGGCTGGTAACTCCAGCAACAGTCCCGCACGCAGCTGGTGCTGGCTAACTCGGCCTGGGTCACGTGCTTGCCCCTGACCGACCAGAGGGACGCTTCCACAGCCAGCAAGGGAAGGCCACACCACGTGTGCTGAGAGTGAGGATTTGTGTAGATGTCTAAAGAGACGGGCGTGCTGTTAACCACAAGAACAGGAAATGAATACTGGGTAGGCAGGCAAAAATGATAGCTGTCTCTGGAGAAGATCAAATTAATTGGGACTAAAAGCTCCCTCTAGGAGATCCACTATACCAGTCATCACCTGAAAACTTCTGAGCGTAAACACAAAAACAAAGAGGCTTTTCTGGCAAGGGAGAACAGCGTTCCCAGAAATCGTTTTCTCTGAAGCTTTGGTAATAACGCTCCAGGGATACCTTTACTCACTTACCTTCTGGTTGGATTCTTCCGTTAATCCGTACTTGGAGTCACAAATATTTGAAACCTAGTATGACTACAGATTGTCATCAGATTTGGAGGAGTTGTAGATTTTTTGTATCTGAGTTCTTCACCTTTCAAATGAGATGATCTGACTCACCCCCCACACATACTGACTGCCTTGCTATCTACTGGGATTTTCAGATGAGGACTGCAGGAAGCAATGAGCACGTGAGAAGAAAAAAAAAGTGTAAGGACACCAAGCCAGTTTTCAGGATTGCCATCTTTCTAGTGCTGCTTTGCCTGTGTTAGGGCTAGAGTTCCACCAACCAGAATAAGGAAGAAAGTAGCGGAAGCTCCCATTGGGTGGGTCAGGTAGAATCGTGTCCTTCGTGAACGCCAGTTTCGGAATAAAGTCCCGTCGTCCTCAAGCCACATTGAAGTCCCGCCCTTTTGCCGACTGCGGAGGGTCCCCTTCACATCTGACAGCAGCGATCTGTTGACTAAGACTTCACCTATTGTAGATGGTTCAAAGGACCCAGTAGCCATAGTGGGACCGGGAGTCTGAAAGTAATTTTAGAAATTCCAAATGGATTTGTTGTTTTAGAAACAACTAGGCCTTAATAAACTTAGATATCACAGCGCAGTTTATTACTGCAGACTTAGAATGAGAATAGTCAATAAGAATAAGAATAGACTTAGGACCATAGCCTTTGATTTACAAAAAAAAAAAAAATTAATGTTTACTTTTGAGACACACACACACACACACACACACACACACACACACACACACACACAGAGTGTGAGCGGGGGAGGGGCAGAGAGAGAGGAGACACAGAATCCAAAGCAGGCAGGCGCCAGGCTCCAGAGCACAGAGTGGGGCTTGAGCTCACGGACTGTGAAAACATGACCTGAGCTGAATTCGGACGCTTAACTGACTGAGTCCCCCAGGCGCCTCTGATTTTTATTTTAATTTTTAGTGTTCTTGGCTCTTTTAAGGTGTTACAAATGATTCTAAATTTAGGTTATAAACAATCTAATAAAATCATAGCTTTTCAGGTCTAAATCCCTTGTTGGCTAGTGAGGGAGGGCACAGATCACATGTAAGAAGAAAAGATTATGTAGTTCCCATTTTGGTTGTGGGGCCAGGCTACTTAATCGTCAGGTTGAAAACTGGTTCAGATTAGAATCCAACTATTGAAGAACCAGGAGCGTTTTCTCAGAAATGGAGATAGTCACATCAATATTACAGTTTTTGTGCTGGATTTTGTTTGTTTAAAATGATTCCTCTCATACCTTTATTTCCTCTCCCTGTTATTCCAGGTGTAAAATACGAGAAAGTTATTTCAAGTGGTGTGGCCACCAAAGAAAAGATTCAGCCTGACACAAAAATAACCTAGAGGGGGAATCTAACATATCGAGTGCAATGAATGAGTGTAATATACAACTTTCTGAAAAAAAGAGTTCTGGCATTTTGGTTTTTTTTTTTTTTTTTTTTTAACGTTTATTTGTTTTTGAGACAGAGAGAGACAGAGCATGAACGGGGGAGGGGCAGAGAGAGAGGGAGACACAGAATCGGAAACAGGCTCCAGGCTCTGAGCCGTCAGCCCAGAGCCCGACGCGGGGCTCGAACTCACGGACCGTGAGATCGTGACCTGAGCTGAAGTCGGACGCTTAACCGACTGAGCCACCCGGGCGCCCCGAGTTCTGGCATTTTGATAGAATTATTTTGGTTTTTGTGGAAGAAAGTACTGTGCGTGTGTCTGTGTGTAAAATGACACATTCTGTCGGATGTGAATCTGACTTGCCTGGAATTAGAATGCCTGTTCATGATAGGATAATACCCTTTTGTTAACTGTTACTCTTAGTGAAGAATAGAGATGATCATGTATTTTACGATGAGGGAAAGGAACCGTGTCAAAGACGGTTAGTTTGGACCCAAGACCGTTTGACTCTAAGACCCCTGCACTTTTCTCTCTGCCATGCTGCCCGGCAGGTTAACTCTTAACGTTCACTTCACCATTCTCTTCAGCCCATTCAGAAGACTAAGATGTTTATAACGCGGATATCTTTTTTACTTTATTTTGTTTTATTTGATTGTTTTAGAAAGCCGTGTGGAGGTTATGGATGATAAGCCCGGTCCTGGACCACTGAGTGAGACTTCGGAATTTCTCTTCTCTTTTGGAGTTATAGCAGATATTCAGTATGCTGACTTAGAAGATGGCTATAATTTCCAAGGAAACAGACGGCGATACTACAGACACAGTCTGCTCCACTTACAAGGTGCTATCGAGCACTGGAATACAGAAGGCAGCCCGCCCCGCTGTGTACTTCAGCTTGGAGACATCATTGACGGATATAACGCGCAGTATAAAGCCTCTGAAAAGTCGCTGGAACTTGTTATGAACACATTCCAGATGCTTAAAGTTCCCGTTCATCATACATGGGGGAACCACGAGTTCTATAACTTCAGCAGAAACTACTTAACAAATTCTAAACTTAACACAAAGTTTCTGGAAGACCAGATTGTGCACCATCCCGAGACCGTGCCTTCAGAGAACTACTATGCTTATCATTTTGTGCCGTTCCCTCAATTCCGGTTCATTTTACTGGATGCTTACGACTTGAGCGTCTTGGGCGTGGATCAGTCCTCTGCAAAATACCAGCAGTGTCTGAAGATACTGAAGGGTCACAATCCAAACTCGGAATTGAATAGTCCTCAAGGTGAATTATTCCTTTGAGCTGAGAATCTAATACATTGTCTTTAAATTCTTCAGCCACCTTTTATTCAGCAGGAAGATGGACGGTTAAGGTAAAAGTATATCGTCGCCGTCGTTCGGGGTCAGGATTTCTCACAAGCCCCATGGCACGTGCATTGGTTGCAGTCGGTTGAAGATGCGTTTCACGGATGTCTGAGTGTCTCTTCTGGGCCAGGCCCTTTTTCTAGGGCTAGCTAGTCAGAGCCATAAGCCATGCTGACAGCATCCCCTTTCTTTTTAGTGGATTGAGTGGAGGAAACGAGAGACACGGTGGGCGGGACCGGGAATAAATGAAACAAATGAAATTACTTCCACGGTGATAGATCCTACCGAGAAAATCACATAGGGTGTTAAAGAAAAGGATCGCGTACTGTTTTAGCTTCAGTGGTCAGAGATGGCCTCTCCAGAGAGAAAAACATGGAAGCGGACACCTGGACGGTTGGAAGGAGTCGTCCTTGGGAAGCACGGGGTGGGCAGAGTGTTGGGGACGGAGTGGGGGACAGATGGGAAGGTGCCCGGCAGAGGGAGCCTTGGGCATCAGGACACAGGAAGAGGCCAGTGAGGGAAGCAGAGGAGCATGTGCAGCGCGCCTCATCCGTACTTTGCCCTGTGCCTCGTGGCTCCCCGTTTTAAGTCAGCCGCTGCCCAACATTCCTCAGGAGAGGTGCAAGTGTCCCCACGTTAGCCGAGTTCGAGTGCCCAAATGAGGGGGAAACTGGCCGTTGATGGGTCTAACGTACCTCATTCATTTCAGGACTGTCTGAGCCCCAGTTTGTCCAGTTCAATGGAGGATTCAGCCAAGAGCAGCTGAACTGGTTGAACGAAGTCCTCACCTTCTCGGACACAAACCAGGAAAAGGTGGTGATTGTGAGTAAGTATTTCAGTTCCTCGATTGCACCAGCGTCGTGGAGGACGGGAGAGTTAGGTCGAAAGTGCACTGGTAGTTATTTCGGTTGTGATGTCCTCTTGCTGTGAAATGAATGCTTCCATTTCCCCCCCCCCCCCCCCCCCCCCGAGAACCTGAGTATAAGATTGACGTTTACAGCCGAGCCAGGAAAGAACTGTAAAATAACAAAAACATGTTGCCACATGTTAGTGCCTGGGAGTCGGCCTTTTAGGTTTCAAAGTAGAATTTCAGCACGGGGGATCAGTTTACGTAGCACAGTTGACTCTTGAACGACGTAGGGGATGGGGTGCCGCCCCCTGCACAGTCGAAAATCCACGTGTAACTTGTGACTCCCTAGAAGCTTAAACTACACGTGGCCTCCTGTTGGCTGGGAGCCTTACGGGTAACGTAAACCGTTGGCTGACACATATTTTGTCTGTTACGTGCATCCTGCACTGTATTCTTACAATAAGTGAGCTAGCGGAAAGAAAATGTCATTAAGGGAGTCATAAGGAAGAGAAGGCACGTTCACAGTCCTGTAAAAATCTGTGTATAAGTGGACCCGTACAGTTCAAACCTTTGTTGACCGTCAACTGTAACATCTGAGTGCGAAATTCGGTCCAGGACACCCCCCCCCCCCCCCCACAAGACCTCAGCCGGTCAGGCACTGTGGCCGCTGGATGGAGGCATCGGCTGTCGAGCGTTGGGGTGTCAGGTGTGACAGACGCACGTGGCGGTCAGTACTTCACATCTGGAGCTGCGTCTGCCGCGTCACTGCAAGGAGATAAGATTTACGAGGCTTCTGCTTAGAGTCATCTTCTACAGAACTGCTGTCGTCGTAGGTTGTAGGAACCTGAGGTGCAGGTGTGCGCACACACACAGAACTGAATTTGGACTTGGCGTATGGCTGGTGTCCTTGGTCTGGGGTCTGAGTTTCGATCCTCGCTGTAGAATTGATGCGGCGCAGTGGCTGAGAAGACCGTGCTCGGGGCCCCAGGGACGGGACGCCGTTCCGTGCACGGGTGTTTGCGTGAGCTGTGTGACTGGGTAAACGTGGAACCTTCAGACCGATTCTCTGAGTGTTGCATCACATGGAATCATGGCCACGAAAACCCCTCGAAAACGACGGGCTAGTCTGACAGCTGGCGATAGAAACGCGTATGTCTCTAAGTGTGGTTTTTACTTGGTGATCCTGCACCGTGGGAAAACACGTAGACGGAGCAGGGCTGTTGGGGCTACCGTTAGATCAAGTGTCCTTCCAGGCTGGGAGGACACAAGGTGCCCCGGGGTCATTGGTGCGACGCGACACTCCCTGACTCCTCCGTAGCTGGTCTCATTGTTGACTTGTCTCTGTTCAGCTTCCCGCTGCCAGGCCGGCCCTGTCACTTCCGAGGACACTGGCACGGAAAGGGACCTACGGGTCGTGCCGGCAAACCTGCCAGTGTCAAAGATCAGGAAACAGAGAAATGAAGCAACGTGGTTCTTTTGGTGTGGTTTTCAGCGTGTGGTTTTGGCAGGGACTAAAGCCCACCCCAGCCTCCTTTCCCCCTTGTCTTTTTACTTCAGGGCACCTGTCTCCGTTAGCGTCTCTCAGGTTTCTGCCTGTTGCCGTAAGCTGAGAAACCGGATGAACGAACCTTTAACAACTGAGTGCTCAGGTTCTCTGTGGCAAAGTTTAAAATGGCTGATAGCCCTTGGCTTTCGTTTTTCTGTGCTCCTTCGCTTTGATTTTGGGTACCCACAGGCCGTTTGGCCTGCGTCTTGGAAGGCTGGCGCGGCTGGTGGCCGAGATCTGGTGGGGACACCGCAGCAGGACGGGGTTCTGGGTGGAGGATTCAGCAGTTGGGGTTTGGAAGCGTGAAGTTTCAGAGGCCGCTAGACTCACTGGAGATGCTGAGGAAGCAGTTTGGCTGTTTGAGTCTGACATTTGCGGTGGGGAATCCGGGCGGGATGTAACCACGAGGGACTTGGAAGGTGCCCGTGACGGTCACAACTGTGGATTCCTGGATCGCCAAGGCATCAGGCGCGAGTGGAGAAGGGACCCAGGGACCGAGTGTTCAGGCGCTCCCAGGAAGAAGCAGGGAGTGAGAATTCATGGAAACGTCTGTGGAGCAGGGAGGAAGAAGAGGAGGACTGGTGAGGTTCTGGCAGCCTGGGGCCTCCGGGATGGGGAGACGGTCCCTGGGTCACGTGTTTCCAGGTCTCTCGATCTGGAAAGTCACCCGGCCTCTCTGGACCCTGAGCCCTTAGCACGGCCTCAGGAGTGGGCGTGTGTCGTGCGTGGGCACACTCGTAAATTCTTTGGACGCCTTTGGCTCTGACTTTAGGGAGCTATTAATCCTCCATAGTACAAACTAAATAGAAACAAAACAGAACAAAAATTCAGAATAAATGTCAGAATAAAAACAACAGTTTAAGGAACAGAAAAGGAAAGTGACGTAAGGGGAAGAAGCAAAGCCAAGTGAGCTGTTGTGCCCACGCTGCAGACCGACAGACGGGGTGGCCTCACGTGTGTTCAGGAATTCGAGACTCTCCTGGCTCTCCCTCCATGCACCTCCTGTGGGACCTAGGATAAATAGTCCCTGCTTTACCTCACTTTTCGCCTCCGTTAAATGGCTCCGACTGCCTTGATCTCGTGGAGGTGTTTACAGTGGCGTGCATCCATTTTAACGCACTGAGTGTCTGTGTAAGTGACCTATGACCCGTTGACCCATCCCTGAACTGTTGTTACATTTAGGAGTACCTCTTTCTGCGTCTCTGCCGCTCGTGTCTGAGGAAATCAGCGAGACGGATTCCCGCACAGCCTGACTTCTGCGGACGCCCTCAGGGTTTCTCCATGTCTGTGCGTCTTCAGACGCTCTGGGCGTAGGGAGCCAGGGGTTCTGGCCTCTCCCCGTGTATGCGGACTGCCTCCCTGTGTCTACGCTGCACAGATGTGGCTGTAGATTAGCCAGTTCTTCGCGTATGTGGATTTTCTCTGGCCTTAGTCCATCTGGAAGAAGTAGCAACGTGCTTTTTTTTTTTTTTTTTTTCCCTTCCCCGTGAGTACTAGCTTTTAGCCATTTCTTTTGATGAAAGAGACATTTCCTACTCGGCTCATAACTCTTCTTCTCTTTAACTAACAGGCCATCTTCCCATTTACCCAGAGGCCTCTGACAGTGTGTGCCTGGCCTGGAATTACAGAGACGCGCTGGCCGTCATTTGGTCCCACAGGTGTGTCGTGTGTTTCTTCGCCGGTCACACTCACGATGGTGGCTACTCCGAGGATCCTTTCGGTGTGCACCACGTCAACCTAGAAGGGGTCATAGAGACGGCGCCGGACAGCCAGGCTTTTGGCACCGTTTATGTCTACCCTGACAAGATGATGCTGAAAGGGAGGGGCAGGGTTCCGGACAGGATCATGAATTATAAGAGGGAGAACACCTTCCGGTGTTAGTCTGGCTCACTGCGTTCCATCTCGTTTGCCTTTGGAGAGAGAGAGAGCACGGCTGAGCTTTGTGTTTTTGTTCATCTCCCCCCCCCGCCCCCACCCCAGAGCCCTCAGTCTCCTTGCTTCGTATTCTCTTTGCACGACGAAACGGATCTGTGTCCTCGGGGCGCGTCAGCTCCCGAGATACTCTGACCTGTCGTTTTTGGATAACGGACCCGGTGCTGAGAACTGGACACAGAATGAATGCAGGTGGCGTGAATAAACCAGGGCAGAGACTGAGGGGGGTGGTCGAGTCCTCAAGACAGACCTCATTTAGCCTGATCTGGAATTTTTTTTTTTTTCTTTTTTTTTTTTTTTTTTTTTACCAAGGAGGATATATTCATGTATTAACCATGTAACTTAACGTTCGTAATAATAAAATAAGCTCAGGTAAACTCTTTCTGTGTATCCTGCTGTGTGAATGAGCTTTGGACTTTTTTTTCTCAGAATACCCAACATATTTGTACATTTATTGGCTTGTATTCCTGTCCTGTAAACAAAGTAAGTTGTCTCACGGGTGAATGTGTGGTCCCTTCCACGCGAGGCCGTGAGAAAGGCCTCCGGAGAAGTCACGCGGTCCCCTCGTGATTCTGAGTAAAGCGGGATCAAGGGCCGGCACAGCCGTGCACCTGCTGGTGTGGCCCCTCTGGGCAGCAGCTAGTGCTGTGTGAGACTGCAGGGGGGATTGAGTTTACTCTCCGCTCCCTGTGTAGACGAATGGGGCACGTTGACTCGGCTGTCCCACGCGCTAAGTTTTCTTTGTGGAAACATTTACTAGATGGCGAACGGGACCGTTGAAGCTGGGAGCAAGTTTGAGTCAGGGCCTAAAGAAACATCAAGCGAGAAGATACCGATACTAGTCAGCCTGAGTGCACCTGCCGAGCACCTGGGCTCCGGGGGCGAGGGGTGTGTTCGTGTTCTATGGCTGCTGTGGCAAATTACCCCCACGTTGGTGGCTTAGATTGCGCGTATCTGACGTTTCTGGAGGTCGGAAGTCTGAAACCACATTCCCTGGGCCAAGCTCAAGTTGTTGTCAGGGCCGCGCCCCCTCGGGGGTCTCTGCGGCAGAATCTGTATCCCAGCTTCTAGAGCCTCCATTCTCAGAGCCACCAGTGCAGCCTCTTCAAGCCTCCCTCTGCCTCCCTCTCTCTCATCGGGATGGCTGGGATGACGGGGAGGCACCCCCTGGCCGATCCAGGATCGTCTCCCCACCTCAAGACCCTTAACTTAATCATGTGTGCACAGTCTACTTTGTGATGCAAGGTAACAGTCCCAGGCTCTGGGGGTCGGACCGGGTGATCTTCGGGGGCCGTTATTCGGCCCACCAGAGGGGTGACTGTAATGCGCTCCCTGCATTCACCGACTTTACCATCCGTAGATACAAATGTGTGAAGAGAGGCCTAGGAATGTGGAGCGGAGGGGTGGTTTGCTTTTGTTTCACGGGATTAGGGAGGACTTGAAGAAGGAGGAAAAGGGTCTTGATGGGGTGTTAGGCAGAAGAGCATCAGCAGAGGTTAAAGGGCACGCTGAGTTGAGTGGCAAGTAATGCTGTGTAGACTCCCCGAAAGGTGCCTGGGGTTATGGCAAGAAATCGCGAAGGCAGAGGACCGGCGAGGGCCGTGCTGTGAAGTCTTGAATGACGAGCCCGGAGTTAGAAGTGAGCTTGTCGGGTTTCTGAGCTGGGGAAGTGTGGTTACAGGTGCCTCTCAGTCCTCGCAGGAGGAGAGGCTGATGGGGAAGAGAAAAGATGGGCGGGAAGGCAGGGGCTCTGATAATAGAAACGTTAAGCTTGCTTAAACTCAGCGGAGAAAGAGTTCACAACAATCTCAGTGCCTTTCCGAAGGCAGCACTCCTACCAGAAGTTTTCTGTGCTGAGAGATCTCAAAGGAGCCGCGTGTATTCACAGAATTCACAGTGACACGGGGGCCGCAGATACGGTGAAAGTGTATTTTGAACGTCACTTCTTTTTTAAAAAGCTGGAACATTACGGTCTTTTAAGCACAGAAGCAGGCATTCCTTGGATGATAGATCCTGTACAGGCTTTGCAAACAAATCCACTTCTTCCTGTGTAACTTTGGTAGTGACATGAAAAGGGGTGTAAAAACCATCAATCTCATGCGAACTAAGTGTGCACTGGACTGAAATCCTTTATGTGTGTTTTATCGACCTTGAAATAAATTTCACGTCGGTTGCTTACACTTGACAAGATTTTCTTTTTCCCTTTTCCCTCATCTAAACCTTGAAAAGAGAATTTCGCTTGTCCAGTGACCACTGTGTAAACCAAACACAAAACATACGTGCCTCCTTTAACAAGTATTTATAGAATCCTTAATATTGTGTTAAAGGCTATAAAAGTAGACAAATGGACAGACTTATTTCCACTCTCCTGATACATGATTGGTACTAATATTCTTTTGAGTGAAATACTTCCTAAATGTCATGAGACGGTATTTTGACCCCAGAGCTTGATGCTGACCCCCCAAAATTGCCAGCCAACAGAAATACGATGTGAGCCATTTAAGTAATTTAAAAGCATTCACGCTTCGGGGCGCCTGGGTGGCTCAGTCGGTTAAGCGTCCGACTTCGGCTCAGGTCACGATCTCGCGGTATGTGAGTTCGAGCCCCGCATCGGGCTCTGTGCTGACTGCTCAGAGCCTGGAGCCTCTTTCAGATTCTGTGTCTCCCTCTCTCTGACCCTCCTCCGTTCATGCTCTGTCTCAAAAATAAATAAACGTTAAAAAAAAAAAATTAAAAAAAAATAAATAAAAATAAAAGCATTCACGCTTCAAAAAGTAAAATAGAAACAGATGACAAATTTTAATGATATATTTTATATTAACGCAAATACGGCTAAAATATTTCAACATGTAATCAATATGAGAATATTTTATATTCCTTTTGTACTATGTCTTTAAAATCCAGTGTGTGTTTTATACAAGCAACCCCTCCATTGGGACGCCACATTTTCACTGTTAATACTTCATCTATATTTAGATATAAAAACTGGAATTAAGCAGATTCACATAACCATGTTGTTCCAAACACACTTAAAACAAGCGTTGCAGACACATTTCTAACTTTTCTAATAACTGAATCGACATGTTATAAAAACGTAGAAATTTACTTCCTCAGTGTAGCCACATTACAAGTGCTCAGTGCTACATCTTATGGTTATGTTAGCATGTTACGTGACGTTTGTATGTACGGCGGTGATGTCACCGTGTCACGCGTGTGTGCGCGCACTGCGGTCACGTTACCACGTCGTGTGTGCGCGCACCACGGTTATGGTAACATAAGTCGCCACGTTGGAGACTACAGCTCCCAGATGGTCTTCTCCCCAGGGTTACCTTTGACATTCATTTAAAAAAATACCGATTTTGGTCATACTTCTCATTTACCATGTAGTGAATATTCCGCTTCCTTCTGGTCCCAAATTCCTTTATTCTACCTAACTCTCTCTTTCCAAGATGTGCTCGTTCCTTGGGCATCATTGAGCTCACTGCACTGCACGGGTCCAGTATAATGAGTTCATTTCGGGGGCACAGCCCTCTCTTGAATCTCTGTTTCTATCATTCCACCGAAACCCTGTTTTCTTCTGTTTTAATCACCTGTAAGCCCCTTATAAGCACTTGGTAATTTTGGAGGCTCTCATATTATCCACTTTAATCCTGGCAACTGTATTAAGTAAGTAGCGGATCTGGTTTTAATCCTGTTTTACAGATGAAGACATATCCGCCAGGAGGTGTATATATTTGCCCAAGTCATATAGACAGGGGTAAGCTGAGTCAGAATTTATATCTCTTCACTTTGTTCTGTGGCCTTCTCTACTCTACGGGGACCCAATCGAATATCAGACCCCTCTCTTACCAGTTCCATGCAACTCTATGCCGTACCGTAGACATCCTCAGAAAGTTCTTGGCATTTTTTTTTAATTACCTCTAATATTAGCTGAGATTACCTGAAGTTCCTAGGAAATTGGCTTGTTACAAGCATGTTTATAAAACATTGATTGACAATACTCATTTTAATAATGGGATTCTTGGCTTCATTTAAAGTACTGTCTTGCAGTGAGTTGGCCAGGAGGACCGCATCTCCTTGTTTATGTATATGTAGACCCAAGAGAGAAATGGGAAGAGAGCGATTACAATGGCAGTAGCCAACTGAATTCTTCCACCAACTGGATTCCTATAAAGACACACAGGAATGATTATCAGTAAAAATCCAATAACATTTATGGATTGCTTTGGAAACAAATATCAAGGTTGAATTTGGTGAACACATTTTTATAGGACTTTTTCTTAATTTTTATTGGCATATAGCTTATTGATTTGTGGGAGTTCTTTTTTTTATTTTTTACCTTTTATAAAATGTTTATTTATTTTTGAGAGAGAGAGCATGAGGTGTGGAGGGACAGAGAGAGAGAGACATAGCAGGCTCCAGGCTGAGCTGTCACCACAGAACCCCAGGTTGGGCTCAAAACCACCAACCATGAGGTCATGACCTGAGCCGAAGTTGGAAGCTTAACCAACTGAGCCACCCAGGCACCCCAGGAGTTCTTTATTCTTAGTGCACATCTTTGTTGTTTATATATGTTGCAAATAGGTTTTCCCACTCCTATAATGATGTCTTTTGAGGAACTGAAGTCACTGATTAATTAGGCAGTGTGACAATCGATCTTTTCCTAATGATTTCTGTATCCTGTTTAAGAAAACTTTTCCTCCCCAAGGTCTTGGAGATTTGGGGTTATCTTCTCTAAAAGGCTTACTGTTTTGTTTCTCACATTAGATTTGTAATCCACCTGGAACGGCTGTTTATGAAAGTCAGGTGGGGAAAGTTTGGCCACATGGGCATTCCGTTGAGCCAGCAGGATTTGCTGACAAGTCTGCCTTTCTTTGCTGCACCTGTACTGCCACGAGGTCAGGAGTCAAGGGTCTACCTGTGCGTGGATGGACCTGTTTCTAGATTTACTCTTTCATTAGTCTTACCCTTTTCCCAGTACAGGTTTATCCCTCCACTTGCTTAGGTCTTCTTTAATCTCTCCCACAGTGTTTTGTCGATTTATTTGTAGAGCTTTTGCCTATCTCTTTCTAGATTTATTCCTAGGGAGTTGATTTCTCGATGTTCTTATTTATGGTTAACTTTGTTTTCACCATTTTCCGCGACTTGTTGATTTGAGTACATTCACCTAGTGGGCAGCAATCATGCTAATAAACTCACTCTAACGACTTTTCAGATTCTTTTTGATTTTTTGTGTACACAATCACGTTACCCACGGATAGCGAATGTTTTTCTTTTCTAGTCGTTGTGCCTCTAATTTTTTTCTTGCCTTATCGGACTGGCTATGATACTAGCTTGAACAGTGTTGAGCGGAAGTCGTAATGGTGGCTAACCTCACCTTTTCCTGATCTCAGAAGGCAAGTTTGCAACTGCTGGCCACTGAGTATCAGGCTTTGGTGTAGATCCCATTGGTCAGCTTTAGTTCCTTTCTACACCTGTTTCCTAAGACCTCTTGTGGATGGACGGTGAATTTTACCAGGTATCCTTTCTGTATAGATTGAGAAGAGAGTTTATTTATTCTTTTATTCTGTTAACATGATAGAGAACACTGGTTGGTTTTTGAATGTCAAACCGTGTTCATAGAATGGACCCAAGAGGGTGGTTGGGTGACATATTGCAGGATTTTATTTACTGGTGCTTTATTTAGGATTTTCTAATCTGTGGTTGTGAGTGAGGCTGCTGGGTAATTTCTTTTCTTCTCTCTCTCTTTTTTTTTAATGTTCTTGCTAAGTTTTGGCATCAAGGTTATTCTGTCCTCATAACATGAATTGTAAAGTGTTTCATCTTTTTCTGTTCTCTGGGAGTGTGTTAAAGGCTGACATTATTTTTTCCTTAAATATTAGGTAGAATTCTCCAGTTAGGGCATCTGGTCTAGAGTTTCTTTAATAGTTATGGAATTGTCCTGGAGTATTTCTTCTCGTGTCAGTTTTGCTAGTTTATATTTTTGAAGTGACTTGTTCATTTTTTTAAAGTTAATCTATTTTGAGAGAGAGAGAGGGTGCACGAGTGGGGGAGGGGAAAAGAGGGAGAGAGAGAATCCTAAGCAGGCTTCACACTGTCAGCACAGAGCCTGATGCGGGGCTTGATCCCACGAACCATGAAATCATGACCTGAGCCGAAATCGAGAGTCAGACCCTCCACCCACTGAGACACCTGGGCGTCCTCAAGACGTCTGATTTTAGCTAACGAGTTGAAAACTTACTTTGATGAACTGTGACATAGGCTCATCCATGCTGTGATAATCACCAGACCAAACAGTTCCCTATAAAACAGCACACATTTCAGATATTTGAAGTAGCTGCAAATGACCTGTGTATCGTCCCTTTCTCTCCGTGACCACCAGCTGCTGCTATTAGATGACCTTCCCCCAAGATACGTAGCATCTACAGAATATTTTCAAGTCTGGCCATGAGTCATCAGTTACTTCTTTCAGACCATTTAAAGCCTTATATGAACACAGGTTTCGTCTTATGAGGCAGGTGTGAGCTCCATCACTGCTCCTCAGCTTCTAAGTGAACAACAGCACAACACAGAAATCACTTCAGGTCACGGGGAGGATTAGAGTACAAGCAGGGAAACGATCCTAGATCGATCATACAGGCACCACTTTACCACTGTGTTAGAGGGATCAATGTTAGGTAAGATGAGCTCAAATCAATAAATAATTAAGCACGTGCAGCAGGAGCATGGGTCACGTCTTAGTGGAGAGGAATGATTTGTAGTATGAGGCAACTAATGATTTTGGGGTGGGTAGATGCTTCTAGAAATATGCCTTAAAAGCATCTTTTACATAGAGTAGAAGACAGTCATAGCTGGCCATGGTACCACCGGAAGCCAGAAGTAACTCCGGAAGTTACCGGAAGTAACTCATGGGCCTGAAGTCGGTGGAGGTGATTCAGCCCAACCTGATTTGCTCTCTGGTTTTCCAGGGATTAAGGCCTATGGCAAAGAAGCACCCTGCCAGGGACGAGTAACTTCTAGGTCTCTAACTCTTGGTGTTAGCAGTAGGATGGACAGGAAGGGAAGAGGGCTATGCAACAGGCCAAGGAGTCAAGGGTGGGAGGAAGCAAAGGAAGAGGTGATAAGTTCGGATCAGATGGCCTTGACAAAGGGAGGAGATGACAGGAGACTTAGCAGGGCAAGGCTGACAGACGTTGACTTAAAATACTGACCTCTGAGGTGGCTGCTCACGCTTGTAGGTAAGATTTTGGCCAGAACCACAACTAAACCAGAATGCCGATGGAGTTTTCGCCTTGTTCGACCAGACTCTTAACTGTACGGCTTCCTTGGCTCGTCCATTATAAGGGAGCCGAGGTCAACTGCCTAACCCATGTGCTGACCGCCTCCAGCAGTGATTGTGGGATGTGGTACGCAATGCTGGCTGTGAATCCTGGCTCCATCATTCCTTCAGCTTCTCCAGGCTCCTCTCAAGGAGGTGATACCTTCCCTGCTCCTGCTGGTGTGGCTGAGGGAGCTGAGTCATCGTGGTGCAGATCAGGGGTTGCGGAGGACCAGGAGCTTTCTCAGTTCTACCCCACCCCTTCCAAAGAGCAAAAGTCACTGCTCACCTGCCTTCTTCCTCATGTAAGACGTTCTGTTGTGAATGAAGCCAGAGGTGGCCCGCCAAGCCGACAGCCCACACGATACACAGGAATGTGTGTATAGCAGAGATACTCTTCCAAATGATGTTGCCTGAAAATAGATATTCTGACACTGTCAGTCATGGAATCACATCCCAGGGAAACCATGACCTCTCTGTATCTGCTCTGCCATAGTCTTTCAGGTAAAGCGTTCAGAAAAGGCTGGGGTGGTGCCTGGCTGGCTCAGTGGGTGGAGCGTGTGACTCTTGATCTCAAGGTCCTGAGTTCGAGCCCCACGTTGAGAGTGGAGCTTACTTAAAAAAAAAAAAAAAAAGCTGGGGTTTCTTTAAGTTTTGTTTTGGGGAATGTCATAGAGGTTAAAGGAGTAATAATCAGCTTAAGTGGACATGTGCCCTTTCTATGATGACTACCCTCATTTTCTTTGGGGATCTGCCCTTCCCACACCCCCCTGGCCGTGTGTCCCAGACAACTGGACCTTAGCCTGATTATTCAGTGCATTTCATCCCTTTAGTGGTGGTGCTTTGGCTCCAGAAGAACAGCTGACAAATCAGGGCCGACAACTCAATTCTGAGACGTCGGTGGAGATATCGGGAAAGCAGGTCCTATCTTCTGTTGGACTGAGCGGGCAGGAAGAAGTGAACTTTGACCTGCCGGGCTACCACGAGGGGCCCTGGACTGAAGTCCATCGGCACATGGTGGAACAGACAGGTGCTGAGAGTTCTGAGCCAGTGCCTGAAGCGAGCACCACCCCTGCGTTTCTTTCAGTCACGTACCCCAGTACGTCTCCGTTCGAGCTCACAGCCCGTTTGAGTTCAGCTTTTTCCTTGCCGGCAACTAATGGAGCCCAAACCACTGCACCTTAAAGATGCGGACAAGAGTTCCCGGCGCCTGTACGAGGAACGTGTGCATCTAGGGGACGTGAGTTTTCCCCATCCAGCTGGGAGCCACTGGTCTTTATTCTAAGGCCCTGAGAACTCTGAGGACTCACTGGCAAAGGAGCTGTTTTCACGACAGTGAAGAATAACCCGTCAGGACCAACAGTCCCTGTTAATAAGAAAATGTTAGTAAACACAGTAAAATGTAATTTCTTTTTTGTTATGAGACACGGTTTTATGGTATAAAACTGTCCGCCTCTAGGTTCGTTGAGTTTTTGGGGCTGTAAAAGGCGAAGCGACTATGTTTTGCCCGCATCGAAGTAGGTAGCTTGTGGGCAACACAGACCTGATATTTTAAGGGAATTTCTTTATATGTATACCCACCTGGCAGATTTTATATATGTATGTGAAATGAAAAGAATATATATGTATATACGTGTGTGTGTGTATACATATATATTTTTTTTCATTCCAAGGAGCAGTTTACAAAATGTATGATAAAGCCTCTGTGTTACAGCCATCCATTCACTCAACAAGCATTAAGTACCAAACCGTATTCGTGGCCTTATTTCAGCGGGGCTTGGGCAAAGATGGGCTAGACATGGTCCGACTTTTAAGGGGCGTACAGCCTAGTGGGGGGAAAACATAAAAAAGCATGAAATAAATTGTCGTAGGTACTACGACAGGACAGAGGGAGGTTGGGGGGGGTGATACGTATTAATGCAAAACCTAGACATTTGTATGGATGTTATAAACCGTTTCTCTACATAGAGTAGCCGCCCATATACACAGGGGTTGAATGAGTTCAAATAAGAAAGTGATTCCCGGCAGTGGTACCGGAGTTAAGAAGAATTGATGAAGAGTAAACATATAATAGACACTGGTTGCCACTGACTCTGGAGATACCAACTTAGCACTTTGTTGCTGATTTTCTATCAGCTTGGTGGCTTTAGAAATCGGCGCCTTTCTCTCTGGAGAGAAAGACGCCCTTCTCTCTCACGGGCTAACCCGCAGAACCACTGTTGCCCACGAGCATAAGCGATCTTGGGTTCCGAGTTGGTAAAAGACCGTCTTGGTTTGGCAGGTCCTTGTGACACTTGCCTGCAGATGGTGTGGGTGATCTAGATTAGAATTAGCCCCTCTCATCATCAGAAATGAGAAGACCTGGACAGCCCCGTGTTTCTCCTGGGAGTCCGTCATTATTATAAGAAATCTGATTTGCTGTATCTCCCTGCAGAATCCAGGGTTCGTACCCGTGACAAGGGGGTTAAGTCCAACAAGCAAGGTCAGCACAGCAGGGATCATGTACACCACCTGTTAGCAAAGAGAGAGAAAATTACGTGGGTAATTTCCGCCCCATGGCATTTGTTCTTAGTGTCTCTCTCCCTTGCCCACCTGCCATTATGAAAGCCAAAAAAGCCAATTTATATTCCCAACCTCTTCAGCTAGGGTGATCATGCTCCCGCCATGAAATGTAGTAAGAAGTCTCGTAGGGGCAAGGCTGATACCTAGAGCATTTAACAACCAATAATGCCCGGATGCTGACCGAGCAGGATGGATCCCAGACCATAAACCAAGTTGGTATGCACACACTGACTAGCAGCCTGTCTGAAGGGCTTCCTGGGAAACATTTCCTCCCCAATAAAAGGGAAGAAAGCACAGGAGGAAAAATCATTTTGCTCCTGCCTTACTTCTTCCTACTTGGGATGCCCTTGTCTGGGGATGATGTCTGGAGCTGCAGCAGCCATTCTGTGAACATGAGAGAATATATCACCCACACATTGGAGATGGCAGAGAAGAAAGGAAGCCCGGGTCTTTGATCACGTTGTTGGCCGCTAAGCAACTCCCTCTGGACTTCTTGTTAAGTGAGATACTCTACTCTTATAACCTGATGCTAGGCAGATGTTCTGTTATCTGCTCCTATATGCATCCTGATACAGGAGTCCTCCGTGAACAAGATGAAGTAGGGCACGTGGGAGTGAGTCAGGTGTGAGGTACAAGCCCCCAAGGCCCAGTGACGTAGTACTGGTTCCTGTTTGCATCCATTCATTCTTTCTTTCACTCAACGGTCAATACAGAAGGACTGCCATAGGAAGGCTCTGTTAGGTTGCCTGAGGAATACCAAGAAGAAGGAGTAAGTGGTCCCTGTTCTCCCAGGAGCTGGCATGTACCGAACCAACTTAAATGTAAAGCAGAATGGGTTAGTGTTAAAGGTTTGAAGGAAGGACGGTTAGAACCTATGGGAAAGAGGGAGAGAGACTTGAGTGATGTAGCATTTGAGATAGACTTTGAAGCTTGAGCACGACACACAGAAATCCCAGGGGCGAGGCACAGTAAGTTTTACAGGTGGATCGGGCTTCCAAGACCAGGCTGGGAAGGTGGGTTGGAGCCATCCTGCGGTGGGCGTTGAGTGCCAGCCTGGGGAGTTGTAACTCAGGGATCTTGGGGAGCGAGGGAAGTTTCTGAAGCAGGAAGCGATACGTGGGAAGCGGAAGAGATCAGAGGCAGCTCCAAGAATTGGGAAGCTATTACAGGAGTCCACGTGGGGTGATGGAGGGCTAACCTGGCAAGGAGGGCTGTCTGCGGGGACATGCTGTCTGTTGGTGTTATGTCATCTAAGCGTGAAGTGAGAGGTGACATACAGAGACTGTACAGATAAGCGGTCGGACCTACACGGGGCGCTGTTGGATTGCTTTGTTCTTCGTTTTGTTTTCTGAAAGGCTCTCAAAGGTGGTAGTAAGGGACTGAGATGTGGTTTGGAGCAAGGATGACCCGGAGGATGATTCAGCTGTTGATAGAAATGGGTGAGTCAGGAGGAGGAGGGGGCTTTGTAGGGAAAGATGCTGGGCAGGACCTCGGGGTGTTTGAGGAGCCAGTGTGATATACAGGTGGAAAGATCTAGCAGTCTTTTGCAAATTCACCATTAAGCTGGGTGTTGGAGAGTCGCCTGCAGGGAAGTAATATTTGGAACTCAGGACATGGCCCCGCGTGCTGAGGAAGAGGCAGTTTGATTTGATGCGAGAGCATGTGAATCTGGACAATAAGCACTATCAGAAGGAGTTCCACTGCACTAAAAAGACTGGCTGGGATTTCACATTACAAATCCAAACACTTCCATTTGTTGCTAATATTCTTCCAAGGCCAAAAGTCATGTTGGCTGGCGATACTGCAGTCTTGCGTATCCGTTTTGAAAGAAACTGGGCAAGATCCAGACATTTCAGGAAACGTGTGGACGGTCTCTCCCTCCTCCGAACAGTTCAGCCAGAGCATTGGTTAGATGTATCCTGTAGATTTTATGGGCTCGGATTACTCTTTATAAATATAACTCACTGAATTAGAGGAACCACAGACCCTAAGCCTGCCATTTTCTGGTCAAATGTTTGTTGGAGTGTCTGGGTAGAAACTCACGGGGAATGGTTCAGTTGACCTTGGGAGGTCTACTCTGTGTCTTCAGAAAAGTGTCCTCAGTTGGCCCATTTTTATGCAAAGGGAATACTACCCTAAGGACCCCTGTGTCTGGAAAATTCTTTGTTCTCTCCCCCATACACATTACTACCCTGATCCCTTCCCCTCTGACACTTTAGGAAAAAGAGCTTACAAAGAATTTATTTCTGAGTTTTTCCGCACATGGAGCCGGGAGGGGCGACAAAATGGGTAACAAGCCTGTGTGTTTCGTGCACGGCTCCACGGTTCTTTGGGACGCAGGAAGCAGCTTTTACTCACCATCCACAGTTCTGCATCTGGATCGTTCACCTGGAAAGACAGGACGTCTGGCATTAGCAGGCACGGCCCGTGCCCCACTCCCGTATCCGGTCTGCTCCTCGATGCGTCCCAGTCCTGTTAGGTGCCAGGCGCGGCGCCAGGCGGCGGGGACAGAGTCTAGCGGAGGGCGGGGTCGCAGGGGCTTCTGGCCGAGCGCCGCAAGGGGGCCGCACACACTGCGCACACAGTACCGGTGTTGTGGGCGCCCCCGTCTGAGGAATAAGGAAAGCCCTTATCGGGGGTCCCAAGGCAGACCTGAGGGGTACCCGCGCCCCAGACGGTTCTCCCGGGCCCTCAACCGCGCTGGGTCTCCGCTCCGGGACGCGGGCGGGCGGTCACGGGAACGCGCCTGGCTTTCCGCTGGGACAGGGGCGGGGGCTCCGGGGCGTGACCCCCGACCCTGAGGCCCCGTCAGTCCACACCGCGTGCCGGGAACCCGCCCGCCGCCGGGAGCCGGGGCGCTGACCTGCACCAAGGCCGCCAGCGCGAAGAAGGCGGCCATGAGCCCGTTGCAGGCCCGCCACAGGCCGGGGGCCCAGCGTCCCGCTGCAGGCGCCATCCGCTCGGGGCCAAGGGTCTGGGCGGGCCGGGGGCGGGGCGTCGGGCTTCAGGGGCGGGGCGGGGCGGGGCGTCGGGGCGTCGGGGCGGGGGTGGTGCGGAGGTGGGGGCGGGGCGTCGGGGACGGGGCCAGGCGTGAAGGCTTAGGGGCGGTGCGGGGCAGGCGGGGGCGGGGCTTCGGGGCGTGGTGAGGATGTGGTGTCGGGGCCTAGAGGTGGGGCGTCCCGGACAGAGGCTGGGGGCGGGGCAGCGGGGTTGGGGCGGGGCTTGCAACAGGGCAGCGGTGGGTGGGCTTCCCCTGAAACCCACTTTGTCCTGCGCCGGTTTCTTTCCCCAAACACCCCCCCAGGTGTCGAGTGGCCGCTGGCGGCCGCTCGCTGGGTAAGGATGTGGCACTACTTTAGCCTTACTACTCCCCCCTTTAGATTCTCCCGAAGGCGTGGCCAAGGAAGGTGCTGTGTCCCCATTTCACAGATGGGGAAAGCGAGTCTCAGAACGACTGGATGACTTGCCCAAGATGGCACACGGCTCCGGGGCCCCCACACAGACCAGATTCGGTCACTCGCGCTGACAAAATCCAAAGGCAGGGCGACCACTGGTGGCGAAACAAGAAAGGAATTTGTTTCAGTGAGGCCAACACAGTGAGGCCAAGACAGCGGACCAGCGTCTCAAACGCTGTCTCCGAAGTGCCAGAAAAACTTCTAGGCTTACGGAAGGAAAATGTAGGGCGAGGGTCGGTGTGTGCCAGCAGGTGGCAGTGCAGGTCAGGTGGAACCCTGTGTTGGGGTCTCATGCAGGGTCTTGCTGGCTCAGGAAGGTCCTTATGGTTTGAGGGGGTGGTTCGATCCCCATCTGGGGACTCTTTGCCCGCAGGGTCTGTTGCCCGAGTTAAGGGATGAGCTGGAAAGCAGAACTTCATCAGTTAGAACGTTTGAGGTCAAAACGGAAGTAGCTGGAGTCAGTGCTGCTCCTGGGTGGTGGAAGGTCATGTTTGAACCCTGTAGGTCCAACCACCCTGCCTGTTCCCCAAAGCTACCTTCCTCACATTAGAGGAAAAAAGAGAACGCAGAGTGAGAGGCGGAGAGAGAAAGAGGCCTCTGTCTGTGTGCATTTTCTGATTAGTATTTATGCATTTCTTTCCAAAGCTCTAGGAACTTTGAGTGCCCTGTAAGCATTATGGTAATTTCTTAGTGATGACAGTTCTGTTAGCATCTTACACAGCTCACAGCTTTTCTGCAGACAGCCTCGTTTATCTTCATGGGCTTTTATTATAAAAGGTATTTACATATTCTACATATTTACAATTCTTTCCCACCCCCAAAACCAACAAAATTTCCCTGCGCATTGCTCATGAATTTCTTATGAACTAAAGACACCGAAATATTCGCTGTCCTCCCCTTGCTTGTTTTACAGTCCTTTTTTTTTGTTGTTGTTGTGTAATTTACCCTCTGATTAGTCTTCCCCAGGCTCATTTACACATCCATAGGCCTCATCATTTTTGCTGTTCTAAGGCATCTTTATCACTTCAAATCAGGAGCACGTGCTCCTGGCCTTCTTTTAGCTCAATCTCCTAAAATGCTGTAGGAGTTTCTTTAACTCAGTGTCATTCCTGCTGGGTGCCCGGCCCGTGCTTAGGGCCTGGACCCTGTGGGTGGATTTGCAGTGTGTTCTTGGAGTAGGGAGTCTGTGGGCTGGGACGGGGTGGGGTGGGGGGACAGACAGGCACACATAGAAACAATGGCTGCATGTTGGGGATAAAGGCCAGTCAGAGAATGTGGCTTCTTAGTGAGTTCCACTGCCCAATCAGCCCTGGAACCCGAGAGCAAGTCCTGACCACCCTCACTGTTCTATTTCTTATCTGAAAAAAAGGGGCCCCTGAGTGGCCCAGTTGGTTGAGCGTCTGACTTCAGCTCAGGTCATGATCTCACAGATTGTGAGTTCAAGCCCTACATTGCGCTCTCTGCTGTCAGCACGGAGCCTGGAGCCTGCTTCGGAATCTGTGTCTGCCCCTCCCCAGCTCATGCCCTCTCTCTCGCTCTCCCTCTGTCAAAAATAAATAAACATTAATTATTTTGTAATTTTTCTAAAAAAACTAATAAAGGAGAGGGTAGTGTTTTAGGCTGAATTGCACCCCCGGCCAAGTTCATATATCAAAGTCCTAACACCCAGTACTTCAGAATGTGGCCGTGTTTGAAGAGTCGACCGAGAAAAGAGGCAGAACTGAAATAAAACGAAAGCATTTATTTGGGGGTCCCAGAATTGCATTTTGGGGGGGGGGCACAGATTCGGGTAGCAGCCCAAATTGTGTCCCATGAGGAGCACAAGTCAGGTTTCTGAAGACACAAGGGAATGTTTGTGTATGTTGTTCACAAATAATTTTGATTGGTGTTAGTGGCAGAAAGCCAGTGGTGGCTGGACATCATTGGTCACCAAGGATGCCACCAAGCAGAAGTCCATTCCTGTGGCAACTACAGGTGTTCGTGCAGAGTCCCTGGAACATTTGTGGTTTGGCCCAGTTCAGAAGTTCTACCCAATGAGGATGTACTCGAGGACCACCTCCCTAATAGTCCCCTGGCTCCCTTGTAAAACTGCTTGACGTAAGCGACTCCATTTCATTTCACCTTTCACAGGAGATAGGATCTGAAAAGAGGTAATTAAGTTAAAATGAGATCACTAGGGTGGGCCCTGATCCAATAGGACTGGTGTCCTTTTCTTTTTTAATGTTTACGTATTTATTTAGAGAGAGAGAGCAGGGGAGGGGCAGAGAGAGAGGGAAAGAGAGAATCCCAAGCAGGCTCCATGCTGCCAGCACAGAGCCCCACACGGGGCTCCATCTCGCCAACCACAAGATCATGACCTGAGCCAAAATCGAGACGGATGCTCAACCGACTGAGCCACCCAGGCGCCCCCATGACTGGTGTCCTTCTAAGAAGAGGAGATGGGGACACACAAACACAACACACACAGAGGGAAGATCACGTGAAGACACAACAAAGAAAGACGACAGCCATCTAGGAGCCAAAGAGGGAGGCCTTGGAAGAAACCAGCCCTGCCTGCACCTTCACCTTGGACTTCCGGCCTCCAGAATCCTAGAAAACGGATGTCTGTTGTTGAAGCCCCGCAGTCTGGGCTACATTGTTACGGAAGCCCCGGCAAACTCATGCAGGGAGTGATTATACTACCTGCCGACCAAACAGGAGTATATGGCAAAGGAGAGACTAGTGTGTAAAGTGCCTTGTAAACTATGGTGTGCCATAAAGCCACCGTGGAGTTTTATAACTTTCGCTATTGTCTGGGACCTTCAAGGTCACTGTGTAGACATCTGTTGTTTTCACCTGTGCAGGGCTCATCCCCCTCCTTCTAGGGTCAGCACACCAGTTATTTGGGGAGGGACCCACCTCCCTCCCCTGGGGCATGTATTATACTCAGAGGGCCGACCATGCTGCCCCCTTTCCAGAAATAGGGAAGTGACCCCAGGCTGCCACTCGGCGTAACCCATCCTCCTGACCGCACCGACTGGGTCTGGGATGGTACGTGATCCCAGTTGGCCACGTTCGGTCCTGGGAGCTGTGCTGGACTGGGGTCGCCAGATAAAATATGGGGTGCTTAGTGACATTTGACTTTCACATCGACAAGGAATCATTCTTTTAGTATGAGTATGTCCCAAATCTTTGCAAAGTCTGGTAACCCAGACTGCTTCCCTTTTTTTTTTTTTTTTTTTTTTTTTGCTGACTGTGTTGAGCTGACCACATATATGCCAAAGCTTCCAGCAGAAAGCCTTCCTGAGGGTGAAATCATGTAGAGGAATCCGAGGTCAGAGACAAAGAAGGCAGGTACCAGAGGACATCACTTGAGGCTCTAGAACCAGCCACGTTCAACGCTGGGGGCTGCCGCGCCCCCCCCTTCAGTTTTGTGAGCCAGCAGAGTCCCCTCTTTCTACGTACGCCTGTGCGAGTTGGGCTTTCGTCACCCATGACCGCAGAACGATGGCTTGTAAAACCATGAATCAGTACTTAGACCTATGCTTGAAATCCTGTGTTTTGCAAAGACAGGGAAGAGAAGGCTTAGCCTGAAAAGTCATGAGAAATAAGTTTTTTTCTCAAAGTATATTTATTTATTTTGAGAGGGAAAGATAGCATGAGTGGGGGAGGGCCAGAGAGCAATGGAGAGAGAGAGAGAGAGAGAGAATCCCAAGCAAGTTCCGTGCTGTCAGCGCAGAGCCCAGCTCGAGGCTCAGTCTCGTGAACCATGAGGTCATGACCTGAGCCAGAATCAAAAGTCGGACGCTCAACTGACCGAGCCACCCAGACGCCCCAAGAAATAAGTCTGAAAGAATCCAGTATCCCAGAGAGGTCTGCCTGAGGAGTCACTTCGTCTCCCTTTCTAACTGCAGTGTTACAGTACGGTCGAGATGATGCCACGTGGGTGGGGGCAGGGGCCTGTCACGGTGGCTTCTGCAGAAGGGGCGGCTCGACAGGCCTCCATTCTGCCGGGCTGTCCCCCAGCTGCCAGAGCCGTGACAGCATCAGGAAAGCAGCGGGAGCCACCGGTGCCTGGGCAGCACGCGGATACCTGTCCCCGGAAGACTTGGAAACAGAGGTGCTCGCTTGTGCCTGCAAGTGGGATTATAAATTCAGTAACTTGAATTTTTTGACGGAGCAGAGACCGGCAGACTCAACACGGACAGACGTAGCCGGCCTCCCGGGGCCACGGGGTTGACGGGCAGCGGATGAGGCCTTGAGCGTGTCTAAAAAAGAGTGTCAGCAGAGGGGGCTTGGTGGCCGTGAAAACCCAGAGTCCTGTCCATCCAGTGGGCCAGGGTAGGCCCAGCTCACACCAGCTCAGGCCGGAGAGGGGCTTTCCTCCGCCGGCCGGGGACACTCAAGGTTCCCCGTCAAACGTCCTCGCGCAGGCTGATGTCGACCGAGAGGCACCTCACAAGCTCCGTTCCTCTCTGTGCTGTGATTCTAGAGTTCTGGAGAGTGTGGCCTCACACCCACCTCGCCTGCAGAGCGGAAACCGAGCTGACCTGCTGGCTCCAGCCATCTCGCCCGCTTCTGAGTGCAGCTGAGGAGGCACCGTTCTTCTCTCTTACAGACTCACTTACCTTGTACCCATCCCCCTTACCTGTCCTGTCATCAGCCACTCAGGGATGGGGTGGAGCAGGAGAGACTGAGTCCACGGCAGGGTCATCGTCGGTGAGTGTCCTGAACGCGGGTGTTGGTGATGCCCGCTGGATGCCGTGTGTGGGGGCAGAGATGACAGGGGCTAAGAATCCTGCCTGTGCCAGATCCTGTCCCATCCACCTTTCTCCGTCCACCGCACTGGATCTCCACCCTTCTGTCCAGTCTGCTGATTCTGTCTGTGTGAGGGAAGCGTTGCTGTTGGCAGGGGTTGGGGCGGGGAGGTGGGGTCGGGAAAGGACAATGGAGGGATTCCTCCCCCAGCTCTAAAGACGGCACCTAAGGTCTCTGAAATCAGACGTGTACCTCACCGGGGCAAGGATTGATTTGCTTTTGCAAAACCCACCTGGTCTCCATAAGGGACTGGGTTTCTGATGAGGGAGCGTGGGGCAAGCGGAGGGCAGAGGACAGGCTAACAGCACCCCCTCCCTCCAGGCGGGATCTGTGTGATATTCCTGGGACACGCCTGCCTACCCGAGAACAAAGGAACGGGGTTTAAGTGCTGGCCGTGGCGACGTGGGAAACTAAGGCAAATGAAAAATTCAATTCCCTTATTGCCTACCGCCCACTGACAAGTCCTTGAAACGGGCAGAGTGACCGTCCTCCAGGAGCTCAGCTGCCTCGATGACGACACTTTGCTGGGGGCAAAGAGAGAACCTGAGCTTAATATTATCCCAACCTCGAGGATTCTGCAAGTCAATTTCCTTTATCTCAGCTGCCCCAAGATATATGCTGGCAATCGTACTCTAAGCTTATGGCCCCCTGATATGCATCTGAAGGGTCTCATGACTGGGGTTTTATTAGATGGTAATAAATGGTGTTTCCTTAGCAACAGCTAGCCCCTCAAGGTCCTGGAAACCTTGCTTCCAAAATTCCTTAGAGACTTATGCTGTCCCTGCCCCCCTCCCAACCTGAGGGTATGTAACCAGTCTTTCCTCACAACCCCAGGGCAGCTCTTCCTGCCCACGGGTCCTGTCCCTGGGCTTTAATAAAATCACCATTTTGCACCAAAGACATCTTTTTCAAGAGTTTTTTCTTGGCCATCGGCTCTGGACCACCCCACCATCACCCCGAAACTTCGTTATTTCTACTACCGGCAAGACTCAGACCACGTTATGAAAGCCTTAAAGCCCACCCATACTGATTGACAGTGAAAGTCACCTGCCTCGAATAATGTTCCTCAAAATTCCGGATGTTCCCCTTATACCCACGGAGGGAGAATGTGGACAGTTCGACGTAGCGTCGACGTATATTTCTATCCATCGCTCGGCTCCCTAGCAGCGTGCTGATTTCACACATTCACTAAATATTTATTCAGACTCTCCTCTGCATCAGGCGCCATGCTGGTAACCGAGGACGTGACTGTGAACAGAAGCGCCGGGTCCTTGCCCCTTGGCGTTTGCAGACTGAGCGATAATCACGGCAACAGGCCGGTGATCACAGCGGGGAGGGGCGGGCAAGGAGGACTGCAGTAGGGACGTGTGAAACAGGGGAATCGGACTTTTTCCAAAGGCTTCTAGAAACTTCCTGGAGAGGGCACTGAGAGATGAAGGGTGAGTGCAGATGAGGGAGGTATGGGGCAGGGCTTCGTGCAGACCACGGGGCAGGCCACGAGGCCCCGAATTGGGAAGCGAAGGCCGGGGCCCCGGTGTGAGTGGAGACAGGTGCAGGTCAAGGAGCTTGGTTTTATCCCGAGTACAATGGAGAGCTGAGCTGGGGTGGCGAGGAGGGAGGCGTGGGCGGGCCGAGGCTGAGAGAGCCCAGAGGAGGCGCAGGGACTGGCCAGCAGGTGCTTGCAGCAGACCAGCCCACACGTGATGCTGGCTGGGACTGGGAGGGGGGGGCAGTGGCCACGGGGAGAAAAGCCCGCTCGAGCAACACTGAGGACAGAAAGCCAACGGGGAATAGCACACGAGAGTCCGCTCTCCGCGTGATGGCCCATTAAGTGTTTGGGTCTGCGTGCTTGAGGCCTGGCTGTGGCAGGCCGGTGAGCTCCGGGAGCACTCCGAGACCCCTTGTCACCTGCCCACGATGGGATCCCTCCCCTACATGGCCTTGGCTCTGTTCAGATTCCCTGGTGGGTCGTTCGTTGCCTGGCCTCAGTTGGACTTCCCTCGTCCTCTGGTGGGAACCAGGGGTCCTTTCTCCTGCTTCTCCTTACACTCGGCTTTTATTGCTTTCCCAGCGCATCTTGGTTTTTCCCTTGTGCTGGTTGATCTGTGTGTGAGTGTGCTGTTCCTGTTCCTGGACTATCCCACGAACGGTCACTTATTTCCATCTCTCTCGTGGGGGTACCTGGCATACTTGGATACAGGGCCTGCTTGCTTGCCTCTCAGCCGTTCTCAATACCACAAAGAGTTACTACCCCTACCCTTGACTTTTGGAGCCTCATTCCGTGAAGGTGGGAATAGTACTTGGAGGTGGGAAAGGTGAAGTGACTTTGGAACCCTCTTCTCTCTGATCCCCACCTGAGTCAGGACCAGGCTGTTAGGACCGTGGGTGTCCACAAGGTGGCGGACTCCTGCTACCAGTGGAGTCCAGGAGGCTCAGCGGCTCTGTAGTGGGGGGGGGGGGGGGGGGGGGCGGGGGGGAAGGAGAGAGGGAGGGAGGGCAAGGCGGGGCTGGCTGTTTCTGTTGGCTCCCCCTGCCTGCTTGCAGTGTAGACTCTCTGGGTGGTTGCGGAGTCGGGATCGGGGGAAGAGGTACAGACAGAACTTTGTACCAGGAAATACTGGTGTCCAAATGGGAGCGTTGCAAGGGAAGAGCTGAGCTTTGCCTGTGTCCTAGTGCAAACTGCTTACCGCCCGCCCCGCCCCCGCCCCGTCCCCGCCCCGCCCCCGCCCCGCCGAGATTCCAGGGAAAGTTAAGATAGATATGTTTAAGAGGAACAATCGCTTCTAATGTTAGAGCACTGCAAAAGTAAATAATAATGATAATAGCAATCAGCTGTTGAGTATTTACTGTGAACCGGGCTGCTGCCTTTTGATGTCCTTGACACCCTAAAGTGACCTCGAAGTCTGGATTTCTAGATCTAAACTCAGACTCTTGCTCCCATCCTACAAGACCTGGCCCTCCCAGCTCTCCCTCCGTCCCAGATGGCACCATCACCCTTTTACTCTTTGGATTAGTTGCCTAGGAGTGACTTGGCTGGTTACCACCAAGCTGGGGACTTAAAACAACAGAAATTCATTCTTCCACCGCTCTGGAGACCCGAAGTCCAGCCAGGGGTCAGCAGGAACGGGCTCCCCGCCGAAGGCTCTGGGGAGACTCCTTTCTGGCCTCTTTCAGCTTTTGGTGGCTTCTTGTGGTCACGTGACTCCAGTCTCCCTCTGTCCCTTCACAACGCCTTCTCTGGTCCCTGTCTTCATTCTTCTGTCTCTTATAAGGAGACGGATGGACAGGATCGTTGGCACTTAGGGCTCCCCTGGGTAATCCAGGTTGATCTCCCCCGCAGATCCTCAACTCAATTATATCTGCAAAGACCCCTTTCTCTAAAACAGGTCCCATTCACCAATTCCCAATAGGTTAGGTCGCAGATAGACATTTTCAGGGCCACCATTCAGTGCACGAATGCCACTGTGGAAACCTAGGTGTTACCCTGGACACCTCTTCCTCCTCCCTCCCTCTGAAGTCCGCCACCGATTCCGGAGGACTTTTCTGCTCCATGACCCTTTGTCTTCGTTGCCAACACCCAGTCCAAGCCATCGGCGTTTCTTCCCTAACCTCCTCACTGGTTTCCCTGCGTCCACCATGTTGTGGACTGAACCGTGGTCCCGCTCCCCAATTCGTGTATTCAAGCTCTATCCCCCAGTGTTGGTGGCTTTGGGAGATGGAGACTTTCACGAGATAAAGTTAGATGAGGTCTCAAGGGTGGGGCCCTAATACGATAGGACTGCCGTCCTTACAGGAAGAGATACCAGAGAGATCTCTCTCCACGCAGGGACAGTGGAAAGCCACGTGAGGACCCAGTGAAGAGCCGGCCGTGCGCAAGCCAGGAAGAGAGACCGCTCCAGAATGTCCCCCTGATGGCACCTTGGCCTCAGACTTCCTATCTACAGAACTAGGAGAAAATAAATGTCCGTGGACACAGCCACCCAGCCTGTGCTGTTTTGTTCCAGGGGCCCAAGCAAACTCATGCACCTCGTATACGCTCCCTCCCACCCAGTCTCTCCATTGCAGCCGGCGACCCGAGCGAGACGCAAATCTCAAACCTGTGCTTAAAGTCAGGCCTCCTTCCCTCCCTGCCTTCCTTGCACAAATTGGTGCAGGCACTGTGCTGAGCACTAGGGAGCTGGCGCTGAGCAAAGCCGCCAAGGCCGCCTGATGGTCCTGTGTGAAGCATACGCCCGCCCCAGCGGCCTGTGGCTCTGAGGCTTGAACACGTCCGAGAAACCCAGTCTGGCCAGCCTCTCCCCTTGTTCTCTGCTCCTCTGCCCTCCCCTCCACTTCTCGTAGACACCTGCGCCCCTCTCTTGCACAGCCTTCTCCTGTTCTTCCGGCATGGCTTCTCCACCCCTCCGGGGAGCTGTGGAGCTCTGTGGCTCCTGCCCAGAAGGCTTCCCGTTTGCTTACTTAACTCTGGCTCCTCTCTGCTCTCGGCAGCTCTGTTACAGGCTCTCAGCAGCTGCCCGTCTCCCCTCGCAGCCCTGATCACAATGGCAATTAAATAATTAACGGTGCAGTGTGGTGTCGGTCTACACCACCAGTCTGAAAGCCCCATAAAGGCGGTGCCTGCTGTTGTCTCCTGATGCTTTCCCAGGGCTTAGCAAAGTCAGAACCTGGCAGGCACTTGTTACTTATTGTTACATGAAGGAGCAAAGGAATGAAGTCGCAGCTCTAATCCTGAGAAGCATCTCACACGCTTGAGATATTTTTGCTCCCAGTGTTCAGCTGGGAAAAGGAAGGCTTGGTAAGGCCAGGTGACTGGCACGGGGTCACCCAGTTAGTAACAGTTGGACCTGAAATAGGAACCCACAGCTTCTCGGAGCCGTGACTCAGACCCAGTTTGCTAACTTAAACGATGAGAGAATTCTTAACAGAAAAGCAGAAGCGTCCCAAATAGAAATTCATTAGGGAATAATTTCTTTTATCAAAATAATTATTGCAGGGAACAGGAGAATGGATAAACAGTCTGTGATATATTCATATGATGGAATGCTACTAACACAAACAAGAAATGAACTAAAAAATGCTATTGCATTAGTGAATTGCAAAAACATCGTACTGAGCCAAAGAAGCCAGGCGGACAAGAGCACACGCTTGGAGAATTCCATTTAAGTGAAATTCTAGAATAGGCAAAATCGTCTATGGTGAAAAACATCAGGTCAGCGGTTGCCTGTGGGGTGAGAGTGGGAGAGGGCAGGAGGGAACTTTCTGGGGTGGTGACAATTTTCTGTATCTCAGTAGAAGTTTCAGTTACCCGGGCGTGTATGTATTTGTTCAAACTGCATATGCAAGCTTGGGATTTGTTAATTTCTCTGTTTGCAAACTTTATCTCAAAAAAGGAAACCCTTAAGCAAATGTTAAATTCTAGTTAATGATATACACGCCAAAGGGTGGAGGGTACTAACGTCTGCATCTTGAAAACTCATCAAAAATAAGATGGGTTGGGGCACCTGGGTGGCTCAGGCGGTTGAGTGTGCGACTTCCGCTCAGGTCATGATCTCGCTGTCCCTGAGTTCGAGCCCCGCGTCAGGCTCTGTGCTGACAGCTCAGAGCCTGGAGCCTGCTTCGGATTCTGTGTCTCCCTCTCTCTCTGCCCCTCCCCTACTCGTGCTCTGTCTCTTCCTCTCTCTCTCTCTGTCAAAAATAAATAAACATTAAAAAATTTTTTTTAAAAACCTCCGATTCTTGATTTTGGCTCAGGTCATGATCTCTCGGTTGTGGGATCGAGCCCTGTCCTGTGTTGGGCTCTGTGCTGAGTGTGGAGCCTGCTTGGGATTCTCTCTCTCTCTCTCTCTCTCTCTCTCTCTCGTTCTGCCCCTCTTCCCCGCTTTTGCTCTCTCTCTCTCTTTCTAAAAATAATAAAGACAAAGAAATAGATTTCTATTTTTAAAAAAAAGGAATAAAAGCAATGAAAACGAAACCCCAGGCTTCTGTTTCAAACTGGATCAAGCTACTTTCTAGGAGCACCTCATGCTGACACTGCCCTCTTGGCGGTAAATTCAAGACCGCCCTCTCAGGGGCTGCAGGGGGTGAGGAGCCCGGATGGCCCCGACAAGGCAGCTCTAAGGCCAGATGCATCCGCCTCCCCATCCTGTCCCCACCACTGACCGGTTACGTGGCCCCGGGTGCATCACCAGACCCCTCCCGGCCTCAGCTTCCTTATCTGTAAAATGGAGCAGGTAAGGTCTAGCTGGCCGCGTGCATACTGGGATTACCGATTATGACCTTATCGAGGTCAGCTACCACCTCCATGCATATCCGTCCCTCCTGTCATTTCCAAGGTGGGGTCTCCTTGTCCTGTTGCCCCGTTTACTAGCAGCTTTTGACCTTTCTGATCAGGCCTCCTCCTTGAAATACTTTCTGCCCTCAGCCACAGAGCCCAGCCTCCCTGGCTTCTCACAGCCTCCTTTGCTGGATCTCTGTCATCTTTCCAACACGTGGTCCAGGGCTCAGTCTTTAGCCTTCTTCGCCCCTGGCCCTACACCCAACCCTACGTGTGATTTCATTTTAATCTGTTCAGGTCTTTTTTTTTTTTTTTTTTTAATTGAGGTAAACTTGATATATAGCATCTTACAACTGACCCCCTTTGCCCTTTCTGCCCACCTCCCGCCTCCCTACCCTTCTGATACCCACCAGTCTGTTCTCTGTATCTATGAGTTCTGTTTTGTCTATTCCTTTTTGTTTTTCAGATTCTACATATAAGTGAAATCATACAGTATCTGTCCTTCTCTGTCTGATGTATTTCACTTAGCATAAGACCCTTGAAAGGACTCTATTCAACACCCTCCCCTCCGCCATGTTCGCAAGCAAAACTCACACATGTCTGCGCTTGGTCCTAACTCTGTTTTTCCAAGGTCACGGTGCGTCACATTCTCAGAAAGTGGACCCCAACTGCAAAATGTATTCTTCTCTAGCCTGACCACACCTGTGTCCCAGACAGGCGCTACACGGAGCCCCTTCAAAACCTGTCCACCCATGTTGTTCTAAATGGCAAGATTTTCTCCTTGTTCATGGCTGAGTAGTATTCCATTGTACATAGGTACACATCTTCTTTTGCAACCATCCATCAGTGGACACTTCGGATGTTTCCACATCTCAGTTCTTATGGGTAATGCTGCAGTGAATGTGGGGGGGGGGGGAGCAGACATCTTTTTGTTTTTTATTTTATTTTATTTTTAATTTTTTGATATTTATTTATGAGACAGAGAGAGAGAGAGACAGAGGGTGAGCAGGGGAGGGGCAGAGAGAGGGAGACGCAGAATCCGAAGCAGGCTCCAGACTCAGCTGTCAGCACAGAGCCCGACGTGGGGCTCAAACTCGTGAAATGCGAGATCGTGAGCTGAGCCGAAGCTGGATGCTTAACTGACTGAGCCACCCAGGCGCCCTGAGCAGACATCTTTTTGAACTCGTGTTTTTGTTTTCTTGGGATAAATACCCAGAAGCGGAACAGCTGGATCATATGGTAGGCGTATTCTTCGGTCTTTTGGGAGCCTCCATTCTGTTTTCTGCCGTGGCTGCACCAACTTACGTCCCCGCCAACAGGGCACGAGGGCTCCCTTTTCTCCACATCCTTGCCAGCACTGTTCTTTCTTGTCTTTTTGAGACTAGCCATTCTGACAGGTGCAAGATGAAACCTCCTGGACGTTTTCACTTGCGTTTCCCTGTTGACGAGTGATGTTGAACATTTTTTCATGTGTCTCAGGGCTGTCCGTGTCTTCTTTGGAAAAATGTCCATATAGATCCTCTGCCCGTTTTCAGTCAGATTGTTTGTAGGGTTTTGTGCTGTTGAGCTGTTTGACTTCCTTCTCTGTTTTAGCTTCTTCACCTCTTACTGGATGTATGATTTGCAAATGGTTTCTCCCGTGCGGGAGGTCGTGTTTTCATCTTGTTGAGGGTTTCCTCTTGCTGTGCAGAAGCTTTTGAGTTTGATATGATCCCACTTGCTAATTTCTGCTTTTGTTACCTCTGCTTTTGGAGTCAAACCTAAAAATTCAATGCCAAGGCTGATGTCAAGGGGCTTACTGCCTATGTTTTCTTCTAGGAGTTTTATGGTGTCGGATCTTACGTTGAAGTCTTTAATCCATTTTGAGTTAATTTTTTTTAAGTTTATTGATTTACTGAGAGAGAGAGAGAGAGAGAGCGAGCTGGGAGGGGCAGAGAGAGGGAGAGAGAGAATCCCAACCAGGCCCCACACTGCCAGCACAGAGCCCAATGTGGGGCTAATATAGGCTTTTGCTTTGTGATTATCATGAGGGTCACATAGAGCAGCCTATGTGCATATTAGCTTGTTTTGAGTTGATTGCAGCTTAAATTTGAATGCATTTAAAAACCTCTACATTTTTTTGCCCCTCCTACAAATGTTTTATGTTTTTGATGTCATATTTTACATCTTTTCATTTTGTGTATCCCTTAACTAATTATTATAGTTATAGTTAAGTTTTACTACTTAAAAAAAATTTTTTTTTAATGTTTCTTCATTTTTGAGCGACAGAGAGAGACAGAGTGTGAATGGGGGAGGGGCAGAGAGAGAGGGAGACACAGAATCCAAAGCAGGCTCCAGGCTCTGAGCTGTCAGCACAGAGCCCAACGCGGGGCTCAAACCCATGAATTGTGAGATCATGACCTGAGCCGAGGTTGGACACCTAACCAACTGAGCCACCCAGACACCCCACTACTTTTTAAACCTTCATTCTGTCTTTATAAGTGGTTTATACCTTTAATGTACGTTCACCTTTACCAGTGAGATTTTTACTTTCATGTTTTCTTGTTATTGGTTACTCGTTTTCTTTTCTGCTTGAAAAAAAGTCTCTTTAACATTTCTTATAAGGCCGGTGTGGTGGTGATGAACTCCTTTAGCTTTTGCTTGTCTGAAAAACTCTTTATCTCTCCTTCAATTCTGAATGATAGCCTTGCTGGTTAGAATATTCTTGGTTAGAAGTTTTGTTTTCTTCCCTTTCAGAATTTTGAATATATCATGCCACTCCCTTCTGACCTGCAAAGTTTCTACTGAAAAGTCAGCTATTACGAGTTTTATGGTGATCCCTTTGTATGTAACAAGTTGTTTTACTCTTGCTGCTTTCAAAGTTCTCTATCTTTCATTTTTGACATTTTAATTATAATGTGTTTTGGTGTGGACCTCTTTGAATTCATCTTATTTGTAACTCTCTTTGCTTCCTGGACCTGGATGTCTGTTTCCTTCCCCAGGTTAGGGAAGTTTTCAGCCATTATTTCTTAAAGTAATTTTTCTGCCCCTTTCTCTCTCTTCTCCTCCTGGGACCCCTATGATGTAAATGTTATTCTGCTTGATGGTATCCCATCACTCTCTTCAGCTCTCTTTACTTTTAAAAATTCTTTTTCTTTTTGCTGCTCTGTTTGGGTGAGTTCCACTGCCCTGTCTTCCAGGTGGCTGATCTGTTCTTCTGCTTCATCTAGTCTGCTTTTGAACCCCTCTAGTGTATTTTTCATTTCAGTTATTGTATTTCTTAGCTTTGTGACTTCTCTTTGGTACTTTCTTGTATTCCCTGCCTCTTTGTTGTGCTCTCACTGTGTTCACCTGTCTTGCTGAGTGCAGTGAGAATATTTATGACTGTTATTTTGAACTGTTAAAAAAAATTTTTTTTAATGTTTTATTATTTTTGAGAGAGAGAGAGGCAGAGTGTGAAGGGGTAAGGGCAGAGAGAGAGGGAGACACAGAATCCAAAGCAGGCTCCAGGCTCTGAGCTGTCAGCACAGAGCCTGATGCGGGGCTCGAACTCACAAGCTGTGAGATCATGACCTGAGCCGAAGTTGGATGCTCAACTGACTGAGCCGCCCAGGCGCTCCAGTTATTTTGTAAAATGTATTTATACATTTTACTTACCTCTGTTTTATTAAGATTTTTTTTCCCCTGAGATTTTGTCTTTTTCTTTTGCTTGGAACATATTCCTTTGTTTTCTCATTTTGCTTGGCTCCCTCTCTTTCTGTGAATTGGGGCACACACAGCTTCCCCTCCCAATCTTGAAGGAGTGGCCCTGTGTAGAAGAGGACCCTTATCTTTCAAACTTGCCCTAGCTCTTGGTTGTCCCTCGTGCTTGTTAAGGTCAAAGTAGCCTGACTTACCCTTGACAGGTTCCAGTTGTTGAGCGTGTGCCAAGTGTGTTCCAGATGGAGTGATCTCAGCACCTAGTTCCAGGCTGATGGGAAGCCAGGTTCTCAGGCAGCAGCTTTTAACATACGTAAGTACGTACAGTCCTATGCAACTGCAGTTGTAGACCCTGTTGACCTCTGGACCAGGAGATCTGGAGGTGTTCCCTGGATGACAGGTGAAAGAATCAGGGCTTCGGACAAGTATATAAGCTCGCTTCTGGGAGGTACCTTCAAGCTGTGGCCACGCCAAGAGAGATTGTGAAGATGATGTCTTTCCGCCTGCATTCCCTGAGAGTATCTTTGTAGCCGCTAAACGTGTGGCACACCTAAAGCCTATCCCTTAGCCTGAAGTTCCAGGACACGTAAATGGGCCTTTTTCACAGGCAGAATGGGTGTGTGTTTCAGGCACTGTCTGTGCGCTGAGTGCCCGGGTGTGCTCTGAACCGTCCTTCTGATTGTTGCAGTCCCATGGGGCCCAGGAACACAAGCCCCTCTGGCCACCAGAGACAGGCGATCAGGAGGTGTTTCCTGAGTTTACACTTTCCCACCAGCTTTAGCAAGGCTGCTGGAGAGTGTCGAGGGAGAGTGTCCTCTTCCTTAGTTTGTTGCTAATCCAGCAACAAACCTGTCACTTCCACTTTGGAAATCTGTTCACAGCGGGGCCACTCCTGTCCACCCTGAGGGTTAGTGCTAAAGCTGTCACCTGAACTGTTGCCTTTGCTGCCTCGGTGGCATCTGGGCTTCCCCCATCTTTCTTCCTCAATTCTATTTTCCCCACAGTAGCCAGAACTGTTCTAAAGGAAAAAAAAAATCAAGACCCTCCTCATCTCAACACTCTAGTGGTGCCAGAAGAAAGTTCTATGTCTGTGTCCTTCCTACAAGGCCTATGACCTCTCTGAGCTCATGTCCCGCCTCTCTCCCCTTTGCTCATTCTACACCATACCTACTGGGTTCCCCGCTTCCCTCCCACATACCACGCACACCGTCCCCTTTCCCGATGGCATTTCTTCCACACGGATTGTTCTCTCTCTGTGGCTTGATCTCTCCCTTCCTTTAGGTTACCATCAGGGGACACCCTATCCTAAAGACTGTACTCCTCTGTCTGAAATAGTACCCTTCTTCACTTTCTACCCATTGAGCCTGCTTTATTTTTCTCCTAAGCGCTTCTCATTGCTTTATGTTGTGTATTTAGTTGTGCATTTTTAAATTCTCTTCCCACTTGAACGTGAGCCCTTTGAGAGGATAGACTTTCTATATTTTACCCACCATTGTATCCCCAGGACCCCCAAACAGAGCCTGGCACACAGCAGGCTTGGCAGTAAAAGGTTCACAGGTTGGATGAACCAGTGAGCAAACACATGGCTCAGTGCTAGCCTAGAAAATGCTCCCACAACCTGACTTCCGTTGCCGTAATTATGGGCCTTTATGGACAAATAGGACAGAATTAAGGGGCGAAGACCTGCTTCTGGTCCCAAAGTTGAGACCTGAGTGGAAAAAACCCCTTTATCCCTTGGGCGGTTTCATCGTGGGTGTGAGTCAGAAGTTGTTTTGCAGAGCTGGAGGCTGGAGTGTCACATGCCCCCAGACATTACTGCCCCTTCCTGCTGAATAGTTTTGTCCTCCTGCCCACGCCCCTTCCTCACTTGGCTCCCTGTTTCTGCCTGGGGAGCATTTTTTGAAATGATCCTGACACACCATCACTCAGTGCCTATGCCCCAGGGCACAGGGCTTTCCACCTGCTGCAAGAGAGCACCGCTACCCATTTCAGCAGAGTCTGTTAAAAGGCATCCAGCACAAGTCTGCTGGGCGTGCTCTGGAATTAGCTCAGCTTGGGTGGCGGCCGGCTGTTCTTATCTCTGCAGACAAATAGATACGGCCCTGCCTGCCACCTGCAGGAAATGGTGCTTTTGATCTCTGTGGGGAAACCTGCCTTATAGCTCTTAAAAACTGAATTATGTTCTGTGCAAATGTGTTTTTAAGACCTCATAGTCTACGGAAAGAAGCAGGATTCACTTATCAGAAAGGAGATTTGAAGTTACTACAATCAAACAATTATTGAGTGATTTCTTGGTTGATGACGTAGTACTTGTGTGTTAGGTAAAGTCCAAATACCTGATAGAAAGCAGCCGGACCAAGAGGGGAGGTTGAGAAATACAGGCATACAGGGGGGCTGGGTGGGGAGATGGAGCGGGGGGAGGGAGAGGGAGAGTGGGAGAGGGAGGGGAGGGAGTGAGGGAGAGAGTTAACCCTTCACATTTGGGGAAGAGTAATCCCAAGAGTTCAAGCTGATGACTGGCGTGGGAAGTACTGTAGCTTCTGTGCCTAGTTGGTGAGCGGGCAGCTAGGGACGGAGTAAATCTTGCTCCCTCCTTCCTTGATTTTTCATCCTTTGCGTCCAGCCTATCTGGGAAGAACATAATTGGCTAGAGAGGCTTTGGCAGCAGCCCGACCCAGCTACCAAGCAGCAGCCTGGGATGGACAGAAAGTTGGGTCCCCTCGCGAGTGACAGGTGTTTCCCCTGAAATCTCAGAGGCGACCTGACTTGTCTACAGAGTGCGTGGAGGGCAGAGTCCCTCTGGAAGCCTATCTCCCACATGCCCTAGCTTCCCTCCCCCTGCCCACAAACAGACACACTTGAGATTTTTCAAACCACACTCCCTGTGGGGAAGGAGAGAAGGGGCGATTGATTCTCCAGGGACCACTGCCCGGGGTGGGGGGTGGGGGGCACGGAAGGGGATCAGGTGGCTGGGACTCCAGGTGCATCACCCCACACCCCATCTCCAATCAGAGAAGCTCCGTTTGGTTTTGTTTTCCATACTGTGGATCTGTAGAATATATTAACTGAAAAAAGAGGTTTGCAGCAAATGCAGATTTAGGGTACGTTAGAAAGGGCAGTTGGTACGGACAGACTGAAAACCGGAGTACCTCAGAACACAGATTCTGGAACAGCGCTCCGTGGGTTCAAATCCCAGCTATGCCCCATACTAGTTTTACTTCCTGGTCTGTAAAGCGGCTATAGGAAAACAGAAGGACCCCATGGCGCTGGGAGTATTAAATGAGTGGAAATATGTAAAGCATTTAGAAAAGGCACATTCCGGGCGCCTGGGTGGCGCAATCGGTTAAGCGTCCGACTTCAGCCAGGTCACGATCTCGCGGTCCGTGAGTTCGAGCCCCGCGTCAGGCTCTGGGCTGATGGCTCGGAGCCTGGAGCCTGTTTCCCATTCTGTGTCTCCCTCTCTCTCTGCCCCTCCCCCGTTCATGCTCTGTCTCTCTCTGTCCCAAAAATAAATAAAAAACGTTGAAAAAAAAAAAAAAAGGCACATTCCATGGCAGACGCTCAATAAACGGGAGCTGCTTTTAAGTCTAGGTGGGGAACCCACGTTCGATTAAACAGCTGTTGCTTTGCTTATCATTTGGGAAATCAGAAAGCCCTTTGATGACGAGTTCTCCCTACCCAAACACTTCACTCTTTAGTATTGATGCCTGGCCAAGTTAATGAAGGCATTGTACCGAGTTAGCCCTTGTGGTTGGAGGAGAGACAAAACACTGTGTAGGCTCAAGAAGTAAGTAAACCGGGGGTGGGGTGGTTATCATGAGAATGGCACAGGCACCAAGAGAAGACAGAAATCCCAGAACGGGACCAGGGTGGGCTCCTGAACCCGGGACCCAGGATGGTAGGATTCCCAGAGCCCGGAGATGGAAATGAGTCTGGGATCCACATCAGCTTCGGGGCTGGGTTTGGCAGTAACGGCCCATCGTTAATGTGGGTTCAGCTACTTCAGTGTCCGTTCATTCTCACGCCCCTCGCTGGCTTACTCAGCTGCTCTGTTTCTTCTCTGTATCACCCTGCTGATCTCCCGACCCCCACCTCCCTCTCCTTGTTTTGCTCTCCTCCCGTAGCTGATATAGCACCGTCACCCTGGTGGATTCTGGAGAAATAGCACAACTGACTGGTCCAGCTCCCTCTACTGGCCTAGACTCTGGTCTATGGAGCTTGCCAGCCCAGGATTGGCTCTTTGTGGGTCACCTGATCACCACTGTCCAATCAGCTTTGGTGGAGCTGGGATGTTGGTGGGGGGGGGGTGTTGAGGAACGGAGGGTGGAAAGGTCACCCAGAACCAAACCTGCAGGGGGGGCAATCGGGAGGGCTTTTGGGGGGGGGGCCGGGGGGAAGGCACTTGTCCCAAGACCGTCCGCAGGGCAGGCCCCCGAGACTGACTTCCCTACTGCCGAATTGCCTTCATTATTAAGAACAATGAAGTGGGAAGGCCTGCCGGTCTCCCTCTAGGGAGGGATCCCTGTTTGAATTTCTTCTGCAACCAAGGCACCTCCACTCAATGGGCAACCTCATTACTTCATTTCAAGCCAAGTGCTCTGGAGGAAACAAACAGCCCCGAGTGTGGGGTTTGCACACCCAGACACCCGATGGCTCAGGGAGGCAGAGCTCCAGTTTCTTCCCTGATGTGGAAGGAAACCAACTTATCCAAGACAAATCTCTGAGGAAGCAGAATTCCCAAGTCTTTGCAGCAGCTGCATTTTGTTTCTGTTTACTCTTGACTGCCTCAATTTAGGTAGTGTGGTACAAGAATGAAATAAACCAAAAGGTTTATTTGACCTCAGAGTACCCAAAATTGCATCAGTGGATTCCATAAATAACCAGATGGCCCAAAGTTGATCTGATGGGCAACTCCTCATTTCCGCTTTGCATCTTCTTGCTCCCTGCTTGGAAATACCAGCCTGGGACTGCAGCAAACGCTCAGAGGCGCTATCATCCGCCTCTCACCCCAAAAGAAGGGTAGAAGAAGAGGGTGCGTTCAGCAGAAGGCAACAGATAGTTTTTGAGCATCTCCTGGGTATCAGGCACTGGAGGTAGACTGGTGTAGCGAACAAGACAGAGAAAAGACCCCGTTCTAGAGGGGAAAACAGACAACATGATGAGTAAGAGAAACAGATGGTTTCTGTACATCACTGCAAGGACTTTGGCTTGACTCTGAATGAGACCGGAAGTCACAGGAGGGTTTGGGGCAAAGGACTGATGTGGTTGGACTTCCATTTTAAGAGTCACTCAGGGGGCGCCTGGGTGGCTCAGTTGGTTAAGCGTCCACTTCAGCTCAGGTCATGATCTCACGGCTTGTGAGTTTGAGCCCCGCGTCAGGCTCAGTGCTGACAGCTCGGAGCCTGGAGCCTCTTTGGATTCTGTGTCCCTCTCTTGCTCAGCCCCTTACCTGCTCATGCTCTGTCTCTTTCTCTCTCTATCTCTCTTAAGAATAAATAAAACATTAAAAAAAAAAAAAAAAAGAGTCACTCAGGCTGCTGTGTTGAGAATAGACTGTCCCATCCTGCTGGCGTCAGTGACCGTGGAGAGCCTATGCCAATAATCCAGGCAGAGGTCTATCTTTAGGTATGCTGTTACATCATTGCCTGGACATGAGGTGTTTGTTCACAAACAAAAATCCCTTATTTCCCAAGCTGTCAAGCCAGAAGAGGAACTGTCTCCCCTCTCATAGCCTCACGATTAGATTCACTGGTATAAGATCAGAACTCTTGGCCCCCTCAGCTGCCCTGGGGAGAGGTGGAGGTAAGCAGGAAGGGGACGAGAGCAGTGGAGTAAGAAGGTACTTACCTCCTCTAGTCTCAACATAGCTGGTGGGGAGACTCTTAAAATGGGAGTCAGGTCATGGCAGTCCTTTGCCTGAAACCTTCCGAGGCTTCCTATTGACTCAGAGTCAAGCCAAAGTCCTTCATTTCAGACACAAATCACCGAAGTTCCAGAGAATTCTGGAGGAGAATACTCTTCCTGCATCTACAGGTTCCCTTTTCACTACTTGGGGCTCATGGTGATCGAGTAATGGTCAGTGTCCGTCCACTCAGCTAACCCTCACTCTTTCCCGGTGGCTGGCTGACCTCAGGGTGGGGTGCTGAGGCCAGCTAACTTTTGAGGAGAATGTCTGAAATGACTCAACTATAGGATTTGAAAACTGAAAGAGACATAACCTAGCCCATCCCCAGCCCCCAACTCATTCTACAAATGGAGAAACCAAGACCTAAAAGGAGGAAGTGCCCTGTGCACAGAATGACTTCATTCAGTGACGGGGTGGCCACTGGACCTCCTCTGGACACAATGGCCCAGCTCCGTGCCAAAAACTTCTCGAGATAGGACAGGCACCTGTCTTCCCCATGAATCCCATCTGCCTCACAAACTCCCTTCTCTGAGTGAGAACCATAATGCTCTCCTCAAGAGCTGATTCATTCTTCCCCCTACCCATGTGTCCATCCATCTATCCATCATTCATTTGTAGTGGGTCTTCATGTCTTCCTTTCCCTTTCCTTTCAACACTGGGATTTTCCTGTATTTCATTTATTCTCCATTCTCCCCCATGGGGCTTGGGTAGGATTGACCCCACCCCCAGCTCCACCCATGCCCTTGACCACAGGGATGGGTTCAGAGAAAGGAACGTCCCCTCCCTCCAAAACATATGCTACTGTTATTGGAAGTGACTTGCTTTCTTCTCCTGGACTGTATGGCGATGGTGTGAGGCCATGACATGTCCCCAGAGTTTCTGGGCCACCACGAGGAGCCTAAAGATGACACTAGCAGCATACAAAACAGGACAAAGAGACATAAAGACCAAGGTTGATTAGGTCCTGGATGAGTTACTGGATCAAGTCTCATTTGAAGTTAGAATTATTTTTGAATATCCAAGATGTTTTAGCTAAATCATTCTTTTTTTTTTTTTTTTTTTTTTTTGCTTGAGCCGGTTGTAATTGGGTGCTTAATTGGGTACTTTAATTATGTTGCTTGCAACCCAGGGAATCCTGACTGGCACACCGTTTCACCAGCTAACATTCATGGAGTGATTGCCATGTGCTAGCTCTCTGCTCAGTGAGTACCAGTGAGCCTGGTGGAGTCTGGTGTGCCGGAGAGCAAGATTTGCCCCTCCCAGCATGTATCTTTTTGGCAGGTGGATTTTTTAAGGCTATTTTGAAGAAACAGAAAACTCAATAGGTGTTTCTTTCTCCCTCCTCCTAATAGCCTAAAAGAATTTGGATAGAAGACATGCTCCCGGAAGGGTGCTGTCGCTATAGAATATACTAGAGTAGAATATGAACTAGGTATTGTAGGGAGGAGCCTAGCAAGGCTGGTTTGATCAAAATCCCATGTCCCAGTGTTTCTGGATGGCCCAGCAGACATTTGTTTACCAAACATTCATTTTTTTCCATTCTTTCTGTGAATAGCCTTTCTTGCCTTTGTAGTCCCAGACCCCTGCCCCATTCTCCTTAGTCCAGAATGACATATACACCTCATTTTGAGTGTCTTTGGAATCTCTAATGTTTATGTGGATTCCCTGTATGCACATCAATACGTTTTTATTTTCTTCGGTTAATCTGTTCTCACGTCAATTCTTAGACCAGCCAGAAGAATCTTGAGGGGTAGAGGAAAATTTTTCCTCCCTGATGGATGCTGTCCACAGTGAGCAGACACTCATTGGAAAGGCAGACAATTGTATAAGCAATTATAATGAAGCATGGCCATCCTGGTGTTAAAAAACCAAACAAACAAAAAACCAGGGTGGATGGTGTGATCAGCCCTATTTTTTTTTTAAAATGGTGTTTTCAGATCTTTACATGTGCGTCTGCATAGAAAATATGTTAGAGAGGTATGATCATCGAGTGCTGTGGCAATACAATCTGTTTCCTTCTGTACACTTTGCTTTTTCTCCCCGCCAATGAACCTTAATTACTCTAATGACCAAGATGGGAAGTGCTATCAGAATCAAGATGGTAAGCATAATAAATGTTATGCTGGGAGAGGTGCCGGACGCCCTTAGAACACTTAGCAGGGACTTGCCTTAGGCAGCAGCATAACTATGCAGGGAGCCCTAGAGAAGGCTCAGTGAGGCTCTTTTGTGCACAGAGACCTGCCTGCCTCTGCCTATACGGGCTGACCCTCTGCAAAGTCCTGGGAGCACGACACGAGCTGGCCAGGGAACCCAGCCCCCGCCCCCTCCTCAGGCTGTCTGCATTGTGGGTCCCCTGGTCTGGCCAGGAAGGGCCTTTCCCCAGCTCGGGTTCCTGCCTTGCCCAGCAGAGAGCTGATTACTGGAAACACAAGATGCTTTCCTCTCAGGTCTCCAGAAGCTGAACATTAAGAAACCATTGCAAATAGAGCAATTACTCAGAATGAGCATTAGTGTCCTATTAAAAAGAGGCAGCTGGCATGGCTGTAACCTCTAATTCAACAGCATTTCCTGAGAACCACGTTAATGCGATTGGAGCTAATTCCTTCCTCGCTGCCCTGGGGGTCCTGTCCAGGCTCCTGGCTCTCAGTCTCTGCAGATGCACAGGAATCCTTCACTCCTTTTCCTGGCGGGAGTGGGCTGGAGGCCCAGGCCAGGCAGGAAGCAGGCAGCAAACTGCTGTTGATTGTCCACTCCTATGCTTCACATTGGGCTAGGGGCTGAGGGGTGGGGCTGGCAGGGGAGGGGACCTATGCTTATTAAGTCTCAGTAAGCGCCTTTGAGGCATTTGACATGTGTCTAAAGAGTTGGGACAGGGGCGCCTGGGTGGCTCAGTCAGTTAAGCATCTGACTTCAGCTCAGGTCATGATCTCACAGTTAGTGGGTTCGAGCCCCATGTCGGGCTCTGTGCCGACAGCTCGGAGCTTGGAACCTGCTTCAGATTCTATGTCTCCCTCTGTCTCTGCCCCTCCTCTGCTCATTCTCTCTCTCTCTCTCTCAAAATTAAATAAACATTAAAAAAAATTTGAAAATGCTGGGACAACTGTGCTAAGGAACGAAAGATTTGAAGAACCGTATGAGACCGAACGTATGCGCTCATCAGGCTATCCATTCTGGGTGTTGGGGATGAACTGTGAATGAGACACCTGCTGAGTGCAGGGTGCCGGTGAGAGAATAAAAGGGGAGTGGGGTGGGCACTGACCCAGCCTGGGGTTCCTGGAAAGGCTTACTGGACAAGAGGAGATCCGAACAATGAGCAGGGATTAACAAAGAGAAGGAGGAGCCTAGTAGGCAGAAGTTGTTGGATTGGTTCTTCCTTTGGGGTGGGGGCTGTCCTGTGTGATGTAGGATGGCTAAGTAGTGTCCTGGGCCTTTACCCACTAGATGTTAGTAGCACCTCCTAGTCATGACAATCAAAAATGTCCCCAGAGGTGGCTAAATGCCCCCCCCCCCGAGGGAGGGCAGAGAGGCAAATATTCCTGGCTGAGAACCCCTGATTTCAGTGGTTCTAAAAAGCAGAGCATTTCTCTGCTTCCCTTGGGGACTTCACACCAAAGAACAAATGCCACCAAACATCTCCCAGCGTCTCTGAGCTGGTGGCCTTGCCATCATCATCTTGCCTCACCGGACAGGATGGAGTGCCCATCCCTCTCTCTCCCCTAGAGGGAGGGACCGGCAGCCATCGTTTCTTTCCAGGGCATCCCGGGCATCTTACTTTCCCCACTTTCCTGAATCGACCACCTGACTCTGTGTGTGTGTGGTGGGGGGGGGGGGGAAAGCCCTCAGTGCAGGTGATGGTCCAGGGGAGGCCTCATCTGGTCCCACCACAAACTCCTGGAGCGGAGAGCAGGCACAGGCTCCTGAGCCCTGGTGAGCACAGCCCCTTCCCCTAGGTGCTCAGAGAGATGGTTCCCTAGCAACCTGCATCCCTGGGGGGGAGGGGGTTACGGGGGGTGGGTAGCACACAAAGCGCAGAGGAAACAAAGGGTCTTTCCACGCTCACTGTGGGGCACTGTGCGTGTTTGCTCCAGGGAGCTGCGGGCTCCCCTGCTGGCCCTCCTCGCTGGGAGACAGCCATCTGCTTCTGCCCTTCCCACTGGGGCTGTTCCCTGCAGAGGCCCTGAGACAGGAGCCTGGGGAGCTGTCCTGGGTCCTCTCAGGAAGAGCTACAAGATTTAAACCCACCCACTCGCTCACTCAGTGGGTATATTTTGTGCCTCTATCTACCATGTATGTTTATCACGCAACTAATATGTATATGTCTCTGGAAATATCAAGGTGGTTGACACAGGAATCCAACATGCCGTGCAGCAGTGTGGAGCTTAACACACAGATCTTGGGGCACCTGGGGGGCTCAGTCGGTTGAGCGTCCGACTTCGGCTCGGGTCATGATCTCAGGGTTCGTGGGTTCGAGCCCCGCATCGGGCTCTGTGCTGATGCCTCGGAGCCTGGCGCCTGCTTCGGATTCTGTGTCTCCCTCTCTCTCTGCCCCTCCCCTGCTCACACTCTGTCTCCCTCTCTCAAATATAAATAAACATTAGAAAATTTAAAAAAATAAATAAATAAAACACGGATCTTGGGGGCACCTGGGGGGCTCAGTCAGTTAAGCGTCTGACTCTTGATCTCGGCTCAGGTCATGATCTCATGGTCAGTGAGACTGAACCGTGCATCGGGCTCTGCATTGACAGGGCAGAGTCTGCCTGGGATTCTGTCCCTCCCCTGCTTGTGCTCTCTCTCTCTCTCTCTCTCACTCTCAAAACAAATAAATAAACTTTAAAGAAAAAATTTAAAAAAATAAAACATGGATCCTGACCTCCAGATTTCTCTTTTTATCTGGTCAGTAAACCCTACACTCACGGGAAAGCTAAAGGGCGTTGTGAATATCCCATAAAATACGAGCACACGGGAGGAATCGCCAGGCAGTCTGTGGTGCAGGCAGGTGGAGCGCGGGGAGGGGGGGGGGTGGCCCGTAGGGTGTCGTCACATGTGGGAGACATTTGGCAGCCTTGCAGTCCAGTCCAGAGCAACGTCCCATTTTACAGATGAGGAGAGTGGCAGTCAGGGAAGTGACCGACGTCCCCAAGCACATGTCTGCTGTGAATGGCATTGAGGGCTTTGACAAGTCAAGGGTTTGTCCGTCTTTTCTATCAGCCCCACTGGCTGCCTCCAGATTACTCCCAGACCCCAGCCAGAGAATGTGCCCCCCCCCCCCCCCCCCAGTCCCGGGCACCAGGGCTGAAGCTGGGACTTGGAACTTGGGACTGACCTGACCTGATGTGTCGTGTTTCCCAATAGTGGCACTCTGGGACCCACCTAAGGGACTGGCAAGTTTGTGGCTGGGTGTGGCTGGGCATGGCTGGGTGAGGGCAGGTGAGTCACCTTGGGCAAAGAAACTCATCCCAGAATGATCTGTTCGGGGACACGGACCGGTAGCTTCCTTTCTGACTCTGTCTGTCCGTCCCTATACGTCAGCTGCACCGAGGACATTACGCGTCTCTTCCCGAGGGGCTGGCCAGCGAGGCCAGCTATGTGTTTCTCCCACCACCTCAGAGCTAACAGACCATGCACGGCTCAGGCTCAGGCAGTTTGCTTCCACCCAGAATGCAAATGGCATTTGCGCTGCTGGCTCTTCTGATGCACCTGGTGTGTCCGCCCTTTTGGCCCCATTTGGGCCCCAGTGAGAGGGGAAGGTCGAATGGACCTTGTCCAAGCAGTGGGGGCCTCCTCACCACCCCCCCACCCCGGCCCTGGGCTGGGCAGTCCCCCCAGGGGATCCTTCAAAAGTCCAGCAAAGGGCCTTTTAAGAGGTGTGAACAGTGGTGAAGCCGTTTTGGGGTTTTTTTTTCCAATTTTTTTAATGTTTATTTATTTTTGAGAGAGAGACAGCATGAGCAGGGGAGGGGCAGAAGGGAGGGAGGGAGGCACAGAATCCAAAGCAGGCTCCAGGCTCTGAGCTGTCAGCACAGAGCCCGACGCGGGGCGCGAACTCATGAACCATGAGATCATGACCTGAGCCGAAGTCAGACGTTCAACCGACTGAGCCACACAAACACCCTGGTGTTTGAAAAAGTGGTGAAAAAGTGGTGAAGCCACTTTCTTAACCATGGAGCAAACACGTTGTAATTAAATCGCAAAGAGCAAAATCTCTGGCTCACTCTTGGAATCCAACAGAAAGTATGGCCGGGAGAAAAATTTACCCTGGGGAATATCCAAGTAATACATATTGTGTAGTTTAGAGTATGAGTGGAGGGGGTGGGGGACAAGGCAAGGAGGGTTGTCTTTGCCTCCAGCTACCTCCCCACGCCCCCATTCCCCAGCCGGGCGTCTTGCAGAGAAAAGACAGGAATTCTCACCTCCCTGGGTTGTGTTTATTTGCAACTTGGTATAGTTGTTGGTCTCAGTTGGGCTGATCTTCCTCTAAAAGGAGGAATTACGGGAGTTAAGGTGGGGAAGGGGCGGAGAAACCACTGAAGGGAGCTGTGCTGACAGCTCAGAGCCTGGAGCCTGCTTCGGATTCTGTGTCTCCCTCTCTCTCTGCCCCTCCCCTGCTCGTGTTCTGTCTCTATTCTGTCTCTCAAAAATTAATAAACGTTAAAAAAAAGACTTAAAATACAGATGCTAGGCCCCATCCCCAGGTGCTGATCCAGTAGGGACAGGGGAGGGGCTGAAAAAGTTCGAGTCTAATGGCTTCCCAGGTGATAACGGCCACACTCTGAAACCTACTGCAATAAAGCAGAACTTCTCAACCTGGGCACTGTTGATATTTTAGGCTGGATGATTCTTTGTTGTTGCGGGGGAGAGGGGGCTCTCACATGCACTGTCTCCAGACATTGCCACGTGTCCCGTGGGGGACACCATCACCTGGGTTGGGAACCACGGCTCTAGACGCTGCCCTGGGGGTGGGGGTTGGGGGGGATTCTGTGGGAGACTTGGCAGGTCCACTAACCCTACTTTGCAGCCCACTAACTATTTTGAATTTTATTTTTGAGAGAAATCGAGAGCTCAAGTGAGAGAGGGGCAGAGAAAGAGAGGGAAAGAGAGTTCGGACCCCGACACGGGGCTCAAACTCACAAACCTCCAGATCGTGACCTGAGCCGAAGTCAGATGCTTAACCGACTGAGCCACCCAGGCGCCCCCTCACCAACTGTTTTTATACCTAAAGACCTGTTGGAACATGGCCCAGCCCATTCTTCGGCTTGCTGTGTAAGCTGCTTTCTTGCTAGAATAGCAAAGTTGAGTAGTTCTGGTTCTCGAAATCTGAAACATTTGCTACGTGGCCTTCGACAGGAAACGTTTGCTGACCTCTGTCCAGACCCTTGAAGGGGCCTGGTGGACTGCGTGGGGGTGGGATACCCCAGGCCTGTACCTTCCCCCCCCCCAGCCCCCTGCCCTGCCCTGCTGGATGTTAAAGAGGCAGGGCCGGAGACGAAGGGGGCTTCTGGGCACAGACCGCCTGGCGCACGGAGCCTCCAGGCTGCAGCTGGATAAGGGGGTTTCTGCTCAGAGCTCCTGGTCTCAAGCTTTCCTGCACCTGCCAGCCAGGCACCGAGGCCCCGGGCAAGCTGGGGGCCGGGCTGGGGATTTTCCACTGCTGTGTGATTCATGACCAAACTGTGCTCGCCTCACCCGGACCAGACCTGGCTTCTGCTTATCCACCGAGTAAACGGGAGCCCTGCCCACAGCCCCGAGGGAAGGAACCAGGAAGGCAGATTCTGGGGTCACCAGGCCACGCGGTGCTGTGCGTACTCAGCATTTGGGTCTGGTGCTTCGGTGGGAGAGGGACACTGGAGCCACCGCTGGGCAGGAGAAAGGATCCCTGGATCCCTCATTCGCTGTTCACTTGGTTCCTGCAGGGCCCGCGGAGTGCGAGACACCCTATGGAGGGCACAGTGAATACACTGTGCTTGCCTGGAGGAGACAGTAAAGCCAGGACCCTCGGGAAGCCCAGGGGCGGTGGGAGCACAGAGGAGCCAATTAACATAGTCCCCGGCGGGGCCAGAGAGGGCTCTGAGAAAAGACCCCGATACCTGTTTATGAGCCCTGCCTCTACTCGGCCCGAGGTGGCAGCTTCCGTCCCTGTGCCTGGTCCCCCTCCTCCCCCTTTCTCCTGACCGTCACAGCCTCTCTGTCCCGTCTGTAAAGGGCGGTGGTAGCGCAGAATGCAGACGGTTCCGGTGGATCGCTCTGTGTGGGGGCGGTTCGGGACCATTCCGAATCTCATCTCCAACCTTTCCTGCCTGCCCTAGCGCCAAGCTGAGCCCCAGGTTCCCAGCAGGTGGAGGGACGGGTGGCATCCTAACACCAGTGGAGACGAAGGGCTCAGGGAGACGTTCTTTACATCTGATCAGGACTTTGCAGTTTGCAACGGTGGCGCCTGAATGCCGCGGACATTGGGAGACCCGCAGAGTGGGTGCCATTTAGCAGTCAGAGCTCTTTGGTGGTAAGCAACCGAAAACGGCTTTGGCTAGCCTAACCAAAAAGGACAGGGACAGGGAGCTCACTGATTTAGCCGGAAACCGCAGGACCGGCCCTCTGAAAGGGCCCTCCAGAGCAGGAACGCGACTCTGTCCGGGGCGGCCCTGCAGAGTGAACACAGCTGCGATCCCGGGGACAGTGTCCGATGGCTTAGCTTAGGGCAGGTGGCTCACGTCTCAGGCTAACCCCCGTCAGGTTCCACAGGCCTCCCTGATCAGAGTGTCCAGCCCTTAGCTCATTTTCTGCACCTGGTCTGCTTCTGCTGCGAGCCAAATCGGCATCTCCCCGCTGTCCCCCAGCTCGGGTAATGGCACCATCGTCCTCCTACTCACCCACCCGGCAACGGGGAGCCTGTCCTCTTCTTGGTCAGGCCTCCAGCCGGTGCTGGCTTTCCCGATCTTGCCTGGAACTTCTCCTGTCTGTTCCGGTGAGCACCGCTGAGGTTTGGGCCCTTAGCATCTCTCCTGTAGATGGGCCTCAGGCTTGTCCCGAAGGGTCTCTCCTCCGCTCTTGTCCACATGCAACCAGCAGCAGAGGGGTCTTTGACGATACTGCATATCTAATCATCTAGCATTCTTTTTATTTTTTATTTTAGAGTGAGAGAGAGAGAGAGAGAGAGAGAGAGAAAGGGCAAGTGGGGAAGGGCAGAGACAGAGAATCCCAAGCAGGCTCCACACTCAGTGTGGAACCTGACCTGGGGCTCGATCCCACGACCCTGGGATCATGACCTGAGCCAGAATCAAGAGTCGAATGTTCAGCCAGCTGAGCCTCCCGGGCGCCCCGATCATACCATTCTTTTTAAAAAGCTTCAAACCATGTTTCTGCCCACGACCGTGGATTTTAAACTTCTGTACCTTGACCTACAGTAAGACATTTATTTTACTGGGACGCCTGGGTGGCTCAGTCACTTAAGCATCTGACTCTTGATTTCAGCTCAGGTCATGATCTCATGGTTTGTGGGTTTGAGCTCCACATCGGGCTCTGTGCTGACAGCTCGGAGCCTACTTGGGATTCTCTCTCCACACCACCACCCCCCCGCCCCTCCCCTCCTCACGCTTTCTCTCTCTGTCTCTCAAAATAAATGAACTTTAAAAAAATTTTTTATTTTACATTGCAATTGACTTTATAACACACTTATTTCTGTAAGTGAAGCAGAGTTTCCAAGAATTGATACTTAACCTGTGTTTCTCTTCTACATCACGTTTTAAAACTTCTGGCCACGACCCACTAAACTGATTGCATGACCCAGGAGTGAGCCGTGATCTGTTTGAAAACACTGGCTGAAAGAGAAAGCAGGACCCCCTTGGATTGGCTTGGATGGCTGCTGGCTCACCCAGACCCTGCCCACCCCCCAGGCCTCACCCTGTTCTGGCTTCCTGTCAGTCTCCGTTTCTTTGAGTTCCTTTATGCCTCCATGCTGGGCCTCACTGTAGTGCTTTGGGCTCATCCCATACCCTCTGCCCGAATTGTCCTCCTCCTCCTCCTGACCTTCCCCCCCCCACCTCATTCTTCAAGACTCCGTTTTTCCCTGTGGGTTAGATACAAGCCTCCTCTTTACCCTCAGAGCAACTTGGGCAAGGTACTGGCATCTGCTTGGGTGTCTGTGCGAGTTTGGGGACCACCTGCCTCAGTGTCATGTGTATTTCCAGACCCCATCATCGGCGGATGGGGTCCAGGTCTTTAAAGAGTGGCGAATGTACAAGTTTGCTCACCTGCCCCGGTTGGTTCTTACGCACGATAAAGTCAGTATTTGACATTGGCCGGTCTGCAGGCTCGCGGTTCCTCCAGGCCACAGGCAGTCTCACCCTGTGGCAATGGCTGTCCAGGATCTCACCCCTATGTTTGGGGGGCTCCCTGCCATAGTGTCCTGGTGGGAGACAAAGCCCACAGAAGCTGCAAGGTCTCAACTGTCCTCCCAGCCCCCTGGCAGCAGGGATGTGGCAAGTGGCTTTGATTCCCAACCAGTCCCACCCACCTGGGACTCTGAATCAGGAGCTGCTGACCCAGAGAAGCAGGGAGGGGGCAGAATGCATTTATTTAGGCGATGGCACCTGCAGGAGGCCAGCTGGGAGCCCAGTATGTGGGGGACAGAAGCCACACGACCGGCTCTTTGGCATGATTTTGGTCGGGCCTGCCTTTTAGCCGCCCATTTCCCAGAACCTGACTCTCGAGTGTTTGTGGCCGTTGTGGCACCCACGCGATATCCTCCCAATTAATTACTTTTTTCTCCTTATATTGACCTGGGTTGACTTCTCCCACTTGCACGCACGAACCCTCCCAGATGCTCTGGGCCCCTCGCAAGCAGGAAGTGCTCACTGGCACAATGGACCCACCCCTCTGGGCTCGAAGCTATTGTCCCGTCTTCTCCGTCATGCCCACACCTAGTCCTCACCCTGAGCACCTAGCAGCCAGCTCCCGACCTTGGCCAGCTCTCCAGCCAGTGAGGCCTGACGTGGGCAGAGACACGGCTGTGTTTCTTCCTTAGGGACACAGAGTGAATGCCAGTAGTCCTCGGCGATGGCCCGTGATTAGGGGCGTGACCAGGGCGCAGGCTGGTGTGGGGGGCAGGAAGGGAGTGCTGGTCTCACTGGGCCACGGGTAACGGGTTCAAGCTTTCACTGTTCTCACGCGAAGCACAGAAAAGCAGCAACTAGAATGTTCTCTGGCATGAGCTTGCTAACAAAGTGTATCCGACAGTCCCCTGGGGGGAGGGATTCTGGTGGGGAAAACCCCTGTTTTCTAATGATCATCTTCCCACTTCTAAAGACCCCAACCAGCCAGCTGAGGTCAGTGAATAAGGCTTAGGGGTTGGTCAGGGGCGCCCCGGGGGGCTCTGTCGGTTGAGCGTCCGACTTCGGCTCAGGTCACGATCTCGCTCGGTTTGTGAGTTCGAGCCCCATATCGGGCTCTGTGCCGAGAGCTCAGCGCCTGGAGCCTCCTTCAGATTCCGTGCCTCCCTCTCTCTCTGCCCCTCCCCTGCTCATGCTGTGTCTCTCTCTGTCTCTCAATAATAAATAAATGTTAAAAAAAAATTAAAAAAAAAAAAAAAGACTTAGGGGTTGGTCAGAAAGACGAAGCCAGTGGGGCCGACGAGCCTAGGACACAGCTGCACAATGTCCTGTGGTCATAATGGAGGGTGGTGGAGTGATGACGACGGGAATAGCATTAACCCTGCCTGTCAGGCTCTGGCAGGAAATGGAAAACACCCTCAAGTGGAGTTAGCGAAGAGACCTTAGTAAAGAGACTCTTCACCAAGATGTGGGCCGGTGGTGCTGGGAGAGCCGCTGGGCCCTGGCCTCCAGCAGAGGGACTCAGCATGGCGACCAGGCAGGGAGGAAGCTACCTCTCTCTCCCACTGCCCTCCAGCTTCCTGTGGGCACTTCTCGGTGCCTGAACCCAACTGGAAGCCAGGGGGCAAGACAAGGGGGTCCCTGATGTGTCCGTGGGGATCTTGCTTCTGGAGGACAGAGTGGGATGGAAGAGAGAGGACAGTGGATGTCACGCACATAAATAACAGACAGAGCAGCTCAGGTAATTCTCAGGAGAGGCTTGGGTCCTGGCATCACCCCACTGTCCAGAGAGGTAACGTGAGGCAACTCGTCCAGTATCGGCGTGAGGGTAGCTGCAGTTCAGACCCAGGCCGTACGAAGCCAGACTGTGCGCTCTGAACCGCCAGGCCGAGCCACCCAATGAGGGAGCCACTAGCTACACCTGGCTATTTAAATATAGATTGGTTGATATTAAACAACATCCAGACCCACGGATTTCCCCTTGAGCCGCATTTCAAACGGCTCACTCCCTACGTGCGGCTGGTGGCTGCTGTAGAGGACAGCAGAGATAGAGAACACGTCCAGCCTCTACATTCTGTGGGAGAGCCCCCCAGTCGACCTGGACATGTCGATCTGCACCGTTTCAGCCCCCTAAGTCCCTCGCAAAACACACTCCGTCGGTAGCTCTGGTGTCCCCGGGCTGAAAAGGACGCTGGAGATTTCATGGACCTTTGATGGCTGCCCAATGGATAATGTAGCCTCAAGCACAGCTCAAAAGAGATAAATCTGAGGTCGTTTTATAAAGGCCGAGCCCTTCTTCGCATTCCAAGCTCCCTCTGCTGTCCTGCCCTCTCCCGTCGAAAGAGCAAGGACACCCCATAGTAAGCAGCAGCCCTTCTATCAAAAGAGACAGGAGGAATGGCTGGCGTATCAGGCAATCTCCTCTCCACCCCATTTCCGAGATACTTGTCCTCGGGGCTTGTGAGATGCTGGTTTCCCAGCGATAGATAATACAGCATCTTCCCATCAGCTCCCGGCAGACCGTTGGCTGGATTTAACGATCCCCAAATCTTGACATCGATACGTTATCTCCTAAATGTCTCGAATTTGTAGATGAGATAAATCCGACCTGCCAAGTAGGCCAAAGGTGAAGCCTGGCTCCGTCTAGACTGCCGGGACATCTTAAAAGGGAATGTGGGTCAGTGTCAGACAACCCTCCCTCCTCCGAAAGAGATGCGGGGGGTCTCAGTAATCTATCAAAGCACTTTCTGGGAGAAGAAGCAAAAAAGCTATAACTCCAAACTTGTACACACGAGAGCTAGCATTTTCATGAGCATCCTCGCACATGCGCTCTGTCACGTGCCCCCACCATCCTAATGGTGGAACAGGACTCGTTGAAACAGGACTGGAAGCTTCCAGTCTTTCCTGATCCTGGCCCCTGGTTTTCTCCCGTGCTACTGGTCCCCCACACCCCTGCCACGGGCAGCTGCTGAATCTGCTCAGGGAACCCCCTGGACTTGGGGAAGGTGGCCAGTTTGGAAAATAGTGTCAGGGCGCCTGGGTGGCTCAGTCGGTTAAGCGTCCAACTTTGGCTCAGGTCATGATCTTGTGGTTTCTGAGTTCGAGCCCCACGTCAGGCTCTGTGCTGACAGCATGGAGCCTGCTTGGGATTCCCTCTCTCTCTGCCCCCTTTCCCCTCCCACACTCACGCGTGCTCTCTCTCTCTCTCTCTCTCTCTCTCAAAAATAAATTTAAAAGAAAGAAAGAAAGAAAAAGAAAATGCTGTCTATGTGTCCCTCTAACAGACTCCCCCGTGTTTACCTTAATGCATATGGCATCATTAACGAAACCAACAGTGTCCTGCTCTGTAAGTCATCTTGATGATACATTTTGTACACATTTATGGTTTTTTTTCCTGGATAAAATTTGTGGAAGTGGAATGTTTGGGCTAAAAATGTGCCAGGTTTTAACACCAAATTCTCCTTCAAAAAGATAATAACTACAGGGGCGCCTGGGTGGCTCAGTCGGTTGAGCGTCCGACTTCGGCTCAGGTCATGATCTCGCAGTTCATGAGTTCAAGCACCGCATTGGGCTCTGGGCTGACGGCTCGGTGCCTGGAGCCTGCTTTGGATTCTGTGTCTCCCTCTCTCTCTGCCCCTCCCCTGCTCATGCTTTCTCTCTCTCTGTCAAAAATAAATAAACATTAAAAAATTTTTTTTAAAAGATAATAACCACATAAATTCCCATCTGTAGAAACAGGTTCTGTACATTCTCCTCGTAACCGGATATTACTATTTAAAACCAATTTTTGTCAATGCAAAGGTACCTTGTAGTTGTTTTATTTTACTTTTTTTTTTTTTTTTTGGTTACTAAAAAAATAGACATTTTACAGTTTGCCAACTGCTTGCCTTTCTTCTTTTGTGTATCTCCTTTGCAATTCATATACTTTGTTTTTTATTTTTCCTCCCGGGACAGTGGTCTTTTAGTATCTATTTTTAAACTTTATTTATAATGTAGGGTCATTAATCCTGTGTATGTCAAAATGAATGCAGACTGTGGTATATTCACATCTCTTCTATGCGTCATACAGAATATGTAACATTGAATTTTACCGTTTATTTATAGTGTTTTTGATTCACAGAGTCTTAAATTTTGACCGTGAGCTCACATCCTCCTATCTTTTAATTCTTAGATTCTTTTTGAAAACGCAATTCTTTTTTTTTTTTTTTAATTTTTTTTTTTAACGTTTACTTATTTTTGAGACAGAGAGAGACAGAGCATGAACGGGGGAGGGGCAGAGAGAGAGGAAGACACAGAATCGGAAGCAGGCTCCAGGCTCTGAGCCATCAGCCCAGAGCCCGACGCGGGGCTCGAACTCACAGACCGTGAGATCGTGACCTGAGCTGAAGTCGGACGCTTAACCGACTGAGCCACCCAGGCGCCCCGAAAACTCAATTCTTTAATCCACCTGAAATTGAATCATGAACCAACGGCTACAATTGAAGACTTAAAAGTGAAGGGTCCCCTGGGTGGCTCAGTAGGTCAGGCGTCTGACTTCAGCTCAGGTCATGATCTCAGGGTTAGTGAGGCTAACCGTGCTCTGTGCTGGCAGTGGAGAGCCCACTTGGGATCCTCTGTCCTCCTCTCTCTGCTCCTCCCCCAGTCATGTGTGCATGCTCTCTCTCTCTCTCTCTCTCTCTCTCACTTTTTCTCTCTTGCTCAAAAATAAATAAACATTTAAACATTTAAATGTTTCCTGTAAACCTATGAGATAGTTGATGTTATTATCGCCGCTGTACAGATGAGAAAGCTGGTGCCCAGAGAGGGTAGTACGTTGCCCATGGGCGCCGAGCCAGTAAATGGTAGAGGCTGGGTGTCGAGCCGTGCACTTGGCCGCTTCATTGCACTGCCTCCTGATCCCTTCCAGCCTCCCGAGCAGCTCAGCTGAAGGACCCTGGCCCGGCCACCCCACCTCCAAGGTTCTTGCTGCTGTCACTCCTCTCAGCGAGGCCCCCAAGCCCGTGTTTTGGGCTCGAGGCCCGCGGGCAGCGCTGGGCGGATGCTGAGGACAAGGGGACAGCCCCCCCCCCCCCCCCCCGCAGTCCTCAGGCCGCCATCTGTGGACGGAAAGAGCTCCGGGTTCAGGTGCTGTCCCCAGGGTGCCTGCCACTTTCCGGCATCCCGGAACTGTCCCCGAGGAGCCCTGCCGGCCTTCGTGGCCTTGGGAGATGTACTTAACCTCTCCGTGCCTCGGCTGGCATCTGGGAGGAGATTCAGTTACATGGTAATGAGCCCGAGTCCTGCAGGGCCTGTCTCTTAATCACCAGCTGGAAAATGCAACCATCTAAGACACGGGCAGGCCACCCGGCCACGACCTCATTAACCTAATCCCGTTAGACTCAGCCGCTCCCCTTAGCTCAGCTGCGGGGAAGGTGACCTTCTGGAAAGGAGGGCTCTGCATCCAGGGATGCCGTATCTGGGCGAGCTGCGCTGTGGGTGTGGTACACGCGTGGCCCGGCCATCGTGGGGGTGGCAAGGCGTCCCCATGGCTGTACGCAGAGAGGGCCAGCGAGACGGCCGCGTGCCAGCCACGTGGTGCGGCCTCCCTCTCCGTGGGAGGCCCTCTGCCAGCACCGTCCTCAGCAGCACGCGGGGCTGGGCTCTGAAGCTGGGCTCCGGGCGTCACATGCTCCCCACGGCAGCTCCATACCTTCCACCTTTCCCAGGCTAGGGAACCTGAGGCTCAGAGTCGTCCGGGAGTTTTCCCAAAGACACACAGCAGCGGAACTGGCTTTGGTCCAGCGCGGGCTCACCCCGAAAGTCCACGCTTCTGGGAGAGTTACAGAGATGTCAGGGCGCAGCTGTCATGTGTTCCTGCAAAGCGTCCCTGCTTGGGGGTTCGAACTTGCGGTGTGTGTCAGGGGATCGCTAGAGACTCGAAGCCCGCGTCTGCATAGGACAGAAGAGGCCTCTCATCACTGAGGGCTCACTGGGGCTCTGGCCTCCTGCGGTGCTGGCCTGCGGAAAGATGGGGTGTCGGCCTGTGGGTCTCCCGGGCTCCTGGCTTTGTGGGACAGGGTGAGCATATCTGCCTCTTTGTGTGTGTCCTTGGGCTCCTGCCCGACAGACACTCACGTCGCCTCTTCCCACGTGTCAGGTTGTATTTCCCCCCCAAAAAAGGCCACGACACTCGTCAGAGTTCCGCATGTGCTTCTAAAACCTTGCCAGGCCCCCAGTGAGGAGGCGGGGTCCGTTCCCCCTCCTTCAAGGGGGAACTGCATCGAGGACTAGGTCGAGGGGGGAGCGGCACAAAGTCACCTCGGACACCGGTCCTCAAAGGCGAGACACCTGCTGCTTTCTGTCTTGGGCCGCGTGGCTTTGGAACGCAGCGGCCACGCTGTGAGGAAGGCTGGGCCTCGTGAACAGGCCATGTGTTGGGGTGGCCCCAGCTTGGGTCCCAGCCCTCAGTCTCCAGGCCGCCCCATCCGACACAGAGTGGGGCACACACAGGTTATCTCTGCCGAGCCCTGCCCCGTTTTGCACGTCTGTGAACAAAATAAATGATGTTACAGGTTTTAAAAAAAAATTTTTTTAATGTTTATTAATTCGAGAGAGAGAGACAGAGCATGAGCGGGGGAGGGGCAGAGAGAGAGGGAGACACAGAATCCCAAGCAGGCTCTGAGCTGTCAGCACAGGGCCCGACGCGGGGCTCGAACCCACAAACCGTGAGATCGTGACCTGAGCTGACGTCTGACGCTTAACAGACTGAGCCACCCAGGCACCCGACGTTATGGTTTTTAAGCCACTAAGCTTTGGAGTGGCTTGTTACACAGCCATAGTGACTGGAACATTCTGGACCCACTGCTTGTCCAGGAGCAGCCCGTCATGCTGACACACAGGGCTGCCCAGCCGGGTCATGCATATTGTGGCCGACTCATAGGCGAGGGCACAGCTCCCTGGGCCTGGGCCCCAGTTCCAGGCTGTGCCAGCCTCAGAGTGGGCTTGTGTGAAGGGTCTCGTCCCAAGGGGACCCCCTTATGTTTTCTCCTGACAAAGCCACTCGTATGGGCTAGCTGCCTCCCCGCCCCCACATCGTAAGTTCTTAGAACGTTTTTCTTCATATCTAATAAAACCTCCACTTTTACATTTCCGTCCATTTGTCCTAATTCTGTTATCTAGGTCCACACAGACCTAATCTGGTTTCATTCCAGTGTTTGGATGATAGAAGACATCCCTCTGTCTTCTACTCGTCTGGCTAAACCTCCTATTTCTTTTTTTTTTTTTTTCTAATGTTTATTTATTTTTGAGAGAAAAAGAATGTGGGCTGGGGAGGGGCAGAGAGAGGGAGACACAGAATCCGAAGCAGGCTCCAGGCTCCGAGCTGGCAGCACAGAGCCCGACGTGGGGCTCGAACCCGCGAACCGTGAGATCATGACCTGAGCCGAAGTTGGAAGCTCAAATGACTGAGCCACGTAGGCACCCCTAAACTTCATAGTTCTTACAGCCTTTCCTCTTAGAAAAGTTCTTGGATTCTTCAGTGTCCTGGCCATCTTTACCCTTCTGTCTTTGCGCTTGATGGGCTGTGTTGTGCTGTTTTCCCAGCTTTCTTGAAAGGTCAGTTGAACCGGGTGTTGACCATCGGCTCCAGGCCCGTGGGCGGGAACTCCTCACCGCCCAGGAGTCAGGGACTCACTGTTGGGCCCAGAAGGCCAGGCCTGCATTTGCCTATAAGGCCGTAACACTGCGTCCATTCAAAACATTGTCTTCACTGCCCAGAGGCCCTGTACCCACGAAGAGTTTACTCTCCGTTCCCCCCTCCCCTGGCAGCCGACAGTCCACTTTCTGTCTCTGTGGATTTGCCTTTTCTTTTTGTTTCTTAAATGTTTATTTGTTTATTTTTAGAGAAAGAGATGGGGAGAGAGAGAGAGTGAGTGAGCGAGCATGAGCAGGGGAGGGGCAGAGAGAGAGGGAGAATCCCAAGCAGGTTCCGCACCATCAGCACAGAGCCCGACGTGGGGCTCTTTCTCACGAACTGTGAGATCATGACCTGAGTCAAAATCAAGAGTTGGACGCTTCACTGACTGAGCCACCCAGGCTCCCCCAACCTGAGCCCCCGAGCTCCTTTTCTTACTTTATTTCTTAACCTCAATTCCTTGCTAATATGCACATGTATTGTTTTTTATCTTCCCTTCCCCCCGCCCCTGTCTGCCCATCCAACTAGAGTGGAACCTTCCCGAGGCCAGGGATTTTGTGTGTTTGGTTCACTGTCCAGGGCCTGGCACATAGCAAGTGCTTAATAAATATTAGCTGGATGAATGAACGACCGCTCTGCCCTGGTGCCCAGAGGATCTGAACCCGTATTGGGGGTGCTGTCTCCCAGCCCTGGGTGTAGAGACGAGACTGACCTTGAACCCACAGCTAACCCTGCTGACTCAGCAACCTGTTCCTGGGTGGTGTGGACGGGCTGACCCGAGACCTCTCTGGATGCTGTAGTCCTCAGATGGGAGAAAGCGGGGGATGGGCCAGGGCTTGGGAGACTTTCCCGACTTCTGCTCTCTGACACGGGTGACGAAGAACATCCAGTAGATGCAGCAGGCAGTGGGGGGGGGGGGGGGGGGGGAGGAGGGGGCGGGTCCTATAATCCTGGAGTGGTAGGAACCCAGTAGTCCCCCATGAGGTGTGGGTATGAATTATTTACAAAAGAGGGCCAGTCCTAATACAGAAAAGCATAATGTACCCTTTATGTTATCATCGAGGTGTCATACGTGTGTGTGTGTCTGGATGTGACTTTGCATGTGTGTCTTAGGCAGAGGTCCGTGTGCGTCTGGATGTGTCCGTGTGTACCGAGGGATGGGTCTCAGAAGGGCGGTTCTGGATTCCGCCTCCGTGATGCTTAAGACAGTCCCTGGTGTATGTGGCGTTTTAGTGGCGATAAAGCTTTCTGAGACTGAGTGTCATTCCTTTATCTCCTTCTGTTCGATTTCTCCAGCACCATGGTTTTCAACCCTGGCTGCACCCGAGCCTCGTCTGCAGAGTTTTATGAAGCACCGATGACCAGGTATTACCCCCATGCTGGTTAAATCGGTTCCTGGACGTGGGAGCTGGGCACTGGGATGTTTTTGGAGCTCCTCAGGTGGCTCGAGCTACAGCCAGGTGTGTCGGTCAGCCACACCTGTGAGGGGCACATCATGAGGGAGCCTCACTGAACTTGAACCGGGGAGGTTTCAGTGCTGGCTTCGCCGTTAACTCATCTTTGACCTTGAGCAGGTTACTTTGTCTTTCTGGTTCTTAATTTCCTTTCTTTCTTTCTTTTTTTTTTTTGGGGGGGGGAAGTTTCTATTTATTTTTATTTTTTGAGAGAGAGAGAGAGAGAGAGAGAGAGAGAGAGCGCACAAGCAGGGAAGGGGGCAAGAGAGAAGGAGAGACAGAATCCCAAGCAGGCTCCAAGCAGACCCTGATGTGGGGTTGAACTCACAAACTATGAGATTATGACCCGAGCCAAGATCAAGAGTTGGATGCTTAAACTACTGAACTACCCAGGTGCCCCTTTATTTCCTTTCTTTTAAAAAAAAAAATTTTTTTTAATGTTTATTTATTTTTGAGACAGAGAGAGACAGAGCATGAACGGGGGAGGGGCAGAGAGAGAGGGAGACACAGAATCGGAAGCAGGCTCCAGGCTCTGGGCCATCAGCCCAGAGCCTGACACGGGGCTCGAACTCACGGACCGCGAGATCGTGACCTGAGCTGAAGTCGGACGCCCAACCTACTGAGCCACCCAGGAGCCCCTATTTCCTTTCTTAATACAATGGGAGTCACTACGCCTTCCTGTCCCTTCCCTGGGTACTTCCCTGGTCACTATGCCTTCCTGCCCACCTGCTGCCCATGGTTTGAGGTCATTTATGTGAAAGTTTTGTACATTCTGAAAGGAAGGCCACGCGGATGCAAGGGAATATTATTAGCATTATTTGTGTCAGCCCTTTGTAGACACCAAAACATGAGGCCAGAGGTGGGTGCATAATTACAGCGAGGTTGTAGTGAAACACAAGCTGGGGTCTGGCGGTGCTCTGTACTCTTGTTCACTTCTGGGAGTTAGCTTTGCAAGAAAGTAGCCAAATCCAGTAACACCTGTGCTTGTAATTCCAGGAGCTGCCACTGGGTGGTGCCTGATCTGTATTTGAGGACCTGTTTTGCCCTCTTGGATGAAAATAAGATTATTTACAGACATAAGCATTTATATATCAAGACAAGCCCTTAGATACCCTTCTCATGGGGTCTTTGCCCGATCAGGTGGTGGCTTTCATTCTGGGCAGAGACCGGGTTTCCGGTTCCTCCTCTCCTGATAACGTCCAGCAATAGTAACATAGACCCTCCTTCTGGGGCCTGAAGTCCTCTTTGCCCACTCACATCTCATGGCAACACGGGGAGCTTTGCTGCTGGCAGTGAACCAGGGAGAGGCCTGCTTGGCTCCTGTGCAGACTTGATCAGTCCTGGAGCTGCTTCTTCCATCAATCTAGCCTTCTCTGCTCCTCCCCCTGCCCCCCCCCCCCCCGCCCCCTTGCATTAAAGGGGGAGAATCTGATTTTCTTCCCCCAGGAGCTCATTCTTTGCAAGTCATGTTAGCTTTCTTGCCTTTCCGTGATCAGTGATCAGGAGATGTCCCGGGGACGGGTAATTGTAAAAGCTGACTGATAGTTTTCTCTTCCTGCAATTAAGGAAGAGAGACTTTGGCAAGGAAACTCAACCCTTCATTCCCGCTGTCTTTGAAACTGAGCCCCGTGGACAGAATTTCTTTGCATGAAATCACCCAATACTTTCATGCAGCTGACCCAGCAGCGTTCATCAGGTTTTCTTACGAGAACCTAAGTGGGCTGTTTGTTTGATTTTTTTTTTTTCTCCACCCCTAACTGTTTGAACAGACATCTGAAATACACAGTGGTGGGTGTTATGGCCCAGTTGGTATAAATACACCAAATATTTGGAACAACACACATGACAAAGATTAATAATTGCTTCTGCGGAGGGGACTAACAGTTTGGGCTGGTCCATGTTGTTCCATAAAATCTTCTGTGGCAGGGGAGGCTGGGGGATTCTTTAGTGATCCAGTGCAGCCTTAATTCACTGTGTCAGATCCCAAAGAATAGATACAGAGAGGGAGGGGACGCCCCCACCCCACCATCTTGACTAGGAGTCCAAATCCCCAACGGTCCTTTTCCTAAGCTTATGGGAGCTCACGGGCACAGATGAGGTACTCAGTTAGGGACCAAGGAAAGAGGTTCCTGGGAAAATTGCCAGATGCTGTCAAAGTGATGTCTTCACTGGCCCCAACGGGAAGATTAGCTTGAGTGGTGACTGAGTGTGGGCAGGGAGAGCGCCTGGCCTGAGTGGAGGCTGGGAGTCTGTGTGTCTTCTGGTCACTAGAACAAGGCGGTTCACTGTGATCTCTTGTCAGTCTCCCTCTTTCAACTCATGCCCTCCCCTTTGGTGGGCAAGTTCCTCAGGATCATCACCCAGCTCCCTGCCAATCCCCTCTCACAACACCTTCCTGTCTTCCCTTCTTTCTAGAACTTCCTTTTAAACCACCCGGAAACCCTTCCTTTCCCCCGTTCCCTGGAGATGGGGACGTGTGCCATTCACCTTTGTGTCCCTCACGTGGAGCACAGTGTTTGCCCATATGCCACAGAGTCTGCTCATTTCTAGTCCAAGGGTTAATGTTTCAAGGTCATTGACCTAGGAGTGAGATCAGCAAAGTCCAGCCTGCTGCCTGTCTTTGTATTGCCCATGGGCTAGGCATGGTTTGCACGTTTTTAAAGGATTATAGAAGAAGGAGGAGAAGAAGGAGGGGGGTAAGGAGGAATGGGAGACGTGACAGTGGTCACATGTGGCCTGCAAAGCCTAAAATGTTTAATATCTGGCCTTTTATGGAAAAAGTTTGGTGATCCCTGACCTAAGAAAGCTTCTTAACCCAGATTGCACATTAAAATTGCCTTGGAGAGGGGCGCCTGGGGAGCTCAGTCGGTAAAGCGCCTGACTTCGGCTCAGGTCATGATCTCACAGTTCGTGGGTACAAGCCCCACGTCGGGCTCTGTGCTGACAGCTCAGAGCCTGGAGCCTGCTTTGGATTCTGTGTCTCTCTCTCTCTCTCTGTCTCTCTCTGCCCCTCCCCCACTCACACTCTGTCTCTCTTTCTCTCAAAAAATGAATAAATATTAAAAAAAATTTTTTTTAATTGCCTTGGGCTTCTAATACATTCTAGTGCTTGGACCTCGTAAAGCCTGAGTTGGAGTCTGGGACATCTGTATATTTTAACAGCTCCCTGGGGGACTCACACTCCCAGGTATCCTGGCTCCCACCTCCCTCACTGTTTCCCTAATTTGCCTCTCTTCCCATGTTCCCATCTGGTCCCAGCCACCCTGAGTGTTCCCTGTCCTGGAGTGAGGATCTCCTTAGGGTTGCCTTGGGTCAGAAAGGCATGTTTCACCTGCAAATAAGTGAGAGGGTGGGCAGGGCCTCAAGGCGGAGCAAACTAGAGACTGGAGGTCTGATAGCTGAGCTGAGCCCTCAGCCCCACCCCCAAAGCATGGAAGGACTAAAGACTCTGGTCGCTTCCTATTACTGATTTTAAGTTTAATTCTGTTGTGATCAGAGAACATACATCGTATGATTTCAAATCACTTGAATTTGTTAAGATTTGTTTTATGAGCCAGCATATGGTCTGTCTTTTGAATGTTCCACATGTACTTGAGAAGAATGTCTTTTCATTCATTTTTGCTGTTGTTGGGTGGAGTGTTCTATAAATGTTAATTAGATTCAGTTGGTTTATAGTTGTTCAGTTCTATCAGTTCTGAGCTGATGGAAAATTCCAACTTTATGGTTGACACTTGGCTGATTTTCTCTCTACTAGTTCTTTCAGTTACTCAGAGAGGAAGTAAAGTCTCCTAACAGACTCTGAATGTGTCCCTTTCTCTTTCGCATTTCCATTCTGTAGGTTTTTGCTTTATGTTTTTTGAAGCTCTGTTATTAGGTACATATACATTTATGATTGTTCTGTCTTCTGGTGAATTGACCCTTTTATAATTATGTAATGTTCCTCTTCATCCCTGGTAATTTTCTTTGCTCTGAAATCTGCTCGTTCTACTTTACTATAATTTTATAATGTATATAGCCACTCCAACTTTTTGGTGGCCATGTTTGCACGCTGTATCTTTTCCCATCCCTTTATTTTTAACATACTAATATCATATTTGAAGTGAGTTTTTTATAAACAACATATAATTGGATAATTTTAAAAAATCCCTTGGTATAATCAGTATCTTTTTGTTTATGTATTGGATTTAGGACTACCATTTTACTATTTGCTTTCTCTTTGTTGACTCTTTTTAAAATTGGTTCCCTGGTTTCCACTTTCCTGCCTTTTTAAAATTCCACTTCAATTTTACTTTTGTGTTTTTGACTCTACCTTTTTTTTCAGAAATGGGTTTTTTTAGGGGCACCTGGGTGGCTCAGTCAGTTAAGTATGTGACTTCAGCTCAGGTCATGATCTTACCGCTCGTGAGTTTGAGCCCCACATCGGTCTGACAGCTCAGATCCTGGAGTCTGCTTCCGATTCTGTGTCTCCCTCTGTCTCTGCCCGTCTCCTGCTCACACTCTGTCTCTGTCAAAAATAAGTAAACGTTAAAAATTTTTTTAAAAATAGGGTTTTTTTTAGTGTCTCTAGAGATTACAGTATACATACTGCACATACCTGCTCTCACTTTACTTAGAATCAATATTGTACCACTTCTCACGGAACATGGAGACCTTCTCATAATGTAGGTGCCTTGGCCCTTCCCCTTATGTTACAGTTATCATATATCTTACACGTTAAACTTGCGGTCAAGAACTTGAGTTATTTTTGGAATTAATTTTGGTTACTCAGCTCTGTCTGTTTGATGTCCCACCACTCTGATACCTGGCTAGAAATCCAAGGCTAGAAACATGACGTATGGAATGTGGTGAACATGTTTTTTAATAAAGGAAAAAAGGATAGATTTTTATAGATACACCCAAAGTGGGCATTGGCAACAGAAGGCTGCCATTTTGTAACTGATTTTGAACATTCATAAGCAGAAATGGGAGAAACCTGGAGAAACGGGGAAGAAGATGTTGCTTTGGCTGAAATGTCACAAGAGTGAGGAAATAGGTTATCCGGGTGAGACTGGGGAGATGAAGAAACCTGGTGGGCTGAGGAGGAGAGAGTGTTCAAGAGCCATGGACCTCTTGATTTTTCTGTTGGAGCAGAAAGACTTGGGTGGTTGAGTTTGAATCCCAGCCCAGCCACTTGGAAGCCATTTGATTCTGTGAGATTTACCTCCCCTCTTCCAGCCATACTTTCCCTATAAGAAAGCTGTGAGGTGATAAGAGTTTCTGTGCATAAAGGAATGAGGCACTTCATAAATGGTGGTGATTATTACTGCCACCCAGGCCTCCCTATGTGTAGTCTGTGCCCTCACAGACATGTAAAAGCAGCTTGTTTTATTCTAAAAATATTGACCTGAGGTTCACCCTCAGAAACTTTCCCTTACTGGTGTTTCTCAGCTCTGGCTGCACATTAGAGTCACCTGGATTCCTTAAAATATGTTTGGCCCCTCCTTCAGATGTTCTGATTCAGTTGATCCAAGAGTGACAGATAAATGATAGATAGGTAGATAGATAGATAGAGATTAGATAGATGGATGGATGAATGGATAGACAGATGATTGATAGATGGATAGATAGATAGATAAGATAGGTAGATAGGTGGGTAGGTGGGTGGATAGATGGATGGATGGATGAATGGATAGGTAGGTGGGTAGATAGATTGATAGATAAGCTAGGTAGATAGGTGGTGGATGGATGGATAGATAGGTAGGTAGATAGATAGATAGATAGATAGATAGATAGATAGATAGATAGAATGGATCACTGAGAATTCATTGTTCAAGTGAGAACTTTTTGGTTATAGGAGGTGCAAATGTGCAAATGCAGGTGTCTAGTAACTGAGACATCTCTATCTCCAGGTCTCCTTGAGTGTGGTCTATACTCTCCTAAGCTATGCCAAAGTAGCCTCCCCCCCCCCCCCCCCGCCACATCTTTTTATTGAGCTAATTTTCAAACATACATGAAATAGAGGTAATTATTTAATGAACATCCATCACTCAGCTCCCAACAGTTACCAAATCGATTTCATTGATCTTGTTTCATGTACCCTTCCCCCTCCAGCCCCTTTTTTGTCCCGGATCATTTTTAAAGCAAATCCCAGATATCATGTTATTTCACAGTGGCTAATGTTGGCTGGGATTTGAAATTCGCTAAACGAAGCCTCTTAAAGTTGTGGGCAAATGCTTGAGCCATTTAGGAGACAAAATCCTTCATGGTGTTTCCTACTCGAATGAAGCCTTGGAATTCATCTGACGTAGATGCGATTGATGTACGTGCAATTTCATTGTGTGTATGCTAATCCAGCATTAATGGTAAGTAGCTCATGTAAATAGGTAGTTAGCATCATGCAGCTGATAAACAATGCTGAAGTAGTTTAATTTTCATGACATACCCACAATCACAGAAAGACACCGCTAGTACCCTTCAACAGAATCCAGAGACCTATGGGTCCAACTCCCCAAAAGCCAGCATTCAGCATTCCCAGGACTCAGAAGTCTGGCACTTTCTGTCAGGCCCCCTCCCGTCCCCATCCTAGGCTCCATACTGCCAGTACCGAATGTCTCAGGTAAGATACCTCCGATGGCCCCCAATCTGCCAGGCCCTGATTTGAAATCATTTGCAGTGCAATGATAGGCTGTGAACAGATGATCTTAGATTGGTCTTTGCTCTCAGTGGAGAAGCAGAGCTACAAAACAATGAAAAAAACAAACAGTCCTTTGATGGGAAAAAGAGAAAGAAGAAGAACTTAAGATGTTTAGTGTTCATTCCTTCCGTGGGTATTTATTGAACATCTGTTATGTGCCAAATAGTGTTCTAGGTATTTCGAACATTTCAAAGAACCAAATAGACAAAGATCTCCGCCATCATGCTTACCTCCCCCAATGAACAGCACCCCGCCCCCCCCCCCCACCGCCCATCTGTTTGCCCACAAGTCAATTTTGTCATCCCTGTGGTCAATTGTTGCCCTCATGTTCTCTCTGCCAGCCCTTTGTTTTGGGAGACCAGGACTACAGAAAGGGACTACAGCAAAGGGAGGTGGGCAAGAGGGGGAAAGTGGTGAATTTCCCAGACACCTCTCAAACCACCCAAACTGGCCTTGGGCGGGAGTCTGAGCCTTTGTAGTGGATAAATGTGACCTTTCTGCAGAGAAGATGAGGAAGTGAGTGCCAGGTTCTCATTGCATGATGGAAGACCCAAGGAGAAGGGCTTGGGACAAACATAAATGGGTGTCCTACGTGCCCAGGTACATAGGAAAACATCACGATGCCCAAACATTGGCAATATCTGCTATGGAATCTGGAATGGGGTAAAGTAGGCACTTTGTCCCCTTAATCCCTACACTAAATTTTGAAATCCCTCTCTCCCTGTCCAACCCCCTCCCTCCCACCTGCCCCCCTCCCGGGGATCTGTTTTCCATTACTATAGCTTAGTCTCCACTTTCTCGGGTTTTATGTAGAGGGAATGACACAATACATACTCTTTTACACCTGCCTTCTTTCACCTAGCGTTAGCATTTGGAGATGAATCCCCATCATGGCCTTCATCGGTAATTCATTCTGTTATTTCTGAGGAGTATTCCACTGTATGGATCACACAGCAGTTTGTGTATGTACTCACTTGTTGACGTGTTGATGGATATTTGAGTTGTTTCCAAGTTTTGGCCATTCCAACTAAAGCTGCTACAAATATCTGCCTCCAAGTCTTTGTACGGATGTGTATTTGGTTTTCTCTTGGGTAAATCGCTGGGACTGGAGTGGCTCGGTCATCTGGTAGGTGTTTGTTTAAGGTGCGAAACTGTCCAACACTTGTCCAATGGGGTTGTACCATTTTACATTCCCATCAGCAATGTGTGAGAATCACAGCTAGTCCACATCCTTGCCAACTCTTGGGGACGTCAGTCTCTCGCATTTTCATTATCCTAAGACGTATGTAAGGATACTTCACTGTGGGTTTAATGTGCCTATTAATGGATAATGACGTTGGACATCTTTTCATGTTCTTACTTGCCTTCCTGTCTGGTGAAGTGTCTTTTGCCCATTTTGCTTTGTTTGCTTGTTCGTTGTTAAAATTTGCGAGTATTTTATATGTTTTAGGTACAAGTCCTTTATGTGATAACGTAATTTGCAAAGTTTTCCAATTCCCTTACCAGTGTCTTTTGCAGAACAAACTTTTTCTTTTTAAGTTTATTTCTTTTGAGAGAGAGAGCGTGCACCCAAGTGGAGAAGGGGCAGAGAGAGAGAGGGACAGAGAGAGAATCCCAAGAAGGCTCCGTGCTGTCATTGCAGACCCCGATGTGGGGCTCAAACTTACAAACGTCAAGATCATGACCTGAGCCAAAATCAGATGCTTAACCAACTGAGCCACCCAGGTGCACCAGAACAAATGTTTTTAATTTTTAAGAAGTCTAATACATTAATTTTTTCTTTTTGGATTGTACTTTTGATATGTCCAACAACTTTTGCCTACCCCAAGTTCACAAATATTTTTGTTTTGTTTTTTAGAAATTTTCTAGTTTTTAGGATCCTGTTTAGATCTATGATCCATTTTGAGTTATTTTTGTACAAGGTGTTAGACATGGATCATTTTTTGAATGTGGATATCTGGTTATTCCAATACTATTTATTGAAATGACTACCCTTTTATTTTTTTATTTTGGAGAGAGAGAGAGAGAGAGAGAGAGAGAGAGAGAGAGAGAGAGAACTTATAAGTGGGGCAGAAGACCAGGGGGCGGGGGAGAGAAAAGGAGAGAGAGAGAATGAGAATCTTAAGCAGTCTTGATGCTCAGTGCAGAGTCCAACACAGGGCTCAATCCCATGATCCTGGGATCAAGACCTGAGATGAAATTAAGAGTTGGACACTCGACTGAGCCACCCAGGTGCCCCTAACCCTTTCTTGACTAAATTGCATTTGTACCTTTGTAAATAAAAAAAAAAGTCCTTCATATATCTCTGGATCTATTTTTGGACTCTGTTATGTTGATTGAATTTTCTTCTTGGTGCCTTTACCACATGATATTGATTATTCCAGCTTTATAACAAGTCATGAAATCAGGTGATGCTACGTCTTTTCCATTTCCATATGAATACTGGAATGAATTTGCCAATTAAAACAATAGTCTTTTGGGATTTTTATTAGGGTCATTTAACTCTGTAGATCAGTTTGGAGAAAACTGACATCTTAAGAATGTTAAATCCTTTGACCCATGGATAAGATGTATCTTTCCATTTATTTGAGCCCTCATTTCTCTCAGCAGTATTTTATAGTTTTCAGTGTAAAGAAATGTCCTTTCTCTGATGTTTTTTTAAAATTAAATATTCAATTTCTTTAATAGATACAGGCTATCGATTTTGTTTTTTTCCTGAGTAAGCATTCATAGTTTGTGTCTTTCAGGGAATTTGTCCATTTCACCTAATTTGTCCAACTTACTGGCATAAAGTTGTTTGTGTTAGTCCTTTAATATTTTTAAAATCTCTATAAAATCTATGCATATCACTCTTCTCACTTATGATGTTGATAAATTGTGTCTCTGTTTTGCCTAATCCATCCGGCTAGAGGTTGATGAATTTTATTTATTAAAGAACCAGCTTTTGGTTTCATTGATTTCTTCTTCTTTTTTTTTTTAATTTACTATTCCATTGATTTCTAGTCTGATCTTTCTTTTTTTCTGCCCTTCTGCTTCATTTGGGTTTATTTTGCTGTTTTTTTTTTTTTTTTTTTTAAAGATGGAAGTTTTGGTTGTTTATTTAACTCCTAATATAAGAATTCAAAACTGTACATTCCTCCTAAGCACTTCTTTAGCTGAATCTCACACATTTGGATATGTTGTATATCATTTTTTTAAATGTTTATTTATTTTTGAGAGAGAGAGAGAGAAAGGCAGAGAGACAGAGAGAGAGAGAGAGAGAGAGAGAGGGAGACGCAGAGTCCAAAGCAGACTCCAGGCTCTGAGCTGTCAGCACAGAGCCCAACATGGGGCTCGAACCCACAAACTGTGAGATCATGACCTGAGCTGAAGTCGGACGCCCAACTGACTGAGCCACCCAGGCGCCCTGTGGGGTATCATTTTTATTCAACTCAAAATACTTTCTAATTTCTAATTTCTCCTTTGAATCATGAACCATTTAAACATGTAATAATTACTTTCCAAATATTTGGGAGATTTTCTAGATATCTTTCTGTAATTAGTTTCTAACCGAATTCTATTGTGGTGAGAGAATGTGCTTGGTAGGATTTGAATGATTTAAAGTTTATCGACACTCGTTTTATGGCCCAGAATATGGTTTGTCTTGGTAAATGTGCTATGTTCACTTTAGAAGAATGAATATATTCTGTTGCTGTTGGGTGGAATGTTCTATAAATGCCAATGAGGTCAAGTTTGTTGATATTGTTCAAGTGCTGAATCTCCTTGCTGGTTCTTCTATCTACTTGTTTTATCAGTTATTGTGACAAGATGTTGAGATCTAGGACTATTATTGTGGATTTGTCTATTTCTCATTGCTGTACCATTAGTTTTTGGCTAATGTATGTTGAAGCTTTGTTAATCAGGTGCATTTTTAGGTCTTCTTAATGCATTATTCCCCTTGATCACTATGAAATGAACTTCTTTATCTCTGGTCATTTTCTTTGCTTTAAAATCTACTTTGTCAGAGGTGTCTGTCAGGGTGACTCAGTCGGTTGAGTGTCTGACTCCTGATTTTGGCTCGGTCATGATCCCAGGGTCATGGGATCAAGCCTCATGTTGGGGGCTTATCAGTCAGTCCCTCAGTCCCTCAACTTAAGATCCCCTCTCTCTCTCTCCTTCTGTCCCTCTCACTGACTCTTGCTCTCTCTCTAAAATAATTTTTTTAATGTTTTTAATGTTTATTTATTTTTGAGAGAGAGCCAGCCAGAGCGTGAGTGTGGAGGGGCAGACAGAGAGGGAGACACAGAACCCGAAGCAGGCTCCAGGCTCTGAGCTGACAGCACAGAGCCCGACGCAGGGCTCGAACCCATGAACCGTGAGATCATGACTGAGCCGAAGTCAGACACTTAACCCACTGAGCCACCCAGGCTCAGTTAATTATATTTTAAAGAGATTTAAGTAATACGTTAAAAATCTTATATATTTACCCATATAGTTATTACTCTTTTTACGTTTATTCCTTGAGTAGATCCGTATTTCCATCTCATGTAATTTTCCTTTGCTTGAGGGACTTCTTTTATAATTTCCTGTAGTGTTGCTAGTGATGAATTGTTTCAGGTTTTGAATTTCTGAAAACATCTCTATTTTGCCTTTGGTTTTTAAAAGATATTTTTGCTGGATATAGAAATCTTAGCTGTCAGGTTTTTTTTCTTTAGTACTTTAAAGACGTTGCTACACTTTAAAGTGTTAACACTTCCAGGGCGCCTGGGTGGCTCAGTTGGTTAAGCGTCCGACTTTGGCTCAGGTCATGATCTCGCAGTTCATGGGTTCAATCCCCGCATTGGGCTCTGTGCTGACAGCTTGGAGCCTGGAGCCTGCTTCAGATTCTGTGTCTCCCTCTCTCTCTGCCCCTGCCCTGCTCGTGCTCTGTCTCTCTAAAAAATAAACATTAAAAAATAAATTTAAAGTCTTCACACTTTCATTGTTGCTGATGAGAAATCTGTTGTCATTGTTATGTTTGTTTCTCTGTAGGTAACTTGTCTTTTCTCTGGTACTTTTAAGCTTTTCAGTTTCTCACTGGGTTTTGAGCAATTTCTGTATGACGTGCCTTAGTACAGTTTTCTTCTACTTTCTTACGATTGCATTTTCTCCGAATTCTGGGTCATATTATCCTGCTTCTTTGCATCTCCCGTAATCTTTTATTGGGTGCCAGGCATTGTGCATTGTGAACTTTAACTTGTTTGGTGCTGGGTGTTCCTGTACTCCTCTAAATATTTTTGAGCTTCGTTCGGTAACATGGTTAAATCACCTTACAGATGACATTGGAGCCTCCAAGGGTAGTTTAGTGACGATGTCATTTGGCCAGCGAGTTGCACAGTTAAAAACTAGAACACTTTGTTCTGTGACACAGTTAAATTGCTTGGAAACTATTTGATCCTTTGGGGGTTTGCCTTTAAATTTGTCAGTAGCATTCAGCCTAGAACCAGTTCTGGCCACTAGGGAAGCAAGACCCTCCCGAGTATTCCCCTTAATGTGTGAGTTTTCAGAGCGGTTTGTTGGAACAGATACTCTTCCTGGCCCCATCGAACACCTTTTATTGTGCCATCTACAGCCTTCTCAGATGGGGGCGCCTGGGTGGCTCAGTCGTTTAAGCATCCAACCCTTGGTTTCGGCTCAGATCACGATCTAAATGGTTTTGTGGGTTCAAGCCCTGTGTCGGGCGCTGTGCTGACAGCACGGAAGCTGGCTGGGATTCCCTCTCTCCTCCTCTCTTTGCCCCTCCCCCAACTCACGTTGTCTCTGTCTCTCTCAAAAATAAATAAATAAACTTAAAAAAAAAAATCTTCTCAGATGATTCTTTCCGCAGCCTTAGGTAATTTCCTTCCACCCACCCTTGCCAATCTGTGCCTGCCGGGAAGTCAGTTGGGAGCCTCTGCGGATCTCTTTCTGTACAGCTCTTCTCTGTGGTACTTCGTTCTTAAACTCTGCCGCCTTGTTACCTTTGAACCCTCCCTTCCTTGTCACCTCGAGCATTTGCCGGCCTTCACTTGGATTCCACCGCCTGCACCGTGGCCTGGGAACTCCCTCCGGGCACCAAGACAGGGCAGTTGTTGGGATAACCCTATTCGTTTCCCGTCTCTCATGTATCTCCACCTTTCATTACCTGAGGCCCAACGTCTTATAAGTAAGTTGTCATTTCACATGTTTTGTTTGTTTGTTTTTGGTCATTCCAGACAGGAGGGTAAATCCCATCTCTGTCCCTCCATCTTGGCCAGAAGTGAAACTTCATGATTTACTCCTAATCCAGAGGGTCTCAAATTTTGGCATATATAAGAATCACTTGGTGGGGCTTATGAAAATGCAGATGCTCCTACCAGTAATGCTGGGGCCTGGGGAGGGAAAAGAATCTGCGTCATAGTGCGGAACCCCGACGCACTGAATGTAGACCTATGTCCACCTTGGACCTGCAGGCCGAGTGGGCTCTGGAGATCTCACAGTGCTGGGGAGTCAGCCTGCGTGGTTCCCATCCCACACCTGCCTGTCACTAGCTGAACCTCTGGATCATCTATTATAACACCCTTGCAGGGTTATAATAACTATTAAAGAGGATAAGCCATGCAAAGTGCTAGCACGTGGTAAACAACGAAAGCTAGTTATTGTCCTATGCATTATCTCACTCGATGGGTATAAGATCCCACTTTGCAGGTGACATTGGAGCCTCCCAGGGAGTTTAGCAAAACCGTTATTTGGCCAGTGAGACGCACGGTTAAAACTAAAACCCAGGGGGCACCTGGGTGGCTCAGTTGGTTAAGCATCTGACTTCGGTTCGGGTCATGATCTTGCAGTTTGTGAGTTCAAGCCCCACATCGGGCTCTGTGCTAATGGTGCAGAGCCTGCTTGGGATTCTTTCTCTCCTTCTCTCTGTCCCTCACCTGCTTGTTCTCTCTCTCTCTCTCTCTCAAAATGAATAAACTTAAAAAACAAAGAACAAAAAACTAGAACCCAGGTCTCACAGCCAGTCCAAGGCTCTTTCTACCTCCGTTGAGTCTGAAAGACAGGTGGAGGGCCACCAGCAGGGGGAGAGGGACCACAGGGTGTGTGTGTGTGTGTGTGTGTGTGTGTGTGTTTGCAATAATGAGGGGAAACTCCCCATTACACTTTGCAAGACAGCCAAATCACCTATCAGCTTTCTGCTTCGTGGGGGTTGCCACCAAATGGTGGTGCTTTATGTTATGCTAAGTCCTAGACTGCACTCCAAACTAAAGCCCCCGCTGCTGGAAATGATGTGTGTGGATGTCTCTTGTGTGGCTCTTACTCGGCCTCCAGGATTCAGGGAGTTGGAAGCATGTGTGTGCTGGGGGAAGGGCAGGCTCTGGATTTATGAGCTTTGCCCCCTCCCTCCATCCCGCCCCCTCCCGGCCGCTCTAGCACATTCAGAAACTCTTCAAGTGCAAAGCTATTTATAATACAGAATAGGGTCTATTTATGGACAAGGTAAGTAATGAGCCCACAAGCTCAGGCCACTCGGCTAGCTTGTCGGGTTTGGGTTCGAAGCACTTAACTGCCTGTTCCAAGCCATCCTCCTCTTCGATTTCCCTTTCTTGCTTTTATACTCTGATTCCATCCCAGACCTTCTCTGAGCTCTCTTTGTAAGCCTCCTTGGTTTGTGGGGAAGCAGGGTGTTTTGTTTTTTGTTTTCTGTTCTGTGCACCACGCCTATCAAACCCATTTGAAAAGTTGGTACATGAAAAGCATGAAGACTCTCTTTCGCCAAGTCAGGCAGACCAAGCAGGGTTTGGGAATGAAGGATAATGGAAGTACAAATGTCTAGAACTTAAGTAGACCTATATTGATTGGTACGTTTGTAATTAACCAGGGTTCTTTCCGGTTTGAACCACTGGTGGCATGGGGCATGGCTGGGGGGAGGGCGGGGCGATTTATAGGCGTCTGCCCATTGCTGTGGGTGGGTAATTGACCCCTGACAGTCAGCTTATATCAACTAAATGACGAGGGCAATAAGTGGGTTTCTCTACCGGAGGCAGTTCAGGCCCCTGAAGTCCTGGGTGAAGGCCGTGACGTGCCCACAGCACTGTGACGCGACCCTTGATCGATGCCTTCCGTTGGCTTTAGAGACCACGTGTCGGGGCACGTGGTTCGTGGGCCGCCTTGGCCGTCACTGTCAGAGTCAGCCTCCCAGAGTCGCACACGGGGCGAGAGAAAGGACGGGACTGAATGAGCGAAGCTACGCGCAGGCCTTCGCTGGCTTGTTTGTACCTTTCCAAAGCCCCTGACGTGTGTCGCCCAGCATTCTTCTCAAACAGCCGTCTGAAGTACGTCGTGCTGGCCTTGATCCTCCCATCCTATAGAAGGGGCTCCGGAAGTTTCGCTGAACACAGCCTGACCCACCAAGCAGCCCTCTCGGGCCTTGAGAGAGTCCTGTGTCACTGGCAGCCCCGTGTGTCCACCCAGAGAGGAGAAATGGGGCAGCAGACGAGGAGGGAAAACCTAAGTTCCCATCCAGGCTCTGTGAGTAGCAGGCTGTGTGGCCTTGGGTGAGTTGTTTCACGTGCTGGGGCCTCAGCCTTCTCACGTGGAAACATAGGTGCTCGGGCAAGAGAGGTGCTCCCTGATTGTGAGTGGGGGTTCTAGGTGTGGCTGGACCCGCCCGGCCTCCTGCCTGGAGGGCCTGGGGCGCATCTGCATGCCGTGGGCTTGAGGAGCCTCCAGGGGGTGGGGGCGGATTGCTACCTACCATGAGGACCACTTCTCACCTGTGCTGTGTGACCCCCTTGGGGTCTGTGTCAGGAGTGTGGGGAAGGTAAACCCACAGGTGAAATGAAACCAGTTGAAGACTTGGGGATATTTTAAAGGTGGTGAACAAGGGGTACCTGGGTGGCTCAGTGGGTTGAGCGTCCGACCCTTGATTTCCGCTCACGGTTCATGGGATCAAGCCCCCGCATCAGGCTCTGTGCTGACGGCATGGAGCCTGCTTGGGATTCTCTCTCTCTTCCCCCCCACCCCTCTCTCTGCCCCTTCCCCGCTTACCCTCTGTCTCTCTCCCAAAATAAATAAATAAACATTAAAAAAAATAAAGGTAGTGGGACGCCTGGGTGGCTCAGTCGGTTAAGCATCTGACTTCAGCTCACGATCTCATGGTTCATGAGTTCGAGCCCTGTGTCGGGCTCTGCGCTGACAGCCCAGAGCCTGGATCCTGCTTCGGATTCTGTGTACCCCCCCCCTTCGCTCCACCCCTGCCTGTGCTCTCTCTCTTTCAAAAATGAATAAACATTAATTAAAAAGTAGTGAGCAAGACAAATGTGTCATGGAGCAAAAGGCAACATTTGTGCGACTTTTCAAGAGCAGAAGTTTTTCGAGAAATTCCTTGTTGGAGGCAGGCCTCTCCCAGCTCCACCCCGGTCTTGCCCCTTGTCGCCTCTGCGTCCTGATGCCTTGGTTGACAAGCCTCCCAGGCAACCAGGGAGGGACGCTAGCAAAGCGAGGGGGCTCCTGCTGGGAAAGCGGGGGGCAGGAAGGGGCAGAACAGCAGCCGCCCAACAGCCTGTGAGTTCGTTCTCCTGGTTGCTCTTTGCAGGCGGTTGAGATCTGCAGTCTATGGTTTCATTTGTTCCTCCCCGGATCCCTCGGGGCTCGTGGCAGTTGGAATGGATTGTTTTGAAGGTTTCAGAACTCTAATGGAAATCATAATACACCTGTTTTCTGCTCTTTGCATACCCATCTATGGCTGTTTGATTAATAAATCATGGGGAAATGAATTAATTATTCCTTAATGATTAGTCTCCTTAGCAGACAACATATTTCAAGGCGAGGGAGATGCAGGGAAGAAATAATAAAGGAGGGAGGGCCTTGATGTTGAATCAGTTGAGGAGGAACGCAGGATCAGAGGCTCCCGAGGGTTCTTTCCAGGCCCACGGACCTTCCGGGGAAAGGCTGCTCAGTGTTAGAGCTGCGGGAGGCTGGTGGCACCAATGGTGGGGCATTGGGGGTGACGGAGGGCAAGGGGGGGGCACAGTCTCTGCAGGTGCAGGGAGTCGTTAGGTCAAGAGCACGAGGCGGTCAGTATGTGTGAGAGTCACATCAAGGCCATCCTGGCCTCTCTTCCAAGCCACTGTGCCCAAGGCAGACATTCAAAAACACTGGAAAGACCCAGGATCGTGGGGAAGCACGGCTGCTTCAAATAATACAGCCAGCCGTTCATCCCAGCAGTTCTCAAAATGAGGTTTGTGTCAGAATCCCCAGGGGGACTTCTTTTTTTTTTTTTTTTTTGCACTGCAGACAAATGGGCCCAGTTCCCAGAGTCCCTGGTTCAGAAGGTCTAGGGTGAGACTGAGAACCTACCTGTCAAACAGGGTCCCAGGACCACACTTTGAGAGATGCTCTCTTCCCCAATTGCTTCCAACTCGATTTCTCTCTTCCATGGCTCTTCGGTCACCCTTCCCCACCCCATCCTTTCCCCCATCATCTCACTCCCTCAGGACCTCTCCCTTTTGCTCCCCGGACTCTTCTCCTCCCTCCTGCCTCCTTTTTCCTGCACCAGCCTCCTCACCCCCACAGCCTCCCACACCCAACTCTCTTCCTTTTTTTTTTTTTTTTTAAAGTTTATTTATTTATCTGAGAGAGAGAGAGAGAGAGAGAGAGAGTCCAGGTGGGGGAGGGAAAGAGAAAGAGGGAGAGATCCCAAGCAGGCTCTACACTGTCAGCACAGAGCCCAACGCGGGGCTCAAACTCCTGAACCATGAGATCATGACCTGAGCCGAAACCCAGAGTCAGATGCTCAACCCTACTGAGCCACCCAGGCGCCCCCCCGACCCCGACCCCCGCCTCTCTTCCTAAGCAATGGGAAACCTGAGTTTCTTGAAGACTGAAATGCAGACAAGACTGGAAGAAAAACCAGTCCAACTCCCTGGCCAGGAAAGGACACTAGTCACAGGCCACTGGGGACAGTATGGGCTGGCCAGCACGCAGAGTTCCCCACAGCTGATTGATAGAGCCACCTAGGGCTGGTGCAGCCCGGCAGGACGCCATGTGACGGTGGGTAAGGTTTGCTCTCTGGTGCCTGGGGAGATGTAGGAGACGGGGTCACCTGGAGGACAGCCTCCAGGCTCCCAGTTCAGCTTCAAAGATCTGTCCCCGTAGAAGATCTCAGGCTTGAGCACGCGTGCATCAGAATGCGCCGGAGAGCTTGGTCAATGTGGTTGCTGGGCCCACCCCACAGCCTCTCACTTTGTAGGTCTGGAACTGGAACCCCCTGGATGGGGGCAGGTGAACCCGGATGAGCTGGTAACACAACCAGGGCCGGAGACACTGCCCTTCCAAGGAGTTCCCGGGCGAGGCTGACGCTGCTGGTCCCAGGCAGCTGCAGAGACACAGTTCGGGCGGCCTAGACAAGGAGAGGCCCTGAGCAGGGGCCAGAATTCAGACTCCGGAGGGCTCTAGTCGGGGAGGTAGATGTGGTTGTGGGAACTTGGACCACAAGTCAGGGATTGGTCTGGGGCCCAGGAGGGCTGATCTGAAAGGTGGAGTCGTAACGAGAGGATATTGGGCCGAGGCTGTGTGTGCCGGGGTGGAGGGGGGAGTGCCCCTGGGAACAGACTCCAGAGGCCCACTGCCTACGTCACCTGGGGAGAGGCCTGCGGCCTGGGCTGGAAGGGAAGCTGGTGAAAAATGGCTATTTGGTGGCGGGGGCTGACATGGGAGCAGTCAGCTTGGAGAAGGAGGAGAAGCAAAGAAGCAAAGGCCGGAAGACGCTTGTCAACCGGAAGCAGAGGTGGGCCAAATGCACATCCAAGCGGTCAGCCTGTGAAGTATCATCTGTATGCACGTTCTTTCTTCACAGGCCGACTCGGGGAGTTTGGGGGCACCAAGCCCGGCAGTGTGGGGGCATTGCAGAGAAGTGGGGGGAGGCCGTGGCACCCTGTCCCTCATCTCCCCCTCCCTTCCCGGCAAGTCACCAACTTCAGATGCTAAAGGATCTCCCAGTAGGAGCCGTCTGCAGGATGCCAGAGGGCCTTGGGTGCCCGGTCCTTACACACAGACAGAGCACTTGGTCATACGGTGAAACCTCGGCATTCCCGGCACCGTTCGGTTTCCAGCATAAATGAGTGCAAACAGCTATTAACATCTACTGTCTCGCTAACACGTGTCTACAGGGAACTAACACAGCCCAAGTCTATGCCACATGCTTCTAGGTGCTGTGATGTGAATCCCCGTATCACAAACAGCCCTCCCCCTACCACCTGCCCCCAAAGTGCCTAATCTGTCTCACAATCCTTCTCTCACAAACAAAGAGAGATTGTTGAAGGATGAACAAAGGTGAGGACACCTACATTCAGTCTCTGTTACCACCCTGAGCTTGTCTGTCAGCCTCCCTTTCCCCTTAGGGTTGGTTTTTACCTAGAAGGCTCTTTGGTCCCTCATGCAAAGGTTTTTCCAGGCTGGCCTCAGCAGCGGCCGACTCAGGATCACTTTCCCCCTTTCGCCACGGCACCGTAACGTCACCGAGAAATGAGCTGACTCCCGGGAGCCTCAAGGCTACTGACCGTGGGTGGGCTGCAGAGCCTGGCTGGAGCCACCCTTCCCCAAGGATGCCCGTGCTCCCCTGAGTTTGCGGGTCCCTACAGTAAACTGTAGCACCAAGGCTGTGTGAACTGCTGACTTGCCTATTGGTGGCAGATTTGACTTTATTTATTTTTTATTGTTTTATTTAGAGAGAGAGAATATGAGCGGGGAGAGAGGGGCAGAGGGAGAGAATCTTAAACAGGCTCCACGCTCAGTGCGGAGCCCAACCCCAACGTGAGGCTCGATCCCCCGACCCTGGGATCATGACCTGAGCTGGAATCAAGAGTCGGACGCTCAACCAACGGAGCCACGCTGGGGCCCCAGACTTGACTTCAAATAGCTTTATAAATGACAGGTGCGAAGTTCCTGGAATCATCAGGGGTCTGAAATTTCCAGCTCTACAGTTGATTCCTACCAAGGAGCAGAGATGCTCTCCATGGTGTCTGCCCCTTCAAGAGGTTGTGGGATTCCCAGAAGGCCAAGAATGCCCAGTCACCTTTGATCCTTGAGTGTGTGATGCCATTATTTTTACCCTCTAATAGGCAAGGATCACCTAGAAGGTCACTCAGTCTGTCAGTGGCAGACTCCACTGAGAGTCTGGGTCACTGGAAAAGCCCAGCCGCCATCCAAGGAGGAGGGACTGCAGGGATGGTTCTGGAGAGCCCTTTGGGAGAACTTTCTGGGAGGACGAACCCAGCTCCATGCGGTCCCGCCCGTAGAAACTCGGCCCCTCCTGTTTCCCTCCTCCCTCTCTGGCCCGCCTTGCCTCGCCTCGCGTGACAGGCACTCATGCGCTCACGGCTCTGGCATGTGCAGTGACACGGAGCAGTGTGGACGCCCGGTCGGTCAGGAGAGTGTTCCTGGGCACGCAGCACAGCCACGTCGAGGCCCGAGGCACAGTGGCTCCTGAGCACGAGGGTGCCTCACCTCCTCTGGGGCGGCCCTGATTGCTTGTTGTGCCCGAGGCTCAGCAGGGCCCTGGAGAAGCCAGTCAGCAGTTTACGGAGGGGAAAGGGGCAGCCTGGGTAACCTGGGCATCTGGGCTTCTGGGCTCTGGGCTTCGGTTCTGCATCTGCTGCTTTGCAGCTGCCTGAACTTGGGAAAGTCATTTCACCCGCCGGCTTCAGTCTCTGCCCATCTCCAAAATAACGGTGCTGCTCAAGATCTTTGCTCTTCTTTTTCTCTTTTTAAAGATTATTTATTTATTTATTTATTTATTTATTTATTTATTTATTTTGGGTGAGAGCGAGAGAAAAAGTGCACGCGTGCACGAGCGGGGGAGGGGCAGAGAGAGGCGACAGAGAGAATCCCAAGCAGACTCCGTGAGGTTGGCACAGAGCCTGATTCGGGGCTTGAGCTCACGAACCGTGGGATCATGACCTGAGCCGAAACCAAAAGTCAGACGCTTAACCGACTAAGCCCCCCCCCCCCCCCCCCCCGGGTGCCCTGATCTTTGTGCTTCTGTGTGTCACGTGGACCAGCAGCCATGGCGTCACCCGGGAGCTTGTTAGAAATGCAGAGCCTTTGGCCTCTCCCCAGACCTCCTGAATCAGAATCTGCATTTACCAAGAGCCCCCGGAGATCCGCCAACATTTTAAGTGCCGGTCTCGTGCTCTCTGAGATTGGGCTCTGTTCTCGTGTTCTCTCATTCTGCACCCTAATGGGTCCCCGAGTATCATCCTGGCACACAATCAGTGGCGGACCAAGACTTGCCCCAGAGGGATTGCCCCCAGTTTCCACGTGCGTTGTCTAACTGTGCCCCTCTCCATTCTGGCTCTTCGTTAGGGATCCCGGACGGTTGATGCCCTCCCGCGTGGACCTCCCTTTTCTTCTGGGGGGCTAATTCCAGGGCCAGCAAGTAGCCAGCTGCACCCACGACAGCTGTTATCACAGATTTACTCCAAAAGCAGCGGTCAGACACCTCCCGTCCCGCAGAAACATGCCCTCTAATTTGGGAGACGGTCCAGGAGTTGAACCAACAGGCGCACTTAAATGGAGAACCGTCATGCACGCATTTAAATTGCCCAATAGCAGGTGCACAAAAACGAGGGCGGTGGGGGAAGGTCCCAGTACGGCGTGCAGGTCCCTGGAGTGGGCGTGATGTGGGAGGCCAGAACCCGCCGCTGTTCTGCCCATCTCAGTTCCTTCGGCCCCTCAGATTCTGAGAACGTGTGCTCCCCCTCTTTCAAGATTTGCCTGTCTCGAACAACGCAGATGAAAGCCAGCTGTTGCATTTGGCTCCAAGGGAAGGAAGGGAAACCCGTTCCGTTTCTAGGATAAAAAACCAAGGAAAGGAAGTGAACGGGGCCTCCAACACAGCGTCTTCCTAAGGAGCTGCTCAGGGTGATGTGGATCACGGGTGACTTTTCCTTCCGTGCTGACGTTAGAACCTCAGCAGTAACGTTAGTAAGTTAGTGAGGTTACGTTAGTAACCTCAGAGGTAAGAGGACGTGCTTCCTCGCTCGTGGGGAGTCAGGTTGGAAACACAAAGAAATGTCCACTCGGGAGAATCGGTAGGATTACATGTGCAGATGGTCAAGGAATCTTCTGGAGTAGGAGGGGAATCTTTTTTCTTAATGGCTTATCTGGAATGTTCCTTTCATGATGGCTTCCGAGCCCAGCCTCATTCTGAGAGGCTGGGTTGGTGTTCAAGCACAGAAGTTCCAGAAGATTCCATGGTGTCAGGACAACCCAGGCACTGTCTCCATCCACAGTGCTGTGCCCAACGTTGAATTCCAGGACTTGCACAGAAGCAGGTTAAACTTCTGAGCAGGGGATGCTGTAAAGCTATGGCGGTTGAGGAGGATTCTTGCGGGAGCATGCACGCCCCGAAATACGGCGCATCCTGTTAAAGCAGAAGGTCAAAGGTCAAACCGACTTCTATAGCTAGGTTCCCGCCTCATAGCACAGAACATCTGAGGCAGCTTCTAGGGAACACTCACACTTTTCGGGGTGAAATATAAATAAAAAGTACAAAATTAGACCAGGAGAAACATAAATTACATAGGCAGGCCGAGCCCTGGGGACAAGCGCACATCGGATGAGCCTCCGAGCCGGGCTGCGTTTGACTGGACGCAACTGACTTAAGATAAAAACAGAGTCCTGCTCTTAGCTAGGATCGAAAAACGGAGAACACGAGGACAGCACGGGCCTCGCTACCTTTGTCAGGGTATCGCCTGGAGGAGGCCTTCCGTTGACTGAAAGCTCAATGTGAGCCCCCCGGGCAGCCTGGCTGTGCAAATGGACGGGGCTGCCTTCATAGCAAACCGTGTGAGGCACAGAGGAGGGCGGCGTCCCTCACACATCGCACAGCATCAGCTACGCTTTGCTTTTGCAGCCAGCGTGTTAGAATATGCCCCTTGGGCCACCCTGCACCGTCCTGAGATGGGTGAGGCGGAGCCCTTCAGGGGCTCACACGGCCCGTCCAGACAGCCGGGGAGGGGAAGCAGCAGCCACACGGCCTGATGTGTGCTTGCGGGAGGCCCCGTCTGGACTCCTGTGCTCACTTCTGGCTGTTAGTCCTTAACGGGACCTTGACGAGAGTTGGCCTCTGAACCCCACAGCAAGGTCGCTCCCATCAGATCCCCAGTTTGAGAACTTGAAGGCTTCTGGGGCCATCCCCGAACGGCTGGGGGGCCAGCCGTGGCGCAGGGGTGCCGGACTCTTGGTGGAGACTGGAACCTTCCGGAAGCCTGACATCCATGCCACTCGCGGGCGTCCTGGTGGGTGCTTTGCAAGCCTCTGGTTCCTCCCAGATACTTAGTAGAGGGCATGCGGCCAAGAGAAGACATCTTCCCGGGGCTCTGATGCTACTCTGTCAGACAGCACCTGTGTTGAATAAATGAAGGAAGCTGTCAGCCAGAGACTTGACTATGTCATTTCAAACCCGTGTGTGGTTCTGAGAGTCAGCAGGACTCAGGTTTGGATTCTAGCGCTGCCCCTGCATAGCGCCCCTTCCGCGGGCTAGTTGTGAACCACTGTGGGGCTCCGTCTCCCCAACCCGTAAAATGGGTGTTTGAGCCCCTAACTGAGCTGTGAGCATCGGCTGAGGTCCTGGAAATAAGAAATCGGTCAGTAAACACCGAGGCACTCATCGAGTCTGAGCTCCCTCTCCCCACCCCCTTCCCTGCACCCGAAGCTAACGGAGTCGTTCCCCGGGCTCTGGATTCCACCCCACCTTGGACGTGGCCAGACATCTGTCTATCTTCGGCTGTGACTCCAGTGTCCTCTCCCCCTCTCTCCTGGCTCCTCCTCTCTCCTGACCCTCCTGTTCAATGTTCTCAACCCCCTCCTCTGAAAAAAAAAAAAAAATCCTACTGCAAGATCAGCGTGGCCAGCAGAGCCTGATTCCTGTCATTTCATCATCTCTAGATACGACTGAGGATTGGGATGAATCTGTGCTGGTCCCTTTGTGCATCCCAGCGGCCACTCTGTGCACAGCGCTGGTCCCATTCTGTCCCCACCATCTAAGGACAAAGGCTCACGGCCCAGTGCAGTCAACTTTCCTCAGGCCACTACAGCCTTGTTGACGGCTCTGAGGCCTTCGACGGTCAGTCCCCCATCTTGACACCATGCCCTCCGTCATCCTCTTTGTCACCTGCAGGGTGTCGCTCCCTTATTACCGCCGGGGACCTCTCCGTGGGCTTCCCAACCTGCCTGCCCTCCCCCCACTCCCCAAAAGCAAGCCCGGCTCAAGGTTCTGGCTTTGGCTCCCGTGGGAAGTAACGACGGCCAGGCCAGAGGCCAGCAGACTACGCGGTAAGAGGCCAGATAGAAGATATCGGAGGCATCACGGGGCCATACGGTCTTTGCTGCGATCACGGAGCTCTGGCGTTACCGCATAAAGCACCTTAGACAGTGCACACGTGAGTGAGTGGCTGCGTCACAGTAAAACGCGACGTACAAAACGGGAGAAGGGCCAGATTTGGCCCCCCGGGCCAGACGTGGCCATCCCCGGGCCTGGTGCAGAGGTTGTGGACCTTACGGGCGGGTTCGCTTGGTTTCACAGCCTGGCACCACCCCTCGTTAGTTCCATTATGTCAGACACGGTAACTTCCGAATGGGATCTTGTGCAGAGAAACAGGGTTCCCCCTCCTCCTCCCTTCCTTCTATTCCCCGCTCCCCCACACCGTTTTCTTCCCCTCTCTGTCTACCTCCTCACCCTGTACAATCTCATCCACACTCGGGTCTCCAACCCCTCACTCCGTCCTCCTGCCCCGATCTTCCTTCTGACTCTAAAATCTGCACGTTCCACGCCAACTGGGCCGTTCTCATCCCGTGTACCATTTGCATCTCAGGCTCCTCCCGTGCGAAGGAAGACGCATCCTCGGAAGCAAACCTGTGCCCTCCCCTGACCTCCGTCCTCACAGGCATGGCAGGGCTCTCCGAAAGCTTTGATGTCGCAGGACACTAGGACAGGCCGTCCGCTGGGTCTGTCTGGTCCCACTCATGCTGTCTGTGTCTCCTTTGCTTTCCGTGGCCCTAACCTCCTGCCCGCGTCTTGCTACCTGCCCGCCGAGCTTCCTGAGCGGTCTCCCTGCCCCCGCACCTCTCTCCCACCTGCCTGCACCTGCTATCACTGAACAGAGCCCGGCCACGTCCCTCTCCAGTCCCTGAAGTCAGCGAAGCCTCCTCCTTGCTTTCCAGGTGTTGGAATCCTCATCTTGCCCCTGACGTCCTCCAATGAACACCCCTGACCCACTCACATGTGCTTGCTCGCTCTTTCCGGAATATTCTTTCATTTTCTTTTTTCCTTTCTGCAGTCCTTCCCTGTGGCTCTCCCCAAGAGCCTTCTCTGCCTGTCACATTCTCTCCTGCTCCTCGGGACCCAGGCCAGATGTCCAAAGTCACACACAGACCCCTGCCCCACCACAACCAAAGGATCTCCTCACCTGGGTGCGCAGGGCCCACGCACCCGACCGAGCTTATCTCGCGGCGTGCATTTTCCGTGTGCTTTTGTGACGCCCTGTGTACTTACTTTATCTCTCCCTCTAGATTAAACATTCCTCCAGGGATCAGAGAGATGTTTGGCCCTCCACGCAGCCCCAGCCCTGCGTGTGCAAATGGCACCGGTGTGCCGGGCCGGCTTGCCCACCTCTCCACCTGGCTCTACTCCCAGCTGACTTGGCAAGTCGACCCGCCTCTCTGTGGGTGGAAAGTTAGAAAAAGTTGACGGTGAAGGACAGGTTTCACTTTCCTGGGCTCGGAGCTGTGAGCCTTGCATGCTCTTGGGCTTTGATTGTTGCCAGTGTGTGTTTGTTTCTGGGGTGTGTGTAGCAGGTGTGAGGGAGAGTGTGTGTGTGTGTGTGTGTGTGTGTGTGTGTGTGTGTGTGTGTTTGGGGGTGGTGTAGTCATGCACCCTCCTGGAAAAGGACAAGAATCCTCACCTGACTTTGCCTGGGGGCTTATCTCTATCTACAAGAAATGCCCAGCAAGTGAAATGCGGAGCAGGCAAATCTCAGGAGAATATGGCGACTGAGTGATAAAATCAAATGGCAGGTTGTCTCCCTTGACACACAGTTGAGCTATAAAAACAAGACACTCGTTCTGAAACTCCTGTGGGGGTGGAGGGGAGGGTTGACCTTTGAGGTTTAGTGGCCCAGGTTGCCCTCTGGTCTCCGGAGAACCACGGAAGCCACAGGCTCAGGGCTCGAGGGACAGCCAAGCCTGTCCTGTCCTGCCCTGAGTTCCATACCAGACCTCACGCCAGGGGTGGGACCCGCTTATCTCGGGAGGCGGCGGGCGGGGGGAGTGTCCAAGGACAAGCTTGGAATGGCACATTCGGGTTCTGAATTAAAGGGGTCCGTGCTCTTTCCTTTCACTCCATTCTCAGAATTGGAGAACTGCCCATCAATCATGAATATGGTTGGAGATTGTGCCCGGGCCAAAGGTCACAGAATGTAAGGGGATTGGGATGAGTCATTTTCTGAAATACGTTTTAGTTGGGGCATCCGGGTGGCTCACTTGATTGGGCGTCCTGCTTCAGCTCAGGTCATGATCTCATGGTTCTTGGGTTTGAGCTCCGCATTGGGCTTTGTGCTGACAGCTCAGAGCCTGGAGCCTGCCTGGATTCTCTGTCTCCCTCTCTCTCTGTCCCTCTCCTACTCATGCTCTCTCTCTCTCTCTCTCTCTCTCTCTCTCTCAAAAGTAAATATACATTAAAATTTTTTTTTAAAAAGAAGAAGTACGTTTTAGCATCAGAACCCGTGTTCACAGGAAGCCTTCCGTGAAAGTTCAGTAGACAAAACTGTGGAAACCCCACTATTCTAGAGGTATGTGTGTGGCAGGTAGGGCTGCATGAGTCCTGCCTGCTTGCTGTCCACCCACTCCAGCCCCTGAGGGGGCTACTCGGACCCCCGTTCAAACCTGCCATGGGTCCCAAATCTCCTACTCTAAAGGGAAGTAATGGGATGTGCCCAAAGTCATGGGGCGGGGGGTAGCTCCATAAGCGAGCAGCCTCCCTGAGCAGCCCTAGCCCACACTGACTGGTCACTCTGGGCCAGCCCTAGGCATTGCAGGGGATGGAGGGACCAAGGGACACTGGCTTTGAGGGTCCCACAGAACATGGCAGTTTGGGAACTGAAAAGAAGACATTTGCATGACTGTTTAGTGGAAAGTACAGTGGTTCTCAAGCATTTAAGTCCCTTTGAGCCTGGACGAAAGTCTCGTGTTCTGGGACAGCTTTCTCACGTAACTACTGAAAAAACTTTAATGCCATACACCGTCTTAAGAATTGATCATAACACAGGTGCTCGGGTGGCTCAGTTGGGTAAGTGTCCGACTTTGGCTCAGGTCATGAGCTCACGGTTCGTGAGTTCGAGCCCCACGTAGGGCTCTGTGCTGACAGCTCAGAACCTGGAGCCTGCTTCGGATTCTCTGTTTCCCTCTCTCTCTCTGCCCTTCCCCTGCTTATGCTCTCTTTCTCTCTTTCAAAAATAAACACTAAAAAAATTAAAAAAAAAAAAGAATTGATCGTAACACCTCAAGTATGTCTATCTCGGAGGAAGGTCTTACCCCTCTGCCATGCATCGGCCGCCAGTGTCGTGACGGAATGTCCGTTGCTGCCTTTAATCGTCACTCCTGGAGTGCCGTCCACACATTAGTCCGCTTAACCTATGCGACATCGTCATGAGGCAGGGCTAATCTTACCATCCTCTCTGAAGCTGGGGCTGCTGTCCTTAACATCATCTACATTTTACAGATTTGGAAAGTAGGGCATGGGGGCGTGATGTGGCTCGCACCGGGTCACAAACAAAGCTGGTAAGGAATGGAACTGGATTCAAACCACACGGCCTGGGTCTTGGCCCATGCTCTTCATCATTGGTCCGTTGGACTTCTTTCTATTCAATGCGGAAAGGATGTAAAGGGCAAGGAGCCTCACACTAGGGACCCCTTGTGGTTTGGGTAAGTGATTTCGCTCCCCAGATGAGCTTGAACTGGTGACCATCATCCTCACCATCACCATCACAACATCATCATCCATGCCATGGCCAGGGTAGTCTTTTGGAAACATAGATCCAATTATGTCAAGCTCCCACCCCTGCTCACATCTCCTTAATAACTTCTTATTCTTCTTAAGATAATGATCAAAGTCCTTAGGATGGCCTTCAAGGCTTTGCCTGACCCGGCCTCTGCCTACTGCAGGCAGGACCCTAACCTCCTCCTGCACTTGCCTCCTCTGCCCTTCAGTCTCCCTGCTGTCTTTTTATTTCCTGGTACCCCAGGACCTTTGCTCAAGCCATTACCTCTTCCTGAGAGACTCCACTTTCTGGGTCAGCGTCTCTGTTGACCATTCCCGTGAAGTGATACTCCTTCTCTTCCCAGTCTTCACCTGACTCTGTTATCGTACCTGCATTAGTGGGACTATTTGCTTACTATCTACGTCTCCCTCGATGGGAAACTCCTCGAGGGTAGAGACCTTGTGTATCTTACCCTTCAGGGCATCCCCAGTGCCTTGCACGGGGCCCGGCGTGTCTTTGGGAATGAGCAAACACATTAGGGGTTCCTTCTTGCTTCGAAGTTCCATGATGCAAAGTGTAAACTAACCCCTTCACTGCCAGTTTGAGGTACCCCAGCTCCTCTCAGTACCCCCAGCTCTCAGTTGGGAGCCTGGATCAGTTTGCTTACCCTCTCCTATGCGTTTAGTAAGGGCATAGGACATTTGTAAAAACCACATTGCGTGCAAAAAGCCTTCTTCTGCCTTACCTCTTTTTGGCCATTGCAACCACAAGGGCAGGTCATGGTGTCCTCATTTTACAGATGAGGCTACTACCCATTGCAGCCTGTCCACTGTCACCCAGTGATTGAGCGGTGGCACTCAGAGCAGGACCCAGGCACTCGGACTTCCCATCTCTTTTCCTTCCTTTCATCTGCCAGGACCAGGTTTAGGCTACCCTCCCCAAAACCTCTTCAAACGGCTGCTCTGGTCTCTTGGTTCCAAAGGTCAGATGGAATCCCCCAGAAGAGGCAGGATTATCATTTCCTCCTTCCAACCCAGCAATGACCTTTATCCTTACACCCAGTGCTAGAAGGGAGTGCCCGGCTGTGCCAGTTTCCTGGCCACCGGGGGCGGGGAGATGATGATTGTTATCCCAACCAGGGCTCCCCTTCCAGTCCCCTGGGGGAGAGCTGCCCGTAATTCAGGGTCACGGGGGCCAGACCGGCTCTATCCTTGGTGCTTCACGTCCCTGTGAAACATCTTTAACGATGATCTGCCTCCTTGGTCACATGCGGTCAACCAAGCAGCTGGCCCAGCTGGAAAGTGCAGCTCGGTGGGTGAAATGGTCCGCCATGGTCTCCTGAGCACTGAGGCTCCCAGGCCAGCCGTGGCCGGGTGGGGGTGGGAGTGAAGGGTGGGGGTGGCCGCATGGGAGTGTGTCGGGGGGGGGCGCTGCTGAGAGAGGAGGCAGGTGCCCCGAGGGAGGATGTGGAGGCAGGTCCTCCCCACTGTGGTGTGTGTTCCACCTGCAGGTACAGGCAGGAAGGGAGGGAGAAGGGCCATTCTGGGTGGTTCTCCGCCACCGCTCCATCCGTGCTAGGACACACACGGCCACTGGAGAGCTTTCCATTCTCTCCCAGTGCTAATCCCCCTCCCCACCCTGCAGCCGGCTGGACTTCCAACAGAGAATCAAGATGGGCTCTCCTCTCCAAAGTTCTGAGCTGACAGAATAACTTCCTGTTCTGCATGGCGGGACCACTCTTGGCGTCTCAGAAATGGAGGGGGCCGTGGAGACCCTCTTTGTGGTCTCCATAAGGACAACGGGCCCCGGAGGGGGAGAGGACAGCCTGTGGCCACCATAGGTGCCCACCCAGGTGGGCAGAGCCCCCAGCCGGGGTGCAGGCTTCCAGTTCCTTCTCAGCCTCTCCAGCCACCCCGCCAGGCGGGCCTCGTGTGCACTCACCTGCTCCCCCGTGGGGCGTTCTGGGTGGGAGTGGAAACACGCCCCTACCCCTCCGGCCGCGCAGCAGCCCCAGGTTCACGGCCAGCTGCCTGTGGAGCCTGCGGCCCTCCTCCTGTGCCCACGGCCAAACTACAAGTCCAGCTTCTCAAGAGGTACCTCGATGTTGAGGGAATACCAGGTGATCCAGAAGAGCAGGCTGAACACCAGGATCAGGGCCCCCGTGTAGACCAAGAAGTCCCAGTAATCGAGGGAGGCGAAGACGCCCAGCAGCAGAAGGACCAGGCCCACGGCGTCGAGCAGCAGGGCCAGCGCCAGGAAGAGCACACAGCGCCCCAGGTTGCATTTTCCCCAGCGCCTCCCCAGGAGCATTGCCCTGCAGCAGCGGGAGAAACCCGGCTGCACCCCTGGGGCTGATTTGCATGGGAGGGTGGCGGTTCTGCCTCCTGCCGCCCGCACCGGCCGGCCGCTGGGTGTGAGCGAACGAGGGAGACGTCAGGCTGTCTGGAGCCACAAGGAAGTACACGCGGAGCCAGCTTTATGAGCACGGCAGCCAGTGGGGCAGGCTATTCCTTAACTGCTTCGTGACTCAGGAGCGGTCTGGACCAAAACACACTGACATCAGTGCTAATGGGACTGGTCAGCGCTGGGTTACGTGGCCGGGGAGGGGTCAGGTGCCCCGGGAGGGATTTTCGGTGTCCGAGAGGGGGGCTGTCCCGTGCCTCGTCCCGTGCCTCTCGAGTTCTTGGCAAGTCCTGGCAGGTTTCTGAGCCCTGTGCTGGTGGTGGGGTTTCGTTCCCCTCACCCGTCCGCCCTCCTCTTCCTGGTGCAGAGGGAGGTTTTAAGTAAAAGACGTGGAAGAGACTCTGTTGACATACATAGAGTTTGAAATGGTGCGGTAAGAATCCGTCAGTTCTAGGGACCAAATAGGGACCCAGAGAAGGTGGATGTGCCTCGTGGATGGTCTCCATTCTGAAGACCTGGGGACCTGGGAGGACAGACGGATGGGGCAGAGTGGGCGGGGCAGGGGGACCTCTGGCCTCTGGCTGTGGTCCATCGGGCGTGAACCAAAAGGCGACAGAAGTCGAGAAATATCTGTTGGTTCTCTGCGTCTTTTCCAGACTGACTGACTCGACATTTGCCTTATGTCCCACAGACACTGCTCGCTCACATCCCCGAGGGGTTATGTTGCCATGTCACTGGCTGCTCACAGGGTGTGCGGCCTCCCCTCTGTCCCTGGTTCACTGCGGGGCCTTGGCCTATACACCAGACATCTCTGGGACTCGGTTTCCCCCAGGCATACTGGAAGAAATAATTTCCACTCTTTCTCCTGCCTTCTCTGGTTGAGGAGAATGAATAGACAGCTCTGACTTTGTTCCCTAGTGTGAAATAGGCCAGGAGGAGTGAGAAACTTCCAGAAAAAAGGTCCTGGGCAGGGGGAGGAGAATTAGCGTGTTACAGATTTTAGGATCCAAAGCTCCAGGAGACTTGACTCAGGCCAAGTAGCTGATCTGGAGCATCTCCAAGTGAGAAGTAGCTGAGGCTACTCCCCCCCCGGTGTCTGTCTCCTTTTCTGGATATATGCTCAGAGGCAGTTAGGTATCCACACAGGAGCACCTCCAGTGCTGGAGAGGCTGACAGCCCTCCCATCTGCTGCCTCCAGCTCCGACCCGGAAAGTGTCTCGGGAAGAACGGTGGGCAATGCCCTGTGGGGGCCAGGCCAAGAGTCTGTGCCGTGGAACCCCGGGTACATGTGTGCAGGTCTGGCTGTCCGCAGGCTCCCGGGTGCCTTTGCAGAGGAGTCCCGTGAGCCTGCGAACGATTTTACCATGAAGACTTTTATGTGCCGGAGAGTCTCTTGAGTCCCGGGCCATCAGGTGGTTGGTCACTGTAATCCTGTCTGACTTCGGGTGACAGGTCAGAGAGAAGCGGGTGACCACTCTGCCACTCAGCCCCAGCTCAGCACCCCAGGTCTTCTCACCATGTTTATTTCTACTGTTTTCGCACGCCTGCACACACACACACACACGCACGCACACACACACACACACACACTTCCAGTGGAACAGATTCTGACACATTCCCCAGCAAAAGGAACAAAATCGAATCAAAACCACTCGCAATTTCGTGTCCAGAGCTAACCAGCACACGTCACTTAGCATTTATCCTCCAGAACCGTAAACACCCCTCTTCCGTCTTAGGGAAAGGGGCCGCGTTGTGCACCCTGTCCTGCGGCCAACACGTGGCCGTTCTTCCGCGGGGCTAAACGGGGGGGCGGGGGGCCCGAGGGACCACCCAGGTGGTGAGAGCCCTGGGCACCGCCCACCTCCGCGTCTCTGCTCCGCCCATGTGCCAGGCCCTCTAGATGTTTACACAGCTGGGACAGACAGGGATGGCTGGTGGAAAGCCAGGTGACAAGGGAGCCCTCTGAGTGGGGCCGCTCAAAGAGGAGATGGGACTAGCAGGGGGAAGGAGGGCGTGGCTGGCCCTGGGGACACTGAGAGTGCCAGGCACAGCCCAGAGCAGGGGCGGGTCACCAGCAGGAACGTTCACTTGACTTGATTGACATAGCCCTGTCTGCGGTGCTCGCTTTTAACAGAGCTTCCCGGCCCTGTTCCCTCATCAGGTGTAGTGGCCACTGTAGGAAATAGCTGTGTGAGGTCCCTGGGTGGCCCAGAACGCCAACGTGGGGGCTTCAACCACAGAAACTTCTAGAGGAGGGAAGTCTGAGCTCTGGGCGTCAGCAGGGTGGGTTCCCTCTAAGGGCTGTGAGGGAGAACCTGTTCCCTGCCCCTCTCCTTGCTTCTGGGGGTTTCCTGGCAGCGTTGGGCTTTCCTTGACTTACAGGTGCATCACCGTCCTATGCGAGCATCATTCTCTTTGTGTGCCTGTCTCTGTGTCCAAATTTCCCCTTTTTATAAGGATACCAGTTATGTTGGATGAGGGGTCTACTCTACTGTCGTTTGACCCCATCTTTTTTTTCTTTTTAAGTTTATTTATTTTGAGAGAGAGGCAAAGAGACATGGAGAGAGAATCCCCAGCAGGCTCTGCACTGTCAGCGCGAAGTCTGACGCGGGGCTCGATCCCGCGAACCGTGAGATCATGACCCGAGCCAAAGTCGGACGCGTAACCGACGGAGCCCCCCCAGGCGCCTCTGAGACTGATACACACAGCGTGAAGAGTTAGGAGACAACGCAAGGAGACAAACGGACATCTGTGTGCCTTCCGAAGCACGAACACAGTGTGTGGGGCACATCCACGGGCCCCGCTCCTGGCCTGCGGCTTCTAGATTTGGTCCCTGATGCCCCCTCGGCCCCCTCTCTTCTGAGACTTCTCGGGCTGCGGGGTCTGTCGCTGCCTCTGTGGCTCAGAGAGGTTCGTCCTCTCCAAGGACAGATCTGCCTCCTCTTGGCAACTGACACCTTGTCGCTCCCGTGGAAAGTCATCACGATCTGTCCTCTCCCTGTGATGTCACCAGGATGACAGCGCTTGCGTGACCTGAATGCTCAAGGGCAGGCTGAGAACCGAGGGACCAGGGACAGGCCAGCCTGGCAGGCTCAGCTGACACAGAGTCAGTTCCCGGGGCATGACAATCTGAATGACCGAGGCGCAGTCACCACCCGAGTGTCAGGGCTCAGATGTTGGGCGGGCATAGCCACGCCAGCCTGTGCCACTCACGAGCTGTGTGACCTGGGCAAGTCACGTGCCCTCTCTGTGCCTCAGTCTCCTTATTGTAAAATGATCCCTTGTCCCACAGGGTTACTGGAAAGATTACGTGAGTTCACAGGTGTAAAGTGTGCTTAGAACCTGCACATGGTGACGTTGACAAGTGTTACCGTTGTGGTTGTCAGGACATCTTTGCCTTCCTTCTGCCACGATGGCGCTTCTGTAGGGAAAACCCCAGGTTGGAATTGACCCACACTGACTGTCCTGCCCTAGCATTTCTCCCCTCGATCGAGCTTGGCTTCCCCTGTTCTCCTGACTCTCCTGTTACCCAGTGGGTCCAGTTAGGACACCCTGAGCCCTCTCTCCATCCTTACGGCCACAGATGCGACCTTGATGGGGACCCCTTATTCTCATGAAATGCTCTTCCGGTCCCCAGTCTCTTTATCTGCCCCATTCTCACATCTGTCCACATTGCCCACTGGCCTAATCCGGCATTTCTCAAGCCCTTGGCATCCACGTGCTACGCCCAGGATTTGGCCACAGCTGCGGTCTGCTTCTGTCATTTGTTATAGAAAATCATATTAATGTGTTAATGTGTCATTACAAGGATTTGTTAATTTTACTGTATCTTGTTAATGATTTTCTTAAAATGGTTCTTTTTTTTTTTTAACTTCAATGAATTATTGTCACCATCAGTGGAAAACTTACTTGGAATAGACAGCAACTATTTTAGAATATACACACTGAAAACAAAACACTGTAATTAAACTAGACCAGAGGTCCTCAAACTTTTTCTGTAATGGGCCAGATTATTAAACATTTTAGACTTTGTGGGCCGTAAGGTCTCTCTGTTAGAGCCACTCAGTTCTGCCATAGTAGCAGAAGAGCCATGGACAATATACGAATGAATGGTGTGGCTGTGTTCCGATAAAACTTTATTTATAAAACCAGGCGGTGGGCCAGACTCATCAACTCCTGAACTAGCCGCTGTTGCAAGCTGAAGGTGCTGAACCCAAGGCCTATACTTTCTTTGTCAAATAAAGGCCTGAAGTTCACATATTTCAGAGGGGATATTTGCGCCGTGTCACTGAGAGGTTTTGTCCTTGGAAATCCTATAAAGGACCGGATGAGAATTAAAATGGCTATGCCTTTTGAAGTGAACCTGTGTGCCAGCTAAATGTGTTTCATGTGCCCCTGGGGGTACGGGGCTAGAATTTGGAAAAGCATTGACACTGATCAGTCAGTCACCAATCAGTCTTTACAGGCTCTTGCTTTTTCTCAGGGTCAGCATTTTCAGAAATACGTTCGTGCTTACCTGAGGAGTGTCTGACAATTTTCACAGCTCTTCATTCTTCCTCTGTTAAGGATGCTTGAGAGACTTCCCCGGAGTGAACATCCTGGCCTTCCAGAATCCATCTGGCTGCTACCCACAGGCTCAGCAAACATTCCAGCTCTCTGCCCTGGTCTTCCTGTCTTCTTCCCCACCGTCCTGATCTAAGCCATCATCATTCCCATCCAGACCTCTAAATGCAAATATCCCCCCTCCCTCTCTTTCTGCCCCCAGTCCCCAGGCCGGCTCTCTCCCCAACACCCTGGAGAATCAAGTTTGTTTCTTTCTCATTTCCATTTAATCTTTAAAGTTTATTCTCAAACGTTTAATTATAGCAAAATATGCACAACCCCAATTTAGCATTTCAACTGTTTTTTAACTGTGCGGCTCAGCGGCTTTAGGTACGTTCGTGCTGCTGTGCGTCTCCAGAACGTTTTCATCTCTCCAAATGAAACTGTGTCCCCAGGGAACACGGACTTCCCATCCCTCTTTTCCACCAGCACCCCCCCCCCCGGCCCCCACCCTTCTACTTTCTGACTCTAAAAATTTGATTCCTCTGTTAGGAGTGGAATCACGCAGTATTTGTCCGCTTGTAACTGGCTTATTTGGCTCAGCATGAGGTCCTCAGGTTTCATCCCCATCAGAGCGTGTGTCAGAACTTCCTTCCTTTTAAAGACTGAGTAATAGGTGTACATACACCTCATTTTGTGGATCCATCCACCTGTCACTGGATGCCTGAGATGCTTCCACTTTGTGCCTATTGTGAATAATCCTGCCGTGAACATGAGTGCACAGGTACCCGTACAATGAATCCCTGATTTCAGTTCTTTGGGGTGCGTGCCTACCTAAAAGTGAAATTGCTGGATTAATTCGATAGCTCTATGTTGAGTTTTTTTAAGGACCCGCCATACCGTTCTCCGCCATGGCTGCACCATTTTCCATTCTCGCCAGCTGTGCGGAAGGGCTCCGGTCTCCACATTCTCTCCAACACTTGTTGTCTTCTGTTTTGCTTATTTTTGTCATTGTTGTTTAGATAATAGCCATCCTAATGGGTGAGAAGTCGATTCCTATTTGACTTGATAGTTGCTTTTATAATAGTACCTGGTACACTTGCGGAGGTCGTTTGTCTAGTTCTCCATGGTCCTCATTCACAGGCTGGACACCTTTCCTGGCCAGGGAGCAGCTCGCCTCCTTGTAACTAACACCCAGTGTTTATTGAATGGTCCCTTTCATAACTCCCAGGACTCTCTGCTCTTGGGAAAGCTGAGTGTCTCACCAGAGTTGCTACAGCTCCTCCTGGATCCTGTGTATCTTTCGTCCCCCACCTCCCCATTTCTAAGCAGGCAGTGCTCCTGCAGCCCCCCTCCCAGAGTAAAGCGTCTCCACGGGAATACCTTGAAGCCTTATCAGGCAGGGAAAATGGTCTACTGCACTCCTACTTGGTTGCTGCCCACACCCGTTTAGTTTTGTTGTCTATTTCTGCCGGCACTCAGCTCTGAGTTAACTGCTGGGCACGTAGTCAGAGATGTCAGAGCTGTGGATCCTCAGACATCGCCACCAGGGTATCTGCTGGGTTTGGTGCCAGAATCCATTTTTCTGTTTAGCGTTTTTCTTGCCGTGACTTGTCTGCCCTGGGAACAATGAGCTGCAAAGCCTGTTTGCAGGGCTCCAGGGTTAAGCCGTACGGGGCTCGGTTGTCTGTGACCCCCTTCCTCTCCCAGCCAGGTCCCGAACCAAGCTCCAGGGACTCTGCTTGGGTGAGCCCCAGGGCCAGAGCCTCAGGCCTGCCCATCCACTCATGGCCTCCGCTGGGAATCGGGCTCAGCTCTCTTGAGCTGCCGATGCATCTTTAGGTGCAAAATCAGCGCTAAGTGAGCAAGAGGAAATAAAGGGCCATGTTAACGTCTTCCTCCCAAGAGCATCGGGGACCCGTTGGAGCGTCCTGAGGAGAAGGTGAAGGGATCCATATTTTTAAAAGAGGGTTCCCGCTACCGTGGGGAGAGCAGTACGGAGGGGGCCAAGAATGGGCACCTGGCAAGCAGTGAGCAGGGAAGAGGTGGGGTTGGTGACAGTAGGAATGAAAAGAAGTGGATATGAGAGATAACCGGGAGGTGAAATCAACAGGACGTGACGACAGATTCAATGCGGGGATGCGGGAAAGCGAGGGGGCCACTGCTGAATACCAACCAGGTTTCTGTGTTGTACGGCTGGATGCCAGAGGTGCCTCCGGAGATGAGCTACACCGGAAGAGGGGCTGGGGTGGCTGAGAAGCCATGATACGCTGGCTGGGGGCTCGAGCTCTGGGCTACGCACATGGGCTTGTGGGTCCGCAGCAAATTGGTGGTGGGGAGGAGATTGCTCGTCTCCTTGAGGTCTCGCACAGTTCGAGAAGACGCGGGCCGGGTCTCGACGATCTCCCCCATTTAACGGCTGGGTGGAGTAGAACGAGCCAGCTAAGGAGACAGGAACAGAATGCCTAGAGAGATGGGAAGAAACCACGGGCTGGTTCTAACTTGAATCCAAAGGAAGAGGACGTTTCAAAGAGAACAGAGTGGCCAGTTGTGTTGAATGCCTTTGAAAGATCAAGTCGGCTCACATACCTTCCCAGGGCTCAATCAGCAGGGGGGATCCTCATCCCTCCCCCTCCAGATGGCCTCATCTTCCCCTCCCTTGTGCCACACACCTGCTGGTTGTCCTCCTGAGCAGTCGGCAGCTGGGGCTGCAGGCAGGTGGGCTGGGGGGGGGGGGGGGGGTTGAGCAAGTGCTTTGACCCTTCTGAGCCCAGCCAGAGGAAATCAGCACGCGAATTTTTTTTTTTTTTTTTTTTTTTTACCTGTAGGATGAATGCGAGCTGGGAGACAGATAATGGAGAGTCTACAGGAAGAAGCAAAATGCCCAGGACCCTGAAGAGCCTAGCTTTCAGGGACCTGAGGTGCCAGCCTGGAGGGGAGGGTCTCTGGAGAGCTGGGGGAAATCCAGCAGGCGGGCTAATGCGCTAACTCGGACGATTTGAAAACAAAACAAAGAGCATTCCTCTACAGTGGGATATTGAAAATGCCACTGAGATTTCAGAATTTCAGCTATAGTGGCCAAAGAATGTTTCTTTAAGGATTTAGAAAAGCTCAGTAGTATATTAATTAATAAAAACAATAAATTATTAAGTAATTAATAAAAATTAATGAGTGAGTTGGGTTAATTAATAAAAACTAATGAGTGAGTGGTAAGAACGCTTAACACGAGGCCCGCCCTCTGAACAAATGTTTACACGCACAACACAGAAGGAGGGAAGGGCGGGGAACAGAAGGAGACCGGCGTCTCTGCTCAGACCCATCTGTGGTGGTATCTACAGAGCAGGCTGCTCCCCACACAGCCAGGGGTTGGTCCTCAGCTTCCCTGGGCATCCATGCCAGGTCCTGGGCAGGAGGCCCAGGGCTCAGGACACTTGGCCTCCGTGGCCTTGCCCTGGGTTCTTTGGGACCTGCTCTCTTGAACCCACGAAGAATTGTGGAATATCTCTTCCCAGGCCCTAAGAGCATTGTCCTCACCAAGCCAACGGCTGCTTTTACTTGCTGGAGAAGGAACGGGGGTAGGATGGGAGTGGGGGCTGAAACACACTTCTCCGTGGGTCCCTTGTCCCTCTGTGCATGATGTCTTGTAACCTGGGGCACGTCTGAATTTCAGCTTCTTCGCCTGTAAAATGGGAGCAGTAATATTTACCTGCGTGACTCCTACGCAGAGCCGTTGTAAGGACTGTCACTACCCTTACACTTAACAAGCACAGAGTTCTCACTACAGAGAGGACTCACTTACACATAAAGCACGGAGAATCGGCAAGGCCTGTGACCCCAGGATACTTTAAGGAGGACTTCCTGGAAAAGGCAGCGTTTGAGCTAGGAGTCAGCTAGATGGAAAAGGGGATCAGAATGCTGTAGGCCAAGGAAGGAGCACATGGAAACATGCAGTGGCGTGACGTCGTGGGAGATACTCAGCTGTGGGTCTGGGGTACAGGGCGAGTGGCCGGGAAGTAGGTAGGCTGGGGGAGGAGCGTGACTCCGCGGGAAGGACTCAGCTAAGTGAGGGAGTGTGAGTCCCATCTTGTTATAGGACGAGAGCAGGTTCAGGAGCACGAGTGGTGACGTGATGAGAAGCACCTTCTAGAAAGACAGCTGGTTGGAATGTGGGGAGTGGATTGGAGCAGGACGAGCCTGAGGGCGGAGAGGCTGATGGGGACACCGGTGACCTAACCCAGGGGCACTGGGACTTGAGAGAAGGGGAAGGGAAGGACCTCTAGGTACTTGGGAGACAGACTGCGTGTGGGGCGTGTGGGAGAGGGAGGCCAGCCCAGATTTGGGATTGGTGGGTGAGGTTGCCCTCCGCTGACACACAAGTGGATCTGGACGAAGCGATGTGGGGACACACAGTGACTTCTTCCAACACCGGTCAGTGTGCGTTGAGCGCTGTCCGGGTTGGGAGTGCTGTCTGGAGCTCAGCACAGGTGTCCACAGCAGCGGCCGACTCGGGTGATTGACTGAAGCTGGGGGGGGGGGGGGTACAGGCAGAAGGGAGGCTGGGGGTGACGGCAGAGGGAGGGAGACCAGCACAGAGGGATGGAGGGCTGAGTGGGTATGAGGAGGAGGAGGAGGAGGGTCCCGGACGGGCGTGTGTGGCCAGGGAGCCGCCAGAGCAGCAGAAGGACCAACAGGACAGGCACCACCCAACAAGGCTGCAGGCCGACAGCATGGGGCCCCCTCCCCACAAGGTCCCCTTCCCGAGGGGGTTGGTGTGGGAGTTACACCCGGGTGAGGGTGGGGAGGAGAGCGGGGAGGGGAGGAGGAGGAGAGATGGTTTCTCCAACACCCACACGGCTTCCTTCCTCGGCCCCCCTTTCCCACGTCCTCTTCTGGAATGTTCTGCCCCCAGCCTTGCCTCCGTGGCCTCCTTCTCGTCAGGCCTCAACACAAAGCTCCCCTCCCTGCCTCCGTGGCCCGCATCAGTCTCTGACACCGGCTTGTCCGTTTGACAATGGCCTTGTTCACGGCCTGTGTGCCTCTGGGAGGGAGTGGGGGTGGGGGGGAAGCTCTGTTTGGTCCACCCCCCACCCTCGACTCCCAGTGCAGCGTTCCCAAGGTGCTCAATAGCGTCGTGTCGAAAGGATGAAGGGAACAATGTCGTCTTTCAGGGACCACGTGTGAAAGGGCCTGGTGAGCCATCCCAGGCCCTTCCCAGGCCGGCGTCCACGCCATCAGGCAAGCTCCTTCTGCGGCGGCCACGCCCCTCTCCCCCGCCCCCAGCCTTCCCGCCTCCCTCCCCCATCCTGTTGTTGGGATGAACCTGAACAGGGTTGTCCTGGCCTTGACTGTGGCTCTCTCACACCCACGCTGGGCGCCGCTCATTAGTCGGGTCGCCCTGCGCCAGCCCGAAAGTGAACACACCCTCTCCCCAGGCCCATCAATCACTGCCGGCTCCTTTCACGGAGCCTTTCTTCCCTCTCCCAGTGAATGGGCATCAGCGGAGTGTTCGGCGGATGTGCTCAGAATTATTCGCTTGGGGTTCCTTCCCCGAGTTTTATGAGGCTCTGCCCTGGATTCTTTTTTTTTTTTTTTTTTTTTTTTTTCATGTTTACTTTTGAAACAGAGAGGGAGACAGAGCATGAGCAGGGGAGGGTCAGAGAGAGAGGGAGACACAGAATCTGAAGCAGGCTCCAGGCTCTGAGCTGTCGGCACAGAGCCTGACACCGTGCTTGAACCCATGAACCATGAGAGAGCACTAGTGGGAGAGGGGCAGAGGAAGAGGGAGAGAGAGAGAATCCCAAGCAGGCTCCACACTTAGCACAGATTGAAATACTGGGCTAATGGCCACTCCCAAGGCACAGGTCCAGAGGTTGTGTCTGAGAAGGGGGTCGGAGAAAGCGAGGGACTAAGGGCCAGGCGTCGAGTCAGACGACTGTCACCATAGTTAGAATCCTATGTCCCTCCCCTTCCAGGCCTCCTTCCCGTGCGGCCCTGCAGGAAAATGGCCATTATTTGCACCCACGCTTCTTTATGGATGGAGGGTGAGACCAACGTGATTACCAGAGAGACTGTTGGCTGTCACTTTTGACGCTCATGCTGGAGAGCCCTGCTGGGCAGTGGGGGGTGGCCCTTGCTCAGCTTTCTCCTTGGTAGGAGACCTGATTGGGAGCGCCCCTCCTTCCCGCACCTACAGCACAGTCCCTCGGGTACAGCAACCCCCCCACTGGCGATCTGAGGGAGCAGACAGCACAGGGCCAGGGCCTGGCTCAGCTCCCATAGCCCCCAGAGCCATGCACAGCAGTCTGCATAGACAGAAGCCTCCGATGGGATGGGAAAGAACCGGCCATATCCTGTGGGTGCTAAGGGCACGGGCTCAGGGATCCGGGGTGGAGCAGGAAACAGGACCTGGATGGGTGGCCACCGGTTTAGCAGGGACAAGGAGGGACCAGTCCCAAGGCTCACCAGGGAGTCCTCTCTAGTCTTTTTTTTTTTTTTTTTTATGTCTTTATTTTCTTTTGAGAGAGAGAGACAGAGCGTGAGCAGGGGAGGGGCAGAGAGAGGGAGACACAGAATCCAAAGCAGGCTCCAGGCCCTGAGCCATCAGCACAGAGCCCGATGCGGGGCTCACACTCACGAACTTCGAGATCATGACCTGAGCTGAAGTCGGACGCTCAACCGACTGAGCCACTCAGGGGCCCCATGGAGTCCACTCTAGTCTTAAAGGAAGCAAGGAGGGTCTTTCTTTGGAGAAAGGGCGGACAAGCCCCCAGCTTCTCTCCCTGCAGAAAGCCGTGGAGCTCAGCCACTGTCCTTCCTGGAAAAGCGATACTGGCTCTTGACTTAGATCCTTGTTAGATCCTTCTCAGCACTCAGCAGAAGAGCCTGGCCTGGGAGGTACCAAGGCCACCCTGTTGTGACAGCATCACCTCGTGCCAGCAGCCGGAGACCCCCATCCCCACCCCCTGCATTTGTGCCTGGCTGGTAGTAGATGCTCAGAACGCTGGCTGCTTTCCTGGCTGGTGGCTCCGTCTGTCTGTCCTCTTGGTGCCTGGCCACTTCCCTGCTTGGCGTTCTGGGCCCCTACTGGGTGTTCCCCCCCTCCTGTCTCCCAACCCCAGCTGCACTCCTGCTTTCCCTGCCTTGCAGCCCAGAGCCCACCACAGCGACCCTGGGGTCTCTGGAGAGCTGAATGGGGGGCAAGGGGTGTAATGGGTGTGGCCTCAGGAACCAGGCCTTCTGGATTTGAATCCTGGCTTGCTGCTCCTAGCTTGGTGTCCCCGTGCCTCACTTATCTCATCTGTAAGATGGGGTTGATGATAAGAGTAGCACCTGAGAACAGGGTCTTGGGAAGGATTGGGTCAGTTTCCGGCATGCAGTTAGCACCCAAGAAATGTCCTTTATTTTCCTCCTGGGTCCTTCCTCTGCTCTTCAGAGACCCCGCTCCAGAGTGTCCTTGCCCACTACACTTACCGGCTCCCCCTGCCCCTTCTCAGAGCCCTCCCCTGACGCACCCCACAGCCCGGAAACTTCACCAGGCACGTGTCTGGCCAGTCCCCTCATGCACACCTCATATCAGACACGTTCAGGGGTTGTGGGGTGTAGTTTTCCAGTCACCTCTGGAGATAGTGACAAAGTGATGGGCGTGGGGGGGGAGCAGGGACAGGCGGGGACGAGGTGTCGTGAGTCTGGCGACGCTGCAGGAACCGAGAGAGGAATCCATCACTGCGTGTTCATCCAGACCCAGAGCCGGCCTTTCTTCTCCCGTTAAGGACAAGGCAGGCAGGACATCAAGGACACGGTGAATCTGGTGCGGGGGCCAAGTAGCAGAGGGCCAGGTTGTAAGACCCAGAGAAGCAGAAGAGGCTGGGCCAGGAGGGAGGAAGAAGGACTTAGGAGGCAGAGGGAGGCCACGTGCCCCCTTCCTGTGCTCGCTGTCCTGAGTTCACGGCGACGTCGACAGGCTGACCCCCAGGTCGCCGCCTGCCTCACCCTGGCCCCGCTGATTCATCCCGGAAGGTTCTTTTCCCATATCTCTTTTTGGTCTCAGTGCTGGGCTTGTGGGGAAAGAAAGAGTCAGGGGCGTTCGCTCTGTCTGTGACCTTAGCATCTCAGAGAGGGGCTATCAGCTCCTGGCAGGGGGTAGGGGGGGGGGGCGGCGAGGACCCGTGGGGACAGTCTTGGGACTCCGGGTGGGACAGAATGAAAACGCAGGGGACACCGAGAAAGAGCGCACGATTCAACATTACGTCAGTTCCTTTAAGGACTCAGATTAAAACAAAATCTCCCGAACAGAACAGCTGTGGGTGGAAGGGTACAGTCCGCAGAGCAGAGACACGTGGCTGCCGGTCTCGTCCTCCGATCCACGGGCACCGGAAGAGTCTCGGTGGAGATGCTTTCCCCCAGAAATGTGGCGCCTGGCCTGGGCCACATTCCAGACCAGGTGCACAGACGCCCCAGCGTCCCATGCGGCGATGGCCTTTGGCAAAAGCCCCTCAGCGTGATGCTGGCATGTTCCCTGGTCCACGCCCATGTGCGGGGATCCCAGTGGTGATGAGTGATGCTCCGGGGATGTTTCCTCATTATTCTTGCTGAGATGCTAGCTTAAGGGGCAGGGCGCGTGGGCAAGCATTGCTGGAAACTTCCAGGTGAGTCCAGACCTTGGATACTTCCTGGAGTCATGGCTGCCCCCAGACTCCCAGCAAGACGCACACAACAGTAGCCTCCGCATGGGCCTCTCTGCCACAGCTGCGCCCAGACCACGAGCTTTGGGGCGGACGTAGGGAGACACAGGGAGTGTGGATTCCCAGTGAGCGAGCTGAGAGCCCGTCCTGTTTACTCTCACGTAAGAAAGCATCAGGGGAGGCGAGAGTGATAGTATAGGGGCCGCTGCAGAATCTGCATTCATGCCAGAGAAAGGCGGGGAGATGGTCTGTAAGCCCTGTCACTCGAGGCACTAGAACGACAGTTAAGGACAAAGCACTTGCAATGCACCCCAGACGGGACTTGACCGCCTTATGCAGGGGACAGTTCAGCTAGAGGACCTGGCTACGCTGTCCGAATGAGACACACGGTCGTTTTGGGTGAAGCCCCAAAGGCCACAGGCCCCCCCAAGTTCTGGCTTCTCAGGTGGGTGGGGCAGGGGTGGCCCCCTGGGACGGGTACCTGCCTCCATGGAGTTTCCCATGATGCAGAAGGAACTAGGTGAGGTTCTGACTCTGCATCTGGAACTACCACAGAGGATGGAAATACTGGAGGCTTGTTGCGGGGGGGGGGGGGGGGTTGCCACGGTGACAGGGGAGCAGGGCCCAGAAACCCCAGAGAGGCTGCCCTCCCTTCACACCTCGTTATCTGTGCTCTCCACTGGACCTCTGGCCCGGCCCAGGGCAGCCTCCTGGTCTGTCACCTAAGAGCCTCTGCTCGCCCTAAGCCCCAGATTTAGGGAGCGCTTACCTCACGGTGCTCTCTGCTTGGCGGGCCCCCTGGAAACCCCCTTCCGGTCTGTGGCCTCATCGTGGCCCCTGGAGAGGCTGCACTAAGGCAGATGGGAAGCAGGTGGGAAGCAGGCCAAGAGGCAGGAAGTTGCCGTGCAGTTGCCTAATTTCGTTAATCTCCCTCCCCTCCCCCTTCCCCCACCTGGACTTTTGCCCCCCAAATTGCCTCCCCTCCACCCCCTGCCCCCTTTGCTAGCTCTTATCTTTCCTGTTGTCCTCCATTCCAATGGCACAGTCCCGCAATCCCTCCGTCCTCTCCCCTGTCTGGGTGAGATGCCCCCTCTGTGTTCCTGTACCTGCCAAGTTTCCCCCATAGCTCGCCCAGCATGGGTGTTGTGGCCGCACCTCGGCCTGGCCATATGTCTCGCTTTGGAACGAAGTTGTCTGGCCGGTTCCCATCCCAGGGCCTGGCCCCGGAGAAGGGCGCCCAGTAAATGTTAGCTCCTTCGGTGGCTATAGGCAGGGAGACCAGACATTGGGATTTTTCTAAAGCAAATCCTCTCTCTCTGGAAACCCACAGACCATTCAGGTGCGGTGCATGGTCTTTGGTCCTTGATGGAGCTGAAGGACAGAACAATCTTACAGAATCCCTCTGCGGTCTCTGTCTTGCTGTTCTAGAATTGGGGGTGGGGCCGGGTAGACAGACAGGGGGAAAGGGGGAGTCAGGGCAACATGCACTTGTGCTTGGCCAATTGTCAAGTTCACAGGGGAGCTAGAAGGTCAAACTGTGGCACCCCCAGTCCAGCCCACACGGCCTCTGATGTAAAAACTCTATAACCCGGAGTTAAATTTCCTCAGCTGGCTGACTCCCAGCGCCTTTTCTGGGGTCGGGGGAGGGGGGACGCGCCTTCTTCCAAAGTGTTTCTCCCTGGCCACCCTTACTGTTCACTCTGCCGTGTTTTATACATGTGACTCGTCTCGTCTCTTGAAATGCCAATCAGTATCTTGCCCACAGAGAGAGCTGGGGCCGGTGAACACAGGGAGCCAGACCAGTCTTCTGGCTCTTCTGTGAGGGACCTCTACCAGTCAGTTCGGGTGCAAATGGGCGAATCCAGCTCAGGCACTCAGATGCAGAAACAGGAGGCTCTCTTTGGGGCACGGCCTGGCCGGAGGAATTTCCCAACATGCATAGCGCTCCGCGGAGAGAGTTAGATGGCTGGTACCTGGATGCAGGAGCAGGGAGTGAGCCTTGAAAGGGGATGCCTGCGGCCAGCGTCTACGGGAGGCAGGGCAGTTACAGAGAGCCTAAACAGAGAGCCTAAATGAGAATAGCCAGCAGCCCCCTCCAGCTGCACCCGGAGCCCTGAGCTCTTCCCCGCAGGGCCAGGAAGAGGCTTCGCTGGTCTGCTTTATGGCTAGCCCCACCCCCAAGAAGATGGGGATGTTGATGTCCTTGTCAGATCTCCTCCCGGTGGAGGGGGCGGGGCGACAGGGAGAACAGAGCTGTTGGCCGCCATCAGCGATTCAGGAAGAAGGACTTGAGGCTCTGGAAGAAAACGGACTTCTGCCTCTGCTTCTGTTTCTTTTTGATGATGGGCACCCACACCAGCCCGCACACCAGCATCATGAGTCCCAGCGACAGGAAGGCGGGCCCTATCATCTTAAGGACCTTAAGGCTGTTGTTGCCCAGGTGCAGGGTGTAGGCCAGGCAGGTGATGACCACGCCGAAGAGCAGGATGGCGCCCCCCACCGACATGATGACGATGGGTTTACGGTAGATTTCCCAGTTACTCCTGGGGGTGGCGGTCCAGACAGACTCACTTCTGGAGCTGATGCACAGGGAGCTGGCGGTCTGGCTGGGCAGCAGGTCCTTGGATTCCGGAGACTTCTCCTCAACCTCCAGGGCCCTGGGGAGAGCCTCCATTGTCACGGCTCCTCGGGACTGGGCACCCGGTACCCGCAACAGTTAGAAGCAGGGGTGAAGCCAAAGCGGTCCTCACACGCCCTTCCTGTTCTCAGCATCCGTCTGCAGCCTGGCTCTCAGCGGAGGGCGATGCCTGGCTTTGTGCTAAAGCCAAAAAGAAAGTCAGACGAGATCCACATAAATAAGAAACCACTCCCTGGCGTGCTTTTTGTCTTACTCTTTTTTTTCCCTTTTTTTTTTTTTTTAAGAATTTTTTAATGTTTATCTGTTTTTGAGAGAGAGAGAGAGACAAAGCACAAATGGTGGGTGGGGCAGAGAGAGGGAGACACAGAATCTGAAGCAGGCTCCAGGCTCTGAGCTGTCAGCACAGAGCCTGACGCGGGGCTCGAACCCACGAACTGCGAGATCGTGACCTGAGCCGAAGTCGGACGCTTAACCGACTGAGCCTCGCAGGCACCCCTCTCTTGCTCTTAAAACACCAGACTGTGTATGGACTGGAGAACAGCACAGCCCAGGATTTTATGTGCTTTTTCAGCACTGGACAGTCATGCCCCGGGCTCAGAGTGTGACCTTTTTGATATCTAAATGCCCCCTTTCCCCACCCTCCTCATGAGTTACATCAAATCAGATTCCTACCTTCCCATTCTTTAGCGGGTAAAGGAGTGGAGTCGATCCCACCACCTGTTTGGATTTCGCATCCGGAACCCGTGTGTGTACCTCTCGGTCACCAGAGCCCTCTCCTCCCCTGGCTGGTCACCTGTGCAGAGCAGTTCTGGAGCTTCCGAGAGGCACCACTTACCTGGAAAGCCAAAGCTGGCTAAAGCTAAAGCTGGAGGAAAGCCAGAGGTGTGCTAGCTCAGGGGCCTTGAACGCAGCATTAAAACCTTTCGTTTAAAAAAAAAAAAAAAAAAAAAAAGCCTTTATCAAGTTCGAGTGCCAATGCCTATGTATTTGCAATAAGGCACTAAGATATGAATGGCTGGATTTAGATACTTTTCCTGGTATTTTAGGTACTTTTTGTGTGTGGGAGGAAGGGGAGGCTGGGAGAACCGGGGGGCGGGGAGGGGAGGTCTCCACCGAGTCACCGTCACCGCCCGGATTCCTGTCCTTGACTTGCCTCCAGAGGGTCTGGTGCAGGGTTCGTGCCCTAGAGATGCGACATCCCCATCGGGGAGCGAGCAAGTCAGAGGACAACTTCCTTTCTGCTTCCTCCCTCCCTCCCGATGATCCTGAGCATAAACCCACCACTTTTTTGTAATGTTTATTTTGAGAGAGAGAGAGAGGGAGAGAGAGAGAATCCCAAGCAGGCTCTGCCCTGTCAGTGCAGGGATGGGCTGGATCTCATGACCCGTGAGATCATGACCTGAGCCAAAACCAAGAGTCAGATGCTTAACCGACTGAGCCACCCAGGCGCCCCTAAATCCGCGTTTCTTTACGACACTGCTCGTCTCCGTTCTTCCTGGCAGAGCCCGGAGCCTCCCCGCATGAAGTCCAGGCAGAGCTGAGCTCTAGGACCGTGCTGGCCACTCTGTCCTCCCGGGTCCCCAGAGCCACAGACTCTCCGTCTGTTCTCTGCAGGGCCCCTGCCCGCCTGGGGTGACTTTCTCCAAGCAGCGCTCTCTCCAGCCCCTGCTCTCCTCCCTCCTTGGATCCACTGTCTTTGGTCCTCAGCTCCCGCCCTTTCCCTCCTCCAGGTGGCCCGAGACTCTTCCTCCGACCTCTTCTTCTGTGTCCTGTTGGATCAGGCCCCACTCAAATCAGGTTTACTCTGTGTGAGTGGGGCACCAGAGAGCAATTTCCAACAGCAAAAGGTGTGTTGGGGAAGGTGGGCAGTTCATCCCAGTCACGGTGGGCTCCCCCCACCAAATAGGGTGAGTCAGACCCAAATACGGAGAGGGGTGCGTGTCTGGAAATCATGGTATTGGCCCCTGGGTGAAAGGTAGCTTGGGATAGGGGCCCCTGGTTGGCTCAGTCGGTTGGTTAAGCATCCGACTCTTGATTTTGGTTCGGGTCACGATCTCACGGTTCATGGGTTCAAGTCCTGCATCGGACTCTGTGCTGGCAGTGCAGAGCCTGCTTGGGATTCTCCCTCCCTCTCTCTCTCTCTCTCTGTCTCTCTGTCCTTCCCCCCCGATTGCTCTCCATCTCTTTCTCAAAATAAATAAATATAAACTTTAAAAAAAGAGAGAGAGAGAAAGAAAAGGCAACTTGGGATAAAGGAGATGGTGTCCAGAGCTTGGAACACTCTGGAACTTCTGCTTCCTCTTTATCAAGGCTCTTCCACGAACAGCAGCGTCACTAAGCAAATGGTTTCTCCTCCAACGCTTCCCTCCCGGTGCTCATCTCAAACTTAATCCCTCACCTCCCATCCTCCCTCACCCCCTGCAGCAGCTCAGGCCTGAACCACTGGACCTGGTGTTGTCCCCCACGTCCCCGTCCCCGAACCATAATGCTCCCCCTTCCTACCACAAGCGGTCATAGACCCCTCCCCTTTGCCACGGAGGAAATAAGAGCTGTAAAATTGCCTTGCCTTCAGAATATAGATATTCACGTTCATGTACGCTCATCTAGAGAGAGGCTATTTGGATCTCTGTGTCCAACGACTTTGAAGAATATGGCGGATGTGCTTTTGTAAGTAAAGGCGCCCAGGTGTTCCCTTCCCCTTGGGTCCTGTGGTCTCTTTGCATAAGCCACGCAGCTGTTTGTAAAGTGATCTTTTCCCCTACGGGCTGGGGGTAAGGAGGGGCATCACAGAGCGTGTTATGAGGTCCTAGCGAGGGGACTTTGTGCCAGTTAGTGCAGCCTGGTTTCTTATGTGGATGTATTGACGTCCCCAGTAGGATTTTCTCTCTGGGTAGTCATTTCCACCACTTGGCGGTGAAGATCCAGCCCAAAGGGTGCTGCCTTTGGATGCTGGGGGTCCCTTCCTCCCTGCAGTGGGTTGAATTGTCCACCCAGAACCTCAGAATGTGACCTTATTTGGATAAAAGGTCTTTGCAGGTGTAATTAAGGCAAGGGTCTGCAGAGGAGATCATTCTCAAAGAGACCAGTCCAATGACCACGTCCTTCTAAGAGGAAGGAGAGGAAAATTTGACATACAGAGGGAAGCCTTCCTGAAGACGGAGGGAGAGGTCGAAGTGATGCTTCCACAGGCCAAGGACAGCCAAGGATTGCAACAGTGGCCAGAAGCGAGGAGAGAGGCATGGCATGGCTTCTCCCTCAGAACCTCTGGAAGGAACCAGCTGCGACGTCACCTTGATTTTGTACTCTGACCTCCCGAACCATGAGAGAATAAACTTTCGTTGTTTTAAGTGACTGAGTCTGTGGTAATTTAGTACAGCAACCCCCCACCCAAAACGAACACACCCACCTTTAATGTCCTTGACATCTCAGAGGTGGACAAGGACTGAGGCCCCAAAGTTGGGCTGGCAGAGGAGACAGTGGAAGGAAGGCCGGAGATGCCGGGGCTTCTGGATTCACCAGAGATTTGAATGTGGGGCTCAGCCCTCAGAGCAGCCATCTGAGAGGGAGGATGGGTCCCTCTAACCTGGAGACCATGTTTGGAGCATCAGGAGGCAGACTTAGTCACACAATTGGGGTTGGGCAGGCTGCAGGCTGGCCCAAGATGGCTCCCTGGATTGGGACCACACAGCCGCGAGAAGGAAAGAATCACGAGCTGACAAGCCCAAGCACGAACGAACATGCACTTATCTCCAAACACAACACTGACCGAGAGAAGCCAGACACACCTCCGTTTACATAAAACCCCATTTACATAACATGAGATTTCATTTACATAAAATTCAAAATCTGTGCTATTTGCAGTTAGGGATAGTGGTTCCCTTTGGTGGGGGTAGCGGGTGGGGGACACAATGGAAACCTCTGGGGTGCTGTAATGTTCTGATTCTTGGTCTGGCTACCGCGGGTTACATGGGTGCATCTGTGCTGTATATTCATGATATGACTAGTTTTCTGTGTGCACATTAAATAGCAATAAAATGTTTAAACAGAGATAATTAAAAGGCGTAACTAAGGGCAACATGTTCCCCTTTTTGGATTCTGACTAGAACAGACCCATTATATAAAGACATTTGGGGATAATTTTAAGGAAGTTTGAATTTGGATTGGGTTAGATGACACTAAGAATTAAAAATTTGTATTTGCAGGGCGCCTGGGTGGCTCAGTTGCTTGAGTATCTGACTTCTGTTCAGGTCATGATCTTGCAGTTCGTGAGTTCGAGCCCCGCATCGGGCTTGCTGCTGTCAGCACAGAACCCGCTTCGTATCTTCCGTCCCCCTCTCTCTGCCCCTCCCCCACTTGCACTCTCTCTGTCGCAAAAATAATAAACATAAAAATGAAAACAATTAAAAAATAAAAATTTGTATTTGGTAACGCTATTGTGGACACAAAAGCAAATGTCTTAAATTTTTTTTAATGTTTATTTATTTCTGAGAGAGAGACAGCATGAGTGGGTGAGGGGCAGAGAGAGAGAGAGAGAGAGAGAGAGACAGAATCCAAAGCAGTATCTATGCTCTGAGTTGTCCTCACAGAGCCTGACACGGGGCTCGAACTTGTGAACTGCGAGAACATGACCTGAACCAAAGTTGGACACTCAACCCACTGAGCCACCCAGGGCGCCCCCAAAAGCAAATGTCTTAAAGATACGGAGATGCGTCTTGAAACATCATACAGGGGAGAAATGCTATGATGCTGTGATTCACACAAAAACATTAAACTCTGGATGCAATATGACAAAATGCTTAATATTATTAAATCTGGGTGGTGGCTATCTAGAAGTTCATTATAACACTACCTCTCTACTTTTGTGTATGTTTGCAAAAGCTTATGATAATGGGAGTCTGAATATACATATAGACAATGACCAGACCACATATAAAGTCAGAACTCTGACCCACAGTCTGCAGAAAATCAGCCCAGGAAGCCAACCTGGTATCTGTAAGTCTGACTTTTAGGAAGTCAGGCCACGGTCTCTAGCAACTGACCCAGCAAGCTAGACGATAACCAAGGACAAATGCCTTTTGACAACAGGAGCAATTCGACTGGGAAAAGAAAGTCCTTTGGACAAACAGTGTGGACCAACTGATGTTCCAAAGGGAAAAAAATGAAACTCGACCCCACCCCACCGCATCAACAAAAAAATTAATCTGAGACAGATCACGGGCAGAACCTGAACATAAAAGCTAAAACTGTAAAGATTCTAGGAGGAAACAGAGGAGAATACCGTTGTGATCTGGAGGCAGGCGAGCGTCCTCAGGGCAGAGCAGGCCATAACCAAGAACGAAATCTGAACCAAGTAAGACCTCATCGTGACTGAAAACTCCTGTTCATTAAAAGCCACTGAGAAGAGGGGCCCCTGGGTGGCTCAGTCGGTTAAGCGTCCGAGTTCAGCTCTGGTCTTGACCTCATGGTTCGAGTTCGATCCCCGTGTCCGGCTCTGTGCTGACAGCTCAGAGCCTGGAGCCTGCTTCCGATTCTGTGTCTCCCTCTCGCTCTGCCCCTCCCCCGCTCAAGCTCTGTCTCTCTCTCAAAAATGAATAAACATTAAAAAATATTTTTGAAAAATAAATAAAATGGGCAAAATATTTAGACATACCATTACAAAGGGAGGTAAACAGATGGACAAGAACCCCATGAAAAAGTGCTCGATGCTGATACTCAACAGGGACATGCAAATTAAAACCACCAGGAGATACAGCCACACGCTCACTAGAATGGTTAGTATTTAAAACTGAACCGGGAAGCAATCAGAGCTCTCTCGTATGCTGATGGCGGGGACATAACATGGCAGGTGCACTTTGGAAAACAGGCTTGGGAGTTTCTTATGAAGTTAAACGCACACCTACCTTATTCCTCCTAGAAGTTCCACCCCCAGCTAATTATTTGTCCAAAAGACACGAAAGCCTATGCCTACAAATGACTTGTGTAAGAATATTCATACAGGACCTTCGCCCACAGCACCCCAACCAGAGACAACCCAACAGCAAAGTGCGGATCCATACAGAGGAATGCCAGGCAATAAAAAGGAACGAACAAGGAAAAGGAACAAAACTTTTGAGACACATGCGGCATGGATGAGTCTCATAGACATGCCGGGTGAAAGAAATCAGATTTATGAAAGAGGACATTTGTTGTATATTTCCATTTATAGGACATTCTGGAAGCTTCTAAGAATGAATTGAAGGCGACAAACTCAAAACAGTCATTGTAGGGAAGGGAATTAATTGCAGGAAGGAACTAATAGATTTCCCTGGAGCGAACGGAAATGTTCTGTGCATTGGTGTGAGTTTCGTGGTGGGGGAGCCCATTTGCCCATGTAGCACGCTAAGACCTGTGCGTTTCCGTGTGTGTAAATTGCACCCCACAGATAAAAGGACCATTAAAACCCTAAAAATAATTGATGGGTCATGGTAGGGAGTAGGTGGAAACACAGCTGAACCGAGAATGGCAGAATGTCGATAAGGGTTGAGGCCGAATGATGGAATGTGGGAATCCAGCAAATGGGGGTGAGCAAGAAAGAAGCGGGTGCCTGGTTGGCTCCATTGGTTGAGCGGCCGACTCTTGATTTCGGCTCAGGTCATGATCTCGGAGTTGTGACTTGGAGCCCCATGTCTGGCTCTGTGCTGGGCTGGATGTGGAGCCTACTTGGGATTCTCTCTCTGTCTCTCTTTCTCTGTCTCTCTACCCCACCCCCACTCGTGTGCTCTCTAAATAGAAAGATAGATGGATGGATGGATGGATAGAAAGATAGATAGATAGATAGATAAAATGGATGGATGGATGGATGGATAGATAAGGTGGATGGATGGATAGATAGATGGATGGATGGATGGATAGATAGATAAGATGGATGGATGGATGGATGGATAGATAGATAGATAGATAGATAGATAGATAAAATGGATGGATGGATGGATGGATGGATAGATAGATAAGATGGATGGATGGATGGATGGATGGATAGATAGGTAGATAGATAGATAGATAGATAGATAGATAGATAGATAGATAAGGTGGATGGATGGATGGATGGATGGATGGATGGATGGATAGAGAGATAGATAGATAGGGTGAAACATGTTACCCAGGAAAATGAGAGGTGTGGGCAGAGGCAAAATGACCCCAGAATAGGGTGGAGATGTTATAGGGAGATCTGAAAGGTGAGGGAGTCACTTGGCTCTTACGGGAAAGACTGTATAATTGATATTGATGAAGAGGAAATCCAGAAAGGTAGAGAAGGTGCTTCTTGGAGAAATTAGGAACTGGGACAGAAAATGCAGATGAGAGAGAGAGAGAGCTAGGAGTTTGTCCACCTTGTTTCTGGAGAGACACCATCCCTTGAGGGGAAACACAGACTTGCAGTGAGCCAGGGGGCCCTGGATGGAGCAAAGACTGGGTCCAGTGGCCTCAGTGATCTTCTCCAGGAGGGAGGGACCCACAGGACCATCCCTTAATCTTGTTAGAGCTGGTCTACTCATCTACCACGTGCTCGTGATGGTGCACTTATTCGGAGATCCCGTCTACATGTGTCATTTCCGCGTGGGGCTGTTGACCTCGTATCCCCCAGGTTGCTATGCAGTGCTCCGCAAACAGTGCTCACCAACACCACAATGCTTTGCGACAACTCCCATGTGCTATCCTCTGCTAGATACTAGGAAGCCAGTCTCCCTCCCTGCAGAGGAGCTCAGGGCGTGCGCATTCCTTCACTCTTCTGCACATAGTTGCTCGCTCAGTGGTGTCTCTGACAAATGAGGTGAAGAGATGTCTCCAGCGAGAGGGGAGAGAACTGGCTGGAAGATTTGGGCTTTTTCTCACGAGGTCACCTATTCATCCGCCAACGTGCAAATGGTCTGGTGCCGTGTGTGTGTGTGTGTGTGTGTGTGTGTGTGTGGATTATGCGAGCTGGTGAGCGGCAGCGAGTGTCCTGGATAATAAGGACCAAATACTTGTCCTCCAGCAGATTTCCTGAGCGTCTGAAATGTAGGGAATGGAGGTTGGAAGGGAAGTGAGTGAATTAGTGCCCTGGAGGTGAGCAGACAGTGTCTGTACCTTCTTTGGGACTGAGAGCGTTCTGTCCCCTCCCAGATCCCTTGAGGGGCTGGGGCTGGGGCTTTCTCAACTCCCTACGCTCTCTAGCAGGTTCGCTCAGTGCTCGGTGCTTTGCTGAGTCTGGGGACACAGCAGACGCTTGTTAAGTTAAATGATTCAAAAAACAGGGGAGCTTTGGCAGGAGAAGGAGGAGAGGGTTTTGCGGGCAAGTGGAGCTCACCCTGCGAATTTGCTTGCTTTCCTGTCTCCGGTTGGGACCGTGGGGGCGGGGAAGGTGAGAACTGGCCAGCATCAAGTGCCCAGTCCTGTTTCTTCCACCGATTGTTGTCAACAACACCCCCTAAACCTGAGCGGGGCTGGTAGGGTGGGATTGGCAAAGCGGGGTGGGGGGGGCGCTGAGGCAGCTGTGAGGGGCCAGGCGGGCATGCTGCCCACGCCCCCACCCCCGGCCTCTAATGGACTGGCATCTGTCAATGGTGAGGAAGCTAAGCATCAGAGAGGTTAAGTGGCTTGCCCGAAGTTACTCAGTGGTGAGTAGCGAGCCAGGGTCAGAAGGGGAGTTTGGGAGTCTGGGTGGCTCCAGAGCCTGAGTTCAAGCCTATCCTGCTCCGCCTGGGGACAGTTTCAATGTTCTTTCCAAACCGAGGGAACGGTGAGTGGGGAGGACACTGGGAATGGGGCCCAGGCAGCACACTGAAGTCCAGTGGTGGCTGCACTGGGTGCCGGGTAAGGCCTGGCGGTGCTGGGTAGCGCCATCGAGGAGGCCAGGGGCTGGAGCCGGGGCCCCTGAGCAGGGGCCGGAGCGGCCGGAGAGGACACAGAGTCCCCGCCACTGTCACTCAGATGGAGCTAAAACGCCTGGTCCCTTTGCCTCCTGGCTCTCGGGGGGGACCGCACTATTCCAATCCCTCCCATTTTACAGATAGGGAAACTAAGGTCCAGAACCGCCTGGCCCCACACCCTGGACCATGCTTTCTCAGAGATGGGTGCCCTGTCTTTCCCCGTCTCCCGTCTTCGCTGCCCCCATTCCTGGCTTCCCACCAGCGCCTTCCCGCACATCCTCGCCTCGGCCCTTCGCTGGCCGCGCCCTTCTCTGAATGTGCCAGAACTCGGTCCATAGTGTCACGTTGCTAGATTTCGCCAATAAAATGACAGGGTGCCAGTAAATCTGAATTTCAGATAAAAAAAAAAGTGCTTTTTTTTTTTTTTTGGGTATAAGAATGTGCGCTATCCCACGTGAGACAGACACCAAAAGTTTCTTTTGTTGTTTATGAGAAATTGGATCTGGGCTGGGCATCCCGCTAAGCAGTCTCGGAACCCTCCTAAGGGACCCCGCTGTGCTTGGGCCTGGAGTTGTCAGTCCCTCCCCTGGTAGGAGCTGGGGCTATTCTGGGAAGCGTAAGGACGGAAAGCAGAGCTCGGAGAGAGGGCCCCCCCCACCTTGATGGACGCTGGGGCCAGAGAGCAGGGTCACCCGGTGGGAGAAGAGGGGGAGGGCAGGCCACAAAATACAAGTGGCAGAAATAACACGATTGGTTATTCCTGAGAAAGACCCAAGCGTGGGTCTGTCTGTGACATTCCTGAGACACGGAGGGTCGTGCTCTCTCTCTCCGCCGGAGTCCCCACCAGTGACCCCCTTCTGATGAGATGAGCGGGGCCCGGCGCCTGGGCTGATAACGTAGAGGCTACAGCAAACGTTTCTGAACGCACTGCCGCTGTCCCCACGGCTCGGCCACCCATCTGTCACCTGCTCACAGCACTTCTGGGAAGGGAAGTTCCCCAAAGGCCATACTCCACCCAGACAGTGCCATTCACCTCCCTCTTCATGTCGCCAGGCCAGCGTCCAGACCCTGCCCAGTAACGAAGTGGAAAAAAATAGCTCAGGTGATAACGTCTCCTTTCACGGGGAGGATTGGTCCCCGTGGCACACGTTCACCCTGCACGTTCCTGTCCGGGTTTCGCCTTTTGAGACGAAGCCCGCCCCGGCCAGCTTGCTGCACCTTGTCTCCCTGGCACCCGCCCTCCGCGCCTGCCGCACCTGCGGCTGGGAGGGACGGGCAGACGCCGAGGTCTGATATCTGGGATGCACAGGAGGACATTCTGGGCGTGAGGTCCCGCCCGTGCACTCTGGGAGCTGAGGGCAGCCTGGCGCTTGGCCGTCTGGCGATTTTGTTCCCGCCTCTGCCCAGGTTTGAGACTGAGGTCCCTGCCCGGCCCTCCCCGCCCCTCCCAGCTGCCAGGGGTAAAGGCTGGATGCTGTACATATAGCTGTCTGCACACAGCTTCTGCTCTCCCAGGTGCATAGCAGGGCGCCCCCTCCTCTCCTGCCACCACTCTCCCTGGGCGGTCCCCCCAGCCTGCCCGTGGCCGCTTCACCCCCACCCCCGTCCCCAGGCACGGCCCCCATCTCCTTTACCCCTCATTCACATCGGCCTTCCCAATTCCAGTTCCAAGACTGAACACGCTCTAAAGCACAGTGAAAAATCATCTCGTTTCTCCGGGGAAACGCAAGGGCAGAGGGGACCAGTCCCCTCCTTACTTACTGTCCTCAGGGTCCCCGGAGGGGACGGTGAACCTGGGAATCAGAGGCAGCTTGCACGGTGGGGGAGGCACCCGGCAATGAGTTTCTGTTCAAGTTGTTCATCCCAGCCCTGGAGAAAGCCTCCCCGGCCCCCTCCAGGAGCTGGTGAGCAGTGAATCCCAGCCACTGAGCAGGCTCCAGTGGGGATGAGCTCACCAGGATATGGGCTAATGGGTTAACCCTTGGCGGGCTGCTGGCAGAGGCAACGTCCGGTGGCTTTGTCTCCTCTCTGCTCAGCCACTATTAGACGAATCTTGTGCAAAATTAATGAAGCTTCTGTGCGGTCTGTCTTCAAGTTTTGGAGGAGATGTGCCTTCGGTTGGTCTCTGGGCAGGGCTGCTTCTCGGGAATCGGGAGAGCTGGAGTTTCTGGGTCGGTGGACTGCGTGATGGTGGTGGAGGAGATGGCAATGGGGCTACCAGAGGGTGGGCTCAGAGGCTCTGCACGCGCTCTACTGGGCAGGCCGTGACAATGAGATCTGGGAGCTCTGTTTGTTCTGGAAGTCAGAGAGGGCAGGTGTATGCTTATTTAACGTCTTCGGTTCCAAGGTGGCAGGGACGCCTCTGGGAACCAACCCACCCCCCCGCCCAGTGCCTGTGGGTGGGTGCCATATGTTGACGACATATGGGACCCACCCCAGGCCCAGGCATCTCTGAACTGGTTATGCCCCTGTGGCTTTTTGTGTTAGTGATGGAAAGAAGATGATGGCAGCCTTTGCAATGGTGGGGCGGTGTTCCTACCTTTGCAGTTGGGCTTATAGAAGCTGCTTACGAAGGGTTGGCTTGGCCACCCTCAAGGTGCTGAAGGGCACCCAGAAGTTGACAAAATTGCCCGAGACCCTGAGCGCCAGACTGGCCCTGCCCTTCTCCACTAACTGGAGGATGGGAGCAGCCATTGCTCTGCACTGGCTGTGCGGCTCAGGGTCGGGGAGGGTCCTTGCCACTGGCCCCAGTACACTGGGGGGCTTCCCCCATGCTCCCCCGTAGAGGCTCCCCCAGGAGTGAGCTGGCAAACGCAAGACCAAGGCAGGCGTGGGAATCTTCCATGACTGCCATGTTGATTTCTGTACACCTGACATGAACAGGAAATTTCCAGACTGGAAAGACCCCAGACAGATGGCCGGGTGGGCCGTGTAATACACGGCAAGAGACTGTGAGAGCCGCGTGGGGTCTTCTCAGGGGGTGAGTGTCCATGGGAACTTGACCGGAAGGCTTTGGGGGATGCCCTTCTGTCGCTGCCTCTCGCCTCTACGCTCAAATCTATGTAAGATCCGTTTCTCCTATGAAGACACACGGGGGTGAATTATTCCGCAACGCAAATAATCATTCATTTTCTTCCCCCGAGTCCAGACTCCTATGCTTCCTCCACTGTCCACAGGGTGTGGGAATGTGGTGTCACATGGTCATGGGCGAGATCGGCCCTTACTGAGCACTTTTGTCTACGTCAGATGCCAGGATACATGCTTTGTATGTGTAATAATTCACCGCTTGCCCCACAGAGCCCTCTGACGTAGGCATATGAGGTATGTTGCTGTCCTTATATTTGACTTTGGATGAGTCACTCAACTTCTCTGAGCCTTGATTCCTTCACTCATTGAGTAGATGTGCTCATGACTACCCCAGGGGGTTTATGTGAGGATTGAATAAGCAAATGCACATAGCAAGTGCTTAATGAACAAAGCTATGTAATGTCGTCTGTGCACGTATACGACATACACGTAGGTCTGTGCGCTCGTGTGTATGTATGTGCACATATAAGTACGTATGCAGATTAAGGGGCGTTGGGGTCCAGGAGACAGTGTCCAGGGTTGAAGTCGTGCTGTCTGCAGCCTCATCGCCGGAGGGACAGTCGAGGAGGCATGAGAAGCCGGCTTGGTTCCCCGGGCAGTGGACTCCAGCCATCCCCGCAGAAAGGGATGCTGTAACTTTGTGCTACGCAAGGGGCAGAAAGCTGGCCTGGCATTGCCTGGGTGATGGCCCTCAGCCCTCTTATCCTGCAACTCGAAGCTCCCAGCCACTCCGGCTCAGCTCTGCTCTCTCTTGCCCGGCTAGCCCAATGCTCCAGGGTGGGGTTGGTGGGGCAACCAGCCACCCAGGTCTCTGGGACACAGCACGGGGACTTCCAGTGCTAAACCAGGCCAGTTCCAAGCAAAGCAGGATCATCCAGTTACCTTAATAGAAGCATCCAGAGCCTCTGTGCCCATACACATGGGCTCTCCTTGCCTGGAATGTCCCTTCTGCCCACTTGGACCCGATCTGGTCTCACCTCTTCTCTAACTTCCCCAAGCCCCCCTCCTTGGGTCCACATCTCCTCCTCTGGGCATCCACAGCCTTTCTTCTGTTCTTGATGATCATCTGTCCTGCCACAGTCCTCCAAAACTTGTTGGCGCACGTTTTTAAATAAAAAAACTGTGGAGGGGGGGCGCCTGGGTGGCTTGGTCGGTTAAGCGTCTGACTTCGGCTCAGGTCATGATCTCACGGTCCGTGAGTTCGAGCCCCGCATCGGGCTCTGTGCTGACAGCTCAGAGCCTGGAGCCTGTTTCAGATTCTGTGTCTCCCTCTCTCTCTGCTCCTCCCCTGTTCATGCTCTGTCTCTCTCTGTCTCAAAAATAAATAAACGTTAAAAAAAAACAACTGTGGAGGGGCGCCCGGGTGGCTCAGTCGGTTGAGTGTCTGACTCTTGGCTTCAGCTCAGGTCATGATCTCGTGGTTCGTACATTCAAGCCCTGTGTCGGGCTCTGGACGGATGGTGCGGAGCCTGCTTGAGATTCTCTGTCTCCCTGTCTCTCTGTCCCTCCCCTGCTCTCTCTCTCTCTCTCAAAATAAATAAATAAAGATTTGAAAAATAAGGAAAGTTTAACATACCCCAAAATGGAGAAAACAGTTCTCTAACGAGCCCTCATATATGCACTGTCCAGCCTCAATTATCAACGCTTTTTCTGTTCCGCTTAACTCCCTCCTACATTTTTTTTAGTGTTATAAGCAAATCCAGACCTTTGTCCTGTAGTTAATCCCTGCAAGGAGAGATGTGTATCTCTTAACAGATGAGGACTTCCTTCCTCCCTTCCTTGCTCTTTTTACAGCTGACAGCTGCCATCATAATCACGTGTGAAACGTAAGCACTCTACTTAATGGTAACACTCAATCCACATTCACACGCCCCTGGTTGTCTCCAAACCACCTTTTGATGGTCAGGTGTCCAGAAAGCGGGATCCTGGCCAGCGCCAGCCCTTCTGGCGATGCTCCCGAGTTTCGTTTCCTCTGTGGCAGCCACTCCCTGTTCTTGCCCACGCCGTTCGGTTCCCGAAGATGCCAGGCTGTCTGACTTAGCCAACTCCCCGCCTTCTGGATTCGGCTGGCTGCCTCCTCCGTGATGCCGCGACACATTTCCCTGCATTCTGCAAGGGCTTTATCTCCAGTTCACTGTGGCCTGGGGTCTCAGGACGGTGCCTTGGCCTGGAAGAGGCACCCGGTCAGTGTGGGACAGATGGCTGAGGGAACACTGACAACGTATGGAGGCCTTTTGCCTACGTGCCACGGGGTCCTCATGGCAGCCCCGTGACACAGGCAGGTCTGCGTTGGGTATGTGCTTCTCAGTCCTCGGTCGTGCCGGTAGGATGGGTCACTGCGACTGGCGACCCCGGGTGCAGCGATCATTTCCATCCTCCGCTCCCTGCGTCCCCCATTGTGTCACGGGGATTCCCTAAAAGGGACTCTCAGGCGGGCCGCAGGCCTCTGAGCCCTTAGGAGCTGCCGTGGGGCCCTGAGTGGCTCCTGCCAGGGCCCCTCCAGATGGGGAGCTGGATCCTCATGTGGGGAGGGAAGCAGGGAGGGGCGTATCATTGGCTGCGGGGCTGCAAGACTAATGAGGGGGTGTCTGTGTTGACACCCTGTCTTTTACACTATTTGCTTCCATGTCTTTTTTTTTTAATTTTTTTAATGTTTATTTATTTTTTGAGAGAGAGAGAGACAGAGTGTGAGCGGGGGAGGGGCAGGGAGAGAGGGAGACACAGAATCCGAAGCAGGATCCAGGCTCTGAGCGGTCAACACAGAGCCCGACGCGGGGCTCGAACCCGTGAACCGTGAGATCATGACCTGAGCGAAGTCGGATGCTTAACCGACTAAGCCACCAAGGCGCCCCGCTTCCATGTCTTTTTATTATGATTTCATAACCATCACGGCAGCTCGCTATCTTAAAAAAAAAAAAAGAAAGAAAAAAACCCAAACACCATCGCTTTTGGAGAATATGCTAGTAGGATATTAGCACCCCAGTGTTGCTTCTGACCCAGACTGTACCCGAGGGAAGAGCAAAGAAGACAGATACGGACGTAGAGGACGTAAAAGGGAAGGCAGTTCCGTGGGTGTGGGAGAGAGGAACCCCCTGTGCTCCATGGGGGCACCATAGCCAACGAGATGGGGTTCCATGGCCCCACATCTCTCCCGGTCCGGCGCCTTGGTCCTCTTGAAGGCGTCTCCCTCCCGGTCCCTCCGGCTGGCTCAGGCATCTGCACAGAGCCTAGGGCTGTGACTAAGGCCTTCTCCTCCAGCCACCGTCATCTCAGCTCCTCTCTTTCTTCTTGTCTCTTCCGGCCCTCTTTTTCCTTGTCTATACCTATCCGTCTTTCTTCTTGTCTGTGACACTTCTCAAGATGTCCTCCTTTCCTTGGGTGGCGGCGGAGGGGGGGCAGCCAAGGAGCTATTACACCCCCTTTCTTGGTCCCTTACAAATTAATGGAGCAGCCAGGCCAGGTCCTGTGAGGGGGGGATTCAGGAGCGCCTGCTGCAAAGGGAATTTTATAATGTGGGGTGGGGGCTGGAGGGGTGGGGGCCTGAAGAGCCCCCTGAAGGGGCTTGTAGAGTTTACAGGAGCCAGGAGGAAGGGACATCTTCTGGGGGGTGACTCAGGGACATCGGACCCTCCAGGAAGCCTGAGTCCCTGGGGAGGAGCTGTGCAGGTGCTGGGAGGGGGACCACGGCCGCCACCGGCCAAAGACCCCACCTCCTGGGTGAGGGCACGGTCAGAGGCCAGAAGCCGCCTGCTCCTGGGCTGCGGCTGCCATCTCGTGGCGCATGTGAGGTAGTGTTACCATTTGAAGTTCACTTCCATTGTTCCGTGGCCCTCCTTGGCCGGCAGCAATCTTCGGGTGGTGTGTAAATTACACTGGATGTGCAGGTGGAGAAGTCGACTTCACGAGGTTTGCTGATAAATGCAATGTCACAAAAAATAGTCACCACAGTTGCAAAATGTCAAAGGATTAAGACTTGTTAGTTTTTGAATGATTAAAAAGATTCATGCATTCATTGCTTCATCAAATATTTATTGTGTGCCTGTTGCACGCCGGGCATATTTTAGGCGAGGCACTATAAATAAAGAGATGACCTCAACGAACTGTACAATTTTTGTGGCAAAAGAAAAGCAAGTAAACTAACACTAGCAATCCAGAAGGAAAAACTCTTCGAGAATTCAAAGGACGATCGTCTTAAACACAGATTGGCCTGGAGTGGCAACTGAGATGGGAGGGAAAGGCTTCTCGAAGGAGGCGATGGCCAGGATGAGTCTTGAAGGACACGTAGGAATCAGGAAAAAGAATGATGGAGGGGAGGTAGGTTTTGGCAAAGAGGTGGAGGGGCTGGAGGGGAAGGTGGGGTGGGAGTGGGGGCGGTGGGGGAGGCTGGAGGGGATCCTGGTTCAAGAGGCAAAGTCTGCGATGGTGGCCTTGATCAGGAGACGGAAGGAAAAGACCGTAGGAAAGCATAAACCCTTCCCTTCCTCCTTTATGAAGCACTCAGTTGTGAATATAAGGAATCCGACAGAAATATTGTAGTATGTTATTTAACCAAGTCTTCTATTAATAATACTAGTATTATGGAATTTGGGAGCTAGCAGTGATCCCAAAGAAATTCTATTTAATATGTTTAAGCAATTCTTCTGTTAATATTTATACCGCGTCCCAGTGTCTCGCTAAAATAGCAGCACCTTCCTGTGCCTTGGGTGATTGGGATGGGGCCGCGATCAAGTCCGTGAGGGGTGCGTGTACATGCTGCTCAAGGCTCTCCCTGCCTGAGCTGGACCCTCTTCTGACCTCCTCACAGGAAGAATCGGATGTGTTTGTTCTTTTCCTTTCTTCCTTCCTCCCTTTTGTCTCTCCCTCCCTCCTTCCCTCCTCCCACTCTTCCCTCCTTCCTTCCTCCCTTCCTCCCTCCCCTCCCTGCCTCCCCTCCCTTCCTTCCTTCTTTTCTTCCCCCTTCCTTCTTTCCTTCCTTCCTTCCTTCCTTCCTTCCTTCCTTCCTCACACTGGACATTTTGGTGATTCAAAGATACATAACATTCCAGCCCTGCCCTCAGGGGAGGAGACAGACAGGTAAATAGGTGCCAACAACCATCAACAGGTCACCCTACCGAGGCTACAGAAGGATCTGTTCCGTGCCCTCCTCTTTTGGGAGTCACCCCGCTCTAGGATATTTGGAGAGAGGGTCTCCTGAGCTGGCCAGTCCTCTGTGTACCTTCCCCCTTGGCTGCTGTCTGGCTCCACCTACCTTTGTCCCCGTCCATCTCAGGCCTCCGGGTGCTGCCAGCCGCCCCCAAAGCTCCACCCCGACAGGGCACATGCGTGTTACTGATACCTACCCCACATTCGAGAGAGAGCACAGGATTTCTAGGCAGGAACCACTTAATTGTTTTTTTTTCTGATTTCGAACGCTTTTACTGAACACAGCTGGGCTGATGTAGAAGGTTAAACCCTTCCCAGGATACCTGCATTAAAGACGGATTATACGATGAAATTGAATTTCTTTCCTTCTGATGTAGTTTTATGACTTTTAACAGACGTATAGATTTGTGTAACCACTACGTAATCAGGATAAAGGACGATCCCTTCACCCCACGGTGTTCCCTCAAGCCATCCCTTTATAGCACCTCTCTGTCCTCTGGCCATCCCTGAAATGTTTCTCGTCTCTGTAGTTCTGTCTTTTCAAGAGTGTCATATAAGTGGCATCGCACGGTAGGGAAACTTCTGAGACCGGCGTCTTTCCCCCAGCACGATGACCTCAGGATTCATCTGAGTTGTTGTAGGTAACAGTACTTTGTCCCTTTTAGTGCTGAGTAGTGTCACTTTCGATAGAGACATCAGTGTCTTCACCCATTCACCTGTTGAAGGGCATTTGAGTTGTGTCCAGTGTGTGACAGTTTCTGGTAGAGCTTCTAGAAACGTTAGCTTCTAGGATTTGGGGGTTCACATACGTTTTCCTTTCTCCAGGGGCCAGCCTTCTGGGTCATACGGTACATGTAAAATTAACATTATAAATGTTAAGCTGTTTCCATTTGGATTCCCAGTGTATGAGAGCTCCATTGCGTGCTCACTGGCCTTGGTATTAGCAGGTGTTGTTTTTTTTTTCTTTTATTTTGGCCAAACAGGGGTGTAGTTTTATCTCTTCCCTGTTTCACACCCCCTCCTACCTCACGATGTTGAATGTCTTTTCACGGGTTTACTTGACATCCTTACGCCCTCTTGGGTGAAGTCGGCTGTGGCTGTCTTTGCCCAGTTTTACATTGGATAGTGTGGCTTCTCATTGTCGAGTTTGGAGATTTCTTTATACGTTCTGGATACAAGTCTTTGGTTGGATATGTGACTTGCTAAGATTTTTCTTCCAGTGTGTAGCGGGTCTTCTCCTTCTTTCGAGGAAGTGTGTGTTCTTAAGTGATGGACAACGGTCCCCCGTGATTTTCCACTGCCCCCCTGGCTAACGTGCACCTTCCCTGGCAGGGTATGGAGGGCTGTCTGTGCCCTGCACCTGACCCACTTGTGTGGGCTTAGATCTCAGTCCACTCACGGAAGCCAGAACTGTCATCATCCTTTCATTTATTTTTTTTTAATAACAATTTGACTTCTCTCTTGAGCCACCAGTGTGCTTCAGTGACAGAAACTTAATATCAGTCGATCCGGTTTTCCTCTCCACTTTTGGGGGAGGGTTGTTCTGAGTTTGGGGGATGCCGGAGCTTGGAGAAGGAGCATCTGATCTTCAAGCCATCCACAGATGCTTCTTCTAAGCAGGTCACTGCTAAGCGTCTACTGGTTTTACCTTCATGGTCTTCTACTTCTGTGTCACTCTTGGATCCTCAGAAACCCTCTTGCTTCCTCATTACCCAGGGGTGGGGGCAAAAAAATTGCCCAGCAGCCATACAAGGTGATATTTCTCTGGATATACAAACAGCCACCTCTCGTCACCATCTGGTCACCTCCTACCCCTTTTCTGGAGCTCCATGTGGAGAAAGGACTTCAGTCTCGCCTGCTGTATTTCCTCCCAAATATAGCTGAGGTTTTCATCAGTATGGTTCTCAGGCCAGGCAGTGGGGTGCAGGCTCCCTGTCTCTGGAAATCGTGTCTATGTTTTCTTCCCTTGTCCCATGTTACGGACTAAATTGCGTCTCCCCCCCCCCCCAACCCCACCGCCAAACCCCAAGTTCTTATGTTGAAGCCCTAACCTCCGATGTGATTGTATTGGAGATAGGGATAAATGCAGTCATAAGCGTGGGGCCCTAACCCAGTAGAAGAAGAGGAGGAGACACCAGGAACACGTGCACACAGACGAAAGACCACGTGAGGACACAGACAGAAGGCAGTCATATGCAAGGCAGGGAGAGACGCTTCCAGAAGAAACCATTCCTGCCGACACCTTAACCTTAGACTTCCAGGCTCCAGAACTGTGAGAAAGTAAATTTCTGTTGTTCGAGCCCCCCAGTCATGGTACTTTGTTACAGTAGCCTGAGCAGGCGAATATACTTTCTGCTTCTCTTCCTTCCTCTCAACTCAGGGAATCCTCTTCCACTGTTGGGTGTGGGGTGGTGGGATAACGCAGTTGTTGGTAGGGAAAGCTTCTCTCTTCTTAAGGCTTGTTTTCTTGACTGTGTCATTCGTGTGGCGTGCCCTTTTATTCTCATCTGTGCACCAGTCCGGCCTGGCTTTTCCATAGGCAGGGCCCAAGAACCTCAGCCAAGATGGGTTCTAGCCAAGAACGACAGCGAACACATCACATGGAGAATGGGCCACATCAATAGAGGGGAATATTACAGTGACTCTCGATTCCTGCTACTCTGAGATTAACACAGCATTATATTTGCAAAAGGAACAGTGTTAAGCTCTTTCAAAAAAAAAGCTGTGGACTGGGACCTTAGCCACGGAAAGATCTTAGACCTTGGTGAGTCTCCGAAGTGCCATGGGGGTAAGGCTCTGGCAGGGACCACAGAAGGAGTTTGGCCAAGGAAGAAGTGACACCTGGTGTTGGGCAGAGCCCAGAGACTTGCAGAGAAGTGGAGTGGAGGCCAGATCCTCCACTGAAATTGGCCTGAAGCCAACTTACCTCTGGACTTCTTGTGTGAGATTATCTATGTCCTTGTTTAATCCACTGAAAAGGGCATTTCTGTAATTTGCAGTGGAAAGAAATGAGTTCCGGAGTCCTGCAGTGCAGTGGCAGGGACAGGCTTCACCAAGCCACCAGACGACACAACCAAAACATTCTATTAACTCATTCCCTCAGGAAAATGATGTTCTTTCTACATAGCGTGTAGAGGTCTCTCTTTGCTGATTCTTTCCCCAAATAAGGATCTGCACCATGATTTCTTACGGATTCCACCACCAGGAACAAACAGGGCTGGTAAATTGTACAAGCAGTTTCTATCACTAAAAATTAATAAAGCACCTTCATTAGACCCCTGCGATTATCTCTAAGTATATTTTGGGATGGGGAAGGGGGAAATGTATAATTATAATGAACAAGGGCATTTCTCTTCCCTTTTAGTGGCATATGAGAAAGGCTTCCTGAAGACGGCGTTGTTGAATTACTTTAGTTATAATACAATTTTCTTTTTAAGCCCAGTCTAGGGATGAAGTTCATCCAATGTCACACTTTATTGCACTAATTTGTCCACAAGTGTTCTTTTACCCCTAGTCGGTTTAACTCCTCAAGGGCACGGGCGGTGAAAGATTCCACCCCCACTTCCCCTACCTGTAGCACATGAATTCATTCAAAGAGTGCTTCCTCACTACCTGCTCTTCTCCAGGCTCCAAGATGCTTCTGTTCCATGGTAGACCAGAAACATGTATAGCCCCTGCTCCCTGCAAGCATTTAGAAGAATGGCATTGAGTAGGTTACTTCATTGTAATAAAGACTAGAAAGGAGAAGTACAAGAGCCATGAGGCTATGCCATGGAGGAGGCTGACATATTATGGGGGATCAAGGAAGCTCTCCTAATAATGAGACATTTCAGTACAGACCTGCAGGCTGAGAGGACACCATATGCCAAAATCCAGAGCCTGGAGGAGCCTGACTCCTTTGAGGGGTAGGTAGTAGGAGAGCAGAGGGTGGGGGGGTGTGTGACTCAAGAGTGACTCATGATGAGACTGCAATTGCAAGCAGGGTCAGACCTGGCTGGACCTTGTAAGCTGGGATAAAACCATAACAGAGTCTTAACAAATGCTAGCTTCCATGTATGAATGAAGGAACTATCAAAAAGATGGCCTTCCTTAGGCCGCCCTGTGTGGGTTTCAGGATAACAATACAGTGGTGGCAATGTTCTAGTGAGGGAAAGGTAGGATATATTCCTAGGTATGCTTGGGGAAGAGGTAAGTTCAGGCAAAGGCAGATCGTAGGATTCTTGGAAGGCCGGGGACACGCCGGGGTAGAGATAGGCTGAGTTAACTACAGTGTTTGGTGCCTCTGGGAGTGGTAATGTAGTAAGTGTGGTCCCCTAAAGCTCCAGTCCCCCCTCTTTCCTTTTCTGGGACATTGACCTCAAAGCCAGGGTTCCAACCCAGTGGAAACTCTCAAACTGGTGAGAGGGGACTCCAAGTCCAGTGAGGCCAAGAGTTGCCCCACAATATTTTTGACATGTCTGGTTCCAGATGGCTTGTTGAAGGACACAGGATGCCCTCTGTTTCCATCAAGGAGTTCCTAATAATGGGGGCGAGGGTGTAGGGACTCTGGGATCAGGCAATCATGCCGCCCCCCTCCCCCACCTCTGTGTAGCTTAAACGGCCTCAGAGACAGACCTCCTTCAGCACACAGGCCAGTGGACATTGCATATATTCATCCATTAGGGGAGCTGTTTATAGACTATTCCTGTGCCAAAGACTTCTAGGGTCTACCCACTAGCCCCTCTTCTTTTGTAACAATTGCAGTTGCGTTTGGGCAGAAATATTTCTGTATTTGGTAGAATACAGTCTCGACTTGGAAAAAAACAAGATTTTAAAATTTCAGTGGCTAAGCATAATAGAAGTTTATTTCATGCTCTGGAAATAATAATTGGCAGGTACTTAGCTTGTCGTGGCAGTTTTTTTCTACATGGGTACTCGGGGCCCCAGGCTCCTCCCATCTTATGGCTGTGCTGTCTCTCAGGGCTGTGTCATTATTGTCTGCAATGAGCCGTTAGAAGGAAAATAGTTAGTTTGGAAGAAGAAAATGTAGGAAGAGCAAATGTAGGTTTGTTGGCCAACCCAAGAAGTGGTATATATCACCTCCTTTTATATTCCATTGGATGGCACTTATCACATGGCCACATTTAAGTGCAAGAAAGGATGAGACACGTAGTCTAGCCATGTGTTCAAAGAGGTGGTAAGTAGACTTTGGTGGAAAAATAGCAGCCTCTGCCAGGGCTGACCAAAGTCTATGTTTCATAGGCTCCCTCTGTATTAGTTATCTATTGCTGTGTAACAAAGTATCCCCAAACTTAGCAGAGTAGCACAATAAAAAGTTATTATCACCCGAGGTTTCTGTGAGTCGAGAATTTGGGAATAGCTTCGCTGGGCATTTCTGGCTCAGGGCTACTCCTGAAGTTGTGGTCAACAGGTTGGTCAGGGCAAAGTTAAGTTGTGGCAAGGTGTCCACAAGTCATGTGCAGGCTTGCCTGAGGCTAGAGGGTATGCTTCCAAAGTGGCTCCACTCCTAGTTCCAAAGGACCAGTGGGGGTGAATGCTGGTGGTTGGCAGGGAGCCTCAGTTCCTCTCCACGTGAGCCTCTCCTTAGGGCCCCCTGCCTGTCCTCACAACATGGCAAGACCCAACACAACACCCAAGAATGAGTGATCCCAGAGAGAAGCCATGATACCACTTATGACCTACTCTCACAAATCGCACACCATCATTTCTGCCACTTTCTATTTATTAGAAACAAGTCCTTAAGTATAGCACACGTGCAAAGAGAGAGAAACTAGGCTTCGCTTCTCAAAAGGTGGTTTATTCAAGAAGTCATGGACATATTTTAAAATTACCACACGCTTAAAGCAAGGGGTCTCCCTGAGACATAGTTCGGGGTAATGAGATGTGGTAAAGACACAGCACAGGCCTTCCAGGAAATCTTCTTCAAGGATGGGCACGCTTGGTTCCTCTGCCCTTCACCTTCCTCTTTCTGACTGTCTGGACCATGAGCGAGACTGTCATTGCTGCAGTGGCCATCTGGGGGCAGCAAGGAAGTCTTGAGGATGGCAAGAAAGCTCTTGGAGCAGCGAAGGGATTGGAACAGGTACAAAAGGAGCTTAGACATTGATGTCATTGTGGAATCTCTACGACAGCTTGGCACTTCCTACTTGTGGACTAAATCATGGGAAAAAAAGGAATCATCATCTGATCTAAACCAGGGTGTTGGGGAGTGGAGGGGAGAGGTCCTTGTTACTTATACTCCGCTTCACTTCCTAACTGATGCAACTTCTATGCACCGGTTATTGTCCTGGGCATCGGAAAAATAAATTTGAATGAGAAAAAGGTCCCTGTCCTCAGGCTCACTGGGCAGCATATGACAGAAAAGGGACCCCTTTCTCATACAAACAAACAACACTCAATCAAGATTGTAGAAGAAACTCACCAAATGCAATATAAGCCCCGCGGGGCCATGATCTTGGACTGTTCTGTTTACTGCTTCATCTCTTGTGCTTTCAACAGAATCAAAGGTATAGAAATAATATGTGCTCCATGAATAAAATGGAAACAGAGCATGTCTTCAAGTTAGAAGAAAATGTCTTCTGTAGGGAGAAGATGATGATGAAGGGATTTCTTGGCTTTCTGGCTGGGCTGGAAGACAAAGCCAGTTGGGTGGGGCCCTTAGGAATTGGGTTCCCACACGGACCCTTAGGAGGTGGGGGCACGCGCATCCTACAGTTACCTTGGTAATGGCTTGCAAAGCATACAGGGCTTATTGTGATGACATTGGCTCCAGGGGACTGTGGGTGCTCAATTTGCCTTGAAAATGCTTCTCCTGAAAGTCAGAATAGCAATTAAGGAAAGCATGGGGAGAGTATTAACCCATTTAATTAATGAGGTCATTTGTTTTGCTGAGAATCCTCTCACCAAGGTCTTTGAGGGGACTGTTGCAATGGATTACGCCCCCAAAGGATGGACGTTTCCTGTTTAGTCCATAAAGCCCCCATCCTGTCCTGCAAAAGCCAGTTGCTGGCTTTCATTGACATTCAGGTGTCCTTTTGCACTAATTTCTCGGTGGGCCTGTTGGACTCAAGCTGTCCTCCCTGGTGAGATTCTCAAAACGGATGACACAGTTTCAGCCAGTGTTTGTAGCATCCCGGACCCCTGTCCTAAGAATAAGGATGAAATCACACAGCTATGATGTGCTATTTTCCCCGACCCTAACATTACAGAGGATGCAACCTTGGCGTCTGACCCCTGCATTTACCAAGCTGTCAACTTTTGCACACTGTCTCTTCCCATCCAGGTGGACGGGTGGATTCAGCATTTTAGACGCATGTCCGGGGCCTCCCCCCCCACCCCCCGCCCCGACCCCGTGTCAGGACCCTGCGAGGTTCACAGAAATTGTTGGGGTTTAAAACAGCGTCTCCCAAACATAGAAAGAAAAGATTAATTAAGTCTTTGCCAAGGTAGCATTAAATCATTGAGTGTACTAAAACACAACTCGACACTCACATCATTATATATGAATTATGTTCCATATGGGCATAGTTTAATACGATGTAAGATCAGAAGTGTCCAAACATCAAGATGGCTAGTGCCTTTCAAAGTCCTAACATGTCCTTGGGTCTCCTTGCTTCTTGAAATCCAGGTAAGCTTATTCTAGAATGCTGTGGAAATTCAAAGCCCTCCTTACGATTTCTGCTATTAGCTGTGTTTCTGCTGTAGGTGTGGTTTATAATCTCGTGGTCCAAACTCTCAAAGCTCCCCCCCTCCCCGCCCCTCCCCTGCCCCACCTGCCCCAGGCTCCAGGAGATGCTTCAGCAGAATTAATGCAGCTTAGTGATCGGCTTGTAGGTGCTTTGTCTTATCCTCCCTGTACCAACTCGGCTGTGAAATTCAGCTCACCCGTCAGTTTCCACAAATTCCCCCACCTAAAGAATAACCTTAGAGAAGCAGAGGAAAGATATTACATAGCAACACTGCCAACAACTTCAGCCCATGCTAGCAAGTTCCTTAGCTATCATTATAGTGCCTGGTAACTTAGCTCAAAATACTTCTGAATTAACCGTGGGATTCAGGGCAAGTGTATAAATTACCCCTGGGATCGTGCAGATTAAACTTAACTTTTGAACTACCCCCTGAGCTGATTTCCAACACCAATAACCAATCTACCCAACTGGGTGTCTAGCAATTCAATTCAATCCTGACCCTGAGGACTAACCTGAAGTTAGTGTCAGATTCCATAGATTTAAGAGTTGGGTCCCACTAGACGGTCCCCACTTTAGATGCCAGTCGTAGGCATCTGAGCCTCTCATACCTCTGCCCAACCAGTTATAAATGGTGGGTTCTCATGGCACCCTCCTTGGGTTCAAAATTTGTTAGAACAGGTCACAGAGCTCACAGAAACACTTTACTTTCATTTACCAGTTTATTATAAAGGATGCAGTTGGGGTGCCTGGGAAGCTCAGTCGGTTAAGCGTCTGACCTCAGCTCAAGTCATGATCTCGCAGTTCATGGGTTCGAGCCCTGCGTCAGCCTCTGTGCTGACAGCTCAGAGCCTGGAGCCTGCTTCGGCTTCTGTGTCACCCTCTCTCTCCGCCTCTCCCCTACTCACACTCTGTCTGTCTCTCTCTCTCTCTCAAAAATAAATAAACACTAAAAAAATAAAAAAGGATGCAATTTAGGGAGAGCTGGATGGAAGAGATACACAGGACGGGATGTGGGCATGTGGGTCGGGGGCGCACAGAACTTCCACGCCCTCTCCGGGTGCACTCCTCTCCCCAAACCTCAGTGCGTTCACCAACCCAGAAGCTCTTTGAACCTCTTTGTGTCAGGGATTCTAGGAGGTTCCATTACGTGGGTATGATTGGTTAAATCATCAGGCATCAGTGATTGAACTCACCCGCCAGGCCCTCTTCCATCCTGAAGCTTCCTGGGGGCTCTTAAGCATCGTCCGCCCCACTGGCAAACAAAAGTCACTCTTACCACACCAGACTTTTTAAGAGCTTTAGGAGCTGTGTGCCAGAAACAGTGAACAAAGACCAAATATATATTCACACACCCTAATTAGGAATCTACGAGGTGGTAAGTAACATGCTTCATATAGTGCTGTATAAATCTGCACGGCATTTTATATGTATATTTAGATGCACAGATATATATACACACATATAATGTTTGTATTTATACATGCACACATCTGCATGTGCATACATGTGCATGTGTGTGCATCTGTGAAATGCACAGAAGATGTCAAGCTATATTACTGGGTCCTGTCCTCGTCGATTCTGATGCGGGTCTGTAGCGGGGCCCAGAATTTGCATTTCTAACAGCTTCCCGGGGATGTTGGTGATGCTGATCCTGAGACCCCACTTTGAGTAATGATTCTTTGGAGGACCCTCCCCTGACTCTTCCAGTCGTGCCCCTCCCCAAAGAGGAAGACATCTGTGGGGTCAAGGGTCCATGCCCCCTGCTCCTAGATCATACTCTCGGTACTTGGCATCCCAATTCCCTATCCAAGCAGCCTTGAGCTGGCTTCTAGAGCTTCTGTGGAGTCTTTTATGGGGAATAGGAGAGGCAGTTGGAGGTGGGGGTATCCACACAGCGGGTGAGGCCCGTGCAGTTTAGGACGGGGCCAAGTGTGGGAAACATGGGGGTGGGGGGTCGGACCAGAGCTCAAACATTCTCTCCACAAAGGAACAAAAGAAATTCCTCCCTCCGTCTGGGGCCATCCTGATCGGGGACAGGGAACACGGGCACTTAGGAGCACGGGCTCTGGGGTCAGGCATACTTAAGTTCTACCTTTGACTCTGATACTTGTTTATTAAGTGACCTCAGGCAAATGATTTAACCTCTCTGAGCCTAGTCTCACCTCTGTAAAATCAGAATGAGCCGAATATGCATTGCGTTGGTATTTTGGGCAAGAGGAAGGTATATAAAGCATTTAGTATGAGCCTTGGTGTTGTTATTTTCAGCTGCTGCTTTAAGTCCTTGGGGGCTGAGTGTTATTCATGACCGACCTTGTCTTGTATTGCACCAGAGTCTGCCAGGCACCCCCGAGCGGGGTTCCAGCCGTAGCAGATGTCCTGTGGCAGATCCCCACTCTCCGCTGCTCATACTTTTGAGTCCTAGTCTCGCAGAACACGAGCAAAGGATATTAGAATCCAGAAGATAACACGCCTTTTTTTTATAAAATGGCTGATCTCAACTCATAATTCTATGGGAAAACAATACTCTCTCTCTCTTTTTTTTGTTTTTCTTTTGACCACTGTAATTAGAAGGTTCAGGAAGCTACCTATCTGTGGTCCAGACAGTGACGTTTGCTGAAGGCAGGGCACCTATGATTATTTTTTGCAAATTCTGTGTTCGTCGCTCTCGTGACTGCCTTCGATGCGGTGGCGGAATACGAGCGCCGAGGCGGTCCCATACCCCAGATGCTTGGCGGCGTGTGGCTGGGGGAATGAGTGCCTCCCTCATGTGTGTATGAAAATTCCACCATCCAGTAATGGTGATCTTAATATAACTTGTTATTATGCACACCAGTATGAAAATTCCACCATCCAGTAATGGTGATCTTAATATAACTTGTTATTATTCGCACCAGGCTTTATCACCGAGAACGGAGCTGTTATAAAACTTTCGACAGTGAGGACGAGATGTCCTCTGTATGTGCTGGCCAGTGCAACGGCCACCGGCAGCGTGTGGTCATGAGTCGTTTGACTAACGGGACCAAAGAACTAACTCTTTCAATTTTGTTTAATTTTAATTAATTTGTATTTAAAGAGCGACTGGACACACGTGGCCACCTCACTGGCAAATGAGGTTAAGGCAGTATTTGCTTGTTTGATCTTCGAAACCCCTCTGAGAGAGGAATAGAGAAATATACCATTTTATGGACAATGAAACAGCAGGCCAGATGTTCACCTGTGTCGGGGAAGCAGGTGGCCATCACATCGTGTGATTTAAAGTATGTATCACATTTTCCTGAAATAGTTGTGTAATCGGGCTACCGCAGGGGATGTAGTTCTCAGGAATCTGAATAAAGACAATAGCAAGAATTTGTCTCTTCCTGTTAGAGGTCACTGGTCTACTTCTCATTCCCAAATAGCTGATCGTTCCGTAGGTAGAAAGTAACCTTATTAAATAAAGGTTTTATTCTTGCCTTTGGAAGGAAATACCCTTTTTTGTTGCTGTTTATTTATTTATTTAGTGTGTGTGTGTGTGTGTGTGTGTGTGTGAGAGAGAGAGAGAGAGAGAGAGAGAGAGAGAGAGAGGCAGAGAGAGAGAGGGAGAGAGAGAAAATCCAAAGCAGGTTCCTCTCTGTCAGTGCAGAGCCCGAAGCCAGGCTCCATCCAACGAACTGTGAGATCATGACCTGAGCCAGAATCAAGGGTCAGATGCTTAACTGACTGAGCCACCCAGGGACCCCATCGACAGGGACACTTCTGATTAAACAAAAGCACTTAGCTCTCCCTCTCTCTCTCTCTCTCTCTCTCTCTCTCTGAGAGTATGGATCCAAAACACATAGAAAAACTTAGTGGTTGTAGTGAGGGCAGAAGAAAAAAACACAGGGCAGAGCTAGCTCTGCGTTAGCAAATGCCCGAGGCAGAGAAAAGCTGGTCACATCAGAGAGAGACTCGATCACAATAGCGGTGTGTGGGACTGCAATGATCAGAACCTACGGCTGGGGGAAGGACACTTGGAGTGTTGAAATGATGCAAAGTCATTTGAGTGACCTTGAAGTTAGAATTCTGGGTCAATTTCTTTCCGTCCCCTACGATCTAACTCTTTGGCTATTCCTGTGTTTCCAACCTACTTACCTCATCGCCAACGGTGACTATCTCTTTGAAACCTGAGAAAGCTTAATTAATAATTGAACCAATAAAAAAAGGACAAACCCTCCAGTAAAAAAACCAAAAAACAAACAAACAAAAAACAGGACCAAAGAGCAGCATTCAAAAATTCAAAAGTGCTGTTATATACTAGGAGTGGCTGATTAGAAAATGTCAGACTTTCGATATGAAGAAAAGTTCTATAGTTGTCTAGAAGGACAAAAAGGAAGACGTGTATATACAGAGGCATATTGTAAAGGCTCATTGTGTTCCTGGTGGGAAATCTCATACCGTTAATAGGTTGATTCGACACAAATTAATCTATAAATACAGAGTGGTTTCAATATGAACTCACAGGATCTTTTAAACTGAGGGGGAAAAAGTCCATCTGGAATAGAAATTGCACAAGATCAGCCCAGAAATTTTACAATAACAATCAAAGGGTGGCACCCAGGCGGCTCAGTCAGTTGAGCATCCACCTCTTGATAATGGGCTCAGGTCACGATCTCCCCGTTCGTGAGTCTGAGCCCCACATCGGGCTCTGAGCTGACAGCGTGGAGCCTGCTTGGGCTTCTCTCTCTCTCTCTCTCTCTGCCCCTCCCCTGCTCATTCTCTCTCTCTCACTCTCAAAATAAATAAATAAACTTAAAAAAATAAAATAAAAATCATGGATAACAAAGTTATAATAAGTAAAACAATACAGGATTGATGTACAGATAGCTTGAGAGATGGAGACAACAGAACAGAATGTACAATAAACCCTTGTATCTATGGGAATGTTAGTATGTGGTTGCAACCACATCGCGGGTCAGTGGCAGAAGACAGATGTTCAGCCCATAGCGACAATTTGGAACAAATGTCCCACGATAGAAAATTAATGAAATGCGTTTCAAGACCATGCATCACAGAGTGACAAAACACCAAACAAACACTGGTACAGAGGGGTTCACGATATACTGTTAAATGAAAGAAAACACGGCTACAAAACGGTAAAAAAAAAAAAAAAAAGTACGGAACGATTAGCATTTTCTAAACACGCGTTGGTCACCTATGCGTATATTTATATTTACAAGGTCACAAATGCAAGGGTCTAATCCCATCCCATTTCTTATTTTTATTATTATTATTTTTTAAGTTTATTTATTTATTTTGAGAGAGAGAGTGCACGTGCAAGCAGGGGAGGGGGAGAGAGAGGGAGAGACAGAGGATCCCAAGCAGGCTCCATACTGTCAACTCAGAGCCCCATTTCAACTCACAAACTGGGAGATCACGACCTGAGCCGAAGCCCCCCATGATCCATGCAGATTATTCACCCTTTCCATCCTCGCTCCCAAAATTTCTGGAGCTGAGGATCAGTTAACCATCCATCGGGTGAACACTGTGCTTGGCACACCAGCCTTACCGCCGTAGCCCGTCCCCGTCTGGACCAATTCTGTGCCATCCCACTACACCCAAATCATGATGGTTTCCCAGGACTCACTGCTTCATTCCTGACCACCCCCCCAACACATTCCTGCCTCAACATTTCAGGGACACAAGGTCAGAAACACAGGGAATTGGGATCATGTTGTAGCTGGGTATAGTCTAGAACAAATTCCTTAAATTGCTCCTCAAGTGTTCCCCAAGCCTGGTGGCTGAGGGAGCAATAATTAAATGGCAGTGTAGAAGCTGAATTGCCACCCACTGCTTCACTATTATAGTTGGGTTATTAATTAAAACATAACTGGCAGGGGCCTCCTCCGCACAGGGAATCATTATGTGCTTCTTTTTCAGGCCATTGTCACCAAATATGAAAACTACATCTTACAAGGTAAGCGTTCTCAGAACTGCTTGGTGACGTCAGCTTGAATTGTTGCCCAGGCTGTATGGACACTCAGGTAATGATCGCGTCTCATAGCTAGAATATCAGGCGCGTGGAGGAGTCACTGAGGTGGGTCCTCCTTTTCATGAAACAGATCACACGCGGTGGGGTTCACCCTGGGAGGACATTTCAGAATATCCCAAGGATCCCAAGGGTCTCTGTTGGGAGATCCTTAAAATGGTCTTCGTGAGGATGCATAATTCTATAACAAAAAGATTCCAGTTGGGTTTTCCATGATGGAAAACACCTCTTTCTAGCCATATGGACGTTGTTATAATGGTACAGTCGCTGAACAGGTTCCGGTCCGGTATACCCACCAGTGACAAGTATTTGGGGTCTCGTGACAGTTGTGGGGGAAATTTAGGGGTGGTGACAGAGTATCCATGTTGGGTCTGAGAATAAAGGGACTAGAGTTCTAATGCCAGTTCTCTTGCCACTGGCTTACGAGCCTTTGTCCACGCTTTCCCTCATTAAGCCTCAGTTTCTCCATCTGTGAAGTAGGTGGGATTCCGAAAGGCTGAGCTCCTGCCCAGAGCTGGTGGTGTAGACATCGCCGTTAGTAAAACACAGAAACGCTTCTGTAAGACTGGGGGTTATCTACCACCCAAAGCCCTCCAGCCCATGGCCTGCCCATTGCTCTGCTGTGGGTTCCCTCACCTGGATCTCCCCATCATGCGTCCAGTAAGGTTTAATATCCGGTCCAGTGGGGCCTCCTGACATGGCACATCATTGTCAGGGTCTTGTCTTTTCTTTTTTCTTTTCTTCTCTCTTTTCTTTTCTTTTCTTTTCTTTTCTTTTCTTTTCTTTTCTCTTTTCTTTTCTCTTTTCCTTTCCTTTCCTTTCCTTTCCTTTCCTTTCCTTTCCTTTCCTTTCCTTTCCTTTCCTTTCCTCTTTTTTCTTTTGTGCTCTCTGTACCTCTGATGTGCCCGTGGCTAAATAACTCAGGTATTCTTTCTGATGATAGCCATCTACTCAGGGAAGGGCATTACCCACGTTATGCATTAGTGGCTGTTTGCATTTCCAACGAACAAAAAGAAAAGTGATTTTCAGAGTTTCCCATCTGTCTCCTTGGTTTGAGCCAGCTTGGGTCGAGCATCGATTTCTGGCTGTGTCTATTGATACATGTGGCTATACTTGAACTTCATAAATAGAAGAACATCCCATTAATGGCAGAGTCTGGATGATTTCAAGCAAGGATTACACTGGAGATGACCTTGGCTTTGGAGATAATTAGGTTTAATTATGCAAATACAATTTGAATGCTAAAAGCAGATAGATTAAATTGTTTTCAAGCATCCAAGCTGCTCTTGAGACAGTGGCCATCGAAGTGATTATTATTATAGCTGGACGGTCCCTTCAGGCCATCCTTCATCCATGGAAAGGGCGGCAATAACACTGTATTTCTTTCCGAAGATCCTGTTGGCAACCCTGTCTGTTAATTGCAAATTACTGAAGACTCACGATATGTTTTCTCTCTAATCCAGAAGCGATTTTAAATATCTTTGAATGCCTAAGACATATTTTCTTTCATTCATTCATTCATTCATTCATTAATTCAAAAAATAGTTACTAAGGCTTTACTCTTGTGCCACGCATCTGGCTTAACTGCTGGACTAAAGGCATAAAACCCTCTTGGGGCGTCTGGGTGGCTCAGTCGGTTGAGCATCCGACTTCAGCTCAGGTCACGATCTCGCGGTCCGTGAGTTCGAGCCCTGCGTCGGGCTCTGGGCTGATGGCTCAGAGCCTGGAGCCTGCTTCCGATTCTGTGTCTCCCTCTCTCTCTGCCCCTCCCCAACTTGCACTTGCTCTCTCTCTTTCTGTCAAAAATAAAAAACTTAAAAAATTTTTAAGCCCTCTTTACTAAGGGAGCTTCCGTCTAGCAGGGAAAGAGACACACAAACGAGAAATATGATGCACGAAACAAGCTCTTTTAATGGACACTTTTGGGTCATTTCTCCTGGTCTCTTACGTTTCCATTCTTCCGGAAACACCCACTTAGCATGATCTCACTGGTTCCCCTCGTGTCTCTTGGCTGCTCCTTCTCAGTCTGCTCTGTGCGTTTTTTCCTCCCCCTCAGACAATTAGAAGCTGGAGACCCCGGCACCTGCTCTAAGCGCCTCTCCCTCCCTCCTCCCTCCTCTAAGCGCCAGACCATCGCTTTTGCTTCTGTTGTTCTAATTACCGCCTCTCTGCCAGTTGCTTAAGGACAGCCGTCTCTTCTGAACCCATTCATGCAACAGCTGGTGGCCATCCCCAGTTGGGTATCTCAAACTCAACATGTCCCAAACAGAATTCAGTCTTCTCTGAGCTGCGTCCACCCCAACCTGCGTCTGTCCCGATGTCTGCCGTGTTTTATAAATGGCATTACTGTCCACCGTGAACCTGACAATCACCTGGCATGCCTCTCCCTTGTACCTCATGTCCTGTAAGTCAAGTTTTGTTACTCCCACTCTTTCGTTGCCTCCCAAGCATTTCCCCAGTCCCACAGTCACCAGCCTCAATCAGTCCTCACCTTCTCTTACGTGGATGGGGTAACTTTTTGGTGTCTCTCACATCACGGTCACACCTCTGCAGGGCAGACATGGCGATCTGTGATGATAAAAGTTTGGGATCCAATTAGGTCTATAATAGCTGCCATTCGAGGTCTGCTGAGCCCAGGAGTCACCCGCCCCATCTCCTGGAACCCTCATTTGTATCATGAGACCCTGCACTTTGTGTACCTGGCCCCCAGCTGGGGTTAGGGGTGAACGCTCTGACCCTAGCTGGCTCTGTTGAATTCTTTTCTCCAGGGACTGGAACTAACCAGGAGCCCTTGGTGACTCTCTGTAGGGCTAGGACTCTAATCTATAACCTGAGGGCTGTAAGGTGGCTGTCGTCTGGCCTGATTTTGGAGAAACAGAGAAAGCAAACCATGGGCTGTTAACTGCAGGGTCACTCCTTTTAGGGGACAGTCGGGGCCTACCGGGCACATCACCGCAGTCTTGCGGACCTGGTGACTGCTGATTGACTGCTTTGAGGTTCCATTTCTGGGAGAGCTGAGATTGTAATTAAGTCAAGTCTCGGTTTGGCGACGTGGCCTTAGCCTAAGCGATGCCATTTTGGGCCTGTTGTCTGGAGACTGTATCACCCTCTCAAGCTGCCTTGAACCTATTTCTGTTCCTCCAGCCAAATGGTTTTAGGTCACGCCGTGACATTGTCATGTTAATGCTCCCCACCCCCAAACTCCCCTTGACTTTAGGACACAGCCCCAACTCCTGGGCCAGCCCAAAGGCTCACAGCCTTCTTCTGGCCTCATTCCCCTTTGCTCCCCCTGCTACAGTCACTCCAGAAAACTTCCAGTTCTTGGGTGTGTGCCTTCCTGTCTTGTGTCCCCACCCCGCCACGCTCCTTCCTGGAATGCCCCCTGGTCGCCTCCCCACCTGCTAGTGCTGTGTCCTTGCTTCAGGCCTCACGGCGACTGCTGGCTTCTCAGGAAGCCAGCTGTCTGACCTTCTGGGCTCAGCCTCTGCCCCCCTGCAGGTGCATGAACCACTTCCTACAGCCTCTTTCCCCTACCGCACATCAGCTCTGAGGCAGGGGCCATGTCCACTGCATCCAGTCAGTCATCCAGCTGTATTTTCCATCACCAGTGCGAAGTCCGGCACGTGGACGGGACCAGTAAATGTCTGTGAATGAACTGGTGGCTGGTGGGACTCTGGAGAAGGAAGAGCTAAGTCTGCAGGGATAGCCGGGAAAGGTTTTGCACAGGAGCTGGTGTCTCAGGTGAGCTTTGAAGGATGCCCCCGGGAGGATCTCATCTAATGCACTCACTCCTTAAGAATTTAGGAACAGACCAGGCACCTGGGTGGCTTAGTCGGTTGAGCTTCCGACTTTGGCTCAGGTCATGATCTCTTAGGCCGTGAGTTCAAGCCCCGCATCTGGCTCTGTGCTGACAGCTCAGAGCCTGGAGCCTGCTTCCAATTCTGTCTCCCTCTCTCTCTCTCCCTCCCCCACTCGGGCTCCGTCTCTCTCTCTCTCTCTCTCTCTCTCTCTCAAAAATAAATAAACATTTAAAAAAAGAATTTAGGGACAAAGGGGCACCTGCATAGCTCAGTACGTTAAGCATCTAACTCGGTTTCAGCTCAGGTCATGATCTCACGGTTCATGGAATCAAGCCCCGCGTTGGGCTCTGTGCTGACAGAGCACTCTCTCTCTCTTCTCTCTCAAAATAAATAAATAAACATTAAAAAAAGGATTTAAGGGCATGGGTGGGACTCTTGGGGACAGGCCTGGACTTTCAAGTCAGATGCTCCTAAAACTGAGGGACTCTCCCTAGAAGGGCTAGCACGAAGATTTGAAATAGCAAATATAGAGTGACTGGCATTACTTTGCAATAAGTGAAAATAACTGTTGGGTTTATTTTCTTCTTTTTAGATCAAAGCATTCTGCAACGCTAGGGGGGTCTTGCATAAATCATCTTAACTCTCTAAACCTCGTTTTCCTGATCTGCAAGTGATTCATACTTAATGATTGATTATTGTAATCATCAGAACTTGGGGGCCACAGTGAGGTGGCCCCTTCCGTCAAGAAACAGGGCAGCCGTTGTTTGCCTTTGAGAGTTAAACTGTGCTGGATGCAAAATCACCAGAAATATACAGAACGGTTCCCAGACCAGCAACATCTGAATGTAACTTGGCTGAATACATTAACATGTTTAAAAAGAGAACGTCAATCACCGAATGGAGGAACGGAAAATGTTGTCACACAGGCAAATGGGGGTTCAGCCAGCAGAAGTGCCACATTTCTGCTTCTAAAGATAAGGCCATCCCTAGAGTTCGTAAATGTCCTGAAGATGCCAATCATCTCCTCCCCGATCCCCGATGCCTTCTTAAAGAGCTGCCCAACCCGCAGCCCCAGATGTGGCAGGCCTTTGTAGTGAATGCGCTTACTCCCAGCCCCCTCCACGCCGACCATGACTGATAGAGTCAGGAGTAAACACCAGATTAGAGCTGAGCTTATCATTTTCCCTGCTGCCCTGACCATATGGAGCAGGGATGGGGAGACTGAATCACTTGGCCTTGGGGGGCACCAAGCTGGAAGTTTGGAAGGTCACTGGGACAGAGGCCACACTCTTGGGATGGCCATGCTGAAGCCTCCCGCAAACAGAGGATGAAGCAAAGATATGCCTGCCAAAAGAGAATAAATATGATGCATGGAAAAGTGGAGAGGGCTGGGGCAGAGAGAGAGACAGAGACAGAGACAGAGACAGAGAGAGATCTACTGATTTTTCTGGTTCTGCGAGCCTACCTCTGCTTCTAAATAGCCTTCCTTTTTAACCTAGCCTCAGTGGGCAGGGATAGGTCCATGCAACTAAACCATCCTAACTAAGGTGGAATTTTAGCCAGAAGACTTGGCCATTTTCATTTGCTTTGGCAAGGTCATCCTGCTGTGGGTGAGATGAACGAATCAGGCTATCTCAGGTGGACATGGTCAGGCAGGGATTTGAGCCTCTTTCTGCTTGTAAGATGCATGGCCTTCCACTGCTCTCCTGCACCACGAAAGCTAGCACCTTGTTGCATAATGCGCCATATTGGTTTTCATGCGCCATATTGATTTTCTGTTGCTGCTGGGAAAAAAATTAACACAGACTTAGTGGCCTAAAACAGTATACATTTTTTCCTTGCAGTTCTGTAGGTGGGAAGTCCGACCTTGGTCTCACTGCCGTGAAATCAAGAGGTCAGCTGGATTGCATTCCTTCTGGTGGTTCCAGAGGGAAATGCACTTCCTTGTCCTTTTCCATTATCTCTCCCTGTCCACATTCTTTGTCACATGGCCCCCTCCTCCATCTTCAGACCAGCAGCACAGTCGCCTTCTGCTCCCGCTCTGCTCTCACACCTCTTTTTCTGACTCTGTCCAGCTGTCACTCTTAGTCCTCTGCTGATTACATTGGGCCACCTGGATAAGTCGGGCTACTGTCCTCATCTTAAGGCCGGCTGGCTAGCAATCTCAATTCCATCTGTCACCTTAACTCCCCTTTTCCATGTAACCCTAACAATTCACAGGTTCTAGGGATTAGGGCACGGACATCACTGGGGGGCCCATCATTCTGCCCACCTCATGTAGCTTGACCGAAGAGAGGGAGAGTGGACGAAATATTGACGTACAGCATTCTTTCAACATTCATGTGGCTTAGGAAAATTCAGGGTTAAATCAGTAAACTTGGAAGTTTCCCTTCTCTGTTTGGTACCTTAAGACCAAAATGCATACCTCAGTGGAAGGAAATGGACTTTCCAGTCATCTGGGGCCGAGCCCCATCTTTCGATGTCTAGGACTTGGGTACATAGTTCACTCCTGTTCCCCGCAGTCTCCAGAGAATTCAGATGATAATGGTATTGTTTGGGGGATTAAATGAAATCAAATGTTTTTTTCAAAAATTTGATCAACACCTGTTTTCTTCTCTTTCCCTTCTTCTTTCCTTCCCTATCATGGCCCGGAAACACAAACTGAATATCCTAGGAATTCTTCTAAGTGAGGGAGCTCTCAGTGAGTCTTGGCTGCAGAAGTGACCTGGTGCCAGGCATCTGAAAGAAGCATTGTGCTGTGACGGCAACCCATAAGCTTCTCTTGCTTCTCCCCCCTGCCCCTCTCACCACCATTTATTGGGTCTTTTTATCTCTGGGAGTGTCAACTCCCCCAGCGTTTCTTTCTGTCTTTCTTTTTTTGCAACCTAAAATGACAAGGGTCAGAGAGCCAAGTATGGGATATGTTTGGGGCCACCACGCCAGAGCTGTCAGGACAGATCTTCAGGGATCTGGGGGATCCTGAGGGATCGGGGGTATTGGAGAATTCCCAATGGACTGCTTCCTGGCCCTGACCTAGAACAAGCTTTGTCCCTGTCCCTTTGAGCAGCTTATTATTTCTTTGAAGGATTTGCTGTCTACAAGTGTGGGTAACCTCTGTGCCTGGCTATAACTATAGTCATGGGCTTCTCGTGGGGACAGTTTTTTCTTTCACGTTTGGAGGAACTTGGAAGCTTTTGACCTCATCACCCTAGTCATTCAGGATGGAGTTAAGCGAAGGAGCTGCTATGCCGGTTTATAGTAGGAAGACTCAACCTGGCTAGATTTAAAGGATACCCTTATGGAAATGCCACCAGTTCAGATATCAGAGACTCTGGCCAAAAACATTCTAGAAAGTTACTCTTGTTTTAGCTGAAAAAGCAGTCTGCTAATTGGGAAGTATGGTCCCTTTTAAACCTTCCTTTCCTTTTCCAGTTTTAGACACAGTTACCCATGTAGCCTCAATGGCAGCTCACAAAACATCACCACACACATTTGCACTTTTTTTTTGGACTCTTGAGTTCTGGGTGGAATCTCAGATTCGGACAGGCCGGTGTGGAAATCCCAGCTTTCCTGAAACTAGGAAAAGTTGTGTCAGTTTCCATTCTCTCATCTGTAACACGGGAGCACTAAATGCTACTTCATGGGATTACCATGCCAATCGGAAGCCCCTCGCATAGACCGAAACCCTTATGAAGCATTTGGGAGTTCAGACTCATCCTTCCTTTGTGGGTCCTTTGCACCCAATGGTTATATGTGCTTTAATTCAAACGAGCTCTGTGTCTTAAGAGCCTAACATTCCGGAATGGAAAATCCTTCATGGACAGAGACGGTCCCCACCTGTCCCTCCGTGATCCTTTCTTGAGTAGAGCAGACACCTGCCTTTCCAGATTTGCAAATGAAGGAAGTAAGACTGCCCTTTGGGAGTGAAGCTGTGGGCTAACACAGTGGATCCCAGAAAAGATATGCAAAGTCAGCTGAAGGAGAGGCACAGTTCCCAGGTGGGCAAGCCTCCATGGTCGCCAGATGAATGCATTACCATAAAGAAAGGATGTATCCATCAACGGAAGGACTGGTTCTCACTGAAAGTGAAAAGAAATGAAAGCACCAGATGATGGCAGGGTCCAGCCTATGAAGAGGGAGTCTGGAAGAGTGCTGGTTCCATGCAGGCAGACAGTGGAGCCCACACACTTTAAATATCCCTGGTCTCATTGGCGGGGCCAGCCCTCTTGTGAAACGGAAACGTCCGGCTATCTCAGCCGGATGCCTTAAGCAGCGGATTATTAAATTCTCCTTGTTCTGATTCCAGGCTCTCCAGAAACTTTCAGGTTGTGATTTGGCTCCTTTGGGAGTTTACCTGTGAGGTGAGGATGAACTAAGTCCACGGAATTGAAGTTTTTAGGTCTTCAATGTCAATAATTTCTTACCAGGAATGAAGGAATTGGCATTTGGGTTTTATACATCAGTGTTCTGTGCTAGGTTTGAGTGTCTCTACTGAGCGATGAATCCCTCTTCAGATTGTTGTATCCCAGGATCAGAGATCAGACTCAGGTTGGTGGTAAATTCCCCAAGGTAAGTAACACCTGTTTATGAGACATCGTGGAAGACAGGCTGCTGGCCTTTCCTCTGGGTGACGACCATCTGGCATTTCAGAAGAGACAGCATTTCACAATTTGACACTAACCACACTCCCCATCTCACTCCATGACAGCTCGCGGTGGCAAGTGTTATATGGTGGAAAGATTCTGGGATTTGGAGTCAGACACTCCTGGGTTTGATTCCATCCCTGTTGGTTTCTGTCTGTGGGACCTCGGGCACATAATTTAACATTTCTGAGCACCAGCTTCCCCATCTGTAAAATGGGACACCTCACAGGGCTGTTGCAAAGATTGTTGACAAGACTCAACAAATGTAGGGGCGCCTGGGTGTCTCAGTCGGCTGAGCGTCCGACTTCAGCTCAGGTCACGATCTCACAGTTCGTGGGTTCAAGCCCCATGTTGGGCTCTGTGCTGACAGCTCAGAACCTGGAGCCTGCTTTGGATTCTGTGTCTCCCTCTCTCTCTGCCCCTCCCCTGCTCATACTCTCTCTCTGTCTCAAAAATAAACATTAAAAAAATTAAAAAAAAAAAAAAAGCTCCACAAATGTAGTTCTGATTGTCATGTGCATCAACAGGGACTCACCAGATGGGGATGATGATCAAGTATGGATCTTCCATTCTACCATAGACCAAGGGTCTATTTTGTGCATAATCGAGTCCAGTCTAAGACTGTTCCTTGCATCCCCTTGGCCCATTCCAGCTTTGGAAGTCAGCAGTGCGGGATGACCTGAACCCTTTCCCACGTTCTGCACAGTCTTGAACTTCCACAGAATGCGCAGTCATAAGAGTAGATTCAAAGAAGCTTTGCCAATGGCCTTTTGTTGAGTCCCTGAGGGTCTCAAGAGATGGCTTCCAGCAAAGCGAGTTTGCCTTTAAGGGTCTGAGCATGTGTGTGTATGCCCACGTGTTGATCATCCTGGAAGAAATTGTGGCCTCCTGGTGCCGTTCAGTCAGAATTTGGCAACCGGTTTATTGAATGAGCTAGACTCAAGCAGAAAACAGCTTCCCTCTTTCTCATGTCTTTCCATTTTTACCTGCTCTCTGCCCCTGGATAACACTTCGGGTCAGTGCCATAGCTTTCTGGTCACTCTTAGACAGCAGTAAGGACAAAAAAAAAAGTTATTTGGTTAGTTTCAGGTCATAGAAAACCCAGTCAAGGCTAATACATAAACGCCAGACTTTCCTTCCATCGCTTTGACCTATTTCGGGTCCAGAAATCAGCACTGGGGGAAAGCCTTGTGATCGCTCCATCTCTCATTCCCACCTCCCCTCCCCCAACCCCCAAGCAGGCAATGTAGGAGCTTCCAGTATGGGAGCCAGAGGCGGGGAGGAGAGGAAGAACAGAATAGGTCTCTCGGGACTGTTGCAACAGGATGTTTTAAGTGTGCACAGATGGTGTTCTCCCCGTGGCACTTTGTAGAGTTCCTCAGCAATCCCCCCCTCACTGCAGCCCCCTAAAGCTGGTGAAGCCACCACAGCCGGCTGCTTATGAATCACTTCTGTCTACACATTTCTGTGCCTGATGGCACTCCCCCCAACCCAACCCATCTGCCGAGATCACCACCCCAGCCAGAAAGCCCTCATGGCTGAGCTTCTTTTCTTTCTTTTCATTTAAAAACAAAAATTTGCTTATACCCTGATTATAAAAGCCATACACCTGACAACAGGATATTTCTAAAAATAATGGAGCAGAAGATAGTTAGATTTCTGCAACCTACAACCTAAATAGATGAACGAAGACACAGATTGTGGGCCATTCATACACCGGAGGACACTCCACCATAAAAAGGAGTGAGCAATTGATATACACAAGCAACAAGCCACACGGATGAATCTAAAAATAATTATGCTGAGGGAAAGAAGGCAGACAAAATAAAGAGAGTGCATACTGTATGATTCCGTTTATATAAAATACTTGAAAAGACAAACCAATTCATAGTGACAGAAAGCAGATCAGTGATTGCCTTTCCTTCTGTAGGGAAGTCGGGAGGGTGGGAGGGATGGCTTCCAAAGGAGCAGAAGGGGGTGATGGACACGTTCATTATCTTGAGTGTGGAGGCGATGGGGTGCCTGGGTGGCTCAGTCGGTTGGGCGTCCGACTTCAGCTCAGGTCACGATCCTGTGGTTTGTGGGTTCTGGCCCTGCGTGGGGCTCTGGGCTGACAGCTCGGAGCCTGGAGCCTGCTTCAGATTCTGTGTCTCCTTCTTTCTCTGCCCCTCCCCTGCGCACGCTCTCTCTCTTTCTCTCTCTCTCTCAGAAATAAACATTTAAATTTTTTTGTTTTTAAAGAGAAGGTTCATGGCTATCTCCCTCCTCCAGGCTTCCATTTGGACCACTCACTGGTCACAGGCTCTCTATCTCACCCTCAATGGATGGGCCCTCTTTATTGGGCCATCGCCTCTTTTTTTTAAATTTTTAAAAATTTTGTACGTATTTTTTATTTTTTGGAGGGAGAAGTGCATGCAAGAGGGAGAGAGAGAGAATCCCAAGCATCCCCGATATGGGGTCCGATCTCATGAACCTCAAGATCGTGACCTGAGCAGAAGTCAAGAATCAGATGCTCAACCCACTGAGCCACCCAGGGTGCCCCACTAGCCTCTTGACTGTAGACTCTTTCAGCCAAGAGCCCCGCTCTTGGCCAGCCTTCAGGACCAGCTTGTATCCGGTGTCCTGAGTAGTTCTTCCAAAGCCTGTGCCCTTTGTCTGTCTTAAGGTGGTGGCTGCTGTGAAGGCTCTTCCTCCTTGGTCTGGCCCATGTGTGGAGAGCAGCTCACCCAGAATATCAACGCCTCTCTTCAGAGACCCCATCACTTCTTATCCCCTCACCCTCGACAAGTGAAACTTGACTTCGTCCTGCAGAGCTTGGAGAAGACTGATGGGCTGACGGAAGCACAAGTAGATCTGAGCAGTGCCTTTGCTGGGGCCGCACGTGTGGCCCAGCACCTCAGCGTGGGTCTACTTGGCACCCACTGTTTGCGTCTTTGGGGCCTCAGCTGGAACTCTGAGACAGGAAAAGTCTCGTGTTAATAACCCCCCATAGTTTGCTTTGCTTCATTAAGGTACAAAGAGATGAATTTCCCCCCCCCCAACATACTTTTCGAGGCCTATTTATCAAGAGAACCGGCAAGGAGGCTCTCCGAGCACCAAGGCCTTAAGCAGGGATGTGTACCTCCTCCCCCTGGAAGACGCTTGACGTGCCTTTTGGAAGACGCATGCGTCCCCTTCATTGCTTTGTTTAAGGACGCCTGACAGTGGTCACAGATATGAATGCCATCTGTTTCCTGTTCTGGAGAAGGGAAAAATACGACAAATACCACGAAGACCCACATGTGCCAGGCACTGTATCCAGGACGGATACTGCAGGGGTGATAGATGAGTGACCTCTGCCAGAGCGGATCCCATGGTCTCAGGCCGCGGGGCAGGAAGTAACCTGGAGAAGGAGGTGGGATGTGAACCAAGGCCAAAGGACCGCACAGCTTGCTTTCAGAGACATTCCATGGGAAGGAATCGGGAGGGGACGGGGTGAGCCTTTCCAGGGTAGCTGGGAATGCTCCTGTGCCAAGATCCTCCCATCACAGAGGCCACAGCATGAGGAAGATTCCGGCACATTCCCTTTCCTTCTGCCAAACCACATCCAGGGTTAAAAAGTCAGTGACACGAGTGGAATCTTCTTTCCTTCTGTTCTTGCTGCCAGGCCACTGGCCAGCGAGAGCCCTCTTTAGGATTTAGAGTTACACAGGATGATGGAGGAGAAAATTCAAGGAGGGAAGAAAGAAGGAGTTGACCAGATACTCCTCTTTCCCCCGCCCAGTTCCTAGTTATTTAGTTATTTATTTTGAAAGAGAGAAAGAGAGGGAGATGGAGAGAGAGAGAGAGAGAGAGAGAGAATCCTGAGCAAGCCCTGTGCTGCCAGCTCAGAGCCCAACACAGGGCTCGATCTCAAGAACCATGAGATCATGACCTGCGCTGAAATCAACAGTCAGAACGCTTAACCACCTGAGCTACCCAGGCGCCTCATGAGTAAAGTTTTAAATGGGGTTGGGCCAAACGTTAACAATGAAAAGTGCCCCAAAGCCCACAGAATTGGACCCAGATCTCGTGAGGAGTAAAAGAGGAAAACCACGGAGAGTTTTAAGTGCCCTGTATAAACTCATTCAATAGTCACAACAGCCCCGCCAGGCGGGTGTTGTTATTAACAGCCTCCTTTGCTCCCACGAGGGCAGTAAGACACAGAGAGGTTGAGTAACTTGCCCAGCGCCACGCAGCTTGAACCTTGACTCCAGAGAAAGTGCTCCCGTCCCTCACCGACCTGTCTATTCTGCAACTGCACGGAGTGACCCGTCACCCATTCGAGGTCAGAGGATCTCCCAGGTTCTGGAGAGAATCCCGGGAGCCCTGGACAGAGGCAGCCGGGGCCAGACCATGCAGGATCACGCTGTGGACCGCGGTTTTATTCCGAGTTAAGGCAAGCCACCGGTGTCTAAATGAATCATTGCTACTTGCACGCTTCCGTAGCCAGCACCCTGGCTGTGCCTGCGTTTAGCACGCGAGAGCTGCCTGTTTGCACGCCCGTCTCTCCTGCAGACTGGGAATGCGTTACAGCCTGGACCACATCTCAGCCATTTTTATGTCTTCTTCACGCTGTCCCAGTGACGCGGCACAGCGCGGGCACATATTAAACATGTAGTACGTGTTTATCGCATGAAATTAAAGGGGGAATGGATTCTTAATTATCTTCAAAAATTTCATTTTCCCACGGCCCAATTAATTTTAAAGAGACGCAACTATTTCTACGGTATTCATGGCGATGATAATGATGGTGTTAATAATGGCAGTTCCTATGCGCCGAGCATTTCATGCGCCAGGCTCTGGGCCAGGTGCTTTATGTTGACTCTAATAGATCTATCATATAGCAACTGTAAATCCTGTCTGTCCCTAGCATTTGTTTCCACAAGCGAAGACCCCCTCCCCCCCGGCCCGCCCACGCACACCCCCACCCCCATCCCCACCGAGGGCTCGCAAATCCCAGGAGTGAAGAATATGGCTTCTCAGGAGTGGCCACAAGGTGGCGGTGCGACCCCATCATCATACCTCCATACCTCGCGGTGCGAGAGTGAGCCAGGTGGGCCAACTCTGAGGGCCTGGCCAGATGGCTGGGAGCCTCTTGGTGACCGAGATGGCCCAGCTGGGGGCCCAGGCACTAAGCCCTGCAGTTGGGGGTTCCAGTTTATGCCCACGAGGGAGCCTTTTGAAAAGACCCTCGCGGAGCTGGAGAGCATCTTCTTGGTGACATCTGAAAGGCAGTGGCTCCTCTCTCGATATTTGAAGAACTTTAGCTGACCTGTTCATAGTCCCACCCAAACGACTGACTGGTCGTGTCTTCTCTGATCCCACGGCTTTTTGTCCTCACTCACTCTCCTGGAACCCTTGGGTGGTCCTGAAACAGCCAGGTTCACCCCGCCGTAGTGCTTAAGACTCCAGGCTGTTATTCCTGCGTCCTACACTGTGTCCCCTAAGAGACTAAGGGTCCTCCATCTGGGATCTATAGACGCTTGGGCCATCCACAGAGCCCCTCACATTTGCAGCTTTTTACCAACTGCCACAAAACAACGGTAGACCCACACGTCCACGACACCTCCGTGGCGTCCCACCGTAAGTGACTATTACTTGTGCGTCTGGACTCAGGTGGGTTTCTTCCAAGGGTTCTGCTTATCTTGAACAGGCTTGTTTAAATCTCCGAATACCTGGCTGTTGGCTAATCTAGGTTGGCCTTTTTCCTGGGGCAGCTGGGCTCTGTGGCCCACGTTTCTTGTTTCCCTTCTGGACCAGACAGCCAGCCCGGGCCTGTCTTCCTCACAGAAGCAGTGGAAACACCAGATCTGAAGCCCCCCAAGTGCAAGCCCATTTCAAGCGTCAGCCTGCGCCACTCCCACTAATGTCCCACTGGCAAAGCAAGGTCCGCACACTAGTTAGGTCAGAGCGAGATGGCGCGGGCAGGTCTTGGCAGGCCACACGGCCAAGGGCATGATGCAGAAACAAGTCAAAAACTGGGGCCATTGCTGCGGTCTACCGAGGACTGTATGCTAGAGTTGTGTGTAGTTTCTGGAAAGATGCCCTAAGGCTCTCACCGTATTTTTCAGTGTGACCCATATCCCCCAGGTTTCAAGAACCTCCAATACCCATTCATTCTTGAATGCAGGATCTACATCTGCTAAATTCTTACATCTTGAAAAAAAAACTTTTTTTTTTTTAATTTTAGAAAGAGAGAGAGTGTGTGTGAGTGGGGGAGAGAGGCATAGTGACACAGAGAGAGAGACAGACAGAGAGAGAATTCTAAGTAGGTTCCATGCTGAGCGTGGAGCCTGACACGGGGCTCAATCCCACGACCCTGGGATCATGACCTGAGCTGAAATCAAGAGTCGCACGCTCAACCGAATGAGCCACCCAGGAGCCCCTAATTCTTACGTCTTTAAAGCCACAAAAGAAATCTGGAGCATAGTAGGTACTGAACAAATGTTTGTTGAAGGAATGAGTGAGTGAGTGCATGAATGAATAAGTGCCTTCTGTATGCTGACCCTAAGCTAGATTCAGGGGATACGGAATTGAACCAAACGAGGCTTCTACCCACAAGGAGATTTTACTGTGTGCACCGTCTGAGAGAGTCTTGGCACAGGGCTTGAAGTCAGGTGGACGGACAGCCCTCAGCCTCAGCCAGAATAAGGTGTGCGTCATTACGAGACCTTAGGGGTGGAGGCCAAGGAAGGATAAGCTTGGGAGGACACAGAATACATGAATACGCTTGACCCCCCTGGGTCCCAGTGTGACTTATCATATAGAAGCCATACGCTACACGAATAAACATATTTGTGGGCTTAAAAAATGCAAGTGGGGACCTCATCTTTATGGGTGTCACCAAGTGAATAATGAATTTTCTTAGCAGCTAGCTCTAGAATCCCTCTCAGAGGAGGAAATTGCCTCTGTCCAGGAAAATATCTTGATATGCTGCTCAGGGCAAGAGGTGAGACCCCAAAGGCATGGCTGTCCAATGCAATGAATTGTTTGTTTTCTCCTCACATGGAAGGAGAGAGAAAAAGAGTAGAAGAGCGTGGGGTAAGGGAGGAGATAAAATCTCGGGCGGTAAATCACAGCTGAGACCCACATAGGAGAAAAGAGTAAGAAAGCCATTTAAAAAAAGTCTCCGGGCCGTTGCAGAAAATGTCAAGTAAGTGTTTGTCGGGATATTGCTGGGACGTGCTCTCTGTTTTGTGACCCCAGCGTTTACGACGGGGTAACAAATGCATCCTGCATTTGGTTTGGCCTGGCCTTGTTGGTTGGCTTTGTCAGCGCTTTTGTAGGAACTGAGAAAAAAGATTGGGTTCGTCGTTGGGATCGATGTGGTCCCAGATACAGCAGGTTTGGAAGCAGGGACCCAGGGAAGGCTTCGGCCACCCAGAGACTGCGGAGCCCGGGACTGGCCCACCACCCTCAGCTGGATGGCGCGTGTGGGCGTTTTTAGTGGTTTTGTTATTTAGCCCTCTGGGCATTTGACAAGGTACTCTCCAAGGGTTGATTCTTCCTTCCAACCTGCAGGAGGCGCCACGGCCCCACAGCTCAGCCCCTGGCCTCCCCACCCCACAAAGCCCAACTTGACATTGGAGGAAGGAACCCTGGGTTGCAGTCCACTCAGAAATCCATTTTCCCCACTCAGCACAACAGCGAAATGAGACTGACTTGGTGTGTTTGTTTACACCCCTTGGGAACTTATTTCCCTTTCACTTAATTACCTGAGACTCAGACATTGCTGTGCAAAATTCGCCTCAGATACATTTTGTAAAGTCATCGAGACGCGCTCATTTGGTGCTTTGATTAAAATGTGCAATCTTCCCCAGGCTTCTGTACCTCGTTAAATAATTGCACCTCCAGTGAGAAAGTAAACAGCACACTCTGGGGCACAGAGAACAAGATAAATGAGGTGAACGCCCAGCAGATATTTTACACTCCATCCCCCAGGCCAACAGATGACAGCTGGGTCAAGTGCTGTGCGGATGGATGCTGCCTTTACGTTGCTTCCGTCTTGCAACCTTGTTGGGGGGAGGCATGATCCAGAAGCAGAACAGAATCCCCTCTGCCTGCCCTTTTCTGCCTCCATGTCTGCGTGGCTTGCACCCAGTCTTGGGGAGAGAACGATCAAAGGGTTGGTTGCACACTGGGAAGCTGGCTCAGCCTCAGCTGTTCTGTACCTGCTACGCACTCAAGGTGCAGGGGTGAGGGGACTGGACACAGAACACACTGCTTAGAGGGCATATGGCGCCCTTGAGAAGTTGCCAACTTTGAGTCAAGCCCCGCCTATCTCAGTCATTAGTTATATTGACCTTCGCCATTTCACTTTGTGGGGTTTTTTTTCTTCTTTTTCTTTCATAAAATGAGGAACTTTGACATTGCAGATAGCCCTGGGTGAGGTCCACCTGTGCTATTCGCTTGTACGATGACCTTGAGCAGGTGATTTATAAATACCTCCCCAAGACTCAGTTTTTTCATCTGGAAAAAGTGGCTGAGAGTTGACAAGAGAACGAAATCACTCGAGATAATGTGTTTAATGCATGGCACACATTATCAGGCACAGAGATGGTGCTTGTTGGGACGATAATATGGTGGTTTGGAGTGAGTAAAGGTCAGATTTTGGGTTGAATCTTGGTTCTGTCAATTTTTAGCTGTGACCTTGGGCACGTTGCTTTTTTCTGTGGGTCTCTGTTTCCTAATCTGTAAACAGAGGTAACAAATACAAGGCAGGAGGAAAGTGACACTGAATTAAATGAGATGATCTGTATTACATACACATCCACCTGTCTGCATAGAGTAAATGCATCATAAGCGCTATGTCATCAAGGTGGTGGTGATGACCAGTGGCATAATGAGCCAGTTCTGAGCTCAGACTTCCAAGGGAAGTCTATCCAAGATGATGTCCCAACCACTATGGTCTAAGAAGCTGAATGAAACTGGTTCATGAGGGTGTTTGTGAAAAATTCTTTTCCCTAGTGTTCTAACTCCAAGGTATGGGAATAGGAATAGCCTAATCCCCAGGCTAACATGGGTCCTTCCTGAATTTTCCTTCTGGTTCCACAGGGCAAGGCAAGGAACTTCAGGAAGTAGAGAAAGAAAGAGGCAGACCATCTGACATTTTCCCAATTTGCTATCCATCTACTCATTCATCTATCTATCCATCCCATCCATCCATCCATCCATTCATCCATCCATCTATCCATTCATCCATCCAGCCATCCTTGATCAAGCTCTCACTATGTGCTGTACTGTACAAGGTACATACTTTCTACTCTTGAAATTTGATACTCTCAAATGGCATGGGACCATTTCTCCTTTCCCATGTGTCTACTTGCATCTTCAAGCTGACAGGGAAGATTAGACAGGATGCTGGAAACTTTCCTGTCTAATCCTTCCTCAGTCTGGGGGAGACATGGTTGTACTGGGGCAAATGAAAAGTGCTGTTCCACTAAAGGGTTGGACACACAAGATCTCCCCTGCCCTTCACCATCTACCCTGAGGTTGCCTCACATGTAGATAAAAGCAGAGGCAAAGCTATTTGAGAAAGTGAATACTTGAGAATATGAAAATTCCTAGGACAAATTAATTTGGGCATGACTACATCATATGCCCACCCCCACCCCGAGCTACGTAAAGCATAAATCTGACCCTTAAGCAGTTCACATAACTTAGGGTCTAGTAGCCATGTTCCTTCTTACCTCAGAACCTTAAACATACTAGTTGTACAACCTTAATTCATTCTGTCCTTACCCTTCACAACACGTATCAACAATGTAATGGATTATATATCATCAGTTGCTCAATGTTTGTCTCCCCAGTGGAGTGTAAGCTCCTGGAGGGCAGGGATCAATCATACCACAAATAACTACAGCACACCTACACATGTTCCAGGAGGCACTGTTCTTAGCTCTGTGGATGCATTCTGCCTCATAGAACTTCCATTGTCATTCCAGGGGAGGGAATAAATGGTACTACTACTGCCTAATATGGTGGTTGGGTGTCATTCAAGAAGGTATCTGAAGGAAGTGAGGGACCGTGTCATCAGGATACCTGGAGGAATGGGGTTCGGGGGAGAGAGAATGGCAACCACAAAGGCCTTGAGGCTGGAGAGTGCTTGGGTTGTTCAAGAAATAGCAGGGGGACCGATGTGGCTGATGCAGAATGGTCCAGTTCTGGAGTGGTGGAAGACGAAATCATAAAAGTAGCAGGTGGCCCTGGCCGTTACTCTGAGTGAGTTGAGAAGCTGTTTTTGAGCAGAATGGTAACACGGCCTGATGAACACTTCAAGGATTCCCCTGGCCGCCATGGGTACAGACTGCCATGGGGGCAAAAATGGAGGCAGAGAGTCATTTCCTGTTGCACAATCCAGGTAAGAGTGCCTTAGATTAGGATGGTGAGAAGTAGATGGTCTACATGTTCCACAGGCAGAATGTTGAGCAGAGTACCATGCGCTAGTTATCAATCCTGGGGGAGGACCGCAAACACTTCGGCCCTTTGCATCTTAGTTTTGAAGTCACCAAGGAAAACAGCACAGTCTAGTGCTGGGTAGGATGATGCTTTACTTATGTAGAGAAGAGACAGAGCAAGATCAGCTCCAATAGTGTGGATCAGTCTCTCATGGCAAGCAGGTTCCCCCAGACGGCCGTCACAGGGCAACTGGCCCCCACACACCCCTCTAGTGCTGCAGCGGAAGGACCTCAACCTTTCCCCTGTGGAGTCTGAAATACTACCAGCTGAGGGTATGTGTGAGGGCCATTGACACCCATGCTTAGGCAGAAAATGGAACACTCATTGTGCCTGAAACAGGGAAAGATCTTCCCACATGAGATGATAAGCTGTGTGGACTCTTTAATGTCTTGTAAGGAAGTGTTCCTGGCCCCAAACCCATTCTTATGCAGCCAAGTGGGGGTGGAAAGATGGTGTGCATGAAACTGCCTTTCCCAATAGTCTACAGGGTTTGTTGTTTGAGTGTTGGGAATGAGGGGGAGGAGGCAAGAATGACTCCAAGGCTTTTAGGTGGGAGATTTGAGGTACAAGTTACTGAAGGTTGCGGAGGGATGTGTGCATGTGCGTGTGTTGGGGGGGGGGCATGCACTCATGGGCATGCATGCATGTGTGCTGGACAGTGAATCAGGAATTGGATTTTGTTCACGTAATAGATTTTGAAATGTCTATTAGAAACCTCACTGAGATGCAAAGTGGAGTTCTGCAAAGTTGAGTTTTTTGGAAGCTCAGGGAGAGGTCTAGCTGGAAATAGAAAATTGGAAGCCATCACTGTAAATGAGTTTTAGTCCCAGGAGACTGGATGAGGTCTCTAAATAGGATGACAGATAGATAGAAGAAAGCTGAGAGCTGAGACTGGGTCCTGAGTCTGGGTCCCTCCAAAGTTTAGAAGTCTAGGATATGAGTTGGGACCAGGAAAGAAGACCAAGAAGCAGTCGTCAGTCATGTAGAAGGGAATCTAGAGAATAAAGAAAGCATTCTGGAGGCAAATCAGGGGAGAGTTTCAGAAAGAAGGGAGGGGCAAAGTTTGTTAAATGTTTCTGGGATTAAGTAAGATGTGGACTGAGAATTGACCATGGGATTCGGCAGCCCAGAAGGTACTGATGATCTGGATAAGAACTGTTTTGGTGGAGCGATGGGGAAATCACTCTGGGAAGATTTGGTTCAAAAGAAAAGGAGCAGAGAAACAGGGTTGGAGCAGGAGGGGAATGAAGGGTCAGGAAGGCTCTTTTTTTCCCTTATCTGATGGGAATGATCAAGGAGAGAGAGAAAATGTGATGATGTGTGGAAGAGAGTGATTGGCCAATGACTTTGGTGTTGAAAAAGAGAATGAAGATACAGGTTCAAACAGAGGCATTGGGTGTAGACAGGTGCCTTTTGGTTATTCTATGGTAGTGGGTGGAAAGGCAGAGTATATGGGCCAGATGTTCCGAGGCTGGTAGATGTGTTGGTGGGAGCCTGTGGGATTCTCTTCGATTGCTTCCATCTTCTCAGCTGAGAGTGAGGAACAGGAAAGAGAAGTTATAAAACAATTGTTTGGTTCTCTGATCAAATTTCCTCAGAATTACACCGGGCAGGAGAGCCGATGAATGAATGAGTCAGGAAATGTGGTAGGATCGCAGATAACATTTGGGACTGTTGAGGTTGGTCGTCATGCATTTGAAGAAAGCCAGTCAGAACGCTTGTGTATTTTTCTCCCCCCAAGTTGAATTGCTTGCATGAAGGCTCAGAATGGTTAAGGAAGTGAGATTTGATGGGGGTTGTGTTTTTCCCAGGTGTGTGTTAGGGATAGAGGAAGAAATATTCGGAGCCTATGCTGGGGAGTAGTAGTGATAATAATACATATCGCATATAAGCATGGTCAAGAGAAAAGCGAGGCTATAAAGGAATTGAGGGACAGTAAAAAGGTGGTAACCATCGCTGTATTTAGGTTATAGAGGGGTCCATAACTTTTGGAACTGGCAAACTAAAGATGAACGGTAGTGATTAGAACGTAGGATCCTCAGAGTTAATGTAATGGCAGAGTAAGTTACCTGCAGGAAGAGGTCTAGGGCATGGCCGCGGGAGGGACTGGGCTGAGTTAGGATGAGTTAGAAAGGCACTGGAGGTGGTCCTGGACCTGTGAGTGCACAGCACTGCAGGGTTTTCTCTATGAAAAGTGAAATCACTGAGAACCCGAACTAAAATAGTATTGGAGAAGGTGACGAGTCAGGTGCTCAGCTCTTATAGGAGTGAGGGAATGACTCAAGGCTCTAGACATGGTTCCCTAACCAGGGGGTTCAGTCGGCAGCATGACCTTCCGAACCAGGAGTGTTACAACATCAGGGGCAGAGGTGTGGGAGGTTAATAAAGAGCCAGGAGGATTCCTACCCTACCACCAGACCCAGTGGAACCAGGGGTATGGGAATGAAAAAAAAAAAAAAAGCTACTTCTTCAGAGGACAGCGGAGGAAGCTATGTCCATAGGTAGAGCTTTGAGATTTTTTTCTTTTTTAAGGGCAGGTTCTAGACCCATACAGATCTGGCCTCCCCCCTGATGTGGTCCATGTTGCCCCTTCCTGGAGTTGTCTTCTCTTTGGCCAGAGAACCTTCTGTGATGCAATTTATTACAGTGGTGACACACACAACCTTTGAAGTCCAACTGCCTCGATTCCAATCTGGCATTCCTGCACCACTGCTCATTAACTCCATGAACTTAGGCTAATTGACGAAACTTTCCGGGCTTCAGTTTCGTCATCAGAAAACGGGGGTAATAATGGGCTTAATTATGGGGTTCTTGTGAAGATTAATGGAATCAATATAGGCACAGTCCTTGGAGCCATGCCTAGAACATGGCAAGTGTGCATATTGGTTTCTGCTATTAATATTATTTTTGAAATTAATATTCTACTCCTGCTGGGTTCCTTGTTCTGCGAGGACCGAAAGGCGAACGGAGATGCGACCGAAGATATAGGGATTTTGCTGATGACGGGCCATGGGTTCCAGAGGGCCCAACGGGAGGATTTGGATAGTTAGGGGTAACCAGGTTAGATGGTGGACAGAGCCTGAGGGATGATGAGAGACGAGTTGAGGGGGTCTTAAGGCTTCTTACGCAGCAGTAAGCAGAGGTAAAGAGCCACATGGAATCAGTCCTGTTGAGTCTCGGGCTGGAGGGAAGGAGGGGCAGTGTTGCTAGGGGGCAGGGAGCCCTGTGATTTCCTTCAGGTCTGCGGCTGGGTGGGCAAGGCTGGGCGAAGGGCCATCTTGCTTCCTCGTCGCTTCTGCCAATGGACGTGGTGGGTGTGATTCACAGCTATATGCCTACTGTCTAGCATGGTGCCTGGGACCAGGAGAGCCTCCCCTCCATCCTTGCTAAAGAAATGAGAGACGCTTCTTTTTTTTTTAATGTTTATTTATTTTTGAGAGAGAGAGAGAGAGAGAGAGAGCGCACGAGCAGAGGAGAGACAGAGAGAGGGAGACACAGAATGGGAAGCAGGCTCCAGGCTCCGAGCTGTCAGCACAGAGCCCGACGCGGGGCTCAAACTCACGAACTGCGAGATCGCGACCCGAGCCAAAGTCAGACGCTTAACCGACTGAGCCTCCTGGGGGCCCCTGAAAGAAGCTTCTGGAGATGAACACATTGTCATGAGCTTTCCCATCCATCAGCCGGGCCTCTTCTGACACCTCACGCCGCCCTTTCGGAAATCTGTCTAATCCCTTGGTCAGATTCCTTGTGAATTGTACCAGGCACATCCTGGTACCCCTCTGTACCTGTGATGGTCTTGCTCGTAAATAGCTGTCCTTGTCGCTCACCTCACCCAGAGCTGAGATAAAAGGTGTCATGCGATGTTCCCAAAGCTGGGTCTCACGTTGCCTGGGCAGACGGGAGCTACTGCTGCAGAAACACCAACAGTGTTAAAATCGAAACCAGAAGGACTTGTTGAGCCTTGTAGTTTTCTGATGGGACAGACAGTGTCTTTTCTCTTTGGCTCAGTGCTCAAGATTTTGTGAGACCCGAAGCCGTCTGCTGCCGTTCCCCCGTGGCTGCCCATCCTTACCTGCTGTGGCCGTCTGCTCTTGGGTTATGCGCTGTGCTGATGAGCTCTGATGAGCTCATCGAGGAGGACCTGGGTCCTGGGAGACAACGCTATTGCACACAGTAATCCAGGGGTCGTGGACTGGATGGAAAATTACCCACAGGCATATGCTGTTTGGCTCCCGTACTGTCTTAATAAGTCAGGAAATTTTATGTAAAATTCCAGACTTATGGCTTTTGGGGGGAGATCAGAAGGCTCAGCCACACTGACTCCGGGATCCTACATGGCAACTGTTAGTGGGGAGGTGAGTTATGACGCCCCCTGCAGACAGAACACAAGCTCTCTGAGTCACCAGAGACCCCTCCATGTATGCTTCTTGTGACTCTAACATTTGTATTATGGGTCTGTGCTTTTTTTATGGGCATTGGCATTTAAAAGTTAAGCCACCCAACCTAAGTAGAGGGGCATTTGAGGGCATGCGCAGAGTGTAAAGTAATTTGTGAACGATTAATGACTACATGGAATATTGATGTTCCGGCCACCAAACAGCTCTTGGACTCCTTCTGGCTATTTGTGAGAGTAAACAACTTACATAATCTCTAAAAAAAAAAAAAGGAAAGAAAGAAAGAAAGAGCGAAGTCCTAACTAATTGACACATTCTGCTCTTCCTGGAAATTTTAAACTTAAATGAGAAGCATGGGAAAGTATTGCTTAATACGTTTGAGAAGACCGTGGTTATCAAAGTCGAAGAATGCCCTATTCCTTCCCAGGATAGTGGAGAATTTCACAGTTCCCTTTACTCTTTCATGTTGTAGCAACACCAATTATCACCTACTGGACTGTTCATGGTGTGTGTGTGTGTGTGTGTGTGTGTGTTTTGTCACTTCGGAAACAGGTAGTGGAATATTGCTTTTTTTTTTTTTTTTTGCAACAGCCGGGCAAAAAAAACTGAACAGTCTCATGACAGAGGTTATTTTTTTTTTCCCCTCCAAGAACGACTCAGGCCCTGACTAGCTGTGATCTTGGGTGAGTTATTTAACCTCCCCAAACCTCAGTTTTCACCTCCATAAATCTGAAGGTAACAGTTTTCTCCTACAGTGTTTTTGTGAGGATGAAATCAATGCTCTATGTAGAGGTGCTTGGCACAGAGCTTCTCACTGAGGAGTTTGCGCTGAGCCTTTCTGTTCGGGGCATTCATAAGGAAAGACCCTGGGGATGCCCTGAGCAGAATGGGAATCCCTGGGGACGTCTGGCAGTCTCCAAAAGCCCAGACTCGGAACAGTGGTCGTGGGGAGGGGGAGGCCGACGTTCTGCCTCATGGAACCAGCGTGCAGACAATCTTGAGAGAGGGTGGCCGTTCATCGGCTTAGCTGAGCTACCGGCCCTGGGAGATTTCTCTTCCTTCAAGAACCAGGTTTACACCATTACTGCTCAAAACAATGATTTCCCCCAGGGAACACGCAAGGAAAAATTCTTTGGCCACAACTCTCTGACTCTGATGTCTATTTCTTTAAAGCCATTTCCCCAGGGGAGGCAGGCCAGTCAGCCTGGATTTTCTAAAGTAGTCCAAATCTAAGCTATTCCTTCCTCATTCGTCATTAACCGTGTTGAGGTAGCAAGTATTCACTGAGCACCTTTTAACTGCAAGGCATTGCATTACGTTCTGGAGATACAATGATCAAAGAAAAGCCTCTGCCCTCAAGTAGCTGACAGTCTAGGGGAGGGCATAGATAAGTAAACAGACATTAAATATAGGGTTTTTTAAAATTTTTTTTAATGTTTTATTTATTTTTGAGACAGAGAGAGACAGAGCATGAATCGGGAAGGGGCAGAGAGAGAGGGAGACACAGAATCGGAAGCAGGCTCCAGGCTCTGAGCCATCAGCCCAGAGCCCGACGCGGGGCTCGAACTCACGGACCGCGAGATCGTGACCTGAGTTGAAGTCAGCCGCTTAACCGACTGAGCCACCCAGGCGCCCCAAATATAGTTTGATAAGCACTACAACTGGGGTATACTCAGGATGCCGTGGGAGCTCGTGGAAAGGGCAACAGAACCACTTTAGGGAGATACAGGAAGTCTTTCTGGAAGAGGCAAGTTCAAATTGAGACATGAAGAACAAATAGGGGTTCTCAGGCCAATAAGGAGGGGGAGGACAATTCAGGCAGAGGGAGCAGCTTGTGCAAAGGCCCAGAGGCAAGACAATATAGCATGTTTAGAAGCCTGCCGGTGTTCATCGAGACCAGACTGCTGCTGGGAAGTCCCAATGGGACTGGTCACAGAAGCAGAGTCCCTCTCAGGGCTTTGTTTGCCGTACGAAGGAGTTTGAACTTGATCCTTGAATTGTTCCAGACACCCCAACATTTTGGGGCCCAGTCTGCATCTCTGAGACAACTTTGCATACCTGGAAGTGGCCCACATAGCCCCCCCTTTTGAGATGCACGGTCACCAGAGTTGTTACCTGGTCAGGATGACATAGTCCACGTTTCTGATGTAGAAAGAAAATGGCCTGAGCACACACCCTTCACATTTTCAGGGGCAAGTTCCTTTTACATGTGTCCCCTGGTCAGAACAAGGCAGCCCCAGCTCTGAGTTTTGACAACCTAGAATTCCTGTACACAGCATAAAAATGGCCCACCGCTTCTGCTCCTAGTGCTGTCGCCACTGACATACCCGTCCTCACATCTCTGAGCTTTCAGGAATTTCAAACGCGGCGAGTGCCTGTTTCAAAGACTTCCAACTCAGGTTTGCAAAATCATGGGTCAGGCTCTCTGTTTCGCCAAAACTGGATTTGATTTCTATCTCCAGCTCCATGCCACTGGCAGGGGAAGCTTAATCTTAGTCAAGTCAGGAAAAGCTCGACCAACTCAAGGGTTTCTCAGTCGGTTCCTCCCTCCTCTCTTCTCCACAATTGTGTCTAGCTTTCAGATGCTCAAGCGCCGTCTGTCAAGGCTTTGAGAGTTGCATCTGGTTCTTGGTCATCACATATGCTCTTTGCCTCTATCACGACTGCCTGTTTGTCACTGCTTGCACTTGCTGGCCTCCTTTGGGATGTCTGAGCCCTCATCTTTTCCTGGGTGGTTGGTCCATAGAGGACACTCTTATCTCCACAAGCTTACCTGGAAACACTGGGGCCCACCAGCCTTAAAGACTGAGTGGAGAGCATTTGCCCTCTTACCTCACCATGTGGTAAGATCCTTGAGTCAATGTCTCTATCACTATGGCTCCATGTTGGCGTGGAAATGGAGAACCCTAAGGCCTTGTTCACTTTCCTAGGCTCCGCTCGGCAGGTGAGCTATGATTCCTTCTCCTCTTGGCCTTGGGATTTTCCCCTAGCCCTACCGACTTGACCCCAAAGGGATAGGACACAGAGATGTCTCACAGGGCCACTCATTATTTCTGCCTTTTTCCACTTTAGGAGATTTTAATCTAATTGGAGTGGCCATAAAAACTGGCTCTAATTGATCATGGATTCTTCTCTGGGAAGTAAACTTTATGCTCGGGGTCTTTATGGGCTCTGCTTTGGAACACTCCAGTGTCGCTTTCTCTCAAACTTTGCCTCAGCCACGGGTTCAAACATTCATTTTGAAATGTGAAAGCTGAGCACGACTATATTTATTTATCTTTTCCTTTTTGATTGCTGCAGCAGTAAACAACCTTCCCCAGGAGCAGTTGGAACAGAACAGTCTCACTGTTGGTTGACGGGAGGTGGGAATGAAGGAGTAACCAGGCAAAAACTCTCATGGATTACCTGCATAATAGACTATTCTTACCCCCAAAATTACTCATTGCAATTAATAAATAGGAAGCACTGGTGGGTCTTAGAGTGGGCTGTAGAAGGAAGAGAAGTAGAATCCATAAAGTCATGTGACCATGACATATGTCCATAGATACAGTCCATGCTGTCCAGGGTCTAGAGGACTGAGTATAAAGGGCCCATTCACTTTCTTCCCTACTCAGAAAGTATATCAGAAGCCAAGCAAGTGATAGAAATGCTATGCTAACAAAACCATCTGCTGTAATCTCCCTCTGCCTCTTCCCTCCCCTCTGTGTGTGTGTGTGTGTTTCAACTCTTTACAAGCCTGTGCACCCAGGAGAAAGCAATGGCTGTTGCTTATTGTGCCCTCCAAGTGCAAAAGGGTGGTGGTAATCTCAGTTCTGTCCAGTGAACTCACTGCAGAGTTAGACCAAAGCACACCAGCAGCTTCCTGGCTGTTTGGATGTGGGAGGGTTCAAGCCATGGAACTCCCAGGAACATGATTCCAACGCATGATGTAGAGAGGAAGTCTTCCGGTCCTTACTGTGCTGTGGCCGAATGGGTATCAGAGATGTCTTCCAAACTCTCTTTCCAAAGTTGGGCATTAGAGTTGTCTGTTTATTCGTTTGCTTTCCTATTTATAATGTGACCTGGGAGAGTTGAACTGCCTTGAGCAGAGACAGCATAGACTGTCCACAGTGTGTAAATCCTTGGATTAGCCTCAGAGACTCATTATAAGGCCCAAACTCAAAGAATGGCATCCTAGTTTTGAATGAAAAGTTTACCTTCAAGTGACTAAGACATCTTTGGTCCTTGGAGGTCTCTGTGGTATTCAGGATCAGAATGTGTCTCAGGCATTACAAGTCTGTTTTTTTTGTTGTCGTTGGTGTGTGTGTGTGTGTGTGTGTGTTTTGAGAGAGAGTCAGAGAGAGAGAGCAGGGGAAGGGCAGAGAGAGAGAGAGAGAGAGAGAAAGAGAGAGAGAGAGAACCTTAAGCAGGCTCCACACTGTCAGTGCAGAGCCCGACGTGGGGCTCGAACTCATGAACCGTGAGATCGTGACCTGAGCTGAAACCAAGACCTGGATGTTTAACTGAGCTGAGCCACCCAGCCACCCCACAAGTCTGTTTAATTCAGGTCTCTGGCATGGGGTTCTATAAAGGGTTAGCTCAGAGGTCTTGGGACACTCAAACCCTGCACGTTAGAAAGAAAGGACTGGCCCTCTGATCATGGGAACCTTCTAATCCCTCAGAGACTTCTGCCTGATAAGAGCATCTTTGTGTATTTGGGGCCTTGGGTCACCCCAAATAGTTTATGGCCATAATGTAATTTATGGTGAATGCCTGCTTTTGCTCACCTGGAGCCCTGGGCCATGCTGTATCCATTGCACCTCTAGAGGGTCCCGAGAATGAGCAGCTAAGGTTAGTCTTGTGGAGGCTCTGTGCCCACGTGACTGACCTCCGATAAAAACCCTGGACACGAAGGCTCAGGTAAGCTTCCTGGCAAACCACACTTCCTATGCATTATTAAGCATCATTGCTGGGAGAATTTTGTCTTGTCTGTGCTACTCTATGGAGAGAGGGCAGCTGGAAACCCACACCTGGTCTCCCCTTGACTCTGCCCTATGCACCATTTTCCTTTGCCAACTTGAATCTGTATCCTTTCACTGCTATAAACCATAACCATGCGCATGAAGCCTTCTCTGAGTTTTATGAGTCCTTCTGCCGAATCACTGGGTCTTGGGGGCCCCTGACCCAACTGGCAACAGTACAAAGTGCCGCCTCTTGCCATGTTTTGGAGTTCTCACGGCCCTTACAATCCCTGCCCACCCCCTGCCTCCAATTGGCTTAGGGCTGGTTCTTCTTCACATAAACTCTCCTGGAAAGTTAAGGCTTCCTTGTGATCTCTGAGGTCTCTGAGTCCTGGCCCCCTGGCACAACATCAGCACCCTTGTTGTGGGACGATCCAATGCTCCAGTCACAGATCGCTCTGACCTCCTCAGTGCCAATGACTCTATTTCTATTGACTTCAGCAGTCTGCACCCACTGCTGCCTCCTGTACCTTGCCCCTCACTTGGGAGAGCTCAACATACAAAACCATCTGCTCGGAAATCGAGCCCTACAACCCCACTGGGCCAGATTTTAGGAGCATGAGCCTTGGAGTCAGAGAAGGTCCAAAGTGCAGTTACTTTTCAGTAAAGTGAGGGAGGACTGAAGGAAATCCTGTGTGTAGAGCTCTCAGCATAATGGCCAGGGCAGTAACGGCTACCATTATCAAGCTTGTAATGGTTAATTTTATGTGCCAACTTGACTGGGCCATGGGATGCCCAGATATCTGGTTAAACATCATCTCTGTCTGTGAGGGTGTTTCCAGAAGAGATTAGCATTTGAATTGGTGGCCTGGGTAAGGCAGATGGCCGTCCCAGTGTGGGTGGGCATCATCCAACCCACTGAGGACCTGGACAGAATGCAAAAGGCAACGGAATGCTCCAGTAGCTTTCTCTGCCTGACTGCTTAAGCTGAGACATTGGTCTTCTCTTGCCCTTGGACTGGGGCTTACCACATTGGCTCTCCTGGTTCTCGGGCTTTCAGACTTGGACCAGCACCACTAGCTTTCTTAGCTCTCCAGTTTGAAGACAGCAGATCATGGGACTCCTCTCACTGTCCACAGTTGCAATCACGAGTGAATTCCTTAAAGTGAGATTTACAAAGGATTGGTTCTGTTTCTCTGGAGCACCTTGACAACGACAAAGCCTTATTGCTTAAATGTGCACTCTCTAAACTTGGTGCCTGATTTTGCAGACTGTCAGACATCTCTTGGTCTTGCCCATCTCCCTTCCAGGCTAGGTTTAATCACTCATCCCTGTAAGGGAATACACATCCCAGCCCTTATCTCCATCATCTTCTTGTTGTCCTTCCAAGGCTGTGCCTCTCTTCCATCCCCAGTGCTGTGTCGGCCCACCTGCTTGTCTCCTCTCTCCCTACTCTGAGTCTGCTGGACAGCGTTAGAGAAAAATCATAGAACCATGCCGAATTGGTTCCATTACACATTTATGAGCTTCCCAGCCTCTGCTGGGGATAATAAGCCAACTAATTATCTCTGGTTGACCTTCTCTTACTTTTCCTTCAGTAGCTGCCCCGACCTCCACTCACCCCATCCAACCCACCATCACCCTCCCCTAACCGACAGCCTATGGCCAGCTGAGGCTCCACAGAGAAAACAGAGACCATCAGAGGTGACCTACCTCACATACACTCCCTGTCCTCCTAAAGCTAGCTATGTGTTTACCTATAGTTACTTCCTCCCTGATTCTGCCTGAAGAAGTTGTTACTCGTTGCCAGAGTCAACCTTCCCACCAGTAACGGCTGGCCCTTTTGTTTCCTGTTTTCTTCTCCAGGAAAAATTTAACTCCTTCCCTCATTTCTCTCTCTTTCTCTCTCTTCCTCCCTCCACCCTCCAGGCTTTTCTTGCCTATATACAAGTAAATCTATACTCCCTCTCCTCCATTCTTTTCCCTCTTCTTTCTACTTTGCTTCCCTTTCAAGACCTGCCCACCGGGTCCCCAGCTTCTTCACTGCCTAAGGAGTACCTGCTTGCTCTTATCAAGTTGCCCTTCCCTTCACTGCCCAGTGACATCATGTCAGGGGGAGCTTTGCAAACTCCCCACACTCGTTCCCCATCCCAGACCATGGCTGACGACTACTCTGTTCCCTCACGTCCAATTCAAGTCCGTGTGCATGATGATCAAGTGTCTGTACTGAAACTGAACCAAAGTCACCAAAGACTCCCTCATTCCCCAGTTCTGTCTCCACCTCTCAGACCTCAGGCTGTACAACATCTATGGAGCATGCGACTCTTAACTACACACTTTCCCGTCTGGACTTCCATGACATGGTTCTCTCCTAGCTCTGCTGGTGTACCCCTACCTCTGCCCTTACCCATCTGATTCCACTGTCTACATTATTTAGTGGTAATATCATTCACTTCCATCTCTCTCTCTCTCTCTCTCTCTCTGTATTTTTTGTCTTCTCTGTTTCTTCTCCACCAATGTGGCCAACATCTCTCCTGTCCCCACTAAATCAGCCAAGCTACAAAAACTCAGAGGTGTCATTGACATACCGCCTGTCATACCTTCATCTAACTGCTGGGTCTCAGTTGGCAACAAAATAAAGTCTCAATACCTTAGCCTGCATTTGAAGCCCCATTGCAATTTGGTTCTAGTTGCTTTTCAGCCTCCTTTCCAGCCACATCTTGCACTCCAATTTCACCGCAGAGATGCTCACTGTTCCCTGAACGTATTTTTATCCCTCTGGGCCTCTATACTTGCTCTTTCCTGGACTCCCATCTATCTATCTCGTGACCTTCTAACTCACCTTCATGGCCCAGATAAAACATCACGTCTCCCTGGCGCTCTGAACTCGTTTGTATTCTCACAGAACTTTATAATAAACTCTAATTAAGCGCTCACCAATGTGTTTTGTGGTTGCTGATTTATTTTCTGCCTCCCCTACATGATGGTAAACTACCTGAGGCCAGGGGGCCACGGCTCATATATCTTCTGCTTCTCTAGCACCCGCCATAGGGAACACTGTAGGAGGCCAGTGGGCATCTGCTGAGTAGAAGCAGTAACGATGGTGTGCATGTGGCCCAGAGAGACCAGAAGAGCAGGAAGCTGGACTGCAATGAGATTTTGGAGAGAGAGTGAGGGAGGGAGCTCAGGACTTGGCATTGCATCGTGTCACATGGAACAAGTACTGGAATTACTCACAGAATATTCCTTGCTCTCGGTGTCGGGGACAGAAGGCTGAGCCGGCTAGAGCCTGCGTTGGACATAATATGTTATATATTATGTTTTTATGCCTGTGTGCTGGGAAGGAGCTGAATTGGATTATCTCCCTGCCCCAGGAAATAGCCATGTAGGGAGCGTAATGGGATCAACGTACAGTGACTAAAATTCTCCACAACCTCCCGGGAGGAGATCGATGAGAGTCTCTCAGGGGGAGGGTGTGTGGGCTTCCACCTCGAGGATAAGCAGAGACCTGTCAAATCAGGTGACAGTTTTGGGAGCTGCTGGGCAGCAGGTAAAGCCAGAGTCCCCAGGTTAGATGCCTTTTCCACATGCCTCCCTAGCTAATTATGCTAATTAAGTTTCCGCCTTGGGTAAGAAGGGCATTTGCAGCCCTTTCTTCAAGGCACAAAGCTACCGGAAGCTTCTTTCCTTTTCCCTTCTTCCCCCTTCTTTGTACTCACTGACATTTCTGTGTCCTGAATTTTTTTTTTTTCCCCACATCACCATTATAGCAAGTTTCAACCATATGATGTTGCCGATTTCTGGGGCTGAGGGTTTACCATTAATGCTTTCGACTCTACGTGTCGAATCCCAAAGACCCGTAGCAGGCAGGGAATGTGTCATCTTGCTAAGGTACGAATGCACCTGACTTGTTCTGTGATGGAACAGGGCTTAGTTAACAAGTCAACCAGTGTGGTCACCAGCCCGGCCTCTGTCTTTCACCGTTGCTTTCTCTGTTCATTCCTTCTACAAATATATTCTGAGTATCTACTGCATGTTAGGCTGTTAGGCTCTATGTAAGGATGCCAGGTTGGTGAAAACGTGGTGAAGGAAAAGGTTCTCTGTTCCTGTGGACTGTGATTTGGGAGGAAGATGGGGGGGCTGGAATATAAGTAAGTGAAAAAATTAATTGTATGTGCCGATGTGTTTTATGAAAACAATAAAACAGGGTGATGTGATGGAAAGGGAGAGGAAGGTCGGCGTTAGAAGGGGGCCCCGTGTCACTGCAGCGTGGCTCAAGGTAGCCAAAAGGTGAAGGCAACCCAAGTGTCCATCAACAGACTGCTAAACAAAATGTAGTGCGTTCATAAAGTAGAATATTACTCTGCCATAAAAAAGAACAAAATTAGGGGTGCCTGGGTGGCTCAGTCGGTTAAGCATCGGACGTCGTCTCAGGTTGTGATCTTGAGGTTTGTGAGTTCAAGCCCCATGACAGCTTGGAGCCTGGAGCCCTACTTCAGATTCTGTGTCTCCCTCTCTCTCTGCACTTCCCCCCACCCCCCTGCACTCACCCTCTGCCTCTCTCCCTCTCAAAAATAAATAAATATTAAAAAACATTTTTTTTAAAAAGGAATGAAATTCTGGTACCTGTTAGAACGTGAGTGAATCTTGAACACGTTATGCCAAATGGAATAAGCCAACACAAGAGGGTAAACACCATACGATGCCACTGACATGAAACATCTAGAACGGGCAAATCCGTGGAGACAGAAAGGATTAGAGGTTACCAGGGGCTGGAGGAGGGGGACACGGGGAGCCGTTGCTGTTAGTGGGGACAGAGTTTCCCTTTGGGGTGACGAAAACTTTTTGGAAAGAGAGCGCGGTGAGAATTGCACGACACTGTGAAAGCAGTTAATGCCGCTGAACCGTGTGAACTACCATGAAGTGTTAAAGATACGTTTCTTTGTTCAAAAAAAAAAAAAAAAAAAGGCTTCAGTGCTGGTGGAGTAGTGGAAAGGTGTAAGGTCTAAAAATCTTCCCATGCCCTCCTCAGGAGAGCCAAGAGTCCTCTGCCATTGTTGGTTTGCCTGGCCCGCTTCCCACCAGGCTGTGGGTGTCTAGATGCTTCCTGAGACTGTACCGTTTTTGTTTTTTTCCTAATTTTTTAATATGTTTAATATTTTTGAGAGAGAGAGACAGAGTGTGATTGGGGGAAGGTCAGACAGAGAGAGAAGAAGACACAGAATCCAAAGCAGGCTCCAGGCTCCGAGCCATCAGCACAGAGCCCGGTGCGGGGCTCGAACTCACAAACTGTGAGATCATGACCTGAGCTGACATCAAGAGGCAGGCGACTAACCGACTGAGCCACCTGGGCGCCCTGAGACTGTGCTGTTTTAATTCTGCGTCTCCCACACCTAGATTTGATGAGAGACGCAGTGATGGAGTGGATGGCCATGGTTGTATTCTCATGTGACAAGGGGCTATTGGGTTAGTAATGCCAAGCCAATAAAGCAGGAGGGATGGATGGTACTTCTCCTTCCACAAGAACTAGTTGTAACAGAGAAATGGCTCCACCTCACTGGGCTTCAGTTTCCTCCTCCATAAAATGTACGCTTTGGACAAGTATGATATGCATATTTCCTTTTGCACGGCTAGCAGCTGAGCCAGATGGTCACGGGTGGGCAACCCAGGCCTAATTGGCTCTCATCTGAACCAATATTCTTTACACTTTTTTTAATTTTAAATGTGTTTGTCTGGGGAGGAGGGAGAAGTCAAAAGCAAATGATTTCTCTTTTTATTAATGAAAGTTGTGTTTGCTAATTTACTTCAACAAGGCAAAACGGAATCACTGAAAACTTCCCTAAAATACACCCTTATTTTTGCGTGTGTTCTTGTCTTCTCTTTGGTTCTCTTTAGGTTTCTTTAGCCCATTTACCAAGGTATGTAATAAACAAAATTTCCCCTTCTGAGAAAACAGCACTACATCTTAGGATATTTAGATGGAGAAACCTTGCTCCCTGGGACCCCCTGAGAAAGTTGTAAAAAGCCTCAGCAGAGATGGATGGGCTTTAAAATTTTTCATTTCAGGGTGATGCCCACTTTGGGTCGGAGTAGGACAAATGACCTTTAATTGGCTCATCCCAGTGATGTTTTCGTGTTCCTGTTGGGTCAGCGTCTCCTAGCAACCGCCCCAAAGGCCTGGGGTTCCCCCAGGAGCCCAGGGCAGACATTGCTAATGGATCACAGCGCTCCTTCCTGCAGGGTCCAGATGGGACCCCAGCATCCCCGTCACCTTGCACGAGGCAGCCACTTCCAGTTATGGATGCTACTGTCATCCTTGATGTTGGAAGCCAGAAAAATTCCTCCTAGACATTCTTCCTGGTTTTATGGCATTTCAAAGGAGAAACAATTGAAGAACATCTTATGAGAACATTCTGGGCCACTGTCAAGCAGTGTGGAGAGCGATCCAAGACCCAGAATTGAGAGGGAAGCCCCTACAACCTAAGTGGAAAGGGAGCTCTCGCGTTTTAGAGACGAAACCAGGTTTTTAGGGCTGGATTCAGGTGGAGGATAAGCCAAGAAGGTCTGCAGACGGCTGCAGAGGCTTTGTTTATGTGAATCGTGGCAAGAACCCATCTGGATTTGGTTGAACCTTAACATAGGCAACGTTGTACGAGACTGGATTCTGCTTCTAAAATCTGACAAGGAGAATATTTAAGGGGGATGAGCATAGGCTTTAGAAATCAACAGGCACTGGGGCGCCTGGGTGCCTTAGTCGGTTGAGCATCCGACTTCGGCTCAGGTCATGATCTCACGGCCTTTGAGTTCGAGCCCCTCGTTGGGCTCTGTGCTGATGGCTCAGAGCCTGGAGCCTGCTTCCGATTCTGTGTCTCCCTCTCTCTCTGCCCCTCCCCAACACGCGCTCTGTCTCTCTCTGCCTCTCAAAAATAAAGAAAACTAATAATAAAAAAAAAAAGGAATCAACAGGCATGGCTTTGAATCCTGGCTCCCGCGATTATGTGCTGTGGGAACTTGAAATAAGTAATTTATCATCTTTGAGTCTGTTTGCTTATCTGTGCAGCAAGGCTACTCACCGCTTACCTTTCAGCGTGTGGTGAGCTTGAATAAGATGCTGGTGGCGAAACCACCCAATTGAGCCCAGAGCAGGAATTAAATACAAACAGGGCAATTGAACCAAACTCGAGGAGTGAATCACGTCCTCTTTCCAGGAAGGACTCTGTGGGAAGAACACCACGGGGACGCTGACAATCCTGGAGCCAGAAACCAGGCCTGTCATGGAGAACTATGAATCAGTTGGACAACTCAATAGAAGACCGACACCAAGAGGCAAATCGCAAATTAAGGAAATGAAAATCGATATAATATTTTTCGTACCCATCCACCGCGGGCAGGGGGAGACAATCTTACTGTTGGTGGGATTATGAATCGGTATGGCCACCCGGAAAGGCCGTTTGGAATCCCACTCAGAAGCGTACCTCTCCCCCCACATATAGTGGTTCTGTCTTATGCAAACCACCAAAAGCTTAGCCATAACCCAGGGAAGAGGAGGGGGTGGGGTCCTCCCTTGCTATGATTTGTTTATTCTTTCTAAGTCATAAACTCCTGTCATGTTACATATCTATTCATTTATTTGTCCTTTTCTACCCATTGGAATGTAAGCTCAGTGAGGTCAGGATCTTTGTCTCTCAGGTTCATCGACAGGTGTCATCAGGAAATTCAGAACATGAGTATATAGAAAAGGTCCTACGAGGTTCTAAGGAGAGAAAAAGAAAAACAAAAAACCTTTCATCTGAATCAGAAAATAGGTTGCATTTAAATATACATAACTAGGGTGCTGGGTGGCTCAGTCAGTTAAGCGACTGACTTCGGCTTGGGTCATGATCTCGCAGTTCGTGAGTTCGGGTCCCATGTCGGGCTCTGTGCTGACAGCTCAGAGCCTGGAGGCTGCTTCGGATTCTGTGCCTCCTTCTTTCTCTCTGCCCCTCCCCGACTCATGCTCCCTCTCTTTCTCTCGAAAGAAATAAATAAACTTTAATTTTTTCAAAAAATATATGCATAGCTAATGTCCTAGGTATGTATTATTCTGCACCTTGCTTGTTCAGTCCACAGTGAGCCATGTTGGTACTCACAGATCTGCAGCATTCTATTTAAATTCAGATTCTGTAATCATTGCTTTCTTGCAGGCATAGCAGACTCGAATTCTATAGAAGTTATGCAGAGCATGAGGCAGCCCCTGAGGGGGACATGTTATTAGCAGATATTATGCCTGTCCAATTACACGGCCATATAAAGCACCGTATATGACTCACGTGGGTAACAAGCTTTGGGATTAACTTGAGAGCCAGAAAATAGGAGAAGGAAGATCAAAATGTCAGTTGCATCGTCCTAAGGCTGATCGGAGAAGGTGATTTTAGAACTGTGGCCAAAGGGGCGTGTTAGTTTCTACCTTCCAGTTTTGACTGAGTCAGGTTACAAGTGCGTGTCTCCACCCTGAGGGCTGGACCCCCAACACCTAGCAGGTAAGGACCCAGGGTGTATGCTTTTAAGGCTGATGGATTTGACCAAAGAGGGGCAAGAGTAGGGGCTGGGCCTCACACGGTCTCTTCCTTTTCTCAAATGCAAATACCTGCTGAACCACCGCTCCTTTTATGCAGGGAAATTACTGGAGGTGGAGAGGAAAGGTAGGAGTGTTGTTCTCATACAAGTCCTTCTTCATGGAAGCATGAGATTCGCAGGGGGGTTGATTCCCTTAATGGGAAATGCACATTTTCTCCTGGGTTTTCTATTTCTACCATTTCTAAGTTATTTCTCCCTCTCCCTCCCCCTCTTCCGTAACATCACAAACTTAACTAAGACAGATCTTGATCTTGGCCTCTTTTCATTATTTTTTTTCCAGCTACACAGGCAAAACCTTTTCACTGGTAGTTTTTGGTATTTCTACAAGGCATTTCTTTCTACTGATGCCACTTTGCTATTTCTATTCTGTTCATCTTGATCTGTTCTCTTATTCATTATCATTTCCCTTTGTCTTTAAAATATGTTGACACCCAGGGGCACCTGAGTGGCTCAGTCGGTTAAGTGTCTGACTCTTAGTTTCTGCTCAAGTCATGATCTCGTGGTTTGTGAGTTCGAGCCTCGTGTCAGACTGGTGCTGGTAGCCTGGATCCTGCTTCGGATTCTCTCTCTCTCTCTCTCTCTCTCTCTGTCTCAAAAATAAATAAATAAACTTTAAAAATTTTAAAATATGACTTCCATAGGTGATTTCATCCTTTCCCATAATTTCATTTTCCTCTTAAAATCTGCATCTGCAGCCCAGACTTTGTGTCCTGAGCTTCAGATCCATTTTTCCAACCGTCGTCCAGTTCGATGTATCAAAAGTAAGTTCATCTCTTCCCAGAACTTGGTCCTTCCCCTGACATACAGCCCATTTAACCTTTAACCATGGGAATTAAAAATCACGTCTGCTTTGTAGGGTTCGCTGGGCAGACGACATGAGACCATGCAAAGTGTTTGCAGCTTGCATGTCAAGAGAAATTAAGAACATTGAAGTCTAATTGCAGAAGTTAAGCCTGCCCTAGACTGTAGAGCACAGCTATCTTGGAAAGTCTTCACTTCACATTTACTGTTTATCTTTAATTCTTGGTAGGTTCCTAAGAGAGACTGAACAGCAAGAAAAAGTTTTGAGGCGAGGGAGACACAGAATCTGAAGCAGGCTCCAGGCTCTGAGCCATCAGCACAGAGCCCGACACGGGGCTCGAGCCCACGAACTGTGAGATCATGACCTGAGCCGAAGTCGGTTCCTTAGCTGACTGAGCCACCCAGACGCCCCCTTGTGTTTCTGATTTCTTATCCTTAGCATGGGACCTATTATTTTTTCCTCTCTGCATATTTTTGGAACCCTTCCTTTATCCTCAGTGTTCTGAAAACTCAAGACGATGTGCCTTATCTGGCTTTTTACTATTCATCTTGCAGAGTGTTTCATGGGCCCTTTCAATCTGGACACTTATGTCTTTCAGTTCTGAAAAAATGTTTTCCTATTATTTCCTTTCATGATTTCCTTTCCTTTATTTTCTCTGTTGTTTGGAAGTCCAATTATTCACATACTGTAATTTCTGAAAAAATACTCTTTTGTTCCTTTGCTATTTTCTACCTCTTGATCTTTTGGTCCATTTCTGGAGTATTTCCTCAACTTTATATTCTATTACTGGATTTCTGTTCTCAGATGCTTTAATTTCCAAATGCTCTTTCTTTTAGAAATGATCATTTGTGGGGCGCCTGGGTGGCTCAGTGTGTTAAACATCTGACTTTGGCTCAGGTCATGATCTCAAGATTCGTGTGTTCGAGCCCCACACTGGGCTCTGTGCTGACAGCTTCAGATCGATCCTCTGTCCCCTTGTCTCTCTGCCCCTCCCAATGCTCTGTTTCTCTCTCTCAAAAATAAACAAACATTTCAAAAAAAAAGAAATGAAGGGCACCTGGGTGGCTCAGTCAGTTAAGCGTCCGACTTCAGCTCAGGTCATGATCTCACAGTCCATGAGTTCGAGCCCCGTGTTGGGCTCTGTGCTGACAGAGCTCTGTTGGGCTCAGAGCCCGGAGCCTGCTTCAGATGCTGTGTCTCCCTCTGCCTCTGCCCCTCCCCTGCTCATGCTCTGTCTCTCTCTGTCTCGAAAATAAATAAAAACATTTAAAAAATTTTAAAAAAAGAAATGATAATTTGTGTAGTATGCTGTTCTTTTTGTAATATGTGGTTTGTAGGGGCAGTAGCTTCTAAATAAGATGCTATTTTGTACATTTTTCCTCTGCTTCTTGACTTGTCTCTGAATAATCTAGGTCCCTTATTTATATGTAATCGTTTTGCTCTCTTTCCATCAGAGGCCTTTCTCACGTGTCTGGTTATCATTTGCTGGGCATTTTTTATTGTGGGAAATATGCATAATATAAAACACACCCTTTTAACTATTTTTTTCAGCATAAAATTCAGTAGTACTGGACACATTCACAGTGTCGTGCAAACATCACCACCATCCATCTCCAGAACTGTTCCAGCATCCCAGATGAAAATTCGGTACCTATTAAGCCATAACTCCCCATTTCCCTCTTCACCCAGACCGTGGTGACCATTGTTCTGTTTTCTTTCTCTATGAATCTGACTCTCCTAAGTACTTCCTATAAGCAGAACCATACAATGTCCGCCCTTTGTGACCGGCTTCTTTCATTTAAGCACAGCATCTGCACGGTCCATCCATATTACAGCAGGTGTCAGAATTTCGTACCTTGCAAAGGCTGACAAATAGTCCATTGTGTGTCTACCCCACATTGTGTTCATCCCTCCATTGATGGGCACCTGGGTTTCTACAACTGTCAGTAACGCTGCTGTGAACGTGGGCGTAGAAATACCTGACTGAGTCCCTGCCCTCAATTACTTCTGCCAATTTTTTAAGGTGAGACAGTAAACAATTATTACTCTGGGTAGGTATGTGACACCCTTACTCTGAAAGGGTGTCAGACTCATTGTTCATTACAGGATCCCAGGAACAGCATATTCGTTTCAAAGCCGTATGCGTCGTGCTTTCTCCCGCATATCCAGCAGAAGTATCATTCACAGCACACAGCCCAGCACCTAGCACCGTGCCTGGAACTTACCAAGTGAATGGTACGTGGGTGACATTCTTTCTCAGCCTTCCACGTGTGATTTCCTTGTACTTTGGTATTTCCTTGATAATTACGGTTGTGATTTGGGAGGTCGGAAATGGGGTGTGGAGGGGCGCCTGGGTGGCTCAGTTGGTTGAGTCTGACCTCGGCTCAGATCATGATCTCACAGCTCATGAGTTCGAGCCCCTCATCAGGCTCTGTGATGACAGCTCAGAGCCTGGAGCCTGCTTCCGACTCTGCCCCCACCCCCCCCCCCCCCACTCATGTGCTCTCTCTCTCTCTCTCTCTCTCAAAAATAAGTAAACATTAAAACAAATAAATGGAGTGCAGAGGAGGAGAGCTGTACAGTTAAGCATTTGTGCTCAAGCTGCCTTGATTCTTGGAAATTCCTTGAATATATATATATTTTAGTCAGCCTTCAGAGCAGACTCCATATTTTATGAGCACCAGCTACATATATCTTACTGTGTAAGATAGTTCAGGAATAAGAGTTCAGGAATAAGGGGCCCCTGGGTGGCTCAGTCGGTTGAGTGTCTGTCTTCGGCTCAGGTCACGACCTCACAGTTCGTGGGTTCGGGCCCCGCGTCGGGCTCTGTGCTGACAGCTCAGAGCCTGGAGCCCATTTCGGATTCCGTGTCTCCCTCTCTCTCTGCCCCTTCCCTGCTCGTGCTCTGTCTCTCTCTGTCTCTCAAAAGTAAATAAACCTTTAAAAAAAAATTAAAAGATAGTTCAGGAATAAGGAATGACGGCTTCATCTTGGAGTGCCATGCAGACGCCTGTAGGACATGAAGGTGTCACAGGAGACAGGGGACTCAGAGGGAGGAGGTCTTGCTCAGGGCTGGCATCCACCTGTGCAGTCTTCCGTTTTCAGATGCTCCGCTCCGGCCGGTTCAGGGAGTGAGCTCACCAGGTCAGTGGGCTTCATGAGACAAAGTGCACTTTTGTGTTTTTATTTTCTTTTTTAATTAAGATTAACTTCCGTTTGACTCTGCTCGCAGACAGGGTCATGTTCTCATTATCTCGATGGGGACAGGATGGTGAGCGAGTCTGAGCAGCTGGTGTTTGGTTCAGTCTCTTCCTGAGTCTCTCCGGAGCCATCAGAGAAGAGGAACGACCTCGGTGGGAGACTAGGGTTGTGCCGTGCAGATTTCGAAGTGCATTTTCTCTGGCTTTTATTTTATTTCTTTTTTAAGTTTATTCCTTTAGTTTGAGGAAGAGAGAGAGCAGGGGAGGGGCAGAGAGAGAGGAAAAGAGAGAATCAAGCTGTCAGCACAGAACCCAACACGGGGCTCGATCTCATGAACCGTGAGATCATGACCTGAGCTGAAATCAAGAGCTGGATGCTCAGCCGACTAAGCCCCCAGGTGCCCCTGCACCGGCTTTGAAATAATCTTTCTCCTCTCACTTTTCTGCTGCTGGGGAATTGCTGTAAAAACAAGACACGTCTACTTAAATTTTGCTCCTATGGTAGTCATTGTTATTCATTTATTTACTTTACAAACTCCTGGATGGATTGTATACGATGTGGCAGTTTCTTTCTCGAAGTCTCACACTTTGATCAGCTGAACACCATCTGGGATCATTAGACAGCAGTGGCTGTGGCTGTGTCTCGGGAATTCGCTGATGCCCCGTGAACCGGATTTGCATAAGCCTCTAACAGTCCCTGCTAATCAGTGTAGGATGTCGACCAGGGCCTGCCACGCTGGAAAGCGATGATTAAACTGACAGAGATCCAACAGCCTTCCCCGTACACAGAATTGCAACAAACTGTGCAGACAGGCAGGAAAACTTCCCAGCGTCCCTCCCTCCATCTACTGTTAACTAACTAGAAATCTGACATGTCTTCAAGGAAATGTCGAATACTCCCCCATTGCGTACTTCTTCACAATTCTTTCTTTTCTGTTCGATGTTTGTCGGAGATACAATGCACAGTGAATGCACAGATCTTAACCTGACACTTGGAGGCATCGTAACAAGTGTATCTACTCATGGAACTAACACCCCAGCAAGACAGAACATTTCCTTCACGCCGGCAGTCAGTTCTGTGTGTCTCATTCCCTTCAACCTCCCTGCCTCACAAGGAATCACTGCTCCGATTTCTTATCAGCGGAGATTCGTGTTGCTGGTTCGAGAGCTCCGCGTAAATGCAACCTTTGTGTCCTTTGTAATCGAACTGTGCACGGTGAATGTTCCTTTGTGTCTGGCTTCTTTTGCTCGTCCATGTAATTGTGTATGTAAGCGGTTTGTTCTCTCTGCTGCTAAGTGTTAGTCCGCAACATTTTTAAATCATGGAATGCTACTTAAAGGGAGAACACATGTTCTTTCACCAAATGCGTGGACTTTCTCTCCCCCACCCCACATTAAGCAATTCTGACACTAAGCACCCAGAGTTGGTGCAAGCCCTACAGGGCTCCGTCCCACAAGACCGGCCCCTCCGCCCCATTCAGATACCAATCATAAGTTCTGCTTGTCACACAGACCAGCCAGTTACAGAATCAGGGTTTCCCACAACCCCCTGCCTGGGTCCAGGAAATTGCTAGAGTGGCTCATAGAAGTCAGGGAAATGCTTGCTTATGTTTCCTGGTTTATTATTTTAAAATGTTATAAAGGATACAGATGAACAGGGAGATGAAGAAGTCTAACATAGGGAAAGTTCTGGAAGTCTTGAGCATCTGTCCCCCTGGAGTTGGGGTGCACCTCCCCTTGGCACATGGATGTGTTCACAAACCCAGAAGCTCTCCGAACACTAGTTCAGAGATTTTTGTGAGGGCTTCATCAGGTAGGCACAATATATTATTATTATTATTATTATTATTGTTTATTTATTTTTGAGAGACAGAGAGAGAGAGAGGCAGAGAGAGAGAGACTCAGAATCCGAAGCAGGCTTCAGGCTCTGAGCTGTCAGCACAGAGCCCGATTCGGGACTCGAACCCACAAACCATGAGATCATGACCCGAGCCAAAGTCCCGACGGAGCCACCCAGGAGCCCCAAGGCACAATATATCATTAACTCAATCTCCAGCCCCTCTTCTCTCCCCCAGAGGATGGGGAACAGCAGTGGGCTAAAAGCTTTAATCATGGTTCGGTCTTTCTGGTGACCAGCTCCCATCCTGATGCTATTTAGGAGCTTGTCAAGAGTCACCTCATTTCCTGGTGAGCCTATCCCCCAGAGAATTCCAAGGGATTTGGGAGCTCTGTGTAGGGAACCAGGGTCATAGCTCAACTATCAGAGCAAAAGAGGCTCCTAGTGTCCCTATAAGGAAATTACAAGGGTTGTGGGGGTTCTGTTTCAGGAACCTGGGACAGAGACCAAGTAGATATTTCTCATGGTGTCATATTATGAGTATTCCATGAAACTTTTTATAGATTCTTCTATGGGTAGATATTTCGGTTGTTTCATTTTATGAATGAGGCTGTTATAAACAGACTGATACAAGTTTGTTTTTTTTTTTTTTTGCCGACATGTTTTTACTTTTCTTGGGTAAACACCTACCAACTAAGTAGCTGAGTCATAGGGTAGGCATATGATCAAACTTCCTGTTACATTTATTTCCAATTGCATCATTCTTGTTACCGTTGTAAATCGGATTTTTTTCCCCATTCCATTTTCCAAATATTTAGTTCTGATTTATAAGAAAGAGAACAATTTTTTAAAATATTCGTTTGGGTAATTAGAGTCTTTGTGGATCTTTTTTTTTTTTTCACTGATTCTTTTAAATTGTCTTTTATTTTACCCAAGCAATACACCAACAGTCTCATCACAAAAGATTCAACCATTAAAAATATAGAGGGAAAGTAAACATGAATGGTACCCCTTACCTTCATGCTAGTTCTTGCCTTCAGACTTTCTTCTAAGCATTGAAATATGTGAGTTTGCAGGTAATAAACTGCTCATGTAGATATCATAGATTTGTGTAGTTATCATGCCGGTTTGTTAGCAGCACATCCATTAAACAGACATTTATTAAAATGTCTTGTGCTAACAAAATCAGAATATTATTATAATTTTCTGACAGCTGGAAGTAAACTATCTTCAAGAGAAGGCACCTTTTGTAATTTGCACAAAAGTCTTGTGGACCTTACATTGATTATATATGCTACACATATACAGATAATATCTATTTTTTACAAAAAACATACACATAGGTCTTTCTTTCTTTCTTTTTTTTTTTAAGTGGAATCGGGGCCCCTAGATGGCTCAGTCGGTTGAGCATCCAACTCTTGATTTCAGCTCAGGTCATGATCTCACGGTTCATGAGTTTGAGTCTCACGTTGGGCTCCACGGAGCCTGCTTGGGTTTCTCTCCCTCTCCCTCTCTGTCTCTACCCCTCCCCCATGCACTCACTCTCTTTCTCTTCCTAAATAAATAAATAAGCAAACAAAAAAAGTGGAATCATACAATATTTATCGCCCTATGACTTTTTTTTCAGTTATCAATATACGTTAAGTATCTTTGCATTTCACCATTTAACATAGACTTAGCTCACTTTTCTTCATTGTTACATATTTTCGTATACTCTGCGCATTAAAATTTAACTTGGACATCCAGATTGGTTTCAGATTTTCATTATTTCAAAGACTCTTAAACATGTATGTTTGTACACACATGTATATATTAGGGAGGATTCTTAAGCAAAGAATTCCTGGGTTTAAAGGTACACACAATTACAATCGTTCAGGTACCACCCTTTATGTCTCCAGTAAGCTTTATGAAAGTACGCTTCCATCACTGATGTATGGAAGTACCTGTTTCCATCCATTTTGTATAATGTAGGACATTACTTATCACCTTTCATTTTTCTAGGACATTGTTTATCTCTTTAACTTTTGGTCAAACAATGAGACTGCATTATTGTTTTATTTATTTTATTTTTTATTGTTTTATTTTTTTAACATTTATTCATTTTTGAGAGAGAGAGAGAGAGAGAGAGTGTGTGAGCAGGGGAGGGGCAGAGAGAGAGGGAGACACAGAATCCGAAGTGGGCTCCAGGCTCCGAGCCGTCAGCACAGAGCCCGACGCGGGGCTCGAACTCAAGGACTGTGAGATTGTGACCTGAGCAGACGTCAGACACTTAACCGACTGAGCCACCCAGATGCCCCTGCATTATTGTTTTAATTTTCATTTCACACATTCTCATTAACAAATGAGCAACATTTCATATATATGTTGACTTCCATTTACATTTATCTTCGTGAATGTCCCTTTCATATTTTCTGCTTGTTTTTATTCTGTTTTTTTTTTTTTTTTGCCTTTTTCTTATTGATTTATGGGAACTTTTTATATATTCCGGATTGTAATCTTGAGTCTATTCTTGCAAATATTTTCCCCAGTCTGTCGGTGGGTATTTTACTATGTGGAGAATTTTGAAAAAAATCTATATTTTTATAGTGAAGTCAGTTACATTTTCTTGTTATGCTCAAGATTTTTTTTTTTCATCTTGCTCAAGAAAGTCTTTCTGAATTCAAAGTTATCAGTGTGTTGTGTGTAGCGCTCGAGGTTGGGGGGATGTTCTGGGGGGTAGCAAAGAAATAGATGGTGGAGACATCATTGGAAGCAAATAAAACAGCAAGGGCACAAGTGTAGAGATGGAAGAAAATGGCGCCCAAGTCAATTGGAAGTAAGATGAGGTGAGGTTGTAAACTCCATTAGATTGGGAGCTTGGTTCATCTGACTCAGGGAGCATGCAAAATATAGCCCAGGACCAAACATTTTTTGTAAATAAAGTTTTATTGGAACACAGCCACACCCATTTGATTATCCATTGTCTACGGCTGCTGTTTGCACTATGATGGCAGAGTTGATATTACGGCAAGCAAGACCAAAAATGTTTACCATCCAACCTTCCCGGAAAAGTTCGCGGATTCCTGATCTAATTCATTAGCATGTCCCCAGACATACAGACTCTAGCGTAATGTCTGGTGCATAATGTGTGCTCAGTATACAGAGATTTACACTGAATTGAAGCCGTACTAGAATTCGGGTAAGGAAGGGACCTGTCTTTGTTCCTTCTTGTTAAGGAGGTGGGGCATTACCTTAAAGGCAAAACATGTTTGATCCATTCATTCATTCATATATTCATTCATTTGAGACTAGACTCAAACTTGAATGGCCTCTCTATAGTGTGTTTCCATAGCAAACTGGATGAAACTTTCATCTCGCTGTTTTCCTACTTGCTCACTGGTTTTTTCCATTAGACTATGATCTACTTGAAGGTAGAGAGGATTTCCTTTGCCTTTGTCTCCACAAAGCATGGCATAATGCCTGGAACATCGGGATCCCTTGATAAATACTTTTTGAATGAATCAAACATTCATTTATCAAATGCTATTTTGAAAGAACGCAGAAACCCGGAAATAATGCTGATTCGAAGAGATGCTTGTGTTCCTGAGAATTACGTGGAAGTGCTTTGTAATCTGAAAAGAATTACACAAACGGAAAAATGCTTTTCTTGCCCCAAAACTCTTTCTACTTGTGCGCCTGAGTTAAGCATAGAAGCAGCTCCTTCAGGAATTGCTGACAAGAAAATGTGTGCAGTTTGGGTCCAGGTAGATGTGAGTCTTCATGAGTTCCTATGCTGATGAGCAACTTGTTTGCACAGGCCCAACTCAGGGGCCACATTTTAAATACAGCAATGAAAAATGAAAACTTTTATTGATGGGCCCATGGAAAAATGCCCATTCTTCCCATTTGGATGACCCACATCTTTTGGTAGATTTCCTGGAGATCTTTGTTCTTCTAGTTCTTACTCTCTTGAAAGAATTGAAGAGTTGCCTCTGACATTAGACCACCTGATGTGAAAGGAGCTTGGGTGGCATTTGGTCAATAGTGGGCTTTCACCGCTCAATGCTGTCTGTCCTAAAAGCTTTGTTGCCCACTCTCTAGTCCTCGAATCTTTTGGACCCAGTTGCTTCATCCTTCTGGAGTTTCGCCCCCAACATCCTGAACTCCTAGAGTCTTGAGAGGCTCTCAAGATAATGGGAATGAATGGGAAATCCTGCAGAAAGGAAGCAAAAGGGCACAGTTGGAATAGTTAAGGCTGTATATCACCAAATCCCACCTCCGTTCCATTTCAGCCCATTTCCCTGTTATAGAGTCTGGAGTTTCCTCCCATCTCTACTCGCCCATGCTGTCCTCTTGGTCTGCAAAATCACCCCCAAGAGCTTTACTCCTTATAAGAAGGTGGGGAGCTGGGATTTACCTACAAGTGGCCATTGTACATTTGAAGGTCAAGGAGTCTTTCAGCCGGGACAAAGAGGCAGGGTCTCGAGAAGGGTGCCACGGATAGTCTTGTGTGTGTGATAGTCTTGTGTTCACATTTTCCCAACATGTTTACCCTCAATAAAAGAAGAATCTTCCTACAGCACAGTCCTCAATCAATCTCCAAGAGGAGACTTACTGGGCAGGGTGCATTTATAAGTCTGTTCTAGATATTGGACCCACTGTAATTCTGGGAGAGATTCTGGATATGTCCTCCTCTGTCCAGAGAAACCGGAATGACCCGATGGGGCAAGATAACAGCCTTACAGAGCTTTAACAGAAGGAGAAGCGTGAGGTTGACTAGTTTTTTTATAGACTCATGCAGAGACCCAAGCTGACAGACTGTATGTGAAAAGTGTCCAGGCCAGTCCCAGCCATCACGCTCAATGACCCTGGTGCCTTCATCTGTTTATTTCTCAATAGACTTATTGATTTTATCAACGCTAAGCAGATAGAAGCTGGTTCTGCTCAGGGGAAAATCCCACGGGTTAATTTATTTCCTCCTGACCCGGAAAGAAGGAATCTCTGGAACAACGTGCAGTGTTTCGCACCCTGTAATTTCCCGGATCCAAGAGGCCAAAAATCCACCAAAGAAGGTGACTTCTTTGCTCTTTCTCAAAATGTTCAAGCCACACGGGCTCCTGGACTCCTCTGAGGTTTCTAAGCGAGGGGCGAGCTGCTCTGAGGATGAGCCAGTGCCCCACGCAGCACATGAAAATTTGATGTGTGCTTTACAAAGCCTGCCTTGCTCAATGCAGGCGGCCCTTTTGTCCACAAGAGCTAATACCCTTTTGGGAAATGTGATTTCAGCTGAAATGTCGAAGGGGGAGGGTGGAGAGGGAATGTGGGACTCTGCCACGTAACCCCCTATCTCCAACCACTTAATAACTTGGCTAAAAGCTGCAATCAATACAGAGCCATCAGCCGGGCTCCGGCCCCTCACTGCCTTCCCAATCAATCAACAAGATTTAGTAAGCTACCAGTTGGAATTTATGTCACTTAAAAAGTGTGGGTTCCTAGACCCGTCCAACAGAGACTGATTAATTCCTCCCGGGCACTTTGATAAGCTTCCATTTGGAGAACAGCAGCCTGTTGATAGAGGCCCAGCTGTTAGACCTTCCAAATGCATACCTAGGAAGCGGAGGCATTTAGCACAGTGTCTGCTCAGCCGTACGTGTTCCCCACTGAGCATAACTCTGCCATCAATTAATAGCACCCTTTTGTGGCGGTGCTGGGGTCGAGAAGAAAGAGAACCACTGGAATCTCTGACAGGCGCCAAGCTTTTTATATTCGTTCTTTTGCACTTAGTCTTACAACAGCCTCAGGTGGTAGTTATAATTAGGCCTCATTTTGCACACAAGGAAACTGAGGCAAGGCCTCCCTCTCCCTCCGCAGGAGTCAAGAGTGAACCCCGGCCATCACATCTATTCACCTTGCCAGGAAACGCAGCATGTGCCTCAACCCCCTCATCATGTCACTTGGTTTTACCCCCCCCGCTCCATGCCTACAGCCACAGCCACATCGTGAGAGCAGCCCCAAATCACAACTAAACAGAATCTTTTATTTTTTATTACCATTAATTTTTTTTTTTTTTTTTTTACAAATTTAACGTTTACCTGTTTATTTTGAGCATGTGAGCAGGGGAGGGGCAGACAGGGAGAGAGAGAGAGAGAGAGAGAGAGAGAGAGAGAGAGAATCCCAAACAGGCTCCATGCTATCAGCACAGAGCCCGATGCAGGGCTCGAACTCACGGACCGCGAGATCATGACCTGAGCCGAAGTCAGACGCTTAACCGACTGAGCCACCCAGGCGCCCCATGGAATCTTTTCTTCCTATTCATAGCTATAGACTTAGTGTGGCCAGCAGCCATGCCTAATTTTCTCAGTTCACTCACTCTCCTCCACCCCCAGATTTCTACTTTACGTCTTCCTCTCTTGCCTTGAAATCCCCGGAACTTCCTCACTCACCCACACTCTCAGATACGACCTTGCTTCCTGTCTCGCTGGGAAAGGGAAACACTTTGAAGAGGGCCTCCCTGGGCTCCCGCCACCAAATCTACCTTCTCCGTGCACTCTGCCTTCTCGCCTGTTCTTATCCACGAACCATTAATTCGGTCCCTTCCCCCCTCTACCCCGTGACATCACATTAGTTGTTCTGCCACATGCCTTCTTTAACATCTAGTTCCCCTTCTACTGGATCGGTTCCATTCATAGCATAAGGACACCTACTTAAAGAGGCTGTTCCATCTTGGAGTGCCTGGGTGGCTCAGTCGGTTAAGCCTCTGACTTCGGCTCAGGTCACGATCTCATGGTTTGTGAGTTCGAGCCCCGCGTCGGGCTCTGTGCTGACAGCTTAGAGCCTGGAGCCTGCTTCAAATTCTATGTCTCCCTCTCTCTCTGCTCCTCTCCACTCATGCTCTGTCTCTCTCCTTCAAAAATAAATAAAAACATTTAAAAAAGAATTTAAAAATAAATAAATAGATAAATAAATAAGAGACTGTCCATCTGAAAGAGAAAACTTTCTCTTGACCCCATTCTCACCCCCCACCCCCCACCCGCTGTCACCTTCTTTCTCTGCTCCTTTTTGGATTTAGCAATAACCTTGACCAAAGCATTTTTGATGGTGTGATTGGGGCAAAAGCCTAATCGGAATGGGTTGAGGAACGGAGACGGTGAGCCTGGACCGTTACTTCAAGGAGTTGGCTGCAAAGAGTAGTACAGACCTCTCTTACACCAGCAGTATAGTTTTAAACTTTGAGACTTAAAGGTGAAGGAAGGGAGCCTGAGAAAGTAGGTTTACGTCGGTGCGATGCTCCCAAGAAGCCAGGCATGTTCACAAGCCTGGGAGGCAGATGATTGTCGAGAGATAGGGAATTCCGCCAAAGAACTCTGGCTGGGTTGCGGGAACACGTGAAGGGGACAGGTTGGTGGGGAGGGGACTGGATTGCATGTGACCAACCAGACAGGGGTCTTTGCTCTGTCTCTCTCTGCCCTAGGACCTCAACTTGCACACTCTCTCAACTTGGCCTTCTCGAGCTCCCACTCTGGATCTTTTTATAGCCTTACCTGAGCCGCGCAATATCTCAGGCCAACTCTTTGTAGGACTCACCTAGGGGCAGACCTGAGCCCGCGTGAGGTAGAGCGCCTCCTTCATCCAGCCCTCAGGGCTCCAATCTTGCATCCCTACGGTGGGATCGGTTGTCCTTGCCTCCGGGTGCCATCCCATGGGAGACAGCCAACCAGCTCAGCCTGCCCTCCAAGGCTGTCTCTTGGCTTCTTGCCGCATTTTCATCCAAGGAATGGGGCCGGCCGTCTCTGTCCTCAGGTCTTCACCCTGCTCCTGCTGCAACGCAGATAATGCTCACACACCCATGCTTAGCCTACACCTTGGCTTTCACTCTCCAGAAAGCATGTCAGAACACAAGTAAACAAGAATACAAAGTTATTCCAGGGGTAACTTTGGTGCTACTCTGATTAGTTCTGAAAGTGAATCACTTGCAAATATTGATGCTCTAACCTGTCATTAGCAACTTATAACTAGCATCCTACCTCGCAAGGGGTCAGGACACTCCCTGCAATTGAAAACTGTAATTAACATATTCAAGCTAAGTGCAGGCAGAGGCCAGACAGATCAGACAGAGGGGGAGAGGGCTGGGTGGGGACTAAAACGGGTGTCTATCAGCAAGGGGTAGAAAACCAGTCCCCTCCGATCCATTGCTATTGTCGTCCGCCAGACACAACCCATTTTCTGAGTTTTCCAAAGAAGCTAGAAATTCAAATTTTAGGGGAAACTTCTTTAAAAAATTTTTTTAATGTTTATTTATTCTTTAGGGATAGAGACAGAGGGTGAGCAGGGGAGGGGCAGAAAGAGAGTGAGACACAGAATGGGAAGCAGGCTCCAGGCTCCAAGCCATCAGCACAGAGCCTGACACGGGGGCTGGAACTCACAGACCGCGAGATCATGACCTGAGCCAAAGTCGGGCGCTCAACCGACTGAGCCACATGGGTGCCCCTAAATTCTTGATTTTTAAATACTGAACGATAATGCAAAACCTTCAAAAACACTTTGCATGCCAAAATCCAAATGCAGGCTGAGTCTGGTCCCTGGGCCCTGCCAACTGGTTCTCCACCTCTGGGTCTGTGTTCCCCAGATGGCTCCCTCCCTGTCTCTCCAGCTCTGTGTGTCTGTCTGACCCCACTGTGCTTCTCTTCCAGATGGTGTTTCAGCACCGTGCCCTGAAAAGCGTGGTGTTCACCCTCACTGGCAGAGGGGCCTGGAGGTGGGGGGCAGGGGGGGATGCACCTGCATTGCCAAGAGGTGGCCAGACAGGAAAGAGAGCAAAAGTGCTGGGGTAAATGCCAAGAGAGGCAGGGTCTGAAGACTCGGGCCACAAGGCCAACCCACTTCAACTGGAGTCACAGGGACAGAGAATGGGGTCACCTCTGCCACTTTCTGTCACCATCACATCAGCTGGGACTCCAGATTCCGTGTGCACTTGAGGGGCGCCTGGGTGGCTCAGTGGTTAAACGCCTGACTCTTGGTTTCGGCTCAGATCGTGATCTAGAGGTTCATGAGTTCAAGCCCCGCGTCGGGCTCTACGCTGATAGCATGGACCCTGCTTAGGATTCTGTCTCTCTCTCTCTCTCTCTCTCTCTTCCCCTCTCCTGCTCACTCTCTATCTCCCCCTTTCTCCAAAATAAATAAATAAATAAACATTAAAATAAAAGACTCCGCATGCATTCGAGAGTTGGCTTTAACTTGTGGGAGGAGACTCTGAAGGCTTGTATTTGGTTAGGGGGCAGGGGTGCACCTAATCTCCAAAGGGCTCTTCTTTTTTAAGGAAAGAGAACAGTAAGGCGTTGATGAGTTTGCGGAGAACCTGAATCTCTGGTCCCTATACTGAGTCCCCGTGAGGTCAGGGAACAGTCTCTGTGAAATCACTAGGTTCAACACAGTGGCTGGCACATAGTAGGGGTTCAAAACTCTTGTGGAAAAGACAGACAGAAGACAGAAAGGAAGAAGGAAAGAAGAGAAGGAGGGAGAGAAGGAGGGGAGGGGAAAGAGAGGTGTCTCTGAGAGTCGACCCTGTAGGTGAAGCCTTGCAGAATGTCTGATAAAGACTATTTCATTTTCAGGGAAAGCGTGGGCCGAATACCGGTCAGGCCTTTCTCTTAAACACCCCACACAGAGGAAGGAGGAAGGAGAAGCCTTGCAGGCACAGATTTTCGATCTTATCTTATCTATCTTATCTTATCCTTCTGTTAAAATATAAAACTTTCCCTCCCATCTGGAGAGAAATCGTTTTAGTAATGTGGCAGCTTCAATTCGCAGCTGGAGAAGTAATTTAGGAACAGGAACATGAAACAGTTCTGGAAGAATGACCATATAATTTAAGGCCCAGAATGATCACATTAATGGTGTAGTTAATATTGTGCCAGCTTTGAAACAGGGAGAAGGAGGCCGGCCCACCGGCGTGCAGTCTCCCTGAACCACCAACCAGTGGGTGCTGTGAGGTTACTTTCTCCGGGTTGCGGTGGACCTTGGTTCCCTAGGGTGGCCGTGGCTTCCCAAAGGCGCTGTTTCTGGAGCTGAGTGAACAGAAGGCACGCACTTCCCTGGCTACTGAACTCAAAGCCCAGTGAAGACCAGGTTCCGACCAGTGCGTCTCACTAATGGGTACAACATCTCCAAAAGCACTGACTGCATGACCTATTAACAACTCTGATGCGTCCTCTCCGTCTGGAAAAGGGGCCGCCATTTTGTCCTGGGAAGGAGAATGCCAAGTTCTTTTCTTCTCATGCAAATCCCTCAGTGACTTGCTCCCTCTGTTGATCCAGTGAGCCTTCCGGGGGTATCTTCCACAGGCCCCCAATGCAGTTCTCTGGGCAAACCCCAATGAACACAACACCTGCTGTCGATGGGAGCCATTACTCCCTCTTCTCTTAGGAGGAGAACTTCCATCTTTCTTCACTGCTCTATTGCTGTTTCTTCTTCAGAGAGGAGGAGTGACTTATCCAAATGCCAAAACTGGAGAACGGAATCTTGCCTGTGTAGCTCAGCACGCTTCCCTTTTCTGCTTCTCGCTTGGATTCTGCTTTGCGTGGTAAATGCCTTGCTCTGCCTCCCTCTCTGGTGTGTGTGTGTGGGGGGGGGGTGAGTGGGGAAGAGGGAAATATGAAGTTAAACCACAAGGTAATTTCCATGGGTGAAGGATAATTGTTATGGACTAAATTTAGTTCCCCAGGGCAACTTGCTAATAATAGAGTTAATGTTGTGGTTCTCATCTAATTTTTGTGTCAGTTGGTTCAGACTGTGAAGGAGAGAAGGGCATGATCAATGGCCCCCATATGCTCCATCATCTGTCTTTAAGGAGCCCACGGTCAACTTGGGAAGCAGAGGAGTAACCCAGTGATACAGTGATAAGAGTGATAAGTATAAAGGACTGTGACAGCCCAAGTGAGCCACATCGAGCCACGGAAGGCTTGGGGAATGAATAGAATTGGCCAGATGAAGTCCAGCACGAGCCTTCAACATGGTGGGAGGTGGGGAGCAGGAGCAGATAAGCAGAGACCAGGGAACAAAGAACCGTATGACTCTTTGTGGAGGAGTTTGGATTTTATCTTGAGAACAATGGGGGCCAAGCCAGGGTTTTGAGGAAGGGGGTGAAAGAGTGAATTGATCAGACTTAGAAAGATCGCTCTGACCTATAATGTTGAAGAGGTTGGAGGGAGGCAGGTTTGGAAAGTGAGAATGTTTTAGGAGACCGTTGAGATTATTCTGTGTGTGCCAGTGGTGGCCTGAAGTGTCGTATCGGCATAGACGAAACATTTAAGAGACTTTCTGCTGGTAAAATCCAGAGGGCTTGGTGAGTGATTAAGTAGGCAGAGGAAGCCTGATAAAGGAATCTTTGATGACCCCCAGGCTTCTAGCTTGGGTCTTGGGTGGATGGTGCACCTTTCACTGAAATAAGAAACAGGAAGGAAACAAGCTTTGAAAGAAGGAGGCTCAGGAGAAGCTGTTTGAACTAGTCTCTGTGGACAGTAGGAGAGCCTGCAGCCTAAGGGAGCTTGGAAGTGTTCTTGGCAACTGTTGAGGCATCATCCGTATTTCGAGTTCAGTTAATGCAACTGGCTGGGCGTGGGTTTATTACTGAATGTCTCCAACCTACGAATCTATGGCGTCCCTTCTTCCGTGGTCAGTCTTCACCTTAGGCCACACCCTTAAGTAGAGGAGGTCGGTTCTGAGTGGATGGGGACACTCAGGGCTTCCAAGTAAAAATGTCAGGGAATGTCTTTGCCTTCATTACCTTCAAAAGAAACTGATCTCCGTGACCCTGCCGTTCAGGGGCTGCTGGGCTGATGTCTACACCTGTGTTTACACCCTCCCTGTCTGTCTAAAGGCACTCTAGCAAACACAGTGCACACTGGAGATACCTGCAGAGCTTTCCAGAGTAACGGATGCCCCGGACCCTGCCCCGGTCCATCTGAATTAGAACCTCCAGTGGTGGAGCGCCACAGGCACTGACATTTTTTAAAAGCTCCCTAGGAGTTTCTAATGGATGGTCAGGACTATGAGCTACTGATCTAGGTACACTCTAGCCCTCTGAGCCATTAACCTTCACCAAGTTAAATAACCAGTCCTCCAGAAATAGGAAATACCTGCAGATCCGGAGATTTTGTCAATAGTGTTATAGAAAGTGATTTAAAAAAAAAAATTCCAGAATCTTCCAGCTGTAGGATAAGCTGATGTATCCTTTGCCAGAATGAGCCAGGGAGGACTGGGGGCAGTGGTGTCTGGGCTTGTCTGCTGGGGCCGCGTTAAGCCTCTGGCCGGTTGGGAGCACATCTCCCCTAAAGAGGGCAGTATTCCTACCTGTAGAGTTAGGGTGGAGATCGCAGTAAATGTTCAGCTGAGTTTCCAGAGAATTGGGTTCTGCCATGTGCCAGCCTCTGTGAAGATTGCTCTGGGCCGGTATTCCCAACGTCTGCCTGCATTTGGGATCCCACTTTACTTAGACATCATCAGGAGAGAGACTGAAGGTGATGTGCTGGCCATTGGGAATCTGCTTCAACCCTGGCGGGTTACAAACCAACCAAATCCTAAGCCCCAGTGAATCAAAGAATTGTTGACCTCTGCCCATGGGGTGGGCTCCCACCTGTGCCCCACAAGTCACTCAAAGTCAAGGACCAGACATTTGTCTTTCTTCTTTCTGCTCAAACAGGGCACTGCCCACTTTCTTGTCCCGTGGGCACCTGTCCCAGTAAGCACGGGAGCCCACAGACAGGGTTTGCAAGCCTTCAGAGGACAAGAGGGCGCGCTCACGTTTTTCCCTAAGCTACACTAGCTTTTTCACTCACAGGAGTTGCCAATTTTCTACTTTTGCAACAACCAAATGAGCTTTGTCCTATGCCCAAGACAACTTGTAATTCATCAAATCCATTTACACTCTTTTCCCTTGCTTTTTACCCAAAGAACGCAGCAGAGAAGTTATTAAATCCTTTCCTAGGGGTGAAATATGTAGAAAGGCTATGTGATTCAGCAATGCACTCCAAGAATTTAAGTAAATTTGCTATGCTTGATCTCACTGTTATGAAGCCAAATTTGCTGCTCTTTACAAGATAATACGTAAAAAAATATATTCAGCACACACAGCTCCTAATATTCCCTGCTGTTCTCAACAATGAGAGCTAAGCTTCCTGCTTTAGCTCATTTTTTCTGAATAAGAGGAAATGGAAGGACAATTTTCTGTCCCTTCCTCCTGTGCCTGGAATTTCAACCACATCCCCAGAAGGTTTTTCGGTGTTTCTTCCCCATGGTTCAGCGTTTCTACTGGGCCATCATTTATCCCCATTTCGTGGTACAGGAAAGTCCACTCTTAGAGAACAGTGCAGATGTGGAAACTATGTCTTGGAAGTGACTTGCTTTTAGGTGAAATTAACTGCATGTTTGATAATTTTGCTATATTTGGACATCTAGGAAATGATCGCGCGAACTTTTGTTGATTGAGCATGAGATATGTGCCATGCTTTACACGGATGCTTCGCTACGTCAGTTCATGGGATTCTCATGGTAACCTTGCAAGATAAACACTATGATCTCGGTTGACAGATGATAAGTCAGTGTTAAGAGAGGTTAAGTTTCAGGGCACCTGGGTGGCTCGGTCGGTTAAACATCTGACTCTTGATTTCGGCTCAGGTCATGATCTCATGGTTTGTGAGTTCAAGTCCCATGTTGGGCTCTGTGCTGAGAGTGTGGAGCCGGCTTGGGATTCTCTCTGTCTCCCTCTTTGTCTGCCCCTCTCCTGCTGTCTCTCTCTCTCTCAAAAATAAATAAATAAACATTTTTTTAAAAAGAGAGAAGTTAAGTTTCATGCTCAAGATTAGAATTAAAATCTAATGAATTTATCCATTTATTAGCTTATTTGATAGAAAAGTTCATGTAGAAAAATAAACAAGAATAGCCAGGACAGCTCTGAAAAGGAAAAGCACGATCAGGCTTTGAAATATATTTGAAAACCTCAATGGTTAAAGCAGTATGTTATGGTCCTTGAATAGACAGGAAGAACAAACCATGGAAGCAGAAATCCAGGCACGGGAGTAAGCGTGTTATGGCAGGAATGTTACCACCTGGTTAGACCCAATGGATATCTTGGAGAATTCTTCCCCTTCCTCCCACCCCTCCCCAGAGCTGGGGTTCTGCCTTCCTGCAGCAGGGCTCACAGTGAGGACTGAGGAATATTGCCAGGCAACTTGGACTTGAGTTATTCCAACCCTCTTATTTTAGAGACAAGGCAACAGAGATCCGGACATGGGAAGGGACTTGCTCATTCATCATTGGCGATGTGGTAGGATGACATTTCCAAGTATTAGTAAATATCCCACTTCCCACCTGATGTGGTACAGCTGGCGACCCCCTCCCACCCCCAGAAAGAGAGTCGAGGCTTTCACCACCCCAGGGCCAGCCCACCACCAGCAGTGAAGGCACCAGACCCTGTCGTCAGCTCAGAGAAGATCCCAAGATTCGCCCAAACACGTTCAGATAGAACTACTTCTACAATTCCTACGGTCTAGGTCAACGGTTCTCAACGAGGGAAAGTTTTGCACTGGGCAATGTCAGATGACATTTTCGGTTGTGACAATAGGAAGTGGGCATTGCGCCAACTTTGTGCATCTGGCGTCTAGCGTCTAGAGTCCAGTGATGCCACTCGTCCCACAGTGCACAGCACAGCCTCACGACAAAGAATTATCTGGCCCAAGATGTCAGTAGCAGCAAGGCTGAGACACCCTGTTCTATAAAGAGAGCTGAAGGACGGAAAGAAGGAGAATTTAGGATCGAAGAGATAGATGGAGGAAAGCAGAAGAGAAAAAGACACACCCAGAGCAGGGGCACCCGAGGGACCTGAAACAGGGACCACTTTAAGAGAAAGAATGTATTCTCCTACAAGGAAATGTGCTTTCCTTTATTCACATATTTCTGATAGCAGAGGGCTTCTGTCTTGACCAAGCACTGATGGAAAACAAATCTTCACTTACAAAGTTATTTGCCTGATGGGATGGGGAGAACGTTCCACAGATGGGATTCTGGCTCCTAACATTCCCAGGTGTTACTTTCCTGCACCGTGCCTACATTCTGTCTGCTGTGAGAGGCAGGGCATGTTCATATAGTGGTACAACTCTGGCCCTGAACCTACCTTGTACAAAGTCAAGATCTGGGTGATTGGCACAGTGGACCAGAGAGGGTCTTCCTGGAAGCCATTCCTGGACCAGGATGGTTGGCAAAGACTTTGCTATATTCGGAAGTGACTGTGAACCTCATAATTATATCCCACTAAACCCAAATTGTATTCCCAACTCAACTTCTCCCAAGCTATACACACATTCATGGTCATCCCAACGCCATCCGGTCTGAGAGGAGGTGTGGTAGAGGGGAAGTTGAGGTAGAAAGAAACAGTGACCTTATAACCAGTTGAGATGAAAATATTTGACTTCCGCGAATTTGACAATAGCAAGCGACCGCTGTGTGCGCGTGTTGCTAGGTACCTCCCAGGAACTCAGAGAGGGTCTGTGCAGGTGAGAGGCATCGAAGCTTACTTACGCTTTGCTCCCATCACCACAAATACACCTTGGTGGGTAGTCTTCGCCTACCCTGCTCCCTGCCGCTCTGGTCCTGTGTGATATAAGAGAACAAGAGAGCACATTCGTGAACAACAGAAGTTGTACAGCAGGTTATTTCTTGACTTGGCAACTAAAGTTCTGATGGCGTGGAGCATGTAGGCACTCTGGGGCCTAGACCCCTTCTTCGGTTTGCACATTTCTCTTGGTTGTAGTGATCTGAAGGGTAATAGAGAGTCTGTTAAGAATGCCAAGCGGGGAGGGGAGGGGGGGTCCCAGAGCCACACAACATGGGCGTTCAAGATGGATGCAGCCAGAATCACACAGAAAGGACGGAAGGTACCCCCAAATCTCTTGGAGTTGGAGTGGGTGTTGTGATATAATAAGAGATTTGGGCTTTGCCCCAGTTTCCTGGCACAGAGCTCCTAGAATCCTTGGGATTTCCTGAGTGATGGGAGGCCGGGAGTATCTTTTGCTCTTCATAATAAGCCCCTTTCAACCACACCTGAGTTTATGCTAATGAAGTGGCTCTTGGAGGAAGAGGCTGGTTGCCAGAGGAACCAACCATGTGATTAGAGAGTGGGTGGGAACTCTCAGCTCCATTAGAGAGTGGGTGGGAACTCTCAGCTCCAGGGAAGGTGGAGGGGCTGGGATTGAGCTAATCACCACCGGCCAAGGATCCAATCAGTCATGCCTACATAATGGAGCTGCCGTCAACAGTGAGCCTCTGGGTTCCTGGTGACATGGCGGTGCATCCTGCGTGGAGAGGGAATGGAGACCACTTTCGTGCCTTCGCCTGTCCGTCTCTTCCAGTTGGCTCTTCCTGAGTTGTACCCTTTATGGTAAGCTGATACTGGGAAATGAAACACTTTCCTGAGTTCTGTGAGGGGCTCGTGGAAACTCCTGATTTGCAGCCAGTCTCTCCAAAGTATGAAAGGCCCAGACTTGCCATTAGCATCTGAGGTGGGGACAGTCTGGCGGAACTAAGCCCTTAACCGGTGGGGTCTGTGCTGACTCTGGGTGGTTAGTGCCAGGAGTGTTGTGAATCGACAAAGCAAACAATTTTTTCCATTCAGGAGTGGATAGGGGTCTCGCCCGGTGAGGCGTGCGGAAACCAGTCTGCCCCAGGAGACACGGCTGACTTTCACTGGCCAGAGCCCAGCTCCCTGGCCAGTGTTGAAAGTACGGACAAGAATACGCAGGCAGGTACTAGCAGGAGCCAGCTTGGAAGAGCCCAAGCCGGGCCCCTCGTCATCCCCACCCATGCTGGGGTAATGGAAAGATCCATCCGCTGTTGCCTCAGGTGAGGCCGGAAGGGCCATGCGAGCCCCAGGGAGTTGAGAGCTGGTTGCGAAAAACGCAAGGCAATTACAGAAAGGAATGGCTTTGCTGTAATTTCTAACTCAGACTGGGAAAGAGTTAATGACCCTAGATTTCATTTTTAAAATATCACATTGGAATGTGAAAACTCTGATTGGACCGTATGATTTTTATCTGCCCCAGGACAGGTTAGGTTTCAGAGCCAGAAATTAAAGTCAGCCCTAGGAATTAAGAATGCTTCTTTTTTTCTTTTCTTTTTCTTTCTCTTTTTCCTTCCTTCCTTCCTTCACCCATCCTTCCATCCATCCATCCACCCCTCTGTCCGTCCATCTATCCATCCATCTGTCCTTCCTTCCTTCCTCCCTCCCTTCCTTCCTTCCTCCCTTCCTTCCTTCCTTCCTTCCTTCCTCCATCATTCCATCCATTCATCCATCCACCCATCCTTCCTTCCTTCCTTCCTTCCTTCCTTCATCCATTCTTCCATCTTTCTTTCTTTCTTTCTTTCTTTCTTTCTTTCTTTCTTTCTTTCTTTCTTCATCCGGAAGCCTGGGATTCTTGAAGTACTGATTATGCCTGTTAGATCAGCATCCAGGCTGCCATTGCACCACGGATATGTCTTACTCCTGCAGACTGCTCTCTCCCTGGCCCTTAGCTGAGTTTCTTCCTGGAGACTGAGGGGTGCTCCTGGAGTTCCAGGAGAACCAACCAGAGGAGTGCAATGAGGGTGGGCGGCACCAGAGAACTGAATTCTGTGACCTGGGACCAGGAATGGAGCGCACGCATTGGTGTGACAGCCTCACCAGATGCTAAGTTCTACCTGTACCCTTCTCCCCATCACCACCAAGACTTGTCTTGAAGCAAAGGTGAAGATGAGCAGGATTTGAAGCCTCTCATCTATGGAGAGGGGCCTGGAGTCTCTTGCTCGACCTCTGGGATAGGGAGCTGTCCTTTGTGGGACTAGAGTAGACTATTTGGGTCAAAGCCACCACTTTTAAGCAGGAAATGAGCCTTTTGCACAATGATTTATGTTGCTCACCATTCAATAGACTGTAACATTTTCTGCTCAGCTCTCATGGGAATGTTGCTAAAACATTGTGTCCACTTTCACCTCATGAAAAATGGAGGTGGGTTGCACAATGAACCCTAAATGCCAAGGGACATAGGTCCTACCTCCAGGAAAGCCAGTTTTCTTCAGCAGTGCCCAGAGAGGACAGGTGCATTTGGCTTTGAGGGGAAGCAGGGAGGGCTTCTTAGGAGGGAGGAGTCCTGAAGGCTGAATGGAGATCTCTCCTCGGGCCCAGACAGGAAAGACTTTGTGAGGTTAGGAAACAGGGAGAACGATCTGAACATATTATGTTCTGTTTGGGAAGCTCTGTAACTCCTGCCTCACAGCCAGAGCCTCTGGTCCAGAAACAGAGCCTCGATTCTACTCACTGCCTGAAAATCACAGCCCAGGAGAAGGTGGGAGGGAAGATTTTATTTCACTGAATGAATATGCTTTCTCATTTCCCGTGACCTTGGGGCCTCTGGGGAGCCTTGCAAGCACTCTGAGGGAGTCCTGTGGAGTCTGGAAGCACTGCCTTCTATACTGATAAGCATAACCGAGGCAGGCTGCGTGCTCCCTCTGCAGGGTGGAGTAGAGGATGCCCTGGGGTTTGGCTACTGAAAGGGGTGAACACTCATGCTTCACAAATGAGTCTTAAGACGGTGTGGAGTGGAAGAGAATTGCGTGGGTGTGCCTCGTGCCTGCCAAGGGCTTGTATGTAGAAGATGGCAAGCAGCAACTGGGGAAATGGATCTGTATCACGTGGGGGCTCAGATCAGGGAATGGGGAGACTTAGGGTTGACTCCCAGCTCTGCCCTCTCCTGCTCTGTGGGCTGAAACCAATGTCTATACCTCTTGTGCCTAAGTTTTCTTATCTATATATGTCATCCATTTGAACAGTATTTATTGAGCCCCTTCTCTGTGCCAGACCCTGCCGGATGTTAAGGATACCAAGAATAAAAGGCACTAAATCTTGGCTTCAAGGTGTGTGCCCCATGGTGGGTCAGAGGAGACAGCCTTTGGACCTCTCTAGTCCCATACTATGTGTTCTATTCTGAGATTTGAAAACCCTCCTGAGAAATTCCTAGAGGATCTCTTCTACTTCAGTCTCCTCTCTTTCCAGGTGCTTCGCAAAAGTTGTCCTTGGCCCCCATCCCTCATTCTTTGTCCTTCTGGAGCCCCACCCCCACCCCCATCAGGTTCCCAGGGCTCCAGGGACAGCCGCTCTCCCCATCTCCCACCTGCTTCCTTCCCTCCATGCCATTGCTGAAGCTGGGGACTCTGATGGAACTACCTAATTCCAGCCAGGGTATCTGTTATTGATTTGCATGTTTACACATTTAATCTGTTACTCCTTTCACGTAACATTTACCTATTAACGGCAATTTCCAACACGTCGATCCCAACATCGATCTCAAGAAGGGTTTGATGGTTCTTGAAAACTCATTGATTACAGAGAAGAAATAAAGGGAAGGGAGGTGTCCAAAACTAGTATTATAGATCTGAGTCTGGGTGATTAAAGAAGAATGGCAGTATTAGCCGATATGGGAAATTGAGTGGGATAATCAGGGTTTTTTTTTTTTTTTGTAATGAATTATTACTCAAATAATATATGCAAACATTATCCTCACTAAAACATGACAACATGACAGTCGTTATCACACTTGATCTTAGCCAAAAGGCCAAGAAGCGATGACAGTCGTTATCAATGACTTTCCAACAAACCCAATACCGTGCTTAGATATAAACACTTTTATTATTTTCATATGTGTTTTTCTAAGCCTTTCTTTTTACACTTAATGAGTGAAGGACAGTGCCCCAACATTGTAAGCTCTATACAAAATAACAATTATTGTTCTTTCTGACAGCGTGCGATTTCACAGTTGGAATCTGCCATAGTTAATGGGTACATTACTCTCTACTGATACATTATTGGGTGCTTGCCATTTTGCCATTATGAATGATGATGAAATTATTGTACCTGCTTCCTGTACACACGTGCCTGTGTTTCTCTACATCAATGAGGCACTCATCTTTTAAATGTCAGTATTTACCATCACCCTGCCATCTGGATGTGTTGCCTCGAAAGTGGCAGTGCCCCCCTCCACACGGAGGCAGTGTTTGCGATCTAGTTTAGAGTATGTTGAGTCTGAAGAGTCAGCACAGAGCATCTCTACTTGAGTACCTCGCGATGTTTGGGGAAGATGATGGGGTGAAGGTTTAAGGTTAGATATGTGGAGTTTTAGAGTGATTCTGTAAGATCTCCAAGAGCGTGGGAAGAGTGGGAGGTAATCAGGGCCAAAGACTGATTTAGTGGTGAAGGGAAACATTTGCACCATTGTGCAGAAAGAGAGGAGAGGAAAGCTGTAGGTTAGGGTAACTGTCCACTTAGCCAAGATGGGAAGAGTTTCCAGAATGTTGGACTTTCACTGGTAAAACTGGGTAAGTCTCAGGCAAACCTGGATGAACCTGTCACTCTACTGAGAGGAGGGATCAATTTGAAAGAGGAAGGACACTGTTTTCCCTAAAACAGTGTAAGGAAGGAGGCTCAAGTCAGGTGACTTAAGGCAGCTAGAAAACACACAGATTTTGGAGGGGGAGGCTTAGCTTCTATCCTGGAGGAAGTTTTGAAGCCCAGCATGATGGTTCAGGATCTAGCATCACAGGATGATTTGGTTGCAAGCAATAGAGAGCTAACTTCAGCAAGAGGGAAAGTACCAAAAGACTGTTAGAGATTCACAGGAGGAGGAAAGGTTGGGAGCTGGCCCCATCAACACCGGCAGATAGGAGCAGAAACGTGGCTATGATTTCGTGTCAAAGAGAGCTTGGTCAAAACAGTGGCATCCGGGGGCACCTGGGTGGCTCAGTGGGTTGGGCGCCTGACGCTTGATCATGATCTCATGGTTCATGGGATCAAGCCCTGCGCGCTGGGCTCTGCACTGACAGCTTGGGATTCTCTCTCTCCCTCTCTCTCTCTGCCCCTCCTCCACTTGCACACATGCACACACACGCTCCGTCTCTTTCAAAATAAATACAGAAACTTAAAAAAAAAAAATTGGTACCAGATAGCACGGAATAGCCACACTGTCAATAGGGAGAGACCTACTGGCCCAGCTCAACACCTGACCAGGAGAAGGTAGATATCAGAATATCAGAAGATACTCTGATCATATCCTTCCATGATGAATCCAAGAAGACAGAGGTGACTCCTCAAAAGGAAATTAGGAGATTGTCAGAAGGTAGAAATGGATAGCAGTCCACCAAAAACATTAATCGAGCTGCACTATCAGTCCCTAGAGATGGAACTCATTTCCTGGACATTCCATGTGCTGCGTGTATATATTCATATAAATGTAAATGAATGTATTAATGTGCAACACAGGTACAGTTTTGTTGGGTATAGAAATGGGTGAACATTCCTACAGAGGCTCATATACTCCATTAGCAGTGAGCAGGATGGGCTATTTTTCCCATACAATACCCTTGGTTTATACCAAGGGCAACCCCCACCCATACTAAGCCACAGACTCTTGTTTGCACCAAGTGGCTCCCACAAGAGAGCATATAAAATGTCCCAGACTTGCTGACATAAACCTGCTCCAAAGATATGGGTCCCTTTGTATCACTGACATCCTCTTAAAAAGTCATCCTTAAGTTTATTTTATGGAAAGAGTTAAACGTTTTTATGTATGTATGTATGTATGTATGTATTTATTTATTTATTTATAATATAATTTATTGTCAAGTTAGCTAACATAATGGTGTATACAGTGTGCTCTTGGTTTTGGGAGTAGATTCCCATGATTCATCACTTACTTACAACACCCGGTGCTCATCCCAACAAGTGCCCTCCTCAGTGCCCATCACCCATTTTCCCCTCTCCCCTCCCCCCCCCCATCAACCCTGAGTTTGTTCTCTGTATTTAAGAATCTCTTATGGTTTGCCTCTCTCCCTCTTTGTATGGAAAGAGTCAAATATTAGATTTAGTAGGGGAACTTTCTGTTTATAGGAATATTACAGCAGTTTTTAATACCATATTATTTGTTTTATAATTCTAGATTTTCTTCATAGATTGGATTTCTTTAAAGTGGAATAAACTCCCCATTAGGGGATTGGCTATCTGAGTTACTTAAAAAAAAAAAAAAAGACAACCCTTAGCTTCTTATACCGGATTTTAGACGCACAACATGAATTGGTGACAAAGTGTTTCTGAGTGGAGACCCTGGAGGACCACTTTGGAAACTCTCTAAAACCCATTGGTAATTGGTTCTATCCATCTTTATTCCAACGATTAATGTGCCGACGTCCTTATAATCAGTTTGTCCTAGTAATTCCCTTAAATGGGATTTATGTAATCTATTTTACTTTGCAAACCTTCTTTTGTTGCAGGGAATGCAAGTGTGAGCTTTACTCCCAATTCAGAAGCCCGATTAATAAGATTTAGGTATAATTTCAAATAGCAATCCATGAATGCTCTTAACTCTCCCATCATAGGGCCTGTGCTTCCTTTTGGGGACTATTCAGTCTGAGTTGGGGTAAGCCACGCTGGGCTTTCATTAAGGGGCAGGGGTCTGAAACCAAGCCTCCCTTGGCTAGTACTTCACGTCTCTTTTTTTAAAGACAGAGAGAGAGAGAGAGAGAGAGAGGGAGGGAGAGTGCAAGCGGGGGAGGGGCAGAGGGAGAGGGAGACCCAGAATCGGAAGCAGGCTCCAGGCTCCAAGTGTCAGCACAGAGCCCGACGCAGGGCTCGAACTCACAAACTGCGAGATCATGACCTGAGCCGAAGTCAGACGCTTAACCGACTGAGCCCCCCAGGCCCCCCTCGCTTCTCTTTGATCTTTCGGTTAAATCCTGTTGTTGCTCAAGAAAACTCTGCATTTCCATATGTACAGATGGGCTGTCTGGAGATTCTAGCTTGCATTTCTTCTGATGTCCCAGGATTTGCTTTCGCTGTTCCCCCAATACGTAGGATTTGTGTCCTTTGCATTTGACTTGTCTTTTGTTGCTTGCTATTGGCGATGATGCGTGGATCCAGGATCCAGGATCCGATTCTGGATCCATCCAGGTTTTGCCAGGACTTACAATGAGGTGCTGTCTTATGCTCTGAGGTGCTTTACAAGCATACGACGAGAAACTGAGAGTATCGGATGAGATCTCCAAGGAGAAACAGCTCCAAACCTGGGCGATAGGACCTACATAAACCTTTGCCAAGACTCACTTCTGGTAGCTGGACTTGTCATATTCCTTGCTCCCAAGCTGCTGGCCCAGGGGGCCAACGGTCTTAACAGTTCTCCACACAGGCTGGTTTCTGCCTTCACGTGTCATCCCAGGGCTACGGGGGCCAGGCCTATTTTGTGAGAATGGATCTTCTCACCAGCGACACTGCCCACAGCTGCAGTCAGAGAGCGCAAACACCTCGCACAATTGCCGTGACTTGCTCCCACCCGGGGCCTTCGTCAGATGTCACATGATACTCCTTCCTGATGAACTCAAATGTGGCCTTCCAGACCTCAACTAAGAGAGGCACTCACCGATCACGTTTAATTGAAACGGAATTAAAACCCTAGATTAATTAGATCATGTGGGGTGGTGGTTAGGAAAAGGATTCCAACATCTGGCAGTGGATGGGTTCTGATGAGCTTGGATGTCTCTTTGCGATTCTGTAACTTGGTGCGGGGCGCCCTCACCGCGAGCCCTGCTTTGCGTGGAAAGAAAGTGTATCTGTTTGCGTGGAATGCACCCTGTGCTTTGCCTGGGCTTCCTGTTTTTCCAGCTGGTCTCCGTGAAGCTGTGTGGATCCCAGGGTGACCTTGCACAGGCCGGCTTTTCTGCACTAGGTGCTTCATCTGCTTCTGTCACTCCGAGCGAACTCACCAGCTGATGAAAGCCTCGTCTTTCGGAGCAGAAAATGAAATCTGAAAAGTAAGGCCATGTTGCTGACACCTTTTGGGCAGAGCCTTTTATGAAGGGGGAATGTTAGCTTTCGTGGGTCCCATTTCCATATCCTGCCTGAGCCCCGGCAACCCAGCTGACAGCTGGCAGCAGCTGAGAGGCACCGAGAGCAGAGAAAATCAAAGCTCTCCCTCGCCACCGGAGAGTTAAACCCCAAAGGGCCTGTACAGAATGCTTACTTGGAGAGCTGCAAGGGGCTTTTTATTCTCTTCAGGTTAGCTTTGCTGATATCCAGGGGCTAAGTATAACTGTAAGCATGTGAATTTCAATAAATATGTTTCCTTCAATTACCCAGCTGGACAGTTTAGTTCACCAGAGCCTGTAATCACACAAAAGCTGCCAGGGAATTGTTGTGATTTAGATAATTTCTAATCTCCTCTCTGCTTAACCTGCAGGGGCTATGGGCAGCCTCAGAGACCAGGGGGTGGAGAGAGCCTGTTCTCATCAACCCAGAGAGGCAGTTCCTTGGCTCAGCCTGATGGACTGGTGCTGTATTCAGACAGAGAGGCTGAAGAACAGGGTGGGGGGCGAAGGTGTGAGTGTTGGGGTGTGGTTTGGGAGTGAGAAGGTTTGGGGTGTGGTTTGGTGGAGAAGGTAGAGTAGCCATGGGATGGCAGAAAAGAGCTGCTAGCCAGCCTGGGTGCTAAGAAGCAAAAGACCTCCCCCCGCCACCCTCCAGAGGCTCCCCCTCTGAGCGAGGACTCAGATTTGAGTCCCCGATCTTGCACCCAGCACCCCTTCTGCAAGTTCCAGAGGGGCCATCCATGGTCAACAGAGATCACCATTTTAATGTATTACTTGTAAATGCAATTTGGTAGACTCCTTGCCAACACAGTGTTCCCTGCGATGTCTGTTTAGCTAAACCACTAATTGTATGGAAGATTTCTCCCTAAGTTACTTGTTAGGGGGGGTCAACGATCAAGGGACTCTTTCTCGGTCTTTATGGAAAGCTGCAGAGGACAGTGGGGAGCCAGCGCTGTCGTTTGGGGGCTGGGTAGCCGTGCTGTGAACTTGGAGGTTCTCTCTGGTTGCATGTGTGGTCCAGGGCCGTTGGGATTCTAGACTGCAGGGGAAAAGCATTCCTCAAAGAACAACAGCATTTGTCTCTCCTCTTTCCTGTTTCCTGGATGCTTGGCATCTGTTTCCGTTCTTCAGCGCCTTCTGATTTCCTCTGAGGCAAAGTTTCTTCCTTGTTAAATGCAGTCTGATGGAGAAGTCATTGGAGGTTCATCATCTCATGACCCGGTCTAAGCCAAGGAGGTGAATTCCCCCTTGCAAAGAGACAGGACGCCCGAAAATGGCTGGCATTCCATTGCATCCAGGGACAGGGTGCCAGCCAGTCACTCTCGTTATGGGACAAATGTGGCCCCGGCCTCTTGCCTCTGGAATTCTGCCATTCCCAAGCCCGACTCTCCCAACACCCCTGAGTCCTTTATGACCCATTATCCCTTGAGCTTAACTTAGCCAGAATTGGATGCTCTTCCCTACAAGTAGCAGACTCTGTCACCGCAAAGATCCACATCTGGTCCTGGCAGCAAAGGCATAATGATTCGTTTATTGCAGGTTTTATTCATTCCAGGGCAGGGACTTTAGAGAATTCCAGAATCCTTCGTGTTTTGTTTTGGCTTTTCGTTTTTAAGATGTGGGGAAGCTAAGAAATGAGATGGGTTGACTCGCCTGGCGTCCTGTGGCTGGTTAGTGACAGAGCAGGGACGCCAAGTCGGGACTTGGGTTGAGTCTCAGTTCTTCCTGCGGCAGCCCACATCTGCCTCAGCTGAACGTTCTGGCACCTTTGTGGCCGGTCTGCCCTTTGGCTTGCGAGCAGCATGGAGGAGAGGCACACGGCCAGCAGTCGCGCCCTCTGCAGCGGGGGGCTGGCCGGGGCGTGTGGCAGGGCTTCGGGGAGAGAAGGGAGCTGCGTTTCAGAAACTACCTTCATCTGCCCTCTGCTTGGTCAGAGAGGTCGAGCCCATGGTGGTTCGAAGTGGCACATAATAAGAGGACATTAATATAAATAGGAAATAAATAAGCAATAACCACAACACGCACATCTCAAGATCACCTTGGAAAAAAGTCCTACAGATCCCCCCAGGGACAGGTTCTTCCTCCCTCTGCCTTATTTCTCAGTGTGACCCCCCCCCCCCCCAGGCCCTGCCAGCTGCCATCTCTTCCACTCACTTCAGTGTCTTAGCAGGAAGCTGCCCTCTGACACTCCCCAGGGCCCTGGGTGGGCCCTTCCTCCTGTGAATAACCGCACTAACGAGGGTGACATTTCCACTTCCCCTCCTGTTGGCTTTGTCATCCTACAACATCCCCGGCCTGGTCTCCTGGGATACCTAATTAAAGAATTGACAGTGTTCTTACCAATAGTCATGTTCGGAGGTGAGCAAAAAAAAAGCAAACAAAAAACAAAAAAACCCCCAAAAAACCCCGACGACAACAACAACAAAAGCATCTTTGTATCTGTTGCAGAGGCTTACTTTCCATACGGTAACGTAGCCCACACCGTAGGCTGCACACGGTAGGCAGCCGGTGTCAGACCGCATCTGCAGCCCCTGGGGACACCGTATATCATGGCGCAGGGTAATAATGGATGGTTTTCACGACAACCCAGACTATGTTCATTTGTTACGCTGATGCGTTTACCAAGCATGAGCTGCCTTGTATGTGCTCGGCGCTACGCGAGGAAAATGAAGATACATGAGAGAACAAGAAGACAAGGTCCCTGCTCTCAAGGCGTCTAGGTGTACCGGGCCTCTGCCGTGTGTGACTCACTTTGGACCTGGCCCGTCCGAGTACATTTGCACTCCTTCCAAGCTGCAGTGATTGGCTCCTGGAGGGAACATGACCCAGGGCGGTCCCAGGGAGAGTCAGTCCAGGAACTCTTATCAAGACTCTGGGGACTAAGGTGTTCTTCTTCTGCTAAGAGGCAGAACGGAAGCCTGGAGATTCTCACAGCCATCCTGGCAGCCTTCTGCTTTGAGAAGGAAGTCACACTCCTGAACTCGTCATTGGAGCCCCTGTATCCCATGGTGACAGAGCCACCCACGAAGTTTGCAATTCCACAAGCTAATCAATTCTCTTTTCTTCTTAAGCCAAGTAGAGCTGGGTTTCTCCCTTTGAAATAAAAGTAATCCTGTTACTAATACTACGAGAAGAGTTGATTACTTACCACAACACACTGTCTCAATCGAAAGGCACAGAAATGCCATAGGAGTAGAGCGTGGGGAGAGCCTCACTCCAAAAAGAAAATCGGGGAGGGATTTGGAAAAAGATCCCAAGAAAAGAGACCACTCGGATTTAATCATGACAGATGAGTGGGAATTGACTGGATACATGGGGGGCATTCCAGGCCATGGAAGAACACACATAAAAACAAGCTCGCATTTCATTTTTTTTTTTAAGTGGCATTGATGTCCAAAAGGAGGAACGTCCGTTTCATTCATTGAAGAATGTGGGGTAATGATGCCGTATAGTTATGGCTTATGATGCCATATAGTTAACTACTGCTGTATTGATGAGCTAACTATTCCTGGACATCCCCTTCAAGTTCTTTAAGAATTCTGGAAGCAAAACATGCCCACATCGGAGAATGGGATCTGTGGCAGTGGTCCACAAACCTGGACGCTCATGAGAATCGGTTGGGAAAGTGAAAGCCCAGACACGTACACCCCACCTCTGACTGAATGAAACTCAGAGTGGCATCTAGTGTTATATGAAAGTTCCTCTGGTGATTTGGCTGTGTAGCCAGTTCTGGTGCACTTAATCTAAAGAGAGGAGAAACAAACAAACAAACAAACAAACCCAATGATAGAAAGCACCAAGATTTGGAAATCAAGCCTATCTGGGACCCCAGGTTCATCATTTTATCCGCAACACTAAAGTTGACCTCATTTGTGAAACAGAAACAATCATATTCATAGAGTATTTATAATTATTTGTGGGATGTTTCCCAGGTACTGGGTGCTATATTATATGCCTGGGATATATTAGTGAATAAAACAGATGAAGATCTCTGTCCAGCAGAGACAGATTGTGAAAATAGTTCAATGGGTAAGTTACATGTGATGCAAATTAATAGGTGCCGGGAGAAAAAGAGAACAAAAGGAAAGGGGGATTGAGAGTGATGGGGGTGGTCAGGGTACGTGAGGCTGGTCAGGGTGGGCTCATTGAGAAGGTGATTTGAGCAAGTACTGAGGGAAGAACAGGAGTTAGTGCTCATGGGTTAGAATCCCACAGGCAGAGGGTTGGGATACTGAGATTCAGAGAGTCACCCCAGGGATGACTCCAAATTCTAGGTCTGAGAAATTGGAAGGATGTAGCTACCATATATGGAGACAGGTGATCAGCTTGTGGATAAAGCAGGTTTTGGAGGGAAGATCAGCAACCCAGTTTAGGACATGTTAAATTGGAGATATCTATTAGATCTCCAAGTGGAGATGTTGAGCACGTGTTGCTTATATGGTTTCAGGTTTGGAGTTTAGAAGAGGTTTCTTAGCTGGAAATGTAAATTTGGAATCCAGCACAGATGAGTTTTGAAAACCTTGGAACTCTAAGAGTCCAAGGAGGGAGAGGGTAACCCTGCAGAAGAGAGGAGGATGAAGAATTGAGCCCTGGAACTCTCCAATGTGGAAATGTCAGAGAGGAGAGGAGGAAGCAGCAAAGGAGACTAAGGCTATCCAGTGAGGTGTTCTGGAAGCCAAGAAAAGGAGTGCTTGAAGGACGAGGGAATGATAAAGTATGTTAAATATTGCCACTGTTGCCATATAAGTAAGAGGAATGCGAAGAATTGACCATTGGCGTGGAGAAAATTGTTAGCCATGACCAAAGAAGCTCTGAAGGATTGGTGAAGTCAAAAAGTTTTGTCAGAGAGAGTGTGTGAGTTTCCATCACATGATTGTTATGAGGATTATATGATAGCTCTAATGTGTAAATTAATTACTATCGTGGGTGGTATTTAGCAATAAATCTTAATCCTCCTTTTTGATCTTGAAACACCTGAATGTGTCTTCATTCCCAAATGAGAGCATAGCCCAATACTACAACGGTGGACATAAACTCAGGGATTTGGTTTGGGATTGCACTGAATCCATAAATCAAGTGGGGAAGAATTTGATATCTTAATAAAATTGAGTCTTCAATCCATGAACATGGAACACCTCTTCATTTATTTAGATCTTTGATTTCTTTCATCAGTTTTGTTGTTTCCACATGTACTTCTTGTACATTTTCTTAGACTCATACCTAATATTTTCCTTGTTTTTTTTGCAGTGCTATTGTAAATAGTATTATAATTCTAGTTTCAAATTCCAGTTGTTCATTGCTGTTATATAGGAAAGCAATTGACTTTTGTGTGTTAGCATTTTATCCTGTGACCTTGCTGTAGTTGCTTATTAGTTCCAGAATATATGCTGATTCTTTGGGATTTTTCACGTAAACAATCATATCGCCTCTGAACAAAGGCAGTTTTAGTTCTTCGTTCCCATTTTGTACACTCTTTATTTCCTTTTCTTTAAAATTTTTTAATGTTTATTTATTTTTGAGAAAGAGAGAGACTCAGAGCACCAGCAGGGGAGGGGCAGAGAGAGAGGGAGGCACAGAATCGGAAGCAGGCTCCAGGCTCCAAGCTGTCAGCACAGAGCCCGACACGGGGCCTGAACCCACAAACCGTGAGATCATGACCTGAGCTGAAGTTGGACGCTTCACCAACTGAATGACCCAGGCACCCCGTTTGTTTCCTTTCCTTATCTTTCCCCTCACCCCACACACTGGCTAACACTTCCAGTATGATGTTGAATAGGAATGGTGAGAAGGGACATCCTTGCTTTGTATGTATCTTAAAAGAGAAGTATCTGGACAGTTTCTCACCATTATGGTGTTTGCTGTGCACTTTTAATAGATTATTTTGGTCAAGTTAGTTTCTCTATATTCTTAGTTTTTTGGGAGTTTTTAATCATAAATAGGTGTTGGATTTTGTCAGAATATTTTCTGAATTAGTTGATATTTTGTGATTTTTTTTCTTCCTTTGTTGATGTGCTGCATTATACTGATTGATTTTCAAATGTTACACCAGCATTCATACCTGCAATAAATCCCACGAGATTGTGGTACATAATTATTTTTACACTTTTTCCCCTCTTAAGAAATTTTCTTTTTTTGCCTTCTCTGATTATAATAGAGCATTTCGTATGATTCCATTTTGTCTCATGGAATACCAATTATACTTACTAAAAAAAAAAAAATAGTGGTCGCCCTAGAGTTTGCAATATATATATTTAAGTAACCTAATCCCACCTTCAAATAACATTATACAATTTGGCATTTAGTACAACCACCTTATAACAGAATAATCCCAATTCCTCCTTCCTATCCCTTGTGGTATTACTGTCATTCAATCCGCATATCCATATGTCCTAAATACCCAGTATATATACTGTTGTTACTTTAAACAGTTATCTTGTTGATAAATTAAGCATAAGAAAAAACATAACACTTTATTTCACCTTCAATTACTCCTTCTCCAAAGCTCTTCCTTTTTTCATGTAGATACGGATGCTTCAAAATTTTTCTCTTTGCTTTTGATTTTCTGAAGTTTGAACACAATATGCCTAAGTGTAGATTTCTTGGTATTCTTTTTGCTGTGTTCTCAGAGCTTCTTGGATGTGTGGGTTGGTGTCTGCCATTAATTTTGACAAGTTCTCAGTTATTATTATTTCAAATATGTCTTCTGCTTTGTCCTTTCTTTGCCTTCTAGAATTCCAATTGCATGCATGTTACACCTTTAAAATTGTCCTACTGTTTTTGAACATGCTGTGTTGTTGTTGTTGTTGTTGTTGTTGTTGTTGTTGTTTTCATCCTTTCTTCCCTTTGCATTTTAGTTTGGGAAGTTTCTCTTGACCTCTCTTCAGGTTGGTGATTCTTTCCTCGGTGATATCAGAGGAAAGAATTTTCCTGACGAGCCTATCAAAGACGTTTTACGTTTCTGCTACAAAGTTTTTTGATTTCTAGCATTTGCTTTTTTATTCTTTCTTAACATTGCACCTCTCTTGATTACATTACATCTGCTCTCGCGTGTTGTTAATTTTTTCCATTAAATCCTTTAACATATGAATCACAGGTATTTTTAAATCCCCTAGGTGATAATTCCACAATCTGTGCCATATCTGTGTCTGGTTCTCATGCTTGTCTCATATCGTCAGACCATGTAGACGTCTTGTAGCTTTCGTTATCCTTTTTAGTTGTGAAGCAGAGATGATAAATCTGATAAGAGGGCCTGAGTAAATAAGGCTTTGGAGTGAGGTTTTATGTTAACCTGGCTAGGAGTTGGCTTGTGGTTACAAGTACCAGAAGCTTTACATTCCTCTCGTGCCCTTGTTTTTGTCACCTCCTTTATCTTTGCGCTTCCCTAAGAATTCCTCTTTTAAAAAAAAAAAAAGTTTATTTATTTATTTTTGAGAGAGAGAGAGAGAGTGTGTGTGGGCAGAGGAGGGGCAGAGAGAGAGAGGGAGAGAGAGAATTCCAAGCAGGCTCCATGCTCTTAGCACAGAGCCTGACACAGGGCTCGAACCCATGAACCATGAGATCATGACCTGAGCCGAAATCAAGAGTCAGATGCTTCACCGACTGAGCCACCCAGGCGCCCCCACTAAGAACTCCTCCTTAAATAGAGTCTGTACCTTGCAGCCCTTTTAGCTGTAAAATGTTATTATATTGGAGGCCTGTTGATGTGGTGATAAAAAATCAGAGAGGGAAGCATTCTATAATCTTAGGATTAAATCTCAGTGTTCAGTGGGTCTGTGTCCTGGGTTGTGACCTTTACAAGTTTTTCATAGCTTTTATTTTACTTCTTAGGTGACAGAAGAAAACTACAGGGTCTGGAGTTAGAGATATGCCCTTCCCCTGAGTGGGATGTGTCTTTCCCTGTGGAGAATAGTCCCTGTGATGGCGAAGGGTCTCGGTGCATTCACAGCGATCACTCTCCTCCTTACCCTGCCAGAGCCAGGAGGAGCTCTTTCCCATCTCTTACTGCTGTCTGACCTCGGGTGAGGAAACCAAACTTCCCTGAGACTCAGTATTTTCATCTCTAAAATAATTCAACCTCCTCACAGGGTGGTGGTAAGGATCAAGTCCAATGACTCATGTAAAACACATGATGCTGTGCCTGACACGTGTTAAGACCTATTTTGGTCACTCATTGCCACTACTTTATATGTTCCCATTCCAGGCTCCAACCTCGTGTCGTTTCTGGTAAATATAATAGAAAAGCCTGCTTCGTGTAAATATGAGCCCGAGGAGACCTCTTTTATCTCCTTGATCTACTCATTCAACTACTTTTTCGCCCTTTAATGTTAGAATCCTCCAGGAAATGAGGATTTTTCAGGTTAATTTCTGTATTACTTTGCTAGGGCTGCCGCAACCTAGGACTGCCGACTGGGGCATGAACAACAGAAATGCATCTTCTCACAGTTTTGGAGGTTGGAAGTTCAGGGTCAAGGTGTTGGTAGGGTTGGTTCCTTCCGAGGGGTCCAGGGGAAGATCTGCTCCACACCTCTCTCCTTGGCATGAAGATGGCCATCTTCTCTCTGTCTCTTCACATGGCATTTTCCCTCTATGGATAAATTTCCTTGTGCCTAAATTTCCTGTGCCTAAATTTCCCCCTTTTAAGGGACCCCAATCAGAGTGGATTAGGGACCACTCTGATGAACTCACTCTAACTTGACTACCTCTGTTAAGACCATATCTCCATATAAGGTTACATCTGAAGGTACTAAGCGTCGGGATTCAAAATGCGAATTTGGGGGGGACGCAGTTCAACCTGTAACAATCCCCTCGCCAGTAGCTTCTTCCCGCTGCTACGCCTTTCCCGTCTTGCATCCTGCTATTGCCGAGACTGAGGGACCTCTGTAAAAGTTAGTCATTGCTTTGCACACCTTTCCCTATTTCAGAAGTTTTTGGCTTCATTCATTCTCTGCTCTTGGGCTGTCATTACCTTCCGTGACTCTTTCCTGATCCACTGAAGAGAAATGTTATCACGAGTTGGCTGTTCTCATCTTCTGGCTGCGTTGTTTGTCTTGGCTTTGAAAAAATTCCAAAAATAATTCTTGGTAACCTGTAATTTTATCTCTGTGTTGTCTTTTGTTTTTCCCCACGTTTCTGGAACCATGACAGAAGATTCTGAGTAATTCTGATCAGCATATATTCATGACAGCTCCAAAAAAAAAAAAAAAAGGTTATTTTATGCTTCGGCAGATGCACCTGTAACTTTGCATCTCTTAGTACTTTTGGACGTACCGGGGAATTAGTATCTGGACTTGGCTTTGGAATGCTATGTATTTGCATACCTAGAGATTTTGTTTAATTTATTTCAACTCAACATATATTTATTGAACACTTAACTAAGCTTCAGATCCTGAAGGCATAATAATTTATAAGATGTTGCTAATTGCCAGAAGCACTTGGTCCAGCAGAAAGGACACAGGTAAATACCATATTGACCCAGGGTGACAAATGAGATACCCATATGGTAGCTATAAAATGCCGTGAAAGCTCATGTTGCTTTAGTTTTTTCATTTTATTTCATTTTAGAGAGTATTCTGGAGCTTTTCTTCTCCTCCCTCCCTTGAAGTTTTGTCATGGAGGTTAGCCTGGAGTATTCATGATGATTTACCTTGATTTCATGGCTTTCCAGAGTTCTCAGGATATACTTAAAAGCCTCTGGGGGCACCTGAGTGGCTCAGTCAGTTAAGTGTCGACTTCGGCTCGGGTCATGATCTCACGGTCCGTGGGTTCGAGCCCCACATCCGGCTCTGTGCTGACAGCTCGGAGCCTGGTGGCTGCTTCGCATTCTGTGTCTCCCTCTGTCTCTGGCCGTTCCCCTGTCTCTCTCTGTATCTCTCTCTCTCTCCCTCTCTCTCTCTCAAAAATAAATAAACATTGGGGAGCCTGGGTGGCTCAGTCGGTTAAGCGGCTGACTTCGACTCAGGTCATGATCTCGCGGTCCGTGAGTTCGAGCCCCGTGTCGGGCTCTGTGCTGACAGCTCAGAGCCTGGAGCCTGTTTCAGATTCTGTGTCTCCCTCTCTCTGACCCTCCCCCGTTCATGTTCTGTCTCTCTCTGTCTCAAAAATAAACGTTAAAAAAATAATAATAAAAATAAATAAATAAATAAATAAATAAACATTAAAAAAAATTTTTTTTTAATCCTCTGAGTGTCCTACGGGGCTCTGTGTGATCTGGCCCCTGCCCCACTCCCCTGCCTGCACTTGAGTCACCCTATTCCCTAAAACACTGGTGGTCTTCCTTTCGGCCAGAGCTCTGTACTTTTTTTCCCGCTCCAATGTTTGAGCACAGGCCTCTGCCCGGGATGTCCTCATCCGCCCCACTTAGTCAATACCTCTGTTTCCTGCGGCCTTCAGATGATTAACCTCTTGTTCAAAAGAACTCTGCTGGGCTCCCCTCTACCCATCTCATCCAATTCCACTGTATGGCCCCCCTTGTCACTCTGAATAGCACAGTTTATTTCTGTTGTCATGTGTGTCTATAATAATTCTTTTTTTTTAATGTTTATTTGTTTTTGAGAGAGACAGACCATGAGGGAGGGAGGGGCAGAGAGAGAGGGAGACCCAGAATCGGAAGCAGGCTCCAGGCTCTGAGCTGTCAACACAGAACCCGACGCGGGGCTCGAACCCATGAACCGTGAGGTCATGACCTGAGCCCAAGTTGGAGGCTTAACTGACTGAGCCAGCCAGGTGCCCCTGGGATCCACACTTTTGAGGGCAGAATTCTGAGTGTTTTGACAAAGCTATAGAGTCATGTGACCAACACCACACAATCATGAGACACAAGAGTTCCATTACCCCCACGTTCCACTGTGCCCGTTCCTGTCTCCCAGCCCTTCTTCTCCCTGTGTAATTTTGCTTTTGCCGGAGAGTTATGTAAATGGAATCAAAAGTTTAGCTTTTTCAGTCTGGCTACTTTTACTTACTTATAATCCATTTGAGAAGTCATCCATACTGCTCATGGGAACAGAGTTTTAATGCAAGTTTGTAAAAAAAAAAAAATCAATACAATGGATTTTCATTTACCTGTTTAAAAATATTTATTGAACTAATCTTTCTTTCCTTTCTCTTTCTTTCTTTCTTTCCTTCCTTCCTTATCTATCATCTTTATATCTGTATCTCATAAGTTATCATAAAAATTTTTATTTTTATTTTTATTTTAAGCACATTTGAAATGGGTACTTAGAGACAGTAGTTTCTGAGAGCATTCCCAGGAGAGAGAGGTGTTTCTTTACAACAGGGGATGTTTTCGTAAGGTGGATGCATTGGAGTGAGCCTTGAAAAACGGCTAGGGCATTGCTTCAGGAAATGTCAGATATCACTCAGAAGGCATCAAAGTATTCTCTTTGGCCTCTTAGGGACTCATCAAGCCTCCCCTACGTCTAACCCAACCTTACATCTGTGCACAAGCTGGACAAGGAATGGCCTGATAGATCTTATCTTTCTTTATCTTTCCTTAACAAACATTCACTAACCATATACTAGCTGAGAAGTTCAATGCAAGGTGCCCAGGGAAATGTGAAAGTAATAAGAGAGTTTTGCCTACTTGATTTATCCCCTGTCGATACTCCACTTTCCTTTATACTAGCCTCATTTTTCCATTTTCTCTCTTCTTATCTTGTTTCATAAGTAAGAGGCAGCTTGCAAAAATATATGGAAAATAAATCATGGAAAATGTTGGGACAAAGAAATAATGTGGGTGAAAAAACAATCCGAGGGCAAATTTACCTACCTCTCATTGCCACATTGTTTTATAGAGGCACCCAAGATGGACCACTGATGGGGTTGTATGTTTCCCGGAAACCAAAGTAAGTAGGGAAATACGCGCTGTTAAAAGATCCAGATCGTCCGCAAGATAGAGACAAACCCGTTGTTTAAAGTTTTCTCATCTTGCTGACCTAAGAAAAATTCTTCCCTCGGGTCTTCATAAAGAAAACACTTTTTAATTCAGACAAGAACATCCTGGACTCCAGCCCAGCAATAAATACAAGAGTAAAGTTTGCCCGGCTGCTTCTTACAGCATCCCTCAATGCAAGCCAGTCTCACAACAGTGAAGTTCAATCCTGTCAAGTAAATTTGACAACAGTCAGAATGATGCCATTCCGATATGCAGCTCTCAGATGGTGTTATTTGATCCAAGGGTAAAATTTATCATTTCCAGAGAATAGATGAATAACATGTCCTTCAGGCAAATCCTCCATAAATATCTGTTCTCATAAACAGGATTTTGATGGGATTTGGACAACAGAGTTATCTGACAAGCAGCTAGGGTGCATCTGTGTGGGCTTTCCATTAAGGGCTGACACCAATCAGACCCAAGGTAGGATAAAATTGTTGATTAAAAATCATGGAGACTGTATAAAGCATATTTAAACAGGTTATTCCTCTTTATAATGGCACCAGGGTGTACTTATTCCAGAAGAAGGCAATAAGCTGAGAGCTTTAAGTGTATCCTGTCGTATCAATATCCTATAACATTCCTATTAGTACCTTCTGTTTGTCACCCCATTTTACAGAAGAGAAAACCAATATTAGGAGGAGTTCAGTAATTTGTTAAGCATTACACAGCTTGTAAAAAGAGCCAGGATTCAAACCAGTTCTCTCTGGAATCGGAAACAGCATGAACCTTTGTTTTTGTCTTTTGTTTGTTTAAAAACATTTTACACATAGGGACACCCGGGGGCCAACTTCAGCTCAGGTCATGATCTCACAGTTCATGAGTTCGAGCCCCGTGTCAGGCTCTGTGCTGACAGCTCAGAGCCTGGAGCCTGCTTTGGATTCTGTGTGTGTGTGTCTCTCTCTCTCTCTCTTCCCCTCCCCTGTTTGCAGTCTCTCTCTCTCTCTCTCAAATATAAATTAACATTTAAAAAAAATTTTTTTAAATAATGGCAAAAGACATTTGCATAGATATTTCTCCAAAGAAGATAAACCAGTGACCAAGAAGCATAGACACAGATGTTCAACATCACGAATCATTAGGGAAATTCAAGTCAAAGCCACAAGACCCCACCCTCCACCCATTAGGGTGGCTATTATCAACAAAGTAGGAAAGAAGGATTGGTAGGATGTGGAGAAACTGGGACTCTTGTTTATTGCTAGTGGGAATGTAGAGTGGTATAGCCACTGTGGAAAAGGGTATAGTGGTTCCTCGGAAAGCTTAACATAGGATTGCAAAAATGGTCCAGCTGTTATACTTCTGGATATATACTCCAAAGGACTGAAAGCATACTTGAAAAGATGTTTGTAAACCATATTCATGGAAGTGTTATTCACAATAGCCAACTCCAGTGTCTATCAATAGATGGATAGATATACAAAGGAATATTATTCAGCCTTAAAAAGGAAGGAAACTCTGACATATGCTATAATATGGATGAACCTTGAAGACATTATGGTTTTTGTTGTTGTTGTTTTTCTTAGAATGGTTTTATTTATTTATTTGCCTGTTTGTTTGTTTTTAATATAATTTATTATCAAGTTGGCTAACATACAGTGTATAGAGCGTGCTCTTGGTTTTGGGGGTAGATTCCTGTGATTCATCGCTTATGTACAACACCCAGTGCTCATCCCAACAAGTGCCCTCCTCAGTGCCCATCACCCATTTTCCCCACACCCATCAACCCTCAGTTTGTTCTCTGTATTTAAGAGTCTCTTAGGGTTTGCCTCCCTCCCTCTCTGTCTGTAACTGTTTTTCCCCCTTCCCTTCCCCCATGGACTGCTGTTAAGTTTCTCAAGTTCCACATATGAGTGAAAACGTACCAGATCTGTCTTTCTCTGACTGACTTATTTCACTTAGTGTAATACCCTCCCGTTTGAAGACATTATGTTAGATGAAATAACCCCATCTCAAAAGGATAAATATTGTATGATTCCACTTACATGAGGTATCTAGAGTAGCAAATTCATGGAGACAAGAAAGTTGAATGGTGGTTTCCAGGGACTGGGGAGAAGAAAGAATAGAATAGTTATTATTTAATGGGTATGGAGTTTTCTAACAGTGTGGATGTACTCGGTGCCACTGCAAATGGTTAAAATGATGCATTTTACATTATGTATATTTCGCCACATCAAAAATACATTTTCTTTAAAAAAAACCCACAAAATACTTATGTATCAAAATAATATAATTTTATTATAATTTATTTCCTTTTGAAATTACAGTTGTCATACTTTTATGAGTTTATAAATATAATATCTTTAATTGAAGAATCAAATAGCATTACATTTTTTTTAATGTTTATTTATCGTTGAGAGACAGAGAGAGACGGAGCATGAGCAGAGGAGGGTCAGAGAGAGAGAGACAGAATCCGAAGCAGGCTCCAGGCTCCGAGCTGTCAGCACAGAGCCCAACGCGGGCTTGAACTCACGAACCGCAAGATCACGACCTGAGCCGAAGTCGGATGCTTAACCAACTAAGCCACCCAGGCGCCCCATTAAGTAGCACTTTAAAATTATGTTAATTTCTTCAAGGGTTTAATGCTCCTCAAAGGAGACTGTTCCTATCTTCAAGATAAAGTAAAGTTGCCTTCCTACTCTCCACCAAATGCTCAAAACCACACCAACAATTTAGTTTGCTTCATAGGAGATCCTAGAATATCTGTTTTATGTTGACTTGTTGAAAACAGAAGAACAATAGAGAAAATCAGTAAAACCAAAAGTGTTTTTGTTTTGAGAAGACAAATAAACAGATAAATCTCCAGCAGGCTAACCTAAAAAAGATACATAGTAAGGAGCCGCACATTAACTATACCAGAAATGAAAGAGGAATCAACCTGACTGATCACATGGACATTAAGAAAGTAACAGAACAGGAAGAGCATGTACAGGACCAGGCATTTGATACTTAAATGAAACTGATCAGTTCCTTGAAGGATACAAGCTACAAAAGCTCATTCAAGAAGCAATAGACAATAGGAACATTCCTGTATCTGTTAAAGAAATAGAACCAATCCTTAAAAAGCTTCCACAAAAAGAAAACACCAGGACCAGATGGTTTTGTTGGAGAATTCTATAAAATATTTAAAGAAGAGGTAGCACCAATTTCCCACAATCTCTTCCAGAAAATACAAGTAGAGGGAGGAACACTTCTCAACTCATTCTATGAGAGCAGTATTAGGCTAATACCAAAACCAGATAAAGACATTACAAGAAACTCCCATAAACATAGATATAAAATCCATTAAAAATTTAGCAAATCAATGAGGCACCTGGGTGGCTCAGCCGGTTGGGCGTCCGACTTCAGCTCAGATCATGACCTCACGGTTCACAGGTTCGAGCCCCGTGTCGGGCTCTGTGCTGACAGCTCGGAGCCTGGAGCCTGCTTCGGATTCTGGGTCTCCCTCTTTCTCTGCCCCTCCCCCACTTGCACTCTGTCTCTGTCTCTCAAAAGTAAATAAGCATTAAAAAAAAATTTTTTTTTAAATAGCAAATCAAATCCAGCAGCATATAAAAAAGGATACTTGATGGTGACCAAGTAGGGCTCATCCGCAAAGCCAGTTTAACATTTGTAAAGAAATTAATGTAATTTATCCTATTAATAGACAGAAAAATCAAAACGATGTGATCATATGAATTAATGCAGAAAAAACTTTTGACAAAATTCAACACCTATTTGTGACAAAAACTCTCAAAAAAACCCCAAAAAAACAAGGAACAGAAGGAAATTTCCTTAACCTAACAATAGCTAACGTAATAATTCATGGTGAAAAACTGAATGCTTTTCTCTGAAATAGGGAATAAGGAAAAAATGTCCTCTTTCAACTCCTGTTCAGTGTTGTCTTGGAAATTCTACCTAGTACAATAAGATAAGAAGAAGAGATTGAAAGTTTGTGGGTTAGAAAGAAATAAAATTGTCTGTATTTGCAGGTGACATTATTATCTGTGTAGAACAACTTAAATTATGTACCAAAACACTGATAGAACTTCTAAGCATGTATAGCAAGGTCACAGGATACATGGTCAATGTATAAAAGTTGATTACTTTCCTATATACCAGCAATGGACAATCAGAAATTAAAATTTAGAATCAATACTATCTATAAGCACACCAAAAAATTAAGTATTTGGGCATATTTCTAATGAAGTATGTATGGGATGTGTATGCTGTACAAAACACTGGTGAAAGAAATTTTTAAAAAACTCAATAAATGGAAAGATATTTCATGTTCATGGATCAGAAGAGTCAAAATTATAAAGATGTCAGTTTTCCAAACCAACTTAATCTGTGGATTAAAGGCAATAAGTTAAAGGCAACCAGAATCCCAGTAAACTATTTATAGATTTGACAAACTTAATGTAAAATGTATATGGCAGGGGTGCCTGGGTGGCTCAGCCGGTTGAGTGACTGACTTTGGCTCAGGTCATGATCTTGTGGTTCGTGAGTTCAAGCCCTGCGTCAGGCTCGCTGCTGTCATCACGGATCCCGCTACAGATCTTCTGTCCCCCTCTCTTTCTGCCCCTCTCCCTCTCATCCTTCCTCTCTCTCTCTCTCTCTCAATAAGTAAAACATGTTTTAAAATACAATAAAATTTATATGGGAAAGCAAAGGATCTAGAAAAATGGACACACTATCGAAGAACAACAGAGTTGGAAGATTCACACTAACTGTCCCAAGACTTAATATAAAGTTACTGTATTCAGGACAGTGTGGTATTGGCAAAGTATGGGCACATCAATCAGCAAAAGAGAAGAGAGAAGCCAGAAATAGATCCACATAGTCAACTAGATTTTAACAAAGGTGCAAAGCCAATTCAACGGAGAAGGGATAGTTTTTCTTTTTAAAAAAATTTTTAATGTTTATTTATTTTTGAGAGAGAGAGAGAGAGAGAGAGAGACAGAGTGTGAGTGGGGGAGGGGCAGAGTGAGAGGGAGACACGGAATCCAAAGCAGGCTCCAGGCTCCGAGCCATCAGCACAGAGCCCGACGCGGGGCTCGAACCCGTGAACCGTGGGATCATGACCAGAGCCGAAGTCAGACTCCTAACCGACTGAGCCACCCAGGCGCCCCAAGGATAGTTTTTTTCAACAAATGATGCTGGCTGGCACAATTGAATGTTCATATGTTAAAAAAAAAAAAAAAAAGCGGGGTGGGGGGAGGGGGGAGACCTAGACCTAGATCTTACACTTTTTAGTAAAATTAACTCAAAATGTATCATAGACCTAAATACAAAATGGAAAAGTGTAAAACATATAGAAGAAAACCTATGAGAAAGTCTAGATGACCTTTGACTAGCGATGAGTTTTTAGATACAACACCAAAAGCACAATCCAAGAAAGAGACAATTAAGTTAGACTTTATTACAGTGGAAACTGTTACTCTGGGAAAGACATTGGTAACAGAAATGAAAAGGCTAGCCACATAATGAAACGTTCTCGAAGCACGTGTCTGATAAAGGACTTATATCCACAATATAAAAAGAACCCTTAAAATCCAATAAGAAAACCAGCAACCCAATTTAAAAAATGGAAAAAAACATCTGATCATTTCACCCAAAAAAAGATATGTAAATAGCAAATAAACAAATGAAAAGATACTCAACATCATTAGTCATTAGGGAATGGCAATTTTTTTTTTAAGTTTTGTTTTCTTGGGGTGCCTGGGTGGCTCAGTCGGTTGAGCGTCCGACTTCGGCTCAGGTCATGATCTCACGGTTCATGGGTTCGAGTCCCACATCGAGCTCTGTGCTGACAGCCCGGAGCCTGGAGCCTGCTTCAGATTCTGTGTCTCTCTCTCTCGGTCCCTCCCCTGCTCTCTCTCTCTCTCTCTCTCTCTCTCTCCTCTCGCAATTATAAATAAATATTTAAAAATAAAAAAATAAATTTTGTTTTGTTTTTTATTTTAGAGAGAGAGCATGTGCAAGTAGGGGAGAGGGGCAGAAGGTGAGAGAGAGAATCTCAAACAGGCTCAACGTGGGGCTCGATCCCACGACCCTGGGACCATGACCTGAGAAGAAATCAAGAGCTGGACCACTCAACCAACTGAACCACCCAGGTGCCCTGGGATTTGCAAATTTAAGCAATAATAAGATACCAACCATACAGAAGATCCCCAACTTACTATAGTTTGACTTACTTCTTTGCTTTAATTTTACCATAGTGTGGAAGTGATACACATTCAGTGGAAATTGTACTTTGAATTTTGAATTTTGATTTTTTTCTTAGGTTAGCAACATGCTGTAGGGGACCCGCTCACGATCCTGGGTAGCAACAGTGAGCAGCCGACCCCCCATCAACCCTGCAATCATAAGGGCTAACACTCGATATACGTAAAACCATTCTGTACCCACACGACCATTCTGTATCTCACCTTCAGCACAGTATTCCATAGATTACATCAGATATTCAACATTGTATTATAAAACTTTTTAAATGTTTATTTATTTATTTATTTATTTAGAGAGAGGTGGAGGGGGGCGGACAGAGAAGGAAAGAGAATTCCAAGCAAGTTCCACACTGTCAGCACAGAGCCCAACGTGGGGCTCAAACTCACGAACCATGAGATCATGACCTGAGCCTAAATTAGGAGTCAGACGCTTAACTGACTGAGCCACCCGGGCTCCCCTCAACATTATATTATAAAATAGGCTTTGTGTTAGATGATTTTGCCCAACCCTAGGCTAATATAAGTATTCTAAGCATGTTTAAGGGAGGTTAAGGTAAGCTATGGTGTTTGATAAGTTAGGTGTAGTAAATGCACTTTCTACTTAATGATTGATATTTTCAACATGTGATGGATTTGTCAGGGTGTTATCCCGTTGTAAATCCGGGAAGATCTGTGCAATCCGGGATTCCTGACTAAAATCCAGGAAACTGACCATATTAATTAACTGGGGAGGCTATGGGGCAGTAGGAATTCTCACTCAATGCTGGTGGAAATGAAAAATGATACAGTCACTTTAGAAGAATTAAAACATAATCTTACCATATGATCCATTCTATTGTCAGTATGTATCCAACTGATTTGAAATTTTCATGGAGGAAATTGCTTACAGTTTTATTTTCTGCTGGTTTCTTTGTCTGACCTTATTATCAGGGTGATGATGGTCTCATAAACTGATTTGAAAGTGGTCCCTCTTCTACTTCTTGAAGAGTTTAGGAAGGATTGGTATTGATTATTCACTGAATGTCTGATAGAACTTACCTGTGAATCCATATAGCACTGGGCTTTTCTTTGTCGAGAAGTTTCTGATTACTGATTCAATCACCTTATTTGTTACTGGTTTGTTCCGGCTTTCTATTTCTTCTTGATTCTGTTTGGATAGGTTGTGTGTTTTTAGGTCTTTGTACATTTCTTCTAGGTCATCCAATTTGTTCGTGTATAAGGTCCCTCAAAAAATTAAAAAATAAACTGCCTTAGGATCTTTCTAGGTGTGTATCCAAAGGAAACAAAACCATGATCTCAAACAGATGTCTACACTCCCATGTTTATTGCAGTATTATTCATAATAGCCAAGATATGCAAACCACTTAAATGTCCATTGATGAATGAATGGATAAGGAAAATGTACACATATACAGTGGAATATTATTCATCCTTAACGCAGAAGGAAATCTTGCCATTTGCAATAACACGGGCAAGCCTGGAGGACATTATGCTCCGTGAAATAAGCCAGACACAGAAAGACAACAGTGTTGAAATGTTCTCATTTACATGTGTAATCTAGAATAATCAAATTCATAGAAGCAGAGAAGAGAATGGTGGTTGCCAGGGGCCAGGGGGAGGGGGAAATGGGTCCAGGGCACAAAGTTTCAGCTACACAAGATGAACTAATTTCGGAGATCTAACGTACAACAATAGGAGTGTAGCTAACGATACTGTGCTGTATACTTAAAACTTGCTAAGAGGATAGATCTTTTTTTTAATTTTGTTTTTAATGTTTGTTTATTTTTGAGAGACAGAGAGTGAGAGACAGAGAGAGAGAGAGCATGAGAGCAGGGAAGGGACAGAGAGAGAGAGAGGGAGACACAGAATCCGAAGCAGGCTCCAGACTCCGAGCTGTCAGCACAGAGCCCCACGCTGGGCTCGAACTCACCAACGGTGAGATCATGACCTGAGCTGAAGTCGGAGGCTCAACTGACTGAGCCACCCAGGTGCCCCTAAGAGGATAGATCTTAAGTGTTTTCACAACAAAGAAAAAAAAAGGAAAGAAAGAAAAAAATGCTAACCCTGTAGGTGATGGATATGTTAATTAGCTTGATTGTTGCAATTATTTCACAATGTATACATGTATCAAAACATCAGGTTGCCTATCTTAAATATACACAATTTTTATTTGTCAATTATACCTCAATAAGCCTGGGGGGAAGAAAGAAATGAGCTATCAAGATTCGCAAAAACAAAGATGAATCTAAATGCATATTGTTTTGGGGGGTTTTTTTGTTTGTTTTTTAATTTTTTTAATTTTTATTTTTTTAATGTTTATTTATTTTTGAGACAGAGAGAGACAGCATGAATGGGGGAGGGTCAGAGAGAGAGGGAGACACAGAATCTGAAACAGGCTCCAGGCTCTGAGCCATCAGCACAGAGCCTGATGCAGGACTCGAACTCACGGACTGTGAGATCATGACCTGAGCCGAAGTTGGACGCTTAACCGACTGAGCCACCCAGGTGCCCCTCTAGATGCATATTGTTAAGTGAAAGATGACATTCTGAAAGGGGCAGAACTATGAGAGAGTAAACATCATGTTTGTGAGGGATTAGGGGGTACGGTGTTGGATAGGTGATATTTTTAGAGTGGTGAAACTATTCTGTATATTATAATGATGGATACTGAAAAATTGGAGGGGAGAAGGTACCCTGTGTATTGAATGATGAGACCATTCAACTTCCTTCTTCTCCTGGGCTTGTGGAAGGCCGTCCCACAGGCTACACCTGCAGGGAGGAGATAGCAAGATCATTCCTCAGGAACATGAAATAACCGGGAGAAAGGATATACCGAAACTGATGGTAAAGGGAATTTCTCATCAAAACAACCTTAACCAGAATGCCTTAGTCAAAAGCTCTACTCAGGCACACACGGGTTCCTATTAACTCCAGCAGGTGCCTTGCTACGGAGATCACCAAGCCCCGAGGAAAACCTGTATCATGAGAGACATGATAGAGTAGAAAAGAAAAATCTCAGAGGAGGGACAGCAGCAACACCGGCAGGTGAAGAAAAGCCTAAAAATCCTTTTATGTATCTCCACAGAGACATAAGAGAAAATATTGTACTGTGAAACAGAAACAGGCTGCTATAAAAAAGGAATATTTTACGAGAAACGAAAAGCTTTGGGGAGTTAAAAATATGATAGAAGATGAAAAATTCAATATAAAATTTGGAAGATGATGTTGAAAGACTCCCTCACAAATAGAGGAGAAAGCTAAAAGAAACAAAATACATAGGGGACCAGTTTGGTGGGGTTTGACAGCCGAGAATAGGAGAGGACTGAGAAAATGGGTGGAAAATGTTTTTGAAGAAATATATCAATAGAATTCCACATATCGGAGGTGTATGACTTTCCAGACTGGAAAGGCAAACCAAGTATCTGTCTTGTATCTTTACAAAGAGAGAAGGAGAAAGAGAGGGGGGGAGAGAGAGAGAGAGAAGGAGAGAGGATGGGAGGGAGGGAGAGAGGAGGAGGACAGGGAGGAGGGGGGAGGAGGAGGGGAGTGAGAAATCATATACAAAGTATCAGGAATCAGACTAACACTGTAACTATTCAACTAACCTGGAGGCTGGATGGCAACCCAATCAGTGCCTTCAAAATTCTGAGAGAAAATTGCCGCTTAGTTTCTGTAGCTAGCCAGATTATTGATGAAGTGTTAGTGTAGAATGTACGCATCTTAGATGGGAAATGTCTGACACGTTCTATCTCCTGTGCCCACTGGCCCACTTTCTCAGGGGGTTACTAGAAGATGAAGCCTGTAGAAACAAAGAAGCAGATGAAAAGGGAGAGAAACAAAAAACATGATCCTGGAAAGCAGGGGATCCGATACACGTGAAACATAAAGGCAGCCCTTTGGATGATGGTAAATAGAGTTCCCAGGGGCTTTGGGGACAGAGAACGACCAGTTCAGGTTGGAGCAGGAGAGGGGGGGAAGGCTCTGGAGGAGGCTGGGATCAAGCATGCCAGTTACTAACGTGTTGAAATGTACCACGAGAGGATGCGCACAATTGGTAGAGAACTCGGGAATGAACTGGTTATGGACACTTGCAAAATGAAGCAAACGAGGCTCAGAAAAAAAGTAACACGATACCAAGAAAGGACCATCTTGCTCAACTGTGAATAACAGTCATATAGTAAAAATATGGTAGGTAATAAATGTGTCTAACCAAAGCAAGATAAATCTACATTTGGAAGGAGAGGTAATCTCTATGTCTATAGAGACAGGGAGCTTGGCATCGGAGAGCTAAATTCTCATCATCTGCAGTGGTAGTTCAAGAGACAATATTTAAAAACTGAAAAGAAAAAATCAAAGACCGAAAGCATGTTACTTAGAAAGGTAGAGGTAAATACAGCAGGTGTGGACGGGGGCGGGAGGGAGGGGAAGGAGAATGAAAGGAACTGAAAGATGTTGTCTCTAGAAAATGGGGATTAGAGATGTTGAGGGGTAGGTAAAGCATAGTTCTTTTTTTCGTTTCATTTTGTTTTGTTTTGCTTTAAGTCATGTAGAACCATTGGACTTTTTCAACAATTATTCAATAAACAAATAAATACACCAAGAGAAATTGACTAATGGAAAGTTGGTATACTTTGGAAACTTCAAGAGGTTTGCCTCTGGTGGTGTTTCTCGATGATTTATTAAGTGTCTTGGGTATAGCTTGAAATATCTATCACCTTAGGGATAAAATATCCTAATTTTAAGGATGAAAAATCAAACATCGGGATTTTCCAAGGAGACCTAACTTGGGACAAACAGCTCCACTGTTGAAAGCTTTCTTTTCTATAACTTAGTGATTTTTCTTTTCACTTGTCAAGAAGTGACTTGGGGGCATATTATTTAAAATCACGGGGGTGCCTGGGTGGCTCAGTCGGTTAGGCATTCGACTTCAGCTTGGGTCACGATCTCACAGTCCGTGAGTTCGAGCCCCGCGTCGGGCTCTGTGCTGACAGCTCAGAGCCTGGGATCTGCTTCAGATTCTGTCTGTCTGTCTCTCTCTCTCTGCCCCTCCCCTGCTCATGCTCTGTCTTTCTCTGTCTCAAAAATAAATAAAAACATTTAAAAAAATTTTTTTAAATAAAATCATGTACAAAGGCTGCCACAAATGTAAACCAATACGGATCACTGGGTCCAGTCAAAGCATAGATTAGGAGCTCTTGACCATCATCTCCGGAGTTGAGACACCCAACCTTCTAGTTTGAACTTTGTTGTCTTCATGGCACGATGTGGGAATAGTTTTCAGTGAGAAATCTTTTTGGGTCCACCCAATTCTCTTAAAAACAAGCAAGTGCTTGTAACTGCCACTCATGATGACCCACCGCTGAGATTTAGAGCTTTCCAATTTGGGAGAAATCAGGTGCACAGGAAAAAATAAAATAAAAAGAGAGAGAGATAGAAGGAAGAACTGGACTGAGCCATCAGTGAACCGGGCACTGCTGGCTAAATGCAAGATTGTCATCGGCATCTCACATTGTGATACGAAACAATATTGTTGATGTAAAATACTTCCCTTTGTAATTGCATGAAAAAAAAAATGGTGGTACATTTAAAATTATTACTAGACGTCCAAAGGTTGACCAAGCTTACCCATTGGAAGGTAAGGGCGGGGGCGGGTGGGTGGGGGGAGCGCAAGCCCTCATGTTCGTTCTGGCTCCAGAAGCCAGACGCAGGTGTTACGGGTGGACCTTTACTCTATGGGCAGAACAGGGCAAGTGCAATCATGGTCTCCGGAGTCCTGGAGGACAGCCTGGAACTGAGCCCCCTCATTCGGGCTTTCCAGCTGCATGACTTTGACCTTGGGCAAGTCACTTAACCCACCTGGATTCCTGATCGCCGGGGTCAAGCAGAAGCTGGCTGACAGCTTCCTGGGGACGGGCAGGTGCATGCAAAATGCAGGAGGCGGGATTAGAAAACGTTGCACCCCTTTTCGCTTCTACTTAAGGGGCTCAGGTCTGAGCCACGTGGTTCCTGAGCGGGGTAGACAGGCCTGGCGTGCTGGCTTGCAGTCTGTCGCTGCGTCTCACGTGCCTGGCCATGGTGGGACCCGGTCCCTGGGGACTTCGTCGGTGTGATGGACGGCAGACTCTGGACTGGGCCCGAGAACAGTCTTCCCTTCAGCGCGCACTCAGGGCAGAGCTTTGGTGCCCTCCGGGTCTGCGAAACTCCACATGCAGAAAACCACCACAACAAAGGCTTGGAGCAAGCCGCACAGGAAGGAGCTGCGTGTCTCTCGGCGCGAGGAGGCATAAACGCGCGAAGTACGATGTGTTTTGACACAACGAGCTCACAGGCACAAACCCACTCTGTCTGCCGGGCTGCGTCTCTCACGCGCACCAGCCGCCTGCAGACGGGAAGATGCTGTCAAGGCAGAGCAGCATGAGAGACAGAGAGTGAGTGGGGGAGGCGCCCCCATACTTTTTTTTTTTTTAATGTTTATTTATTTTTGAGGGAGAGATAGACTATGAGCAGGGGAGGGGCAGAAAGAGGGAGACACAGAATCCGAAGCAGGCTCCAGGCTCCGAGCTGTCAGCACAGAGCCCGACGTGGGGCTCGAACCCATGAACCGTGAGATCATGACCTGAGCCGAAGTCGGACGCTGAACCGACTGAGCCACCCAGGTGCACCCTTTTTTCTTTTTTAAAAAATTTTTTTAAGGTTTTTTTTCTTTTCTTTTTTTTTTTCTTTTTTAACTCGGCACTGTGTTAAGCTCCAGGGATTCAGCAGCTAGAAGGATCAGGGGTTTTGATCTGAGGTTCCCGAGGAAGGAGACAGAACGTCTGAACACGAACATAATTTCAATTAGCGATAAGTATCATAAAAAAAATAAAACAGGAAGAGGACATAACAGGAAACAGAGTGTCTTGGAGACACGAGTTTAGATAGGGTGATTGTGGGAGGGTGAGTTTGAATCAAAATCTGAAAAATGAGAAGCAACCAGTCTGATAATAGCCCCGGGGTGGGGGCTGAGGGGGGCGGGAGAAGAAGGAATAGTAGGGGTGAGGGGTTGGGGCGGAAGCCTCAAGAAAGAAAGCAGTTTGGTATCATCTGCAACCAGGAAGCAGGCCAGTGTCCCTGAAACTTCGTGATCAAGGTAACTTAGTGATCAAGAAACTTAGTGATCAAGAGTAGACAGCCAAGTCAGACGGTCAGGCAGAGGCCAGCTCATATAGGACCTCATAGGCCATTGAAAAAGAGGCCTGAGGACAGCAGAGATCACTGGAAGGTTTTAGGCAGGGAAATGACAAGTAGACTTTTTCTAAGTTTATTTTTTATTTAAAATGTTTAATGTTTATTTTTGAGATGGAGTGTGAACAGGGGAGGGACAGAGAGAGAGGGAGACACAGAATCCCACGCAGGCTCCAGGCTCTGAGCTGTCAGCACAGAGCCTGACGCGGGGCTCGAACCCACGAACCGTGAGATTGTGACCTGAGCCAAAGTCGGACGCCCAACCGACTGAGCCATCCAGGCACCCCCGTGATTTTAAATAATATGCCCCCAAGTCACTTCTTGAGAAGTGAAAAGAAAAATCAGTAAGTTATAGAAAAGAAAGCTTTCAACAGGATGACTGAGCCATCCCGGCGCCCCGAATACTTTTTTCTTTTTAATTGCAAAACCAATATGACAACATTAGAGAAAACACATCACATGAAATGTCACCGCCCCAATATGATTTCTATAATTTGTCTTTACTCGCGATCTTTTTTCCCTGTGCTTCTTACCTTTTCACACAGTTGTAACTGGTCTTTGGACTTAATATTATTAACATAAGAATTTTCTTGAGTTTTGTCTTGGTCTTATTTATGACCTATTTTCTTTTTAAGTTACCCAATGCTATCTCATATGCATTCACTGTACTTTAAATTACTAATCACGGGGGCATCTGGGGGGCTCAGTCGGTGAAGCGTCTGACTCTTGATTTCAGCTCAGGTCATGATCTCACGGTCGCGAGATCCAGCCCTGTGTCAGACTCCACACTGGGCTTGGAGCCTCCTTAAGATTCTCTCCCTCTCAGAGGGACACCTGGGTGGCTTAGTTAGTTAAGCTTCAGGTCATGATCTCACAGTTCGTGGGTTCAAGCCCCGTGTCGGGCCCTGTGCTGACAGCTCAGAGCCTGGAGCCTGCTTCGGATTCTGTGTCTCCCTCTCTCTTTGCCCCTCCCTTGCTCATGCTCTGTCTCTCTCTCTCTCTCAAAAATAAATAAACATTTTTAAAAATTAAAAAAATATTTAATGCCCTGAGGAGGGCACCTGTTGGGATGAGCACTGGGTGTTGTATTGAAACCAATTTGACAATAAATTTCATATTTAAAAAAAAAAAAGATTCTCTCCTCTCCCTCTGCCCTGTCCCCTGCTTTCACTCTCTCTCTCTCTCAAAAAAACAAAACAAAACAAAACAAAACAAAACACACTAATCACAGACTCCTGGACTTTAAACTGCTACCAATTTTGTACTATGGTAATATTGATCATTTTGGCTTCTTTTTTATTCCTTTTACTCACTTGCATTAAGCAGGATTCCTGGATGAAAGAGTATAGGTATTTTTATTACTCTTACATATTTTTTTTTTTTACTTAAATAATAAGCAATGGTCTTTCGATAAAATAATGCAGACTGATCACATGTGTTTGTGTGTTTGTATCTTTGTTCTCCCGAGATCCTACTAAACTGACAGAGGGCGGAGAGCACAATACGTGTTTGGAGGGCTCGAGATAGGGACTGAACACAGGGGTAGGCTGTAGCCTGCTGGAGAGACCGTGTGGTGAGGCTCTGGGGATGCAGAGAGGAGGGGCCGGCTGAACTGGAAAAACTAGAACAATGAAAAGAAAAAAGAGGAAATCATAGAACACACCTCAGCCTCTTGTGAATGTACCAGAATCGGCTTAACCTTTCCCCAGCATTGAATGTCGTAATGGCTCATTTTATGTGTCACCTTGACTGGATCCTGGGGTACCTAGATATTTGGCCAAACATTACTTCCGGGTGTGTCTGTGAGGGTGTTTCTGGAAGAGATTACGTTTGAGTCAGTAGACCGACTATAAAATAATAGAAAACAATAGAATATATTTAATTGGTCTCTGCCCCTGACCCCGGGCACAAAGCTCCTAGAACCTTCATAATTTCACCTTGTTCTAATGTGGCGACTCTCGTGGGCTCTTGGGTGGCTGCTGGGTGGGGGCTGGTCACCAGAAGGACCAAACCATGATTAGAAGCTTGGAATTTTCGTGCCCAACCCCCATCCTCCAGAGAAGGGAGAGGATCTGGAGGGGTTCATGGAGCTTCCAGACTGGTAAACACCTCCACATTGGGAGGGTGATGCTCTAACTCCGTGGGAGACAGAAACCCTTGTGCTCAGGACCCTCCCAGAACCTCTCCCTATGTATCTCTTCATCTAGCTCTTCCTCTGTGTTGTTGGACAAACTGGTGAACATAAGCGTTTCCCTGAGTTCTGTGAGTGTCACCAACAAATTAATCCAACCCAAGGGGAGGACTGTGGGAAGCTCCGATTGGCAGCCGATTGTCCAGAAGCCCGGGTGACAGCCCCGACTCGTGGTTGGCATCTGAAGGGGGTGGTGTGCAGTCTTGTCCGACTGAGCCCTTCACCTGTGGGACCTCATGCTACGTTAGACAATGTCAGAACGCAGCTCAACTGTAGGATACTCAGCTGGTGTCGGGGAGAATTGTTGGGTGTGGGGTAAATCCCACACCCGTTTGGTGACCACGAGTGTTAGGAGCGTTCTTTTTTTTGTCTTCTTTTTTTAGTTTATTTTTATTTACTTTGAGAGAGCAATAGGGAGCCAGTGGGGGAGGGGCAGAGAGAGAGGGAAGGAGAGAATCCCAAGCAGGCTCCTCACTGTCGGCGCAGAGCCCGACGCAGGGCTAGAACTCACCAGCCGTGAGATCACGACCTGAGCCGAAACCAAGAGTCGGATGCTTCATGGACTGAGCTACCCAGGCAACCCCATTCGCGTTCTGTATGAGCAGAGGAGACATAGTCAGGAGGACTGGGTAGCTTTTCTAACTCGCTGAGTACAGCAGATTGCCCTTCCCCAAGTGGGTGGGGATCGTGCAATGTGTTCAGGGCCCGAATGGAACAAAAAGGCAGAGGAAGGAAGCATCTACCGTCTCTGCTTGACGGCTGGTGCTGACCTTGGTCTTTGGCCCTCGGTCTTTTGCCTGTGGTTCCCACATCTATACCGCTGGCCTCCCTGGGTCTCTGGCTTACAGATGGCTGGTGTGGGACTTAGCCTCCATAACGGTATGAGACAGTCCCTTATAATGAACTCCTTTATATATTAAAAGAGTATGTAATATATCAAAAGAGTGTGGCTAATATACAAAGAGATTTTACATATGCCAAAGAAAATATATATATTATATCTCTAGTATCTATCACCTACCCGCCTGTCCTATTGATTGATTGTCCTATGGCATTGTCTAACACGATAGGTTACCTCTAGTGTCGTTTGGCGCCTATCGTATGACATTGGTTTGCACTGTGAACCACGTTTCATTGACTGCCCGTGCACATCCCAGCTCCCTAGGACGGCAGCCTCCTGGGAGTGAACTCGCCAGGTCACGCCATTGGAGGGTCTTCTCCAGGTTCTTGTCAGGCACTGTCAAGTTGCCTTCGAAAGGGCCACCCCGCCCCCCCTTTGCATGCCGAGACGCTGGTGTCCGTTTCTGCGCGTGCGCAGTTTCACCCCGGTGCACCGGCGTCCTCAGAACCTTGAAATTCACCTTCCTCTCTCCTTTGGAGTCCCCCATGCTGCCTGCCCCTGGTGTTTTCCTAGTGCCTCTCCTCTTTATTGACTCTCAGATAACCCACCCCTCTTCCTCTTCCAGCCCAGGATGCATTTCATCAGAAGTCCAGACCCAGCTGTTACAGGACTTGGGGAAAAAATCACTTAAATCCACTGGAAACCAGTTCCCTCAGTGGCAAAGTGAGAGGATCTTATCACATAATCTCTAAGGTCCTCTCATTTTAAGGTTTTATTGATAATAGAGAATGATTGAAAGTAACCAAAATGTTTGGGGTGCTTGGGTGGCTCAATGCATTAAGCGTCCAACTCTTGATTTTGGCTCAGGTCATGATCTCGCAGTTCATGAGTTCAAGCCCCGCGTCAGACTCTGGCCTGATGCCTGGAGTCTGCTTGGGTTTCTCCCTCTCTCTTTCTCTCTCTCTGCCCCTCCCCTGCTTGCTATCTCTCTCCCCCCCCCCCTTCTCAAAACAAATAAAAACATGATTTAAAATTTTTTAAAAAAGAGGGGCGCCTGTGTGGCTCAGTTAGTTAAGCATCTGACTTCGGCCCAGGTCATAATCTCACAGTTTGTGAGTTCAAGCCCCTCATCAGGCTCTGTGCTGACAGCTCGGAGCCTGGAGCCTGCTTTGGATTCTGTGTCTCCCTCTCTCTCTGCCTCTCCTCTACTCCCTCTCTGTCTCTGTCTCTCTCAAAAATAAACATTAAAATTTTTTTTTAATAAATGGAAAGAAAAGAGAAAATAACCAAAATGTTTGACAACAGGGTTTAGTTAAATAAACAATGGTATATCCAGAGGATAGGATACCAAGCAGTCATTTTTTTTTTTTTAAGATGGACCTAACTGTCTCGTGTTACCATGCTAAATGAAATCCGCACGACCCTGTAGGATTCCACATTTAATCTCACAAATCTTAATGCCTAAACATAAAAAGAAACACACCGCAAGGCTAATAGCAATTTTCTATATAATAATTATATTCTCGGTAATACCGTCGTCATAAAAATGGCATTTTCTTTCACTATGAAAACCAGATACTGAAGTAGAATGAGCTTAAGCTTTTTGGCCTCTGTGCAGCTTTTCTGGACCCCCAGGCAGGACTAGGGCACTTGGTCCCGGCTCCCACCGTATCTAGAACAAGCCTCCATCACAGCAGACATTACCCTGCATGGTCATCACAAGCCAATGGGTCTGCTTCCTACCGAATTCTGAGTCTCCTGACAGAGTCTTTGTCTCGTTTGTTGATGTAGCATGTGACGCCTGGCACTTCGAACACGCCAGACACATGTTGACTGAAGAGTGAAACGATTGATGTCGGAACTCCGGACCGATTCAATCGGATTTACTTCGGACGCTTGATATTGCCCACTACCTCTCAGTTTCTACGGTGAATACTGTGAGCCCCTCAGATCATAGTTTCTCCTCAAGGCTTTGTCTACAACTGAGCTGAACTGCAACCGGGAGATGGGGGCTGCCCAGGCATATGGGTAGGAAAATTCCTTCGAGGGACATGGGGGCATCAGGCAGCCATACCTGGTGCATCAATTACGTGCACATACATCTATCTCCCCACGCAGGCTTCAAGCTGTGATTTCGCTTCTTGCGCAAATGTCAAAACGGAGTAAATGTGCCAGCTGGGCTAGAGGACATGAGTAACTGTTCCCCCCGGCAGTTACGTTTCTCAGGGCAAATTAAAGAATGGGCAAAATTTTGTTAGCTCAGCCTTTCTGAACTCCATTAACTCTGGAACACCGAGGAAATTAGTTTTGGGGATCTGCGAAGCTGGGGATGGGATTTCGGACTCTGGGGACCCAAATGGGGTATTGGCGCGCCCTGGAAAGCCTCCTGGGATGCTTTATGCTTGGGATGCCACCCTCCTCACCTCCACCGATGGTCACTGTCACGAATGCCATAGAAAATACGTCCAAGACAGGAAGGAAGTTGGTTAACTGTGGACTATGGGCTGTGGACAAACCTTCAGGTTTTGGTGCAAGAAAGTTTTAACATGGAGTAATTCTACCCTTGCCCAGGAGAAGATCAGGTTAAATATGCAAGGGTGTGGTTAAACATTAATGGAGCAGGTAGAAGTGGCCCTTAAGCCATTTACTCTCTAAATGGTTTCCTGCTTATATATGCAGCCAGTGCAATTGATATTTATGTGTAGCTATTTAAAATCTGTATTTTTTGTTTTCATAGAGAAGATCTTTTAAAAAGTAAAAGCATCCCAGCTTCTCTTTTCCATCCGTTTGATTCCCCAAGCTCTCCTGTGTAGCCCATCCTGGCACCGCAGGCAGACCCAGACCAAAGGCTACGTTCTTGAAAGGGCAGGTAGGACAGTGGTACTCTGTGTGTTAAAAGTCTCCTTCGGTCGGAGCACCTGGGTGACTCAGCCCATTAAGCATCCGGCTTCAGCTCAGGTCGTGATCTCGTGGTCTGTGAGTTCGAGCCCCACGTCGGGCTCTGTGCTGACAGCTCGGAGCCTGGAGCCTGCTTCGGATTCTGTGTCTCCATCTCTCTCTGACCCTTCCCTGCTTGCTCTCTGTCTCTCTCAAAAATAAATGAAACGTAAGAAACAAAAAAAAAAAAAAAAAAAAAAAAAAACCTCTCCTCCGGCTCTTGTGGATACCCCATAAAGCCCAAATTCCTGAGCTGGTATAAAAGGGCTTTCACAGTCTGACCCAATTCCCCACCACAGAGCCCATATCACAGACACACTGAGATGTACACATTGCTCTGGGATGGCTTCCCGACTCATCACGCTCCTGTGTCTTTGCGCCCGAAATACTTCTGCCTGGAGAGCTTTCCTCTGCCTCTTTGGAAATTTTGTTTGCATCCTTAAAATCAGCAAGCATGGATTCTTGCTCTTTCCTTTGGGTTTTCACAGTCCCTTAAGCAAACCTATTCTCTAGCAATTACCCCTGGCGTTATAAATATCTGTTGACGTATGTTCGTCTCTTACTAAACTATGAGATTCTTGAGAGCGGAGACCTGCCATTCATCTCTGTGGAGCCAGTGCTTAGCAGAGTGTCTGACTCATCATGGATCCTTAATTCATGTTTATTGAATTTATTAATTAAGCCATAACCAAGGCATCACCATCCATTTAATTGCAAATGAAGTCCCAAAGATGAAATTAACAGCCTCATTTCTATCAGCCTCACTGATAAAGTGATGACAAACACTGAGTGCTTCTCACCATACCAGCCAACGTAGAGCAAAGAAAAGCATCCAAGGGCATTGGCCTTGCCCTCGAGTAGATTGTGATAGAGTGGGAAAGATAAGATTCCCGTTTACAAAACAAATTGAGGACAACATCAGGAATGTTTGAAAGCTATGTTAGTTGTAGCGGGCCTCTGAACTGCCTGGGAAGATCCCCTTCCTCCTGGCCCGCCATCTCTTCCTAAAGTGTGGTTGGAAGGTGTAGTCGTTTGGAACCCAATGTGGGGTGGGGGGCAGGGGACCTTGAACTCATCAGGCTCAGAAGAGGTTTCTAGATGAAGCTAGGTCAAGGTTGTTGACAAAAATATGGTTTGGGGAGGAGTAAAGAAGAAGATTGGGAGGAAAGCATCTAGAAAGGGGAAGCAATGCTGTGAACCCACATCACAGGCAACCTGAGTCAAATCTTTAGGTACCACAGTTGTTTGAAGGATTCTGTTGTGCTGTGGACATAGAGAGCAACAATAAAGATAACTCTGTTCATCTTTTTTTCTTTACCATCTACACAGCGTTGATGCATCCTTGAAATAGTCATTGGGTGATCCTCATGACGATCATATCTGGCGTGTTAAGTGCTTAGAGGTTGAGTCTTCCTTGACCCTGTCATACCATAGGCTAAGGCAGAAACCCTTCTCCATGCTCCAAGGGGCCTCCGAGGTTCAGCAGAAACCCTTCTCCATGCTCCAAGGGGCCTCCGAGGTTCCCTGTGACACAGCACATTCACATGCTATGTTCATTGGTTTATTCCTGGGGAGAGTAGGTGCCATATCTTACTTGTGTCCAGCACCTGGAGTAAAATAGGAGCTTGGTAAATGTTTGCTGCATGAGTGATTGAATGCGTAAGTGGAGTACAATCCATGGCGACCCTACTTGCCATCACTATGGTCTCCATAAAGTGCCTCATTCTCCCCCTGAGTTCACAGGTTACTCACCAAGTCCCTGGCAGCGAACACAAAGATTTCCAACCCATCTCAGCATCTCCAGCTCACCAAACACCAAATGCACAGAGTTGCCCAGCAGAAAGTTGGATCCGTCCTTCCTCCAGGCTTGGCGTTACTAAAGGCTGGATAATAAAGATAACAAAGCGTGGCATGCCAGCTAGAGCACAGAAACAGACATGACCCAGCAGCCCCAGGCTCTGCTGATAACAAAGGCTTTCTGAGCAATGGCCCTTCAAAGCAACAAATCAAGATAGACAGCCTGCCAAAAACATGCCGATCCAGCAGATGCAGAATCCTTTACCCGCCGAGAAACAACCCTTCCAGCCCATCCATCACTTAGACAACTCAAATTAGATGGTGAGAACATCAAAGAAGCAGAGTCTGCCTTTGTGGCTGTAGGAAAGCTCCTGGGCAACTTTGCTCCAGGTACTCCCCTCCTCCGCACCTTTCAGGTAACCTAAGGCATAAGTACCCTTATCTGCCTGTCAGATTTCCATTCATCTTTCAAGACTCAGCTCCAATGCCCTCTTCTGTGATGCCTTCACCCATCTCCAAACAGCACGTTGTTAGGTCAAGAGTAGATTTTAATGTTGTTCTGGCTAAGGGTCTGTGCCCTGCCCAAATTCCAATCTTCTGACCCATCACCTTTTCCCCAAAAGAGGTACACACAAAGAGAAGTGATATGGGGCACAAAAATCCCATTTGTATTCAACGCCTCAATGTATAGCTCTCAGAAAGAGCAGAACTAGATTATAAAATTTAACTTGAAGCCCAAATTGGGTTTCTATCTCCTCCTAAAGCCAGAATCCAAGTCCTGGGGTCTTAGCCCCCTTAAACATGGCAATGATGAGTGCATTCACTTGTGTAGGATGAAGGAGAGACTTGGCAGTCCTGGCCTGATGAGGCAGGCTCTGAGTTCACGCATCAATCCTACCCCATGGGAGGGGTAGGCGGGAGAGGAGAGAGATTATTACTTACCTTTTTCAAATCAGGTGGCCCCACTCATGTATGGCTTGGCCAATGGCTTGGACTCTGGCCAATTACATTAGCAAGGAGAAGGAGGGTCACCTTTCTTTCAAATGTGACTTTAACCCTTTAACTACTGATCACATATCCATGGAATCCGATTTTTGAAGTGACTCTTCCATACTCAACACCTGTGTTCTGATTTGGATCCAAGAGCCTGGAAAGTTCCGCTTTCAGGTGCCGCTTAACAATGCCCTCTGTGCCTTCTCATGAGTGGGCAAATTCAGCAAGAGGAAGGGTGAAGGTGCTCCATTTTATAAAGAATCAAAAATATCTAAGTCCTACAATGGGCTTATGTGTCGTAAGAACAGCTCATGACACTTCAAGACTGTCTTGGGGGAAATGTTCAGGACTTGTCTCCAGGATGGAGTGGGACACTGTTAGGGAAGGAGAAGTAGAGGTGTACAAAAAGTAAGGAGATCATTTAGGGAGGAAAGAAAAAGAAGCTGGGAGAGATCAGGGAAGGAAGGGACCCCTGACATCCTTCTGTGAAGACCCTAGGGACTGAAATGAGACTCAATAGACAAGTTTGTTTGGGACCACCTCTACTCTGGTTGAGTTCATGGTCACCTGATTGTGAAATTACCTCTTAGTAATACACTGTACCTGCACAGCTTCCTGAATGTGTGGATATAGCTGAGAACTCTGTTACTTCTGGGAACACTCCAGCTTTCCCATCCTTGGTTATGGATCCTGGTTTCAATTCTGGCATTTCAGACCCAAGTGGCCTCTAGTATGACGTCTGCCCTAAGGTTTGGCACAGATTGTGAACTATGTCATCAGCTCTTTCAAGGGCAGGGGAATCGGTAGGACAAATATGGCACATGTACGTGTTGGAACACTCTGCCTGGCAGTCTGCTTACCAGTATGGGGCCCCCTCCCCTTTCAGACACAAGGAAGGATTGTATTTCCCTGCCAACTTTGATGTTAAATCAGATACAAGACTACCTTTGGCCTAGGAAATGTGAGCCAGTGTAACTTCCATAAAGGTGCGGAGCATTTAACTGCCAGTGGCCAACTTTCCATTGCTTTCTCCTCCTCTCAAAAAACGTAAAGTGTTATGTTCAGATAGAGGCATAATAAATAGTGTGGAGTGGTTATGTGGAATAAACCACCTCCCAAAACAGTGGGGCTTGCGGCACAGACAACAGATTTTTGTTGAGTTAAACCACAGAGTTTTTGCTGTTTTCTATAATATACATTAGATGTAAAGTATAAATCTAGATAGGAGCACTGGGGGTTCAGTTGGTTAGGCATCCGACTCTTGGTTTCGGCTCAGGTCATAATTTCACAGTTTGTGGGATAAAGCCCCACATCAGGCTCTGCACTCGCAGTGGGGAGCCTGCTTGGGATTCTCTCTCTCCCTCTCTCTCTCTGCCCCTCCTCCACATGTACATGCTCTCTCTCTCAAAACAAATAAACATTTAAAAAGTACAATATCCTTTTGAAAGTAAATCTATAATATTTATATATGAATAATATGTACAATTTTTTTGAATGGTAATATTAGTTCTTTCATCATTTAACTCTTTTTCACCATGAATGTATGTTATTCTTATAGACACAAAAGTGCGATTTTTAATAAATATGTGTATGTGCTCTTTCTCACCCTGGTGCTTCCCTGAGTGGGTCGTCTGATAGGCTGACAGTCCTTGAAGGCCGAGTTTTGCTTTCTGCTTCTCTCACGCAGATTTGTCACACACAGATGGTGCTCAAAGAATATGTGTTCAATGAATGAATGATTAGATGGAGGCTCTCTCCTCCTTAGCTGTCAGAGAAGCTCAGAAGAGCATCACCTTAAAGCAGGAATGGAGACAGAGTGAAGGGTCAAGGAGAAAATGAGAATGATCTGGACACAGGAAGTCGATGGGGAAGTCCAGGGTAAAGAACTTTCTGAAGACCCATCAGACACAGTGCCTTGGAAATCTTGTCTACCACCTCCTATCCATCCTTCGAGGACCAATTCAGATCCTACTTCTTCCATGAAGCCTTCCTTGACTTCTCCAGTCTTCAGGAGTCTTCTTCTTCCAAGTCCTACAACACTGAGACTATAGATCAATGGGATTTCAAACATAATTCCTTATGGGGTCTTGGAGCCCTCCTGTCCTCCAGAAATCCCTTGTGAATGGGGCGACTTGGTGGCTCAGTCGGTTAAGCGTCCAACTTCAGCTCAGGTCATGATCTCATGGTCTGTGAGTTTGAGCCTTACGTCGGGCTCTGTGCTGATGGCTCAGAGCCTGGACCCTGCCTTGGACTCTGTGTCTCCCTTTCTCTCTGCTCCTTTCCCCCTCATGCTCTGTCTCTTTCTCTCTCTCAAAAGTGAATAAACATGTAAAAAATTTTTTTAAGAAATACCTTGTGAACTATCTCAGAAGAGGGAAGATGTGCAATCTCTCCATCCTGTCCTTGACCAGAACAGCTAAGACAACTGTCCTATTTCACGTGCTTCCATATACAAAGAACAGGTTCTGCTGCTATAACAAAAGAGGGTGTGTGTGTGTGTGTGTGTGTGTGTGTGTATGTGTGTGTTAGTTAAACAGGCTGTGGTATCTCCTCAGATACTTTATTTCAGAAGGCGTGGAGACCAAGGTTTTGCATCTATTGGGGTGTCTGGGTCTTCTGCCACTGGTGAGGGAGAGGTTAACTGTGCCCATCTGTGATCTGGCAGGCAGGGCCTCTCAGCCATGGGTTGCCATAGTGACAGTCACAAGACACTCAGTAGTACAGACAACTGCATCAGGAGGCTCCCCCTCGCTCAGCCTAAGGCAGGTATGTTCCTACAGACAGTGTATTCTGCTCTTGTCTTTTCCCATTCAGATTCCTTGGAAACTGCTGCCCCGAGAATCCATGTAAAAGAACGTCTCGTACTTCCGGTGTATTTTTCAGCTCACTTGCCCTTTTCAGGAGAGCAAAGCAAAGCCGGACTTCCATTTTGGAAGTCAGAATCAGAGGGGACCTGATGAGCTACGTATAGAATCATTGCTTAGACTTTGGGTCCCAAACTGAGACAGAGCCTGCCTCTATGCTGAGATCTCTCTTCTTCATCAGATGGTGCTTCACCCAGACCCTCCAGTGTCAGAGGCTGGCTCCCTGAACAGTGGTCCTTGCCCACTATTGGAGCACTCTGTTGAAATTCTTTTTCTAATCCTAGTGAAACCAAAGAGAATATGGCCTGGACACAATGCTCAACACCTTAAATACTTGTTCCCTATTTTATATACGATAAAATCGATGTGAGGAAAGTCAAATTGCATGCCTAAGATCGTATAACCTGTCGACTCCAAAGTTCATGCTCTCAGCTACTCTGCTGTCTTGTCTCTCATGCGAAGCTGAAACTAACCTCCCTGGTGACTTCTATCCTCATTCATTCTCTGGAGCAGTAGAGGCACAACTCCCCTTCCATTTCACAGCCCCGTACCTTGGAGAGAACATACGTGACGTCCTTCAGTGGATTGGGAACACCACAGGCAGTTGTGATGCTCCCTCAGGCCCCTTCCACTCCAGACCAAACTTGTCTGTCCTCCCTTAAAATGTATGACAAGATGATATGGTCATCATTCCTAACAAACAGATGCGTTTATATCAGAGTCTTTCCAGAAAAGGGCAGACGACTCTGGAATGCTGCTCCCCCAGCCACCCCCTCCAGTGACTCAGCATTGGGCCACCAGGAATGAAATGCCTGGCCTCCACACCATCAGCTTATGCGCTGCCTAATACCTGTCAAGCAAGCAACAACTATGAGGCCATACTTGGTCCTCTGGTCCCAGTAGTCATGCCAGCGACAGGAGCAAAAGTTCGTCTGTCTTGGCACAGACTTTGGGAAAGCAACTAGGTGACAGTTTGGTGACAGACAGGATACACCTTTGGGTATTGACTAATTGTCAAGCATGGGTTGAAGTCCTCAGAAACTCACCCCTTTTGCATTGTGCCTTCAGAGAACCCCATGATTATAGGATGCGGTATTTAAAGGGACAAAGGTGATTTTTTTTCTAATCCAATCTGATAGTAACTGAGACCCAGAAAGATGAGACTTCGTTGTCAGCAGCATCAGGAATCAAATCCAGGTCTGTCTGAATCCAAAGTCCATCCTCTTAACCCCCACACTGTAAGGTGTATTGTTCTCTAGTATTGACCAACACCCTGGCTTTGGGAAGTGTGCGAAATGGACATAGTATAAGTACAATATAGAACTATGAATACTAACTGGAAAATAATCTTCCACCTGCCCAGCCCTCCCCATCAAAGGTAGCCAGTGTCGTCAGCCGGGACCAAGACCCACACCTCTCTCGTGTTTCCCTGAGGCAGCCCTTTGTACTCTGTACATCAGCCTCCCTAGTGCACCTTATCACAACATGGGCAGGGATGGCATGATCTGGGGCATAGAGTGACCCAACAACAGAATCATGGCTCTCGGTGAGCTTGTGATTCCATGGTAGATGCAGAAACAACCCCACCTCGTGCATCTTCTCAGCAGACTGTGACACAGCTGTGTGATTCGTCCTTCTTAAAACCCTTCCCTCTCCTGGTTTTGGAGACAGTACCATCTATGACCTCCTACATAATCATGAACTCCTTTGCTGACTCCTCATGCTCTCCTAGATCTCTAAGTGTTGGTGGCCCTCAGGGATCTTCCCTCTTATCTCCAAAGAGACCTCATCCTAGGTGACCTCATCAGTTGCACGGTGTTGAGTACCAACAGGATGCTGACGACCCTGACATTTTCCTCTTCAGCCTTGACCCCCTTCCTAAGCGCCAAGCTCCAACATCCAACAACCTATATGATGTTTTCAGTCCAACGGTTCCAAGGATCCTTGAACTTAACATTTCCCAAACTGAACCATATTCCCCCATCCCAAGCCCATCTGTCTCCCTCACTGCTATTGGACTTACCTTTCATTCCCATGGGGTATTCATTCAACATATGTTTACTGAGTGTCATCATTATTACAGGCATTATTCTAGTCCATGGGGCAAAAAGAAAAAAAGACGAAGTCCCTGTTTTCATGAATCTTATACTCTAGTAGCAAAACCAGAAAATAAAGCAGTAATAAGCTCGATAAATCACATAATTCAGGCATCAATACTTATTCCTCCCTCTACATCTCAGTAGATGACATCACCATGGCTACTTGCTGAGGCCCACATGCTTGAAGTCATTCTTGACTCCTGCCTTTCCCTCAATATCTCTATGTGATCCATCAGCAAGTTCTACCAGCTCTACCTCCAAAATATATTTGTTTTGAAGAGTTAAGTGGTGGAGGTGTTAAGAATGGATGGGATCAGGGATGACTGAAGTATAAATCGTATGCTGTATCTGAAAAAAAAAAAAAGGAATATGTTAGATGAAAAAAATTTTTCTTCATTCTTCAGAGAAATACAGGGAATGGGGATCAATCACCAAGCACACTCATGTTGGTTACCGGGACAATTCATGCTATTGCTGCTTTCCTGGGTTTTGTATTTCTCCAGGACTTGTTTTTTGGGGAGGGGGCTCTCTAATTCCTCTTTTCACTGAGGTGGGGGTGGTGGTACATCTCTTGCCATTGTATTCAATCCAAGGAAGATCTCCAATTGTTCTTACGAAGTCTGACTGAGGCATGGGTGCAGGGGCATGCCTTTCCATGCCTCTTCCCACCTCATTGGTATGTCCTCATCCCATCCTCTGAGTATGGGTCTTAGAAGTGTCTTGCAGTGTTTAAAGGAGGGCTTACAAATGGAGTAAGTTAGATGGCAACCAAAAATAAGTGTGTGCATCATAGGTGTCACTTCTGTAGGATGATCATCAAATGATCTGTTGGTCACGGCTGACATCAAAATGGGGGACAGCCACAGAGTTTCTCTACAGGGCTCATGCCCCCTGCAAGGACTCACTTGGCTCCCACGTTTTTCCGGAGTCTTGGCAATATTGAAAGCTTTCTTTCTGACACAGGGTGAAGTTTGGGAAGCTCTTTGTGTTGATTCCATATCTTTCTGCCTGGTCCCTCTGGGTGTCATCCATACTCTGTCACCTCTCTTTCCTTTCTTTGGTGGTGGTGGTGAGGTAGAGAGAAGCCTTGCTTTGACGCAGCCTGTACAAAATCTATTGCCATAATCCTGCACTGCCCCCCTTCTTCCTGAGACCTCGCATTTCAAATCGCAAAAGCTTAGCCATTTTGCCAACCTTCTTCTGAGACAAATATGTAGAATGTCTAGTGGACAGAATGGTGAAGTTGATGGTGAAGAAAACACACCGAAAATAACAGAATCTCTCTACCAAGGTCGTGTTGTCATTGAGAAAGTCCCCAAATTGTGGGGTAGGCTACACCTGTAAATATAAGACCGTTGGGGTTTATAAAGAGTCTCTATGTACAAAATCTCACTTAATCTTAACATCAATGCTGTGAATTAGTTACAGTTAAGATATACAAAGGATAGATGATAGATAGAGTAGGTAGGTAGGTAGGTAAGTAGGTAAGTAGGTAGATATGATGGGTGGGTAGATGGATGGATGGAGAGAGAGAGAGAGAGAGAGAGAGAGAGAGAGAGAGAGAGAGAAGGGTGGGGGAGAGAGAAAAGCTGCCCAGACCTTATCCCCAGGTGAAAACCCTGGCATTAATGACTACCGATTCTACTGGTAGACCTCTACCCTGGACCTTTGACCCAAATACCCAACGTTTATCCATCTGAGATTCACTCAAACAACCAACTTAAGGCAATTTCTCTTCCCCTCTCAGATCTGGGAAGCCCATCATGGGGTCATAGGCTTACCGTCCTTCCCCACTGCCCTGAGTGAGTCCTATACTGTTGCTGTCCCCCACTTCCTGGAGATAATGTGATCTGGAACCAAGGCAGGAAGATGGGGCTTTAAAAGAGATGGGTAAAAGGGAACAGACTTACAGGTGACTGTGACAGGGGTGGGAGGGAGCTGCATGCTTGAGCTTTAAAGAGTGTGGAACAAACTTTAGGTCTTCCAACCATGAGCAGCATAAAGAGGAATGTGCTGATTTTTTTCTTTTTGATTTGTTTTTAACTAGACATGTTCCAGGGGGGTAGAGCAGACCTGCATTGCTTCTAGGAGAACTTGAGTTTCAACGCATCTGCCAAAAGCCCTTTAAGGACACTGTTGGCTTCTATCCTTCTTATCATGGCCGAGAAGTGAAGGTGCACTGAAAAAAAAAAAAGCAAAAAAACAAAAAAAAAACTCATTCTGGTTTAAACAAGAATGGGGGGAGAGGAATCTGGAGTCGACCTTCTCTGCTTTTTGTGGTGAGAGACCACTTTATATTATTCATGATTGCAGCAACGTTAGAGTATCAGTGCTGGGTGGAAGGCCACTTTAAGAAAAAGAAAAAATGATAGAAGAACAAATATTAGAATGAGAAAATAGCCAAAATGAATTTCCGGAGCCGTGGGAACTCAACTACTTTTCTTTTGAAATCTCTCTTCAATTTACAAAACAAAACAAACAAACAACCCCCCCCCCCAAACTGCTCAAAACCCCAAATCCTGCAGTTTGAATTGAATAGAAACAATTTCCGATGACAAAGCTGGTGTCCCCACTCCTCCTGGAATACTCCACAACCCTCAATGGCTCCCAGCATTTGAGGTCTCTGAAGGGGAGGGGGCCCTGGAGGCTAAGCACCCATTGGCTTCTCAGGAGATGTACAGACATTGATAGGTTGGTTGCCAGTGGATTGTAGGGAAGAGGGTGTGTCAGAGGGGTTGATTACCCTTCCTCTTACCTCCGGAACATCCCTGGGCTGTGGGGAGGAGGCTGTGGTGAGCTGTCCCCACCCCAGCTGGTCACATACTGAACTGGTTGGACATCTCTGCTCAGGAGTCTGCCCCCCCCCCCCTCACCGGCAGCCTGAGCTGGCTGAGGGCATCTCTCAAGACCCTGGTACCTCTTTATTCCAGGCTTCAAGTGGTAGCCAAGGCAGGCTCTGGATGGGGGCATCTGAAGCTTTTCTCCTGCATGGGTCTCTTTGGGCATATAGACTCTTTCCCCATTTTTACAGTGGTAGCTTCCCTCCCAGTATCTCTTCTTCACCCCACAGGGAATGGAAACTTCTATTCCCTCTACCCATGATGGGTAGGGCTAGGTAGAGGAACTTCATCTCTCTGCCAAACCCACTTAGAGACTTGTCACAAGAGCAATGAATTACTAATCTGACTGTCCCACATCTGGATGTGTTTAATGACTATAGTGACAGCAACCAAGATCATTTTCTTCTTTTACTTTTGGAGTCCCACCTCCCTGCCCCAGACACACACACACACACACACACACACACACACACACAAGCCGTCTCCCCATGAGGTCAAGCATGCATAAGGTCCCATCTGCCTTTCTGGGCTGACTGGCCAGAACCTGCGTGTCTCCGCCTGCACCTGGGAGGAGGAAGCAGACTGGCCACCTTTGTTCTTGTGGTGGAGGGGACAGGAGAGCATTTCTACAAGACAAGGAAATCCTGCTGGTCTCTTTGGGCTTATACGCCTGTACTGGTAGAGAACTGGCACATTGGGACACATCAAACACTGGCTCAGAGGCTCTGGTTTACAGCCTTTTTTCTTTCTTTTTTTTTTTTTTTTTTCTGTATTGAGTTCTCTATTTGGCTATTTTTCCGTCTCTACCTCTCCTTCAGTCGAGAACCCAGGAGGGAGGAGAAATGCACTGCAGGGTTCAAGGACTGGAGCGCCATCTGTGGCCTAAACACGCACAAGTGTGTCGGGGCAATTTTGCATACCATTTTAGGGGTGTCCCAGATCTTTCTAAGGAAACCAAGGAGGTCCTCTAAAGCAGGTCTGAACGCAGACCCTGACTCAGGGGGCTGGGGGGTGGGACTTGCGGTCTGCATTTTTAACAGGCTCCCAGGTGACGCCCATGCCTCTCATCCAGAGCATCTAGACCCTCACTACTCAAAGGCAGTCCTGGGACCAGCAGCGTCAGCACCCCTGGGAGCTTGTTAAAGATGCAGAATCTCGGGCCCCAGCCCAGATCTACAGAAACAGAAACGCCGGCTACCACTAGGTAGCTAATCACCTTCTCATTTTTCTTACCGCCCCCACCCCTCCCACTCCACCCTGCCAGCTCATCCAGGGTTGCAGTGCTTAAACACATGCCGTCTGCATCTGTTCCGGGCAGGACTTGGTTAACTCTAGAGGCTGGTCAAGTAGGAAAATCGCTAATTTCCCCCAAGGAGCCCCAGAAATGCCACTGGCAGCCAGCCTTCCTCTGTGAGTCATTGGAAGGCTTGCAAACAGGACCTTGTGCAGTGTTTGCGGAAGGTAATGTGGCTGAATTAATGACGATGCAGGAGCCTTCACAGAGGTGATTCTTGGCTCTTCTAATTGTACCATTTCTCAACCTTAATGCTGCCTCACTGTCATTTCTGAATTATATCACCACGCGCATCCAGAGACACGCATGCCATAGATTAATTCTCCCACTCCAGCTGATCAACTACCCACCACATAATTTATACTCATCTGTCTTTGCCTTAATCTAGCCAAACCCCCTTCCTTCTTCTACTCTGTCAACCGGCGTGCTTTTGAGAAAATTAGTCTTTGGAACGTGTCCCTGTCCTGACGCGCCATCCATGAAAGTCCATTCAGAAAGCTACGTAAGGAAACTGGGGACGAGAAAGGTCTAGGCTCTTTCCTGACTTTTATCTCTGGCTTCATTCTGATCGGGCACGTTATCCAACCATCAGTACTTTACATACTGAAAGTTGTGTGCTGTTCCATCACTGACCAGGAGACTGTCCTTCTCCAGCCGCCCTGGACCCCACGGCTCACCACGCCCTTGCCCCCAGCCTCAACTCTGTGTCCTGACCTCAGAGCTGGAAATGCTGCTTTCTCCAATCAGCACCCGTAGCTGGCTTCCTTCCCTTTCTAGTCTTACCTTCTTGGGCACCTGCCCTGACTGTTGGGTCACAGATGCCAAGAGTGCTCGGCTGTGTCACCTTAGCAGACACTGCTGTCTCCTCCCCAGCCTTCCTTGAGCTCATGGGGAAAAGAGCCACGGACTTGATTCTGACTCAGTGGTCCCACCCATTGTTGCTCCTGGCGTGAACTTGGCATCTTGCTGGCCCCGGGCACATGGTGCCCTGTGTGACACGTCTTGTCCCAGCTAACTTCTGGGGTTGTGTCTGCCTTTAATCATGGACCTATGGTGCTCCTAGAGTCTCCCAGACCCCTCGGGTCCTCCTGAAAGTCACCTTCTTGTATTTAGACAGCCACCTCAATGTTTGTCGGCGTTCTCCTATCCGGCTGGCTGTCCAGTCTTTGTGCTGTGGCCTCCCTGCAAGTCCCGTCCTGCTGTGGTCCAGGGCCCTGGAAGGATCCAAATCTCCATCCAAATCCAGAACGTGGGCTTCTTTCTCCAGCTAAGACCCTCCTGGGCACTTGGTCCTCAACCCTATTACTCTCCCCAGATGGAGCCAGATGAAGCCAAGGGGCCCGGGGGACGCAAGGAGTCCTGTTAGTGACAACCCAGCCAGCAGGCCCATGAGACCTATTACGGTGAGCCAGCAAAGTCTTAGTTTGGGATTGGGGGTTGGGTGTGGGGGAAAGAGCGTGGACCCAACTGTCTTCCACAGACAGCTCCATTGAAGATTCTGGGAGTCAGCACAATGCTCCACAGTAAAACAACAAAGGAACTGGCCCAAATGTGGGGCCAAAAGAGGCACAATTTTAGATATTAGTCTTTGTTCTTTGCTATTGGATTCAACCGAGCATCGTGAGGTCCCTACCTTTGGCAAATCACAGGAGAAACTATTAGCTTACGACCCCATCAGGGGAGGCACTGGGGTGGGGGGCCGGAAGGGGGAGTTTCCAGAAGTTATGAGCTGTAGTCACTTTTGCTCCCTTACAGAGCCTGACGTGCATGGTCAGCCATTTGACAGTGATCGCGGAACTCCCATAGAACAGAGTTCCTGACCATTTGTTCTGCCCACGCCCCTGCTCTGAGTAAATTGCACTGTTTTTTATCTCCACTCCTTGGCTACGGGGTCTTTCTAGAGAGAGTTATGAAACAGTCCCTGTAGATCACAGATCTCTGCTATTGGATCTCAACAGGGGCTTCTCTAACACTCATCAAGCCTTCCCTCCACCATGTAGCAGGGTCTAGTTCCTCATGCCCCTACAGCCCCTGACTTTATTCCCACATGCACATTCTAAGCTGATGACCCCCTCCCTCCCCGCTTTACAAAGTGCTCCTCCAGGCCCAGCAGCTACTTGACCCAGCCCCTCACTATCTCCCTCCTCCCGCTGCCTTCCTGCCATCCTTGACCCAAGGTTTTGGCTGGAAATGGAGAAGACTCCGCCTGCAGAGGCTGGAATTCGCACACAAAACACCCACTGTTTCTTTGTTAGCTTTTATTTAGAGGAGGAGATGATATTGACTACAAATAACAGGACTGAGGAAGTCTCTGGAAGTTCCTGGCATCTCACGGGACACAAAGTCAAGCCTTAAAGTTCTGGCTTCCAATAAGCTCAAGGCAATCGCCAAGCACTCCCTTCCAGGGGGAAGGACAGATGCAAGGGCTTGAGGTGGAGCCCCAGGAAACTGTTAGCTGGACTGTGCCTGAGACTGTAGGATCCTCGGGGAAGGATGGGGAGGGGAAGAGAAGATCCAAACCCCAAGGCACCATTCAAGGAAGTATGGTATTGTTGGCATCACTCTGTGCTCTAGGTATGTCCTCTGATGGAATACAAATGCCTTCTCATTTTTCTCTTCTTTTAAAGTTTATTTATTCTGAGAGAGAGCGCGCGCACGCCAGAGGGGAAGGGGCAGAGAGAGAATCCCAAGCAGATTCCACACTCTCAGTGTGGAGCCCGATGTGGGGCTCGAATCCACGAACCGTGGGATCGTGACCTGAACTGAAATCAAGAGCTGGACGTTCAACCGACTGAGCCACCCAGGTGTACAAATGCCTTCTGAATTCATTCCTATTTTCCATCAGAACTGACCTTCTGGCCACATCACATATTTCTTCTTTGCTTCAGTGTCCCCCCCCCCACCTCCTTTTCGCTCTCTCTCCTGGTTTTATTGGACAAAATCCATCCAGAAAATCAGAAACCATGCGAAATACTTCAAATGTCAGAAACGCGCTGGATGAAATACGTTACAAAAGCATTGGAAGGGCTGAAAGAGCCACAGAGAGGAAGATGAACTATTCCAGAGATTCAAAATGGCAGGAAGCCACCATTGCCTCCTGGAGGAAACAAAGTGGGGAGGTCCCGGAGCCCAGGCGCACAATGGCGGCTTGGATCACGGGAGGCAATTCAGAGCGATCACTGATGTACTACAGGAAGCAACAAAAGGCCACTGGACCTGACAGCTGCCTGCCACTGCTGGAATTAGAAGTACCCCTCCTGACACCTGCAGGGTGCTGGCCGCTCTTAAGACCCAGGACCCAATGAACCACCTGGGATGGGCTGATTTACCTGGGGGAAAGTGGAATTCTCTTCAGGACCAGCAGAAAAGCTTCGTCCTTCCCTGCACCCCTCCTTCCTCCGGGTCCACATTCTCCTTTTATTTTCTCTTCTCTCCACCAGCCCCTGTCCTGGAGCGTGTAAGGCTGAGAGACCCCCAGATTCATTTTTCTGGTTGGCCAGTGCACCGGACCCTGTTATGACAGCCAGCAGTGTGGGGGAAGCAAGCTCTCTACTGAGCAACCTCTCCTTATAGCCTGAGTGGGGAAAAACTGCCCAGTGTTCATGCAAAACAAGCTGATCTGGAGGGGGCTGTTTCTTTGTCCCCTGTCCCCCCAGGCCCTCTGCCCCTAGCACAGCCCCCCTCTTAGGCTGCCCCCACAGGCTGGTCTGTGCCCATGGACACCTCTGGGCCCATCAGCTGTCCCCATAACGAACAATGACAGCTCATCACATTACCGGCCTGCCCCTCTGGCAGGAAGGTTAAGGGCTGGTGAGGCTCATTAGCATCTGCCTGGAAGGGGACCAGGCCCTGCAGGCTCTTCCTCCTCTCAGAGCCGCCCCCTCCTTCCCAGGCCCAGTTCTAGCAGGCTCTGGGCTGTGCGTCGCGAGCAGTTGGGGTGTGTCGTGAGCCGTCCTGAAGGGGGTCAGAGTAATCTGTTGTTTGACGGTAGTAAAGGGAGGAAGGCACACACACGCTTTGCTTTTGAAAACTTACAGTGGGTTGAAGCAGTCATTTCCCGCTCCCTGGAATTCCAAGATGCTTTCTTGAGTAGGAGAGGAGGAGGTAGGGTCAGCGAGAGCTGGGGCTAACGTGCCGGGAGCTTGTCCCACGGAGGTGAGTGTGAATATCCCCCCGAGCATTGCCGGTGAAGAAAGAGTGAGGCCAGGACTGCCCTCTGACTGTCCCCCTGCGTCCTGACTGTTGGCTGGGACAGGCAGAGATGAAGGTAAAAGGGCCATGCGTCTTCTTAAGTGGCCCACGATTAGAACATCCGTCCAAGGGGATCCTGACCCAGCACGTCTCCAACGCGAGTGCCACAAAAATCTCCAAAGGATCTTGTTAAAATGCAGACTTTGACTCAGCGGGTCTGGCGCGGGGGCAGCTGGGGATTTCCATTTTCACTGGTGTGAAAAATGGGGGAAATGTGCCAAGGCTTCTAGGCCCAAACCATCCAACACCTTCTGTGAAGTAGAGTCTGGAGGTGGAGTGTTTTCTTACAGGGTCCCTTTTCCTAGGGCTCCTCAGAGTCCCCTAAGCCCAAGTCTTCAAGGACAAAGGCCACGCTGGACCCCAGTGACCATGACGGGGGCTGGTTATGCGTGCCTGAACTCGTGCACGCTAGTTTGGAATGGCTGACTTATTCACGAAATGTAATTACATCCCGCTTCTCTACATTTAATTGAAATCACAGATGGACCAAAATTTCAAACTGGAGGGGACTGTAGAAAATATGCAGTTCAATTCTCTTATTTTAAATATTTTTAAATGTTTATTTATTTATTTATTGGGGGGGGAGGGGGAGAGAGAAAGAGTCCCAAGCAGGCCCCTCACCATCAGTGCAGAGCCTGACGCAGGGCTTGATCCCACGAACTGTGAGATCATGACCTGAGCTGAAGTCAAGAGTCGGACGCTTAACTGACGGAGCCCCCCAGGCTCCCCCAATTCTCTTATTTTCCAAAGGATGAAACTAAAGCCCAAATGCTTACATTAGTGGCTTAGCCCCCAACACAGGGTCTGGGCCATCAATATTGGTTCGTCCAATTGATGAAATACCCAGCATCCTGCCTTATAAAGTCCATCAGAACAAGGGCCCTTTGCTGTTGTTTTCCAACTTTCTACATTAGTAGTTGCAACGGCACGTCTGCAGGGGCCAAGGACTGAGGTGGCCGAGAGGAGAGAGCTGGTGGGGGACCCAGGGAGATGGCTGATGCTTTTTTTTCCAGAGAAGTTTGGGGTGAACATCTGATGTTTAAATATGGGCAGCTAATTCAAATTTAAAGTAGAATACTAAGGAGCCAAAACAAGATAAGTTGCCAAAGCAGATAAATCTGCTTGCTATCAGCCTCCGATCTTCGTGGATGTCAGGGGTTGAAAAGTGATTTTTGTTCACATGTCTGTCTGGATGCCACAACACAGAGCCAAGGCTCAGTAAATACTTTCCCTGCTAGCTTAGTCAGAAAGAGAGCTTCTTTCCTAAATACGAAGGGAAGTTTTCTGACAGTCAGGATGTAGGCGATAGGTCAGACTGTAGAAGTCTCTCTCCGTGTAACCAGAATAAGTCGTTTAGCAGATTTAACTCAGCTTGGAACATGCTTGGAAATCACCTTAAGGATGGGTGTCCAGTACTCTAAGGCAAGTGACTGGGGATTTTTCTGAGCTGAACTGCTCACTTAACGAGCGAGCCGTAAATGGGTCCCCGTATCGACCTACACACTCAGTAGATTGTGTGCAGGGATGTTGGATGAGGTACAAACTGTAGTGTGACTGTCTGTCCAGTAGGCATATTTTGTAAATGTTTAATCAACATACATGCAAGAAATGTGCACATAATCTAAAAACAGGAAAGTGCACAGAAGAATACCATTGAATGTGGTAGCTACTGTTGTGGTGAGCATAGCACAATGTATAGACTTGTTGAGTCACTAATGTAACCCTGTGTGTCAACTATGCTTCGATTTTAAAAAATACCATCCAATGCATTTTTATAAACTGAACATACCTGTATAAACAGTACCCAAATCAAGAGAGAATATGACCAGCACCCCAGAAACCCCTGAGTCCCCTTTTCCAGTTACTCAACCCCAATCCCACCAGCGTGAACACTCTCACGTCTTCTAACAGCATAGAGTTTCTTTCTTTGTATACATATTGTGTCTGGCTTCTTTTGCTGAACGTTGTAAGATTAATCCATCCATATCATGTGTCGCTGTGTGGCCATGGTGTATCATTGCTAGTCCTCCATTGTGTGTATGTGACACTCTTTGTCCATTCTACTATTGATGCACATTTGAATGGTTTCCATTTGGGGGGTTATTACAAATGGCGCTGCTATGAGATTTCTGGTACATTTTTTTGTTTTGTTTTGTTTTTCTCTTTGAGTCTATCTATTTAGTTTGAGAGAGAGAGTGTGTGCGAAAGAGAGAGAGAGAGGAGGAGGAGGGACAGAGAGAGAGAGAGAATGCCAAGCAGGCTCCGTACTTTCAGTTCAGAGTCCGACACAGAGCTCAATCTCACAAACCGTGAGATCATGACCTGAGCTGAAATCAAGAGTTGGACGTTCAATCAACTGAGCCACCCAGATGTCCCATCCAAGACATTTCTTTGGATGAACATATGTACATATTTCTTTGGAGTATATACCTAGGACTGGGATTGCTGGACCATACGTTATGCATATGTTAAGCTCTGATAGATCTGTCCGTTATCCAAAATGATTGTATCAGTGTGCATTCCTGCCAGCAGTGAATGAGTGTTCCGATTGTTCCATATCCGTGCCGACACTTGGTTGTTGAAAGAGAAAAGCTCAGTTTTGTTTTTCATTCGGTGACAGTGTACTGTATCACATCACTATATTTTAATTTGCATTTTCTTGATAACTAAGAAAGCTGGGCACTTTTTTTGGTATACTTAAGGGCCATTTGGGTATCCTTTTCTATGAAAAGTCTGTTAAAATCTTTTGCCCATTTAAAAAGAAAGGTTATCTTTTCGCTCCATTAATGGTGTCTTTTGATAAATAGACATTCTAACGTTTATGTTCACCCATTTATCTTTTTTTCGTCTTTATGGTTAGCTCTCTCACGTCCTGTTTAAGAAGTCTTTGTCTACTCAAGGTCACAAACATATTTCCTTGCAAAGCTTTATTAAGTTTTACCTTTCACATTCTAAACAGAGATTGGAGTGAGCTTCTTTCTGTCGTCTCGAGATAATTTCTCCCAGGCCCAGCAGGCCCATGGCATGGCTGAGCAGCCATACTCCACGCGGGCAGGAGCAGGGATCTGAACTTGGACCGCCAGACCTTCCAATCACCAGCTGCTTCACCTCTCTGTGTCTCACTTCTCCAGGGATAATAACCCTGGCTTCCTCGTGGTTTTCTGGTGAGGACTGATTATGTGAATCCACACCCAAGACTGAGAACAGTATCTGACACAAAATAAACACTCACTGAGGGTTGGTGATCTTTACCAGTCTCATTTGATGAGCTAAGGCAGAAAGAGTGACAAGGAGGGATAGAATGGGCCATCAGTGGGTCCCAAATCCTGGAGAGGGTAGAGGGGAAGAGACTGAGGACCACTCATCTCTATCCACCGCTTAAGTAGGCTCATAGGTCATAGACCGTCAGAGTGTAAAAGTCGGAAGGTTCCAAGAAGTTCACTCTGGGAATTCAGGGCCACAAAGCCCAAATAGCCAGGAAGCCCCTTGGTCACATTTAGCCCCTCCCCTGAGGCTAGGAATGACAGGCCATGACTGTACAACTTACTTTAAGCAGAAAATAATTAAACAGTGAATTTTGGGGAGGAATCAGATATGTTGACAGTCTCAGCTTCTGAGAGGTAGATCCTCATCTGGGGGTTTAAACGGTTTTCCCAGAGTGGGTCCCATGGGAGAATGAGCACTTGACCCTAAGCCCACCAGGCAGAGACCCGAGGACCGGATCACTTAGGGGATCAAGAAATTCCTCGAGAGGATTTCTAGAATTGTGTATATTTCTTCTATTCAGATAAATCTCCAGAATTATATAAAGTAACATCATACCCCTTTGCTCAGAACAGGGGTCCACAAACTTCATGTGTAAAAATCCAGCCGCCAAATATATTCTGGGCTCCTTGGTTTCTGTCGCAACTTCTCAACTCTGCCGATGTCTTGTGAAAGCAGCCACGTAGACAACACGTAAACAAGTGAGCGTGGCAGTGCTTTATATTTATGGACACTAACATTTGCATTTCATATAATAGTCATATCAGAATATGATATATATATTTGTTTTTTTCCAACCACTTAAAAATGCAAAACCATTCTGAGTGTGTAGGCCTTGCACAAATGGGCACTAGGCCAGATTGACCCGTGGGAGGTAGTCTAAGTCAATCCTAATCAGTGGTCTCCCAAGTGTGGTCCCTGGACAGCATCAGCATCACCTGGCACCCTGCCAGAAATGGGATCTCTCAGGCCCAACCCACATTTACTGAGTCAGAAAGTGGGGGAGGGGCCCTCACGGTGATTCGTATACATGGTCCAGTTTGAGAATCGCTGGGCACTTGTTCCAAGCCAATGTTCCCACCTTCTGTCTCCATCTTTTTTTTGCATTAGACAAGCCAATTAACCTGAAATCTGGAACCCCTTCTGAGAAGTCCTGCCCCATAGCTGCTGGTTGAGACAAATGGCTCCAGAAAATTACTGGCAGGTGTCCAAGTCCTGGGCCACCTGGGCTGATTTGCCTAGTACCAGATGCACGATCAAAATCTGGTATCTGTCACCAAAGTGAATGCGATTCACCTTTGTGAGCATTGTAACTGGCTAGGTCGGTAGGAAACCATTCACTGCTGTGGGGGCCAAAGTAAAGACCCAAAACTGCAGAGATGGAAGGCAGCACACAGCTTTCATGGGGCAGGACACGGTGAGGGGACAGAAGTGTTAGGGGAGGCAGCCAGCTGAAGCTCATCGTTACAGACAAAGGTCTCCAGGAAAGCGGGTAACTGAGCTCCCTTAGCAGCCAAGCACTAGGGAGGACATCAGACGACATCTCCACTAAAGGGGCAGCAGGGAGACCTGGTCACTGAACTGCTTTGCACCCTGAAACATGAGGCTGCCTCCCATGCCTGGGGGATCCCAGGTCCCTGTAAGATTTCTGGTCCCACGTGAGTCCTGCCAACACACAGGGTTGGAGTGTCTGTTCCTTGGCACCAGAAGAATAGAACATTCTCTCAATGGACAGAACTCAGGCTCCACTACCTTATTGAGGCTTCCCTTAACGCGTTATGCACGTATGTGTTTTCGTCTCCGACATCTCCTCCTTCATGGACCTAAATCTTACTCTCCAGGACCTCACTTAGAAGCAGTCCTCCCCCCAAAAAAGTCCCCCTTGGTTCCCCTGCTCTTCCTGCCTGATGATTTCACCTTCCCCCCAGAGCCAGCACCGTTACCGGAAGCCCTGTGCATTGCATTCTGCCATATTTTAAGTTAGCCATTGCAGGGCTGTTCAGGTGACTTGAGGACTCAGGAACCTTTGTGTCCTTGCCATCCCCAGTCCATGGTCGAAGTTTAATCAAAGTTGGGGGGAGGTCAGAGAAGGTCCAGTCATCCCATTCTGGGTGACCTCTCCACCCTCGCCACCCACAGCCATTGCACAGACAAGAAGAACAAAGTCCAGAGAGGTGACAAGATTTGACAGCCTTGGTTGAACAATGTTCTGGGACAGGAAGGACCGGACGTCCCTGGTAGGTCCCCTTTCCAAGCCCTGTCTCCTTCACACTTCTAAATCCCTTCTCCACACTTCAAGCTGAGGGGACCCGAGATAATTTCAAGGGCTTTCAATGACCATCTGCAATGAACTGTACAGGAAATATCTCCAGTCAATTAGTGTTGGCACGTTTCCAGGGCTGTGACAACCTGCTCTTGAGCAATCAGACTTAATTATCTTGTTGTCTTTTCTTTCTTTTTCTTTTTTTTTTTTAATGTTAATCTCATTTGTGAGGGTTTCTGTAAACAATTAGGTAAGCAGAGACTTTTAATTTGAATGAAGCAAATCGGATGAAGCACTGTATTTTACCAAGAACTCCCTCCAAGGCTTTAAAAATCTCAGCTGAGTCCCGTGTTAGTATCAGAGCCTGCATTATCTCCTTCTAAAAATTCGCTAGAACCTTGCTCCCTGGGAGCAGACGCTTGGATGAGCTATGGAAGAAAATTCACTTTTTGTTTGTTTGTTTGTTGACCACCACAGAGCCCAAAAGAGGAGCTGAGGAGGGGACGGTCCCTATTTTGTTTGGGCTCCACCTCTTTGGACCCAACAATAAACTCATGGAATTAGGCTGAGCAGCTGTTTAATAGCAGCAGTGGCTGCTTAGGGAGAAAGAAAAACCCAATCACAGCCCTGCGCAGGCTAGTGTTTCCACCTGCTTACCCAGTCATCCGTTGTCCCTCCAGGATCAGGCATCCTTGCCATTTGAGTCCTCAACGCCCAGCTCTTCGTGGGGGTGGCTGGTCAACCGTCCCGTGTTGCCTGGTCACGGCCATTGGCTTGCGAGGGACAAAGGCGAAGGAGAGGCAATTATGGGACGTTTTCGGGAATGCTGGGGCAACAGCAGCTCTCTTTCTGCTGGTGGCGGTAGGCTGTAAGAAGGAGTGTCTGGTCCTGTCAGTGGCTATGTTGTCACTTTGTGAGAAGAGTGATCTTCATGAGAATGAAGGGAGAACAAAGGAAAGCAGAGGAGAGAGAGAGAGAGAGAGAGACTCCTGATGCCAGTGGTTGAGTTCATACCCCAATCAAACTACATCCTGGATTTCTCAGTTATTTGGCCAGTAATCCACTTTGCTTCCTCCCTAATCCAGTTGAACTTGTGTGTGTCACTTACAACTCAAAGAACCCTTTCAAATACAGTATTGAAGGGAAATCTTTTCAAGGCGAAAAATGAGGACTGAACTATGTATCGTCAGTCTTACACCAGCAGTTAAAGCCCCATTTCAGCCGAAGCCCACTCAAGAGCCTGAATGATAAACCAAAGTAGGATTACTCATATGGAAAGAATAACTTGCATTCTACCTCTGTTCACTCCTGGCCCTCTGAGGCACTGGGACCCTTCTTCTCCAGAATCCCCAAGGATTTGAGCAATGACCTGGGTGCCTCTTGGTGTTTCTCTGCTGACATGTCCAGGGACGACTTGGCCATACCTTGGCTGCCTAGAGTCCACAGTCCCCTCCCACTGCAAAGGGCGCAGGGCCAGGATCCCCAGATCTTGCCCCTAGTCTGTCTACGACTGTGTACATTAGCTTGGGCAAGGCACACAGCTACCCTCTATCCATTTCCCTCGTGCAAGGCAGTTAGGTATGGCCAAGCATGGTACCTAAGCATGGAGCGCCTTTCAAAGCCTCCTCTGAGTCCTTGTGCTGCCCTAGCCCTGTCACAGCCTCTCCTCCCAGGGATCTCATGCTCCTGACTCAGACCAGATCTCAAACAGCCTTTCTCACCGCAGCCCATGTTCTGCAGAGCTCCTGGTGCCCCCCAACCCAAAGCCAGCACAGCCTCAGAACCCCATGCTCCCCTGTGCCTGCTTAGCCGTGGCCTCACACTTCAGCTCCCCTCTGTGTTTGGCAGCACTTAGAAAGAAAGGAGAATTCCATATGCAGCATCTGCTGGGATTGAGATTCTGGTTCCCCGGAGGCCCCAAGGGGAGTTGGGAGTGAGGAGGGGCCCTGCAGCTGGCACGTACAAACGTGCCCAGGAGAGACTGGATAGAAGGCTCTGTACCTGTTAACCACTGACAGTCATCACACGTCTGAAGAGTGAGCGAGACAAGAAGTCCTCAGTATGAACTGGAAGAAAAAACAAGAGAAGAGCAAGCTAGTTGCAGGGCTCACCCTTGTGGGCAGATGCAGCCTGGCCTTTATGAAGGGAGAATTGAACTTTAAGGCTTCACATGTGTCCCCCATGGGTGAAGCAGATGTGCCCTGAGTGAGCTGGATTCCGGGGCATCTGTCAGCCCCGCTTTGTATGGTGCAGCTGGGCAGCCTGGCTCTGTGCCCAGTTATGAGCATCTCCTGGGGCCTGTCCAGCTTACGAGGGGATCAATAAACATTTAAATGTCATGCTTCCAGCAGCCATCCGTCATAGTAAATGTTGCTGTTCAATAAATGTCACTAGAGGGTCACAAAGTCTCTCTTGCAGAACACCCTCTGGCCACCACTTCCTCTCTTGACCCTCCCGCTGGGATCATCACTGTGCCCTGCTCCTGGTTTCAAGTAGCAAAGGGTGAGGGGCTGTTTCTGAGCTTGAAGCTAGGGGTGGTCTTTTTTCCTGGAACTGGCTTCCTTACCACATATACTCTGTGGTCACCATTAGTGCAGTTTGCCGGGCATTTCTTGTTCTCCTTGTTTCTGGAGCAGGGTAAGATCGCACTTCCTGGCCCCTCTGTGATTGGATGTGTCTAAATCACTAGTTCTGACCAATGCAGTGTGACCAGATGTGACAAGTGTCACTTTGAGACTGGAACGTTTAGTTGCTGATACGAGGTTGTCTGCAGATCGCCTTTCTTTCTGACACGGCCACTCAGAACATTGGATATAGTGGCTCTTCCATAAATCTGAGTTTCTGTATGGCTCCAAGGAGTTGAGCCCCTTCTGTCATTGTGGACACACAGCATGAGCAAGAAATATACTTTTATCGTTTGAACCTCATGAGATTTGGAGAGTCTTTTGTTACTGCAGCATGACTTAACCTCTTCTGACTGATACAGGTTCGAAATTGCTGAGATATTTGAGAGAAAGGAGCAGATATCAATCTGATCCTTCCTCTCACCGGCCCCAGGCATCTAAAAGAACCATACAAACTTTGCAACTGGAATATAAGCTGTCCTTTTAGTCTAAGAGTGGCTGTTTTTGTAGCACTGGAGAGATTTCTTCACCCCATGTCTGCTCAGGACACTCCTTCCATGGCACCAGGAGGAGGAAAGTGCCAACAGGTGACTGAGGCTGGGCCTTCTCTGGTTGTCCCAACCTGGTAGGCAGTGTCCTTCGTTGGGTGAAAAGGTGGTTCTTTCCCTCCAGCATGGAAAAGCATCAGGACTGGTGCTTCTGGCTCGACTCTGTCTCCAGATCAGTTTAAAGATACACGGGATGGACCACTGACTTTGGCATTGCAGGATTTCAGAGCTGGCCTCCAAGAAGCTCTGCAAAGGGTGCTCACCACTGCTGTGGAGCTCTCGAGACACCTTTCCAGCAGGACTTCCAGAGTTCAGGGCCAAAACTTGAGAGAGAAGTCAGGAAAGATGGGTTCTCCTATTATCCAGGAGTGGGGGGTAAGTTAAAGATGGCAGAAGCCATCCTTCTGGCAGAAGTTGTCATTGCTGTCATCTGCTGGTTGTTCAGGAAGCCTGTCTTTGTTTAGACACTCTCTGAGTCACATCTCCACCTCTACCTGTCTACACCTGCTCACCTGCGTGGCTCACAATCACTATTGCCAAAGGGATGGCTTCTGGAGAGGCAAGCTGGAATGGGAAATATATTTCTGTTGGAAGCTAGACCTGCTCTGAGCACTCTCAAGCTACCTCACCTATCCAGCAACCTGAGTCCCGGGTCTTCTCGCTGCTCTGGATTCAGGGCCACTTGGCATTCTGAGCGGGCTCTTTGAAGCTAACGCTCACATCCCAGCAGTGTAGCTTTGTATTCTCGTCATTGACGATATCTTTCAAAAACTGTAAAATGAATTTCCATAGTGTCTATACAGTATTTGCACTTCCTTTCCCACCGCCAGGAAAAACAAAACCATTTACACAAACATTCAGTTAAGGACATCATGGCTTTTTGTAAACACATCAGAGTCATATTTTTATTCTTTTCCGCCTCTTTGCTCTCCCTCTGCTTTTCCATAATGCATTTGACCCTTTTAGAATGTCCTTCTCCTGTTTATATTATGTGTATATAATATATTCTATATATTCCCACTCCAGGGTTTCTACAGTCTCAGGAAATATTTAAGCTTACTACCCTTACACATTGATTTTGTTTTGTCCTCCTTCCTTTCAACAAGGCACCATAAGTCTTTTTTTTTTTTTAATTGCAGCTTGTTTTCCCCCATCTCCAGTCTACCTCCCCCTAATATTCCTCAACTTGTTCCAAAGCTCACGTAACACTGTCAGACGGCCACTGTTTTCCTGTGTATGTTCTTTGGATCCCATGGGCGTTTTCTCCTTAACCTTCTGAAAATAGAGGTAGGCATTCATCCATCCATCATTCAACCATTCAGCACATGTTTATTGAGCACCTACCACGAGTGGACACCGTACCAGGCACTGGAGATACTGCAGCAAATAGGTGGGCATAGTCCCTGACTGCCTGATCTTATAGTTTTATAGAAGAAACTAACAAAGATGTAAAGTCCTTACGTCAGATAGTGATACGTGCTCTGGAGAAATATACAGCAGAGTGAGGTCATAAAGAGTGGTAGGGGCTGGGTATTTTTTAAAAAAGTACCAAGCAGGTCTCTTTGAAGAAGTGAGGTTGAAGCAGACACCTGAATGAAGCAATAAGGCAGCCATGCCCTACGGGACGAAGAAGCACCACATGGCTGGAAGGTGTTTGATGTGTACATGGAATATCGAGGAGGCCAGTGTGGCTGAGCCTGGTGAGTGATGGGAGACGGGCTGGAGGTAAGGCTGGAGAGGTGGGCCAAGGGCCTCCTACATCACAGTCAGACTTTGCAATTGATCTAAGTAGGACGAGACCCCCTGGAGAGGGAAGAACAAGGGGTGGCATACTCTGGTTCATGTTTTACTTGGATCACTCTGACTTCTGGGTGACGAACGGAGAACATACAGAAACAGAGAGTCCACTTAGGAAGCCAAGGCAGACGTCCAAGAAAGATAATGGTAGTGTGGACAGAATGGTGCTGGTGGATATCCGGAGACAAGTGACTGGATTCAAGATATACCTCGAAGGTAGGGCTGATAGTCATTGCTTGTATACTTAGAGGGTGAGGATGCTTTTGGTGTCAGTAAAAGTGGATGAGTGGTGTTATGAACTGAGGTGGGGAGTCTATGGAGGAACAATGAATGAGGGAGGGCAGGACATCAAGTGTTCATATGTTTTTTAAATTTTTTTAACATTTATTCATTTTTGAGAAACAGGGCACAAGTGGGGGAGGAGCAGAGAGAGGGAAACACAGAATCCGGAGCAGGCTCCAGGCTCTGAGCCATCAGCACAGAGCCCGAGGCAGGGCTCGAACCCACGGACCGTGAGATCATGACCTGAGCCAAAGTTGGATGCCCAACCGACTGAGCCACTCAGGCACCCCATCAAGCATTCAGATATAAACATTAGGCTTCATATAAAAAATAGAGATGTGGGGGCGCCTGGGTGGCTTGGTCGGTTGAGCGTCCGACTTTGGCTCAGGTCATGATCTCACGGCCCGTGAGTTCGAGCCCCGCGTCGGGCTCTGTGCTGACCGCTCAGAGCCTGCAGCCTGTTTCAGATTCTGTGTCTCCCTCTCTCTCTGCCCCTCCCTTGTTCATGCTCTGTCTCTCTCTGTCTCAAAAATAAATAAACGTTGAAAAAAAATTTAAAAAAAAATAGAGATGTGGGAAGGAAGCATCTGGACAGCTAAGGGAGATACTGAGGCTTGAGATGCGGACCAGGGACCCATAAGGGTATAAGTACTGTGTAAAGCCATAGGACTGGCTGGAATCACCAGGGAATGAGTGAGGGTGAAGGGAGCATAAAAGCAGTCCAATGACTTAGCCTTAGGAAACTTCAAATTCTAAAGGTTAAGAAGAAGCATGGGAATCAGCAGAGATTTAGAAAGAGCAGCCGATGATATAGGAGGAGAAGCAGCGGAGAAATGGCTCCCAGAAGCCAAGGAAAGGAGATGTTTCAGGAAGGAGGGCATGATTAATGGGGTCAACTCTTGGCACCTGATGTCTTCTCATCTGCATCACCAAGTTGGAGAATGTCCTGTGAGGGTCCATGGTAGAAACTTTAGGGAACAGAGCTAGCACAGTTCTGCTTTCCTCCGGTGGCCAGAGTGGGGGCTTTAATGCCCTTAGAAAGGAGACAAAGAGACTTGCATACTGGCTTCCATTTCCCTGCTGGACCATCTTCCAGAGGGCAATTACGCAGTTAACAGGCTAAAGGAAGGTACTGATAAGCAAACATCTGTAGCCTCCCAGAGGGTGTGGGCTGGCCTTCAAACCACCACAATCTGAGCTGCGCCTGCACAGAACGAGGGTCTCTCTCTAGTTAGCCAGAACTTCTGAGGAATTTCCAGGAAGGAGATTCTGTCCTCTTATCTTTAATGGATGACAGGAGTTGGGGGATGTCGTTCAGGGGCTGGGAAGTAGGCTATTCAGAGAAAGAGCAAAACTGCAGCTCGTGAGCGTTCCCTTTCTCCATCTGACTTGCTGACTTGCTTACTTTGAACCTCTAAATGGAAATGAGACTCATGGAGCTGGCCAGAAACTCAGGAAACCTCTTCCTCCCTCATGCCTCACGCCGGATCTAGTCCCACACCTCGCCAGTTTTAGCTCCTAAGTACCCTGATCACGTCTTCCCATCTCCACTGCCATTACCGGGATCCGAGCCATCATCACCCTTGGCTGGACTCCTAATTAGTCTCGCCACATCTACTCTGAGCCCTCCAACCTTTTCTCCACAGTGCAGAGTCATTCTTTCCAGTCTCCGCTTAGAAATGTCCAGTGGCTTCCCACTGATCTTGTGATGAACCCCAAACGCCCAAACTTCCCAGCATGCTGCCCCACTCTGGTCTCAACTCTAGTATCATTCTTTCATGAAGACCTTCTCTGACCCCCTTGTCCCTCATGGATTCCTTTGCTGTCTACTCACGTCAATTTGTAATTATAAACTTTACACCGTGATGATTTGATTAATATCTATCTTCAACACCAGACGTTAAGTCCCATTACATGTCTGTTCTGTCCCCGGCCCCATCTCAGTGGCTGTCACACGCAAGAGTGAAAGACCATGTGAAGAGAGCTGTAGAGAACCCAGGTGAGCCTATTCAGCGAGGAAACAAGGTACAAGCAGTTGTCACTTGGGGACCCACTGCCATTGGAAGCACAAGTGCCATTGCCTTGGACACCAGTTAATTTTACTCTCCTCCCGAAGTGGCTTCTGCAGGTCCTGGCTGGGCTCTGAGTTCAGTGACTTCATCCACATGCCCGTAATCATACACTTCAGCTCTTTTCACCACATCCCTGTAATCATACACTTCAGCTCTTTTCAGGTCTCCGCGAAAAACCCCCTCATGCCAGCCATGTTGTGTATTTCAACAAACTGTCACACTGGATGAAGGTCTCCGTTTCTATCCCCACACTTGGGTGCAGAAACCCTTGGAGGGCCTGAGGAAATAGCTCTTACCCTTCGCATGATAGGAACTCCTTGAAGAACATTAAGGATTATAAGAGGAAAAGATCCCAAGCCTTCACTCAAGTATAAGAACCAGCAACACCCTAGGGACGAGAGAGTGCTTACAGTGCTTTAATAAAAACGATCCAAGAGCTAGTTCTTAGCCTTTTCTGGGATATCACCCACTCAAGTTCAAGATACATCTGTATCTAGAAGGGACTCTACTGGTCATTGAAGACTTTGCATCTGTGGCTCAGGTCATCAGTTTAAGGAGATTTTTCTTTTATTAAATCATTGGTGTTTGCTTCTGCTCAAATTTGCCTCATTCTCCCCCCCCCCACCCCCCCATCAAACACACGCTTTATCTGTACTTTGGATCTCTCCTTTCTGTTTTCTATTTTTAGCATTGACCCTTTCCTAATTTTATTTTATTTTTCCTTCCTGATTTTGGGTGAATTCCTCAAAATTGTCTTCCACATTGCTGATGTGATTTTTTTTTGCGGTGTTGATTTTTTACTTTTTTATGCATTTAAAAAATCTCTTTTCACACATTTAATACTAACATTCTCTGCTTATCTCATCTAGTTCCCTTTTTATAACTCCTTAGCAGCTGCCTTTTGATCTCACTGTGTTGTCTTTTGTTTTCATATTGTTGATGATACAAGACAAATGTCTAAAATGTATGCAGTAAATTTTTTTTTTTTTAATGTTCCCCTCTTGCTTCATAAGTATACCATCCATCTGTGTTCAGGATCTTTTCAGAGGTCCCATATTATCTCGTTTCTACTTTTTCATCTTTTTTTTTTTATATTTATTTATTTTTGAGAGACAGAGCACAAGTGGGGGAGGGGCAGAGAAAGAAGGAGACACAGAATCCGAAGCAGGCTCCAGGCTTTGAGCTGTCAACACAGAGCCTGATGAGGGCTCGAACTCACAAACCGCGAGATCATGACCTGAGCTGAAGCTGGACGCTCAACCGACTGAGCCACCCAGGCGCCCCTTTTCATCTTTGAACAATAAAGCTTCTATCTGTGTCTGGAATTTGTTCACCAAACTGGATTGAGTAGATCCTTCTGGAATCATCTCATCGAGGTCTTAAGCTTAAGGGTAACCTGAGGACTTGAGAGGGACCTAGAGCTATGGACAATATCAGAAGGTTAACTTCATGACAGGACAGTGTCTTTTCTAGGTAAAGCCACTGACTTGGGCCCCTGGCTGGCAAATGGTCCCATCCCCAGTCCATCACACCTGGATGAGGCATTCTGTTCTGTTGGGATAGTGGGGCATTTGCCACAGTCTCCAGCCCACTGTTCGGTTTAGCTGCCCATGCCCTGGTATACCACGTGGATGTCCTTAAAACTCCCCATTTGTTCTTTCTGCGCTGTTACCCTCCACATCAACAGGAGACTTCCCACCTTCCATAGCTGCCACCAGTAGTCTCATACCTGACACCCATAATTCCCTAGCATTGATCAGATTTTCATTTGCCAAGAGTTCATCCACACGTACACAGGACCCACACACGACCCTTCATGTGTTCACTCTTTCCGGTGCCTGGAACATATCAGCATATCTTACTTATGCTTCCACTTCCAACTCCTCCTTGAATACCTAAGTCACTGGTCGTCTTCCGCGCCAAGCACTTTTAGATTTCTCCAGCTCGAGTTTCATCTCCCATTATGCCTTAGGAGCATCTCTATTCCCGCCATTAGTAAGTTGTGTTTAAATTGCTTATTCTTTCGTTTCCCCCAGGTAGGTTATGAGTTCCAAGTTGTCAAGGAAGTGTTCAATATACCCCTATTATCCTGTCTGCGTCCTTGACATCTGACAGACAGTTCAGTAAGTGCTTGTAAATGAACCCATCGAGTCAGGAGGCATACACACCAAAACAAAAACAAAAACAGAAAGCAAAAACAACAACAACAACAAACAAAACAGCATTTTCAAGCTTCAGGTACTTTCTTCATCTTTGGTTTGATAAAGAGCACGGTGGTCTGCTTGGATGCTCCATTTTGACAGAATGTGGGAACTGCAGTTTTCATACGCACGCTTTTCGACGCCTTGTGTCTTGTCTGTGACGGTCCTTCTGGCTTGTGAAACCACACGTTTGAGCTACAACTCCACTGTCTTCCATTCCTCACGGGTACATGGGTGTTTGCAAACATCCCCCTCCCGTCCCCAATGCAGCAAAAACAAGACCCGTTCTCTGTTAATTAGAAGAGTCCTTCAGCTTGAAAAAGAAGAAAACACGCTTTCTCATGTTCTCATTGCTATAAATCACACTGTGCAGTGAGGTGCCTGTCTTTCTCTCCTGACAGACATGGAGAATTGGATATGCCAAGCCCTCTGTGTTAGGTGTACCTTATTTTCGATATTTCAGCCAGATGTCAAGAGCCGGGAAAATTTCTTTCCTCTAAGAAAATCCTATCTAATGGTTTTGGAAGAAAGGTTGAGATGCGCCTGGGTGCTAATTATATTCTGGTTTTAGGGGCACCTGGGGTGGCTCAGTCGTTTGAACGTATGACTTCAGCTCAGGTCATGATCTCAGCATTTGTGGGTTCAAGGCCCACATCGGGCTCTGTGCGGACAGCTCGGAGCCTGGAGCCTGCTTCTGATTCTGTGTCTCCCTCTCTCTCTCTACCCTTCCGTGGCTTGTGGCTCTGTCTCTGAAAAAAATAATAATAATAGTAAGTAAATAAAATAAGTTATATTCTAGCTTTCCCTAGAGCTGAGTGGTACACTCAGGAGCTATCTCGAATGTGCATTTATACCCTTAGACGCAGAAAGTGCCTCCAGTAAACAAAAGAAGTTACTTTTTTTTTGTTAGTTTGAACCTGTGGCCTTTTTCTTTCTTTTTTTCACAGCTTTACTGAGGTACAACTGTTATATGACAAACTGCACTTCCTTAAAGTGTATATTTTGACAACTTTGGCCAATATACACCCGTGAAACCCATACCCTGGCCCAAATAATGTACATAGATATTTACACCCTTGTGGGTTTATAGGCCAGCGAGACCAAGGATTCTATATCCCTAGGAGCTAATGAATTTTTTTCAACTTTCACCTGTTGCAGACTTTTTTTTTTTTTTTTTTTTTTTTTTTTTTTTTTTTTTTAGTCATTTGACCCTTTCAGCTCTTCTGGGGTTTCATTTTCTCCTGTTACCCAACTGCCCATGTTGGAGTGTTGGAGTGATTTCTGTTGCCTCTTGAAATCGATCCTGGTCAGTCTGTGGCCACTGGCATTGTGTATCTGGGGAGGAGAGGGATCTCAGCCATTGTGGTCACGCACATCTTCTCATGGGATTATGGTTCTTGGGTAGCCGTCTTCTCCCAGAACTCTTGGGGTCCCCTCTCTCTATTCTACCCCGACTCCAACCAAGTGAATGCAAGTCAGTTTTTCTACCACCTCGTCTCTCTCACTGCATCATGACCTTGGCATGTGCTGATGCTGAATTCTACCTTCCTCTTAATCGTGGGTTCCTTTACTGACTGGCCGGCAGTAGCTGTAGGGTGTCAGGTTCCAGCTAGCATGCTAGCAAGCTTCTAGAAGTGGGCTTTTTTTTTTTTTTAATGTTTATTCATTTTTGAGATAAAGACAAAGTGTGAGCAGGGGGAGGGGCAGAGAGAGAGGGAGACACAGAATCCGAAGCAGGGTCCGGGCTCCGAGCTGTCAGTGCAGAGCCTGACGCGGGGCTCAAACTCACTGTGAGGTCATGACCCGAGCCGAAGTTGGGTCATTTAACTGACTGAGCCACCCAGACACCCCAAGGTGGTCTTCTTTTAACGTAAGCTTTCTCCTCTTCTGATGAGTGCTAAGGTAGCAAGCATTGTGTGCTTAGAAAGCAAAGGGAAAAGTACGGGCGTCTGAATGATATTAGATCATTATATAGGTTTAATCTGAGTGCAGAATTGAAAGCATGTTAACTTAGAATAAGAGTTGTCATTCACATTCCCCGCCTCACGAGGGGGCATTCATTTTGATTTTCCCATACAGAATATTGAAAGTTAAGTAAGAATCATAGGGCCTCTAAATTACCTTGTGATCATTTGTTTGATGAACAGGGAAGAATCATTTCTCCCTGGGACTATAAAAGTGGTTTTACAAATAATTTGGAAACAACCAAGTCACACACTGGGGCTTGGAAATCTTTTCCCCATGGGTAGACCCTTATAAGTGTGAAAATTGTAATGTCATTTACTGTGTTTTTGTTTCCGTGGCATAGTCACGCCAGGTCTGGCAAAGGCTGAAAGAGGTGACAGGGTCTAACAAAGTTCATGGAGAACTAGGTATATTTGAAGATGAGGCTGGTTGGAGAAAGAGAGAGAGAGGAAAAAAAAAAAGAGAGAGCAAGAGGGGGAAGAGAGAAGAGAAGAGATAGGATAGCAGGTTATAGGACGTTGAAAAGGATTGGGATAGAGATTTGGAAAAGACGTGGGAAAAGCACTGATTATAGTTTACAAGGATGAAGATCAATGAAAACAGGCATGGTTGTGTGTTTTCGTTTCAATTACCACATGATAAACTATCCAGAATGTAGTGGCCTAAGACATATTATACTCACAGATTCAGTGGGTCTAGTCTCCTAGGGGAATGGCTTGTCTTCATTCTGAGATATCTGGAAACTTGGCTGGGAAGACATAATGGCTGAGGGCTGGAACCATCTGGAACTCTCTTCACTTACATGTCCCGCGGTGGATGTTGCCTACGAACCAGGATGTCTGCTGGGAGACCCCTGTGCACAGGTGTTTCACACATAGCCTGGACCTCCTCCCAATATGGCAACCTCAGGGCAGTCAGACTTCTTACGTGGGACTCGTGGTTTCCAGCACGAATGTTCCAGTCAACAAGGTGGTTGTGTTGATTTTGAGAACCCAGCTTTGGATGACCCAGAACAACTCTCCTGCTATGTATACACTTTTGGCCAAAGCTGTCACACGCATGTCAAAATTCAAGGGGCAGAGGATGCAGAACCCCACCTCTTGCTGTGGGATGTGTCAGAGAATTCGGGGCATGCTTATTTAAGACATCACAATTTGGTCATTCACCTCACCTGCCACCTTGAAGGATTCCTCCAGACCTCTTACCTTATACTCCTGCCTCACTCCTGAGTGAATCTCAATTTATTTTAATACATAGTTGCTGAATCAGTAAAGGAGGGCACTCACGTTACGCAACCTGAATCTTCCAGGGAAGATAAGGCCAAAATGTTGAGAGGAATTGAATGTTAAGATGGTAAAGAATACAGACAAAAAAAAAAAATGCAGTATGTTCAGCGAGAGAGAAATAAAAGGTCAAGGACAGTGTAAAACATATTCATTTTTTTCCCCGTGAGAATGTGAACCCCGTAAAGATAGAGGCAGAGTCTTTTTCCCAACCTCATCTAATCCTTCCCTAGGGCTTGAAGTGGAGGAAGTACTCCGTGAATGTTTCTGGATTGATGAAAAACTTAGCCTTAGTTTGAGACTATCCCCAAGGTCTTAAAAGTGCCCTAGAAAGCTGTGTTTTTAGCAGAACATCTGGGCAATTCTGATACAGGCCAAATCTGAGAACCACCGATTTGGACGATGTCTGAGGCTCTTCTAACTCTGGCATCCTGTTTCATCAGTACACATTCCACATGATCACAAGCTCCTCAAAGATAGCTATGATGCCTCATAATTCTTTTCTGGTAACTTCCCAGGAGCCATGGTCCCGACACATATTAGCTCAACGAGAAGAAACCACTAGTGTGATTCCAGGGACCGTCTCAAAAGGACTGACATCTTACCTTCCTGTTGCGGATGTAGATGTCCCTCCTATTTCCCGAGCCTTCCTTGAGCTTTGAGAACTAATCGGATAGGATCTCATTTGGTTTTCCAGAAGGGAATCTTGCAAAGCTTGTGGAGGAGCAGTTCCTAGGAGATTCAGGTCCATGTGAAGAGACAGTGCTCTTATCACCTTGGGATTGGATTTACACGCGATCACATTGTTTCAGATTTTTACGTACATCCTGCAAGGAACATACGTTATGAAGCTGTAACTTCTCGTTTGATTGTCCTATACCTGGGTGGCAGATGCTAATAACCTGTGGAAGTAATTTAGGGACACTTCCCTTCACAGATGTGCCAACCGAGGCCCAAGGTTGCACAAGGTTTGCTAAGGTTGCACAGCTGTTAGCGATACATCTGAGATCAGACCCCAGATCTTCTGACTTTCAGATGAGAGCATTTGCCCTCACATTTGGAATCCACATAGTAGGATGAGGGAGATTCCTCTCCATCTGGAAAAATCCTAGACTCACCTCAGCCTCAGAGTCACCACCACCATGGCCAGTCAGTTAGTTGCAGGGCATCTGGGCCAGAAAGCGGGCCTCTGAGAAGGTTTCCGAGGCCCCAGAAGCTGAAACAGACCCAAGAAGAAGCTCAGGATGAAATTGAAAAAAACCCTCTGCAAAGAGAGTAGTTCAAGGCCAAGGAAGCCGCAGCTCGGGATTCCAGGGCAGCTGTGGCACTGGTGGACAAGACCCAAGAGAAGATGGCCATCCTGCAGACCTACTTCCAGCAGAACAGGGATGAAATTCTGGATAACCTCTTGGCCTTTGTCTCTGACATCCAGCCAGAAATGCATGAAAACTACCACACAGGTAGGCACGGAAGGAGCAGTTCTGAGCGTGGACGGGCATTTAAAATGCCTTCATAGAAGGGCACCTGGGTGGCTCAGTCGGTTGAGCCTCCGACTTCAGTTCAGGTCATAATCTCACGGTTCGTGAGTGTGAGCCCCATGGCCCCTGCATTGAGCTCTCTGTTGTCAGTGCACAGACTGCTTGGGATCCTCCATTTTGCTTTCTCTCTGCCCCTTCCCCGCTCGTGCTCTCTCTCTCTCTCTCAAAAATAAATAAAAAACAGGGGTGCCTGGGTGGCTCAGTTGGTTAAGCATCCAACTTCGGCTCATGTATAAGGCTGTGCATTTATTCTTATAATGTCACCATTGTTTAAAATGCATCTGGAAATGTTCTTTGGGATTGCCTTCAGATTCTGTGGCATTTTCCTTGGAATATCATTAAGGATAACACCTGTTATCATTTACGTGCAGATTTGTTTTGTTTTGTTTTTGCAATAGCCAAATCCACACGGAGCCAACCCTATAAATACTGTGATGGACGGTAGAGGTGTCCCCTCGCTGTTTTTGGTCAAGAGTGAAGAATCTATTCGCTCTCTCTCACTCTCTCAAAGGTAATTACACATTTAAAAAATTATGAAAAAAAGGTGGAGGGTCGCCTGGATGGCTCAGTCGGTTAAGCATCCGACTACAGCTCAGGTCATGATCTCACAGTTCGTGGGTTCGAGCCCCATGTTGGGCTCTGTGCTGACAGCTCAGAGCCTGAAGCCTGCTTCAGATTCTCTCTCTCTCTCTCTCTCTCTGCCTCTCCTCCACTGTCACTCTCTCTCAAAAACAAATAAACACTAAAAATAAATAAATAAATAAATAAATAACATTTTAAATGCCTTCGTCGAACCAGAAACTTCAGCAAAGCTTGACTTACATTCTTGTGAAAAGGCGTTAAATTATTTCTGTATATTGCATCACGGGGCCCTTCACTTTTTGGAGAATAGCAAATCTAGCTTCTTTGTGCGAATTTACAGCTTATGCAAAGATATTCCCCTTGTACCTCGTGTTTCTTAGAAACAATAGTGTATACGTTGTCCATTTTCCTCTGCCTTCTAGCAACATACATTCAATATGTTTTCTTTCTTCGATGTTTTAAAAAAAATCGGTGAAAATAAAATAAAAACTAAAATAAAAAACTGGAAAATAAAAAAACTAAAATAAAAAACTAAAACTAAAATAAAAATGGACACAGACCACAGCAGTGGGTTGAACTGGCCGATTTATTGCGGTAAACGTGGCATTAGATATGCTAGTGATTTCCTTGGAGCGTACGTCAGCTATGTTTTTCTAACATTACCTAATTTTGAAAATGTTCCTATGTATAAACGACCTTTAAGAAGTAACATGGCGATTTTCCCCTAACTTGCCCACCTACCCTTTGATTATAGATTAATTTCTTACATTATTCCATGACGCATCTGCGTTTATCTAAAATCTACCAAGCATTTGCTTTGCTGTTCTCGTGAAAGGCCCTCCATTTCTCAACACCTCAAGTGGAACAGTGACAGGGACATACCTCCTAACCACATGAGGCCAGAACAATGTGTTTGCCTGGGTCCGAGGTGCCAGAAAGGGGCCGAAAAGGCCTTAGAAACCCATGCCTCATACATTCTGAGAGAGACAACGCATCTAGGAACCAATGAACCGTTCTGTAGCTTAACCGACTAGGTTCAGTCATCCTCTGGAATGGCTCCGGGGGGCCAGGTGGGCCTAGGGGTTGAAGTCACCTGTGCCCAGAGATACACTCCTTAGTTGCCGGAGTGGGGCTTTCAAATCCATATGTCTCTCCTTTACAGGCCCTCTTGCTGGCAAAGGCATGAGGCTATCAGAGGAGTCTCCATAGAGGATGGCGAGGGCTAAACGTAAGGCCGCACAATTTCTTGCGGAACCTTATTTTCTTCCCTAGTGGTTCTTTTCCCAGGGGGCCTGCCGAGGGCAATTCCCCAACAGGCAATACCCCCGGTAGTTTTAAGGCCAAATTACCTAAAAGCGGGAGGACGAGAAGCTTCACTGTCGGCGGGCCGCCCTGCAGTCACCAATCCATCCACAGCCCGGGCCCTGCCACTCAGGCTGGGACAGCTCGGCTTCCAGCAGCCAGCCAGCCTTCAAAGAGCCCTTTCTGGCCAATTTCATCGTTTTAAAACAATGAATACTACTCTAAACGTTTGGGCTGCTTTTCATCTCTCTTAATCAAAATTACTAGAGGACAGGATCCAAGAACATGTTACATGTTATTACTCAGCGTGCAGATAATCGTTTAAAGGTAAAGACTTTGTCACGCAAGAAAAAAAAAAAACAACTCCTGAAAAGAAGTAAATGTCAGGTTGTTTTTTTAGAGTTAAGCAACACTGGTGTATGCAAATTGCCTGCCTCTCTTCAGAAGATACGGGCGTGTCTGGATTAATCTTCTCTGTTGTTACTTTAAGTAGCAGTGACTAGTCATGTATTTCCCTAACCGAAGCACATTGAATGGAAAATAAAATCATTGCCCCGGAGCCCTTTCTGACACTAATTTATGCCTGTTTATCTTTGATCTTCACATATCCTACCAACAGTCGTGTCTGCAAAGATGCTTCTAAAACGTGTTTTCAAAGGAGGAGGGAGCTATGCTTACAGCTCTACCTGGATTTGGTGATTGTTTGGTCATGGACGGGATGAAAAGGACCCATTGTCATAGATCACAAAGAAGATTCTAGAGCAAGTGGTTTGCCCCACACCAGGACCAGGCTCTCTGGGCACCAAGTAGGGACTCAGGAAAATAACAACTTCCTGACTCGGCAGCTCTTACCATTTTGGATATTATATTTATGTGAATTCATTCACTTGGTGAATTTGTATTCAAGAGGCCACATGACCTAACAAATAAGAACGCAAATGCCGGAGTCAGATTAAGTTCTAAGCCTGGTTCTACCTCTTTACTTGCCTTGAGGACTCAGACGAATTATTTACCCTTTCTGGAAGTCACTCGCCTCTTCTGTAAAAGGTCAGTTAGAATTCAATCCCAGAAGCAGGGCCACGCTGGAATATGTATGTCAAGGATTCGGCCTTAGTCGATCGTGTCCGTCCGACAGTCCCTGGGGAGGCTCTTATGTCCCTGCCTGATGCCGGTACTTGAAATCTGTGGGGCAGGCAGATGGTTGCAAGGCGGTGAAGAAGCACAAGATGGAAGCCATGGACACGAGTAGGAGCAGGCCAGGACCAGCCCAAACTGGTGTCAGTCCTCACCGCCTCCCACTTCAAAGAGGTGGGTGTCCTACAAGAGAGGCTGGCATCCTTCATCGCACAGCCAAACGCACCCCTGGCCCAGGGGATGGTGAAGAAGAAGGAGGGTCCAGGGGAAGGTGGAGCCAGTTCATAGCTGCGGCCCCAGGCCAACAAGGTGGGGGGAGTCCAAAAACAAAATGGCAGTCGTGTCACAGCCACCCTCAGAATCTGGCACCAAAAATATCTCGTAGGGCCCACCCTAACCAGAAGCACACTGCAAAGGGGATTCTGGGAAACGCAGTGAGCACATCACAAAGCCACAAGGTAAGGCTAATGGCAGGACCACACGTAGACATGTCACAAGGACTCATTAAGCATGAAGCCTGGGACAACGCACGGTGATTATGGTGACGATGATGGCACAAACAGCCGTCTATCTTGGGCACCACAAAGGCCAGAAATATGTCCCCAGTCCCTGTTCTCACTGCCCGTACATTCTAGTCGAAGAAAGAACACACGCAGACGAGACGTTATCATTGTAACAAATCCCAATTACAACGTCTCAGGAACTGGCCAGTTCCAAATGGGCCAGTTCAGGGGGCTTGCCCTTGAAGCACCGGAACCCCTTCTTAGCGTTAATTGGTTTCAATGCACAACTTTGACAAGTGCTTTTTACATTTCCTGACATCCTACAGAGCGTGAAGGAAACCATTTAAGCTTTCCTTTGCGAGTCTGAGTCATTGCTGGGCGCGTCAGCTATGGTATTGTTCTATACTGGGACCCGTTGCATTGGGGGCAGTTTGGGTTGATGCTAAACAGCCCGGTGATTGATCCTGCTCTCTCGCGCTCTCAGCCCTCAGCCGGCATTTCTCAATCGTTTTATTCTTCCCGCCTGTGGCCCTATCTCTCCCGTCTTTTAACGTGCGGCTTCCAATCTGCTATAGCTCGAGAAACCTGATAACTAAGCTTGTTTACACTGTATGCCAAGCGCAGTGAAATGAGCCCTGATGAGACCCCGAGAAAAACGCATTTTGTTGCATTTGTTTCCCCGTTTTTAGGAACAATGCAATTTCAGTGCCCCGTGTAAGCAGTTTCTTCTGTTGTGTGGCTTACTGAATGTGCTCCTGTACAACTCAGAGGCATTCCCGGCGAGTGAGGCCGTGCGCTGCCTGGCTCCCTGTGTGAACAAAGGTCTCGCCAAAGCCCTAGCGGGGAGGACCCCGTAGAAGGACACAGGGATCACACAGCACAAGGCGGTCTAGATGTGCGTGCCCCAGACGACCTTCCTGTGGCCGTTGGGACCGTTGTCACACTGGGCTTCCAGGTTTCATTTCAGCACGGCGTCACCTAGCCCACGACACTTACGTTTCCAATTTGAGGTTAATGATATATTTGGTTCTTACTTGATTTCTAAGTCTTGTGATTTTAAAACACCTCCGAACACGGAAAGTTCAGGAGGTGTGTGTCATTGTAGTGAGGATGTGCGTGCCCGGGGAAGCATTGTCTTTCAACAAGCAAGAATAACTTCCCTCTACACTTCAGCCCGTCGTGTTATCCTAATTTCAATTTTCTGCTTACGTTAAAGAGAAATCTTTCATTTCTGCCTGTCTGGGGAACTGCATTACCTTTCCAGCCTTCCTTCCGGGGGTGGGGACGGCGGGGAGGTGTTTACTTCTGCTTTGCGACACAGTGTTGAATAGTAGCCAAGAAATGGGCTCTGGGGCCAGGCGGGGTGGGTATGAATCTCAGCTCTGCCCAGTGATGGTTGCATGACCTCAAGAGAGTTAACTTCTCTGTGCCTCAGTTTCCTCATCCATAAACAGAGATAATACAGTATACGCCCGCTAGGTATACAGCAGTAAGGATTAGTTTGAGCAATATATCCAAAGTGTTGAGAACAGTGCCTGGCAGAGAACGGGTGCTTCTCAAATGTTGGCTATCGATACCCTGGCTTTTCTGCCACTCCAGAACCTCAAAGCATAAAACGAGGCCCAAATGAAAGGAAAGGAAAGGAAAAGGAAGAGCCAGACCATGAAAGTTAATACTGGCATTAGAGCAAGTATTGCTGTAAATCAAATTTATGTAATTATAAGTGTTTTTAATTAATTTCAAAGGAGAACGGCCATGCCCATCAGTGTTTGGCAGAATGCCTGTATTTGAGGATGAAGAAAATTTGTGTGCGTGTGTGTGTGTGTGTGTGTGTGTGTGTGTGTGTAAGTGTAAGGCTTTTAGGATTAAAAAAAATAATGAATTCAGTCATCCATTTAAAATCCCTTTCGAAGTGAAATCACATTTGCATGACAAACAACATAATGTCTATCAATTAGAGTCATGTTTGCCTGGTAGAAAACAGAGCATTCCTGAAGCCAAACACGGAGAAGTACGGCATCTTGTCTTTTCCGTTCCAACTTCCGTCCTGGAACCTCAAGAGAAACCCATTGGGTGTCTATAAGAATTGAGTGATATCTAGGGGCGCCCGGGTGGCTCAGTCGGTTAAGCATCCGACTTCGGCTTCTCATGTGATCTCGCGGGTCATGGGTTCGAGCCCCGCGTCGGGCTCTGTGCTGACAGCTCGGAGCCTGGAGCCTGTTTTACATTCTGTGTCTCCCTCTTTCTCCTCCCCCGCTCATGCTCTGTCTCTCTCTTCTCAAAAATAAATAAACGTTAAAAAAAAATTAAAAAAAAAAAGAGTACACAAGAGAAGACGGCTGAAAGAGGGGAGAGGGGTGGAAATCCGTATTTTTCTCAAGCTGCTCGTGTGAGCTGGTCCAGCACTGTGGGTCTCGTGTTGATGGACCCTCCACGGCAACCTTTAGATCTGGGGTTGTGGGAACAGCGGCGTGACTGTGATTGACGCGTGTGTACGTGCATACGTGTGTGTGAGCGTGAACGTACATGCCATTAAATTAATGTAGCCTGGCTGTCCGGACCTCTTCTTCTTGAGTCCCAAATCACAAAAGTCAACCTTGAAGGTCCTTCGTTATCTGTCACCCATCCCAGATGGAATCTGCCAGTTGCCCCCTTGAAACTCGGTTCGGTCTTTCCCTGACTGGGGCCAGTCTCCGGTCCTCTTTAACCATAGGAGGGCTGGCAGCGGGGTCTGCTTCTGCCTCTCACCTGTGACTCCTCATTAGCGTCAGAACATCAAAGAAGGGGAAGACCCCGGCAACCCAACCTTTGGAGGTCTCCCCAGCCTGGCTTGCTTTGCACACCCTCTTCTCCCCTCGTGCATGATGACGGGTTGTACTCACCGAAGCTTCTGCAGATCGCCTGCTGGAGCCACTGTTCCCTGCTGTCCTCCTGAGGGACTCTTAATCAGAAGCCAGGCTTCTGCCCCATGCAGAGGACTGAACATCCCAGACACCAGGTAGAGAGAGTTCCCAGGGGGCCCGGGTCCGGGATAGTTACTATCTTCAACTTTGGTAAATCAAATTATCTGTCTCTCTCTCTTGCTTGCTTACTACCTTCCAGTGGCTTCCCAGCGGCCTTGGAATGAGCTCTGGAGTCCTCACCATGTTCCTCACGGCCTCGTCAGTGCCACCTGCTCTGGCTTTAACCCTTCCTCCAAATTCGCTCACAGTACCTTTCTTCTTAGCATCCATGCTATGCTCCCACTGGCTATTCTGAGAAGGTCCTAAGGTCTTCGTCACCTCGGGACCTTTAAACATTTTTTTTAACATTTATTTATTTTTGAGAGACAGAGCACTAGCGGGGGAGGGACAGAGAGACACAGAATCCAAAGCAGGCTCCAGGCTCCGAGCCGTCGGCACAGAGCCCGACGCGGGGCTCGAACCCACAGACCGTGAGATCGTGACCTGAGCCGAAGTCGGACGCTCAACCGACTCAGCCCCCCGGGCGCCCCTCCTCAAGACCTTTGCACATGATATCTCAGCTCTAATGTGCCTCTCCTGGCTCCTTGCACAAGCAGATGACTTCTCATTCATCAGATCCAGCTCAAATCTCACTTTTGGAAGGCCTTCACGAACCACCCAAGCCACAACCCAGGTTACTCCCCAGCACAGTGCATGTAAATTTCTTTTAAATCACGTTCCACATTTTAATGATCTTTTTATTAGCCTACTTGATTGTAGCCTGTTTCTCCCATAATTACATAAGCCCAGTGAGCAGGTATCACTTTTCCCATCCTGTTGTATCCCCGATGCCTATCAGAACAGCACCTGATACATATTAAGTGCTTAGTAAAGAATCGATAAATGAATGCGAAATATTAGGGCCAATGTTGCTACCAGGAAGAATCACTATGAGTTAAAAAGCTGAGCATTCGAAAAATAAAAAAGTAAAAAAAAAATAAAAAGCTGAGCATTCACGAGCCATCTCTTCTGGTATTTACATGGAGAGCAAGCAGGGCAGGGCAGACTGATACAATTTCTCTTTCTTACCTACTTCCTCTGTACGTACAGTTGGGTGAGTAGTTTGGAGCCTGCTTTGGAGACTTGATCCTGTTAAATTCAGAGAGTGAGGAAGTCTTTGCAAGAGGCCTTATGCTGCACTTCCTAATCAATTTTGCCACCAAGCCCCTGGGTGGCATACCCAGTGCTCGCCATCTATCAAGTAAGGACGACTTTAATTGTAACTCTTCTGTTGTTCCTAACATATAGGTATTGCAGGCATATCCAGGCATGATGGGCCTTGGACATAATAACACCATATTAGCAAAACCCGACACTGAATCAATAATGTTTTCGTGCCTGATCCGGAGCCAGGTTGGTAAATGCACAAAGGGGAGTCTTTGGGGCCAAGCGCTACTCGGGGAGATGCAAACTCAGGTCCCAGTTCTAGGAGACAGCTCTGGCCAGGCTCGGGCTGGTGGCAGCTGTCCCCAGTAACTGGATTTATCAAGAAAGCAGAAGGCCTGGAGTCAGGTGAGGAGTGTCCCAGACCTCTCACTGAAATCGCAGGCTCCTCGTTTGGGCCCAAAACGGAGAGATTTTTTTCGTGGAATTTAGGGAGGTGCTTTCTGTCCTGCTCCACTGCGGTGTTGTGTGTGTGGGGAAGGCAGGTCTCTCCTGGGGATGACACAGTCCGACACAGTCCCTGTTGTGGATCCAGGCTCACCATGTGACAGGTACCACTTCTGCTGTTTCTGCAGCCGTCAGACCTCGTCTGTGTGTTGGGGGAGGCGATGTCCTACACCACAGAAACCACGGGAGTCTCATTGCCTGGGCTACTCAAAACTTTTTGAATTAAAAGAGTCAGAAACCCGCTCAACCGGTCTAAGCAGTGCAAGGAAAGTAATGGGTTCGTGTAACTTGGGCGTCTCGGGGTGGATCTGGCTTCAGGCTGGGATGGCTCCAGAGGTTCACGTGCTATTGCCCCAGTTCTCTTTCTCACTGTCACTCGCCATCGCTCAGCTGTTTGTCTCTGCTTGTTTTTATTTTCAGTTAGGCTTTGTTCACGGGACAGCGGCATCGTGACATCTCGGGTCAGCAATTCCCATGGCTAAAGCCTCAAGCTTACGTTGTCTCGAGAGCTCTCGCTCTTGGAAGAGAAACCATGTTTTTTATTCTGATGTTCATGTAAATCCCCCCACCCACCCCAAAGGTCTCTGATTGGTCTTGCTCGGGTCCTGTGTCCAGATCAAAACCAACCCGGGTGTTGTGGGAATGTGGTCACTGATCGCCTGTCTTGGTGGCATGCTCAGTCCTCCGGTAGAAGGGGTGAAGGTACTCGAAGGACATCCCCACCAGACTCACCGTGAGCAGGGGAATCGGTTACCACAAGGAAGGGATACGGAGCACATAGAAAGGAATGCCGACCTTTCGTGCATTTGGAAAGTAGGACGTGTCAGAGCCCAGAATCGGATTAATGCAAGTTTAGAAATGCCAAAGGCTGAGGAAACTCAGCGTGTGGCCAAAAAAAAAAAAAAATCAAAGCACGCCCCTTTGGCCTGGCTAAAGCATCCATGCGAAATTAGGGAGGGGGGAATTTGGTATTGTAATTTGGGGAGATTTTCTTTCGAGAAGAGAGAGCCATTTACAAGTTTAGGTCTTGATTTCTTCCTGTTGTCTGTTAAAACTTAGACATTCCTGGGGCACCTGGGTGGCTCAGTCGGTTAAGCATCCGACTTCGGCTCAGGTCATCATCTCATGGTTCGTGGGTTCAAGCCCCGCGTCGGGCTCTGTGCTGACAGCTCAGAGCCTGGAGCCTGCTTCGGACTCTGTGTCTCCCTCTCTCTCTGCCCCTCCCCTGCTCAGGTTCTGTCTCTCTCTCTCTCTCTCTCTCTCTCTCTCTCTCAAAAATAAATAAACATTAAAAAAAAAAGTAGGCATTCTTATTTTGTCACATGGGTTCATTGTACAGTGTCTGGTCAACTGTATGGATGGAAGGAGTTTTACATACTCTGAGAGAGAAAGTAGACCACATTGTGACTATCTATCATTGTATACTCCACGGATTCTGCATACATAGGGTTCAAGTATACATGGTCCTACGTTAGATGCCGTCATGAATCATAAATATGCTGCCCCTATCACGGTCCCAAACAACACAAAAGAGCAGGGTGGCTCCACGGGGCTGGGCTCAGGAGGTGGGAACAGAAATATCCCCGTGGACCCCGGGCTGGTCTGCTGAGCCGCTTGGCTAGAGAAGAAAAACGATGCACATTGAAGGTAAGGGGATGATTCCGCCAGTCTGCCTAGCCTTCTTCCTTTTCTCACGGAGAAAGCGAGACTTGAGCACTTCCTCCGTGCTCCCTTCTGACGATCCCCTTTTCTGTTCCTCCCTCCATCCCCACGCACAGAATGGGGAAGGAGTCCCTACTCTAATCAGACAGTCTCCGGAGACACTTTTTGGTCCACGGTATTTATTAGAGGGGAGGGGCAGAGAGAGAGGGAGAGAGAGAGAATCCCAAGCAGGCGCTATGCTGTCAGCACAAAGCCCAATGCAGGGCTCAACCCCATGAATCGCGAGATCATGACTCGAGTCGAAATCAAGAGTCACAAGCTTAACCGACTGAACCACTGAGGCGCCCCTCTTGTTTTGTTTTGTTTTGTTTTGTTTTAAATTCTTTCTATTCTCAATATTTTCAAAACGAAAACAAAACTTTTCCATCTATAGTATCTGTTTTCCATTTTTGACTATCCTTCCCTTCTGGTAATTGGAAAGTTAAACACTTTGTTTTCGTTCTCGTAGCAGCTGTCTGTTATATTTTCTTGAATTTCCACCTGCAAATGGTACCTAATGGCACCCACTGCTTAAGATAAAGACCCTGGTGCACTCCCCTTCCTCCTCTCTCTTCACCCTGAATCTTCCATCACCTGACTTGACTTGGTTCTATCATTTTCTATGGTTCCCTTGTGATTAAGCCTATGAATGAGATGACGTTCATGTAGTTCTGTTACTTGAGGTATCACCTCTATTCTATCTTTCAACATCCTTCTCTAGCCCGCCTCGAAAGACCAGGAAGTCAGCCCGCATATGTGATCCCCTCCCCTACTTTCTTCCTATATCCCAACTCCTGAGTCTTTGGTGACTTACATTATTATACGTTTTCAAGGTTAAGCACACGCTGTGGTTTTCACAGACATGTAGCTTTCGTTTCTGGTGTTATTGTTTGTTTTGGGAAATGTTCTAGGACTTTTGCACCCTGAGTTCTTGAAGATTTTGCCAGTATTTCCTTTGGGAACATTATATCTGAATTTCAGTTACTCCCCAAACTCACCTCCCACCCACCCACCCCCGCCCCGTACTACCCTGAGAATTTTCTAGACACTGTTTTGTAACTTTGAGTGTTCCTATAGATAAGTCTTACCAACACCTGTATACGTATATGAGTTGCTTTTCGTGTGTTTACGTGTGTGTGTAGGGTGTATACTGGGGACTCCCCAAGATCCTGACAACAATCCCTTTCCCCTGGTGTTCATGCCCTTGCGAAATCCTCTCCCCTTGGGAGTGGGCTGTACTGGGTGATTTGCTCCTAACAGGCAGGATATCATAAAAGTGATGGGATAGCACTTCCACTATTAAGTTACAAAAAGACCGTGCTTTCTGCCTTTCTTGTCCTCTCCAGCTCCCTTGCTGGCACATCTGGGCAAGGTTGCCGGATTTAGCAAGTCAAGATGCAGATGCCCAGGTAAATTTAAATTTCAGACAAGCAACGGATAATCATTTAGTGTAAATATGTCTCATGCAACATTTGAGACATACTTACACCGAAAATTATTCGTTGTTATCTGAGATTCAAACAGTTGGCTCTCCTGTGTTTTATCTGGCACCTCTAACTCAGAGGGAGGCCAGCTATCCTATTGTGAGGAACTTTATGGAAATGCCTCATGGCATGGATCTGAGGACAGCCTCCAGCCAATAGCCAGAGAAAAACCAAGGTGCTCAGTCCAACAGCCCTCAAGGAACAGAATCCTGTGAACAGCTGCATGAGTGAACTTGGAAATGGGTCCTCCCCAGCCCACCCTTGAGATGACCACAGCTCAGACCAACCCCACGGTCGCTGCCTTGCGGGTGATCCCGAGCCAGAGACCCCACTGAGGCCACGCTTAGATCTCTGTCCTACAGAAACCATGGGATAATAGATGTTCGGTTTTCTAAGCCATTGAGTTTTAGAGCATTGTGTCATGTATCAATAGATAACTAACACGGGGTGTCTGGATGGAATCCTTTCTTAACTAGAATGTTTCACTGAACTCCCCTAACTTCATGAGGGGTAACTTTGCAGCTGGCATTAATCAATCCCTCTTCGCATCCATGGGAGAAATCTCCAGACGCATCCAAGTTTTCCCATCTTCTTTTTGAATAGCTTTCCTGATCTATTTTATCGTTTTCTATTTCTTTGAAACATTTTATTCTTTCCAAATCCTTTTTTTGTTTGCCCCATTTTCTCAATCCCGTCTCGCATATTCTTGATGGTGTTTCTGAATTTCATTTTCTTCTTCTTTTTCTTTCTCTTTTTTTTTAACTGCTTCCGGTGTTACCATCATTTCCCAGATGTTTTCCTTTTGCGTTTCCACATATCCCTTGAGCCTAGCCAACCCACTTCTCATCCCCTTCTATTGTTCTGCCATTTCTTCCTCAAACCCTGTTATCTCTCGTCAGAGCTCTCACTTCAAATAGCACATGCTATCTTTTCTTTCACGTAGAACTCCACTAGCAATGTTTACCTGCTTTGTTCTAGAGTATTTCCGAGATGTGTCCTTTCCTAGGATCCCCACCCAGATCGGCTCGCTTGTTTTCTTTGTGACCACTGCTCTCCCTAGGATGGAGTTCGTGGAAGGGTTGCGGGGCTGAGCTGGGGGGAGCCAGTAGCCTGGGGTCTGCTGCCTCCAAACACTCCTTCTTCCACCTGCGTTTGCTGCTGCCACAAGCCGGCAAAAAGTCTCTCTGGCCACAGGGAATCTCTGAGTGTCGCAGTTGTTTGGATGGGGGTGGGGGTGGGGGTTTGACTCAGCCTTTAGTTTTCTCCAGCAGATCAGAGTGGTGGCTTTACGTATGCTTCTTACTTTATGATTTCTCCTCCACAGTGTCCTAGTTTTCACAAAACTTCCCTGCTTCCCTGCTATCCCATTGCAACCGCTCTCAGGAAAACCCCCTCTGCTACCCATGTATCCCAAACTGACTCTTCTCAAGCAAAATACTGAAAAGTCTTTTTTTTTTTTTTAATTTTTAACGTTTATTTCTTGAGGTGGGAGAGGGGCAGAGAACGAGGGAGAGAGAGAGAATCCTAAACAGGCTCCAGGCTCTGAGCTGTCAGCACAGAGCCCAACGCGGGGCTTGAACCCCGCAAGCCATGAGATCGTGACCTGAACCGAAGTCGACGCTCAACCGACTGAGCTCCCCCAGGCGCCCCATGAAAATTCTTGAGAATTCTGTGTTTTGCCCACCCCATCCGGGAACCTCAGAGACAAGAGCCATCTCACAGCATCTTCCCTTAGGAGGATTTTAACCGTGTGTGTTCTCCCTACCACTCACTAGTTGTAGTTTGAAGTAATGAACATGTGTCCGTTTCATCAACTAGGAAATGTTTCCGTTCCTTGATGTCTTTGTTGTTCTCAGGGAGCTTCCAGGAGAAAAAAGGAGCAGAGATTCTGGTACAAGCCTAGTATAAAAAGTCCAGGAGCGCCTGGGTGGCTCAGTCGGTTAAGCGTCTGACTTCGGCTCAGGTCATGATCTCGCGGTTCGGGAGTTCGAGCCCCGTGTGAGGGTCTCTGCTGTCAGCACAGAGCCTGCTTCGGAGCCCCTGTCTTTCTCTCTCTCTGCTCTCCCCCCTCCCACTCTCTCTCTCTCTCAAAAATAAAACAAACATTACAAAAAATGAAAACGTTTTCAAACCATTCCGAAATATAGAGAGTAAAACTAAAACACTTACGCCAATATCATACTCTTTCCTTGTGTATAGAAATAATAATTATTTTTTAACAAAACTCACTTTTTATAAACACTTACATATTGACACTTATCTTGTACCTCCTTCCGTGTCAGTCCATTTAGACACAGGACACTCTCTGTGTGATGGACACACATGTGCATGCACACCCATGCGTGCACGCACGTGCACTCACACACACACACACACATACACAGTCATTTTCCATTTTTCTGGAAATTCAGGTTCTGATTCGTTGTCAGCACTTGGGATCGCTACAGTACAGACCCATAAGGACTGTGTTCCGAATATCGAACCCATTAGCAAAGGCTTTCCTTTCCGTTCCATTTCCCTGAAGTCAGGACAGGGTTTGGCGACAGATTCCTGGAGCACAGAGTGATGGTTATCACACTTTCCTAAAGTGAAAACACGCCCGCTGGCCTCTGAATGCCTGCTGAATTTTATACCCCTCTGTTCCCCCTCGATTTCCTTCAGGGCACCTGGAGACCCCTGGATGTTTGCATGAAACCTAGGCTGCGGTGCTCTGCCTGGCTCTAGGGCAACACTCCCGACATTCCAACCTGCGTGTCTTCTGCGGGCCACTGTGGTCAACACTACTTTCTGTCACATGATAGCAGCCGTGAGAGAGGTTGAGCAGAGCAGACAGACTGGCAGCCAGCCTTCCACCCGGGGAATTCCGTATCTTCCTTTAGCGCGTCTTGGCTAAAACACGTGATGAGAGTTGTTGGCTCTTGTGGTTGATACGCTATGGGAAAGTAATTCTGCATTACTCGGAACTTTTAATGGACACGTATCTATGTTTTCGATATTAAATAATGCTGACGTTATTTTCATGAATCAGTGCTCCCCAAGGTAGGGTTTAAATAGGTTCGTGCGGAATCAGATCCTGAGACAAGGGCTTGAGTACAAATGGTTTATGTGGCAGTTGGGTGTCCCCGGAAGCACAAGGGAAGATGGAGATGGGAGGAAGGGGTGGTGGTCCAAGGAGCGCTAAATGATCAGGTGACCACTGTGGGCAGCTGGAACCCAGTCCTACTGGGGGCATCTGGGCAACAGTATGCACCAGGATATCCCACCCAGGAGCAGAGAAGTAAGGGTCCTAGCCCTCCAACTCCCATCTGTCGTTGCTGAGGGCTGCTCCTGGAGGCGGAAAGCCCCCACACTCTGGCGCATCCTGAGTAGGTCAAGAGAGAGCTCGTAGGTGGAGAATCACCGGTGCTCACTGTCGGACACTGTTGACGTGTGCAGGCCAAGAAGTTACGAGCGGGGAGCCCAGGCTATCTGCTAGAGTTGCTCACATCCCTCTGTTCATGCCATCCCAGCCCTGCCCTCTCTAGGAAGTCGTGATCACGGTTTAAAAAAAAAAAAAAAGACTGACAAGAGGATTGGCTAGAGAGACTCCGATCACCTCTGCTGTGCTTGGTCCCGATTCAGCATCTCCTTCCGGTGGCTTTTATTGCAGATGGAAGGAAGCTCCTCAGCCAGCCCTTCAGCCCCCGGCTTCCAGGATCCTCATAAAGCCTCGGTTGCTGCACTTGCCCGATCATGACTGCCGCCAGGTATAAGGGCACCAAGAGGTGGCCCAGTGAATCCACACGGTCCCAACCAGTTCTTCCTTCCCTCCATTTGCTCATGACAGTCATGATCAGTTACCCCTGCCAGTGTAGTAAATCCTGTCTGTCTGACGACCCACTGAACTGAGAAGACCCAGAAGCTATCGGCCACAGCTTTGGGCTCAGTGGAACTATTATTATGCCCCCGGTACGCCTATCCCCTCCATACAAGTAACCAGTATTTCCAACCCAGAAAAGCCAAATGTTATGGGGCAGAAAGCACAACTTCCCCACCTGAGTCCCTGGAAGTGGTGTGGAGAAAAGCCATTCTTACTTTGGACCTTGGCTTTTGGATCTAAGCCTATGATCTCTTGAAAGACAGCACCATACCCTTTTGAGAGTATCATCCCTAGGCTGGTGCATTAGCTAAATGTTAAGAGGTCATTCCAATTTTATTCAATAAGCCACTTCTGGATGAAATAGTACATGAAAAGGCCACTGGATACCACGATCATGCACCCATTTGTCACAACTCCTTTGCTTTAAGATAGGTCCCTTGTTCTTAGGGGATGTTATTCAGGATCCCACATTTAGGTTCCATGGACCTTTGGAAAGTGGTGCTGATTGACACACAGTGGTCGGGAAAGCAAACCTATACCCAGAACATGTACCAATCCTAATGAGGATTCATCACGGTTCTTTCCAGAGAAGAATGATTCCATTGGGATCAACTTGACATCTAGTGGTAGTTGGTCTCCTGAAAACCCCAGGCTCAGTGCTGGGCTGTGTGGCTTTTTAGGCCAGGATGACCAACCACAGCAGTCGCAAGGCCAGCCGTGGCTATCGGGAGCTCATGCTGTTGGGTCCACAAATACTCTTCATCATGGATGAAGGCACTAGGTGGTTGAGGACAGAGGTTGGCTGAAATCTACGTCATTCCATTCCCCTGGTTCTTCGGTGACTTATCAGTAGATGTTTTCTCGTTATTGACTGATATGAGACACAAGGACCCATGCACTTGGTGCCCACACCATATACCCCATATGTCTACCGGATGCCCCTTCCCTTCTCCCAATTGCTTCTTCATGTTCTTCTAGGTCCCTTCCCCTGCTACCCAGGCACCTGACAGTCAGCCAAGCCATTTGCCAGCACCCAGGGTCCTTATCAGAGACCACTTCTCTTTCCACTCCAAGTTGATGGCTTGGTGTACTGCTCTGAACTCTGGCCCCTGTGAGGACATCCCCTACCACTATTTTAGGGCCCACCCTATATGGAGTTATGGTGTGGCAACACTCTAATTTCTTTTCATTTTTTAAAAATTTTTTATATTTATTTATTTTTTTAAATATTTATTTATTTTTGAGACAGGGAGAGACAGAGCATGAATGGGGGAGGGTCAGAGAGAGAGGGAGACACAGAATCCGAAACAGGCTCCAGGCTCCGAGCTGTCAGCACAGAGCCTGACGCGGGGCTCGAACTCACGGACCACGAGATCATGACCTGAGCCGAAGTCGGATGCTTAACCGACTGAGCCACCCAGGTGCCCCTATTGATTTATTTTTGAGAGAGAGACAGAGCACATGCAGGGGAGGGGCAGGGAGGGAAACACAGAATCCGAAGCAGGCTCCATGCTCTGAGCTGTCAGCACAGAACCCGATGCAGGACTCGAACTCACCAACCGTGAGCTCATGACCTGAGCCAAAGTCGGAGGGTTAACCCACTGAACCACTCAGGCGCCCCGGTAACACGCTAATTTTCTAATTTCTGTCCACACCAGTAGGCTGAGCCAAACCCTTGATAAAATACAATACAACAGCAGAACACCAAGAGCCTACCCTTGTGTGGCTCTGCTCCAGTAACACCTAACAGAGCAGCAGCCGTTGGCTCTGCTGTTTGGTTACATTTGCAGGGGGTTTAGCACCACGCTCGATGACCCGTCTGGTTTTTGCAAGGGCCGACTCAGTGCATTAAACAGAGATACGGGAACCACCGCCTCTGCGACCTTTCAGTGGGGCACGATTTTCTGCCATTTCAGCTGGGATGAGTTACTGCTTCTGATTTGCCGTCTTGGCTGGAATGCTGAGCAGCTCCGGGGGCTTCCACTTGGCCCTTCCTACCATGATAGCTTCCTCACTTTGGGGCAGGAACCAATGAGAGGGTTCCTCCAGCTGCCAAGCATATCCAACCCAATTAAGCACGCAGAAACCACGAACATTATCACAGTGTGGGCTGGCAGACTCGGTGGTCATTTATGAAATGGAAAGAGGCCAAGACTCCATTTATCACCTGTTTTTCACAAACCCACTCTATGCCATCGTGATGGTGCTTTGGTTTCTCTGGCCTTGGGTGTCAGCTCAAGCTCTGGATCCAATTGCCCTTGAAATATGTAGGTGGTCCCCTTTCCGCAGGGCACGGTGCAGTGATTTCCTTCCCTGTAGTCCAGGTCCTCCTGGAGGAGGGTTGGGGGAATTCGTACCATGTATTCTGAGGTTTTCCAGGAGTTTCTATGAGAGGATCTCCCTTAATCACAGGGTTCTGGATCTGAGAACTGGCTCAAACCTGGAAACCAGATGAGGATTATGATCTTGCATTGGGCCACCAACTTCAACACTCTGATCCTCTGTTCTTGGGGTCTATTTTGGTTGGACAAGCCAAGCAGCATCCTATTTGCTCCCCAGCTAGCTGCCCCTAGCAATGCCACGGTTTGTTATTCTTTGCCAGAGAGCCCTGCACCTCTAAGCCTCCTAGTTACTATTCCAGCATTGCTGTCCATTACGATCATTAAATCCACCTTGCCTCTGCTATTCTGGAATTCTATCATTCCCATTTGATACAAGGGAGTCTAGCTTCAACCTCCCACTATCAACCCCAGGCTATAAGAGGAAGCTACCACTGAGCTTCTCAATGAGGCTGGAGGCCCCTTCACTAGCACATTCTCTATTCCTTTAATAAAGGGGCTCTCCTTTGGGCCCTCCCAGAGAACACGGTCAGCTGGTGGGCTGGCTGGTCTCTATTAAATGTCCATTCTAACAAGCACACCTCTGAGCCTCTTGACATCTTCCTCAAAATTCTACCAAGGCCATTCCAGAATCTCTACTTGATTTTCTGCAACCCATCATTGTGTCCAAGCTTAAAAAAGAAGCCCTTCCAATAATCTAGTCTGTCCTGCTCCTTCTATCCTCACTATATTAAGTCTGTTGTCATTGGAGACTATGCCTGTGCCATAAACTTTCCACGACTCAGCTTCTTATATTTCTTCTTTAGCCTCCCACCCTCCAGAGCCCAGATATATGCTCTTATTCCAGTACACACAAGCTGTGCCCTGCAGCTCTTCTGGAAAACAGCCACTCTCTTCCTGTAGCAGAAATGGCACTTCCCTGCTTGAGTCATGCTGTGTCTTGACCCTCATTATCGCTCTTGAGACAATGAGAGAAAGCAAAGGCCAACTTTGAGGAGGATGAGCTTTCTTTCTTTAAGGCATGCTCCTTTTGCTGACTTCCAGGCAATAAGGTTGATGTCCTCCAGCAAGAGAGAGAAGGCCACCTGTGTTGACCCATAGCGTTCAGAGGGAAGAAAGGGTTCCAGGTTCTCAATAATCAGCGTAGGAGACATACTGGGCTGTGCATTCAGCCTCCTTTATAAGTCTGCTGCTCTCCCAATGAAGTCTGGGGTCTGATTTTCAGCCCAGTCTTCCCTCTGACTGCAGGAGATGAGAATCTCTTTGCAGACGACCATGGATACTTTCTGGCGTTCTCACCATGCCCTAAGCTGATACACGGTTGATCTGAGTCTGTTATGTTCTTCCTGTAGAGACTCCATGGCAGTCAATGACGCCTGGCTCCATAATCCTTACAATTACTGCCATGCCCATATCTTTCACGCACCACAGCATAATCATGCATCTCTCTTTCCACCTATCACTCTATCCAAATAAACCATACGTGAAGATCTTAGCACACGTGAGTCTACAGCATGATAACAATTTTGATGATATCCCCTCAATGTCGGGAGTCCTATGGGTGGAGAAGGATCCAATTTCAGAAACCCACCCTGAGGGTCTGCTTCTCAGGATCACTCCTTTTACCAACCATCTTGGGCTGCGTTGCCCCCAGAAACAGATCTTCAGACAGAAATTTTAGTTGAAACGGTTTGTCAGGGAGAAGATCCCCAGAAAATCTGTTAGGGGAGTGCAGAAAGAGAAAGGGAAGGAGAAGAAGCCAACAGAGGTAGGTCAATGAGCAGGTTGCTGCTGTGGACAACTCAGACTTGATCCTGGTAGGAATCTCAAAGTCATTTACCCTCCAAAGGGCAAGGACCCTGTAGGACTTGTCTTCCAAATCCTTTCTGTCATTAGGTGATGGCTATTCTTGGTAGCATTAGCTGCCTGGCACTTTTGTCCTGCCCTACCTATACAGGAGCTGAAAGAAAGCCCTTAGATCAGGGGGTCCCCAAACTTCAGCCTATAGGTTAATTCCAGTCCACTTCCTGTTTTTGTCAATAAAGTTTTATTGGAACATGGTCTTGCCCATTCACTTACATTTTGCCTACAGTTGTTTTCATACTATAAAGACAGAGTAGAGATTGTCTGTCCCACAAAGCCTACAATGGCTCCTACCTGGTCCTTTGCAGAAAAATTTTTGCTGCCTGCTCCTTGAGAGGGTCACAGTGCTTGCATATAGGATGCCATTGGCATATACCTAAACAGTGAGTGCTGAGGTGGAAGGAATGGGCAACAGTGAGCATGTACTAAAATTTACTTAACTACCCATTTTTGGTAGTTACTTGGATTATTCCCCACTTTGCACTTTTGTAGAAAATCCTACCAAATTATGTATATCTTTTTACACTTTTGTGTATATCTTCTGTCTTTTTTATAGCTTTATTAGGATATAATTGAGATACAAAGAATTGCATGTATGAAATGTATACAATTTGATTAAGATATATTCATACACCCGCAATACATCCCCACGATCATGGTAATAAACATATCATCTCCAAAAGTTTTCTTGTGTCCTTTTGTTTTGTGTGTGTGTGCGTGCATGCGTGTGTGTGTGTATTAAGAACACTTGACAGTTACCTCCTTAATGAACTTTTAAGTGTACAATGCCGTATTGTTAACTATAGGGACTATGTTGTACAGAAGATCTCTAGAATTCATTCATCTTGTGTAACTGTAATTTTATACCCATTGAACAATAGCTCCCCATTCCCCCCTGCCTCCACCCCCTGGCCAATATCTCTGATGAACATAGATGCAAAAATCCTTGACAAAATATTAGAAAACCAAATCCAACAATACATTTAAAGATATCATTCTCTGGGGCGCCTGAGTGGCTCAGTTGGTTAAGCGGCCAACTTCGGCTCAGGTCATGATCTCACGGCTCATGAGAGAGCCCCGCATCAGGCCCTGTGCTGACAGCTCAGAGCCTGGAGCCTGCTTCGGATTCTGTGTCTCCTTCTCTCTCTGCCCTTCCCCAGCTCACACTCTGTCTCTGTCTCCCTCAAAAATAAATAAACGTTAAAAAAAATTTTTTTTAAATATCACTCTCCACTATCAAGTGGGATTTATCCCATGGATGCAAGGGTAGTTCAATACATAAACTCCTAGAAGAAAAAACTCCTAGAAAGTAAAACTCTTGGAAGAAAACATAGGCAATGATTTCTTTAACATCAGCTGCAGAAACATTTTTCTAGAAACATCTCTTCTGCAAGGAAACCAAGAGCAAAATTAAACTATTGGGACCAAATAAAAATAAAAAGCTTCTGCACAGCAAAAGAAACCATCAACAAAATAAAAAGGCAATCTACTGAATGAGAGAAGACATTTGAAAATGATATATCCAATGAGGGGTTGATAATAAAAATATGTAAAGAATTTATGCAACTAAACACCAAAAAACCCCCCCAATCTGATTAAAAATGGGCAGCGGGCCTGAATATTTTTTTTCCAAAGAAGACATACAGACAGCCAACAGATGCAAGAAAAAGATGGTCAACATCACTCATCATCGGGAAAATGCAAATCAAAATGACAATGAGGTATCACCTCACATGGCTAAAATTAAAACCACAAGAAACAAGTGTTGGTGATGTTGTGGAGAAAAAGGAATCTTCATGCACCATTGGTGGGAACGCAAACTGGTGCAGCCACTGTGGAAAACAGTATGGAGGCTTCTCAAACAATTAAAACTAGAACTACCATATGATCCAGTAATCACACCCCTAGGTATTTGCCCCAAAGAAAACAAAAGCACTAATTTGAAAAGATACATGCACCCTTATGTTTATTGCAACATTATTTACAACCCAAGATAGGGAAGCAGCCCACGTGTCCATGGATAGCTGAGTGGATTAAGAAGATGTGAGACATACATATCTTACATATATATAATATAGCTGACAATATATATATATATAATATTCCGGTAATTTAAAAAGCAATAAAAAAATGAGATCTTGCTATTTGCAACAGCATGGATGGAGCTAAAGGGTATTGTGCTAAGTGAAATAAGCCAGTCAGAGAAAGACAGATACCGTATGATTGCACTCATATGTGGAATTTAAGAAACAAAATGAATGAGCAAAGGGAAAAGAGAAACTGAGAAACAGACTCTTAATTATAGAGAACAAGCAGATGGTTACCAGATGGGAGGTAGGTGGGGGAATAGGTGAAACAGGTGATGGGGATTAAGAACACACTTATCTGGGGCACCTGGGTGGCCTGCAAAGAGAAGGTACTTAACAAAACTTGGTTGAAGAGTATTGGATGGATGGATGCATGGATGGATGGATGAATGGGTGGATGGATGAGTGGGTGGATGGGTAGATGGGTGGATGGATGGATGGATGAGTAGGTGGAGGGATGGATGGATGTATAGATGGATGGATAGATGAGTGGATGGATGGATGGAATAGAAATTCTGCAGAAATATGAAAAGTCCCTGTTCCCTATGGGTGCTCTCACCTGTGCCTGCCCACTGACTGTTTCAGTCATGGATCTAGCCCGGGGTCATGCACATGCTATATTTTTAAATACTACTTTTTTTTTTACCATGCATATGTTGGCTATTGGTTTTAACTGTAAGAAAAGATGTAACAGAATCACATGCCTGCCTTCCATCCCTGTCTCCGAGTCCCTAGCTTCCCTCCTACCACTGTCTTTTCCGAGCTGCTCTGTGCATGCAGCCGCATGTAACTCCATAACCCTGTGTTCCTCCTGCCTCGGATTCCTGTGACACCGCCTCCCCCCACCGCCTCCCAGCATGGCCTGTGGCCAACTGAAGCATCCTGAGAGTGAGAAAGAGTACCATACTCCCTGTACACACAGGAAACTAAGGGTCTGGCCTGGCACTGAATCGGGAGATGGAAGTCAAAACCACCTGCTGCCTTGATCGGGTGAAAACAAAGTCTATAGAGTTTGCTCTGTGAGATGAAGCTTGATATGGATATTCTCAGCTCCCCACTCCACCCTGCCCCTAATATGTACTCCCCTTATATTACCAACCTCTGCTTTCCCTAGCTGGGATGATAGCACCCATCCAGTTAAGGTAGACCAGCCACACCTTGTGATTCCACTCTGCTGGCCCTGCCCTCCACCAACACCAGTCCTCTGTTCACCTCAGGAACCCTCCTGGGCAGCCCCACAGAGACCCTCACCTACGCCACTCTCCTCCACCGATTCTGGCACGAGACGGACGCCTTGATTTGTCTGAGCTCTGGTACAATTTGCAAAAGGCTGTGATTTTGTAGGAGTCGAGACTGCGAGGTAGCCATTGTTTACTGGCTCAAAGCCTTGGCATTCCTAATCACACCCAGCCTCCGGCTTCAGGAGCATGAAGAAACCCTATTTACTAGCACTCAATGGGCCTCTGGGTGTTATTTCAGATGCGGAATAATTAGCAATATGCCCAAGAAGCAACAAAGCCTTGAATGGTATTTAGTGACAATTATTCAGCCAAACCATTGCTTACTATTATAGGGGCTTATTAGCACCAAATTGTTTTGATAGGAAGTGGCATCAGCAATAAAAAATAATGGCTGCAGCTTGCTGTGCAATCCGAGTCAGCAGAAAGGGACTGAAATGCGTGCACATCTCTTTTACTCTCCCCCCCCCTCCAGAAAATCAGGGGACCCACTGAGATGTGTTGGCAGGGACAGGAAGGGACTCAGGTGGCTCCGGGTAGCGAGCAGGTGGGGCTGTTCACTGCAGTCACTCTGTCCTTCCTCTTAGTTCTTATCCCTGCGCGGAGGAGAGGTGTGGGGACCAGCCCCCTGTACACCTGTGCCCAGCTCCCCTTCAGGTCCAAGTGTCAGAAAACAGGGGACACGCTGCCATCCCCTCCCCCGTCTCTCTTTACATTTATCCACCAGAAATCTAGGGTCAGATTTCCAGCCTGATTCTAGGCTGGAAGGGAGTTCAGGGCAAAGACCTACATTTTACAGAGCAAACTAACCCATGATTAAAGATGTTTACCTGATATAAGGTCACACAGCAGGACTGAGATGAGAATCTGCGTAGGCTTGATATGTCCTTTCTCATATGTCCTTTCACACACTTTAAGCAGCCTGAATCACACTTAACGTGCTTTACTACAATAGAGAACATATTGTCAGGTGCACGAGTCAGTTCTTTGGGCTGCAAATGACTCGAATAGTTTGGAATGGAGTTTCGGTGTGTGAAGTATGTGCACACGTAGGGATTTAGAGGTACACCCAGTACTCAATGAACTTGGCTTAGCTTCAACTGTTTATTTTCTTTCATCTCCATTTCATCTCCCCACAGTCGGGCTCTTAGGAACGTTTTAATTTTGTTTCTTTTCTTTTCTTCTCTTCTCTTCTCTCTCTTTTTTTTTTTTTTTTTTTTACTGTTTATCTATTTTTTAGAGAGAGAAAGACAGAGCACCAGTGGGGGAGGGGCAGAGAGAGGGAGACACAGAATCCAAAGCAGGCTCCAGGCTCCGAGCGGTCAGCACAGAGCCTGACGTGGGACTTGAACTCACAAACCACGAGGTTATGACCTGAGCCGAGGTTGGACGCCCAACCAACTGAGCCACCCAGGTATCCCAGGAAATTTTCATTTTCAAGGTCAATCCAAAATTGCACTTCTTATAGGCTATGGAGAGTACTCAGGAACGAGCCCCCTGCCTCAGCTCTCCAACTTACAAGATTTACTCTTGGAGACAGTGGAAAAAGTGTTATAACAAAAAGATTTAAGATTTATAGAAATAAGATTGAATGAGAATACAAAATGGAGGGGCGCCTGGGTGGCTCAGTCGGCTGAGCGTCTGACTCGGTTTTGGCTCAGGTCATGATCTCACATCTTTTGGGATCGAGGCCTGAGTTAGGCTCCTCACTGAGCGTGGAGTCTGCTTGGGATTCTCTCTCTCCCTCTCTCTGTCTCTGCCCTGCTCGCTTACACACACACATACACACACACATACACACACACTATCTCTCTCTCTCTCTCTCAAATAAATAAACTTAAAAAAAAGAATGCGACATGTAAATAGTGTTAAATGTAAATCTTCACATTTTGGTTCTAAGAAAATCAGTGCAACAAGGAAGGGGAGCCATGTGACTGCAGATTTGGGAGTTCTGTTGAGGTGTCTTATGTGAGTCAGTGTCTTAGTTGGCTTGGGCTGCTGTAAAAGAATCCTAGAGGCTGGGTAGTTAAAGCCACACACATGTATGTTCTTCTCCCAGTTGTGAGTGCCAAGGTCAAGGCACCAGAATGGATGGATTCTGGTGGGAGTGCTCTTCTTGGCTTGCAGATAGCTGCCTGATTTCTTTCCCAGTGTGCTCACATGACTTCTCCTGGGGGCCTGCACGTGGGGAGGGAGACAGAGGACACGCCCTTCAAACTCACCCCACTATTACCTCCAAAGGATGTTCATTTTCTTCCAGGGAACAAGAGCAAAATTAGGGGGAAATCACAAATTCTACCTCCACCAAATTTAATACAACAGATGAACAGTTAAAACTTTTAAAAACCCAAATCCCACCTCACCCCTGTCAGAATGGCTAACATTAACCACACAGGAAACAACAGGTGTTGGTGAGGATTCGGAGAAAGGAGAACCCTCTTGTACCGTTGGTGGGAATACAAACTGGTACAGTCACTCTGGAAAACAGTATGGCGTTTCCTCAGAAAGTTAAGAATAGAGCTACCCTAGGGTCCAGCAATTGCACTACTAGGTACTGACCCAAAGGATACAAAAATGCATACTCAGAGGGGTACATGTACCCTGATGCATATAGCAACATTAACAATAGCCAACCTATGGAAACAGCCCAAATGTCCATCAACTGATGAATGGATAAAGAAAAAAAATATATATATATATATATACACACACACACACACATATATATTGATGGCTGGGACATTACTCAGCCATCAAAAAGAATGAAATATTGACATTTGCATATGGATGGAACTAGAGTATATTATGCTAAGTAAAATAAGTCAGAGAAAGACAAATATGATATGTTCATATCCTAACAGATGAACATATGAGAATGGTAAAAAAAGAGAGGGGAAAAAAACCGTAAGAGACTCTTAATGATAGAGAACAAACTGAGGGTTGATCGAAGAAGGTGGGTGGGGGATGGGCGAAATGGGTGATGGGTATTAAGGAGGGCGCTTGTGATGACCACTGAAGGTTGTATGTAAGTGACGTATCACTAAATTCTACTCCTGAAACCAATGTTATGCTGTGTGTTAACTAACTAGAATTTAAATAGAAATAAAATAAATTTTAAAACCCCAAATCTTCTCATCAACAAAAAGGAGCTTCAAGCCATAATATTTGAAAAAGAGAGACAGAGAGAGAGAGAAAGACAGAGGACCCCAAGAATCTTCACGGATCGGTGCATTGGGATGGTATTAGAACCCCCTCCACTCATACCCCTTCCCCCAGAATACTACTTGACGTTGAGAGGGGGTGAAAGGATACATGAAACCATTCTACAAAATCAATTCATTGTCCCCAACTTGGGGAAAGGTACGTAGAGAGCCACCCAGTCAACCCAGGGTGTGGATGCATAAGGCTGGAAGGGAAGAGATTCCACCACTCACCACCCCCCGCTCCCTGCCGCAACCGTCCCACCAGAGACCAGAACAAACAGACAGGAACAACAGAATGATTACAATCACTGGAGGCTAATTATCTCTAGGAACAAGCAAGGACTTAGAAAAACAGAAGACAAATACATAAGAGAAAATACGTAAGCCAAGATCCTCCATGAAAACTGGAAGGGAGAAGAAAGAAAAACCCAGGCAGAGATCATAGAAAGACTAACAGACCACAGAGCTTCTGAAACCAGACGGACAGAGCCCCCCTCCAAAACAGAGAAAACAGAGCTCCCATAGGAAAACAGAAAAAAAAGGGAAAGACTTTCTAAAAAAGAAAACGTAACAAGATAGAATCAAGGTCCTGTAAATCTTTTACATATGTAAAAGCTAATGCTGTCAATTTATCCATGAAAAGCAAAACATTAGACTTTGGGGATCCAAGCCCCCAACACTATGTGAGAAATTCATCTAAAGAAAGAGGACTTTCTGTGAAGACCTAAGAGAAGTGAAAGAGTAAGCCATTTGTGCATGTGGGGAAAGAGCAGGTGCCCAGACTCTGAGGCAGGAGGTTACCAGACATGTTTCAGAAATAGTCCGAGGCCAGTGTTGCCAGCGTGGAGTAAATGAGGGGGAAAATGGTGGGAGGTGAGCTCGGAGAGGAGATGGAAAGTTAAATCGTCCCCCATCCTGGTGAAGATCTTGGCTTTCACGGTGACGCAGCAAAGCCCCCGCAAGCTTTGTGATGGAAATACGCCACGTTGTAATCCAATATTAACAACACCATGTCTTCCGCTGCATTGAGAATATGCTCTGAGCAATAAGGAGGAAGCTATGGACTAATAAGGAGGCTCTCGAAATAAACCATTATGGTGGTTTGGACCAGGATGGTGGCGGTTGGGGGTGGTGAGAAGTAGTGAGATTCTAAATATATAGTGACATTAGCGCCAACAGGATTTTCACAAGTGGAAGAGTTGGCCTTCGCTGATGAATAGACAGCTCATCCATAATAGCTGGAGAAAAGAAGTAAGTTTTGGGCATGGGAGCCCATAGGTGTGTAGAAGTAATGACAGAAGCATATGGAAGCTACTGAGTGTGACCTTTTTTTTCTCAGTGAAGCAGGAAACAAGGTCACCAGCCCACACCAGGCTGAGGACAGGGGCGGCAGAGGTTTGAGAAGAGAGGAAGATGTTTGGAACAGCCATCTAAAGAGAATGGAGACAGTGGACGTCCTAGAAAAATATGGTACAGTGGCTGGTCAACAAGAAGGGTCCCCTGAAGGGCTAGTGATCATTAATTTAAAATGAGACTAATCAACACGCTGGTGTGCCTTCTTCCAACCACATTCAGCTCAACAGATGCAGACATGAAGTGCTTGGAAAGCTGCATTTCATTAGGGCTGAAGACTAGCCAAGACAGTATGATGAGGTAGAAGGCAATAGAGGAGGTGGGGTGACTGTACTGTAATGATAAGCCATGAACTGAAACTGGGTAAGGATGACAGGAGGAACCAAGAGGGTAAGGGCTGGTGAAGATTAACAGGCTGGATAAAGAAATTGTGATTTATATACACAATGGAATACTACTTGGCAATGAGAAAGAATGAAATATGGCCTTTTGTAGCAACGTGGATGGAACTGGAGACTGTCATGCTAAGTGAAATAAGCCATACAGAGAAAGACAGATACCATATGTTTTCACTCTTATGTGGATCCTGAGAAACTTAACAGAAGACCATGGGGGAGGGGGAAGGGGAAAAAAAAGTTAGGGAGGGAGAGAGCCAAACCATAAGAGACTCTTAAAAACTGAGAATAAACTGAGGGTTGATGGGGGTGGGAGGGAGGGGAGGGTGGGTGATGGGCATTGAGGAGGACATCTGTTGGGATGAGCCCTGGGTGTTGTATGGAAACCAATTTGACAATAAATTTCATATTAAAAAGAAACAAACAGGGGCGCCTGGGTGGCGCAGTCGGTTAAGCGTCCGACTTCAGCCAGGTCACGATCTCGCGGTCCGTGAGTTCGAGCCCCGCGTCAGGCTCTGGGCTGATGGCTCGGAGCCTGGAGCCTGTTTCCGATTCTGTGTCTCCCTCTCTCTCTGCCCCTCCCCCGTTCATGCTCTGTCTCTCTCTGTCCCAAAAATGAATAAAAAAACGTTGAAAAAAAAAAAAAAAGAAACAAACAAACAAACAAAAACAGGCTGGATAGACTGATTGACAGTCTCCATGGAGAAGAGGTTTTCAAACTTTATTAAAGAGAAGGATCTGGAAAGATAGAGGTAGTGGTTATTGAGGTAGAAACTTAGTTTATGGATATCCTCCTTCACACCCATTGGATTGATGAAAAATCTAGACTCTCAGATAATGCTACATGTTAGTGAGGGTATGAATTAATAGGAATCTTCAGGGCACCTGGGTGGCTCAGTCGGTTAAGCGGCCAACTTTGGCTCAGGTCATGATCTCATGGTTCTTGGGTTTGAGCCCTGCATTGGGCTCTGTGCTGACAGCTCTGAGCCTGGGGTCTGCTTCAGATTTTCTGTCTCCCTCTCTCTCTGCCTCTCCCCTGTTCATTCTCTCTCTCTCTCTCTCTCTCTCTCAAAAATAAGTAAATATTTTTTTAAAAAAATTTTCAATAGGAATCTTCATGCCCTGCTTTGGAAGTTCTGCGACTCTTCAAGCGGAGTGGTCACACTTAGTGAACTTAAGTAAGCTTCTATCCCAAGATCCAGCACCCTGCCAATACCCACGAGAAGCTTCCCACAAGTGTGTAGAGAGACTCCTACGGCAGCGTTCATTATAAGACTGTTCGCAGGAGCACAAGGTTGGAGGGAGTCTGGGCACCCACCACTGGGGAACAAAATACAATGTAGAATATGTATAAAATGTAATATACTGCATCTATAAAAAAAACAATATTTACAAACAGCAATATAGAAAGTTCTTTAAAAGATAGGGCTTAATGGGGAAAAAAAAGGTAAAGAAGAAAGCAATGTTTTTAGAGCTACATAGTTAGGTAAAGATATAAAATTTAATACACTGGAGTGGGTGTCTAAGAGGGAATGATGAGTTTGGGGGGAAGAAGAAGAGAAATAACACAGGAGAGAAGTCACGTCCAGATTGATAAGAATAATGAGTTTTGTTACAGAAGAGATTGATTTCAACTGCATGAAGCTTTAAATGGGGCAGAAGGGGCGCCTGGTTGGCTCAGTCGGTTGAGCGGCCGACTTCGGCTCAGGTCATGATCTCACGGTCCGTGAGTTCGAGCCCCGCGTCGGGCTCTGTGCTGACCGCTCAGAGCCTGGAGCCTGTTTCAGATTCTGTGTCTCCCTCTCTCTCTGACCCTCCCCCGTTCATGCTCTGTCTCTCTCTGTCTCAAAAATAAATAAAAACGTTTAAAAAAATTTTTTTTTAAAAATAAATGGGGCAGACACATTAAAAAAAAAGACAAACTTCACTCTGAGGAATACCTAAAGATGCAAATTCTTCCCTTACTAAATAAAAACAAATGAAAATAAGTAAAGTCTCAACTCAAGAAGTTTAAAAAAGGAATAAATCTACAGAAGGAAGGGACTAGTAAAGATAAAAAGAAAAAAAAAACCCACAAATTTTAAAACTAGAGAGACAGTAGACTTGGTTTAAAAAAATTAAGAACGTTGAGGGGTTTTTTAAGTAATAATTTGAAAAACCCATATATCACTGATTAGCCGATCAAGAAAAAAGTACATCATTAGCAATGGGTTCGGTAAAATAACACCAGAAAGAATATTGTAGGTAAAAACATTGCGAAGTGATTTACTTTGATGCAAATAAGTCGGAAAGTAGTGGAGGAAATGGATAGCTCTCTAGAAAAACATAAATGGCTGAAAATGATTCTGGAAGAGATAGAAATTCTAAATGCACCGGTAATATTGGAAAAGCTGAGCATAACAACAGCAAGAAGAAATAACAAACATCCTAAAGGGTTGCCCATTTCCACAAACATCATTCTAACCCTGAAGGAACTAATAATTCCAATACTACTTATTCTTGTCTAGTTAGTAGGACTTAAAGAGAATTTTTTTTAAATTTTGTACAGAATCACAGTAACTCCAATGCTAAAAGCATACACAATTTTATTCCAAGATCTGATACAAACAGCACAAAGAAAAACAACAACTTTACTTATGATTATCAATAGAGAAAACCTTCAAGAAAATTTTATCTAAATAAATTAGCAAATGTTGAACGAATGGTATACTGTTGCGTGGGGTTATTTTTCCCCTGTGAGTATAAGGATAGTTCTATGGGTTGAACTGTGTTCTCACAATAGATGTTCAAATCCTAACCCCAACATCCATGAATGTGACCTCATTTGGAAATGGTGTCCTTGGTCAAGTAAAAATGAGGTCATTAGGGTAGGTTCTGATCCAATAGGGCTCGTATCCATGTAACAAGAGAAAATCTGGGCACAGAAAGATATACACAGAAGGAAAACACCATGTGAAGATGAGACAAAGATTGGAGAGATGCATGTACCAGCCAAGAAATGCCAGAAATTTCTAGCAAACCACAGAAGTAAGAGGAGAGGTGTGGAACAGACAGATTCTTCCTCACAGCCCTTGGAAGGACCAGCCCTGTAGACAGACACCTTGATCTCGGATTTCTAGCCTCCAGAGCCTTGAGACAATAAAATTCTATTATTTAGGCCTCTCAGTCGGTGACATTTTGCTACGGCAGCCTTGCGAAATTAATACAGACGATTCAAAGAGAAACACTATATGATAATCCCAGTGGATGCCCAAAGTCATGTGAAAAAAATTCAACAGGGATTCTTGGCAAAACAGTAAAAACGAAGCCTTATGAAAATGCTGGAATCAAAAGCCAGCACCTTGCTAGCTGGGGAAACGCTAGAATAATGCTCATTACAGTCAGGAACAGAAGAAGATACATACTCTCAGGGTCCATATGGTTTTAAAACACTCTTCTGGAAGTTCTACCAAAGCGATTAGACAGGGAATAAAATCCGAGGAGGCACAATTACCACTGTGTCCAGAGATACGATTGTACGTCTTGTGAGAGCCTAAGCGTCAACTAACAAATCAAAATAGGAAATTTCGATGTGCTATCTGGTTAATTGACAAGGAGGAGAGCACTCTTCTCTAAAGAAATGGAATAAACTGCCTCGGAATAACGAGAGCGGGGAAAGAGGTTGACAGTACACCAGAGGTGAATCATCCCAATGTTGGCAGTTGGCCCCCCACCAGGCTTCATCCCATCTGCCTGCACTACGGCAACCTGCTTACCTGCAAGCCTCTCCCACTGCATATTCCCAGTCGGCCTTACCATTAATGGCTCAGACCCAGTGCAAAATCGACTGATATAAATAGCAGTAGAGAGCTCTTGGAACTCTTGAGAAAAATCAGCCCAGTCCCTCATTTACTAACCATGGGATTACACAGCCACACTAGAGAGAAAGACCAAGGTGAACAGAGAAAAATCAGTGCCAGACACAAAGTCATTTAAAAAATAATAATAATAATAAAGAAGTTCTACTTAGTAACTCAGAGAGTTTGGGGAAGATACTGTAATCATAAAAGAACAAAAACGTGGGGCGCCTGGGTGGCTCAGTGGGTGAAGCGTCCAACCTCGACTCAGGTCATGATCTCACGGTTCATGGGTTCGAGCCCCGCATCAGGCTCTGTGCTGACAGCTCAGAGTCTGGAGCCTGCTTCGGATTCTGTCCCTCTCTCTGTCCCTCCCCTGCTCACGCTCTGTCTTTCTCTCTCTCGAAAATAAATAAGCATTAGAAAAATAAAATAAAATAACAAAAATGTGTTACAAACAGTAGCAATTTTATTTATTTATTTTTAAATGTGTAGTTATTTATTTTGCAAAAGAGAGCATGCGTAAGCAGGGGAGGGGCAGAGGGGGAGAGAGAATCCCAAGCAGGCTGCACGCTTAGTGGGGAGCTGGATGTGAGGCTCCATCCCATGACCGTCAGATCATGAGCTGAGCTGAAATCAAGAGTCTGATGCTTACCCGACTGAGCCACCCAGGCATCCCCCCAAAATAGCAATTTTAAATATATGAAAGGGCTTGAAAAGTAAGCCTATAATGGCTCAAACTAAAAATTTAATAAAGGGCTGGAAGAAACCATTAAGGCTACCTCGCAGAACGCAGAGCAAGAGATCAGAGGTGGAAAGTCTCTGAGTGAGGGGACAAGGAACATGGAAAATAAAGAGAATTCAAGAGGCACACCTTCTAAGTAGAATCCCAGAAATAAGGTATGGGGAAAATGGAAGGGAGCCCTAAGACAATATAAATAGAAATTTATATTTATTTCCAAGGCTATAAAGAGATGTGTTTGGGGATTTCCAGGGGCTTCCTAGTACAAACTACCATAGGTGAAGAAAGATCTACACTGACATGCATCATGGGACATTCCAGAAAGATCCACACATCGTATGAAATTCCTAAACACTACAGATAAAGAGATAATCCTTAAAGCCTTCAAAGAAAAGAAAAAGAGTCATAGAAAAAGAGACCCAAACTAGCCCATCAACAGACTTCGTATTAGCAACACTCAATGTTAGAAGACAAAGTTTTAGGAGAAAATTATTTTGAACCTAAATTATGATCAATTATACTATCAGTCAAGAGGAGTTGAAGAGAGAAAGACTTCCTGACTTGCAAAAACATAAAATGTACCCCCCTATGATCCCTTTCTGAGGAGACAGACTAGTCCAGAAAAAAACATGAGTAGAGAAGCAGGAGAGAAGATGTAAGTAACAAGAAACAGAGAAAGTTAAAGAAAAGAAATTGCAGCTGTGCGGTAGGTTGAGATGAATCGGAAAATATACAACAAAGTCCTAGAAGAATGTCTTCGTGAAAGAAACTGGAAATTAATCCAGCAATAGAATGATGGAGTGGCTGGATGATTATAAACACATGGTAAAGGGAGCATGTATTTCTTTTCTCAGGAAGAGAATTGAGATTTAGTAAGAAGGAAAAGCAAACATAAAAAAAAAAGCCCAACAACCCTTTATCCAGATACGAAGCAAAATAAAACGAAGCAAGTTGTAAGCTATTGATCAAGTATAGGGAAAAAGATAATTCACTTGACCTGGGTGCTTGAAATAATTCTACATCAAGCGCTACGGGATTTGTGTCAGGGTTCAACCAGAGAAACAAAACCAGTAAGAGGTAAAAATATTAAGAGATTTGCTGCAAGGGATTGGATGTTGCAAACGTGCAGCTTGGCTGGGCAAATCCAAAATCCAAAGAGCAGGCCATCGAGAAGGGCAGTTGGAACTCTTGTGTGCAAACTGAAGCTTCTGTCCACGGGTGAAATGTCCCTTCTTCCCGGGAAGCCCCAGCTCTGCTCTTAAGGCCTTTGCATGAATTGACTGAGGCTCACACAGGTTATCTGGCACAACCTCTACTTAAAGTCAACTGATGAAGGACTTCAGTTGCATCCACGAAATGCCTTCACAGAGACACCTAGATTTGTGTTTAATTGGATAACTGAGGACTGTAGCCTAACCAGGTTGACACGTAACTGCCTATCACAGTGTGCAAAGAAAGCGTTATAGGGACACCTGGGTGGCTCAGTCGGTTAAGCATCTGACTTCGGCTCAGGTCATGATCTCGAGGTGCATGAGTTCAAGCCCTGCATCGGGCTCTGCGCTGACAGCTCGGAGCCTGGAGCCTGCTTCGGATTCTGTGCCTCCCTCTCCCTCTGCTCCTCCCCAGCTTGCTCTCTCTCTCTCTCAAAAATAAATAAACATTAGAGAAAAATAAGACATTATAATCCTAGGCCACCCTGTGGCTCGTGTAATAAATGGGGCTTGCATATGATACTGTAAATGCATTTGGTTGTTCTTCAGCTTCCAGGATGAGCTTTAGGACAAATGATTGCCAATATGTTTGTGGGGCACGAGATAAACATCATCAACATTGTCAATGTCAAGATATGGATAAATCTTGACGTGGAGCTGTAAACAACCCAAACACTCATTAATAAATTATGGAACGTCCATATCACCAAGCGCGATGCTACGCGTAGTTCAAAGGCGATGCGTGGGTTAAAAGGAGGATGCAGCTCTCCCTCTTCTGATACGAGAATTCCAAATTGTGCTATTAAGTGAAAAAGCAAAGGACAGATCAATATATTTATACACAAGATATATGTGTATACACATAATTTTTTCTAGACCATACATATACTAAGGATATACACACAGACACACACATATAAATACACATGTATTTATGTATGTTTAGACATATATGTATACTTGTAAATTTTTTAGAAAGATACCTGGGAAAGAAAACATTTTTAGCCTGACATGGGTTTTTTTTTTTTTTATGTTTCTTTATTTTTGAGAGAAAGAGGGAGACAGAGCGTGAGTGGAGGAGGGGCAGAGAGACAGGGAGACCCAGAATCTGAAGCAGGCTCCAGGCTCCGAGCTGTCAGCACAGAGCCTGATGCGGGGCTTGAACCCACGAACCGCGAGATCATGACCTGAGCCAAAGTCGGATGCTTAAGTGACTGAGCCACCCAGAAGCCCCCTCTTTTTTCTTTTAAATCATATTCTTTCTGTTTAAAGAATTTCCATCAGCCATTCTTTTAGGGTAAATATGCCGGTTGTCTTCATTTCTTTTTCATTCCTGAAACATATTTTCTCCGGATGTGGGATTCCAGATTGGCCATTCGTTGCGTACTTAAAAAATGTTTCGTTCCTTTTGGCTCTCATGACTTCTGATGAGAAATCTACTGTGATTTGAATGTTTTCCCTCTCAGGGAAGGTGCTATTCCTCTCTTGCTGCTTTCAAGATTTTTTTCCTTCTCTCTAGTTTCCAGAAGCTTGCCTACGATGTGTTTTGGTGCGTATTTCTTGGCCTTATCCTGTTCAGAGTTCACATAGCTTCTCGAATCTGTAGTTTGTTTTTTTAATTTTTTAAATGTTTTTATTTATTTTTGAGACAGAGAGAAAGACAGAGCATGAGCACGGGAAAGGCAGAGAGAGAAAGGGAGACCCAGAATCCGAAGCAGGCTCCAGGCTCCGAGGTGTCAGCACAGAGCCCGACACGGAGCTCGATCCCATGAACTGTGAGATCATGATCTGAGCCGAAGTCAGACTCCTAACCGACTGAGCCACCCAGGCCCCCCTAGCTTGACATGTTATAGAAAGGTACTGAGATGTTAATGGAGAAAGAAAAACTTCTATTTTTCACTTTTGTGCTAGTTGAATATTGTTTTATAATGTACATGTAACATATTTATTATTATTTTAAGGTTACCAATGTTATTTGGATGGTGGGATTAAAAGCCATTTAAATTCTCTTCATATTTTCCAGGTCAAAACACACACACACACACACACACACACCACCTAACAAATGTTACTTAAAACCGTTTACGAGGGCGCCTGGGTGGTTCGGTGGGTTAAGTGTCACAGCTCTTGGTTTCGGCCCAGGTCATCACCTCATGGATTCATGGGTTCGAGCCCCACATCCAGCTCTGTGCTGACAGTGTGGAGTCTGCTTGGGATTCTCTCACTCTCCCTCTCTCTCTGCCCTTCCCCCACTCGTACTGCCTCTCTCTCTTTCAAAATAAGTAAACAAACTTAAAAAAAAAAAGTAACTCAAAAACTTACTATAAAAAATGTTTACTGAGTACTTACTATATGCTAGGCAGTATGCAAAACCTGGTTATACAAAGGTAGATAAGAGCTGGGGCGCCTGGGTGGCTCAGTCGGTTGAGCGTCCGACTTCAGCTCGGGTCACGATCTCGCGGCCCGTGAGTTCGAGCCCTGCGTCAGGCTCTGGGCTGATGGCTCAGAGCCTGGAGCCTGCTTCTGATTCTGTGTCTCCCTCTCTCTCTGCCCCTCCCCCATTCATGCTCTATCTCTCTCTGTCTCAAAAAGAAATAAATGTTAAAAAAAAAAAATTAAAAAAAAAAGGTAGATAAGAGCTTCTGCAGGGCGCCTGGTTGGCTCAGCCAGAAGAGCATGAGATTGTGGGTTCGGGCCCCACCTTGGGTATACAGAGTTAAAAAATAAATAAGTAAACTTACAAAAAAAAAAAAAGAGCTACTGCCTGGAGGGAGTTTCAGCTCAGTTGGGAGATATGTGTATTCAACCAGAATATTATAAAATATCATGGTGTAATGATAGAAATAAGGACAGGGTGTGATAGAGGCACCAGTTACGCCCCCTGGAGCATGACGAGCATTCCTGTCGCGGGTGGTCACAGGAGAGGCTGCAAGTGTGCCGTCTGGAGAGGGAGGGACGAGCCAGGTGACTGGACCCTGAACTTGGCTTTCCCATCTGTAAGAGTGACTAAACACTTATCTCAGGGTTGCGAACAGACGAAATGAAATCGTGTCTATAAAAAGCTTGTAGCGGCATTCAAGTCCAAGTGCTTTTCTCCTTTCTCTGACTCATACCGGAAGCTGGAAGATTGCACCAGCTAGAGGTTTCTGTTCTTTCTAAGTCAGACACCAACAACAATCCAGAGGGAAATGACTTGCCCAACATGACTGGCTGGCGGGAGGCAGAGGTGAGACCAGAGCACAGATCTCCTGACACTGTCGTTGACACTCCTTGCATGGTGCCCACAAGCAGGGACACCACATCGTCTCCAGTTGTTCGTGTGTTGTGATGGGCGCTGGGCGAGGTGCCATTATCTCCAGTTGCCCGAGTGTTGTGATGGGGTCTGGATAAGTGGCGTGGGGACCAAGGGAGTCACAGAGCCCCAAAGCACAGGTCGTTACACTTCTTGATGGAAGGCCAGGCTCCAGGTCTGCAACGAGTGGTCCACCTGTGACCCTAGAGCCTGCGGGCTTTGTTGATCTGTTCCTCCTCCCTCCCTTCTCAGCAACTGCAGGTGGAGGCGTCTGCTCCCAGGTCTGGGAAGCTACCCATGAAGGCGTATTATCATGTTCAAGTGTGTGTGTGTGTGTGTGTGTGTGTGTGTGTGTGTGTGTGTGCTGGTGGGTTAATCCCCTGCATTCTACCAGATAAAGGTCTATGTCAGCCCAGCCCCGGAGTTAAATTTGATGGGGGGCATTTGAACAATAAGGCGGTGCTCGGTTTGTAATACAGATGGAGATGAAAAGTCCATGGCTCCATTTTATAGTGCTTCTACACAGAGGAGGGGCAGTGGGAGCGTCAGCAGCCAAAGGCATCTCAAGAGCTCTTAAATTCGGAAGGAATCTGAGGGTCGGAGCTAATGAAATAATCACCCCCGTGCTCCTGAAGGGCAAGCCACACGCAAAACTGCACCGAGGAGCCAGCTGGGTGTCTGCACGAGCTAAGTTGACAAAGGGGGCTCTTCAAACACTTCTTGCTAATCAGCTAATTACAGATTACCCTGTAGAGAAGTTCCAAATTGCCAGCGAAATGTGCTTCACAATTGCTCTGTACAAAAGGCAAAGGTTATATTTCAGCTGTGCCCATTATTAAACCAAGAGACTGTCCTTTATATTAAAAAGTGAGTGAAGACAATAGGGGTAGTTCTGCTCCCTGCCGTCCTTTAAGCCTCAAGAAAATTTAACTCCGGGGCTGGGCTGACACAGACCTTTATGTGGTAGAATGCAGGGGATTAATCCACCACTAGGGGGTCCCAATTACACCCAGTTATCTAACCAGGTACCAACTCTACAGGTACATTAACATGTCAAAGGACAGATGAATATTTTGCCTCTTAAATGATGTCTTTCTTGAGTTCCTTGGTCCAGGAGATCTCTGATCCTTGGAGCCCAGATGATTCCTTAATCAGCTAGTGGCATGCCTTTTGTGATGATGTTTATTCTGTTGTGGACAGGATTTGCTGTAAATAGGAGGTCAGCTTCTTAAAGTACCCCAAGAGACCAGGGCCATATGCGCAATAGAATCAGGAAATATATATCATCAATAACAGTGCTACTACTAACTGAACACTCCTATGTGCAGGGCACTTTTATAGTTGCTATGCATGTATTAGCTCACTGCATCATCTTAACACTTTGCAATAAGTACTGTTATTACTCTCATTCTGCAAATAAGGAAATTAAAGCTTATAAGCAACTCCCCCATACTACCAACATAAGTAGTATATTAGCTCTCTATTGTTGCATAGTAAATGATCCCCACAGCCTCGGGGCTTACAGTGATGATAAACATTTACCACCCTCACACAATTTCTAGGTCAAGAACTCAGGAGTGCCTCCATAGGCACTTCTGACGCAGGACTTCTCGTGACGTTATGGTCAAGACGCCAGTTGGGGCGGCATCATCTGAAGGCTTGACTGGGGCTGGAAGAACTGCTTCCAAGATGGTGCACCACACAGCAGGCGAGCTTGTGCCGGCTTTTGGAAGAAAATCTGGTTTTCACCCTGTGGGCCTCTCCGGGAGATGCTGCAATGTTCTGGCAACATCGCAGCTGACTCTCTTCAGAGTGGGTCATTCAAGAGAGAGCAAGGTGGGAAATTCGATGTCCTTATAATCTAGCCCCAGAAGCCACACATTGGTACTTCCACGGTGCTCTGTTGGACCCACAAGCCTGCCATGATCCAGCGGAGGAAACCCCCTAACACAAGGGCATGACTACAGAGAGAGAATCACTGGGGATGCCTTGGAGACTGGCAGAACTTGGATGTGAGCCTGGGTCTACTCTCTGCAAAGCTGTACTCTTGAACGCTGAACTCTGAAGCGTGTGAGATACCTGGAGAGTCATGGAAGAGTCAACGATGTCAAAATTAAAACGACAACACATTGAGTGCCTACTATGTCCTAAGCATTATACTGAGTTATCTGCATCAGACCTAATGATAAGGCTCAGAGAAGTTCAATGATTTGCCCAGCGTTTCAGAAGTGAAATCAAAATTGTCTTTATGAATGCGAAGCCTATAGAAGACAAATGAGCAAGTACGAATGCAGGCCACTTATGTGAAGAGGGGGAAAGAAGCCAAAGTAGTGTGAATCTGTGATGGAGAGCAGACTGACAGCAGAAGGCAGAGTTGGAGTCGAAAATTAAGCCAATACAGACAAAAGAACATCATCACTCAATTGGAATGCCATTGAGCTAAACTTGAAGGGTAAAATCTAAGAAACAGATAAGAAGAAAGAATTCTCAGGGCACCAATTATACACTGCAGTTAGTCAAAGTATCACATTGACATTGCAATCTAGTTCTGTTGAGCTGAGTGCACTTGTCTTTTCAGAGATACATTTTGTGTTTTTAAAGACAAGGAGATAAAAGAGAAAGAGATGAAGGTAACTTTGCTTCTTTTTTTTTTAATGTTTATTTTATTGTTGAGAGAGAGAGAGAGACAGAGCGTGAGTGGGGAAGGGGCAGAAAGAGAGGGAAACAGTGAATCAGAAGCAGGCTCGTCAGCACAGAGCCCAATGTGGGGCTTGAACCCATGAACACAAGATCATGACTTGAGCCAAAGTTGGATGCTCAACTGACTGAGCCACCCAGGTGCCCCTTTCTTTTTAAAAAAATTTTTTTATAAATATTTATTTATTTTTGAGAGAGAGAGAGAGAGAAAACACAAGCAGGAGAGGAACAAAGAGGGAGGGAGATACAGAATTCGAAGCAGGCTCCAGGTTCCAAGCTGTCAGCACAGAACCCAACCTGGGGCTTGAACTCTTGAACCATGAGATCATGACCTGAGCTGAAGTCAGTGCTCAACTAACTGAGCCACTCAGTGCCCCAAGGTAACTTGGCTTCTGAACATGTCTGTAGACCAGATATATCCGTTTGGGTAAGGAGGAAAATTTTAAAAGCCAAATGTCACTTTCACCTTAAGTGAGATTCCTTTTCTTCTTTTGCTATTATCAATGGTTTAACTAATACACAACTTTACAAATCCAACCCATGCACTAGTCATAGAACTGTACGAACTGGCACGAAATATTTAGAAGTATAAGGTATTATCCATGGCCTAGAGCATCTTGGATTTATTTGGAAAGATGTATGTGGGGAGCCCTCTGCACACAACTCTACACAGTGATTATCTGTGGGTTCAATTTTGTTCATGGACGGTAAGCCGAGAAGAAGGACAGGGGATGTGTGAAGGCAAAGCTAGTAGGGGAAGGATGGGTGGAGAAGAGATTTGAGTCCTGCTTTGGGGATGGTCAGGTTTGGATTGGTCTCTCCATACATTGGCTTGGGTTTCTGCAAAAGCAAAGCCTGAGACAAAGGCTTGGCGCATATAATTTGGAAGATAATCCCAGGAAACAAGAGTAAGGCAGAACACAGCGAGACTGAGATAGGGAAGCAGGAGCCAATGAAGGATGTACCCTCCCTGTAGGGGACCTTGGCTCCTCGGAGATCTTAGAGAAGCATGTGGAGCACCTCATAGAACGTTCTATCTGAAGGACAGGAGGCTTGGGTATTAATCCAGGGGCTGCCATCCCCCATTGTTTGAGGCTTAACCACAGAGACGTTCACCTCCCTGCTCTTCCTGACTGTGCCAGGATGTGAGGTGAGTGGACTTCTGTGGCTTCAAAGAAAACCTGAAGCCAGGAAAACAAAGGACTTGCCGGGCACAGCCGTGGCTCAAATCAGAGGTGGTTGGAAGAGATGTGGTAGGAGGCACAAAAATCACCTGCTACGACCAAGAAAGTAAAAACCACCTCCCCCTGTCCCCAACTTGTCATCAGCCAGAAATGCATCAGATGGCCACCCCTGAGTGGAAGGGGACGTGGAGAGCAAGCGGTTTCAGCGGGGTGGTCTGTAAGTAAAATACAGCCTGGGAGGCAGAATGGGAATGGGTACTGGGCGGGCAGCTAACACAGTGTGCTTCGTGTCCTGAGTAGCCACTACAACCTGTCCCCCCAGGACCCATGAGTCATGTGGTGTGGGGACAGTTCTACTGGGAGCCACCAGCCACGCTTCCTTCCAGCAACTTGTCAACACTTCACTTTGGTGGTTCCTATGCCTTTTTGCCCCCAGGGAGTGAGCGAAAGGGGCGGCAGACACATAATCCACCATTCACACCACTGCCATCCACCTCTTCCATAAGCTGAGCTTTCTATCGGAATCCTGGAGACAAGCAGAAGGTCAAGGATGGGCCGTCGCCTTGGCAAACCAGAGAAACAGGAGGGGACAAGAGTGAGGCTCCTGCTGCTGCTCACTTGTGCTACTTAACTGCCTGACATGGTGCCATGTTCCTGGCGTGGGTTGCCCCCAGGGGAGGGAAGGGTCTGTTAGACTCTTGGCAACAGGTGGAGACCAAAAGGCAGACATGGCCTCTCCCCCTTCCTTCTCATTCTCTGCTGGTTTTCTTCCAAGAAGGAATCATCAAGACTCTTGCATCTTGAGCTTCTCCTTTCCAGACACCTCCAACACAAGGAAAAGGCTGTAAAATGGGAAATTCTGTCCCATCTCTTAATGCATTTCCTCCCGTCCCCATCTCTGTAGGGAAACGACCCCGCCGAGGCTGGTACCACGGTGGCCATGGTAACCGAGTAATTGACATACAGTCTGTAAGTCATAAACTTAATGAAAGTGTAGTTTTTATTGCACTTCACCCTCATCTCTGATTAAATCAGATCTGCATAACGCAAAGGTATTAAATTTCCATGTTTCTCATTGTCTCTCCCCTGCCAGTAGGAAGAAAGCTCTGTGGTGAGGGAACCCTGCCAGTAGGCTGAGAACACCATGGCTCTAGATTTTGCTGAAAAATGTTTTTTAATAATTGGTGCTGGCTGGCTCACGCAGCAAAGCAAACTTTTGAGAGACGGTTGGATTCTGGCTCCACGGACACACAGCTGCTTTCCTCTGGCGGGTGGAGACCATGGCGGTAGAGAGGAGTAAGTCACAGAGGAGAAAGGAGACATGAATGAGGGACACGTTGATGCCAGAACTAGTTCCAGAGCCCCACGTTGGGGCCAGGCCTGTCTGAGATCTGGGGACACAGAAAGGAACGAGTCAGAGCACCCGAGTGCAAGATGCACAGAATCTAGATGAGAGACTCACCTGGATCATGTGTCCTTGCTAGCAATAAAAATCAACAAGAATGGGGACTTGGGAGGAATCTGTGCCGGCCAACTGGTAAACCGCTGTGTGGCTGTTTCAAGCTCTGTGCTTCAGGGTTCTTTGGGGATTTAAGATCAATCACGTTGATGCTTATGCTAGAAGAGCTATCGTGCTAATGGGGGCGATGTGGGAACCACTACACTGCGAGCGGTAATGTGACACTAAGGACAAAGGTTGGCCAAAATTTTCAGGGAGGAGTGCTTACTTCTAGCAAGGGCTTTCAAGAAGGTATCGAAGAGGTGTTGCCTTCAGACAACGCTTATTTATGGCAGGGGTCCTGCAAAGCACTTTTAGGTGGAAGGAGGCATCATTCTGTTGACAGTTTTTAAAGTTTATTTATTTTCAGGGAGGAGGGGCAGAGAGAGAGAGGGAGAGAGAGAGAGAATCTCAAGCAGGCTCCACGCTCAGTGCAGAGCCCAATGCAGGGCTCGATCCCAGGACCCTGGGGATCATGACCTGAGCCAAAATCAACAGTTGGATGCTCAACCAACTGAGCCACCCAGGTGCCCCCTCTTGAATTTTAATTTAACTTCATCTGAGTAGAAAATAGAAAAAAAAATGAGAAAGGAGTGTATAACAAGGCAATGGTGCTCAACTGGAGACAATGTTTGCCCTTTCTCCCCTCCACCCGAAGGACATTTGACAATGTCTGGAGACACTTTTGGTCGTCCCAATTCAGGCAGGGGCTCCTGACATCCAGAGAGCAGAGGCCAGTTATGCTGCTCTATATCCCATAATGCATGAAACAATCCCCCATCACAAAGAATTGTCTGGTCCCACATGTCAACAGTGATGAGTTTGGGGGACCCTGTATAAGGGAAAATATGCTATTAACTGATGACTTCAGAGATAAGGAGAGAGCTGAGCAGATTTTGAAGTTAAGTCCCTGCCCCAGCAGGACAGATGCTGCACAGTCAGGGCCATGTCCGGTGAGAGGACCGACCCTCTGGGTTCAAGGTGTGTGATCCATGAGGCTGACCGAGGAGTCTGGGCATTTCAGGCCGAGGTGAGGAGCTGCAAAGAAGTCACACCTAGTTGTACTTTTAGTAGGGCTAAATTTTGCTTCCTTGCCTATGATTATGTGTCAAGCATCCCCGGGATCCTCCCTGAGTTTACCCCTTTCCTTCCATTCTTGGGATACCTCTTCCTATCCTCTGTTCTCCCAAAGTTTAGACAGCAGATGCATAAGCGTGATGTGTTCAAAGTCAGAGTCAAAGACGTGAGAGTCGGGGAACAGGTCTAATCTCAGGGTCCCATTCCTTCCATTTAAAGACTTTCTAGCAAAGAACTGCTCTTCATTTTCTCTAGTGAGAGGAAGATGTCCAGAAGAGAAGTGAGCTGCCATAAAATTGCTTGAAATTCTTGGGTTTGAATTTTTGATCGATTGAGTGATTGATTGGTTAGGCTCCATGCCTAATGTCAGGCTTGAACTCACAACCCTGAGATTAAGGGTCATATGCTACATGGACTGAGCCATCCAGGCACCCCGGGATTCTTGATTTTAACATCAACCATTATTTGAGGTAGTTACTATCAGTTAATGGACGGAGAAGCCATATCTCGAAGACATTATGGAAATCTTGCAAAGTAAAGGACTAGGAAATTATGACGTATTGTGGGGTGACAAATTCTGGGCCCCTTATAATAATCACCACCATTATGAAAAACTTATGTTTGGCAAGCATGTAGGTTGGGTCAGGCACGTACTACGCGATCTCCCTATAGCCCTTGGAGGTTACCCAAAGTAGCCACGATCTGCAGAATCAGATTGAGGAGCACATCTCTGGGTCTCAGGCCGGGGTGTTATTCATGTTACAAGCAGGGATACCCTCTCCTTCACCCCCAGTTTCTGCACACATCTCATCAAAGTATCACCTTCGGTTCCTGAGAAATGTAACACAGGACACACACCCCCCAAGAAGCATGTATGTGCCTCCTGACTTGGGTTTCTGTCCTGGTTCACTAGCTTCCTGGCCACTGACTATGTCTGCCCTGTCTGGGGCCAACCCTGGACCAACCTTCCAGGCTGAAAGGAGTCCCCAGAAAGAAAAGAAACCATGCCTTTTAGCAGGGCAGGAGCGCACGCACAAAAGCCCGTGTGGATCCTGAAGTTACTGGGTACCCTGAGGAAAGCTGTCATTTCCCAGATGTCAGCTTGAACATTATCTGTTATGTCTTCCTAACAGGAAGCTCAGCACAAAAAGCAGTGGTGATGAACACTGCAGGCCTCATGGGCCACTGAGGGCCATGACCCTTGGGGGTGGTCTTGTCACATGTCAACGGCAGAACTTGCCTCCCCAGGCAGTGCTGGTCAGAAGGAAACTCTACTGAAATGGATCCCTTTTGCAATGGAGGAAACATCCTCTAGAAGCCAATTATAGGCAGGGCTGGGAAGGCGGTTCTGGGGCTGAGGAGGGCCCGCGGTCTAGGGTGAGCCTGTGGGTCGATAGAAGGGAGGTATCTGTGAGTCCCCATCTGGTTTCTTCCTTCCCTTAATCTCCATGATGCTGCCCAAGAAATCAGAAACGGATGAAGCTTAGTGATTATGTCTCGCATCAAATTTCTAGAGAAATGAATGGAGTCCTATGATGATAATTCGGTCCATCAATGGCTTGCCAAATATGACCCTTCGGACAAGCCCTTCAGAGTTGGGTCTCTGACATCTGCCAACACACTGAGTATAGTACCTGCCAAAAGATGAACAGTGAAAATGACAACAATCATAGACACTCGCTAAATGCCTTACATGTGTCTTAGCCCTTTTTAATCCTCACAACTACCCTAAGAAGTATGGCTTAATATTATCCTTGTTTTACATTTTAGGTGTAAGGAAATTGAGGCCCAGAGATTATGCCATCTGCTCCTGGGTCCTGAAATGGATGAAGGGAAACCAGGCCTTTGGCTCATGCTCTTTTTCTTGCACAACCTTGAGTCATGACTGCATGAGATACTACTCTGGCCTTTCGGAAACAGGGACAACGAATGAAAAGTAGAGAATATGTAGGATGTGACCTGATCCATCTTCTATTTTCTCAAGAGAGAAAAATCTTAGAAGTAAATGAAAAAAAAATATGCAAAGTAGTAACCAACCATAACTTTTCTTAAAACATATTAGGAAAGGGGCGCCTGGGTGGCTCAGTCGGTTAACCAGCCAACTTCAGCTCAGGTCATGATCTCATGGTTTGTGAGTTCAAGCCCTGCGTCAGGCTCTGTGCTGATGGCTCAGAGCCTGGAGCCTGCTTTGGATTCTGTGTCTCCCTCTCTCTCTTCTGCTCCCCTGCTCATACTCTGCCTCTCTCTGTCTCTCAAAAATAAATAAATGTCTAGAAATATTAAAAAATAAATAAAATAAAAAATAAACATTAAAAAATTTTAAACATATTAGGAAAAATAAAACCCAATCAAAGATTTAAATACAAAAAAATATATATAGGTAAGATATAAGACTTTCCTTAATTTTTTCCCCCTGTAGTCTTGGGTTTTCTTACCGTGGTTCTGTAGCTAACTGGTTTGGACCCTGTCTGGAAGACAGGATGCTTTGGGACATTTGGAACTCTCTAGTTTGGCTGAGGCATTTCACAAATTGCTTGAAGCTTTGGGATCACGTCTTGCAGCTAGTGCTTGCTGAACTCACCTTGTCTGGCTAGTAAAAATTATTTGAGATGTTAATTAAAAATATGGATTTCAGGCCTCACTCTAGGAGTACTTGATAAAGAAAGGAAAAGCCTAAGTCCGTGGTCCTTGGCCATAGCTGTGCTGTGAGATTCTTATTCAATTATCCTGGCATGGGACTTGAAGCAAGAAAATGTATTTATTTTTTATTTATTGTTTTTATTTGTTTGAGAAGGATAGAGAGGGCACAAGCAGGGGAGAGGCAGAGGGAGAGGGAGAGAGAGGATCCCAACCCACAAACCGTGAGATCATGACCTGAGCCGAAATCAAGAGTTGGACGCTCAATCGACTGAGCCACCCAGGCTCCCTGAGAACGTTTAAACTCTTGGGTGATAACAGTGAGCAGCTAGGGTTGATGATGGGTTTGATCTCGCCATGTCAACCCATGGTTATCCTCTGGGTGGTTGGCCTGTTCTCAGCACATGCCTTCCACACTTTTCCTGACCCCCCGCAAGAGGAACCTGTACTCAAAGGCATAAGACAGCTGCCTCTATTCCTTGCATCAATAACCAGACACATGCTGAGTCCACATCAAAAGTGTCCCCTCCCTGGAAACGCAGGTGACCACCTAGTGAAAGGACTTGGAAGCGAGTGAGTCCAGAGGCCTGGCATAAAGCAAACTGCAGCAACAGAAGAGAAATGCAGGTCTCAAGCTGGGGGATCAATGTCCAAATGGGACGAAGGGAAAATAGACAGACTGCAGGCACCGTGAACTTGAGTGAGCTCAGCCTCAGAGTCAGAGTCCCTATGTGCAGGGAGACAAAGCATGTGGTCCCTGGAGGTCCAGGGCGCTTGGGGCCATCCAGCTGCAGGAAGCAAAGAGCCAGGGATGAAAGGCAAGGGCCGGGGTTCAGCACGCTTGGACCCTCAGAGTGGATTGCAATCAGCAATGGCATCGTGCGGAAAGGGGCAGGGCTGGGCGGGGATGAAGCAGTGGAGGAGTGAACGGAACACGGAGAAGTGAAACGCTGACCAAAGAATTCCTCCTATCCCTCTATTTAAGGACAAGATTGATCCCAGAATCTTTGGAGTGGAAGAAAGTACTTTCACAACAGCTCACCGGATAGAGGACATTCCATCTGGAAGCTCGGAGATCCCCCCCGAAAGCAGGCCGAAAAGAACTTCCATTATCTGCCTATTAATCTCAAGATGCTGGTCCCCGGGCCTCCCGGCAAAGGCTCCTCGCTGATCCTTCCTCCTGGTCTGACCTTGGGAGGTGCACCCAAAAGACTCCTCTGTGTTCTGTCTGTTCACAGAATACTCTCCATACTCCTGGTCACCAAATGTGTGCGCGTTCTCCCCACACCAAGCAGATCTCCAATTCTCCCACACCAGCTGGGTGTCCCACAGTAGCTCAAGTCTGATGCGATTTACCTGGAGTTAGTGCCCACCCCTCAGGTGAGTGGCTCAGTCCCACAAGGCTGCCCCCTGCTTCGTGCACCCGTGGCAAGTCAAGGTTGCCACCAAGGCTCTGCATCAGACGTCTTTGTAACCCTCTTTGGGTTTGATCGTTTGCTAGAACGGCTCACAGAACTCGGGAAAAGCATTCACCTAGTAGATTGCTGGTTGATTACAAAGGATATGACTCTGGAGCAAGCAGACAAGAACAAGATATGGGGGACGGGCATGGAGTTTTCACATCCTCTCTGGGCCCCCACCTGCCCAGCACCTCCGTGTATTTACCGACCTTGAAACTCTCCAAGCACCCTCATTTAGGACTTTTTATGGAAGCTTCATTACATGACGCACAGCTAATTAAATCATTGGTTTTTGGTGACTGATCTTAATGTTCAGCCCCTCTCCTCTCCCTGGAGGTCAGAGGTGGGTTGAGGAAGAGCTGAGAGCGGAAGGTTCCAACTCTCTAATTGTACGGTTGGTTCCCATCTTTAGGGGGCTTCCCGGAAGTCACCCCGTTAATGTAAACTCAGGAAGGGTTGTGATGAATGACAAAAGACAACTTTATGGCTCTTATCGCTTAGAAAATTCCAAGGGTTTTAGGAGCTGTGTGCCAGGAGACCTGGATGATGACAAATCTCGATTTCTTATTATAAATCGCAATATCATAGGAGATCACTCGCGGGAAGGGTGTTCCCAGCCTGTGGGCACGTAGGTCTACCTTGACTCCAGATCCGGGTCCCACTCACTCAGGTCCGTTTGACAGTTGCCCGCGAGCTGGTGCCAGTGGAGGACAGCAGTCTAAACACCTGTGTCTGTAGGTCTCTAAGCACCATTCCCACCGCTCTGTGTTCTAACCCGAGCCTCTAGTTTCGGGGAATATGTGCTCTGTGTAAAAGACACCACACAGCCCAGAGTTGTTACTCATCATAACGACATCACAAAAGGAGGAACTTTTCTCATGAAATACAGCAAAGCCATTTGGGGTAAGATGATCTTCCTGATGCGTATTCCAGAAAACCAGCTGGATGGACATTGCAATCCTCCGAGCCCCAGACACATCCAGGATCTGCCCTTTCCATTTTCTCTGGCTTGTTCCATGGGCTCCATCCCACTGGGTACCTTCTGGCCTCTTCCATGTGCTAAAAGGGCCTCTCCCCAGGAAGGCTCATCATACGGTCTCAGAGCCGCGTGAGGATTTCGTGTGTTCAGCGGGTGAAGTCTCCTTGAGCAGAAGTGAGCACGAGCACAGACTGTGTGTGGGAGTAGATGTTCTTTCAGTGTCTGCTCTAAATGTTCATTGTTCCAAGACAGGGAAATGAATGGGGATTGCCTGAACCACGCTGGAGCTGAAGCAAAACAGCTAACCGAGCTCATGGAGCTCCGCAGGGCAGAATTTTCCTTTTGCTCTTTTGGCCCTACGATCCGTGGGCAAACTCATGGACCAGGCGACTCCTATTTGCTGGCACTACCTTTCCCAGCCTTCCCCCTACTCTGCTCCTACTGGACGCCCCTTCTAAGGCCCCAGTTTCTGAGTTCTGGAAACTTTTCATGCAGCGGTCCCTGCCCCTGTGGGTAGCAATGACTCCCACGGTGGCTGATCTCATCTTCCCACCCCCCGTCCACCACCTGTGCCACTGAATTCCCTGAATCAACTCTCTGTGCTAAGACCTCTAGGTCTGCCTCTTCACCGGCTGATAAAGTTCTTAAATACTAGCGAACACTTTTATAGCATGGGTAGCGCTTTATATCGTTAATTAATTTAATCCCCGTGACTTTCCCGTGAAGTGGGTACCATGATCATCCCCATTTCACAGATGCGGAGAACAAGCAGTAGAGAGGTCCCACGGGAGATCAGCGATGGCGCTGGGATTCAGAGGTCGAAGACTGAACCCAGACTGAAAACACAAGCAAGGAAATATACGCACACATGCGCAAACCAGCAAATCAAATACCTTGATTCATAGAAGTGTTAAGTCATGAAACCATGAGGGATATGGCTCTGAAACTGAAGCCTCTGGACCAACAGCATTAGCATCATCTGAGAACTTGCTAGAAATGTACATCTTAAGGCTTCACCCCTGACCTACAAAATCAGAAATGGGGAGAGGGAGAAGGGGAAGCACTCTGTGTTTTAACACCCCCCCCCCCAACAGGTGATTCAGATGCTTAGTGAAGTGTGGGAACCACTGCTTTAGATCACAGGTCCATCCTTGGATGTTGAGGTCCTAGAAGTGTTCTCCAGCCACTGTGCTCGACTTCCTGAAAACCAAGCTTATTTGCCACACAGCATGTCTCCTTTAAGGGGCTCTGCAGGTCCTTGCCTCTTGGGGAAGACACTACGGTGGGCAGACTTGTGATGTCCCCATCTTAACCCTGGGGACATGGGAATGGGTCATGTTACATGGCCAGGAGCAATTCAGGTTGCCAAATCAGTTACTTTGAAATAAAAAGATTATCCTGGATTATTCCAGTAGGTCCAATATAATTATAAGTGTCCCTAAATGGACACCTCCCCAATGGGAGACAATGGGGGACACTCATCCCCCAATGGGGGACACTTCTCCCCAATGGGGGACACTTCTCCCCAAATGGAGAAGAGGGAAGCTGATGAAGCAGAACTAGAGGGATAGATAGGTGGCTTTGAACATGGAAGAAAGGGAGACAAACCAAGGAAAACAATCTCTAGCTGCTGAAAAGGCCAGGAAACACATTCTCCCTTCAAGTCTCTAGAAAGAACACATCCCTGCCGACGCCTTAGTTTTGGTCCAGTGAAATCTGTTTTGGATTTCTGACCACTAGAACCATAAGATAATAGGGGCGCCTGGTGGCTCAGTTGGTTAAGCGTCCAACTCTTGGTTTCGGCTCAGGTCACAATCTCGTGGTTCATGAGTTCAAGCCCCATGTCAGGCTCTGTGCTGGCAGTGTGGAGGCTGCTCAGGATTTTGTCTCTCTCTCCGTCTCTTTCTGCCCTTCCTCCATTCACTCTCTCTCTCTCAAAATAAATAAATAAACTTTTTTAAAAAAAGAACTGTAAGAGAATAAATTGGTGTTGTTTTCGGCTGGCAAGTTGGTGGTTACTTGTTACAGCAGCCATTGGAAGCAAATGCAGACTGCAAACAAACATCCCAGGGCATATTTGACCCCAGCAGCTGTAGAGTCCTAACCCCCCTTCTCAACTCACCTCTTCCCCTCCACGTCTTGGTTTCATTTTTTTTTTAATTTTTTTTTAACGTTTATTTATTTTTAGAGAGACAGAGACAGAGCATGAGCTGGGGAGGAGACAAAGAGAGAAGGGGAGTCACAGATTCCAAAGCAGGCTCCAGGCCCCAAGCTGTCAGCACAGAGCCTGACGCGGGGCTCGAACTCATGAACCACGAGATCGTGACCTGAGCCGAAGTTGGATGCCTAACCGACTGAGCCACCCAGGCGCCCCTTGGCTTCATTTTTTAGACTTCCAAATGGAGTCCGCTTTCCACACTTCCTCCTCGTCTAAACCCTACAGTTTCTGCGTCTTCTGGAACTCCCGCTCTTGTTGTCTCCCCTCCAGCTACAGCCTTCTGTAGCTGGGACATTCCTTATCTGGTGCTGGAGGCCGAATGGAAGCCCTGGTGTCTCTGAAGGCCCCTCAAGTAGAGCCTGAGTTTTCTTTCACAGCCTAAAGACCTCAGGGTGAGAAAGCGGTTTCAATGTCCACCAGTGCTAATCCACTATTGCCAACCCCAGCCCATTTCTACGCCCATCCTGCAAAAACCCTTTCTTATTTAAGGCTCATGCTTCTCTTAGCTCAATCACCCTCTCCCCCACCTCCTTCCTGCCATCGATCAGCCTGCCAGTCCCTCCCCCACCCCTCACTGAAGATGGTATGCCTTTCACTTTTCCTGTCTACCAACACCCCCGCCAACACTCTTGAGGACTGGAACCTCCATGCCAATGACACAAGCAGCACCTCCGGCAGTGCCTTCCAACTGCACATCATCTACACTCTTCCACGGTCACACCTAGACCTTGTCACCTCCAGCAACCACATCTCCCTCAGAACTCACTTTAAGAGCTCAACCCGGTGTCTTTTACTCTGGTCTCCCCCGATGCTACAAACCTTTGATTTCATTGCGCCTTGCAAACCCTGTCCTCATTTTGCTAACTAGCTACAAACCCACGACCCATGAGTTTCACCCCTTCCTTGCAAATATTCTCAGTCCCTCGGTCCCTCTCCGCCACCGGCCCCAGATGTCACACTGTCTTGCTCACCTGGTAAACCGCAGTCCTGGCTGGACCCCCATAGCTGCGTCCTCCATATTGTCACAGGAGCAGCTGAGCTCTGTGTAGAAAATCACACATCCAGGTTAACGGCTTTGCTTTAAAAATCACAGCCGTTATCCCCACGCGAGCCCTTCCTTCTGCCTGATGCATCTGTTGTCCTTCCTTACCAACTCCCCTCCTCCCCACCCTGCCACGACTATTCCATGGTTTCCTTTTTTGCTCAGATCTTCCCCACTCTCCCCTCCCACACACTTAGTGGGTGCTCTCCCTCATGCATGCTGGGGAAATATAAGCCATCCCACGGAGATGCTCTCAGGTTCTCATCAGCAGATCCGTAAGCCTTCATTCATCATCACGCTTCTTCGCCTTCCCCCTCCTATAAGCAAGAGAGAGCGCTTTGCTCCTAACCCAAAAGAAATCCTCCCCCTGCTTTGCTACCCAAAGAACGCGCTGTTTTGGTTTTTCTTCCTCTTTCCCTCATCATAGATCTTTCTGGAGGGACATCCAGAGCTTTAAAGGCTTCTATCAGAAATGAAAAAAAAAAAAAAAGGCCTAAAATCAATTACCTACAATTCCACTTTCAGAGGTGAGATAAAAGCCAGGAAAATTGACTGAAAATAAGCGGGAGAGAGAAATCACTGAGATAAGAGCTGACATCACTGGAGTTGAAAATCATCCACAAAACTAAAAGTCAGTTATTTTGATCAGAAGGTTAGCAGAACTAGCAAGTGCCAAGCAAGACTGCTTAAGATAAACAGGGGGGAGAGATCACAAATGACCAACATCAGAACAGGAAGAGGGATTATCATTACAGATTGCATGGTTATCAAGACAATTGAAAGAGAATGCTAGGAATAACCTTATGTAAACAAAATGGACAATGCAGATGAAATGCTGTCCCCTGAAAAACTCAGATTATCAAAACCGACACGAAAATAGCCTCATACCTCCCGAAACGTTAAGCTGTTGATCCAAAACCTTACCACAAAGAAAACATTGGGCCCGCATTATATCACAGGGGAAATCTCATTAAATGTTCGAGGAAGAAATAACATGGAATTTACACAACCTATTCCAGAAAGTACAGGAAGGTTGAGCTACTGATGGAGACAGCAGAGGAGTGAAGGGAGTCAGCCACAAAAAGTTACGGCTTCATGATTCCATTTAAATGAAGTTCTGGAATGGGGCACCTGGGTGGCTTAGTCGGTTAAGTGTCCGACTTCAGCTCAGCTCGGGTCATGATCGGGTCATGATTGGGTCATGATTTTGCAGTTCGAGAGTTTGAGCCCCACGTCGGGCTCTGTGCCGACAGCTCAGAGCCTGGAGCCTACTTCAGATTTTGTGTCTCCCTCCCTCTACCCCTCCCCTGCTCACGCTCTCTCTCTCTCTCTCTCCAAAATAAATAAATGTTAAAAAAATTAAAAATAAATACATAAATGAAGTTCTAGAATCAATGCAATAATTTATCATGGAAAACTTCAAAAAGAGTGATTTCCTTTGTTGGGATGAGAGATGAACTGGAAGGGAATGCTAGGGAACATTCTGGAACAAGAGGGATAGGTGAAACGGACGTCAAAATCAGATATCATGCATTTCACCATAAGTAAATTTAATGACTAGCCACCCAAGAAGGTTAGGTTTGGAGAAGGACATGAGAGTCCTTTTACCACCAATGAGAGTTGGTGGTAAAAGTTGGGTGATGAGTGACAAACCTCATTATTAACCTTCTGTTTATTAACCTTCCGTTTCTGTTGGGGGTGTTTTACATCCCCATAACCAAGCGTTTTAAAATGGAACAGTCACAACAATGGTAGTGTGACGTCTAACGTGAGATATTCCGTTCGTCCGTCACGCCATGTCAAGTCGGCAGACTTCAGGTTTGCACAAAACGGAGTATATTGGTATTTCCTTGCAGTCTGATTCTGTAAAATTGTTCCCATCGGCACCCAATATGCACATTTGCACCCGGCTTTCCTACTCACATTACACCGTAGACATCTTTGCACAGAAACCCAGTCTTCGTGGTCACCGCTTTTAATGGCGACCCCTCTGGCCTCTTAATGCTGAAACTCAAATTTTGTCTCATTATTTTACCTACGTCGAGTGTTAGTGCTGCTGGGAATGATACGGCTTGAGCAAGAGTATCCCTCAGGACCAGGCATTTAACTATTTATGCTCTCTATGCTCACGGTGTATTAAGGAGGATTTAAGGGTAGCTTGAAAAGACGCATAAAATACAAGATAGGACAGACATCAAACAGAACACAAAAAGAAAGAGACACATGGTGAAAGAGGGAACTGAACCAAGGATAGTTAAGGATGGACAAATTCGGCACTCTTCTTTCGTCTTCAACAAAACATTCCCACAACACCAAACTTTGGGCAATGATGCTTAGTGTGTGTGTTGGTTGGGGTCGGGGTCGGGGTTGGGGTACAGAAGGGTAACCAAAGAAGCCTCTTACAAGACGTAGTTATCGTTGAAGCCCGAAAAAGTAGCTTCAGATGTAACTTAGGGAAGCTTTTCATCTTAGAATGGCTGATACACAAGAGCAAAGGGGGGAGGGGGGATCCAGATCCCCGTCCTGCTGCTTCCCTGCTGGTTATTTTGAGAAAATAACTTCCTCTCTCTGATCCTTCGTGTCCTCCTTTGTAAAACACGCACCTCCTAGCACGGTTGAGGGATTTCTCACAGATCCCACGAGCACTGACGGGGACACGCTGGGGGGTGGGCACTATTCCGGTCCTGCGGGAAGGGATTGGCGGGTAAGGCTCCACCTTTACGAGGCTCACCTTCTGGTGGAGGTGAAGACACAGAGAAGGAAACAAAGAAGGAAGGTAGTTTCAGATGGTGACACTTTGATTCGAGAAAATGGCCCTCCAAAGGGGGCTAGAGGGAAAGGGATATGTGTGTGCACTTTGCAAGATCTGTGGATTTGGGAATTCCTCTCTGCAAAGATCCTATTTTGTTAATATTTATTTATTTTTGAGAGAGAGAGAGAGAAAGAGAGGGAGACAGAATCAGAAGGCGGCTCCAGGCTCCGAGCTGTCAGCACAGAGCCCGACACGGGGCTCGAACTCACAAACCGTGAGGTAGCAACCTGAGCTGAAGTTAGACTGAGCCACCCAGCTGCCCCAAGATCCTATTGTAAAGGGATCTGAAAGATGAAAGGTGTCAGGGACGAGCCATCGAAATGAAGGGAACATAACACGGAGGCTTGTGTTTTAAGGATCAGCAAGAAAGCCGGCGTGGCTGGAGCAGAGGGTAACAGCGCAAAGAGACAAGGCTGGAGAAGTAGACGGGGCCCAGCGCTCATGGCACCAGGGTTCAGGGCCTGCATTGTGTGCCCTGCACACAGAGGCCTGTGCAGGATTTAAGCAGTGGACTTAAATGGGATTCACGTTTTTAAGCCACTGCATGGAGGACGGGTTGTAGCAAGAGTGGAGGCAGGGAGACCAGCTTGGAGGCCGTCAGATTTCAAGGGCGCAGTACAGTTCCTGGCACAGAAAAAGCACTCGCGGGATCACCTGGGTGGCTCAGTCGGTTAAGCGTCCGACTTCAGCTCAGGTCACGATCTCACGGTTTGTAAGCTCAAGCCCCGCGTCAGGCTCTGTGCTGACAGCTCGGAGCCTGGAGCCTGCTTCCGATTCTGTGTCTCCCTCTCTCTGCCCATGCCCACTCAAGCTCTCTCTCTCTCTCAAAACAAATAAATAAATAAGCATTAAAAAAAAAAGCGTTCACTAAATTCCAGTTGTTTTGAATTGGTGATCTGTAGCCCTTCTTTTTTTTAGAAAAAGATATTAGTGAAGATAAAAAAAAATTAAAAAGAAAGAAAAAGACATTAGCGAGGAGGGACAGTGATCTCCTTAAGACATCCACTATTTGAGAAAATCAGGTCTTTCTGTCCTCTGTAGCAGAGATACCTTCTCCTGGCTCATCCAGTGTGGAAGCTTGGGACCGGGGCCTTTTCTAGAGCTTCTTTTCCTGGGCGTTTCCAGGGAGGGGGGTGTGGGGGTCACAGAGAACGCCGTGGGAGGTTGTGAGGCTGGAGGCAGGCACTCTGTGGCTCATCCATGGGGGCGGGCTGCCCCAACCTCCCCGGGGGGTCCCTCCACCTTCCGTGCCTCCCCCTCCACCAGGAACAGACCTCCACCTCCGCCAGGCTCAGCCACAGCAACAATCGCCAGGGGCTTCGTTGCGTCCTCATGGGCCCAGCTCCGATTGTGGCTTCTGGAATGTTCTTACTCTCCTCTACTTTACACCCATCCTTCCTTCTCGGGGGCTGCCCTGCGTGCACTTTGGACTCCAAGCTCCAACATTCACCGTGAAGGCGGAAGGCTTGCAGAGAGCATTTGATTCCACAATTGGATAAGGTCAAATCCCCGCATCTGATCATGTACATGTATTGAATAATGTTCATAATTACTCATATCATATACAACTATATATATATATGTATATATATATATTTAGAGAAGAGGTAGAAAGTTAGAGTCGTATAGTTAGAGTTGTATAGTGAATATGGTGATATAGTTACAGTTTATAAATTTACATATATATGGGGTTATGTAGTTATATAGTAATATAATTACAGATTGTGAATTTACACATATATAGTTATATAGTTAGAGTTTATGAACTTACATATATATAGTTATATAGTGATACAGTTATAGTTTATAAATTTACATATATATAGGGTTATATCGTTATATAGTGATATAATTAGTTTATGAACTTATGTATATGTATATAGGTGCATATATGTGTGTGTATATATGTTGTGCTTCTTCAATTGACCCCACTTTGGTTCACCAACAGCAGCAGATCAAAGAGAGAAAGAACCAAATATATCTCTGATTTATGTGGAAATCTCCAAGTGTCCAGTCGCCTGGGTGGCTCAGTTAGTTAAGTGTCTGACTCTTTTTAATTTTTTTTTAATGTTTATTTGTAAGAGAGAGAGACAGACAGACAGAGTGTGAGTTGGGGAGACAGACACAGAGAGAGAGGGAGACACAGAGTCGGAAACGGGCTCCAGGATCCAAGCTGTCAGCACAGAGCCGGACGTCGGGCTCAAACTCATGAACCATGAGATCATGACCTGAGCCGAAGTTCGACACTCAACCGACTGAGACTCCCAGACACCCCTAGAATTTTTTTCAAATCTTTTTTTAACTTTTATTTATTTGTGAGAGACAGAGCATGAGCAGGGGAGGGGCAGCAGAGAGGGAGACAGAATCAGAAGCAGGCTCCAGGCTCTGAGCTGTCAGCACAGAGCCTGACGCGGGGCTGGAACTCACGAACCGTGAGATCATGACCTGAGCTGAAGTCCGATGCTCAACCGACTGAGCCACCCAGGAGCCCCAAGTGTCTGACTCTTGATTTCAGCTCAGGTCATGATCTCACAGTTCGTGAGTTCGAGTTCCATATTGTGCTCCACAGCTGGCAGCTCAGAGCCTGCTTGGGATTCTCTCTCTCCCCCTCTCTCTATCCCTCCCCTTCTCTCTCTCTCTCTCTCTCAAAATAAATAAATAAATAAACTTAAAAAAAAGAAAGAAAAGAAAACAGACGAAACCAGAAGGAATGTATCCTACAAACCAAGCCAGCCCCCGAGATTGACAAGGATAAGACTTGCCAAATTGTATTCTTTGCGAAAGTTCCCCGGATCATTTTCTGACAGCTGGCACAAGAAAGATTTAAAACCCTGAAGAGGAGGGAGGAGGTGGTTTCCATCTGTGGTCATTACCTGATCCTGCAGATTTCAATTGCCAGGACTAACTCCATGGGGCATGCAGTTTATTATAGATTTCAAATCCAGAGAAGGGTGCAGAAAATAATATAACATACATCCCTGTACTCACTGCTGGTATTTGACAAATGTTAACATTTGCCATTTGCTTTGGAGGTTTTAAAAATAAAACTTTTCAGATACTTTAGAGTATCTGTAAATATCCCACTCAATCCCATCTCCTTATTGTTCTAATTTGAATTTCATGGTGCATGTCTTTGCAGAGTTAGACACATCTAACTTGCACATCTCAAACTTGAACCATCTTCAGGAAGCTGTCACATAGAAGTCTGTTTTCAGGGGCGCCTGGGTGGCTCAGTTGGTTAGGTGACCGACTTTGGCTCAGGTCACGATCTTGCGGTTTGTGAGTTCGAGCCCCACATCAGGCTCACCGCTGTCAGCGCAGAGCCTGCTTCGGATCCTCTGTCCCCTTCTCTCTCTCTATCCCTCCCTCACTTGCTCCCTCTCTCTCACAAAAATAAATAAAACATTTAAAAAACACAAGTCTGTTTTCAATACATACTTTGGTTGGTAGAATCAGGGAGTGATGCCGCTCGGTCTATATCATCTCTGTGACTCCCTTCTAATCCTTGATGATATTCCACATTTTGCACGAGAGCCCATACTAACAAGACCACATCTTTCTTCCTTTGTCCCCGCAACCTTCCAACTCACCGTGGGCCTTGCTAGTCTCAGACAACACATCAGATTCCCGGAAGCCATGCCTCAGGTGACCCTCAAGGCTACTGAAAGTTCTGGTCAGCAATGCCAACGTGGTGGAGGTGGGGATCCCCACACCGCTGAGCAATTCTCCGGCACCCGCCGGATGTTCTACTATTCATCTCAATTCCAATACGGTCTACCTGGAGATATTGTCAGATCCCTCAGGTTAGGGGTTCAGTCCTACAGGGCTGACATCCCTTCCCCCCACTGTGAGAACTAAGCCCACTGAGTCAAAGGAGGGATGTGGAGACTCAGCACAGTGAAGTGAGGTTTTAATCTATGTTCTTGCAAGAGTGGGTGTCTGACAGACAGGCACACTGGGGGCAGTCACAGCAGACAATTTATCTCCTAGCATGCAAGTCCATCCCCTGGCTCTTCATTGGCTGAGTGCTGCAGAAGTAAGTCCCTCCCTTGGCTCCTCATTGGCTGAGTGCTGCAAAGGTAAGTCCCTCCCCTGGTTCTTCATTGGCTGAGTGCTGCAGAGGGTACAGCCTTACTTGGAGGTCGCCTATGCCCATATAAAGCAAAAAATAGTCTGATTGGAACAAAGGTACATTCTCTGAAATGACACAGACTTTCAGTCCTTCCTCCCTTTGTTCTTTGGCATGTGCTCATTGCAAAGCCCCAGAAAAGAAGCCTGCGAAACAGAGAGGGGAAGAAGAACCAGGAAGTGAAGTGTCTAAGGGTTTGGGACTCCACTGTGGTGGCGGTGGTGGGTGGTACATATTTCCAATAGGTTGTAAACGTATTAACTAGTACAGCTTTTATTTGGTATTTCTGGAAATGAATCACCTCCCTTACTTCTCACACTACTTCAGACACTAACAGCAATCCAGGTACCACCTGGGCTTCTGACCCACTGGCTACACACGGATCAGAAGTTCCCACAACCCCTTCCTTTGGTGTAATTAATTTGCTAGAGCAGCTTACAGAATGCAGAGAAACATTTTACTCACTGGATCACTGGTTTATAATAACAAGATACAGCTCTGGAAGAGCCAGCTGGGAAAGATACAGAGGCAGGTCTGAGGAAGGGGTATGGAGCTTCCTAGCCCTCTCTGGGTGCACCACTCTCCCTAAAGCTTCCCAGGTGCACCAACGCGTAAGTTCTCCAAACCCTAGCCTTTTGGGTTCAGCACCTCTCCCATCCCCAGAGGTCAGGGGGTGGGACTGAAAGTTTCAACCTCTAATCACTGGGTTGTTCCCCCCACCCCACCACCAGCCCCCAAATTTAGGTCACCCAAGGGCTTTCCCAGAGTCACCCTTCTAACCAGCTCCCACATCCTGTTTCACCAAAGAAAGGGGACCTGGGTGGGAGATGAGATGAGAGGAGGCGAGAAGGTGCAGGCCTATCCACATCTCACACATCTCCCTCTCTGGGGCTCTCTCCACATCCTGCCTCCTTCCTGAGACCTTCTGCTCTGCATCTCCAGGGCTGTCCCCTGCCTCTTTCCTGCTGTGCCTGCTGGGGACTCACATCTCATTGTCCCTGCCAGGCCCAGCTGGAGTGTGACCTTCCTGACAATCTCTTCCGCTCCCAATCCTAGCTCTCCGATGCCCTGTCCTGGCCACAGTCCTATAGAAAACTCTATTACAAGGGGAATTTGACCTTTCACAAGCTTACCAGGGGATGGAGAGTTTAGCTTTTCCTTAACATAAACAACCCATGAGTGTTCTTCCACTGTCTCTAGGAGATAATGATTCTAATGAGTCCTGATTGGGGACAACTTACTTCCTCTAAGAAACCCGAAATCAATACTTTCCTCTCTCTGGGTGCCTGGCTAGTGCAGTTGGGAGAGCATGTGACTCTTGACCTTGGGACTGTAAATTCCAGCCCCACGTTGGGTGTAGACATTACTTAAAAATAAAATCTTCTAGATACATACATACATAATTTCCCTTTTCTTTACGGAATGAATAAAATCACAGGAATATAAGACACAGCATAAAGAATACAGTTAAAGATACTATAATAATGATGTAATGGAATGGTTGATAGATACACTTGTGAACATAGCATAATATATAAACTTGTCAAGTTACTATTAATACTAATTATTATTATTACTCCTATAATAATCATAGTATTATAATTAGATTATAATAGTAGTTATATATAATGTGAATAATAGTATATTACTATAGTATATTATTACATAATAGTAATTATAATAATTAAACTCTATGCAATTTTAATAGTAATTATATTAGTTATAATAGTAATTATAATAGTAATTATAATATTTACTATTATAATCTAATAATTACTATTATAATCATTATTATTATTATGCTATTATTACTATAATAATAATAATCCACTGAAACTAATGTAACACTGTATATCAGCTACACTCAAATTAAAGAAAAAATACTTCCCACTTTTTGAATCTACTAATCCAACTAGTTTTCTTTAATTGGACATTTTCTTCTCAAGGTTCATGGGTTCAAACCCCACATCGGTTCTGTGCTGACGGCTTGGAGCCTGGAGCCTGCTTCAGATTCTGTGTCTCCCTCTCTCTCTGCCCTTCCCCTATTCACCCTCTGTCTTTCTGTGTCTCAAAATAAATAAGCATTTAAAGAATTAAAAAAATAAAAGGGTGCCTGGGTGGCTCAGTCGGTTAAACGTCCAACTTCAGCTCAGGTCACGATCTCAGAGTTCATGGGTTCGAGCCTCGTGTTGGGCTCTGTGCTGACAACTCAGAACCTGAAGCCTGCTTCAGATGCTGTGTCTCCCTCTCTGCCCCTTCCCTGCTCATGCTCTGTCTCTCTCTGTCTCTCAAAAATAAATTAACATTTACACACACACACACACACACACACACACACACACACACATTAATTGGACATTTTCTTAGATCAGCCTGAAAAAAAAGCAAAGTCTACCCTGACTTGCTACATGTTTTGTTTGTTTATTTGTCTCTCCCCCCATCCTCCCTTCTCTTGGTAGCATTTGTAGGTGTCTTTGAGTCTAACTCAAGCCAATACTTAACAAAAGAAAGGAGGTTTAGGTTCAGGACATCCTATACTTGAGGCAAATTTATCCCTTCCAGTCCACGGTGTATCAAAAGGTGGTCCCTGCTGGCAAGCGGTGTTTCTATCATCCAGCTCTCTGGGTGCTAAGCCTTGGTCAATACAAAGAGGAACTGGAGAAGCAAAGTTCTGGGGACACTGCGTCGGGAAGCAGGGACCCCACAGGTGATGAATTTTTCCCAATTCACCCAGGACTTCCCCGGTTTATAGTGCTGACAGCCCCGCATCCTGATAAACCCACCAGTCCTGAGCAAGCCAGAGAGGTTGGTCGCCCTGCCCTACATGTAAAAAAGATTCTTAAGATCCGATTGGAAGTATTTGACAGAGAAAAGGAGTCTTCAAACTTGGGAAGGTTTTGGATGGAGCTAGAGAACATAATGCCAAGGGCAATAAATCAGTCAGTCAGAAAAAGACAAACACCATGTGATGGTGTTCATGTGGGGAATTTAAGAAACAAAACAAATGAACAAAGAAAGAAGGAGACCAACAAACAAAAAACAATCTCTTGAATACCGACAACTAACTGGTGGATGCCAGAGGAGAGGTGGGTGGGGAACGGGTGAAATGGATAAAGGGGAGTTTAAAAAACTGGGAAGATTTTGCAAAACCCAGGGTCCCCAGGCATTGAATATAATGAAATATAATGAATACAATGAAAAATAGTTGAATATAATGAAAGCATATGGACAGGGGAACCTAAAAGATCATGGGTGCAGGAGGAGTGAGGGTTGTCCCATACAGAGAACTTATGTTTAATCCAAGAACTAAGGGTTGACTCCAAGGGGGGAGTAGGAGACCTTACAGTATCCCCCCCCCCATATTTGCCATTTGATGAGTGTTCAACAGAAGTGAATGGAAAAACAGATCCCTGTGGCATGTTACTAGAGATGTCTATTTTTTTAATTAAAAAAAAATTTATTTTAAGTTTATTTTTAAGAGAGAGAGAGAGACAGAGAGGGAGGACGGAAGGGCAGAGAGAGGGAGACACAGGATCTGAAGTAGGCGCCAGGCTCTGGGATGTCAGCACAGAGCCCGACGCAAGGCTTGAACTCAAGAACGGTGAGATCAGACCTGAGCCAAAGTCAGATGCTTAACCAACTAAACCACCCAGGCATCCTGAGACTTCTATTCTTGATGTGGCTCCTTTAACAGTGCATAACTCTAGGGTGATCTATTCTGATTGTCAGTAATCTTCAATTGTTTTAAAGTTTATTTATTTTTGAGAGAGAGAAAGTGTGTGCACGCACGCAAGCAGGGGAGGGACAGAGAGAGAAGGAGACAGAGGATCCCAAGGAGGCTCCACAGTGTCAGCACGGAGCCCAACCAGGGGCTCCAACTCAAAAACTGTGAGATCATGACCTGAGCCCAAATCAAGAGTTGGACACTTAACCAACTGAGCCACCCAGGTGCCCCTTCAATATTTTTTTTTTAACAAAAGCTCACAAATAATTTTAATGTAATGATTGAATAATATTTAAATAACTCATGATGGGATTTTTTTTTTTTTTCTGGGAGCAAATCTCCATTTTGAAGAATCCAATTTCTCTCATTTAAAAGAATCAGTCGGGGCGCCTGGGTGGCTGTTGGTTGAGCATCTGGCTTCGGCTCAGGTCATGATCTCACGGTTTGTGAGTTCAAGCCCTGCATCGGGCTCTGTGCTGATGTCTTGGAACATCTGCTTTGAAGTCTGTGCCTCCCTCTCTCTCTGCTCCTCCCCTACTCATGCTCTGTCTCTTTCCTTCAAAAATAAATAAGAAACACTAAAAAAAAAAAAAAAAATTAAAAGAATCGGTCACTGGGGCGCCTGGGTGGCTCCATCGGTTAAGCGTCTGACTCTTGATTTTGGCTCAGGTCATGATCTCGAGGTTCATGTGTTCGAGCCCCTGGTCAGGCTCTGCACTGGGTTAATGTGCCAGCATCAGCTCCCAAATAGTCTGATTAAATGTGATTAAAACAAAGGTTGAATTCATTTGAATGACCTTTATATTTTGGGCTACGTGTTTTTATTTTTCGGCTATTTTTAAAGATAGGCTTAGATTTGCCCCAGAAATTGGACAAAGAAGAACAAAAATGTATGAGTAAGGGAATGGAAGAAATTACTCAAATTTCCAGGAAGTTAGTTCTTTGTGGGTTGGTGTTTATTATCATATAATTTATTTTTTATATAGGTTATATTTTACATACCTATTTTGGCTATATCTAGATAGGTAGATATATAGATGATAGACAGATAGATAGATAGGTAGATAGATAAATGATAGATAGATGATAGATAGATAGATAGATAGATAGATATAGATGTAGCCAATTCATTTTTTTTTTTTTTTTTGGCTGCCCTTCCTAATCCAAAGGCTGCAGCTTTTTTTTTTTTTTTTAGTTTTTTTTTAATGTTTATTTATTTTTGAGACAGAGAGAGACAGAGCATGAACGGGGGAGGGTCAGAGACAGGGAGACACAGAATCCGAAACAGGCTCCAGGCTCTGAGCTGTCGGCACAGAGCCTGACACGGGGCTCGAACTCACGGACTGTGAGATCATGACCTGAGCCAAAGTCGGCCGCTTAACCGACTGAGCCACCCAGGCGCCCCACTAGCCAATTCATTTAATGAAGAATTCAGTTAATCAACAGAATGTTCCCCGTCCCTAGCCCCTCGGTCTTCCGCATATTGGCACAACAGAGCAAACTGTCTGGATTTTTCAATCGGCTTTAATTTCATCACCTCCATTAGCCAACTTCCCTGAGAGACCCCCAAAGACCGCGAAAGATGAAGCAGGAACAAAGAAAGGTATTACCTGAGAAGACTCTTCCCTTGCTCCCACACAGTTCTCTTCCCAATGCGTTGTGCGTTTCTCAACTCACTTCATTCAACGAAAGCTGTCAAGCATCGAACGTTAATGAAGCTCTGCGTCTGGTATCATGAGTAAACCGGGTGGAAGAAAACAGGATCCCTACTTTGAGAGCCTACTTCCTCCGGAAACTAGGACACGTGTGCACACTGACAGCTTAAGACGTGGAATGTGGGTCATTCCAGAAGACAAGGATCAGATAAGAGGAGTCATTAATTTGCCTAGGGAGTCAGGGAGGCCTTCGGAGCCAGTGTGATGTGAACGGACTTGCCGTGGGTTACTGGGTAGACATCTGACAGTGGGGTAGTGCCCAGAGGGCACGCCTAATGGGAGAGATGGGGTGGGAAGCTACGGACTGTGTTTGAGAACGTCGATGAGGTCAGAGCCTTGGGGGTTTGCAGAGTATAGGGACGCATGGCCCCTCCGGGGTCACCAATGTCTTTCTACAGGTGTGTCTGCAGGCCAGGTGGAGTTAGCTGGAAATGCAGAGTCTCGGGCCCCATCGGCAACTTACTGAATTAGAATCTGCATGTTGACGTGATTTGCGCGCACGCTACAGTTTGAAAAACACTTGGTTATCGTATGCGGGCTTCTCTCCGGTCGTGTGCAAGGTGACATGTTCTGGGCTCTCAGTCGGATTTGCCAGGATCCCCTTACCTACTGCTCACAAGGCGGTGCGGGCTTCTCTGGCGGGGAAGTTTCCTGCTGATTCCTCGTGTCTTTCTTGGGTTTGGCGGGACCTGCTCTTCCTCCACAGGTAACCACAATATGGTGGGTCGGTAGCAAACTGTACAATCTGTGTGGTTGGTACCAATTCCCCTGCTTCTGCCCTGAGAGAAGTTGTGGAGTTTTCTCTTTATGGGGGCTTCGTTTCGGTCACTTTCTGGAATAGAACTCAGCCGTTCATTCGCCACAATCACGGTGAACTAGACTCTATGTTGTCTCCAGCTGTCGTGTCTCAGCTTCAAGCCTGTCCTCTGTGATTCTAGGTCCAGGGTCCTGTTTGGCCAGTGGGGGTCCCTGAAGTTCTGCCCAACAGCAGGTGCCAAAGGGAGGGAGGCTGGCCAGAGGAGAGGAAACCAGCTTCTTCCTGTTCTTGGCTGTCCTGGTCAGCCTTGTTACAGGATGCTCTTTACCCTGACAGTGGCCTCTAATTCCAATTTCTGGTTTTCTCCCCACGGTCCCCAAACCAGCCGCATCTGTCCCTGCAACCAAGAGAGAAGGGCTGCAGCCAGCCAGTGGGTCCCAGTTCTGGGGTCCTTCCCCTGAGCGGCCACACACCAGCACCCGCCAGCCAGGTCCTCCAAGACCTGGGTACCCCAATCCGCAGGGTCCCTCCTGAAAGCCTTGGGGCTCCAGGACCCGCAGCCTCTTACCTTCAATCCCCAAGCCCTAGGGGTGGTGGCTGCTTCCCGTCCCACCTCACTATTCCTCCTCTGCCTTGTCAGCTCTCCAGTACCTATTTCCCCAATTCCTCGTATGAAGCCCCTTCTCTTAGGATTGCTGGGATTGATTCTGTCTTTCGGACTAGACCAGGACTGATGCAAAGAGCAAACCTTCACAGAGCTTGTCTGTATCCATCCAGTTAAGGGAACATGCAAATAACCGAACAAATACAAGGCATCAAACGCTCTGCTAAAATAAACATAGGGCACAAAAGAGACACAAAAGACAGATGCTAACCTGCACCTCAGGGGAGCCACGAAGTATTTTACAGATAAAGTAGCATCTAGCTGAGACCTGCAGGTAGGTAGGAGTTAATTAAGGGATGGACGGAGGGGAAAAAGACTGTTCAAGACCCAAGCCAAGAGAGAACATGGCATGTCTGTGTCCCCTGGGCTAAGGGAAATAGAGAATTGTTGAGACCCAGAGGTAAGACAACATCTGGTGTGACTGACAATGTTTATTACATTGCTAGAACACACTGTGAGGGGTCAAGAGTATCAACAGAGCAGTCTGAATAGTTAAGGAAATTTCAACTCAGGAATGACCTTCTTGTACGCAGTTCTAGGGAGTCTGAGGACAACTTGGAGCCACTGACGAGTTTCGAGCAAGAAGGAGACTTGATCAGATTTGCATTTCAGGAAGATGGATGAGCAGGAGAAAATCCCTGCCATCAGGGAGACAAGATAGGGGGTCGCTTCATTTATCCGAGGGGAGAAGAAGACAGGTGTGGGAGACTCAGTGAAGTTGGAACGTACTATTGCTTGGAGGAACAAGGTCAGGCAGAGAGAGAATGAATCAGGGACTCATTCATTCAGTAGATATTTCACATGGTTGGTGAATCTAAACACACGTGCATGCACCCATCTAGGTATCGGGAGCTGTAGGGTTATGTCACTGAGCAGGTGGCATTCGGATGTTTGGTCTGTAGAACTTGCTCAATGCTACAGTGCTGCTCATTGAGCCAGGAGGATCTCTGGTGTCGGATGGGATACTCTTGTATAATTTGTTTCTACCCCTATCGATTCCACAGCCCACGAAACTCCTGGAGTGCGCCCCACAATATGTGCTAATTCTCAGAGACGTCCCCTCCACTGTTTCCAAGTTGTTTTCGACCTTGAAATGTTGTCTCTGTCCTCACCACGTTGAACAAGGTAAGAATCTTCACACGTCTTTCCATAGCTTCAAAGTAACTCCTTCTCTCAAGAGCCCTACTGAGCCGGGATGATGTTACTGAGGATAATGTAGATGGGGGGTCGGGGGTGGGGCGGTTCACATCACTCACCGCGTAGCAAACTTAAAACCCTTGTTCGAGATTTCAGCTCTGTAAAATCCATTCTGTGATCCTGTCCCGAATAGTTCAGAATCAGGTGCCACCTCACGTGGTCTTGAATTAAATCCCCACCCTCCAACACACCCAAATCCTCCCCGTGGATGTGAGACCTTTGGACACATGGTAGAGGAATATAAAGATAGGACCTCAGAGGTCACTGATGATTCCACTCAGATTCCAAACGGGAGTTACGAACACTTCCTTAAGGCCAACCCTTCTATGCCACGGAAAAGGGGCAAAAGTGCTGTGGAATCCCAAAATGTGCTTGTGTGTGTGTGTGTGTGTGTGTGTGTGTTTTAAGGTATAAGCACACTCTTTTTTTATGTTTATTTATTTTGAGAGAAAGAGACAGAGCGCACGCAAGGGCAGAGAGAGAGAAAATCCTAAGCAGACTCCATGCTGTCAATGCGGAGCCTGACTTGGGGCTCGAACCCACGAACCGTGAGATCATGATTTGAGCAGAAGTCAGAAGCTTTAACCGACTGAGCTTCTCAGGCGCCCCAAGAAAAACTCTTATAAGCTAGTGCCCGTGGTCAGAACATGAACGAGAGGGCTACCCCATCGTGTTCAAGTTGCGGATGTCCACCATGGTGGGGGACACCATGAACTAATGTAGATGGCAGGGCACAATTTACCAGAACTGTGCTAATGTCAGAGTCTCAGCAAACCAGATCCATGGGAGACGGTTCGAAGGAAGAGACGTGTGTGAGCAGACCGCTGACCAGAGAGGCGGGCTGGGCGCAGGGCACAGACGAGGGAGGAGGGATTACCCAGAGACCAGCACCGGAAGGAAGCTGTGGTCACCCCTGGGGGCTGAAGCAACTTGAAGTGGAAAGATGTGGATGGAGAGGAGGAGGGGCACCTGGTGGGGGGGCTACGGTCAAGGAGGGAAGTCGAAGATGAAGCTTCCAAGCCGGGAGGAAGAGAGGGACACCTATCCTGACCTCTCTCCTCCACTCAGTCTCCTGCTGATACTTCCCATTGGCTGAACCCAACCAGAAACCATCTGGAAGGAGAGCCTGGGGGTGACACAGGATCTAGAGCCTAGCGGAGAAAGACTCTGAAGGAGAGGCGTTGGCAGACAGAACATAACCACAGAGGGGGCTGCTCTCTGGTAAGAAGTTCTGCTTTGGAAAAGAAAAAAAACTCAGCAGTCTCTGGTGTGTGGGTTTGGGACAATTTATTCCAGCAGGGCACATGCCGGGAAAGACTAGTGGGCAGGAAATCACAGCCCAGAAGGAGGCCCAGGCAAGGTCCAGGCTCTGACCCTGCAGAAGAACGGGCTTGTGTGGTGCTTCTGAAGGAGGAGTGCTATGGTAGGCTTGTGGCCAGGCTTCTGGCATCGCGTGTGACCCGTCTGTGTCTAACTTTTTTTTTTTTTTTTTTTGTCATTTCCAGGATGGGCCACTGCTCTGCTTGGAGGGGTCATGCAGGATTCTCCTGGAAGGCATCCAACCCCCGCTGACTGACGCTGAGTAGGGTTGTATAACTCAATATCCCACACTGAAAGCTGTCTTTATAGGTCGCGTCCCTCATGGAGCCATACAGGCCTCTCTGTATCAACAGAAATACAGGGAAAGAGAAGCAGAGAAGGGGCCTTAGTCTTTTGGGAAAGACCTCAAGTTTGCAGAAGTAAATTAGGCTGTAATTCCACGTCTCTGTCCGTCTGTCCAAAGGAGAATGGTGCGCTACACTGGGGACACTAGACTCCTTTAAAGATGTCATTTTGCACCTTCGAATCTCAAGACACAACGTGGTTCCTGCCACGTTCCTTGGCCCCTCTCTGTCCATATCATCACCCTTCTTTCTCCGCTGAATCACTACGGTGGCCTCGTCACCGGCCTTGACATCTGTGGTGTGCCCTCTACCCTGTTCTCCAGGCTGCACCTGGAGACATCTTCCCCAAATGCAAGTCTCATTAAATCAGAGCCTGGCTAAAAACCCTTTGGTGGTTTCCAGTGGAACATTCTCATAGATTTTTACTACCTGGGCACTGCCTACCTTTATTCTCACTATTCTGTAACATCCACTCTCCACCCACCTTGCACACACACACACACACACACACACACACACACACACAGACAACCAGCACAGACCATTTATTTCTCTATTTCAGCTTGACTGGACACCCCGTAGTCATCTTTAAGATATACGGCCCCTTGCGTTTTCTGACTCGGGGTGCCAAGATGCAGAGGCCCGTTTCATTCCCCTGGGCTCCCTTTCTAAACATCGTGGAAGAAAACTGCCTGAAATGTTTGCTACAAATGAAGTGTGTGATCTTCTCATTAGTTTCTTTCTTTCTTTTAATCATCCTAAAAGGAGTCTCATAAGTCATGCTTAGGATTTACTGGGGATGCATGATAATGAAGGCAGTCTCCCGATTTAGGAACACTCCTGGGATTTCTCCCATCTCTTACTGCAGGGCACAGATGCTGTGCCCTAGATCAGATCAAGGCGGAGGCTTGGATACCGGGGGCTGCCCTGTTGATGACTTCCAGCGGGAAGGCTGGACCCAGTAATGTGCTCGGGGAAATTTCCTAAGTGTTCACAGAGAACGTCAGGACACTGGGTTTCTACTGACATTTTACTTGATTGTTACTGAATATGTTCTCAGAAAGCCAAAGCTCTCCATTAAAAAAAGAGAGGGAAGTCTTTTATTATGTTTTGAATGTTTGTTTTGAGAGAGGGCATGCGTGAGTGGGGCGGGGGGGGGGGGGGAGGGGTGCAGAGAGAGAGAGAGCGGGTGAGAGAGAAAGAATCCCAAGCAGGCTCCACACTGCCAGCACGGAGTCTGATGTAGGACTCGAACCCACGAGCCGTGAGATCATGATCAAGATCATGATCTTGAGCCAAGATCAAGAGTTGGACGCTCAACCGACTGAGCCACCCGGGCGCCCCTGGAAATCTTTTATTAACATGTCACAAGAGTTGTTGTTTCACGGAAGAGATTATTTTTAAAAAGATGATATAAAATCCTCAGGGGCCAGGTGCTGTTCTAGAGGTTGGAGAATGGAGAAGTAAACCACAAAGACAGCGTCTGCATTGTCCAGAGGCAGGACCGGGAGAAAATAAATAGCCAAATGATGACACGATGTTCAGTCAGCAAGTGATAAGACCGGGGATGGGAAATAAAGCAAAAATAAAACGCTTGTGTATGATGGGACACGGTGCCTATTCTTGAGGGAGAGTCAGGAAGAAAATCTCTTTGAGGAAATGGAGTTTGTTCAGAGACCTGAAGTGATGGGGGAGGTCATGCAGACGTTTAGGGAGACAGTGCACCGGGAAAGGAGCCGGCAAGTGCCAAGGAGCGACAAGGATGCCAGTGTGGCCACATGTCAAGAGCAGGAGTGACACAAGATAAGAGAAGTAGCCGACGCTGAGCTCCAGTGGGCCTTGGGGGCCACAGTCAGGACCCTGGGTAAAGGGAAGCCACAGGGGGACTGGGGACGGGACGAGGGCGGCACAGTGGCCAATGCCTTCAGAGGACCGCTCTGGCTTCCGTGTGTGAAGTGTTGACCGTGGGGAGAAGAGAGAACAGCGGTAGGGACACCGATGAAGAAGAGACCACAGGTCTGTGCGGGACACTCGTACGGCCGGGACTAAGGCGTCAGCGGCGTGGGGTGTGTGGGATGGCCGGGCTCAGAATCTATTTTGGAAGCAGATCATCAGGCCTTCCTGTTGAACGAGAGGAAAGTAGGAGGGAAAGGAATGAGCAAAAGAGAATTCAGGGTATGTGTCCTGAGCAAATGGGCGAATGATGTTCCCATTTATTGAGGGGAAGGCACAGCAGGATCGGCAAAAGTGGGGTGAGAATAAGGACTGTGCTGTGGATATTTTACGTCTCAGAAGCCTAGCAGGTACGAAAGTGGAAGTATCGACTGGGCAGTTGTATATTCAAATCTGGAACTTGGGGTCACGGTCAGGACTGGAGATTTTTTAAGGCAGGTAAATTCAGGGTGTGTATCAGAATTAATAAGATGGGTTTTAATTTTTTAAAACTGTCTAGGGTATGAGGATAGGGAAGAGAGGAGGGCTGACGTGTTAGAGTGGGTGGGAGAGGAGAATACCGCAGATGGGACTATGGATGAATGGCCAGCGTTCTAGGAAGAAATACGTGGCCACGTGGGGTTCTGAAAGCCACACAAGAAAACATTTTAAAAAGGAAGGAAGGAACGCCTGGGCGGTTCAGTTGGTTAAGCATCTGACTCTTGATTTCTGCTGGGGTAGCGATCTCGCGGTTCGTGAGATCGAGCCCCGCGTTGGGCTCTGTGATGACAGTGGGGAGCCTGCTTGGGATTCTCTCTCTCCCTTTCTGTCTGCCCCTCCCCCGCTCATTCTCTCTCTCTCTCTCTCTCTCTCTCTTTCTCAAGATAAATAAATACTTAAAAAAAAAAAGGAGGGAATCAAAAAGAATGTTGTTTTTTAAAGAACACATCCACCAAGATGGCTATTATTTTAAAAAACAGAGCGTAAGAAGTGTCGGTGAGGATGCAGAGAAATTGGAACCCTCGTGCATCGCTGATGGGAATATAAAATGGCACAGCCACTGTGGAAAAGAGGATCATGGTTCCTCAAAAAATTAAAAATGGAACTACCATAGGATCCAGCAATCCTGCTTTTGGGTATAAAAGACTCCAGCAAATATTTATAGACCTATGCTCATGGCTGCATTACTCATAACGGCCAAAAGGTGGAAGTAACTCAAATGTCCATCCTCCCATGAACGGATTAACCAAGCGTGGCTGGTATTCAGCCACAAAAAGGAAGAGAACTCGGGCACAGGCTACAATATGGATGAAACTTGAGGACATTATGCGGAGGGAAATAAATCAGTCACAAAAGGGCAAATACTCTATGGCTCCACTTAAATCAGGTTCCTAGAGTCGTCAAATCCATGAAAAGCAGATGGGTGGTTTTTAGGAGAAGGAGGGAAGGAGAAATGGGGGGCTATTTTGTAATAGGTATAGAGTTTCATTTTTGGAGGATGAAAATCATTCTGGGGACGGAGGGTGGTGATGTTTGCACAAAGTGAACACACTTAATGCCGCTGAACTGCACTAAAAAAATGAACAATGCTAAAACTGCGCTAAAAAACCTTTACACTCAAAAATTTTGCCAAAATTATCAATTTTCTTCTATGTATATTTTTGCACAGTAGTTGATCTTTTTTAAAAAAATGTATTTTTTAATATTTATTTATTTTTGAGAGAGAGAGAAGGAGAGAGAGAGAGAGAGCAACAAGGGAGGGGCAGAGAGAGAGGGAGACACAGAATCCGAAGCAGGCTCCAGGCTCCGAGCTGTCAGCACAGAGCCCAAAGTGGGGCTCGAACCCACGAACCGCGAGATCATGACCTGAGCTGAAGTCGGATGCTTAACCGACTGACTGGGCCACCCAGGTGCCCCAGTAATTGTTCATTTTTAAAGGATGATTTATTTTTCAACAAATATGCTGGAACAATGGGATATAAATTTTTTAAAGATAAAATTAAATTCTTATCTCGCACAATAAAAAACACCCAACTAAAAATGGATTATAATTCTAAATTTAAGAGCTGAAACTACAAAAGCTTTAGAAGAAAACATAGCAAAAAAAAAAAAAAAAGAAGAAGAAGAAGAAAACATAGCAGAAAATCTTATGACTTTGGGTTAGAGAGATTTCTTAAGACATCAAAAGCACATAATCCATTAGATCAAAAAATTAATAAATTGGACTTCATCAAACATTAAAATGTCTCTGAGATGACACTGCGTACAAAGTTTAAAAAAATCACAGAATGAGAGAAAATACTGGCAAAATACATATCTGAAAAAGGATTTCTATCCAGAACGTAAAGAACGCCTATACTTCAATAATCAAACAACCCAATTAAAAATGGGCAAAAGAATTAAATAGACAATGCATCAAAGAAGATACATGGATGGTTCATAAACTCATAAAAATATGCTCAACACGATTCATCACTGGGGGAAATGCAAGTTAAAACTAAAATGAGATACAATTAACATCTACAAGAATAGTCAAAATCCCAAAGACTGACCACGCTAAGTGTTGAAACCCTAATGCACTGCTAGTGGGATTGTGTAAGGGTATGACCACTTAGAAAACATTTCGGCAGTTTGTTAAAAAGTTAAATTGAAGGGTGCCTGGGTGGCTCAATGAGTTGAGCGTCCACCTCTTGATTTCAGCTCAGGTCACGATCTCACCATTCACGAGATCGAAACCCATGTCAGGCTCTGCACTGACAACGTGGACCCATGGGTTTTCTCTCCCTCTCTCTCTCTCTCTCTCTCTCTCTTTCAAAATAAATAAATAAGCTTTAAAAAAAAATACAACTAGGCAAAATCTAACACACACATAACCCTATTTTATGAATCCAAGCCACCAAAGGCACACTATTATTTTATGTGTCGCTTACAAAAAGAAAAATGGAGTCAGTTACAACTTGAAGACACTGTTGACTGTAAGATACATCCTGGTATCAGGAATGTCAAAATGTGAAACACAAATGTGTGCCTTCCAGTTGAGGACCGTTAAAACTAAAGAATAAGCATTAGAACACTAGGATACAGCGATCCTGTGTCAGGCTGCATCCAGACATGTTTCCATGGCATTTCCCCCAACCATGTAGAGGAGGTATCTCCCCATCTGACCTGTAGTTCTTCCAGGAAAATCCAGCCCCTTGGTCCCCTGTTTCCTATCCTGCAAGGATCTTTTCCCTGATGGACTCAGTGTCAACTGGTTGGTTTCAAGTACTTTGACCTTGTAAAGGAGTGTTTCTCAAACGATCGGGTTGAGTCAGGTGGGTTGCTTGTGAAAAACACAGATGCCCTGTGGCCATGGGGTCCAAGTTCATTAGAATTCCCGGAAATGGTGCCAGGAATCTGCATTTTAACAAGCCCATCCGGGAAACTCGAATACATACCAAGGTTTAAGGACATCTACCTTGAAAGAAAACCATTGCCTACTTCAACGAAAAGACTCTCTTCCATAAAAAGGAAATTAGAAATATCACAGATGTGTCACCAGTGTAGGCCATGCACCATACCCTGAAGGACAGGGATAACAAAATAAGGCAAAAACTGGTGAGACGCTCACCAGACCCATTTCTCCCCTCTGTCAACAAGTCACATTACATTACAAATTTTTTTTCTTTCCCCTCCTTTTCAAAAAAAGATTGCATTTTTATTTTATCAGTTGCCAGTTTCCCCAACACATTTGTTGAATAATCTACCCCTGGCTTACCGATCTGAAATGCCAAGTTCCTCCTGAAAAACATTTTCACACGTTCTTGGATCTGTGACGGAGGTTTGTGTTTTGTTTCTTTTTATTCTCTGTGAAGCACAGACTTAGAAACCTATCTTTAAAATCAAACCAATCAATTACATTATTCAGATCTCTAGCCTCCCTGTCTTGTGCCTTTTGATCTGTCAAAGGTTTAAAGAAGTGTCATAACTTCCTTGCTACCTTTCTAATTCTGTCAATTTCCCTGTGAACATCCAATGTTTCGCTTGTGTATGGTTTCATGCCATCTCATTGCCCAGATAAAAGTTTGTGTCAGTTACATATTTACTGTGAACTGTAACGTTTATCAAAACAAACTGAGGCGTCTGGTTTTCAAGTCATAGGGAAAAAAAGGTGGTTTGTTTTCTGTTTCTTCTCAAAACCATTGCAAAGAACAAGGAGAAACTTTGAAAGGTAAATTCTACCTTTGATGAAACCAGATTTCTACGGCCCCAAACAATATCACTTCTATGGAACAGGAGTGTGAATGAATGACTGCCAACTGACTTAGCAATGAGAGAAAGGTCCATGCCCCCTATAGCAGGGGGTTGCGGGGGAAACTGAGGAGAAGTACGTCAGTATTGCCCGGCTGAGTGCTGGACAACCTCAGGAACTGGAGACAGCAATTACCAAAGAAGCCAGAGGTGAGGTAAGGCTGACAATCAGGTGATTATTTCAAAGTTTCTGGGAGAAGCAATTACATCCAGCATCCCCCACCCTACCCAGCACCACCCTACACAGATAAGGTAAGGGCCAAGGGCACTTTGCCATGCTGATTATTCTAAATAAAAGTTACTTACGAGGCAGCCCATGCAGGAAGGACACTCAGACCCTCCTCTGTCCCTGTGAAAGCAGGAAATAAGTCTCCCATGTGAAAGGTGTCCTTACTGTACCAGGAAGTAAAGAGACAACCTTATCACCAGAGGTGAGGAAATGCAGAGACGAAAAGACTGTATAAATAATGCTTGTTACTTTTTAATCATTTACTCCACCCAGTCCAAATTCTGTTTAGAATTCCTCACTAAAATGGAGCACCTGGGCGGCTCAGTTGGTTAAGCATCCGACTCTTGGTTTTGGCTCAGGTCATGATCTCATGGTTCGTGGGATCGAGCCCCGCGCTGGGCTGAGTGTGGAGCCTACTTGGGATTCTCTCTCTCTCTCTCTCTCTCTTTCTCTCTCTCTCTCTCGCCCTCTGCCCCTCCTCCTTTCTCAAGCATGCATGCCCTCTCTCTCTCAAATGAAATTTTTAACTACTTAACCATAAATTAAAAAATAAATAAGTAAAAGTAAAAATGTGAAAACCATCATGAAACGTCCAGCAGAGAGTCTGGAAAAAAAAGTTGGAAAGTCTTCAAGAAATAACAACAAAATGATAAAGAGATAGACAAGAGGCCACAAACAGATAGAGGGGGATTAAGAGGTACAAACTTCCAGTTAGAGAGTCAATATGTCACGGGGATGAAAGGCACAGCAGAGAGGAATATAGTCGATAATCTTGTAATAGGGTCGCATGATGATGACACTTCTCTTTGGTAGACCAGAAGTACAGAATCACCGAGTCAATATGCTGTGCACCTGAAAGTAATTTAACATTTTATGTTAATTATACTTCAATTAAAAAAAAAAAAAAAAGAAGTAGACAAGGAGAAAGTTTCCAAGTCCTAATTATACTACAGTTCCCAAAACCAAAAATCAAGAAAATGTACGGGAAGATATTATCAAGCGAACAATAAAATTAACCTCCCCGGAAGTGAGGGATTAGAGATTCCAGATTACTTCTGGCCAGATGTTCAGCACAACGGGTGATAAAATCTGCTCGCCAATTCACACAGTGGTGAAATTTCAGAGCACCGGGATAAAGAGAGGATCCTAAAAACACCCAAGGTGGGATGGGAAACAGGTTGCCCGCAAAGGATGAGCAATGAGAATGGTGTTGGACTTTCGCAAAGCAGGAGCCAGACGGTAATGAGGCGAAGACCCCAGATCCGACAGAAATCTATTCCAACCCAGAACGCTGGACTGGCAAGATTTTCAATCAAGTGTTAGGATGGCAATGCAAAAGTCTAAAAACACAAACAAAAACAAAAACCAAATGGCTATCATACATTTTCATCCGCACCCCCCCCCCTTTTTTTTTCCTTCTGGAAGGTAATTAAGGATCTGTCCCAACACAATTATCTAGTAATTCAAGAAAATGAAAGAGAATTCAGGAGAGGGGGCAGAGTGGATGAAGGGAGTTCCGGACGGCAATAAAGGTAAGTCCCAGGTGGTCAGATGACTCAAGCCTAGAGCTACTGAAGCAGGATGGGTAGCCCGAGTGGGGATGTCTCCTCAAAGAGGTTTGCAATGACAGGTTATCCGACAGATGTAACATGGAAATGATGTTGAGAGATGTTTTTGCGGAGCTTAGTAATTATGGAAAAAGCCACAGGTTCAAGAAAAACAAACAAACAACTAAGCAAATGAAAAATAACGAGGCGAGTGTGACTCCAGGAAAAACAAATGACGCACCAGAAAGAAAATACTCGTATCACTGGTTGGAAAGGTAACACTGTTCGCATAGTGGTAATAATAACAACCCCTGTAACAGACGTGGTTGGTTCTTCGCCTATTTCTACAGCTTCTTGAGTTTCTTATATCGAAACCTCGATTGTGTTCTAAAAATTCTTGCAGGGGCACCTGGGTGGCTGAGGCAGTTAAGCGTCGGACTCTGTACTTGGGCTCAGGTCATGATCTCAAGGTTTGTGGGTTCGAGCCCCGCATCAGGCTCTGCTCTGACAGCTCAGAGCCTGGAGCCTGCTTCGGATTCTGTGTCTCCCTCTCTCTCTCTGACCCTCCCCTGCTGTCCTCTGTCTCTCTTAGTCTCTGAAAAATAAATAAATGTTGGGATTCCTGGGTGGCTCAGTCGGTTGAGCGTCCAACTTCGGCTCAAGTCATGATCTCACGGTCCATGAGTTCGAGCCCCATGTTAGGCTCCGTGCTGACAGCTCAGAGCCTGGAGCCGGCTTTGGATCCGGCTTTGGATTCTGTGTCTCCCTTTCTCTCTGCCCCTCCCCTGCTCATGCTCTGTCTCTCAAAAATAAATTAATGTTGGGAAAAAAATAAATTAAAATAAATAAATAAATAAATGTTTGAAAAGTTTAATTAAAAATAAATAAAATAAAAATAAATACATATTTTTTTAAACCATCAAAAATAAATAAACTGATCAAATGAGGTCAGTTTGTGTCCACGAATTTTAACATTGAACTACAACTAAGAAACAGCTAAAAGAGTTGAATAACGTTGCCTTTAGAATATTGGATAAGAGGGAAGGAGTAAGGAACTGACACATTTGTTTTATCTTTTGAGAATTAAAAAAAAAAAAGTTAGACTACGCACATCCCTAACCTTTTTCATTAAAAAATTAAAGCTACTTTAAAAGTAAGGCAAAAAATCTTTGTCTCATATAATGTCTTTGACCTTGGATTTTTGTATTCTGCTAATATGATAACCTCCATGTTCCTCATTTTGCCTTTTATAAAATATTACAGTCATGGGGGACGCCTGGATGGCTCAGTCGGTTAAGTGTCCAACTCCTGGTTTCGGCTCAGGTCATGATCTCACGGTTAGTCATGAGATCGCACCCCACATCGGGCTCTGGGCTGATGGTGCTGAAGCCTGCTTGGGATTCTCTCTCCCTCGCTCTCTGCCCCTCCCCTGCTCACGCTCTCAAAATAAATCAACACACATTAAAAACAATAAAAAGTAAGAATAAAATATTACAGCCGTATCTTTTGCCCACGCTCTTATCTTAGCCCGTTCAGATTGTCTTATTTTAGGTTTGTAAAATGTAAACAGTATATACTCAGGTTTGAGGTTCCGGCCCCATCTGTCTGTCTCTTGGTAAAGAACCTTGTTCCATTTGCTTTAATTGAAAAGACCCCTATGGTTGGTCTTTCTTCTGCCATCTTTTCCTATGCTTTCCACCGTTTTGGGTTTCTTTGCATTCAGGCTCGATGAATGGATTTAGCATTTTGAGAGACATATTCCATTTTAGCTCTCCTGATTGTTATCTGTAAGGTTTTTCAAACCTGCTTGTCAAAAGGCGTTTTCTTAAGCGGTTCTTCCTTAATCATCTGAATCAGGACTGAAACATTAACTTAGCCAATTTTTATGTTTAAGACAGATCATCAATTTTTTTTTTTTTTTTTGCTGCTCCCTTTCTCTTTATCTCTTCTTTTCTTCCCCCTTATGATCCACATTTGCCTTCTTTTTACAACTTGTTTTTGAAATGTTACATTCTTTCAACTCAGCTGTACTCATACTCATGTAACCAACTGTGTTCCATAGACTGTCCGAGACAATAGATTGGAGAGAGGAACACCGTCTTTGACCTCCAGGCACTAGGGAAGCAGTTACAGTCCAGAGTAAGTGGTAAGAGGTGCACCTGTGTTACCAGAGGACCCAGTAGAGGCGTGAAATCTGGACTGGATTCTCCGGGAGGACTTCCTGGTGGTGATGCTTGAGTTAAATTTGAAAACATGATGTTGAGGACTCAGCCCAAAGAGTGGGGAGATCTCTTTCCAGGGCAGACAGAAGGAACAGCCTGTGCAGGAAGATGCTTTGGTTTGGTTTTGCTTAAAGTTTATTTATTTATTTTGAGAGAGAGAGAGAGAGAGAGAGAGAGAGAGAGAGAGAGAGAGAGAATTTCAGCACTGTCAGAGCACAGAGCCCATCTTGGGATTCCATCTCACGAACCACGAGATCATGATCGGAGCTGAAATCAAGAGTCAGACACTCAACCGACTGAGCCACCCAGGTGCCCCAGTGCCTTGGGTTTTGGGTGACTGCAAACAGCTCAGTGTTGCCAGAACATGGTGGCTGGTGTGGAAGCAAAGGTTCAGAGAGGTGCCGCAAGATATCTAGGTCAGAGGCAGCCTTGAAGGTCACTTTCAAAAGGGTGCGACTGAGGCATCTTAGGCAGGATGCAAACAGTTCGGGAGGGAGGGTAGGATTGAGGAGGGAAGGTGGCCCTTTTAGGAGGTTGTTCACAACAGAGGTGATGAACAAACACACAGAGAAAGAAATGGAACAGGGGAAAGAAAGACGGTCGGGAGACCCCAAGACGACCATGTCCTCAGAGGGAAAGCAAGGAGGCCATCTCTCCCAAACTCTCGGCTCCCACTTTTCTCCAAGCTTCACACAACCCTCCCTTGGAAACAGAATAAAAGACTTCCCAGTTTATTCCATGAAGAAACATCGCCTCCAAGGCCTCGCTGGCCCCCCTGCCATGGTTTTGAACGAGCTATCTTTTGAGAAGTAGAGAATCCAGGCAGAGGGTGAAACAAGGTAGAAGCAGCTTCAAGCCCAATTTAATGAGACCTGTAAGGTTACCCAGAGGCTGGGTCAGCCCTCTTTCCCCTGAAATTCTCACTCGTGCCACCCTTCATGTCCCCCACCCCCAACACCACCACCCCCAGAACAGAGAGAATGTAGGAGTCCGTTCCAGGTATGGATCTATGAATTCAACTCCAAAGTCCATTGCTAAAACTGCCGAGTTATAAATTAATACCCTGCCTCTCACTAAAGTATAATGGACACCCAGTGCTACATTAGTTTTGGCAACTCAGGGCATTAAACAAGGCTCACCAGGATGAGCGAAGTCACCACGTGTCACCACGGAATAGTTATTCCGCTATTTTGGACGGAAGTTCCTCACGCCGTACTTTTCATAGGCCTTTTGTCTTCTACACAGAGATACCGTAACAAGGGTTGGCCATGCTATACACATCACGAGCCAGAACTGTGACTTCGTGCGTCCCAGGGTTTTAGGAGCAGAGTGGTGGCTTTGGGGATGGTGGTCGAACAGTCAACGAGCTGACAGCATGAATCCTGCAGTTGAGTTTTGGAAGTTTCTATTGACGTCTTCAAGCTCACGGATTCTTTCCTCAGCTGTGTCCCGTTCATCAATGAGTCCGTCCAAGGCCGCCTTCCTTCCTCTCCGACCTGTGGGCTGTCCTTGTTTTGTTTTGTCTGCCTTTCAGTGTCTCTCTCAGTGTCGTGTTTTGCCGCACATCAGACATGACGATGGGTGAAAGGGACCTGGTACTGGTTCCTGAAGAGTTTTCTTCTCCTGAGTCAGCCCCACTGAGTTGTGATTCTCTGCATGCCTGTCTGCCTCATCCATTCTGGGGGCAACTGTTTGCTCTTTGATATCAATATTCTGATGGAGCTAAGAAAGACAGTTGATTTTTGGCTTGTCCATCTTTTCTCTTGTTGTGTGGACGGGAGAGATGACTTCTAAGATCCTTACGTGTTGGCCAGGAAGCCCAAAGACGTCCCTAGTTTTGGATTTTATTCATTAGGAGTTTGCAAGCAACATTAAGGAAGTTGGTTTTAGAATTTTGGAATGAGACTCCTTAACCGCTCGCTCTGATTGCCTGCCTGGTGAATGACAGGAAAGAACTAGGCTTTTGTCTTCAAATAAGGATGTATTCATTCACCCAGTCCTGTTCTTACAGACCTATAGAGCTTTAAATTTTTTTTTTTTTACATTTTATTTATTTTTGAGAGAGAGAGAGAGGGAGAGAGGGAGCACAAGTGGGGGAGGGGCCGAGAGAGAGGGAGACACAGAATCTGAAGCAGGCTCTGGGCTCTGAGCTGTCAGCACAGAGCCCGACAAGGGGCTCAAACCCACGAACCATGAGATCATGACCTGAGCTGAAGTCAGATGCTTAACCGACTGAGCCACCCAGGTGCCCCTAGACCTATAGAACTTTAAAGAACACTCCCTCTCCTTATACAGATAAGCCCATGGAAATTTTCTCAGGATCACACAGCCAGTGACAGATATGGGACTTGGGTCCAGTTCACGGTTCCCTCCACGGCCCCTTATGTCTCCCTGGTCTACGCTGCTGAAGACAGCGGGCGTCTGTTAACCCTCCTCCACAGAGATGATAACCCCGACAGCAAAGAACCTGGAGCAGGGGCATGGCGTGGCCTCTCTGGGGGAGGCGGGAGTATGGAGGAGATACCAGGATGATTCAGAGCCAGGAAGAAGCGTCCTGAGTGGAGGAAGATGGGTGCTGAAAAGTAAAAGGCACTTGGTGACGACAGCAATGTGACAGTCGCCTTACTCCATACCCCCTGGAGCTCAGCACCCTGCCCACATCCGGACATTGTCTGCACGCTGATGCCCTCTAGTGGTTTACAGGAAGAGATCCTTTCCCCAAACCCGCAAAGGGAAACTTCACAAGGTTGAGCCCCTGGGAGGGAAAGAAAATATCCTTCCTCCACCCGTCTCTTGGGTGCAGAGATTTGTCTCACCAGGTTTTTTTTTTCTCTCCAGATATACCCTTTAACTTCTTCTTATTAGACAATCCAAAGACATTTAGAAACATGAGTGGAGAGCTTCCCCCCATACATATATATCCCCATATATACATAATATATGTATATATATATGTATATGTATATGTATATATATACATATGTATATGTATATGTATATGTAATATATGTATATATATACATATGTATATGTAATATATGTATATATACATATATATGTATTACAATATATATTTTGTATTTATAATACAAATACAAAATTAAGCACAGAGCCTTGGAACAGTCCCGCTCATCAGCCTCATAGTGAATAATCTTCGCATGTACCCATCTGGTTGCGCACACACCCAGAGGAAATGAAGATATAAAGCAGAGCTATTTCTGTGTTTTGCTATTACCCTTGAAATCCTATATATACTGAAAATGGCCTGTCTCAGCAAAGCACCTTGGAAGGCTGTGCATTTCTTCTTGGACTGTCACCATTGTTTAAAATGTATCTGGAATGTTCCTTGGGATTGCCTTCAGATTAGGTGGCATATTCCTTGGAATACCTTTAAGGATAACACCTGTTATCATTGACGTGCATTTTTTTTTTCTTTTTTGGCAATAGCCAAATCCACACGGAGACAACCCTATAAATACTAAGATGCATAGTCCAGCTGGCCCCACACTGTTTTTGGTCAAGAGTGAAGAATCTTTTCGCTCTGTGTCTCTATTTCTCAAAATTAAATAAACATTAAAAAAATTATGAAAAAAATTTGGGGCACCTGGGTGGCTCAATCGGTTAAGCATCCCACTTCGGCTCAGGTCATGATCTCGCGGTTCGTGAGTTCCAGCCCCGCGTCAGGCTCTGTGCTGACAGCTTGGAGCCTGGAACCTGCTTCGGATTCTGTGGTCTCCCTCTCTCTCTGCCCCTCTCCCGCTTGCACTCTGTCTCTCTGTCTCTCAAAACTAAATAAACATTAAAAAAAAAAAAAGAATTATGAAACAAAGAGTAAAGAGTCTTAAACATTTATCAAACTGCTTTTTCCTTTCCTTGCTTCAACCCTACTCTGTGAAGAAATTACTCTGAAAAGAACGCCACCATCCAAGTGAAGGGAAGAAACATAAGACGAGGTGCGTGTAGGTGGTGGCCAGGAGAAGGTGCCTCACACCCTCTGGGTACATGAAGGACCACTGACCAGGGGCCCAGATCCCTTCTGTCAGGCCAGGCCTCCCACAGGCTGCTCCCAGCTCAGACATGGCTACAGCGGGGACAGGCGGAAAGACCCCTTCCTTGCAGGGACTCCTCTGAATGGCCGACCTGGGCACAAGTAGATTTCGCCGCCACTTTTTTAGACTACGTGGCGGTCTGGGATATTTCCACCAAACCTTCTCTTCTTGGGTCCTTTGTTGAGGATCGAACCTGCACCACAGTCTGAGCGTTCTTCCAGCTTCCCTGGGCCCCTCCCTATTTTTTCCCCCATAGGCATTTTTCCCGAAAAATGCAGTGAATCCCGTCTTAGTTTCCACGGTGACCACTCTGGAGCACAGGATCGTCCTCGTTGTCTCTAACATCCACATAACGACAATCACGTCTCCGGCCCCATTTGACTTCTGACGGCTGACAGCTTTTAAGCTTCACCCCTTCCGTCGACCTCTTGTACCCCACATCTGGGGAAAATGATGAGAAAGCCTTTGTGCTCCTTCTTTGGAGCCAGGAGGGGCCTCCGACTCCCCGGGGCCTGACCCTTGTGGGAACTGTCACCATGGCTTCATCACCTAACTGCCATGGAAACCCAGGCCAGCCTCCCTCCCTCTATCTGCCAAGTCCTTTTGGACCTGCTTGACAGGCTTGTCCTGCTCTCCCTGGAGCCTTCAATATGTAAGTACTAAGCCTATCATGCCTTCCTGGTGAGTATAAGGCATCATCGGTTTTGACATCCGAACCAAAGGGGATGCAGAGGGGGCCCATCCATCTCTGAAGGTGATCACAACCGTAACCACGTGTTGTCGGTTGCCAAATACTAGAATCGGCTACCTAGGTCCCTGACAAAGAACGAGTGTTGCTAAGCACCCCACATCCTGACTTGAGAGGGTCACCTGCTGCACGGCGAGCCCCTGCCTTCCACGCACGTTCAGCGATGTCCCCAAAGTCAACACCATCCACCACTCCCTACGCACAACCACACAGACTGAAAGGAAGTCTCTTAAGAGACAGAGGAGGTGGCATTTTGATCCTGAAAAGTGGATCTTGCTTTTTCTCCCCAAAGTTGAGAGTCCTCCAGGGAATCCATCATCAAGTGGAAAATGCCAGAAGCTCCTGTCGCTCCACGAGGTCGGGAACCTGGGCACCTGGTCTGAACGTGTATGAGCTAATGGGTCGGCCAAGCGCCTTCTGCTGGGGCAAGTCAGAGGTGACAGGAGAAGGAGGGTGTGGCTGAGCTGGGGGAGGTGGTACTTGTCACCATGTCGCATGGCCAAAGATGCACACGCTTCCTGAGAAGGCGTGAGAGTAGGCAGGATGCTACTTCGGCCGACAGGGCTGCTAGTGTGGTGGGGAGACCTGTGAACAAGACGTTCTGGGAAGACAGCCGGGAGTGGACACCGCGGGGGGCAGCGGAAGAGGAGGAAGACACGGCAGACTGAGACACAAATCCAGGGTGATGTGTATGTAGCGGGCTCTCTGAAACACCCACAAATATCCTCTGAGAAATAACCAGCATTCTTCGGGAAATGTGGCACACACAGAGAACCAATGGCCACTAGGTGTTAGAGAAGAAACAGCAGCCAACAGAAAGAAGAACTTTCGCACCTGGCAGCCAATAAGGAGACAGACATCACCCACTCCCGCCCTTGGCCCCCATCATCGGGTGCGGTGTGAACAGCCCTCTGTGTTCCAAGCCACCAGCTGCCAGTTGGGCGAGGGGGGACTGAAACGATTATGGAACTGGTGATTTAAAATTTAATGTTTATTTACTTTTTGAGAGACAGAGAGAGAGAGAGAGCTCATGGTGGAGGGGCAGAGAGAGAGGGAGACACAGAATCCGAAGCAGGCTCCAGGCTCTGAGCTGTCAGCACAGAGCCCGACGCGGGCCTCGAACTCACGAGCTCTGAGATCAAGACCTGAGCCAAAGTCAGGCGCCCCGAGGAACTGGCAATTTAAAATAACACCGAATGGAAGAGAAAGGAAGCAAGACCGATCTCATAACCAAAAGTGACCAAAGAATTTTGGAATTTACCTGTGATGTCCTCAAGGGGATCCTCTGTCCAGGGGGGATGGGAAAGCCGGTTATCACCCGAGTCAGAGCAGGAGCTAGAGAAAAGAAAAGGACTCTGTTTCTATTCCAGTGACTTGATATCCTTCTCTAAACACGGCTACATATAACTTTTAAAAATACCAACATCTTTAAAGGAAATAATTAAACACTACCTACAATTGGATGCCCGCCCTCCGTGCACCCGATTTATGGCTTTCACATACTAGGCAATGTTAATTTCAGCTACAGGTTATGGCTGTATTTCCGACCTTCTGGGATTTGCTCACATTGTTCTCTCCACCTTGGATATCCGTCCTCAAGCTCCAAGTCCTATCTTTCCTTTTAAAATCTCACGATGCTAGGAAAAACACAACCATCCTTTCTTCTGTCTTCTCGGAGTCTGGGGAAGAGAATGGCCCTTGGCTAAGGATTTAATCTAGCATTTTCAAGAAGTAATTACAGAGCCTCTGTTAGGTCTTTGTGTAAGCAGGAGAGCGGTTCTTAAGAGGCATAAAACTGGAAAATGGGCCCATTTCGTATTTCCAACAGGCCCTAGGGGTCCCAGTTTGAAAGGGCGGAGGCATCCTCACTGTTCAAAGGTAAATTATATGCGGTGTTAATTACGCATACAGAGGAGGCTTTGAGAACTGTGGGGATGTTAGAAAGGCATTTCTCTTCCACCTTATGGGTTTAGACTGTAATATCTCTGATAATTAACACTTGTCTTCAGGAAGTGTGCTATGTGTGCGTGCGGGAGGAGGAATTGGAAAGGAGGAATTGGAAAGAAACCCCATAGCTCTCCAACCGGCAATCAATAGACCGAGAAGGATTGTCTGCATTTGCCATGGGACGGAGCCCCCTTGGGGGCTGGAACCGGAGGGTCCACGTCGACCTTGGATGGCTCTGTTGGACTTGGGATGCCAAAGGCATCATCCCACATGGGAAGAGTCAGAGCTGGGAGCGTGTATTTCTGTTGGCCGGGAGGGAGGTGGTTTCTAGGTGGTCAGTCCCTGCAGGAAGACAGATAGGAGCTAAGACCCCCAAATGGGAGAGCACAGCCAGGAGCTAGGGGAGCCCATGAGGCCACCCCTGTGTGGGTTTAACACTATGAGTGCCTTTCCCCATACCGGGGCGAAAGTCCTATTAGAGGTTTAGAGATCTGTGCCCCTCCATCACTGTCCTCCCGTTGCTACAATCCTGCATGAAGGTTGATATGTGACTGATACGGCACACAGCTGAGATGCGCATTAGACACGGCTGTGGCGTGAAGGACAGAGGAACAGCCCCATGAAGGGAAGCGGGCTGGCCCCAGGGGCCGGTGGCCTTCCACGTGTGGCCTTGCGGCGGGAGAAGCATCGCGGCAGGAGCTGCTTCCTGGCCGAGCGCTCAGGGAACAGAGATGGGGCTGGGAGCCGTGGGAAGGAGAGCAGGGTGGTGTAGCCGCGCAGGCCGGCCGCCGAAACCCTCGTCGCTTCTCGCGCATAAGAGCGGCGAGCGACCTTTCCAAGTGGGAAGAGGCTGACATGTCAGCTCCTCTATTCACTCTTCAGGGCTGTCTTCTCAAATGCCACATCCTTCACCAAGCCTCCCCTGAGCTCATCCAAGCTGGCAAGATTCCCCCATGCCTCCAAATGCCGAGAGACCTTGATGTGGGCCCGTCTTGTGGCATTTACCAACTTCTGCTTTATTTTTTTTAATGTTTATTTATTTTGGGGGGAGAGGGACAGAGAGCGTGAGTGGGGGAGGGGCAGAGAAGGAGAGAGAGAGAGAGAGAGAGAGAGAGAGAGAGAGAGAGAGAGAATCCCAAGCAGGCTCCGTACTGTCAGCACAGAGCCCGATGCGGGGCTTGATCCCAGGAACCGTGAGATCGTGACCTGAGCCGAAATCAAGACTCAGACGCTTAACCTCCTGAGCCACCCAGGCGACCCACCAATTTCTGCTTTAAGTGAGAATCATTTGTAAGGTAACTTTTTGCCCAGACACCTTTGGCCTGCCCTCACCTCCTACATGCCCGCTGCACATCCCCCTGCCTGACACACCCCCTTCCTAAATAAACGAAGAACATACCAAAATATGTTTGAATTATGCTTCTATCTGAGCCAGGACTAAAACAGCGTCTTGAGAATTACAGGCGCCTGCCCGCCCAATAAACATTTGTTCAATATGCCTACCTCTCTGTCTCTCAACCTCAGCACTATTGACACTTTGGAATGGATAACTCTGTTGTGGGGGCTGTTCTGCTCACCGAGCATGCTCGATAGCATTTCTGGCCTCTGATTCCTAGCTGCCGATAGCACCCAGCTCTAGCTGTGGTAACCAAAAGCGTCTGCAGCCGCTTCCAGATGTCTTCAGGGAGCAAAATACCTCTCCGTTGGGGTCCACTGCCCTAGATGTTCGGTCCTCTTATCATTTCAGCATTCGTGCTACAAAAAACATTAATGGTTCATAATACGCATGTATGTATATATACACACGCATGAATGCACACATCGGGATCCATAAACATGAACTACTCAGAGTCGCAAAGCGCGACATAAATAAATCACGTGTGAAAAATGCATGTGAAAGGAATTTCCCAAGCTAGGAAACCAAAGACATCTCTTCCGATTTTTAAAAAGCAAAGTCTTTATTATCAAGTGAGAAAAAAATCAGCCAGAAATTGGAGATAACATTCAATGAGGTTTATTTGACCTTTGCAGAAATTCATGCGCTTAGATCTTCAAAAGATCACAGGCGTACTTATAAACACAGGAGGAGATAAACACCGTACATGGAATAGAAAATGACCAAAGGCAACAAGGTGTTTCCAGCTACAACGGTGAGAACGCAGGGGTCTAATGATCCCCCGCCCCCCACACCCAGGTAGTCATTGAAATGACCACTGTTCTGCAAGCAGAAAAGCAGATCAGGATGTCGTTCATTTTCCTGCCTGCAAGGAAAGTGTATTATGGGTCTCAAACGTCTAAGGATGGAGGAAACTTTCCCAGGGTTCCGGTGCATGGAACTCAGGCACAATCACTGGAAACTGTCTTAAGACTCAAATAAGACTCAAAAGTTTGTCTTAAGACTCAAATAAGCAGCTTAAAATGGGGTCTCCCTTCAAACAGAGCCGAGCATAAAGGAAGAGCCAACACATAACCCCGTTGATGTCAGCCATGATGGGAGCCAATGAAAGAAGGGTCTGGAATCGATAAGAAGAAGCCTAAGACAATTCATAAATCCAGGGAAGTTCTAGAAGCAAGTACAAGAATCTGGGTTGGCTTCTTCCCCTAGCAGGTGACAGGAGTGTGTTGGATTTAAAGGGACAGTGCTGTAAAAGCAACCACAGTAACAGCAGGCACCTTAATTGAATTTTCACCAGATACACCCAAGTGAGACTTTGATTTGAAAGGGAGTCAGGAGGCAGGTGTGGATCATCCATTTTACCCAGAAAAGTAATGGCAGTAGCTTTCTAGACACGGATGAGGTAATGGGTTCTGCTCCCTATTTCATACCCATAGTTGTTTCTGGAAATTTAGCCTAAAATGTGTTCTACCAGCCCTTCCAAATATTTCCAAAGTGAATTAATACAATTTAATAAACTCCTTACTGCTTAAAGTAGCTACAGAAGATAGTATGGTCTATAGCTACTAACACAGAAATCCTTGGATTTTTTTTTTTAATGTTTACTTATTTTTGAGAGAGAGACAGAGCATGAGCAGAGGAGGGGCAGAGAGAGAGGGACACACAGAATTGGAAGCAGGCTCCAGGCTCTGAGCCATCAGCACGGAGCCTGACAAGGGGCTCGAACTCACCAAACGTGAGATCATGACCTGCGCCAAAGTCGAACACTTAACCGACTGAGTCACCCAGGCGCCCCAGAAATCCTTGGATTTTAATTCAAGTTCTGTGTGTTTGTGCGTGTGTGTGTGTCTCCTGAAATAACACACGCCACACGAACACGAATTTGGAAAAAAACATTTTGTTATTTGGGCCAATCCGGCCAGCCCCCATTTGGAAACAGCGATGGCTAACTTTATTATCTTTTATTGCAGAATGTATACAGAAGGAGGTGAAAGCCTTAAAATAATTTGGGACAGTCTCACTTCAGTGCACAATCAGTATTGTGCAGTATATGACAATACAGTATTGTGGCAATACAGAGTGACTGAAACAAATATTGATTTCCATTTACCTCCATTTTATGCAAGTGAATTTTTAGTTATCACTGGCTGCTTTATGCTAGGGATGTGCACACATAGTATATTTATATACATACACACATATGTTATATACACACACATATACATATTCGCTAAGTGTATAGTTGAGTCTGAGGACGACAAAAAGTGTATTACAAAAGCTTCATCTCAAAAATCAACCTCCCACGGGGCGCCTGGGTGGCTCAGTCGGTTGGGCGTCCGACTTCAGCTCAGGTCATGATCTCACAGTTGGTGGGTTCGAGCCCCGCGTCAGACTCTGTGCGGACAGCTCAGAGCCTGGAGCCTGCTTAGGATTCTGTGTCTCCTTCTCTCTCTGCCCCTCCCCAACTTGTGCTCTATCTCAACAATAAATAAACATTTAAAAAAATTTTTTTAATACAACAATCCCAGGAATCAGAGAGACCCAGAATTAGACGAGTCCTTGCAGGGGATGAAGTCCATCTTCAAAGCATGCGTATATCTGATGATTCCCTATCATTAATGCTACCAAGGACCCATCAGATGCGAATGTAAATTACTCCCACAAGGAATTTTTCCAGTACGACATCTAGTACCCAATAAAACCAGCACAAGAAAAGAAGTGAATAAAACTCAGCAAAAACAACAAAGACTAAAATAGACTTATGTGGTTCCATATTTTTGTTATGAGACACAGACTTTAAACATGTTTCTTGGGGTGCCTGGGTGGCTCAGTCAGTTGAGCATCTGACTTTGGCTCAGGTCATGATCTCACTGCTCGTGAGTTCTAGCCCCACATCTGGCTCTGTGCTGACAGTTCAGAGGCCGGAGCCTACTTCAGATTCTGTGTCTCCCTCTCTCTCTGCCCCTCCTCTGCTCATCCTCTGTCTCTCTCTCTCTCTCTCTACATCAAATATAAAATAGAAACCAAACAAAAATAATAAACATGTTTCTTACATCCATGACAATAAAAGACACAAATTGAGAATTCTGACAAAGAATTCAAAATTATGAAGTGAAGGAACTAAGGTAAAATTCTAGAATGAATAAAAAGTGACATTAAGAATTGAACAGATGAACAGTAGATTGATTCATCTATGGGTAAGTAAATATAAGTTGCATAACGCAATATAACATAAAATATATGCAAAATTAGGTATAAAATACATATGAAATTAAAACACAGAAATTGCTTGTAAGATGAAAAGGGGATAAATTAAATCTAAGGTGCTTACATTTCCTTTGGACAAATAAAAGGTACTAATTAATATTAGACTTTGAATATTCAAAATATTGAATGTTGAATAGACACTAAATGAATAATCAAAGCTTGATTGATAATAATCCAAGCTTGATAATCTAAAAATAGAATAATAAGGAAAAATCTAAAAAAAAAGCAAAGAAAGAAGAGAAAAGGAATACAGTAGAGGTGGGACAAATTAAAAACAAATAGATGATTTAGGGGCACCTGGCTGGCTCACTTGGTTGAGCTTATGACTCTTGACCTCAGGGTTGTAAGTTCAAGCCTCATGCTGGGTATAGAGATTACTTAAAAATAAAATGTTTTTTAAAAAAAGAAAAGAAAACCAAACAGATGGTTTAAATATTGAAACAAATATATATTAGTGATCACAATAAATGCCACTAGACTAAACACTCCAGTTAAAATATAACAGTTGTCAGACTGGGCCAAAAGGATTCAAAAGATATTCTCCTTAAGAGATGTATTTTATTTTATTTAAAAAATTGTTTTCATGGTTACTTATTTATGTATTTTGAGAGTGGGAGGAAGGGCAGAGGGAGAGAAAGAGAATCCCAAGCAGGCTCTGTGCTGTCAGTGGGGAGCCTGACGTGGGGCTCGATCTCACAAACCATGAGATCATGACCTGAGCTGAAATCAGGAATCAGACGCTTAACTGACAAAGCCACCCAGGCGCCCCAAGATGTATTTTAAATGTAAGGATATAGAAAAGTTAAATATAAAAAAGGTAAGGGGCACTTGGATGGCTCGGTCAGTTAAGCGTCCAACTCTTTTTTTTTTTTTTTTTTTTTTTTTTTGTAAGTGTAGTTATTTTGAGAGAGAAAGAGTACGAGCAGTAGAGAGGGAGAGAGAAAGACAGTCCCATGCAGGCTCTACACTGTCAGCTCAAAGCCTGACTTGGGGTCTAAACTCACTAACTGCGAGATCATGACCTGAGCCAAAGTCAAGAGCCAGACGCCTAACCAATTGAGCCACCCAGGGGCCCCAAGTGTCCAACTCTTGACTGCAGCTCAGGTCATGAACTCATGGTTTGTGAGTTCAAGCCCCTCATTGGGGTCTGCACTCACAGCAGGGAGCCTACTTGGGATTCTCTCCCTCTCTCTCACTCTCTCCCTCATTGCCCCTCTCCCCGCCATATAGGTATGTGCCCTCTCTCTCTCTCTCTCTCTAACAAACTTTTAAAAAGGAGGAAAAGAGATAATATATGCTATCAACTAAATGCTTGGGTCCCCCCATCCTCCCAGCCGCCACCAAATTCATCTGTGCAAACCTAATCCCCAATGTGATGGTATTTGAAGGTGGGGCCCTTGGGAGGTGCTTAGGTCATGAGGGTGGGGACTTCATGAATGGGATTTGTGCTCTGATAACAGATCCCAGAAAGCTCCCTTACCCCTTCTGCTACGTGAGGACACAGCAGGGGGGTGAGGACACAGCAGGAGGGTGAGGACACAGCAGGAGGGTGGCCGTGAACTAGGAAGCAGGACTTCCCTGCACACCACACAGAATCTGCTAGTCCTTTGATCTAGGACTCCCCAGCTTTCAGGAGAGTGAGAAATGAATTTCTCAACAGATACATTTCTGTTGTTTATAAGCCACCAGTCTCTGGTAGTTTGATATTATAATAACCCGAACGGACTGAGATATTATGCAAAACCAAATTTTTAACAAACCTGGCATAACTTAATAGCAGACAAAACAGACTTAGGGCAAAATGTATTATGAAGATAAAAGGGAATACTTTATAGCGACAGAAAAGGTTCGATTCACCAAGTGGATATAACAATTGTAAATTTGTATTCACTTAATCACAGAGCCTCAAAATACATACTGATAAATTGATAAAACCAAAGGTAAATAGACAAATCCATGATCAGAGTGGAAAATTGTAACACCTCTCTCAATATGTGTTAGAAAAGCAGGTCAACAGGCACCTGGGTGGCTCAGTTGGTTGAGGTCTGACTTCGGCTCTGGTCATGATCCCACGGTTCGTGGGTTTGAGCCCCGCGTCGGGTTCTGTGCTGACAGCTCAGAGCCTGGAGCCTGCTTTGTATTCTGCGTCTCCCTCTCTCTCTGCCCCTCCCCTGCTCACTCGCGCTCTCTCTCTCTCTCTCAAAAATAAATAAGCATTAAAAAAAAAGAAAAGGTCAAAAATCAATAAAGTTACAGATGATTACAATTATGCAATTAGAAAACATGACCTCATAGAGATATAGATAATATTCCTCTCAATAACTGAGGACTATACTCTCTCTCTCTCTGTCTCTCAAAAATGAATAAATGTTAAAAATATTTATATCAAATGTCTAGAAAAAGTAAATCCACACAAGCAAAAAGTAGGTCAATGTTTGCCAGGGGGTTGAGAGGTTGGGGGAATGGGAAGTGACTGCTTAATGGGGACGGAGTTTCCTTTAGAGATAATGAAAATATTCTGGAACTAATAGTGATAGTCACACAACATCGTGAATGCACTGAGTATCACTACTGATCAATTTTATGCTATGTGGTCCCTCTCCCCACACAAACTAGTGGGAGATACATATTTTTTTGGCTTTTTAAAAAAGTTATTTATTTATTTTCAAAGAGAGAGAGAGAGAGACAGGCAGAGAGAGAAAAAGAGAGAATCCCAAGCAGGCAGGCTCCATGATGTCAGCCCAGAACCCAATGTGGAGTTCAAACTCACGAACCACAAGATCATGACCTGAGCCAAAGTCGGATGCTTAACTGACTAAGCCTCCCAGGTGCCCCTGGGAATATACATATTTTAAGAAATTTGAAATAAAGTAGGTTAAAAGCATAGCCAGTGTAATCTCAACAAAATAGAAGAAAGAAAAAAATAAATATAAAAACAGACATCGGTGAAATGGAAAAGAGTCTACAAAGGAGGATCAATAAAGCTACAAACCTGAGGCAGAGGAGGAAGACTAATAAAATTGATATGTGCTTAGTAAGACTGATCGGGGGGAAAGAAAGAAGGCAAAAGTATGTAATGAGAGGCATGAACTAGGACACATCACCAGAGATCATGCAGACATCAGAAAGGAAGTAAGAGAAAAGTTTGAACATCCTTATGCCAACACATTTGCAATTTTAGATGAAATGGATCCACAATCACTTCATCTGTCAAAAGTGACATAAAAGGAAACAGAAAACCCAAATAGCCTGACAACTCTTCAGAAAAATGAAACCACAAGTTAAGCCATTCCCACAAATACAGTTCCAGGAGCAAATAGCTTCAGTGACAAAGGGACAGTTTTACACGGGGATTAAAACAGAGCCTACTCCCCAGTTTGTTTTATGGGGTCAGATTTCTCAACACAAATACCTGACAAGGTCAATCTGAGAAAATACTCGTTTGTGTGCAGGGAAGCAAAACCCCTAAAAAAAAAAAAATGTCAGCAAGCTGAATCCAGCGATGTAGAGAAGGAATGATCTATTCATTATAATTAAGTGGAGTTTATTCCAGGAATGCATGGTTTAATTAAATATTCGAAAGTCAATGTAATATAGCACATCAACAGAATAAAGGAGAAAAACAACAGATGCAGGAAAGTCGTTGACAAATTTAAACATCTGTTCATTTAAAAAAAAGGCTTAGCAAGCTAGGAATGGGAAAAGGCTTGCTTAAGCCGATAAAGAGTGCACACACACACACACACACACACACACCCCTATAGCAAATTTGATCCTTAATGAATTAGTGAGAGTTTCCCTCTGCGATTAGAAATAAGACTTGGTATAAAATGAAAAAATGTTAGCATCTATGCATCTTACATTAGCATCAAAAGCATCAGATATCAAATACCAAGGAATCGATCTAACAAAAGTTGTGTAAGACCTCACTGTACAAAATGTAAATGGAAAGAGGCACCTGGGTGGCTCAGTCAGTTAAGCATCCGGATCTTGGTATCAGCTCAGATCATGAGATCAAGCCCCAGGTTGGGCTCCATGCTGAGTGAGGATGGGATTCTCTCTCTCTCTCTCTCTCTCTCTCTCTCTGTCCCTCCCTCCCTCTCTCTCTCTTAAAAGAAATAAATAAACGTAAAAAAAAACAATTGGGGCGCCTGGGTGGCACAGTTGGTTAAGTGTCCGACTTCAGCTCAGGTCATGATCTCACAGTCTGTGAGTTCGAGCCCCACGTCGGGCTCTGTGCTGACAGCTCAGGGCCTGGAGCATGTTTCAGATTCTGTGTCTCCTGTCTCTTCCTCTCCTCCGCTCATGCTCTGGCTCATTCTGTCTTTCAAAAATAAATAAATGTAAATACAAAACAATTTTTTTAAAAACAAAAAACCACAATCGTTTCAATACAAACAATAAAATTGTTAGGGGCTGGAGAGTAAAAGTAAAAAGTTGTCTTACTTACAGCAGTTTTGATAATAAAGGTACTTCCAACAGTTAAACATCTATTTTCATCGCAAACTAAAAAGAACAAATTTGTGGATAACAATGAACCAGATGTAGGAAAGCCCTCTGAGTTTGCATCTCAGTCCACAAGCCCAAGGTTCTCTCCTGAGCTCTGGTACTTTTGCCTTCGATCTTTGCAATTTTGCACACGGGACAGTTCAACCCCCTTTCCCAAGGGGTGGGCTGCACTCTCAGGCTGAGCACCCCCTCTCCCACCCCAAGGAAGGCGCAGGGGAGTGGTCTGTCGAGGCAGGATTCACGAGCTCACTCCAGCAACTAGAAGCTGCTTTCGTGGGCTTACTTTCTAGAAGGGAAACACAGGAGAATGTCAGATGGTGAAAAATGCTATGGAGGAGAAGGAAGTCCTAAGAAGTTACCCAACAGGGGAGGGGTCTCTACAGCCCCGGCAGCCAGTGGGCAGCCTGCACGGCAGAGGGGAGGCACACTTTGGGGGATCCCTGGGCTTCGTTCAAGTTGCCAGGTGGGCACTGACCTTAACAAGAAGCTCAGGGCCGAGGAACTTAAGAGGGCTACCCGTGATCACACCGGGGTCCACGGGCACCGACAGTGGGGCTCTGGGGAAGGGCCTAGGGAACACGCAGAGAGCAGGAGTCAGCAACACGGGGTACCGGTCCACACGGATGCAACCTGGGACGCCTGGGGACCGAAGCAAGGATTTGAGGAAGCCCCGATGATGATTCCCTTCAAGTTGCTACCAGATAACGCGAGCCGGGAAAACTACCCCAACCTCAGGGCTTGAGATCTCTCAGAATTTCCATTTCCTTCCGCCCCTCGGGAGACCTTGCCAAGGCTGCTCTGTTTTCTGTAAGAAAACAGGAGGGTGAGTGCCTCACAGCCTACCCCGGCCAATAATTCATTTGGAGACGAGCTGTTCATCTCTGTGATCTGGATTCCAGTGGGGCGCCCCTGTGTGCACCTGCTCAAAGGTGGGGTGCTCTTGCAGGCTGCCATCGACCGTGGCAAGGGATGCCAGGTGAGGGAGCCCCTCCACATCCGTGTTAACCAGTTTGGGGCCAACCAAAGGAAAAGGATGGGACTCCTCTCTCCTCCGTGTTTCCGGAAAAGCTGGAGGCTGGGTACGGGTTGTCGGGCAGAGGACGGGACTGTAGGTGCAAAACTCACCGGAGCAAAGATGCTGGACTCTGGTGACATTCCTCCCAGCCTCCCAAACGCCCTGCCACCAAGAGATTGTTTTTCTGGCCAGAGATGTGCATCTCCTTTCCCAACCCCGGCTGCTTTAAAAAATGTTATCGTTACTAGCACAACAAGATCCAAAAGGCAAATAAGAACTGGAAAGAAAATTCACCCCGGGATGGCACATCCTTTGTTTTCATTTTCTAGCTTCCTACCCACCCCATCCCTCTCCCCTCCCGCCCCCCGACCTCATCCGTAAGCATGGAGTGTCCCCAGTCATAATCATGGCAGGCAGAGTTTTTATTCGGCCATCTTTCACTTAATAGCTGATCATTGTTTTCCAAGTTATTGCAGTTTTTTTCTCATTATAATTTTAATGACCATAGCATATGGCACGGAGCTGATGCTCTAGAATCCACCTGACGACTCCTTAATGAAAGTGAGTCATCCTTCCCAGGTGCATCGCCAGAACCACATCTTTGCAAAGCCTTCCAGGGGCAGCCCAGACTCAGAGAATGTGCCCTCCTCGGAACTCATGAGCATTTTCTCTGGTTCTCAGCCTCCTGGTATGTGCCCCCTTGTATTAAATTTTTTTTTTTTTTTAACATTTCTGTGTGTAGACATGTTGTCTCTCTCTCTCTCTGGATTCTGATGGCCTTGAAAACCAAACTAAGTCATTTACACCTCCGTATCCCCCACACGTCCCCCTTCTCTCTGCCCCTTCCCCGCTCACACTCTGTCTATCTCTGTCTCTCAAAATTTAACATTTTTAAAAAAATTAAAAAGAGAAGCCTATTTAAACTAAAAACAAATTTTTTAATGTTTATTTATTTTCGAGAGCGAGAAAGAGAGTGTGAGCAGGGGAGGGGCAGAGAGAGAGGGAGACACAGAGTCCAAAGCAGGCTCCAGGCTCCTAGCTGTCAGCACAGAGCCCGACGCGGGGCTCGAACTCACAAACTGCGAGATCATGACCTGACCGGAAGTGAGATGCTTAGCCGACTGAGCCACCCAGGCGCCCCTGAAGCTTATTTAAAATTAAACATATGCCTAAAAACAATTAAAGGTACACCTAACTTAGGATCCAGGAATCCCACTCCTAGGTATGATGAACCCTTGAGGAATAAAACATATGTTCACAAAAAGCACCTGTACAAGAATGTTCCTATCAGCCTCATTCAGAATAACCCCCAAACTGGAAGACAAGACATATTTCCACTGACAGGAGAATGGCTGAACGATTTCTAGAAGTTCATATAATTCTACTCAGCAGGACAAAGGAGCGAGCTATGGGTTCACAGCACACCTCGGGTGGATCTCAAGGACACCACGCTGAGCGCAGGAAGACGGACACGGGCGAGGCCAGGAACAGCCCAGACTAACCCACGGTGATAGAAATGTTGCCACTCCGCGCACTGATAAGCGCTGGGCCCCAAACATGAGCTTGCCAAGCACATGAGTGCAAGCAGCTGCCATTCAGACCCTTTTAACTGGATTAGGACCCTCTTCCTTGGACCCTCGGGAAATGTCCCAATGTATCAACTGTAGGGAGCTATCCCAGCAAGAGTTCACTGACAGAGCAACCATGACTCTAGGTATTGCTGATGCCCTAGGCACCCAGGCAGCTAGAGCGGGGAGTGAAAGGCACCATAAAGACCCTGAGATGGCAAGTCGCTGCTGGATTCTCCCCTCTGTTCCCCTGTGGGGATGTGGCAGGTGTGGGGGGGGCACACGCACGCAGCACAGGGCAGAGCGTGGGCCACTGAGCCCACATGCCCGTCAGGGGACCCCAGGGCTTTGAGGGTAGGGGAAGAAGGGGATGTGGCTCTCCTCTTGGCCGACTTAATGCCCCACCCTGGTCCTGCCCTTCTTCGGCCAGGGTGTCTCCTTGCCGGGGTCGAGCCTGGGATCCGGGAACCCATCCCCAGCAGCCTTTTCCGGAGTGTGGGCTGTCCGTCAGTCGGGAAGGAGCAGGTCCCATCGCCTGAATTGAGACCACTGGGATGAAAAGGACTGGTTTAGAGATTTTGCCTGGAGCTGGATGTAAGCTTTTCCAGTCCTGGGAAGTGGGCAGACAAGGAGGCTGAACAATACTTTTTTCCTTCGTGCTTCGCCTGACGGAAACACTTTTGTTGCCGTTTTTTGTTTTTTTAATTTGAGAGAGAGAGAGAGAGCCAGGGAGAGGGGCGGGGGGGGGGGGGAGAGAGAGAGAGAGAGAGAGAGAGAGAGAGAGAATCTTAAGCAGGCTTCACGCCCAGAATGGAGCCCAGTGCAGGGCTTGATCCCTTGATCCTGGGATCGTGACCTGAGCCGAAATCAAGAGTCAGATGCTCAATGGACTGAGCCACCCAGGCGCCCCGGAATTCTGTTTGATGAGCCCTGGGTTTTAGAGACAAGCAAGATTATCTAATGAAGGACGTCTGAAATTCAAGTAGCTTTGCAGTGAGCCAGCCGAGGCCCAGGGCTTCCCCTCCGTCCACAGGGAGAATTTGCACACGATCCCAGCTTCCTCCCAAGGGTCCAGGTGCTACCCAGCTGGCATTTCCCAGCTCCTCTGCCAACGGTTGGCCCAGCTAAGCCCAGATTCGGTTCCCAAGTCCGTAATGTTTATTTGCTGCCTGCAAAATCACTCCCAAGCTTGCCCTGAAAAATGAAAGGGCAGAAATGAGCTGAGATCCCTTTCCTCATACCTGACCCTGTGCTGCATCTGGTGGGTCTCTACAGGACTCTGTCCTGCTCCGTAAGATGACAGGAGAATGCACAACCTATGGGAGCTGCTGACACTTTGCCCTTGAATCTCAGCACATATCAAGTGATATTTGCTGTTCACCACAAACCCACTGCAAATAGTTCTCCCACCAAGACCCCAAAGTGGGGAGTCTCTCAACCACAGAAAGAGGTCCAGACAATGGGTAACCAAAGTGAATGACAGCCATTCGTTAAATTTCTAACGATCAGGGGCACCTGGGTGGCTCAGTCGGTTAAGCGTCGACTCTGGATTTCGACTCACATCATGATCTCACCGTTCGTGGGTTTGAGCCCTGAGTCGGGCTCTGTGCTGCCAGCTCAGAGCCTGGAGCCTGCTTCGGATTCTGTGTCTCCCCCTTTCTCTCTCTCTGCCCCTCCCCTGCTTGCACTCTGTCTCTCCCTCTCAAACATAAATAATAAACATTAAAAAATGTTTTAATAAAAAAATAAATAAAAGAGGAGATAGTGAACATATGACTCTGGCTTCCGAAGGACCTCCTCAAACGAGTCAACATCTCCGACCAGCTTCCCTGTTGAGGTTGGTCCTGGCATCTGAGAATTGTGATTTACTAATCTAAACAGTCCAGCAGAATTTGGCTGCTCCCATCAATGGCATCAAGACAGGAATAAATACAGTAGTTAAAAAACCAAACAAACAAAAAAAACCAGGGATTGGACCAAAAGACAAAACTATCCAGGAAACAACTCAGTTTAGGTCTCAAACGCTGATGTCACTAATGGTAGAACATGTAATCTTACTGATTCAAGGTAATGCACTCACTCTGTTAAAATTTAATCTCATTTAGGTAAATTCTGTTATGCTTAGCGTTTTCCCTCGTCTTTCCAGACCTGAGACAGTGACTTCAGGGCCTGGGAATCGGGGGAGATAGGGGGACGTACCCCCCTGCATAAGCAGCGGCCGCGGAGGGGCGGCTGCAGCCGTATCTGCTGTTTCCAAGCCTGGGGCATCTGCCCTTGACCGTCCAGGACCCACTGCTGGAGCTGCTGTGTGGCCCTCACTCCATCCCACGGCTCTTTCAACCAGGCAGATCTCCCCACATCAAGCATGACTGAACCTCCTGCCTTCTCCCCCCAACCCCCTAAATGCCCCTGCTCTTTTCAGGGAAGGATTCAGCTCCTTTTCAAATTCCTCTTTTTAATCTATTGTTTATGGATAAACTTTGCCTTCTCTCTAGGCCTCACCTCTTGATCTTTTAACCAAGCTTCCTAGAATTCAAAACATCTGTTTTTGGGTGTTTTTTTTTTTTGTTTTTTTTTTTTTAAGGTAGCTTGTTCTCAGAATAAAGATCTATGGCATTCAAATTCTTATACTTCCTATGGATTTACCCCCCCCCCCCCACCAATTAATTAAAAGTATAAAAGCCTTAGGGGCGCCTGGGTGGCGCAGTCGGTTAAGCGTCCGACTTCAGCCAGGTCACGATCTCGCGGTCCGTGAGTTCGAGCCCGGCGTCAGGCTCTGGGCTGATGGCTCGGAGCCTGGAGCCTGTTTCGGATTCTGTGTCTCCCTCTCTCTCTGCCCCTCCCCCGTTCATGCTCTGTCTCTCTCTGTCCCAAAAATAAAAAAAAAATAAAAAAAAAAAAGTTGAAAAAAAAAAATTAAAAAAAAAAGTATAAAAGCCTTGAAACTCTACCACTGGGACCCGATGGGAAGTGTATATGAAAAGCCTCTTCTTCAGTGATGAAGGGAAAGGTAGAAGGCAAAAGAAATCAAACAAAACCACACACATTAGTATCAAAATATTACTAGGGGGCCGGGTGGCTCAGTCGGTTAAGCGTCCGACTTCGGCTCAGGTCATGATCTCGCGGTTCCTGGGTTCGAGCCCCGCGTCGGGCTCTGAGCGGACAGCTCGGAGCCTGAAGCCTGCTTCCGATTCTGTGTCTCCCTCTCTGTCTACCCTTCCTCTGCTCATGCTCTGTCTCTCTGTCTCTCTCAAAAATAGCTAAACATTAAAAAAAATTTTTTTTTAAATAATGAATTAACATTTAAAAAGTTGCAAAAAATATATCAAAATATTACTCACTGCAAACCAGATTACCTCTGCTCACACCTTCTGCTGATAGCCCAGAGCTGGTCGGAGGCATGGCCCAGAGCCTGCCCACCCCCACCCCCGGCATCCCCACATACTTTGTGGGTGCCCCACCTCAAGGAGCCAGGGACCAGAGGAGAGTCAGAGTTTCTCAGGTGGAGTGTGGAATGCACATGAGTAGGGGAGGGGGTGGGGAGGAGCCTGCCATGTCCCTTTCTGAGCTGGGAGCATGGGCTAGGGATAATACCGATGAGGGGAATACAAAAGTCCCCGTTATCAAGGTAGGATCAGAAGACAGGAACAAAGGGATATGACATATTCCAAAACTTAGAGGCTACTCTGCTGTGCTTGGCTAAAAGCAGACCCATTCCCTTCTGCATCTGGCACGAGCTTGGGGCATAGAGCGTGCCAGACTGAAAACAGATTATCGGATGAGGGGTTTTCTTGGGACTCTGATGTCTTCTTCATTTGAACTTCTCCGCCCAACTTCCCCTTGTTGAATGGAAGAGAGTTTGCTGCACACAGTGCTTTAGTCCGGCTTCCCCAGAGAACCAGAATCGAAATCAACAGGATATGTAGATATAACAAATCTTCATAAATAATTCTTTATTTTATATAGATATAGGTATAGATAGATATGGATATATCTATAGATATGTAGATAGATATGTATCTGATTTGTCTGTATAAAATAAGGAATTATTTATGAAGTTTTTTTATATCCAGGGGCACCTGGGTGGCTCGCTCAGTTGGTTAAGTTTCCGACTTTGGCTCAGGCCATGATCTCACGGCTCATGAGTTCAAGCCCCGCATCGGGCTCTGTGCCGACATGTCAGAGCCTGGATCTTGCTTCGGATTCTGTGTCTCCCCCTCTCTCTGCCCCTTCCCAGCTCATGCTCTGTTTCTCTCTCTCTCTCAAAAATAAACATTAAAAAGAAAAGATTTATTATATCAGGGCACCTAGGCAGCTCAGTTGGTGAAGTGTCCAACTTCAGCTCAGGTCATGATCTCGTGCTTGTGGGTTCAAGCCCCACGTCGGGATCTTTGCTGACAGCTCAGAGCCTGGAGCCTACTTTGGATTCTGTGCCTCCCTCTCTTTCTGCCCCTCCCTGGCTAGTGCTCTGTCTCTGTCTCTCTCTCTCTCAAAAATAAACATTAAAAAAATTTTTTTAAGATTTATTATATCTATATATCCTGTTGATTTTGATTCTGTTCTATATAAAATAAGAAATTATGTATTAAGATATTTTATGAGCGATTATAATCATCACTCACACAGTTATGGAAGCCAAGTCCAAAATCGGCTGAGTCAGTGTGCCAGTTCAAGTCCAAAGGCTATCAAGCTCCTGCAGAACCAGGAAGATCAGAGGTCCCCGCTCAAAGGTGTCAGGGAAGAGAATTCTCCCATACTTGCAAGCAGGTGGGACATTGTGTCCTATTCAGGCCTTCAACTGATTGGACGAGGCCCACCCACACCAAGGAGAGCAATCTGCTTTACTCAGCGTACTGATTTAAATGCTCTTCTCATCCCAAAACATCCTCCCAGAAACTTCCAGAATAATACCTGGGCAGCATCACCGGTCCTTTCTCCCCACTAATGCTGTCCGCCCATCACCCGCAGCCCCCTGTGATTCTCCACTACCTCTAACCTTCAGGCTGACGCTTTGTCTCTAAGTCGGGGAAATGGCTGCGTGTGCACAGGCATGGTGCCATTCTGTGCCTCTCTCTGCCAGCTTCCCTAGTGCCCAGAGAGCCGCCCGTCTGCCTCAGGCCCACGCTTCCCTCCATCTCCCTTCCATGGCAAAGTCTTCCGGAAACAAGCACACACGCTGCCCAGCCTGACCGGGAAGGCCCCCCGGGGAAGGAGAATCTCCGGGCCCAGGTTTGAAGGCCAAGGTCCTGACTCCGGGTCCAGTGTCCATTCTGCCACGTGGCCTCCAAGGTTTGAATCCAGCACCGTTCCCCGGGCCCCAGCCGTCCGCTGGCCCCACTGCCAGGGGCCCGGCAGGAGCTGCTGAGCTCACAGCCCCGGAACAAGGAACTGGTGGTTATGCTGAGAGCGATGACCAGAGCTCAGAAACATTAGCGCTGATAAAATTAGATTTGACCTGGGAGATCGTTCCAAACACCAACTCGAGCGCCTTTGATGTTCTGAACCCCATCAAACTGCACACAGTTCTCTCTCCCTGGCTGTAAAGTCAGTCTCTTCATCAGAGAAATCAAAGAGGCCTGTTTTTGTTGTTGTCGTCAGAATCTTTAAAGCTCTTTCCCCGGAGGTGCTGCACCAGGCTGGCGGCTGAGGCTTCCGCTGGTTGAGGACAGCACCGCAGCCCTCGAGGCTGGGAGCTTAGCCGACTTCCCACTCTGAACGGTGCCGCCCAGAGCCAGAGAACGTTAAATGATAGCTGCTTCTTAGAGATGGAGCGACTGAGGGCCAGAGAGGTCCCCAGACCTGCCCGGGAACCCTAAGCTTTTAGTTCAGCCTCGGGTGCCTTTTCTTATTGCAAGAGGTGAGGGAAGCAGGCAAGGGAGGTCGGGCAGGAGGAGGGCAGGAAGGCAGTGAGCAGGAGCAAGGAGAAAGTTCCCTGAGAACCGGGACTCATCTGTCCTGTTTACTGCCTCAGCCACCCCCCCCCCCACCCCCGTGGTGGTTCTGTGTTTGACGTATAATAGATGCTCAGTAAACATTTGGGGAAGAGGGATGAGAGGAGGAAGAGAAGGAAGGAAGGGAGGGAGGGAGAGAGGGAGGGAGGAAAGGAGGGAGAGAAAGAAGGAAGGAAGGAGAGGAGGGAGGGAGGGAGGGAAGGAGGGAGGGAAGGAAGGGAGGAAGGAAGGGAGGGAGGGAGGAAGGAAGGAAGGAAGGGAGGGAGGGAGGAAGGGAGGGAGGGAGGAAAGGAGGGAAAGAAGGAAGGAAGGAAAGAAGGAAGGAAAGGAGGGAAGGAGGAAGGAAGGGAAGGAGTAAAGGAGGGAAAGAAGGAAGGAAGGAAAGAAGGAAGGAAGGAGGAGAGAGGGAGGGAGGGAGGGAAGGAAGGAAGGGAGGAAAGGAGGGAGGGAGGAAGGGAGGGAAAGAAGAAAGGAAGGAAAAAAGGAAGGGAGGAAAAAAGGAAGGGAGGAAAAAAGGATGGAAGGAAAAAAGGAAGGAAGGAAAAAAGGATGGAAGGAAGGGAGGGAGGGAGTGAGGAAGGAAGGGAGGGAGGGAGGAAGGAAGGAAGGAGGAGAGAGGGAGGGAAGGAAGGAAGGAAGGAAGGAAGGAAGGAAGGAAGGAAGAGAGGGAGGGATGGAGGGAAGGAAGGAAAGAAGGAAGGGAGGGAGGGAGTGAGGAAGGGAGGGAGGGGGGGAGGGAGGAAGGGAGGGAGGGAGGGAGTGAGGAAGGAAGGGAGGGAGGGAGGGAAGGAGGAAGGGAGGAGGAGAGAGGGAGGGAGGGAAGGAGGGAAGGAAGGAAGGAAGGAAGGAAGGAAGGAAGGAAGGAAGGAAGGGAGGAGGAGAGAGGGAGGGAGGGAAGGAAGGAAGGAGGACAGAGGGAGGGAGGGAAGGAAGGAAGAGAGGTAGGGATGGAGGGAAGGAAGGAAGGAAAGAAGGAAGGGAGGGAGGGAGTGAGGGAGGGAGGGAGGGAGGAAGGGAGGGAGGGAGTGAGGAAGGGAGGGAGGGAGGGAGGGAGGGAGTGAGGAAGGGAGGGAGGGAGGGAGGAAGGGAGGGAAGAAAGGAAGGAAGGAAGGGAGGAAGGGAGGGAGGGAGGGAGTGAGGAAGGAAGGGAGGGAGGGAGGGAAGGAGGAAGGGAGGAGGAGAGAGGGAGGGAGGGAAGGAAGGAAGGAAGGGAGGAGGAGAGAGGGAGGGAGGGAAGGAAGGAAGGAGGACAGAGGGAGGGAGGGAAGGAAGGAAGGAAGGAAGAGAGGTAGGGATGGAGGGAAGGAAGGAAGGAAAGAAGGAAGGGAGGGAGGGAGTGAGGGAGGGAGGGAGGGAGGAAGGGAGGGAGGGAGTGAGGAAGGGAGGGAGGGAGGGAGGGAGTGAGGAAGGGAGGGAGGGAGGGAGGGAGGAAGGGAGGGAAGAAAGAAAGGAAGGAAGGAAGGAAGGAAGGAAGGAAGGGAGGAAGGAAGGAAGAGAGGGAGGGATGGAGGGAAGGAAGGAAGGAAGGAAAGAAGGATGGGAGGGAGGGAGTGAGGAAGGAAGGGAGGGAGGAAGGGAGGGAGGGAGTGAGGAAGGGAGGGAGGGAGGAAGGGAGGGAGGGAGGAAGGGAGGGAGGGTGGGAGGGAGGGAAGGAGGAAGGCAGAAGGACAGAGGGAGGGAGGGAGGGAAGGAAGGAAGGAAGGAAGGAAGGAAGGAAGGAAGGAAGGAAGGAAGGAAAGGAGGGAGGGAGGGCAAGAAACGAGATGTGACGTGAGGGCGACCTTGCTCTGAGGTCATGGGTTTTTACCATCACTTCCTGACGCTTCTGCTGTTTTCTTCGCACTTCTGTGTTCTACGAGGGTTGAGGGGTTCGGTTGACTGGTTTTTGTTTTCGTTTGGGGGCTTTTGTTCTGTCTTGCTCTGTCCAAGTTAAAGAGACTGGGGTTGCCAGGGCTCCGGCTTCTGGATGAATGGAGTCTGCTGATGGCCACGGCGTCATTCTCATCGAGTGTTCCCCGAGCTCTCGCCTAATGAGAACTAGGGTCAGAACCGGACCACAGAAGTGTGACCGTCACAGTCCACAGGGGTCCACGTCAACGCTCCTCCCTGTTGCTTTCCGGGACTCTTCGGGCCCCCGAGGGAGATCTTCCCCGGGGTATCAGATTGTCCCCTCTGGATCCAGATCGTCCATGAGCGAATTAGACCGAAAGACCCAAGCCGGTATCATTCATTCACTCATTCCCGTGCTCATGCGTCTGTTCATGCACTCAGTCGTCCAAAGAGTATTTATTTGTGCCACACGCTTGGCTAGGCAGCTCCAAAATGAATGGGACTCAGTCCCTGACCTCCAGGACTCGCCACGAACACAGGAAACAAGCATGTCTACCCCTAACGTCTCCTTCTTCTTGCTCTGGAATAAATGGAGCAGGGGCCCCCCGTCCGCCCGGGTCATGACTCATCTCCAGCATCCTGCACAGCGCCTAGCAGAGAGGACACGCTCAGAAAACATTTTCCGAATGAAGAAATGAGCAAAAGCCCAGGAGAGAGGAAGTGTGCATAAAGAAAGGAGATGTGGGGAAATCGTAAGGAAATAGTAAGATTTATCTGTGATCCTTGGGAACACTGTCCGTATTTTTAGCCTCCTACTCAACATAGCGACAGTCGTTAGAAACAAAGGACAGGAAGGAGCAGGGATGGTGTCTGGAAGGTAAGAATGGGGGGAGGGGATTGAAAGCTTCAGAGGGGGGCAGAGAATCCTTGCAATATACCCCCAGTTGTGACATACAAATGATTGCCTCTCTTGGGGCACCAGGGTGGCTCAGTTGGTTAAGTGCCTGACTTCGGCTCAGGTCATGATCTCACAGTTCATGAGTTCGGGCCCCGCGTCGGGCTCTGTGCTGACAGCTCAGGAGCCTGGAGCCTGCTGCGGATTCTGTCTCTGTCTCTCTCTGCCCCGCGCCCATTCTCTCTCTCTCAAATATAAATAAATATAAAACGAGGAGGAAGATAATGGGTGTCACTTCGTGGAGGTCCTTCCCATAAAGCGGTAATCACTGAACAGCAGGAAAATAACTCCCTAAGAGGCCTCCGTGCTGTCACTAGCTCAAGAGTCCTCTACAGCTGACCAAGTCAAGATGGCCCCAGCAGATGGTGTTAACGAGCCTGCAATGACTCAAGCTCTATCTGCGGTCTGCTGTCTGCCAGAAGCTCCCTCTTGGCCACAGGTCACCGATCTCTCCCCAGCGAAGGGCTGTGGTGTTCAACCGGACTATGTCACCTCGTCTGGTAGGCTTTCCAAGATGGCAATGGTTCCAACACAGGGAGGGCCGCTTCTGACCAGGGCTGTGTGGGCACAGCCCAGACTCGCTGTTCTCCCAAAGGGAAGAGCCCAGACTTGCACTTTGAGATTCTGAGTCCCAGGGGAGTCTCCCAACTGCTCACAGCACTCCTTTCCTGGCCTCGGAAAGGAAGTCACAAGACCTAAAGGTTGACCGTTCTCTTGGCTTTCTGGCAAGTAGACCCTCACAGCTCCAACTGGGCTGGCCGGGGTTTCAAAAGTTGTAGTGCATATCCACGAGTTTCAACCCCTCCACATACGTGCTAACCCGGGAACCGAACACACGTATCATCACAACCTGTCAACACACCTAGGTGTTTGGGGAAGGATTTCTAAAATTTGGTTTCTTCGTTTTAAAAAAGTAGTTGTGTTTCCTAACATGGAGGCCTCCGTGCTTAAAACCAAAGATGCAAAGACATCTATAGCTTTTAGCCTTGGGCAGAGTTGATTTAGGACTTAAGTGTCAGAAACGTGATTGGTACTGAGGTGTGGTCTCTCGGCCAGGTAGGGCATCATCAGGTTTCAAAGAAACTCTATGAAGTTGAACATAGATGTATTCCATCCAGGGTTTTCTAAACACACAATTCCTCTGCGTCAGGGGATGTGGGGTTACAAAGAAGGAAAAGAAGATGGGGTGAGCATTGTATTCCTGGGATGGGTAGGGGGTGGACTTGAGATTGGTCCAATTCAGCCCCACTTTAACTAAGAACCTAGGACTTTGCTTCTAAACCATCATTGTTTCTTTATTTGTCTAAACCACCATCATCTCCATCTCGAAGAGGATCCAAGAGTCCCCGGACATTCGAGTAGGAAAGTCCACATGGCAAGGTGCAAGAGGGCTGCCCGGAGTATCGAAACGCGGCTGGACATCCCTTGTAATCAACAGGCAATGTTCTGGCAGCTATCTGCGAGAATTACTCACTGGATGGCAAAGAGATGGAAATTCTCACAGCTTCTTGGCATACGGCATGTTCAGTTCTCACTTGAATGGGAAGGGAAGAACTTCAGGTGGTGAATCAGCTCTCACATGCCACCCTGGTGCCGGGGACAGATGGCAGTCCCTTGGGCACAGGAGGGCTAGCCCCTTCTTAGCGGCTCAGCTCCTATCTGTTTGGTCTGAGTCCCTGGTATCTCTATCTGGTCTGGAAGTAGGGAAAACTGTTGTGTCCATCCTTCTCTCTTTTTTTAAGTTTATTTTTATTTTGAGAGAGAGAAAGAGAATCCCGAGCAGGCTCCACTCTGTCAGCGTGGAGCCTGACACGGGGCTTGAACTCACGAACCGTGAGATCATGCTCTGAGCTAAAACCAAGAGTGAGACGCTTAACCAACTGGGCCACTCAGCTCTGCATATTCTTCTAAATCTATTGGTCTTATATCCTGAATCCTGGCTTTAGAAATCCAAAAGACAAGGGGCGCCTGGGTGGTCCAGTCGGTTAAGCATCCAACTCTTGGTTTCGGCTCAAGTCATGATCTCACGGTTCGTGAGATCGAGCCCCAAGGCGGGCTGTGCACTGAGAGTGTGGAGCCTGCTTGGGATTCTCTGTCTCCCTCTCTCTGCTCCTCCCCTGCTCATGCGCTCTCTCTCTCTCTCTCTCTCTCTCTCTCTCTATCAAAAATAAAGATTAAAAAAAAAGAAAGAAATCCAAAAGTCAAAAATTTGGTTCCGTTGTTCCGTTTCTGCTTTGACAACCCTTCCGTAAGGTACAGGGTACCTCCGTTCCAGTCATCTGGGCTGGAAGGAAATGCTTCTGTGTGTGTCTGTAATGGTCTTCCTAACATTTCCCCTCCTAATTAGGTACAAATACTGCCAGTTACGGGCACAGATTGTCAACTTCAGGCCTCCCCCACAGGGCACAGCCTCGTAAGCTTAAAGAATGGAGAGCTGCTCTGTGTTCCTCCCATGTTTTCCATCCCTGTGCAATGGAGTAGGAATTCGCTCCTCTATGGACACATGAACAGGAGGCATGGGTACCATCCCTCACGTTTGGCAACGGAGGACAGTGGGTATGTTAGAGGTACCATGGGGTTTACTGGGAAATCAAGAAGGGCACCAACCCAAAGTAGACCAGATCTCCTATTTTCATTCCATTGATCTAAGTTCTGCCACCATCTCAAACCCCCCTTGTTCCAAATGGAAGGAAACCAACCTGACCCAAACCAAAACAGGAGTTTAACTAGACAGACTATCATGCTGTGTGCTGTTAAAGATTTCTCTGGAGTAGACTAAGAAACACACGTGCTGATGGGGCTCACGGGGGAATTGTTCAACCACAACTCAAAGGCCTCCTAATCAATTAATCAACTGATCGACTCGAATGCCTTTAATAGAGTACCTACTATCTGTCAGGTGGGCGTGGTGTTTAAGTGCCCTCGGCTGTGCGCGAATCCAGAGATGAGCCTTTGGAAAGCGACATCGGGGTTGGAAGAACATGCAACAGTCAGCAGAAAAGACAGCCACCCGTGCAGTGTGGTGTTAGGGTAACATCACTGCGTCTACTAAATACCTCCTGTGAGTCAGACGCTGTGTGGCCTGCTGTACACGCATCACCTAATTTAATCAGAGAGTAGGAATTATTCTCAATTGGCAAATGATAAGACTGGAGTTGAAGAGGTTAAGGATTTTTTTTTTCAAGGTTAAATAGTAAGTAAGAGGAGAAGCCACTCAAAACCAAGTCCCCGGGGACCTTCAGGTGTTAGCCCATTGAAGCATGCGGATGGCTGTACATCAAGAACGAGAATTCTCTCCGTTTTAGAAACAGAAAACTAAAGCACAGAATTCAGGCGACGAGCCCACGATCAGACACCGCTCCGCTGGGCAGCTGGCATTTGAACCCCACCAGCAGGCCCGGATTTGAATAGTCCCCATTTTTTAGCGCATGGGGTAGTGTGTCTGTCCATTTTATCACGCGCTAAGGCCATAAATTTAGACAACACTGACTACCAGTAAGTGGTACTTGCAAAGTCCTTCCTTGGGGCGTGATTAACGCCTTATCTATCATTCAATCTCCTAGATCCACTCCAGACCCTGGCAACTGTAGTCGGTGTGCCCTAATCATGGTGATGCACCGTGATTGGTTGGTGCCCATGACAAGCAATATGGTGGAATATAAGAATCAGTCGAATCAAGACTAGAAGATGGGTTCTTAACCACAACAAAAGCCCTGGACAAGTCATCCACATTTGCTGTATGTCACCTTCCTCATCTGTAACACTGTTACGTTTGCCTCCTCCCGCTTGACTTACTTGTGGTTTAGGGAACCAAATAAAAGTCTTTCCGAAGGGCAGAGAACTAGGTAGACACTTTTGCCTAAAATACAGTGTCTAGGGCAAAAGATTTAAGCTATCAGTTCAGTAAAAGAATATCCAAAAACAAAAACAAAACCCCCCAAAACAAACAAAAAAAACCCACATCTTTTTAGGTTTCTTGATTTCATTATGAGGGAAATGCAAATGGAAGCCACTCTGAGACACTACCACACATCCTACAGAATTGCTAACATGAAAAAAAAAAAAAGAAAATACCAAGTCTCAGTGAGGGTGGGCAGATAATGGAATTTTCACACACTGTTAGTAGGCATGTGAAACAGTTCAACCACGTTGGAAATTCTTTGGCATTATCTCCATCTGCATATCCTATGACTGAGTAATTCTACGCTTTTGCATGTGGTAGGGTCCCCTCCCTAAGGAATAAAAAAAAAAAATACCCTCAAGGCAACCTGGCTATCCATGTACTAACAACATCCTTCACGACCTTGTAACATGAGACCACTTAATCAGACTGCATGTTTGTGTGTTACCATATATGGGAGAGAGAGAGAAGTAGAACATGTGTAAAAAAAACGACACCATGTGGTGTTCGGGGCTCAGTTCTTTGGGTACAAACCCAACTGAGCGGTGCCGGCATGGATAAAGCTGCCTCTTGGGAAGAAAAGCTTCAGTGTCACGACTCTCTGTGCGAGAATCCTGCTACAATGCATACACACGTTCATGAAAAGACACATAGTAGAATGTTCAGAGCAGCTCCATTCATAAGAGCCAGTATCAGGAAATGCACCAGATGCCCAGAAGCCACCAAATGGGTAAGCAGTGGAGTATCACACAGCGGAGACAATAAACAGTCGTAACAATGTAGATGTATCTTGCAAACTTAATGCTGAATGAAAACCAGACGGAAATAAAAAAAGAAGATACAATATGCAATTTTATTTCTATAAAAGTCAAAAGCAGATGTAGGGCCAAGGGCAGGCTGTCCCCAGATGTGCCACTTTGGCATATTCATTATTTAAGTTACTTTCTTTTTTTAAATGTTTTTATTTTGGGGAGAGAGAGAGAGCAGGGAAGGTGCAGAGAGAAGGGGACACAGGATCCAAAGCAGGCTCTGTGCTGACAACAGAGAGCCCCAAAGTGGGGCTCGAACTCACAAACCGTGTGATCACGACCTGAGCCGAAGTCGGATGCTTAACCGACTGTGCCATCCAGGCGTCCCTAAAATGTTACTTGAGAAACAGCCAGTGCTGGGACACTTGAACCCTCCTCTGTCCTCTGAAAGCAGGCAATAAATCTCCCATGTGGAAAGCACCCTACAGGAGGTAAAGAGAGGCGGGAACTTTAATGTTTATTTATTTTTGAAAGACAGAGTGCCAGCAGGGGAGGGGCAGAGAGAGGGCAAGACACAGAGCCCGAAGTGGGTCTCAAACTCATGAACCGTGAGATCATGACCTGAGCCAAAGTCGGATGCTGAACAACTGAGCCACCCAGGCGCCCCAAGTGGTAGGACCTTTAAAGCCTGGAAAGCTATAGAAACAAACCTTGTTACTTTCCTTCTCCTTTACTGCCTCAGCCCCAATTCCGCTTAGAATTCCTTACTAATTAAAGTCCCAAAGCACCTGTTTTCTTTATCTTGTCAACTTCCTCACAAATGCAATGTCTCTTTGTCCAAAACGTATAAAACGCTGCCAGCCTTGGTCATTCCTTTTCAAGACTGGGACTCTGTGTGCACACACATAATGAAGATTTGGCTTTCCTCCTGTTAGCCCGTTTCATGTAAATTTAATTCTTCATCCAGCTGGACGATCTTGAAGGTAGGACTCCAAAAAAATAAAAAAATAAAAAATAAAACCAAAAAAACCAAAACTAAACTAAAACCCCCAAATTCTCCATAAAGCAATATGCTGGGTTTTTTTTTTTTTTTTAATTTTTAACGTTTATTTATTTTTTGAGAGACAGAGCATGAACTGGGGAGGGGATGTGGTGGGGGGGAGTCACAGATTCCAAAGCAGGCTCCAGGCTCTGAGCCATCAGCACAGAGCCCGATGCAGGGCTTGAACTCATGAACCACGAAATCATGACCTGAGCTGAAGTTGGACACTCAACCGACTGGGCCACCCAGGCACCCCGATATGCTAGTATTTTTATTGCCCAGTGGAAGTGTGCCGACTGGAAAATCTCTGTTTACTTAAAACTTCTCTTGAGGCTGGTATCTCTAATAGATAGAGTGCTCCTGCACTGTAAGTAAGAAAACAAGAAAACAGACTGCAAGACAGTGGCAGAGGATAAAGACTCACAACTGACAGAATAAGTGGAAACGGCCATAAACATGAAAGGATACACAGCCTCACCAGTCATGAAATAAATGCAAACTAAACACTGACATTCTTTGGTTATTGGATTTTCAAATATTAAAGATACTGAAAACATCCAATGTTGGGGCACCTGGCTCAGTCACTTAAGCATCCGACTCTGGATTTTGCTCAGGTCATGATCTCAGGGGTCGTGGGTTCAAGCCCCGCCTCTGGCTCTGCATAGTCAGAGTGGAGCCTGCTTGGGATTCTCTCTCCCTCTCTCTGCCTCTCTCTGTCTCTCTCAAAATAAATAAATAAGCTTAAAAAAAAAAAAAAAGGAAAAGAAACTATCCAATATTGTCCAAACAGGCAATTTTGTACATTGTTGGTAAGAATGGGACTGGAGTATTCCTCTTGAAGAAAACAGATGTTAAGATTTAAAATATACATTTTTCAACATTTAAAACAGATGAGGGGGCACCTGGGTGGTTCAGTCAGCTAAGCGTCTAACTTTGGCTCAGGTCATGATCTCGCTGTTTGTGAGTTCGAGCCCCGCGTTGCGCTCTGTGCTAACAGCCTGGAGCCTGCTTCAGATTCGGTGTCTCCTTCTCTCTCTGTTCCTCCCTCTCCCCTTGCACACACACACTCTCTCTCTCTCTCTCAAAAATAAATAAAGATTAAAGAAGAATTTTAAAAAACATGAGCTTTTAACCCTATAGTTCCTATAAAAATACTCAGCAAAGTGTGAAAAGACACAGGTTTGTATATAATAGAAAAATGGAAAGAAACATAAACACAAAGCAATTGGAAACATTTAAAAATAAATAACACTGTTGCCATATCATGTTGCTAAATGCAACAAGGATATGGGAGAATGTACAGATGCTATTATATATACATATATGTATAGTTTTTAGATACAGGTTTTAGATTTTTACAGTGTGTATAAACTGGTACAATCAGGAAAGGCAATGAAGAATTTCTAATACTCCAGGAATAGACCCCAAATGCTAAAAACATTATGTCTAAGTGATGGGAATCTGGAAGTTTAAAATTTTTTTCTTCATCGTGTACTGTCCAAAATTGTCTGCAATGAGTATCTACCCCTTTTCAAATCAGAAAAAAACAGGCGGAATTTAAAATAAAAAGTATATACAATTTAAACTACAGCATATGATAAAAACCATGTCTAAAATATGGACAGCTTAAAGCTTCAAAGGATAAACACCCCAAAGTTAATGGCGTTTAAATGGATGGCAGGATGAGAGGTTTTTCCTCCCTTCTGCTCATTTGCAATCAACAGCTGAGTGATGTGTCGATCATTGGTTGGAATGACAGTGAGTTTATCATTATTGTAATTGATGCGCTCATTAGTACCTGAGTTCTCCCTCCTCTGGTTTCCTACGTGCTTGTTATTTCCACACAGCGATATTAATTACGGGGATATAACACTAAGATGAATGGTTAGGAGGGATTCCAAAGGGATCATGGAGACACATGCTAACAGAATAAAAAAGGGGTCTTCGGAGTTCATTCTGTCCTGCCTCGCGGCTTAAGACGAGCAGATTTCTGGACCATTCAGCACATAAGGCGATCAGTGCTGCTCCTAAAGATGCCCACGGAAATGCCCAGTTTGTGCCCTGACATTCCAACAGCCGCCTGCCAATAATTCACTCTCGCAAACCAACCGGTCAAGTAACCCACCCCGTGGTGCTTTCTTCTCCTTCATAAACAAAACTGACCAATGGTCGTGGGTGAGTGTTTTTGTCCGGAACAAAATCTAAAATTTCAGAGTTTACCTTTGGAAGGAAATACCTAAATGTCGGGGGGGGGGGGTGCAGCTGGTGAATGGCCCCAGTGCTGAGGCCCCTCATCTTTCCAGGAACCCCTGATTCATTAGATATTAATGAATGAATTCTAATTCATTAGAATTATCCCACTGTCACCAATCCTGCCATGCTGCTTCCTAAGAATACATGGGTCCCTTTATAACGGCCTGGGCAGAAATAGATGCCTTTGCTTTCGTCCCTTGCACAGAATTTTCCAGAAGACTTTTCAAAACACTAATATAGCCGTATAAGTGAAGATAAGAGCACAGGCCACAAGGATATACCGACATGTCAACCACGGTTACAGGCACAAAGTTGGACGACACGTTATTATCGACTATTACTTTCTCTCCCTGTTTTTATTTTTCATTTATTTTTAATTTCTTAAAGGTTTCATTTATTTACTCTTTAAGTTTTTAATGTTTATATATTTTTGAGAGAGAGAGCGTGTGCAAGCATGTGAGCTGGGGAGGGGCAGAGAGAGAGAGGGAGACACAGCACAGAGCCTGATGTGGGGCTCGAACTCACAAACCGTGAGATCGTGACCTGAGCCAAAGTCGGATGCTTAACCAAATGAGCCACCCAGGCGCCCCTATTTATCTATTTTGAGAGAGAGAGAGAGAGAGAGAGAGAGGGAGAGAGAGAGAGAGAGAACCCCAAACAGGCTCCACACCATCAGGGCAGAGCCAGACTCGGGGCTCGAACTCACGAACCACGAGATCATGACCTGAGCCGAAACCAAGAATTGGAGGCTTAACTGACTGAGCCACCCAGGCACCCTTTCTCTACGTTTTTAAAAATAAGGCATATACATTTTTCCTGTGCAGCGAGCCTTTTGCTACGTGTGTACAATTCTCTCGTCTCAGGAACATTTTCTTCTACTATATCCTTGATGATCCATTTTAATTAAAGTGTATCATTCTGCACATCGAGAACAATATCTGTCTGCTGATTTTACATTCTCTGCTCTCATCTATTCTTTTTTGCTAATTGGAATGTTTCCCCATTGTCCTCTATATCTTTGGGGAACTTTTCCAATGTGTTCTCTGTGTCACTTATATGATTTTTTTTTTCCTGCAGGATCAGTGCTATTTTTTCCCCCCAACTGCTGTGGAAATATTAGCTTTATTGCTACAGTCTTTCGTCTCGTTTTTATCTTACCCTGCCGTCTCTTTATTTAGTTCATTCTCTGTTTAAATTTTTTTTTCAATGTGCATTTATTTTTGACAGAAAGACAGAGCACGAGCAGGGGAGGGGCAGAGAGAGAGGGAGACACAGAATCCGAAGCAGGCTCCAGGCTCTGAGCTGTCAGCACAGAGCCCGATGCGGGGCTCGAGCCCGTGGACTGTGAGATCATGACCTGAGCCAAAGCTGGACACTCAACTGACTGAGCCACCCAGGCACCCAGCTCAATCTCTCTTTAAAGATATTTTTATTATGTGTCAGAGAATCACTACTCCTTGTTCTCTCTCGAAAATGCTAGGTCACTTCCTAATACTCTGTGCTTTCTTCTCAAACATAGACTTTTCAGATACAGGTTCTTCCTCATCTTTGGCTTGATATACCTCCCTCAGGTTCACGTTCTCACAGATGCGTACTTGAAGACCCCTCAGTGCCTTGGTGCTGCATTCTGTCCACTGGGAGGATGACCCAATCCCTGCTCAGATCTGTGGCTCCAGAATGAGTGAACAGGTGCAGTTCCCCATCCCACCCTCTCTTGGATACAATGAGCCAGTGGGGAGCAGAGTGGGTTGTTTGAAGCTGACAAAGGACATGGACGAGGGCTCTGGGCCTTGAGCCCTGGGTGATGAGAAGTGTCCAGAGAGTGGAATGGGGGTGCATTTGACCCAAATGTGACCTTTGCAAATTCAGCTCTGGGCTAGCATTAGCCGTTCCCCTTCCTTCGAGATCCCAGAATCTCCCATAAACGTGAGGCAGGATGGGACCCCTGGGTGGCTCAGTCCGTTGAGCATCCAACTTCGGTTCAGGTCATGTTCTCACGGTTCGTGGGTTCGAGCCCCGCGTCGGGCTGTGTGCTGACAGCCCAGAGCCTGCTTCAGATTCTGTGTCTCCCTCCTCCGCATGTGCTCTGTCCCTCTCCCTCTTTCAAAAGTAAACATTAAAAAAATAAATTAAAAATAAAACGTACGCAGTTGCATTTTTGTTATTTAACAAAGTTTAAGAGGTTTGTTTATTGTGTCCGTATTCAGACACAACAATGCTCTGAGGGCACTGGGCCGTTATTAGGCAACATTTCCCAGACTTCACAGACACCAGTAAACATTCTGAGGGAGTCTCTTATTGGACGAGCATTTCCTGGAAGACACTTTGAGAAACAGTGTTTCTCAGGCCAGTTACAGGCGAGATACAATGTGTCAACACCAGCAGCCGCCCTAGAAGAACCTAGAAGTGTCTGAGGAGTGGCTAAGCCAGGACCAGCTGTGCATGGCAAACACCACGTGGGGCTGGAGTGTTCCCTGCCGTCCATGGCGGTGGATAAGGATTAAGGGAAGGAACGCATCCAAAGCCAAAACTCAATAGCGGGGAAACTCGCCCAGATGCAAGGCCCCAAGTCTGTCTTCCTTTCCACGCCAATCTGCCAGCACGAATCTGGCCAAGAAGCAAAGTGTATTTACCGTTCTGTCTGAGGAAGTCACAGCACAACGATGTTCTCTTGATCTGATACGGCTCATAGTTTCTCACAAAATTCAGAGTATTCGACTTGAAAGGAATAAGGAATTGACCGACGTCAATACCTTTGATCTCAGGGCGCCTGTGTGGCTCAGTCGGTTAAGCGGCCGATGCTTGATTTTGGCTCAGGTCATGATCTCACGGTTCGTGAGTTCTAGCCCCAAGCCGGGCTCTGCGCCAATGGTAAAAATCTTGCTTGGGATTCTCTTTCTCCCTCCCTTCCCCGCCCCCCCCCCCCGGCTTGTTTTCTCTCTCTCTCTCTCTCAAAATAAATAAAAACTTAAAAAAATTGAAATATCTTTGACCTACAAATGGGGAAACAGCCTAAAGGGCAAAGCAGGTTGTTATAGGTCATCCCAAAAGGGCAGTGCTGAGTCTAGGACCCTCATGCCCAGTGCCCTTTCCATGAAACCATGATGCCTAGCATTTAACTAAAAAATACAAGTGTGGAAATTTAAGGCCAAATAGCTAAATAAGAGTACTTTATTCTAAGTGTGTGACTCAGCATTCTAAACACAAAATTTAAGCTTTTTTCATCTTCCAACTTGGGCAGAAAAAAAATAAATTATTAGTTTGTTCATTCATTCATTCATTCATTCATTCACTCATTCATCTACTGGGCATCTACAACCTACCAGGAACTGTATGTAGAGGCTTGGAGTATAATGGTGAAACAATGTGACACCATCCCAAGCTTGCGTTTCGATGGAGGAGACAGACGTTATGAAAATAATGACGGAAACAAATACCAGGGTTGGGGTGCCTGGGTGGTTCAGTCAGTTAAGAGTCCGACTTCGGCTCAGGCCACAATGGCACAGTTTGTGGGTTCGAGCCCCGCATCGGGCTCTGTGCTGATGGCTCAGAGCCTGGAGCCTGCTTCGGATTCCGTGTCTCCCCCTCTCTCTGCCCCTCCCCCGCTCACACTCTGTTTCTATCAAAAATACGTAAACATCAAAAAAAAAATTTTTTTTAAAGAAACAAATATCAGGTTGTTTCTGACAAGACTCATAGACAGCTGAAGAGTAATAATAAGATAAGCAAAATTAATACTTAACCATAAACACAAAGAATCAAGCGGTCGGTCTAAAAACAGGAAATATTTTTTTGACCCCCAAATCCCATTGGCTGGAAAGCTAGAGGAAGAAATCCAAACACAGACATCGATCGCCATCCTCCTTCCTTTGAAAAGAGCTCTGGGGTAGACCCAACCCACAGCTATGGCTCCAGATTAACCTTCTATTTGGTAAACCGGCCGTTGGGGGCGGGAGGAGGGATCTCTCTTCCTTTAGCAACACAACTTTGTAGGGGAGCAACAAAAAACATTTATCATCGTGAACCTGAGTTGGATCATACCACCGAGCCAGTGGGCATGGTTACAAACACTCTCGAGAAGTATTGCCCAACGGTCTACACCATGCCCACAGATTACACACCATAGTGAGCCATGTGTGGGGAGGAGAACTCCGGGCAAGAGAACAGAAGCCCTTGCTCGGCAGGGCTGGGAAATGGAGTTCATGCCATACCTAACAGAAGGTCTTTCTCGTCCAAGTCAAAGTGATGGCAGGGCTGCTGGAGGGCGCTCTCGGGATTTCACCACACTGCCAAATACAGAACCAACGGGGCCAGGCAGCTTATCCCCAAGGGCTCCCCGACTCTGCCCCGAGTGACACTGGCCAAACCCTTGGACCACGGAGAGTCCCGGTGCTTTCTTTTTTAAAAGTCCCATGAAAGGGGCGCCTGGGTGGCTCAGTTGGTTGAGTGACGGACTCTTAATCTCAGCTCAGGTCTTGATCTCAGGGTTGTGAGTTCAAGCCCTGCGTTGGGCTCTGTGTTGGGCTCTACGCTGGGTGTGAAATCCACTAACTAGCTAAAAAAACACACAAACAAACAAACAAACAAATAAATAAATATAAGAAAATAAAGGTCCCATTTGAAAACTAAAGGAGAGTGTGAATTTTAAGCCTGGCTCATAGTAGGAGTTCAATACATATGAATCCTTCCTTTCTACCTGCTTTCTGCTTCCTAAGTTAGGTTCCTTCCTACGTTTGTCACTAAGCACCAGACCCTAAGTTATCTGGGTCTCTGGTGTCATCATCTGTGAAATGAAAGAGGAGGGCGGGAAGTGATGGCTGGGGGTTCCTTGTAATTCAACCTGTTTCGGATCCTATCATCGTAACAGGTGCACCTCTCGGAGAAGGAACAGGAAACGCTGGGATCTCTGTCACCTGGGCCCCTAGGGGTGAGTTCTAGGAGGCTCCCGGGCATCAGCCACGACCTCCGCAAAGGCAGGAAAAATAAACGAGGAGGAAATTGCCAACAATCCCCACACAGCTGGAGGTGCTCCACCGGAAATCAGCATTTCATCAGTAGCTTCATTTACAGCAGAAAAGTTGCTATTTGCAATAACGTCGGGACCTGCCGGCTGGATTCAGTGGCTCCCCGGCGACGTGAGCCATCACCAAACTACCAATTTTCACTTCGCAAGTCAGAATGACCCCTCCGGGGTGCCCTGTGCCGGAGGGGAGAAGGGGTGGGTGTCTGCTGGGACAAGTTTGGGCACAGAGCGCACAGGGGCATCGGAGTTCCTGCTGCTTGCAACCTCTTCCCAACACAAACACGTAGCGTTTCTCCTTCTGGAAGCCTCTCAGGAGCCCACCCATCGTTGCTAGAGTCAGAAAGAGGAGAGGAAGGCGGGCGAGGAAAAAAAAAAAAAAAAGAAAAAACAGGAAGACGCGACTGTTGGAGCACAGAACATCAGGTGGTCCCAGGAGTCCCGGTGTTGTGCCGAGATCCGTCACGAGCCAGCTGTGTGGACCTAGCAGTCGCTTCCTCCCTCTGGGGATCCAGCATTCACAAGTGTTCAAGGGTCAAGGTCGGACGGAGTGGCCTTGACCCGGCTTGCGTCTCTAACGTTCTGGTTCTGTTATTCTCCGCCGGGAAGGGTGGAGAAAAGGAGGAGGTGGCAAGCAGGGGGGATGGGGGCGAGGAAACAGGACGCAGACTGCCACAGGAAAGAGGGGAACGACACAGACTGGCAGAAGAGTATCCCTCCCAGAGCTTGAAGGGATCTCAGCAGCGACCCTGATGACAATCAGGATCATGAGCGACCGAGGTTCAAGGGCAGCACCCTGCAGATCAATCAGGATGGCTCCCACTCAATGCCCCACTCTCCAGGACCCAGGAGACCCCCCACCCTGTGAGTTCCGAGTTCTGGGGAACCCAAGGGGAGGACGGGAGGCACTCGGGCTGTGAGTCTGGCCATCTGGCATTGAGGTGCCCAGGGCAGTGCAAGGGACCCCCGTGCCCCCATCAAGGTTGTCCTGAAGAGGTAGGTCCTGAGCATTGACCCCCATGGGCTCTGAGGATGCACCCCCCAGCACCGGCACCCCTAGTCACTCTGTACCATCGAGGGACTGACTCCCAGCTACTTCTGTAAGCCTGGAGGGCCATGGGCTAAAGCCTTCACAGGGGCCAAGGGCAGGCCACCCCAAGATGCACCACCTTGGCATGAAAATTATTTTGAGTTAAAAAGCAGGGGCACCTGGGTGGCTCAGTTAGTTAAGCGTCCACCTCTTAGACGCTTTGGGCTCAGATCATGATCTCATGGTTCGTGAGATCGAGACCCACATCGGGCTCTGTGCCAACAGTGCGGAGCCTGTTTGGGATTCTCTCTCCCCCTCTCTCTGCTCCTCCCCTGCTCACGCTCTTGCTCTCAAAAATAAAATAAACAAACAATTAAAAAAAAAAAAGCAACCAAATCCCTGAAGATTCAGGAAAACCTCTTTACTTCCCCCATAACTACCTAAAAGAATTTAGATAGAAGACCAGCTTCAGGAGGGGAGCTATCCTGATAGAGAGCTAGTGTAGGGATAGGAAGGAGGTAAGGTAGGAAGGGAGGAGTCTGGCCTGTTGGTTTCTATGCCCCATTTTTTCTCAGTGGCTCAGCAAACATTTACTTACCAAACATTTAACTCTTTTCATCTCCTGTGAATTGCACTCCTTCCCTGAGAAGTCCCAGACGCCCACCCCGCTCTCCTTAGATCAGAATGACGGACATACTTCATTCTGCCCGACTCGACTCTCTTTGGAATCTCCACATCTGTTTGGATCCCATATACGTACAGAATTAAATCTCATTGCCTCCTGTCACCCTGTGTCATGTGACTTTGATTCTTACTCCAGCGAGAAGGACTTAAAGGGTAGAGGAAATGCTTTCTCCCCCTTCACCTTCTTGTCCACTTGTGACTTTCCTGGCTACCCTGTTCTGTTATTCTCACCTGCCTTTGTTTTAAGCTCTTCTAACAGCTACTGTTATTAGCTCAGTGCCTGCCTCTCCTGGCCCCCAGCACGTGTGCTGGTTTCTGACTCTCTCTCCACGTCCTTTTTTCTTTAAAATGGACCTGGCTCGCCTTTTTTGCCAAAAGTTAGAACTCTTTGGGTCTAACTTGGACAACCAGCTTCATCACTTCCTTGTACCTGGCACGGGACACCCCACCCGTAGCAGACGATGAGGAATCCACTCCAGTCATCCCTTAAGGACTTATCTGCTATATTCACATTATGTTTACGAGATCGAGAATGGTGGGGGTAGAGGAGGGATGAGGTAATTGTGAGGGAGGAAAAATAATTCTCCCTCTATTTCTTCTAGTTCTTGGCTGAGATCCCCCCCCATTAATAAAAGACAAATTAACAGGAGAAAAACAAACAGAAGTTTAATAACATGTAAAGCTCCTGTATGCATGGGAAAGATCTGGAAAAACCGAGTAGCTCCTGGAAATGGCCCAAGCCAATCTTTAAATATCAGCTAAAGACAAAAAATATCCAATGGTAGGGAGCCAACTATGAGAAGCTATCAGGAAAAGCCCCATAAACAAGGGAAAGGCTGTTGTGCAGATGTAAGTCTTTGCCTACTGCATTGGTAAGAGTTTCTAGAGACTTAGTCATCCTTCTATTTCTGGAACAGAAAGGGAGACACCATTACAGATGGAAATTTCCCTTATAAACGTAGAAGTCTCTTACAAGGGCAACTTCTACTTGGTTTTCAAGAGCTCTTCCTGTGTTTGCTGTTTCGTAAAAGTGACAAAAGTTGCTTTTATACTTTTTTAAGATTTTATTGTTTTTTAAGTCATCTCTACATCCAGCGTGGGGCTCGAACTTACAACTCTGAGATCAAGAGTCCCATGTGCCACCAACTGAGCCAGACAGGCCCTCCGGCGATAATACTTTTATACCTAAAATAATATTTATGCCAAAGAGACATATTTTGGGGCCCCTGGGTGGCTCAGTCGGTTAAGTGCCTGCCTTCTGCTCAGGTCATGATCTCAGTTTGTGGGTTCGAGCCTCGCGTCCGGCTCTGTGCTGACAGCTCAGAGCCTGGAGCCTGCTTCAGATTCTGTGTCTCCCTGTCTTTCTCTGCCCCTCCCCTGCTCACTCGTGTATGTGTGTGTGTGTGTGTGTGTGTGTGAGTGTGTGTGTGTATATACACTCTGTCAAAAATAAATAAACATTAAAAAAATTTTTAAAAAAGAGACATATTATAGGGTGGCAATTCTGCTCCCTTTAATCAATTCAAAGACAATTTCTAGCAGTGCCTGGCCGGCTCAGTCGGTAAAGCGTGTGATTCTTGATCTCGGGGTTGGAAATTGCAACTTCATGTTTGGTGTAGAGATTATATTATTTAAAAATAAAATCTTAGGGGCGCCTGGGTGGCTCAGTCGGTTAAGCGGCCGACTTCGGCTCAGGTCATGGTCTCGTGGTCCGTGAGTTCGAGCCCTGTGTCGGGCTCTGTGCTGACAGCTCAGAGCCCGGAGCCTGTTTTGGATTCTGTGTCTCCCTCTCTCTGACCCTCCCCTGTTCATGCTCTGTCTCTCTCTGTCTCAAAAATAAATAAATGTTCAAAAAAAAAAAATTAAAAAAAAATAAATAAAAATAAAATCTTAAAAAAAAGAAAGACAATTTCTTTTCTTATATATTTATATATAATCTATTGTCAAATTGGTTTCCATACAACACCCAGTGCTCATCCCGACAGGTGCCCTCCTCAATGCCCATCACCCATTTTCCCCCCTCCCCACCTCCCATCAACCCTAAGTTTGTTCTCAGTTTTTAAGAGTCTCTTATGGTTTGCCTCCTTCCCTCTCTGTAACTTTTTTTTCTCCCTCTTCCCCTCCCCCCTGGTCTTCTGTTGAGTTTCTCAGAATCCACATAAGAGTGAAAACATATGGTATCTGTCTTTCTCTGCCTGACTTACTTCACTTAGCATAACACTCTCCAGTTCTATCCACGTTGCTACAAAAGGCCATATTTCATTCTTTCTCATTGCCAAGTAGTATACCATTGTGTATATAAGCCACAATTTCTTTAGCCATTTGTCAGTTGATGGACATTTAGGCTCTTTCCATCATCTGGCTATTGTTGAAAGTGCTGCTATAAACATTGGGGTACAAGTGCCCCTATGCATCAGCACTCCTGTATCCCTAGGGTAAATTCCTAGCAGTGCTATTGCTGGGTCATAGGGTAGATCTAGGTTTAATTTTTTGAGGACCCTCCACACTGTTTTCCAGAGCAGCCGCACCAGTTAGCATTCCCACCAACAGTGCAAGAGGGTTCCCCTTTCTCCACATCCTCGCCAGCATCTAGAGTCTCCCGATTTGTTCATTTTGGCCACTCTGACTGGCGTGAGGTGATATCTGAGTGTGGTTTTGATTTGTATTTCCCTGATGAGGAGCGACGTTGAGCATCTTTTCATGTGCCTGTTGGCCATCTGGATGAAGAAAGACAATTTCTGGAAAGAAATCAGGTCCAAATCTTTTCAGAGAGTTAACCGCACTTAAGTTTTTTGTTTTTACTTGCTGCAAACTATTGAAAGGCCTGTAAGTAATTCGGGATTGAGTCTTAACCTGTTGCAAGAAAAACCCAAATCTGAAACAAGAGAATCCTAGACGCCGAAAGAGATGGGGTCATATTAGTTTGTGTTGTCTGGATGATCTGAGGGACAACGGGATAGGAGGGAGTGGATATGAATCAGAGAACATTTATGAGCCAGAAAAACCAACGTGAACCCAAAAACTATGGTGAGGACTGGGTTGGCGACCTCTAAGAAGATGCCGGCTGGAAGGATTTTTAAGTCATCCCCAGCGATTACAGAAAGCACAAGTACACCCCCAAGAAAATCTGTGATATTGGAAAAGGATTTACAGTAAATCCATAATCGTGGACGAGGAGCACAAGAGAAATTGCATTAGGCAGAAATCGAGGACAGTTGCGTTCCTAAGAGCCTAATACTTGGTTTCCATATAGCAACATTTCTCCAATTCTACCTCAAAATTTACATGTGAATACAGTCATTTTTTTTCATCTTTATATGTTGTTACATTGATAGCTCGTTTTTATAGACTTGGGAGCCCCAGCATTTTGGCTGAGAGTATCTCTACGTTTTCCATACTTGGGGGAAGCACAACAGTGAACCTTCAATCGCACGGTGGTGGCCACCAGGGACATGGACCAAGGAGGCCCTAAGTAGGATTCTTAAGACGGCGAGATTGCAGAGCTCAGCATCAGAAGCATCTGAAACGCTTGTTAAAAGATATGCTTTCCCGGGACCCGATAAAGGAGTTCAAACCTTGGACTGAGGGGCGCCTGGGTGGCTCAGTTGGTTAAGCATCCGACTTCGGCTCAGGTCATGATCTCGCGGTTCGTGAGTTCGAGTCCTGCATCAGGCTCTGTGCTGATGGCTCAGAGCCTGGAGCCTGTTTCAGATTCCGTGTCTCCCTTTCTCTCTGACCCTCCCCCGTTCATGCTCTGTCTCTCTCTGTCTCAAAAATAAACAAACGTTAAAAAAAATTAAAAAACAAAAACAAAAACAAAAAACCTTGGACTGAGACCTGGAAATCAGAATCACCTGGAGAAAAGACCCAAGAATCAGGTTTAGAGTAAGGGTCTGTGCCAAAGTCTACTTTCCAAAGCAGCTGAAACCAAATCTCTACCATCCCACATCCTTTTCTGCAATATAATCCTGCCTCCAGACTGTCGAGAGGTGAGCTGTTTTACCACCGCTTCCCCACCCCCACCCCCCCACCCCCCTTCAGTCTGGATGAGCTAATGACTTCTTTGACCAGTGGAATACCGTGGAAATAACACTGTGTGACTTTGAGGCTTGGTCATAAAAAGTGATGCCGTTACCAGCTTGTTCTCTGGAGCACTCACGTTTGGAGTCCTGAGCCACTGTTTAAGACCAACCATGCTGAGGCTGCCATGTTTTTTGGAAGCCCGCTGCCTGAAGGGACCCAGTCTCCAATTCGTCCCAGCTCAGATCTTGCAGGGAAGAGAAACCTCCCCAATCCAACGCTTTCCAGAGGGCAGATGATTAATACTGGGGTTGTAATTGACATTAGAGTTAGTTTCAATGTCAAGACTGATCATTATTTATTTACTCAGCCATTCAATAAAAATGGTTATGGATTCCCGCCATTGCCAGATTGTTCTAAAATCCAGAGAAACAGGAAAGGCCAAGAAAGACCCCCCCACCCCCCAGTGTCCTGGAGCACGCATTCTAAGGGTGGCAATGACATACATATACTAACAACTTAGGGAAGGTGTTAAATGTTGTGAAGACGGTCAGGTGATGGGACAGGCAGGCGCGAATTTAGATTGCGTGGTGGTCCCTGAGAGTCTCCGACAGAAGTGGAGTGAGCTGAGACCTGGTACTAGTTTCCCGGGGCTGACAAAATAAAGTGCCACAGGCGCAGAAATTTACTGTCTCACAGTTCCGGAGGTCAAATGTGAAGATCATAAAGGGCCTCTAGAGAGAATCTACGCCTCTCTCGCGCCTTCTGGCGGTTTTCTGCCAATCCCTGGTCTTCCTCGTTTGAAGAGGCATCGCCTCCATCCCTGACTTGACTGCCTTTTTATAAGCACACCAGTCTTACAGGATTTAGGGGTCCACAGCACTCCAGTCTGACCACAACCGAACTCAACTACACGCGCCATGACCCGATTTCCAAGTAAGGTCACATTCTGAACCCCTGGAGGGTTGGGGCTTCAACATATAAAAGGCGGGAGAGCACACGGTCCAACTTGAGGCAGGACCCGCGGGCTGAGGACCCTGCTGGTTCCGTTATCCAGAGCTGGGCATCCCGGGCAGAGAGGAAAGCAAGAGTAGAAACAAGCTTGGTGTTCAAGAACTGGGCTAGCAACCATCCACGGCTGGCGTGTAGAGAGGAAGGGGGAGCGAAGTATTAGCTTCACCCTGGCCATTCCAATTCAGACACAGGGCTCCCAAGCTGGCTGTCCTCTCCATCCCCACCACCCTTCAGAATACCCAAAGAATCCTGCTCTAAGACAGAAATCTGATCCAATCTTACTAATTCTTTCAAAAAACAACAGCCAAAAAAGAGGCTCCCTCCATCACCTCTCCATGATTTGCAAGAGAAAGAACAAAACTCCAGGGCCGCTCCGAAGGTGATACAACATTTCCAGCCTTTTCCGTAAGCTGGACTCACCTCCCAGCCCCAGGACCCACCGTGCAGGTTCAGGACTCTATTGTTTCATACTTTCCCCAATTTTCCGGCTCTTTTCTTGATGAACCTCACAAACCTTAGGAGTTATCTTGGTATCATCTTTGCCTCTCTGGTCCTCGGTTTCTCTGTCTGCAAAATGAGACATTGGGACCAGGTAAAACACGAGCCCCATCTTCCACGTTAGAGTCAGAGTTCATATAATAACCGTATCGCCATCAGCATCAACGTCAGTCTCGCTCTTTGCTTGGTTTCGGGGACGCGGGTGTGGGGATATTTCTCTGTTGCTCTAGCTTTTGTTGGTGTTTTTGTTTTATGGTTTAGCTCTTTTGACACTGACATTCGCTTTTGCATCTTTAAGTCTTGTGCGTTAGGAGAAGAGTGTGGTTTTCTAGGTAAGGGTTTGTACAATTTTTTTTTTTTCTTTCCTTGTTTTACTTATCCGCTCCCGGGCCCCTGCTAAATCAAGACAGCTTTTCTGAAAATTGACCACACAAGAGGCTGTACGGAACTTCTCCCAGACCCCCTCCCGATTAATCCTCTTTCTCATTAGCATGTTTATCGGAAGCCGGGAGACATTCTCGGGCAGCTAATGTTTAACACCTGCAAGTTTTGAGAGTTGGTAGCAAAACCACATCCATAAAAGAATCGCTTGCTTTCTCAGAGATGTTAAATTTGAACCCTTTAAAGGTTGGACTTTTGTTACGATTCCTATTTCTGTTTTTACATCAAGTCATATGTTAATTAATGCTCTCCTCCTTTCAAATGTAAAGAGAGGCGGAAAAAAAAATCTGAATGAAACCATTTCAGTGCATGAATGGCCACAGTCAAGAAAGCCTTCTGCATTTCAGAGGCGGGGTGGTTTTCCTCCGGCACAAGCCTCAGCCCTGGCCTGGAGGAGGAGGTGGGCCCCCGCCAGGGAGGGGGTGTAGACAGGGAGCCGGGTGAGGTCTCCTGGTTTGAAGGCTCACAGAAACTGGGAGGCTCTGCTGTGCAGTACTGGGTGAGCTGGAAGTGTGGCAAGAAAGGACCGGCAGGAAAATCGTCAGAGGCTCAAAGCACAGTGTCTGTGTGTGCGTGTGGCGGGTGGGGGGGGGGGGGGTTACCGCCTCCTTCTCATGGGGGCTGGGGCGCAATCCCACCTCTCTCCAAAAAGCAGGCAAAAAGCCAAGTGAGAGGTGGGGAAGAGGGCTCTAAGAGCATCCCAGGGAGGGTACCACACTGCGATGGGACAGGGCAGGGGAGAATCTGACCAAGTCCTTCGGAGTGATACAGGCATGGTGGCCGAAGCCCCTGTATTCTGGAAGTTTCTAAAGACAGGAAGCTTGCAGAAGTCCTCAGCAGGTGGGCAGTGAGGAGCCTCACAGAGGACCCAAGGGCTGCCCCTGCACCTCTAAGAGCCAGAAGAGGCGCTTAGCCACCCCAGAGCATCCCTGGAGGACCGTCTAAGTTAAGAGAGGAGGCGGATGTCTGGCGACCAAGCCTGACCACATCGGGCAGGGGCGAGGCAGAGGGCGTGGACCCCCAGCAGGTCCAAAGGGAGACAGGAGGATGTCAGTGACAACAGAGGATAGCAGGACGTTGCACATTATCCTAGGAACACCAGGCACCCATCTACACTGGCGGCACTGTATTTCTAGGGACCGACAGGGACGCAACGAGCTGGCTGGACCCCGAGGCCAGGATATGTGCCACCAAGCAGACAGGTAGGGAGGGTCGTCTCCAGTGTCTCTCATTTCTCAGTGCCCTCCTGGGGGGAATGCGAGGTGGAAATGTGCTGGGGAGAAAAGAACCCAGATGGAGACTCTGCCCTCCCCGCCGCCGCCCCTCTCCGCACAGCAGGGAGGAACGAAGGACTAAGGTGCCCCTCCCACCACACCTCTGCAAAGGCCAGAGGCTGATTGAGAGGAGAGAAGTTATAGTAGGGTGTTTGATTAAAACCTTGAACCAGGCTGGACTTTCAGTAACCGAAAGCAACCAGTTACACAGTTGGCCCTGGGGATGGGAGGCCGAGTCAACCGAACGTGGTTGGAAGCTCCAATGGAAAGAATAAACCTGACTGATGTTCAGAGCTCACCACAGTCTGCTTGCTAAGCAAGACGTTCTTCTGGGTTCTTCAGGTCACAGTGAGGAATAAATGTGATACTTAATTAATTTTTTTTTAATTTGAGAGAGAGAGAGAGAGAGAGAGAGAGAGAGAATCCCAAGCATGTTCCACGGTCAGCACAGGGCCTGATTCAGGGCTCGATCTCATGACCCTGGGATCAGGCCCTGAGCTGAAATCAAGAGGTGGACGCTCAACTGACTGAGCTGCCCAGGCGTCCCCAAATGTGATCATTATTAAAGGCACGCATGCACGCCCACACACACACACACACACACACACACACACGCGCACGCTTAGCAAAATCAAACTTCCTAAAAAGTCTCCTTTGTCTGACTTTTCTTTCCCTGCAGTTTCACACATGTGACAGCTTTTCCAAAACATGTCCCCTGCTTTCTACACGCAGCCCCTTCCCTGCTGCAGCCCCCCCCCCCCCCCCCGGAACATTAACATGTCCCAACCCTCCTGACCCACACACACCAGACAATAAGCAGAACCCTTCAGCTCAAGCTGAATTTCCAGGAACAGCCTTGTGGGAAATGCAGAGAAGGTCACTGTCTCAGTCTGTTTGGGGCTGCTGTAACAAAAGTACCAGAGACTTACACAACAAACTTTTTCTTTGCCCCACAGTCCTGGAGGCTAGGAAGTCCAAAATCAAGGTGCTGGCAGATTCCGTGTCTGGGGAGAACCTGCTTCCTGGTTCTTAGAGAGCTGTCTTCTCACTATGCCTCCCGTGGTGGTAAGTCAGGAGACAGCTCTCTGGGGTCTCTTTTATAAGGACACTAATCCCGTCATGGGGCTCTACCCTCAGGACCTCATCACCTCCCAAAGCCACTACCTCCTAATCCATCACGTTAGGGGTTAGGATTTCAGTGTCTGAATATGAGGGGAGGGGACACAAACATTCAATCCATAATAGTCACCCTTTATCTGGTTTCCTTCCTTCCTTCCTTCTTCCTTCCTTTCTCCTTTCTTTCGTGACTTGCCTATTCATGATATTTACTCATAAAATATATATATATTTGTATTTTATTACTCATAATATACATATATATAGAAATTTATTTATTCCTTTAGAGAGAGAGAATGAGGGCATGAGTGGGGGAAAAGCAGAGAGATAGAGGGAGAGAGAGAATCTTAAGCAGACCCCACGATCATTGCAGAGCCCAACTGGGGGCTCAAACCCACAATCCTGGGATCATGTCCTGAGGCGAAATCAAGAGTCAGATGCTCATCTTGTATTTCATATAGTTTACTGGGTAAGTGAAGAATGTGCCATTTGCTAACGTCCCGTGAAAATAACGATCTGGGGGAAACCCGTACAGAAATGCAGTTAAACGAATATTCCTCAGGGACAGTGGTACGTTTGCCCATGTGATGGAAGGCTGGCCCCACCCTCCACATACACACCGGAACAGCATAAGACGCAACACCAGAAAGGAAAGGCAGGGGGGCGGGTGGGAATGACAGGATTTTACCCCCAACATGAAAGCTTTAGAGGCAAGTCCTCGATATTTCTATGAATTTGAAGGGTTGCTATTTTATTTTCACGTTTAAAGATTTTATTTTTAAGTCATCTCAACACCCAGTGTGGGGCTCAGACTCACAACCTTGAGATCAAGAGTCACATGCTCCTAAGCCAGTGGGGCGTCCTGGCCTATTGATTATTTTAAATCAAAGTTACTTAACAGGCAGCTTGTGCAGGAAGGATACTCCTCGGTCCCCTGAAAGCACCTGTATTATAGACACCCTTCCTGTACCAGGAGGTAAGAGACATCCTTATCACGAGAGGTGGGAACTTTACAGCCGAAAATGCTATATAAACAACCCTCCTTTCTTTTTATTCGTTTACTCCCCCGGCTCACATTCTGTTTACAATTCCTCCCCAACTGGGGCTGCCAAAGTTAACTTTCCTTTGTCCTTTCAATTCCTCACTGATTTCTTGTCTCTGTCTACAGAGTACAAAAACTGACCACCTTGGTCGTTTCTCTGGGTCTCAGTGTTAATAGTGGGCATCTGTGGGCTCGTAATAAAACTTTGTTGTTGTTTTTTTCTCCTGTTAACCCATCTCATGTAATTTATTAAAAAAAATATATTTTTTAAGTAATCTCTACACCCAATGTGGAGCTTGAACTCATGACCCCGAGATTAAGAGTCACATGGGGCCCCTGGGTGGCTCAGTTGGTTAAGCGGTTTTAGCTCAGGTCATGATCTCACAGTTTTGTGGGTTCAAACCCCACACTGGGCTCTTCACTGCAGCACAGAGCCTGCTTGGGATTCTCTCTCTGTCCCTCTCTCTGTGTCCCTCCCCACCCCGAGCTTTTCCCGTCTCTCTCAAAATAAATAAGTAAACTTAAAAAAAAAACCAAGAGTCCCATGCTCTACTGATAGAGCCAGCCAGGTACCTTCCTCCCCTTCCCTTGTCGCATCTAAATTTAATTCCTAGTCCAGCTGGAAGACCTTGACGGGTAGAGGGAGAATTTTCCCTTCCCTGCACAAATGAACTCTTATTTGAGATTTTAGGGGCTTACTTGGCTTCTTTTTTTATTTGGAAGCCATGAATCCTGCGGTCTCTAAGTCCACGGGCTGACTTTTTGCAGGAAGGGGATGGGGACTTGGGAGAAAAATCCCCAAGAGTAAAAATGAAAGAATTGGAACACTTCGACGGGCCACCCCGAAATATACAGGGTTTCTGGAAAGGTTACGAATTCGGTGCCTCTTAGAGCTGATAGAATTTGAGCACTTGTGGGTCCATTTATCTCTAAGCGCCAATGGTCACACAGGCGGCAAAGCAGCGATGGACGGGCACAGACATTGGGCCCTAACTTGTTCTCTCCTCCAGAGCATCCAGCTGTGGCCCAAACCCTGAACATCCCATGCAGCAAACCCAACACCTCGCAATTCACCACACCCAGTCTCCTTAGAAATCCATGCACCGTCACCATCACCGCCGTTGTTGTCATTATTATTATTATTATTTGGACAAGCTTCTTGGACGGCTGCCCCTTTAGCGACTCATCAGACTATTTCTCCAAGTCACATGCATGCCTCTTCCTAAGAGCATTCCGATAAAAACAATATCCTCCACTTTGATTTATTTTCAGTAACATTTTAATGGCCCTATTAGGCTGGCATCCCATACAAATGTGCCCTTGGCCTGCCTCTTACTCTGGCTCTGTTCTAGTCTGACTTTCAGAAGAGAAGAAATCATAAGAGATGAGTCAGAGAAGGCTTAAGAAGGATCAGACATAGCTCCATCTAAAAACCAATCGAGCTCAGGAGTTGGCATTGCTAAAACCTTTTAAGATTCCTTCTGTCCGGGCTGGCTCGCCATGTTTTCCCACCAAAAAAACCTCTGTTTCCTGGAGCATTTATCTTCACATTTTAATGGGTTTAAGAATCACACTGTGAATCAGCTGACAAGTCAGATCACCAGAAATTCTGATTTGTTGGCTTTGGCATGAGGTCTAGAGAAATAGCAGTTCTAATAAGGACCTCAGCCTGGTCAATTTTGGTGCAGGCATCGTATTGATTTCAAAGCAAGACATAATAGGCACACATTATACAAAATCAGCCTTATGCGACCTGGAAAGCTAGAGGTTATTTATTTAAGATGCGATAAAAAAAAAAAAAAAAAAAAAAAAGATACGCGTACCTGCATCCTTTTCCAAATGGAGTGCAGAGGCAAGAACCCCAAAGGTAGGAATGAATGGTATTACCAAAGATGAGGGGAAACTTAACCCATCACTGGTGGTTACAGATAGCAAGATGAGTGATTTGGGGGCAGCTGATTATGCTTTAAAATAATCCTTAGAGGGGTGCCTGGGTGGCTCAGTTGGTTAAGCGTCCGACTTCGGCTCAGGTCATGATCTCTCGGTTTGTGAGTTCGAGCCCCACGTCGGCGGGCTCTGTGCTGACAACTCAGAGCCTGGAGCCTGCTTCAGATTCTGTGTCCCCCTCCCTCTCTGACTCTCCCCTGCTTGTGCTCTGTCTCTATCTGTCTTTCAAAAATGAATACACATTAAAAAGACAATAATAGTGATCAAGAAAATGCTCCTATAGGAGGCACCCAAGAGCCATGAGCGGAGAAGGAACACTTCAGGAAGAAGATTCATAGATTCATCCGTTCAGCCCAGAGAACCAGTGAGCCACCAAATGGATTGCATCCTTAGGAACAACATCGGATCAAACGAAAGAGGCTAAAATTTATGTCAGGCAGGTTTTATCTCTATTTCCAAGTCTGATCAATGGGTAATAGCTCCCTGGAGCACTTCATCAAGAGAGAATGTGAAGTCATTTCTAGGCTCAGCGGAAAAAACAAAAAACAAAAAAGAGCATTGATTGATTAGTGATGTCTGCCACCAGCAAGGAGAAGGAGAATAGGAGGCATCCTTGCAATTTCTGCTTAGGCAGTGATTGGCAAGTTTATCCAAGCTCTGTGCTAGCAGAAGGACTCAGTCATTCCTGAGAAGTGCCATCTCTTTCCTGCTCTTTCCAGTCAGGGAAAGGGTTGCCATGTGAGCAATAAAAACAACAAAAACACAAAAACACCTTATGTGATTATGTTTCTCCTGCTAAAGACGGTCGTTGTACTAGCACATCAAACACTTACCTGGTAGACGTCCAGACCTGTTGTCCTTGCCCGTTCACCAGCACAGACTCTCTTATCCAGGTCTTCCAGACTCCTTGCTTTGCCTCATTTTCCAAGAGAGAAGAGAAGCCAGTAAGTAGCTCTTTCCTGTTCCGTTCAAGGTCTTAATTGCCAAACGCTTCCCCTCCTACCCTAGCGATCTCAACATTTCAAACGCACAAAAACGAGCAGTATTTCATAAAATGGCTGGTATGCCTGCCTTCAAAGAGCAAACTCGTTTTAAGTACCTACTTAACAACAACAACAAAAAGTCGGTGTGCTTATATATAACTGAGAAGCTAATTGCCAATCAACCATATCAGAGTTGCTTATGTGAGCGCCTGTCAACACTTTGGTTAACTAATTCGAGTCGGTGCATGCAGACAAAAGAAAGAAAACCACAGCGTAAAGTACTTCAGAAGAAATTTAGATTGGCGGTCTTCTAGAATTCAGAGTTTTCTCCAGTTCAGATTCACCTTCCTCGACTATAGTAAATACCTTTTGGTTGTTGTGTCTGTCCCAATAACCCCTCCGAGCTACTACTTTCTTCCTAAGGGCTCCACAGTTTGGTTGGGGACAACCATTGTTCCAGGGAAGCTGACTTCCAGATCACATAAGGCTGATTTCAACCCAGTGCTAGAGATAAGAGCGAGTGACCAGTCAGGGCACTCGTCCTGCCCGGCCACATTGACAGGCTCAGTGTGGCCATGTGATCTCAACCAATCCGATTGGATTGATACTTAAGACTCTTGCTGGGAAGAAAGATGGAGGCTCTTTCTTGCTAGAGCTGCATAGACCTTAAAACTTCCTCAAACCGTCTTAGACTAAAGAAGACAGCCAGCCTTAGCAGAAAATAACTTTGAAGAAAACATTGTTGAAACAGGGATGAAAAAAAAAACCCCTTGAGCTGCTCTCTTGTGGATTTTTCAGACAAATGAATCAGTCTGTTTTCTGTATTGTAAACCCACTTTTAATCACCTTCCTTCTCTGTCCCTGGTAACGGTAGCTGATACACCTAGTTAATCTGAGTCAGGAGAATCCATTTCATCAGTGCTATCTTTGTTTCCTGTGACTCAACTTTTTCCCTTTCTCGTTTTCTTTCATGAATGAGATTTGGGAAGCGGGGTAATAAACAGCTGATAATGATTGGGATGAAAATCTCTGGCATGTTCCAGGGAATGCTTTGGAAAAGAATATGCATCTTCTGAATCAATACCATTTACATGATGCTAACAGGAAGGGAAGGAGAACTAGGCTGGTTTTGTTGTAGATTGAAATGCCTGTGTACTACGGGGAGGAATTAATTATGCAAAATAGTAAACTATGCGCAGACAAATGCTAATTTGTCAACCTGTGAACTGAGCTTCCTAAATCTTAGCTGGCCATAAATCGAGTCATTTTCAAATATATTAGGCAGATGAGCTGCACCGCTAGGGTGATATATGTATTTAATCCCGAGGCCCATGCACGTACTATCTTTCATAGGATATGAACACCCCCCACCTCCAGGGCCAGATTTTATTACGTCTTCCGTGAATACATCTGTGAACACTGCACCTTCTTGTTTCTGCCACTAACTACAGCTGAGCTGCTCAAAGAAGAAAAGAAGGTAGTGAAACAGAAGCTCGGATTTACGCGTGTGAGGGGTGTGCAAAGGAGAGTCTCTACCTGGCAACACAGGCAGAGGGAGCGGTGACCTTCGATCTAATGCATCCTTGGGAATTTCTCTCGCCCATCAGAGCAGAAAACATAACAGGCTCTCTGAAGACCATTCAGGAAGGCGTAATCACAGAAGCTTCTCCTGGGCGAGTAGCTTCAGAGCTTTGCCGAAACAGGAGACAGTTAAGAGAGGAACAGGTGGCGTGGGCAGCGGTAACCTGTTGGTTTGGGTTGGCCCTTGCCGAGGTTAGCGGTGTCTTCATGCTGTGGGGCAGACTTCCACGCCGGGTGCGGGTTTGGCCCGAGGCACCTTGCATCCAGCCACGGAGAGAGTTACAGCCAGCTGCCCCCCCCCCCACCCCGCCTCGGGGTTGGGCTAGTCTTGAAGGAAGGACAAAGCAGCCCTGAAAGTTGAAAAGTGCTTTGCTTTCGGGCTGCCCCTGGCTGGGAAAGGAGAAATTAACAGGAAATGTCTCCTAAACTTGGTGGGAGGAGGTCATCGAGAGGGCGTGACTGCTGGTGAACCCCAGAGCTGGACACAAGCGATCTGAGACTCCTCACCCCATCCTCCGTCCTTGGAATGCACATTCCACCCCGCTAGGAGCCACTTGAAGGGCACGCCCTTGAGAGAGCAGCGGGCTGTTGAGACCATCTGGGCCGTGTAAGTGATCAAAGCTTGGTAAACCCTCTACAGAAACTCACAGGCTATCCAGGGGTAATGCAGGAAATCTACTCATCCTGCAGCTGCCCAGTTAGCAATCTGGAGTGGTCTGTCTCTTTCTTTGGTCTCTGTTTGCCCTCTGGGGCTGGGGCCGGTTTCAGATTTCACCTGGGGGGGACTCGGGGAAAGTCCACCAAATGCACTTAACCAAATGCACTTACTGAAATTATTCCAGGTAGGATTAATTTCAGCATTAAGCTATAACAGGAGATTAAAAATAACAAGGCAGGGAGGGCACTACCTCTTTTTTTGTTTCCTCGCCAACGTGGTTCTGGGGAGGTCTGGGAAGGGAAGCCCTCGTCGTCATTGGACGTTGGGTGTCCTAATTGTGTTGCTTTAGGTGAAAAGACCTTTCCGCTCTTCTAAGTGCAGCTTGTTCTCATGCCACCGTCCCCAACTATCACCAGATTATCACGGAGATAATTTTCTCTCAGTATACAAACCACTCACTTCCTTATACTTTTTTGTGGTTGAATGGCACTCCACTGTATGAATGCACCATTATTTGTTTGTTAAACTATTCCGCAGGGGTAGGGCACGTAGGCTGTTCCCAATATATTGCTGTTCAAACAAGTGCTCCTATAAATAGCCTTGTCTGTGTATCATTTTGCATGTGGGCGAGTATTCAAGTGAAATAAATTCCTAGAAGTGTAATCGCTGAGTCAAAGGGAATGCACAACTGTAATTGTGAGAGATTTCTAAAAAAAAAAAAAAGGCATGACTGTGGCTTTAATTTTCATTTCTATTATAATTGAGCTTCCTATCTTTCTAGGTATTGGAGGGACACTGTATCCTTTCCTATGGATAGTCTGCTCCCATCTTTTTGCTTATTTTTCTATCGGGTTATTGGTCTTTTTCTTATTGAGTTGGAGAAGTGTTTTATGAATTGGGAAAATTAGCTAATCGTCTGTGATAGAATTACAAATGTTTTCCTAGTTGCTGTTTGCTTTCTATTTTGCTGAATGAGTATTTCCCACATGCAGACCTTTTATTGTTATTGGTGTTGTTAAGTTGAATTTATTAATATTTCTTTGTGTGAAATTTGGGCATAAAGTTATACTTTATGGCAGCATAATCCCATCTACCCTTCATCCAGTTCTTCCCAGTGGTAACATGCTGCAACACTATGGGACAGTATGACAAACAGGAAATTGACATTGCTGTAATCTATCAATCTTATTCAGATCTTATCCATTTTACACGTACTCAGTTGTGTGAGTATATGCGTGTGTGCGTGTGTGTTTTTAGCTTTCCACATTTTGATCATATGCTTGGGTTTATGTATCCACCACGACAGCAGATACAGGACGTTTCCCTTGGCCACAAAGATCTCTCATGCTGCCCTTTTATAACTACCCTCCTCTCACTCACCTTCACCCTGCCACAGAGCCCTGGCAACCATTGATCCGGTCTCCCTCCCTATAATTTTGTTATTTCAAGAATGTTCTATCGGTGGAATCATGCAGTGGTAAACTTTTGGACACTGGCTCCTCCTCCCCCCCCCCCCCACCAGTGTAATTCCCTTGAGATGCACCCCCCACTTCTTGCATATCGGTAATCAGGATCCTTTTTATTGCTGCCAGTATTTTGTGATATGGATGTACCATCACATAACTATTTCTCGTTCAAGGGCATTTGGTGTTTTCAAATTTGGGGCTATTACACGTAAAGGCACTATGGACATTCATGGACAGGTGTTTGCGTGAACATATGTCCTCATTTCTCTGGGATAAGTGCCAAGGAGTGCATCTGCTGGGTCATTTGTAATCACATGTTTACTTTTGTAAGCAACGGCTCAACTTTTTCAGATCGGATGTACTGAAAATACGTTACATTCCATTAGTACCAGCAGCGCTCAAGGGATCAAGGTTCCCTGCATCCTCCTCAGCACGTGGTGTTGTCGCTATTTATCTTAACCATTCTGATGTGAATTTAGTGGTACCTTATTGTGCTTTTGATTTGTCTCCCTAATGGCTAATGATGCTGAGCATCTTTTCATGTGCTCATTCACCTTCTGTATATCCTCCTTGGTGACATGCCTGTTTATGGGGTTTGCCCATTTTCTAGTTGGAGGGTTTTTTTGTTTGTTTTGTTTTTGTTTTGTTTTTGTTTCTGTTTTTGTTTTGCTTTTTGCTTTTGATTTTTGAGTCTCTTTGTATATTCTAGATAACCACTCCTTTGTTAGACGTGTGATTTGCAAATATTTTCTTCCAGTCTATAGCTTATTATTAACTTAGAATTTAACTTAGCTTATTATTAACTTAGAATTTAACTTAGAATTAACTTAGAATTAACTTAGAAGTTAATTTTAATGAGACCCATTGGATCAGGTTGGTTTTGGTTTTTTGTTTAGGTTAGAAAAAAGATCGTGAAATGTGACATGTGTACCCCCCAAGTGTGATGGTTGAAAAATGAACGTGCTTAACGCATTCTGTAGAAGTGAGACGTATAGAGGCCAGGACCAGAATTTTCTTCTCACTTGACAGATTAAGGGTCCTGTACCTCGCCTTCACTTCCTACTCAAGAACCTTCCCAGTATCCCACAATGAATGGATTTCTGTGTCTATTTAGGCAGAATGATATAATCTGGCACAATATAAGTCTTTTGGTCATGTTTAACTCGTAGGAGTCAAAACTGAGAGCTTCCCAATTCTCCAAGCTTCCTTTGAGCTCACACATCACTTTCAACCTGCTTTTCTTTGTAATATCAATGCTTTTCCATTAAAATTGTTTACGCAGACACCCGGGTGGCTCAGTCAGTTGACCATCTGACTCTTGATTTCAGTTCAGGTCATGATTTCACGGTTCATGGGTTCGGAGCCCCGCATCAGGCTCTGTGCTGACAGTGTGGAGCCTGCTTGGGATTCCCTCTCTCTCCCTCTCCCTCTGCCCCTTCCCTCCTCATGCACTCTCTCCCTGTCAAGTAAATAAATAAACTTAAAAAATTAAAATTATTTATGATGTGTTGTGATAAGTATGGACTCTAAAGGTACCCACCTGACCCACCCCAGCTTCCGCAGCCACGGATGCAGGAAGGGACCATGTTCTGAGATGCACGAACTGAGCCCATGAAATTCTAAAAGTTGAGATGAAAGCCTTACCGAGGTAGTCACAAGAAATGGCATCTTATACTGGGAGAAGGGCCTTCATCAAAGGGATCATACCATGTGGCATCAGGATGGTCTTGGGTCATCCAAGCTGACTAGCACCCCTCGGCCTGGGCTCTGAGCCCACCCACGGTTCTCCAGGAAAAGTGGGAGCCTGTGACTTTGGTCGGTTGTGCCCTCTGTTCCCAGACTGGCCTGTGTTAGTTCATGCTATGCCTCGTGGTCTGGGGAGGTTCTGGAGGAGTCCACCTCTCTGAGTGGAGGTGTGTGTCTCATCCATCGCGCCCTGTGATTATCAAGTTAGCTCAGGCCCAAGCATCCCGCCTAGTTGGCACATCCTCAGAGGAAGGCTTGCTTGGGAGGGCGGTAGCTCTCCCCGGGGAGCCGTCTCCTACTTGTTTGCACTCCGTTATCAGGAGCCTTGCCCGGTCCCACAATGCCCAGGGGAGAGCTGGAGGGCCCCGGCTGCTGGCAGAGCTGGGTCACCCCGAACTACAACCCTCTCCCCCCCACTGCTGGGGAAGAGGCCCCAAAAGACTGAGTGAGCTCTTCAAGATGGCTGTCCCTGGGAAGACGCAAGGAGAACGCTTGGAGAAAGAGCCAGAAGGATCTGTACTTCTTGTTCCTGGGAGAGGACACGGGTGAGGGGAGAAGCGGATGTGTCCGGCTGCAAAACTGCAGTGACGTGTCGCCTGAAAACACGGGGGTCAGTGATGACCCCCTGCCCCCTGAAGCGTAGGGCCCAAGCACTCGGAGGCACTCGTAGGTGCTCCAAGGAGCCCATCGCGTGTTCCCGGGTCTGAGCCTGTCACCAGACGTCTTACAGGTGGTTGCTGCCAGTGCCCGTGGCTGAAATGCTGGGGTCTTTCCTTTCTTGGCTGGGCCCAGGTCCAGGGCCCTTCACTGCCGCCCTGACCTCCCCTCTGCTCCTGAGGTTGCTGCGTTGCTTCCTGGTCGTTGCCACAACCTCCACCTGGCCCCTGGCCGAGCACACCCGCCTCTCAGGCTCTGCCCTGTAGGCACCTCAGCCCTCCTCCCACACTTGACTCAGTGTCCGTGCACCACGGGGAGTGAGGGCGTTTCCAGGGAGCCCACTTGCAGCCCAGTCAGTGCCCCCACCTTCCTAGCCATGCGGGGTTGTCCCATGTGCCTTGGTTCTAGATGTTGTAACTATATAGATAGAGAGATTCTAGATGGGGAAATAGCGTGGCATGTTTCACAGTCCACTCTTCCCCCCGCTCTCTGTTTCCTTTTCATTTTATTTCTACAGTTAATTAAATTAATTAAGTAATCTCAACTCCCAAAGTGGGGCTCGAACTCACAAACCACGAGATCAAGAGTCACATGCTCTTCAGACTGAGCTGACCAGACGGCCCCCCTCCGTTTCCTCTTTTTTTTTTTTTTTTTTTAATGTTTATTTTTGAGACAGAGAGAGACAGAGCATGAACGGGGGAGGGCCAGAGAGAGGGGGAGACACAGAATCCGAAGCAGGCTCCAGGCTCTGAGCTGTCAGCCCAGAGCCCGACGCAGGGCTTGAACTCACGGACCGCGAGATCGTGACCTGAGCTGAAGTCGGATGCTTAACCGACTGAGCCACCCAGGCGCCCCTCCGTTTCCTCTTTCTCTCTGCCTTCCACTCCCTCTTCCACAGTCTCTAAGGTCGTGAAGAGTGAGGTTTTCTTGAACTTGTCCTAGAGCGACTCAGACCTCCTGCACCTAAAGCTCCAGGAGCTTGTTGCTTGTTGGCTGGTGTTGCTGGATGTGCTAAGTGGGGGGCACGGGGGCTCCCAACACCAGCGCTTTCCATTCTCTCTTGACCGTGGAGGGTCCAAGGCTTCCTGTTTGCGTCCCTTCCCAGAGAGCCAGTCCTCTCCCTTCCCCGGGCGGGGGTGGGGGGGGTGGGGGGGGTGGGGGGTGGGGATAAATGCCCTGAGTCAATTGGGGAGCAGATCATAAGCATTTGGAAGGTTTACAAAAGAGATGAGCATATTAACGTTTAAAAAATCTTGTCCCCGGGGCACCTGGGCAGCTCAGTCGGTTAAGCGACAGACTCTTGATTTCGGCTCTGGTCATTTATCTCACAGTTTCATGGGTTTGAGCCCCATGTAGGGCTGTGTGCTGACAGTGTGGAGCCTGCTCAGAATTCTCTCTCCCTCTCTCTGCTCCTCCCCTGCTCATGCTATCTCTCCCAAAAATAAATACATAAACTTAAAAAAAAAAAAAATCTTGTCCCTATTACACAGAAAAAGGAGAGCTCCTTTCCATCAACACACTCGCGCGCGCGCGCGCGCACACACACACACACACACACACACACACACACACTCCTCTCCCTATTCTGTCCTACTGGAGTCTCTGAAACTCTGTGAAACCAGGGCAAAACTTCTCGAATAGGACATACAAAGGAAAACCTCAAGTCTTTGGGGCAGGGAGGGGCACTTCTATGCTTCTGGCAATGCTCTGTTTCTCGATCTGGGTATTGTTTAATAAAAAGCATAAAGGGATAGCCATGGCTGGAAATCTTCAGTCACACCAAACCTCTCCTTTGGGAACATACGGTCTCTTGCCTGTGACCATGACCTGCTCAAAAGACGATGGCTTTGCCAACACGCCTCTGCTTTTTTCCGGTCCCACCTGGGCCTGAGAACCATGGGCCTCCATCTCCAGTCTCCACCCCGGCTTGGATCCCTTCTCCAATGCTGCGTCCGCTCCTCTACTGCTTCTCTTGGTCATATTTGTTCCTCACGCATTTCCCCGGCTGGTCCCCTTGACCTGGTCCGGCCTGAATTAATCGATGAGGACATCTGTGTGCTTTCCTCAGCTCCAGGCTCTGTCTTCAATTCTGATTATTCCATTTTGACAGGAGCCATCTTGGCTAATCCACATTCCAAGCATTGCCTGCAATTTTGTCACCAACCCAGGCTAAGTGACAGGTGGGAGAGAATGAAGGCAGAAGGGGAAGATGAGGCAGTGATTGTCAGCCGTGCCGTTTTGAATTAGAACATCTTTTTAAACACAGACCTTTTCTGCGGGAAGATGGACAGTGAACCCCAAATAGCAGTCGCTTCGGGATTTGGGAAGGAGGAGGTATATACGTGGGTAGAGGTGATAGGCGTGTTAAGTGTGTTAAACAGAGCTTTAACTTCATCTGTAATGTTTTCTTTTCTTTTTTTTTTAAAGTTTATTTATTTATTTTGAGAAGAGAGAGAATCCCAAGCAGCCAGCACGGAGCCCTACTCAGGGTTCGATCCCACGAACCGCGAGATCATGACCAGAGCTGAGATCAGGAGTCAGACGCTTAACGAACTGAGCCACCCAGGCACCCTGTAATGTTTTAATTTTTAAAAAGGAGAATGCATTCCTATGTTGTTTGAGAAAATCAAAAGATAACAAATAATAAGTATGTCTAAAAACAAAAAGTAGGGTTTTTTTCTTTTTGAAAAATACAAAACCGGTAAAAGCCCCAGTGCGTAGATATATAACATGTAAATGTCGGTCTGTATGCTAAAGATAATGCCCAGTCTGATAGGATCTGCTCGTAGTCTAGTGTTATCTTTGCACTGGACCATGAGCCTTATCATGCCCCCATGTGCTCCCCTTGGCACGGACCGTGGACACTGGTGTGCATTTGGCCCCCAAAAATGGTTTTTAGCCAATCTTAAAGGAAACCATCTGGGTTTCTTAGGGGATGGTGATCTGAAGCGCTGGGCCGAGAAAGGAAGGAAGGAAGGAAGGAAGGAAGGAAGGAAGGAAGGAAGGAGAGGAGAGGAGTGGACAATCTCTGTTCTTTCTGGAAACGAACAGCAAGGTGTTGAGGGTGCTTAATTATCCCCCCACCCTGTGCTCCCCATAAGCTGGCCCTATGCCCGACCGCAGGGAACTCAAGAAAGAATCTTCTTCAAAGTCGCTCAGCGTGACAGAGAGTAGGAATTGCTACCAGTCGTGGAGGAAACGTGTTCCTGGAGCTCTCGACTTCCAACGCAGAGACTCGCCGCGTTCTGGCACTCTGCATGTGAATTGTGTCTTGCTCCAAAGCCTACCCAGATTGGGGGGTGGGGAGCTGTCACCCTCTCCTTTGAAACTGCTCTTCCTCTCCATTTGCTGCCACAGATGCCAAAACAATTCTTGTTGCATTAATTTGGCCGGGAGAGGGAAAAACGGCAGCAGCATTAATTAAAAAATAATTTGCCACCCAAGAGAAAGCTAGCCCATTTTCCCCGACTTCCAGTCGACGGTCCACAGGTTCAAGGGAGGGGACGATGTGAGTTCGGTAGGCATGTGAATGAGAAGCGAGAGGTAGTAGAGAAGCGGCTCTAAATGTGATGAAAATCTTCAATCTTAGAGGCATCTGGGAGGCAGATCTTTGAAGGCACTAAAAAAAAAAAGTTGTGAAGAATCAGGGGAAAGTACTGGATGGGAAGGTGATGGTGATAATGGAGGGATTGGAAGAAAATGGCATAAGTGGATTTTTTTTTTTAAATAAAGAGAAATAATGCCATTCTTCCATAAAAGGAACCTGGACCCTTTGGAGACATGACTTGGGTCGAGGGTGGGGGCAGGAAGTGTAGATAGTCCAGAAGATCTCATGCTGGAAAATAAAGACATGCTTGAAAACGAGACAACACAACAACAACAAAAAGCTTTCAGCAAACTGAAAGAGCTCCCAGTGGGCAACGCTGGGACCATTTGAGCACAAAAATAATACCGCAATATAGTAATACTGGGCTGTAACTTAAAGTAGGAATACCCACAAGTCCATAGTGATGTCAAGGAATGACTGAATATATAAATACGTGGAGGAGAAGAGACAAATCTCCTATACAGAAGAATCCCATAGAATTTATGTGTCTGTGACCCCTTCTTGGAAGTGGAGGGTCACTCCCCACTCCCAACCTGTGACCTGTGCATAGTGACTTTCCTTCCAAAGAGTACACCGTATGGAGAAAGGGGGGGTGGGGGTGGGGAGCGAATCATTTTATAGTGGAGGAATCTGACAACGCGCCCCCAGCAGGGCTGATCCAAGTTAACATCATTCCTGTTAAAACATATTAATAGCGTGTGTCCTTGATAAGACGACAATGGCACTTCACCTCGGTGGTTCCTTTCTTCCTCCAAACCCATAACTCCAGTCTAACCATGAGAAGAGTCATCAGACAGACCGAAGTGGGAGGGCATGCTACAAAGGTCCCGACCAGTCCTCCTCAAGCCTGTCAAGGTCATCAAAAAACAAGGGAAGTCTAAGAAAGTGTCCCGGTCCAAAGGAGCCTGAGGGGACATAACGAACAAATGGAACATGGGGGGTCCTGGATGGGATCCTTGCACAGAAAAAGGACCCTGGGAAAACACTGAACGGATCAGAATCAAGCATGGGCTTTAGTCAACAGGGACGTATCAATAGCATTTGCTTGGAACCATCGATGTCAATTATAATACGGACCTGGGTCAAGACCGAAAACAAAAAAACAAAAAACCTTATATTTGCATTCAGAACCGGAAGCCTCACACCTTGTCAGCCCTGCTTACATTGTAAAAGAAAAAAAAAATTACAGTGGTCGCAAGCTGTGTTTTTAAAATGTAATGCTGTTCTAACTGCGTCTAATTTCAGGTGGACTCCTTTGGAAGTGAAGGCAATATTTTCAGCCATCCAATTTTTTTTTTTTTTTTTTTTTTTTTTTTGTCCTCGCCTTGTTGACAGAGTAGGAACCACTGAGCCAGAGAAGCAAAGGAGCAAATCTGGGGCAAGAATCCACAAGGCTGACATGCGAATTATTCGAAATCCAACAGTCCTCGTAAACCCGTGTCTCCCGGGCCGCCTGCCACGAAGGGTGATTTTTCTTTTTCATAAGACTTTCCTCTTACTGTGGAATTAATTGAGTTATTTTCGGTTCATTATGTATGCCTTTAAAAGAGACTTTCTAATAAACTCAGTTCTTATCAGTTAGAAGCCTCCTTCTGTTTCACATTTTGTCTCCTGTGTGTGGCCCTTTGTTCGCTAATCAGAATCACAACTTCCAAATGAAGGGGGGAAAGCATTTTGTTCTCTCCAACCCATTTGGCGTGTGAGCGAATCAGAAGCGAGCGAAGACTGCCACCTCTTTATTTGTTGTGTTAACCAATTAAAAAGTGTTACTCTCTTGGTAATAAAGTGTAACTTTGTCCCTCTGGGTCCTCACTCTGGTCCCTCTTGATCTGGCTCCTTATTTAATTTTCTAGCCGGCCTCACTCTGGTCTCAGATTCCGGAATCATCCAGGGCTCTACCTACGTCAAAGCCCTTCTCCGCTGGAGGGAACATATGGAACCATTCTGTCCTTCCCTCTGAGCTGACCGTCCACAGGAGCCGGTGACAGAGTCAACGCCACATAGGGCTGTGTCAGAAAACTCTCGGAAGAAGTGATCTCCAAGGACAGCTGTCCATACAAGGGCTGTGCCCTCAGCAATGTTTATATACCAATAGAGAGCATAAGGTTCGGACAGGAACAGTGAGACCAGAATCTGTACGCATGTTTGTTCAAATATCCAGATAACTGATTTAATAAACTGGAGGGCAGCCAGGATGGACGCTTGTGTACAAAGCCAGGAAGGAATTCAGAAATATCATGGAGGAAATGTGTGTCTCGGAAACATCACATCCCTTGCTGCCAGGACTGGTTCGGTTTGACTTTTGATCCAGCCCTTATGGTTTTGTGTAATGGAGAGATTTGGCAGGATAGGAGAAATGAACATTTTTATTGAACTTCTGAGTTTCCAGAATATTTGAGCATTCATGATCTCACTGGATCCCCACACCCTGTGTTGTTCCAAAGGCCAGAATTACCTTCTCTCTTTTTACAGCAAAGGAAACCGTGGCCCCCGGAAGTCACCCACTACTTGCTGAACTAGTAAAGAGTAGCCTCAGGACTGGAATTCTGGTCTCCTGAATTCGAGGTTTAGGCTTTGCATCCTACAGCGATGGTTTAATTTTTTCTTCGGGGGTCTGAATTCATTTGATTGTCTGATGACACGTCTCCTAAGCAGACACATGCACACTTTTGCTATAATTTCAAGGGGTTCCCCATCAACCCCAGGGTGCAAACCACTGTCCTCTGCTATGTAATCTCTATAAAGGCCGTAGAGCAAAAATAAGGAAATTCTGAAATAGGACAATAAGCAATTTGAAGATGAGAATTAAGACCAAATTCCTAAGTTCTTTGGCCAAATTTTCTCTCTTGTCCTGGAATATATTATGTCACAGAGGGAATGGCAGATCTTGAAATGAAACGTGTTAAGAAGATACCCTGGGGGGATATGTATACACAAAAATGGGAACACGTTGATGGATGGAAAATAAAAACCTGAGAAGATACAGAACGGCAGGAACAGGGGGAAGCGTAAGATGAAAGGGAATAAAAATAATGGTCAATTAGACATTTCGATCATGATGATTGTGCCACCAGCATAGAGTGCATATTTATGAAATCTGTCGGGGGTGGTGGGGACCGAAAGAGGAACTTGAGGGGTATGGGATGTGGAGGGAATTGGGCGTCATCAACAAGATGGGCTAACGGAAGCCAAGGGGGCACTGACTCGCGTCACACTTGGTCTAGTGGGGCTTATCCCACACATCAGTTGTGTCTCTAGCTATCTCTGGAGAGCCCATGCTTTAGAATAAAAACCTGCTCATGCTGGAAGCTTGTAAGCCACTTCGTGGCCAGGTTCCCTGTCACTGTGACTGGACCCACTGACAACGTCTTTCCTTGCCTGTGGGTTTCTGTGGATGTCCTTATTCCCAACCACTGGATGGACACTGAATCTTTCCCTCCTTTCCTGCTTGGAGCAGGTTTTCCAGGTCTGCTGGGTTTAATTTACCACCCTGCCTTGACTTCCTTCTCCACTGCAAACTCTCCGGGCTGCTTACCTGGTTCTCAGTGGATTTTCTGCTTCATCCTCCACATGTGACTTCGTTGACTTTGTACCCATTGCAAATGGCCGGAGACACCTCCAATGTTGTGTGGCTCAGGATCTTCCTGGTCTCAGTTTCTCAGTTTGATTCACAACTGTCCAGTCGCCACACCAACACCACCATGACATTGTTCTTCAGCCTCTGGGGACTCCTCCTGGAGAAGGATTTGCAGCCGGTTGGTCTCCTCCCTCCAGGTTTGGGATTCTAGGAGATAGAGTTGGGCTTGGGGGATGGGGTATGAATAGGAAGATACAATGAACAGGTACACCAAGTGCTGAGCTCAGATTTGAAAAAGAAATGAGAAAACCTGACCCTCAAGCAAAGGTTGAATAAATGGTTCTCAGGCTCTCGAGCCGACTCTCTCCAGAACTTCCTTTGCCAAGCATCTTTGGGCCAGCCTTTCCTCCTTTCCTTGGTACCTGGCTCCAGCAGGCCCTACCTTAGCACTGGTTATGTCTGCAGAGGGGGTTATTCAGGGTCTCGTTCAAGGCTCAGGATGTCACAATGGACGTCTGTCCACTGAAAAGTAATTCCAGGATCCAATTAGTAATTTTGAAAATTAATGGGAGTTAACAATAACAAAATTGGCCCTTTTCAGCCCAGTTACCTCAGTTATTTTAATGATGGTGATTCACCCTTAGCTTGGCACTCAGCCAACAGATGGTCCATCCAGATAGTATCTACATCCTGATGCAGAATCCAGAATTGCTGTTTATTCATTTGGCTGTATTAATGACCAATTTGTGCTCAGTCAATTAGATTAGATCAGTGAGTTAGATCCAATTAGTTTATTCAAGTTTTTTTCCTTTAAAGGAAAAAGACAAGCCATGCCAACCAGTTTTTTAGTATATATTTTTAAAATCACGTGTACCTATTCTGAAGATACCATTGTCTATGGCATGTTTAATGTCATGAAAGTCAAGAAACAGAATTCAAGGTGACCCAAGTGACGATAGACACAGTAGACACTACCTAAAAGGTAGGACACCAAAGGGTGAAAAGAGTTGAGACCGATAGGGCATGCTGGTTGATATAAATCCTATGCCAAGAAAATATCACATCTGTGTTTAATGTGCTCAGCATTACAGGGGAACATATTTTTTGCAGGTTAACTCATGGGGTTTTGAATAAGATGTCAAAAAGTTCCAGCCCAACAGAAAATGTAATAGTGATGCATGGAATTTGCACATGAATATCTAGGACTGGCCGTGTGGTGATTATCCTTGGCATTCGTTGGGTAGAGTCTTCATTATCACTTTTCTCGGGGAGAGCTAACCCTAGCATGCATTTCCTCTAGCTGCAAATCAGTGACGTCTTTCAGCAAAAAGCACATAATAACCAATGACGTTGGCGTCCCTCCTTTTGTACATATTTCAGGTTGGGCCAATGGAGCTGCAGAATTGGAATGGAATTCTAAAACCATGTCTATGTAAAGAGGTAGAACCTATATTGGAAACTTCTTGAGCTGTCAGACAAATAGGATTTATTCCTTGTACTAGTTCCAATGCTAGTTAATCCTTGCTGGCTCTTTGAAGCTTTGTGTGGTGAAGAGATTTTTGAGGCTATGACCGGTCTCAGCGGGAAAGCATTCCATAATTGATTAGTGATGTCTGCCATGGGTGCGGGAGGAGAGCGTTATAGCGCGGGATGTTGTTGTAGCCTGTTCTAGCCGCAAAGAGTGACTGAATGCAGTGCCTTGTAGCTAAATGTGTCCTTTTGGAGTTAAAAGTATAAAAAGTGCATGCCCTTTAACCTGTCATTGCTAACAAATTTGGAACAAACATGGACAAAACCACATTTGATAGTCTAGATGATCATAATAGGATAGCAGCCCCTTAAGGGGGCGACAATTCTCAAGAAGCTATTAAGACATTGAGCGCACATGTGGCCCACACATTTGACTCTTCAATTATGTTTCCAGAATATCTCCTGCGGTGCTTTGAATCTGCTAAGGCTTCCTCCTGGAGGTGTGGCTCATGACCTAACTGTAAGAATCTGTGTCCTAGAGAGCTTCTGGACATTCAGTTAGTGGGGGAAACATTTCTGAAGTCCTCTCTGAGAAGTACTTTTTCCTTGCAACCACTGGTGACTTAATTAGCTCCAGCTGCCATGACAAAATATCAACAACTGGATGCCTGGGAGAACAGTCTATTTCTCTTAGTTCTAGAAACTGAAAATACAAGATGGCGTCAGCAAGGTTGATGTCTGGTGAGAGCTCACTCTTGGGTTACAGGTGGCTCCCCTCTTGTTATGTGCTCGCATGACAGAGGACTGTGGTCTCTTCTTTTTTTTTTTTAATTTTTTAATGTTTATTTATTTTTGAGACAGAGAGCATGAACGGGGGAGGGGTAGAGAGAGACAGGGAGACACAGAATCCCAAGCAGGCTTCAGGCTCTAAGCTGTCAGCACAGAGCCTGATGTGGGGCTCGAACCCACGAACTGCGAGGTCATCACCCGAGCTGAAGTCAGGCGCTTAACTGACTGAGCCACCCAGGTGCCCCATGTATTCTCTTCTTCTTATACGTATATTAACTCAGTTGGGGGCGGGCGGTCACCCTCCCAATTTTATCTAAACCTCATTACCTCCCAAAGACCTCATTTCCAAATACCATCATATTGGGGGATAGAGCATCAATGTACACATTTTGGAGGGCCACAAACAGTCATTAGACAACATTTGGTATGTGGTAGAGAGAAGGCAGTTCTATGAGGCCCCAAGTAGGATTCTGGATAGCAGGTCAGAAAGCCTAATTTATTTGTTCGTACTTTGACTAGCACCTAGCAGGGCCCATTAAATATTCATTGAAAGACTGAAAGACAGAATAAATGCTAAGGAATGAATAAATGAATGCAGAGAAGAGGTGATCCCAGGCCAGGCTAGCTGTAGAGGTAACATGAGGTCATTCTTGCCCTCACATGTCTGGCTGATCAGATACAGGCTGTGAAGAGTCCAGAGGATATCAATTCTTAGGTACCCATCCAGTTCTAAAATGATGCAGTTCTGGGGCCACCTGGGTGGCTTAGTCAATTAAGCATCTGACTCTTGAGTTTTGTTTAGGTCATGATCTCATGGTTCGTGGGATCGAGCCCCCACAGTGGGCTCCACACTGAGTTTGGAGCCTGCTTGGGATTCTCTCTCTCCCTCTTCCTCTGCCCCTCCCTCGCTCATGCCCGCCCCCCTGCCCCCAATTAAAAAAAAAAAAGCCACAGTTCTAGAATTCTAATTATGCAGGACGCAAACTTCCTTCACTCCATCTCTAGGTGGGGAATGCCGGAGCAAGGCATTCCCTTTCTTCTGCTTCCTGTTTGGAGTCTCTCTTATTTCACTACAGCAATTGCTTTGAGTTTTGGAAAGGGTCTGAAAAAGACCTTTCTATTTCCAGTATGACCTAATTGGCATTCTCTAACATCTCTCTAATCAGAGAGAGTAGCAAACGTGACTTCCTTCCTTCCTTCCTCCCTCCCTCCCTTTTCTTTCTTTCTCATCTGCATACATGTTTTCATGATATTTTGGACAGAACACATTACCCTTCCATAGAGTCATGTTGATCAACTGTGAGGTCAGCTGTATCAGTTAAAATGCTTTCTAATTGCAGACAGACAATCCAGTGAAAAGAGCTTAATTAAAATGGGGATACATTGGCTCAGGTAACGTAAAAGTGCAGGGGTGGGCAGACTTCACAAGGGGTGAGATTCCAGGTTCAAATGGTGCCAATGAGACTGTATTTCTTTCCATCTCTTGGCTCAGCCCAGTATGCTGCTGGCTCCTTCCTCGGGAGCAGCTCTGGGTTCTCCCTTCCCAGGGCAAGATAGCTGTCCTGATGCCATGCTGGCTTCCTCTCAGGGGAAAGGAGTGACCATCTTTCTCAGTCCTGCCCACATAAGTTCCCAGTTATTCTATGGGCTTCTGCCACTGACTTATTTTCTCCGAGTCTCCCAAATAAAGAGTTAAGATGTGCTGTGGGGCTTAAAGCTGGGTCCTGTGGAACCCCGGGCAGATCCCATTAAATGAGAGTGATGGAGGCTAAACCTCTGAATAAAGATTTGAGACTCTGGCTCAAAAAAAGGGGGAAAGAATGTTGGGAGAAATAGCGTATCAGATGACAAGTTCCCCAAATGCTCAAAGAGCTGGCATCATGGGCTCCAATCCATAAGATTAACCAACCTACGTATGAAGGATTTCACGTGGATGCCAAAAGTCATCCTAACTCGTACAGGTGTGGAAAAGACTCTAGTCAACTGTAAGCTTGGTCTGAACCAATACATTGATTGTCCTCTTCAACAATAATAAAAATCCAATGTACTCGAATTTTCAGCCGTTAGAACTGTCTAGCGTTGAAATTAACGGCCTGAGAAGATAGTTTCTAAGTTGTCACTAGATGTCCTAAAGCAAAAGCTATATAGTCACCTACAGGGATGTCACTGAGGGAATGCGGGGAAGCACAGACTCATTCATTCACTCATTCATTCATTCAACACGTATTTACTGAATGCCCCTGGTGTATGCTCGGATCTCTTGAAGTAGAGGCTGAGACAAATGTCGACAGGCTCCTTTTCAGGGGAGGAAGCAGGACGGTGCAAATGCAACAGAGGCTCTACAAAACCTTGGCCACAGGGAGCCTGGATCTTTGGAGAAAACGTGGCCCATCAGAGTTCCTGCGTTGAGCTAAAATAGCTAGGCCTTTGTACTTTCCAACTTGATTAGTCATTGGATGTGGGCCACTCAGGGAAGGAAGCCTGTGTTCCTGGAGGAGAAGCCTCTGTCCCTAGAGGAGCTGACAGCTGGAGATGTGTCCTTCTGTGTCCACCACAGTCTACTGTGTGCCAAGCAGTGTTTTGACATTGAAAGTAGAGCAGTCAACAAAATAGTAGCAAAGCTCAAGCAAGAGCCGGCATTCCGATGGAAGGTAAGAAGAGAACTTTTTTTTTTAAATTTTTTAAAGTTTCATTTAAGTGATCTCCACACCTAACATGGGGCTTGAACTCACGACCCCAGTATCAAGAGTCACATGCTCATCCGACTGAGCCAGCCAGGCGCCCCTGAGAACTTTTAGAAAATATTTAAATGGGTGTGTAGCGCTTGGTAATAAATGCCGTGGTGCATCATGGTGAGGAGAAGGTAGCCGTGATGGAAGAAGAAATAGCGGGTAGTGGTGGGATAGTTATGCTATATTCATCAGGACGTTGGAGAAAAAACCCTGTAGACATCGAGGGCTTGAAGGGGTCCAGGCACTGAATGAGTGCAAAGGCTTTGAGGACGAGTTAGGACATCACTGTGGCGGGAGGGAGTAAGGAACAAGCAGTAAGACAGGGGCTTAGAAGAGTAGCAGGGGACCAGATCGGGCAGGGCCATGAGGCCATGGTTACACTCGGAGGCCATGGTAAAGACTCACGGTGGGAAGACACAACGGTGGTCGTTTGTTAGACACACTGCCTCCGCTTAGCGTCCCACTTTATAGAGGAGAAAACCAGATCCCATGGCAAGGGTAGGATCAGTACCAAGCTGCATAGGTAGAAATCCTAGAGAAAGTCAGAGTGGAGACAAGATACCGGATATATCCATTAGGATGCATTGGGCTGCATGTTAGAGAAACTCTAGATTCAAAGAGGCTTCCGTAAAAAGGAATTTAATAATTTCGCATTACTGGGAGACCAGACTTGTGGGAGCCCTGGGCGCAGTTCCGTGAGTGGCTCAGTAATGCTCCTTCCCTCTTTCCATCTGTTGTCCTCGGTGTATCAGTCAGGATGGGCTAGGATATGCTGCGAAAATAGACCCAACTCCAGTGGCTAAATTTAAGAAGCAGACGTCTAGTTTTACTTCACGTCCATGGCCGGCCACCATTTCTGTAAACTGGGGGGCTGTCCCTACTGCCATCAGTCACAGGCTGACAACGCCACGCGCACACATTGCCAATCGCCATGCCAGAAGAAAATGAGAATTCTACGGAGTGTCTGGAAGTGCCGATTAAATGCTCTGGTTCGGAAATAACATACATCATTTCTGCCCACGTTTTGTCCACCCTCCTACTCACAAATGGGCCAGAGATTACAATTCTAATATATGCCCGGGAGGCAGAGATACTCAGCGGCCCTGATGTTTATCAAAGGAAGTGTCAGCTTCGACTAAGGACTAGTTGCCCCCCCACCCCCACCCTCCACCTCCCTGCAAGGTCAGAACATTCACAGATACAACACTCAAAAAAGTAGAGGAATTCTCACCATTTTTGAGAGCGAGGATCATTTCCCCAGAATCTCCCAACGCTTCCCTCAGTTTGTATTGGCCAGAAATAGATCACGTGTTCATTCTTAACCAACCACTGGCCCAGGGGGAATTATCATGGTTGGTTTAGCCCAACCATGATAATTGGGATCTATCCAATAGGGATTTACCTTCTAGAGCCAGAGGTTGGGTCACTTTCTCTTGAGCCTGTGGGCTGGCCGGCTGAAGTCGGTACAGGTGTTGAAAAGACTCTTCTCTGGCACTTTTTAATGAGTTCAACCCACAAAGGAAGGATACTTTCATATGGGCAACAATTCAGGTATTGCAACCAGAAGGAGAAAAGTAGAAACATGGATGCTGGTGGGCAAATGGATATTGGTAGGCAACGAACCTGATCTACCACGAAGGGCAGAAGAGGAGGGCTGGGAGTGCCAATAAGAAATATAATGCAGGGGTGCCTGGCTGGCTCAGTCAGCAAACTGTGAGACTCTTGATCCTGTGGTCATGAGTTCGAGCCCCACGCTGCGTGTAGAGATTACTAAAAAATAAGTAAAGCTTAAAAAAAAAAGAAAGAAAGAAAGATAATGCACTGCAGTGAGGGTTGGAGTGAATAACCTTGAAGATCCTATCCAATCCTGAGATACCATTATTTTCTGTGAGTTTGTTGACATTCCCATCTGTGAGCACAGGGGTTCAAATCACATTTGCGGGTGGGGCTCTCTGAGGAATCAAACCCATTTCCCTCACTAGTACCACCAATCAAATCTTATTAAAGTTCTACATGAGGAAGATACGCGTCTAACCCATTGCTAGGTTGCTTCCAGATGTGGGGTAGGCAATTCTGGAATAAAGAAGGGGCAGGGAGGTGGCGGCAAAAGCTCAGGGAAGAGGAAAGGAAGGAAGCGACTTAAAAATTGCACATAGTCTTAAAGTCAAGAATAGGGGCGCCTGGGTGGCTCAGCCGGTTAAGCGTCCGACTTCAGCTCAGGTCATGATCTCGCGGTCCGTGAGTTCGAGCCCCGCCTCGGGCTCTGTGCTGACAGCTCAGAGCCTGGAGCCTGTTTCAGATTCTGTGTCTCCCTCTCTCTGACCCTCCCCCGTTCATGCTCTGTTTCTCTCTGTCTCAAAAATAAATAAACGTTAAAAAAATAAAATTAAAATAAAAGTCAAGAATATGTTCTTATGACTTCCAAATGTATATCTTTTCTTGTCTGCTCTCTGGAGCTTGAAGCCCTTGTCTTCACCATGGGCATCGACTACCAATAATCAACTTCAGCCCTTCGTCAACTTTTACCTGCATCAGGAGAACAGCTTCCAGATTGCTCTTCTGTGCCGTGGTCCTTACCCCGGTGGACTTAAGCGATCCAGCGATTGGGTCAATCTGACAGTGTCCTCCCCTGGAGCGGAACCCACCAATAGCTCTGGAGGGTTCTGCAGTGGAGGGAAGGGGGTGGGGGGAACGGCGTGGGGGCAAGTGCACAAGAAGAGGGAGGGAGGGGCATCCCAGAATCCGCCCCTGGTGCCTTGGAATCTGGGCTCCAGCTGTCCCATTCATCCATTCTGGAGTTCCAAGGAGCCGTTCTCTGCCTTTCTGGCACGGGGGATCCTCAGTTCGGATCACGCAGGAGCCGGACCTAACACCCTTCCCACAATCTCTACGGCCCACGCTCTTGACAACGGCCCCCGCCTTCAACCTAAGCCACCCCGGCACTTGCGCAAAAGGTCAGGACACACAGGCAGAATTCTGGCAGTGGCCGCGGCTTTTTGTTCTCATTTCCCCCATCTCCTCCATGGACACACGCCAAAGATGATGATTATGACTCCCTCTTGAGGTGGCCTCAAGGCTTCGACTTGGACCCGGGACTCTCCTTTCCACAGATCCCATGGGCAATCACACAGGAACACTTCTCTCTCCGCACCCCTCCCCCCCCCCCCCCCCCCTTCACCTACAGCAGATGCATTTCAAAGCTGAGTCTTAAGAGGCTCAGGCAGCTTTTTCCAACTCCGCCTCAACGCTCTGGAAAAAGTCCTTGAAAGAGGCAATAAAAGGTGCCACCCAGCGCCTGTGTTAGGGTTGCGGTTGGGGTCCTGGGAGGGGGGCGGGGAGAGTGACTCAGGGCGAGAGACCGCAGGCCCCGCTCACAGGCAGCCCTACCACCTCAGACAAGCCACTTGACCCCTGGCCTCAGTTTAGGGACCTGTAGCAATGGGTTTGGCCTCCTCCCGCGGCTGCGAGCGTCGCCACTAGGGAGAGGCAAAGGCTTGCAGATCCCCGAGTCCCCGAGCGGGACTCGGGGAAGGTGGGACCCGCGCCCAGGGCGGCGCGGGGCAAAGGCGGCGGAGGTCTGGCCCAGCCGCGGGGCCGGCTCCGGAAGGGACGCTCCCGCCCCGCTCCCGGCCCCCTCTCCGCCTCCAGGCTCGCCGTTTCCAATAACGGGAGTCCTGGGCTTCGGTGACGCGGAGCTTCAAGTGCCGCCGAGAGTGGGGAGCGGCGAAGAGGAGCCCCCGCCCGCCAGGCGTGTAAACGTGGGCGGCGGTGAGCGGCCGCCTTCCCCTCCCCTCCTCTCCCCTCCCCTCGCGGCGCTCCCGCGTGTGCGGGTGTGTGAGTGCGTGTGTCTCCCTCGCTCCCTCCCGCACGCGCTCCGGCCGCTGCGCTCCCTCCCGCCGCCGCCGCCGCCGCCGCCGCCGCCGCCGCCTCTGCAGTCGCAGCCGGGCATGGTGAGTGAGTGAGGGCCGGCCGCCGCGCGCCCCCCGCCGCAGCCCGCTCCGTCCCGGGGAGCCAGCCCGCGGCGGGAGCGCGCTGCGGGGCCGGCGGCCCGTGCGCCCTCGGTGGCCGGCGCGCAGGGCCGCCGGGCCCCCCGTCTCGCCGCGCCGGCTCCGCGCCCCTCCGGCCCCGAGCCCGGCTCGTCGAGGGCGGCGCGCTCCCTCCCCGCCCGCCGCGCGCCCTCCGCCCCCCGCCCCGCCCCGTGACCGGCTCCCCGTCTTGTCCCGCAGGACCCGCCCGGACGGGACCACGCCGCCGCCGCCGCCGCCGCCGCCGCCCGGAGCCGCGCTTCAGGTCCCGCCTGAGCCGCGCCGCCGCCGCCGCCGGCGGGGGATGGGGCTGCCCGGGAGGCGCGCCGAGCCCGCAGGGGGAGCGCGGAGCCGGCGCGCAGCGTGAGCGCCCGAGCAGCCAGCGCCGGGCCGGTCCGTGCGCACCGCGCGCCGCCGCCGCCGCCGCCGCCGCCGCCGCCGCCCGCGCCCCGATGGCGCCATCGCCCCGGCGCCGCTGAACGCCCGCGCCGCCGCCCTCGGAGCCCGGCGGCCGGGGAGCGGCCTGCCGCGGAAGCCCGCCCGCGCGCCCTCCCGCCCGGCCCCGCCATGGCGCTGCGGCGCCTCCTGCTGCTGCCGCTGCTGCTGCTCTCGCTGGAGTCCCTGCACCTGCTGCCCGGCGCCCGCGCCGCCCGCGGCCGCGCCGCCAACCGGACCCTGAGCGCCGGCGCCGCTGCCGTCGGGGGCCGGCGGCCCGGGGGCGCCCTGGCCCGCGGCGGCCGGGAGCCGAACGGCACCGCCCGGGCGCCCGGCGGCCCCGAGGCGGGGACCCGGCGGGGGCAGCCCGCGGCGGCGGTGGCGGCGGCCAGCGCGGCCGTCACCTACGAGACGTGCTGGGGCTACTACGACGTGAGCGGCCAGTACGACAAGGAGTTCGAGTGCAACAACAGCGAGAGCGGGTACCTGTACTGCTGCGGCACCTGCTACTACCGCTTTTGCTGCAAGAAGCGCCACGAGAAGCTGGACCAGCGCCAGTGCACCAACTACCAGAGCCCGGTGTGGGTGCAGACGCCCAGCACCAAGGTGGTGTCGCCGGGGCCCGAGAACAAGTACGACCCGGAGAAGGACAGGACCAACTTCACCGTCTACATCACCTGCGGGGTCATCGCCTTCGTCATCGTGGCCGGCGTCTTCGCCAAGGTGTCCTACGACAAGGCCCACCGCCCTCCGCGGGAGATGAACATCCACAGGTGAGAGGTCCCGCTCCCCGAGCCTCCCGCCGCCTCGCCCCTCCCTCCTGTCGCGCGTCCCCCCCCCCCCCGGCCCGGCCCTTCTTCATTCACCCTCGGCCGCGGCGGCGGCGGCGTCGCCACAGCTCTCTGGCTCTCCGAAACCCAGCTTCTCCCTTGCTCCCCTGACATGCGATAAATCACAGCCCTCTTTCCTTTTTTCACCATTTCTGCAGAACCCAGAACGCATGCTTTGGTGGCAGGGGCAGAGTAAGGAGCCGTGGAACTCGTGGAGTTGGAGTATAAGAATTTTACAAATTGTAGAATTCTGGATGGCCGGGCAGGACTGGGGGAGGGGGGCGGCGGGGGCGGTCCAGGGTTCAGTTTTCCAGGCAAGTGGGCACTTTGGCATAGGTTTCTCTTGCATTCGGTTTTCTGAGTGGAACCAGCACAGCGTCTTTCAGACTAGGGTTCTGAACAATGCCGGCAGCTGACAGGAGAGAGTACCAAGCGATTTAGTATAAATCGGATGTTCTCTGGGTGTGAGAGCTGGGGGTGATCTGGAAAGGATGTTTTCCCCCCCGGGGTAAGAAGGGGTAAAGATCTATCTATCCGTTCCGAGTGGACCAAGGGCAGATGGTGTCTCTTCATTACATCCTGCCCAAATGGGATGCTCATTTTCTTGCGGAGATTGGAGGACTTGTTCTTTCAAACCCTGTAGGCAGAACTCTCTGAGCGAACATTCTTGCTGTGCTAAACCTGGTGGGCAGTGTTTCCAGCTTACGTTAGGGGGCCGGTGGGGGAAGCCTCCTACCAAAACTTACGCCAAGAGCACAGAATATGGTAGTGCTTGGTCCTACCCTGACTGCCTCCCATCCCACCACCCTAGCCCCCAGTGAGTCCTTAGGGAGGTCGGAGCCCAAAGAACGGGAAACCAGACTGTCTTCACCACTCGGGGACCGATGCACCCAGGGGAGGCAGAGTTAGCTCTGTTTCTAGTCCCCTGGTGGTGGTGATGAATGAATGACCAGACTTGGTTCAGCAGAGTCTTTCGGGGAAACAAACCGTGCCCCAGGACCTGCCTCCGGTTTTGGCACATGGTACGGGCACCGGCTGGTAACTGGGACCCCCCTCCCGCTGACCCGTCCTCTTTCTGAGTTTGCCTAGCCGGTCCCCACCCTGAGCCATATACCTGAAGCTCGTCTCTACACTCTGATTGTTATCCTTTTGGCCTGGAAACCTCCTTCCCTTGCTGCTGTGGACGTCGTAAATCACCGGTACCTTGATGAAGAGAGAGAAAGGAGGATAGAAACTTCTGGGCATGATTTTTTTTTTTCTTCCTTTAAAGCTGTTGAGAAAAGATGATGTTCCCTGGCAGGTTTTATGGAGTCAGACGCACGAAGTTTGGGTACTTACACAGTGACATTCTTGGGTGTCAGGACTGGGTGCTTCCAAAACCGTTCGTAATCTTCACTCGACACCCCAAGGTGCCACTGACCCCCCCCATTGCACCCCATCTTCTCTTCCAGGTAGTGAGTCTGTGCCTGGCTGGTCCTGGGGGCCGATGGAGGGATTGAGACAATGATGTGTAGTCAGTCGGTGTCCCCTTTGGATTCTCGCTCTTGGCTCCTCTTGGAAAGCAGAGAAGGAATTGCCTGTGAAGCAGGTGGTCCTGGTCCAAATCATCCCCCTCTCTGTGCCTTCAGGCCTCTTCACCTTTCTCCTGGGCTCCTGGCCTCTCACAACGCCTTCCTACTATGGCTGTGGCCTCCTGCTGGCTGGTGCCCACAGACCTTTCTTTGGGTTTCTTTCTTCTCGGAGCCTTTGTTCTGTGCTCTCTTAGACGGAGCCTTCCCCTGCCCTGACCTTGATGACCTGAATTGAGTCATCATGACCTGGGAGGATGCTGATGGCCTTTGGATGCTGGCGCTGGCCTGTGTTCTCCGGGACTGTGACCCTGGAGATGTCCCTGTCCCTCTCGGTGATTTTTCCCCTCCCCATCCCACCGACCCCCTTCCCCAACCCCAAACTAGGGTGCTGGTCTGTGTGTGGGTGGATGGCCCTGTGACTGGTGATGCGATTAGAGCAGTTTGTCTCTGGGGTCGGGGAAGGCAGGTGACCAGGGTAAGGGAGCTGAATTCAGCCTCAGACCATTATGTAAATAGGGGACGTTTCTGCCTCAAATTCACCTCCTGATTTTATTCAGTTCACAGCACCTCTTCCAGCAGCTGCAATGTTGCCTGCTCAAGGCTTTGGAAACTACCATACTGATGCTTGTTAAGTAGGGGATGATGCCTGTCTCTGTGTTTGGGGGAAGGGGACGGAGCATGAGCTACTCATGGAGGACATTCCATGAGTGACCTTGGGCAGCTGGGGTGGGGGGGAACTCCGTGTCTGGCCCTGGGTGACTCAGGCACAACAGCATCCCATCTCCGCCCCCCGCCCCTCCCCCCCCACACACACACCAGGCGTGTCAGGGTGAGTGTGCACATTGAAGGTTGCTCCTCCCCGACTCCTGGGTGTGTTCCCATGAGTTGCTTCACTTTGCTCACACTTTAAGAGGTCACCGCTTGCCATCCTGGGGAGTTTTTCACGCAGCTCTTCTTGTTGGGAGCCAGGGTAGGGAAAAGGGAAGAGATCAATATCCCCACCGTAGTGAGTTTTCCCCCCAGGGCAGAGTGGGGAGGAGGAAGGAGGCTCACTCTTCAGAGGTCAGCGGAGGAAGCGGGACGTGCGTCTGGTTCCATGTGCCTTGAAATAGTTCAGCAGAGACGTTTCCATTTCTGAAAAAGGCAAAGAATTTATTCCAGGGCGTGATCCTCTCTCTGGTAGATGGCTAGCTGGGCCGGCAGGGGCTGGGGCCCAGGGAGGAGAACCGCCTCCTTGAAAGGGGTGTTGGTGGCATGGTTGGAAGGGGTGAGAGGGAGGAGAAAAGGGAGGCTGCAGCCCTGAGATCAGCCATCTGCCTCCTCCTGGTGGCCCTGGGCTGGCCAGCCCTCCGCCTGCCCAGGGTACACATTCCTCAGAACAGGGCTTGCTTTCACTGCTCTGGCCCCCGAGGGGAAAAGCAGATTTAGTCTTTTCCAGAAGTGATTAGACCTGGCCATCCTGTTTCTGTAGAAGTCGGCGTCTGTAGGGGAAACTCAGCTCTCCGGTGATTCTGATAGATGAGCAAAGTCACACTCAGCTGGACCCCGGGGAGGAGAAAGTGACCGCCAGAGGGATCAAAGGCAGAGCTGTGCTTTGGATCTGGGGAGCCACTGGATGCTGGGTGCCCACCTTTCCCGGCCGGAAGCCTGTTTCCCACCCGGATCTCTACCTCGCCTTCCCCTGTTCACCCTCCCCGGGCTGAGGCTCGAGCTGGTACCGATTTGAATGCTTCTTGAGCGCTCTCTGCATCGCTTCCTGGTTCCTGGGGCTCTTTGCTCAGTGAGGGCTGCCCGCCCGAGGCAGGGCTTTGACCCAGCAGCCGGCCCTGTCTGAGCATCTCACATGCAAACCTGTTTCTTCCTCCTCCCCCAGAGTTGATTCATTAGCGTCCTCGACATGAGAATCTCCAAGGGAAGAACCGTAGCTTTAATGGCTACTTAGCAGATGAGGTCTGAAGCCATTTGGGTGACCTAGTTCAAGGTGGTGGACCCAGACCTGCCCTGGGTCCCCCCGCTGTACGGGGGTGGAGGGGGTGGAGGAATTTGGGGTTGGGGGGGGTCATGCTCAGGGTTGCGGGCCAAAGAACAGCAGATGTTACCAGGAGAAAGGAAGAGCGACAGGAGGTGACCCTATAGCCGTCGGGAGGGTCCTGTGTCTTTGGACTCCTCTGGTTGTTTCTAGAAGAAGCCAGGGAACCCTTTGTTTCCCCTTTTCTCCCTCTAGAAATTAATTACAAATTAATTACAAACCCAAAGAGGTCTGTTCTGTGCACACAGACCTGGTAACTGTAATAGCAGGACCCCTTTGCTGGCTGATTTCGTGAGGTTCTCTTCATAGGTTCCCGGGCCATGAATTGTCAGAGCACCCCCCCCAAACACCCCCATTTTTGGAAGCACTGTGAGCTCATTCTAACGAGTCGATCTAAACAGAGAGTCAACTTTTTTATTTTATTATGTTTTACTTCTAACAGAGCAGTTGCAAGGACAGGAAAAAGAAAATCTTGCCTTGGATGGAAGGCCCCCCTTTAATGTTTTCTGTTTCTGCGGGGGAAAGCAGTGAAATTGGGGAAGGGTTCAGGAAGGCTCATGGAAGAGGGTTTAGGGAAGGTAATGGGGTGAGAAGTGGACACAACGTGTATTCCTTCGTTCCACGGACAAGTCCCACTCACCTGCTGGGGGCCAGCTCTGTTTATAACCACAGAACGTATAAGCCTCTAAGGTGTGTGTGACCTTGGACACATGAGGCCAGCAGAACTCATTCTTAAAAAAAAAAAATTTTTTTTTAATGTTTCTTTATTTTAATTTTTTTCTTTCAATGTTTATTTACCTTTGAGAGACAGAGAGAGACAGAGCATGAGCAGGGGAGGGGCAGAGAAAGAGGGAGACACAGAACCCGAAGCAGGCTCCAGGCTCCCAGCTGTCAGCACGGGGCCTGTCGAGGGGCCCGAACCCATGAACTCTTGAGATCATGACCTGAGCAGAAGTCAGACGCTCAACCGGCTGAGCCACCCAGATGCCCCAGTTCATTCTTGATTTTAACATGTCTGCCACGCAACTACTTTTCAAAAACCCTGCACTTTGAGGGTTCCGCCCGGCATGTTGCTGGCTGTCTTTTGTCCTCCCCGGTGCCCCCCGCCCCAGCCCAGGAGGCGTGCACATCGGTCCCCCTTCCCCACCCACAGCCGCACCCCAGGCTCTGAGCACATTCCTTGGGAAGAGCCTACCCACAGTGCTAGGCTGCCAAGACACAGGTAGAGGAAAAAGTCCTTTTCACTGTTTTCAGCCTATTTTAATGAGAGATCAGATTGACCGTGCAGTTGATTCAGATCCATTGTGCAGGAAGCAGTGGTTCAGACAGCTGAAAAAGTGTGCTGATGGAAAGAGGTTAATTCACCAGCCCCAGGCAGACATGCCCACGAAGGATACGGAATAGAAGGGAACCACACCAAAGGAAGCTTCATCCTTCCTCCCCCTGCGCTGCCTGATGTCTCCAGGGCCTGGCAGGATTGATTGCCTTTAGATCTTAACTTTCTGGCTCCTCTTCCGTGGTGAGTTAGAATCCCCACCACACGCTGAGAGAGCAGCCAGCCACTGGCTACTGAGTCCCGCATAATCTGCTTTTTAAATTGTGAATTCAGGTGCGGTTTGTCTTGAGGTGTTGATTGTATCCCTTGACGACATCCATCCTGTGGCGATGGGCGGAGGGGTAGTTCTGGAGGACTATATTAGGGTCTACGTTGAATTCATTAAAAAAAAATTTTTTTTTAAGTTTATTTATTTTTGAGAGGGAAACAGTGCGAGCGGGTGAGGAGCAGAGAGAGGGAGACAGAATTCGAAGCAGGCACCACAGTGTCAGTGCAGAGCCTGATGTGGGGCTCGAACTCATGAACTGTGAGATCATGACCTGAGTCAAAGTCGGATGCTCAACCTACTGAGCCACCCAGGCGCCCCTAAGTTCGTTCTTTGAAGTATCTTCTTCTGCGGTGATCCCCCCACCCCCTATGTTGGGAAACGCCAGCCCATTGTTTTTCTGAGTCACATTTCTGACCTCGCGTTTCTAGTAGGTACTGCAGACCAGGAGGAGGGTTTATCTGCAGACCCTCAGAGGGTCTCGGTCCCTTGGCCTTGAACAGGCTTATTTCATACAAGTTCAGGATAGATTGCGCCTGTCCATTCTTGTTCTTTTTTATCTCTACAAGTAAAACCATGGGCGCCTGGGTGGCTCAGTCGGTTGAGCGTCCGACTTCCACTCAGGTCATGATCTCGCGGTTCGTGAGTTCGAGCCCCTCGTCGGGCTCTGTGCTGACACCTCAGAGCCTGGAGCCCCCTTCGGATTCTGTCTCCCTCTCTCTCTACCCCTCCCCGGCTCATGCTTTGTCTCTCTCTCCCTCAAATATAAATAAGCAGTAAAGAAATGTCAAAAAGAAAGAAGTGAAACCAAAACATTCTGAAAAGGCATGGTAATATAGTTGACCCTTGAATGACTCTGGTTTGAACTGTGTAGGTCCATTTATACGTGGATTTTTAAAAATTAATTAATTTTTTAGTTTTATTCTGCACTTGTTTTGTTTTGTTTTGTTTTGTTTTTAAAGTAGGCTCCACGCTCCTGCTTGGGGCTCCAGGTTACAACACTGGTATCCAGAATCACATGCTCTCCGGACTGAGCCAGCCGGGTACCCTCAGGATACTTTTTTTTCATTAAAGACACTGCAGAACTGTAAACGTATTTTCTCGTACGAGTTTCTTGATATTTCCTTCCCTCTCGCTTACTTTATTGTAAGGTTACCGTATATGACGCGTGTAATGTACAAAACGTGTTAATTGACTGCCGTGTTATTGGTAAGATTTCTGGTCAGCAGTAAGCTGTTGTGGTTACGTTTTGGAGGGAGTCAGAAATTCTACTTGGATTTTCTTCTTTTTTTTTGTTTTTTTTTAATTTTTAATTTATTTATTTAAAACAGTTTTTTTTTTTAATTTTTTAAATGTTTATTTATTTTTGAGACAGAGAGAGACAGAGCATGAACGGGGGAGGGTCAGAGAGAGAGGGAGACACAGAATCCGAAGCAGGCTCCAGGCTCTGAGCTGTCAGCACAGAGCCCGACGCGGGGCTCGAACTCACGGACTGTGAGATCATGACCTGAGCTGAAGTCGGACGCTTAACCAACTGAGCCACCCAGGCGCCCCTAAAAAAATTTTTTTAATGTTTATTTGTGAAGGAGAGAGACACAAGAGTGTGAGCGGGGGAGGGAAGAGAGAGAGGGAGACACAGAATCTGAAGCAGGCTCCGGGCTCCGAGCTGTCAGCACAGGGCCCGACACGGGGCTCGAACTCACGAACTGTGAGATCATGACCTGAGCCAAAGTCAGACGTGTAACCAACTGAGCCACCCAGGCACCCCTATTTTATTATTTTTTTTTTAATTCACATCCAAATTAGTTAGCATATAGCGCAACAATGATTTCAGGAGTAGATTCCTTAGTGCCCCTTACCCATTTAGCCCATCCCCCCTCCCACAACCCCTCCAGTAACCCTCAGTTTGTTCTCCATATTTATGAGTCTCTTATGCTTTGTCCCCCTCCCTGTTTTTATATTATTTTCGTTTCCCTTATGTTCATCTGTTTTGTCTCTTAAAGTCCTCATATGAGTGAAATCATATGATATTTGTTTTTCTTTAATTTCGCTTAGCATAATACCCTCCAGTTCCATCCATGTAGTTGCAAATGGCAAGATTTCATTCTTTTTGACTGCCGAGTAACACTCCACTGTATAGATATACTACACCTTCTTTATCCATTCATCCATCAATGGACATGTGGGCTCTTTCCATACTTTGGCTATCGTTGATAGTGCTGCACATTGGGGTGCATGTGTCCCTTCGAAACATACTTGGATTTTCTTAACAAATTATTATTTTTTTATTTTAGTTTTGAGAGAGAGAGAGAGAGAGAGAGGGCTAGTGTAGGGGAGAGGGACAGAGGAAGACAAGGAGAAAGAAAATCCCAAGCAGGCTCCAGGCTCAGTGCAGTGCCCGACCGGGGGCTCGATCCCACAACCCTGGGATCATGACCTGAGCCGAAATCAAGAGTTGCACGCTCAGCGGACTGAGCCGTCCAGGTGTCCCTGTCCCTGGGTTGTCAGCTGCACGAGTCATTGCCCCTAACCCCTGCCTGGTTTGCTCAGGGGTCAACCTTCTTTCCCTTATTTTGTCGTCCGTTACAGAATCGTTGAATTTTTTTGCAGGCCAAGTCAGCAGCCTAACGTCCTGATTTTATAAGTGAGGCAGCTGGCACACAGGGAGGTCAGATCACAGTGCCCCGGGGTGGGGGGAGCAGCTGGGGGTGGTGAGCTTGACCTGGAAGCCGAGGGCCACTCTGCGTCCCGGGCCCACTCTCCTGCCTGGTTGCCTCTCAGCCTTGTCTTGCGCAGTGAACGTCTATTATTGTCTTACGCTATGCACCTGTTTCAGAAACTCTGTTATTGTCTTACGCTACGCACCTGTTTCTGAGTCAACACCGGATAACTTCCCGATACTTAGGGATGTGAGCGACGGCCTTCTCCCTTCTCTTGCTTCCCTGACTTTCTTTGGTCCCTCCTCATTCAATTTTACGGTCCCCTAAAATGATTTCCCTCGCACTTCCACGGTCGCCTTGTAGTTTTCCCCACTGTCCCTTTGTAAAGGGCAATAACCTGACCTAAGCACAATCCTTGGATAAGATCTAAGGAATGCAGACCATTGAAGAAGGGAGATGCCCCGCAGGCCAGAAGGTTGTGAGACCATCAGGTAAAACCGGAGGTGGTCGTCTGTGATTCAGAAGGTGCGGTCTGAATGCTTTCTCTCTCTCCCAGAGATGGGTGGGGACTCGGCCATCTAACCAGGTCAATGAGTTTTGGTTTTGCCAGAGACCGGGAGACCTCCAGGCAACACCCCCCTGGGGCCCAGGTGCGTGTGATTTCAGGTTTGTCCCCCAGGATGGCCCCCTGCATACAAGACAGCTCTGTGGGCCTCAGAAACGCATTCACTGGTGTGGGCCTTGCCCCTTCTCAGCTCTGGGCCACCATCCCACAGGGGCGAGGTGGATACAAGGTGAGGGGGCTGAAGGGGCTTCAGGGACGTGGCTAACGAGGCTGGAAATTTGGGTCTGACCATTACATGAAATTCACCTCCGCGGCCTGCAGTTTGGAGCCTGATTCTGTGTACCTCTCCTAAACGTGTCCCCCTTCTGAGCAGTCACCTTGGGAGGCCACACGCCGACTCTCCCCCGGACAGCGTTGTCATAGTGTTTTCAGAGCCCATGACACGTCATCTTGACTCTCTGTAACGGGGCACATTTTTATCCTCTTGGGCTAAGATTTGATTCTTGTAAGAGGCGCTAAGTCACGGGGCGGAGGCCGACGAGCGGAATCAGCGATCGTCTGGTTATTGGCGGAAGTAAAGAGTGCCTCTAGCAATGAGGCCTGCTGTCCTGGGATCCACATCAGCTGTCTCCAGAGGCCGAGCCCAGGAGAGGCGCTCGGGTGATGAGTGGTGGGGCCCGCAGGTCAGAGCCCGGCTCTCCGTGGCGGCCACTTCTCAGGGGCCGCACCTCCCCGGCCGTAGGACATTCAGCTCTGCGTTTTATCGGTGTGTCGGGGCAGACCTCGCGGGAGCTGGAAAAAGAAAGGAGTTGAATATGCAGGAAATAGTTCAAATGACTGCCCAGAAAGGGAGGGGAAAAAAAGAAAAAGAGAAAAAAAGAATGTCCCACATTTCTTCAAGAGATAGTAGTCAGATAGCTCAATTTAGATTCCTCATTTGATTCTGAGGGTACAGGGACCCAGTTTCCTCGGAATGCATGCGGCCCGGCTTGGGGTCAGAGCCGGGCTTCTCAGTGCTCTCCCTTTCCTGCACGTGGATGTCACCACCTGTGCAGTTTGGCATTCGCGTGAGGTCCCCGCCGGGGCCGGACAGCCGTCGAGGAGGTAGAAATGTTTGCAAGCACAGGAACGTGGGGCTTCCCGTGAGAATTGCCTGTAGGTTCCTGACATGCGTGTACTGGGCCCCCAGGTCCCCCAAGAGTACAGTCACTGTGCGAGATTGGTCACAGAAGCAGAGCGAGGGTGGGGCAGGTGACAAGGGGCCACAGGGGCAGTTTGTGGCCGATTCTTGCGTTTTTTGGCGGGGGGGGGGGGGCGGGTGGGCTGATGTTTCTCTTTTCCATCAGGAGTTAGTAGGACGGTGAGGTGGCCCTCCTGCTGTGTGGGCTGGGGCAAAGCCTCTGGCACTCTTGGACCCTGGAAGGAGCCAGCCCTGCTCTGTGGCTGGGGAGCCAGCTTCCTCGGCTCAAAGGTCAGGATGGTGGGGAGGTTTGTTGCCCAGAAGCCTACACGAGCCCGTCACCTGTGCACCTGCAGAGAGCTGGTGTCGAGGAGGGCCAGAGGCCTCGGTTAGCTGAGGGCTCAAGGTCATGTGGATGAAGCGGGGGGGGGGGGGGGTGGGGGGGGTGGGGGGGTGGTAGGGAGACTCTTGGGAGAGTGCTCAGTCCCCAGGGCTTGCTCTGTGTCTGGAACCCTGCTGTGCACTGGACCTAAGCTGCCTCCGTGCGTCTTTCCTTCACCCTCCGGGGATAGGTGCCCATTGAACAGACGAGGAAATCAACTCAGAGAGGCTTAGTAACTTGTCCAAGGTCGCACGGCTAGAGCTGTGCCAGTCTCCATCTCCTTCGGGGGCCAGCTGGCTCTCATCTTCCCAGATGTAAACGGGTCACCCAGATCAGGGTACTGCAGACCCGGGCTGGTGGCCTCGCTTGCATTGCCTGCAGGGCACAAGGCCACCAGGGTGTGGTGCAAAGGCTTGTTTTCAAGAATGGGTTATATTGGTCGAGGATAGCGAAGGCAATGCAAAGAAAATGTAAAAAATCAGAGAACAAAAAACCCAAAGCCACACACCCCGATTCCAATGGAGAACCAACAGCAAAACACAAAACACAAAACAAAACAAAAAAACAACAACAGACCTTTCCAGTATTGGCAGAACCCCGGGGCAATGCTGCACGAGTCCCAGCTCTGGAATAATAGGGGCACTAGGGAGAAGAAGTGATTTGGGGGCAAGACGATGGACCTCGGGCCATTCCCAGTTTTAATTACTGAGACATACGGCTCAGAAACAGCTCCATTTATCACTGCCCCCCACCCCCACCTCCCTGCCCCATTTATAACCAGAGCACCGTGCACACAAGACAGAGTTTCAGCCAGCTCACTGCTGCTTCCCGCTCCGGTCCTGTCCTTCCTCCGTTTCCATTTTCCTAGCCGTGCTTCCTAATTCCTCATTCTTTCCAGGTGTTTCTCTGTTTCTTGTGACCTCAGGTCCTCTGTCCTGAAAGGCTCGCTCAGAGGAAGGCATCCTGGGGAACCCTCAGCGCCCCGGGCTTTCCTCCCAAACTTCTGTTGACCTGGTTGTGGCCATGGCCGTGGGCAGTGGTGGGGCTGGCCTGCAGCTCTGGGACAGGGTCTCTGACCGGGGCACTTACCTGCTTGAGGTGGGTGTGGGAACCATTTCTCTAGAAAATGAACATGGATGCCACCACCTGTGCAGTTTGGCATTCGCGTGAGGTCCCCCCTCCCAGGGAGGGGGGTTCCTGAGCCCTGTTTCCAGTAACCCCCCCCCCCCCAGCCCCCACCCACTTCTGGTCACAGGAACAGGAGAAGCCTTGATCACCCTGGCCCAGAGCCACTGTCCCCACCTCGAGACCGTGGAGGCCGAGTTCCAACCAGGCTCTGGGTGGCTACAAGGTTGGCCCTGCTCCCCGGCGTTAGGGAGAGGAGTGTGTGCTCTCTGCCGGCTTCCCAAACACTCATTATTCCTTGCTTTTTTGGCATTTGGTCTCGTGTACTGTTCCCATTAGCTCCGGCATTAAAGTCTCATTACTTAGGACATCTGTCCTCTGGACATATTCGCGGCCCCCTTAGCCAAATGTCCTCTTCTGGGAAGTATGCTTTCCACTCTGTCCCCTTTTCCAGCTTCCTTCGGTCTGGCTGCCCCAGGGAAGAGGGATTTGAACCCGAGAGGGGCCCCCCCACCCCGGAGGAGGAGGGGCGGCTGTTGATGCTGAGTGGCATCTGAGAGCGTGTTTCACAACCCATCAGCTCCTCCCATTTGGAGGTCTTGGGAATGCAGACCCTTGCTGTCATCCCTCGGTAGGGCAGGAATGGACGCAGAACGCCATAATAGCAAAGGAGCTGTTTCCAGGAGAACTTTCCTAGACCAGCCTTGGATCCCATCAGGCAGGAACTCTGTCCTCAGTCACCCTGATGTCTGGGCCTCCTGTAAACCCACCTCTCGGGCGCTGGTAGGCAGGTGGGTGAATCAGGATTCCAGCCACCCTGTCGGACTGGCAGCTGACACTCTGTGA